>NC_047106.1:34368785-35681991 GCF_902500255.1 Thalassophryne amazonica
TTATATTATTTGATGGTGTATATTACAACCCCAAAGTGATTTTAAAGTTCACCCTGACCCTAACCCCCAATCCTAACCCCTAATCCTAACCTTAACCAAGACTAGTAAACCCTAAGACTAGTGAACCCTTGGACTAGTGCACCCTAGGACCACTTCCAGCCAACCGCAACTCAACCATAGGGTTCCTTCTACTTTTATGGATGATGTTGTGCTCTTTACTGGAACAATGGATGCCCTGGCTGCAGCAGCAGAGAAGCAGAGTGAGGAATCAGAATGTCTGGGTTTGGGATTGTCCTGGATCAAGACTTAAGCTCAGCATACACTGCAAGATTTCAGCACTCTTATAAGTTCACTGCAAGCCACACTATGTGACACGGACGACTTTAATTTAGGTAAGACTCCAAATTTGATGCGTGCAGTGTGTGATTTCAGACAGAACTGTGGGATGAAACGTCAACACATCACCTCTGTGCAGTTTTTCTATTTATATATTTTTAATTTCGTTTTTAAATGAAAGGAGAGGTCCGCATCTTGGCTGCAGTTTTCTTTCTACCTAAGGTTTAGAACAGGCTAGACTGGATCATTTCAAGATGCATTTCTAGACATGGGTCATATTTCAAACATTGACTGATGTCAGTGTGACATGAGACCATAGCTTTCACAGCCACACCCAAAGATAACGCCACATTTGTTTGAAGATGTTAATGTTTCCTCTGGGCCAGCCGAAAATCCCACAGTACATACCGGACGTAAGATCCAGGCTTTCAATGACTTCCTGGACTTGGCCATCAGAAGAATACTGGTACGTGATGAAAGCATTGAACTTGTCTTGGCAGTGACATTCATGTCTCTGTGTCCCCAGCCTTTGAGATCAAGAGATACCTGGGAAGAGCTCATGGAGTCATGAGGTTGATAGTATCTTTGCAGGAATACAAAGGTCCAAGTCTTTTGTGTTTTGGTGATTCCTGTCTTATTGTACGGTTGTGGAACTTGGCCCTTTTGCAGTGACTGGATGTCTGCTCTCCTTGGGTTCCTGTCAAAAGGGAAACTCAGGGGAGGAGTATCATTTGTACTGCAAAGAAACATCAGTTGTCAATGGTGATGCTCATGAGGTGAGGACAGACTGTCTGCCTGGCTGCTTGGCAGTCACTTCATTGGTTAGTTTTGTATTATGTTTGAAATGTGCTCATTTTCTTTAACACATTAATGCATGGAAATTAATGCAGATGATGACTGTATTATACCCTATCTATCTATCTATCTATCTATCTATCTATCTATCTATCTATCTATCTATCTATCTATCTATCTATCTATCTATCTATCTATCTATCTATCTATCTATCTATCTATCTATCTATCTATCTATCTATCTATCTATCTATCTATCTATCTATCTATCTATCTATCTATCTATCTATCTATCTATCTATCTATCTATCTATCTATCTATCTATCTATCATCTGTTTACAGTGTGTCTTTGCACATACAGACATACAGACACTTACAGGACCTCCACCTCCTGTAGGTTGGTTCAGCTAATTAGAATAATAGACATGCAGAAAATCACATTTATAAGTCTAGAAATTGTCTGTGCAACTTGCCGAACGTCCATCTCTGAGAATTTCAAGTACTGCACTACAAGCCTCAGAAACTGGACCTGTGCAGTCCTACAGACTGCGTCCATTCACAGAGACAATACGTGTCAGGTCTTAGCTGTCAGCTTGACAGTTTTGAGGATGCCACAAAGAAGAGGTCTACCACATTTTGAGAATTCTTTAAAGCAGGCAGACATATGATGAGTGAATGACAGGAAGAAAGCGACTGTCTGGATATGGGGAAGCAGAAAGTGAACTGTCAGGCCATGCAAAGTTTTCCTTTGGTGTTCTCACTGTAATTGACAGGCTGTTGGCTGGAATGGACAGAAGATGCAGCTCAAATCTAGATGTTCATAAATATATTTTTGAAGTCAGCTAAAGTTATCCTCTTATCTGCACTGAGGCTGAACATTTGAAGGACCTACAGTAAATGTTTTTTGAAGAAACAGGTTGTTTTTGGTGAGTTTATCTGCAACCATAATAAAATGTATGTTTAATTTATAAGATGAGTGGCGCAGTATTATCAAAGGTTGCTCCACACTGTGGAACTGTGGCAGAATGACTTGAAACAAGAGCATTCAGAGATTTCTGAAGTCTGCCAATCTGGATCTGCATCACCTCCAAATTCAGTGGAGTCTTCCATGGTCTCATATTTATCTGTGGTGCAAATGTGGTGACAATCCGTAAAGTAATTTTGATTGTAAACCTTCAAAGCCTTTATGAAGTGAAACGTAATCCAGCATCCGGATCCGGATCAACCTCCAAAATGAATGGCGTTTTCCATGCGGAAGATGCCACATGATGTGGTGCGCTGATGCAATCACATGCACTCACACACAGCGTTTTGAATTGTTTGCGCAATGTTCACGTGACGTTCACGTAATTAATGCTTGATGGAGATTTTGAATATTTCAAAATTTTCTTTGCGCACATGCACAAAGCCATGAACAGTTTACAATGGTTTACAAGTCTGAGGTGGGTTTACTCTTGTGCACGACAGAGTGCATGCAAGTGCACGGATCAAAAGTCATACAAGTGTCGGGGGCCTTTACATTAAAGGTGATTCTGCGCATGCCTGAAGTTGTAGCCAAAAACTGGTGTGGTGATAGCCAGTAAGGAAAGGATTATTCTTGCACCAGCTTCACTTAGATATGTTGCTTGTTGAAACAATCAAGTTGGAGGTTGAACCTTTCAGCTGACCCTCGTATTTGCTTGTTAAGTTGCAACATTTCTGTCATTGTGTTTTTTGTCATTATTGCAGTATGCCCTTTCTTACATGTTGCTAGAATGCCCATAGCAGATGGCCACGCCAGTCAATCTGGTCTGCTTGAGGTTTCTTCCTGTGTATAATCAAAAACATGCCAAGGGAGTTTTTCCTTCCTTTCAAATGGCTTATGACTTGGTGCAATATCATCAGATTTAGTTGAATTACTGTATTATTTTTAATAGATGACTTTTGCAGCAGTTCTTTTGTCACAGTCTTAAGGATTGTAGTCATACCCCCTGCCTTTGTTTTTACTCTTTAGGTTCATCACAGGATAAGAAAAGAAAAGAAAAAAGAAAAGCAAAAATATATTGTTAATTATTAATATTTTTGTATATCCATTAAATGTGTTATTACCCCAGTTTGAGAATCAGGGGACCTCATCTTAAAATAAGCTCACATCCTGCATCAGGAAAGGGAGAACTTCATGGATTCAGCCGCACTGTCTGACACGGTATCCATGGAGCACGACATGCAAAAGATTAATCAAGAATTAAAACCACAGTGTCACATTTCTGCATAAAACGATAATACAGGAATAAAACTGATGGGAAAAAAAAAGCAGAAAATTAGAATAAATTACATTTTCTTATAATTCCAAACATTTCACAGTGCCTAAAACACAGATCAGCGTTAAGCGCTTTTTTTTTTTTTTTGGGCACACTGAGATCTGATTTGCTTGTATTTTCATTCAGCTTCATTTGGCATTCAGAGAACCCTCATGGCCACATCCCAGCAACCAGATTACAGAAAAGATTAAGCAACGTTTTTGACAGTTGTAAGAAAATCTCATAAGTGGATGTGTTATGCTGATTTTCTGTTCTGTTGAATTGGAATAGAATCAGAAACAAAAACAGCCCAAATTTGAAAAGAAACTTATTTTTTGCTACGCCTCTCAAAAGCAAAAAAAAAAAAAAAAAAAAAAAAACCCAAACAAAAACAACCCCCCCCCCCCCCCCAAAAAAAAACTAAAACAAACAAAAAAAACAAACAAACATGGAAACGAATAACTTTTTTTAAAGGCAGAAACCAAATGAGGCCAAAGAAGCCCGGCATGCGTCACTCCAGCCTGAGAACCTAAAGGGGAGTTTTTAGAAATAACACATTGGTGAGTGTGGGCGGATTCTCTCACTTATTCTTTATTTCTCACACATTTTGTCTTCACAGGCTCTCTTGTCTTTCTTTCTGACCACAGGCCCTCCTCTCACTTCCACCCGCTTACATTCACGAGCGAAAGCATCTTAAGAGAAGCCGTCTTCCTTTTCAGACCCTTAATCCCTTGTCTATTCCTCTTCTTTTCTGCCATCCTCTCTCTTTGAGCAGACACTGAAATGTCAAACACATGATTGTCTGCCTTTCTCTCCTTTATCCCTCCACGGCTGCCCTTCAGCCTCGCTGTGTTCTCGGCAGCCAATCTTCCACTTTATGTGATCTATGGTCTCCAAACCCGAACCCACAACAACGGTTCAGTGCAGATTTCCTCATAAGTGTCATTTATTTTGCACAGAGGAGCTGATGAGTGTTAATTGGCGATTACCGACAGCAGATGTAATTTTGAAGTAGGTGTTAGAATCTGTTAAGTTTTAGGTCAGCTCTTGTGGTTGCAGAATAGAATAGCTGTAAACGTGGCCGTTTGATTGATGTGTTCTTTTACTCTCTCAGATTTAATTTAAAATTTAATTTAATCTTATTCAAAGTGATTTTGCTGCGTGTTAAAAAATAATATTGCCAACCTTTTGTGTGGGTGGTTGGAATAGAAAATAAATAGAGTTTCCTGCAATATCCTACAGTGGACAAAGCTGTTGGCTGAACATAGACGCTCTTCCTGGATTTGGAGTCATGTCAGATTACCGTTGTGACTTTGATTGCTTCATAATCTACTTCAGATCACAAAAGTCTTGAAAATGATGTGTTAAATCTGTACACTGCTTTCCTGCACAGCAGTGGCAGCAGGCTGACAAAGCCCACATGTCCCTCACCCCCAGTCACATTGTTCAACATCTCCGTGGAGATCTCAAGGCATTCTCAGGCCAGATTGGATACCTGGTCCCTCAAGCATATCCTTTGGCCCGACATGATAAATCTCCAGAGGAAGCTTTGCAGCCTCTGCCCTTGTCAGATCTCCAAACAACGCCAGCTGCCATCTTTCAATGCAAAGTAGCAACAGACCTCAGTCTACATCACTGCTTCTCAACAACTGGGCCATAAGTGGGCTGTGGAGCACCACTTAGTGCACCATGAAACATTTATTTTCAATTTGAAGCACATTTTTAGGAGTGTACAATATTAATTTGAATTTATTATGTAAATTAGAGGTTTTAAACACCAGATAACAAGTACTGTATTCGCACACTGGAATGCACAGGGCGCCCTGCACAAAATTCTGCTTGACGAGGAGCGGGGGGATGCAAGAGCATGCAGCCAATATTACGATCGCAGCACACCCGGCGCCACGAGGGGGCGTTTGGGGGCGACGCCCCCTCACGTCATCAACCTCATCCCCTCGGATGTTAAGGGCACACTGCAAGCTTCAGTGCGACGCACGCCCCCTAGCGCATCATAATGCCAGGCCGATGCGTTTCAACACGTCGTGATGTCAGACGCGTCGCTTCGGAAGCGGCAAGGGGGTGGAGATTGCGGCTTCGTCACACTCTGGCTGATTCCACAACCTGAAAAAGTTCAGCGATCGCCGTCTTGAATTTGGGTTGCCTGCCCTGAACCACAAAAAAGCTTTAAAAAACAGCAGTAGTAGAACGATTCTACCATTACCCTGGTGGGAGAAGCTTTTTTCAGCTACTTTTCAGAGTGACGCCACCGACCGAGGGAGGACTGACGATTTGGTAGGATATAATCGATCGAACCGCGACAGTGGGCCGACCCGCATTCCTGAGCAGAGCGAGGCAGGCAGCCGGCTGGTGTGATGGAGCAGACCCACTCAGTCCGAAATCTCCCACTTTTTGGATATATGCGAAAACTCAGTTTGCCCAACAGAGTTTAGTTCTGCAGCTTTATCGAGGTGAGAATAATATAAAAATAAAACGTGACATTTCTGCACTGCTGTGAAGGTGTAATGATCGGGTAACATTAGTTTAGCTTTTTAGCACAGTTGATCTGAGTGAACGCTTTAATTTCTAAATGGTTCAGACTTTTATTTTTACCAAATAAAGCTACAGCTTTTTTCAGACACCACAAAAGCTCAACTTTAAATAACTTATTTTTTCGGGCGTTTTTTTTTTTTCATCTTTTTTTGCCGTTTTTTTCCCTTTTTTATATATAAACTGTTTAGTGTTTCTTTATATTTAAAGAAATATTTTTATTTGTCCCAATCAAGAACATCTGCTGTGCAGACAACCAAACTTCCATTGATGAGCTGAACACCGCGAAGTCCAGTCGAAAGAAAACATCTCTGCCCTTCAGCAAAACCACCAGAGTTCAAAGCTGCAGAAGAGACCTTCATCTGGTCCAGAGAATCCAGCAGAACATCACCTGCTTCTAAATAAAAGGCTCTTTGAACAGCAACTATTTTATTATTTTTAAAAAAGCTGTTTCATTTTATATTTTAACAATAAATGAACGGATCATTAAAAATGTCCACGAATCAAAGTCAAAAGACATTTGCACAAGTAGAAGCTCTCCACTTATTGTGCTCAAATTCATATTTTAGAAATGACTCTGTCCTGATAACAACATTAAGGCAATTACATATTTTGATGAAATTACAAGTTTAAATGACTATATATAAAAAATTCATCATGAGGTTTATGTCACAGAAATGCTACTTTACAATCACACTGCAGTCATTGTTAAATTATTTCCTGTTGCATTTATAATAAACATTTGTATTTATTCAGTGTTTGTTTTTCTGGTTGAAATGAGACAAATAATCTACCAGACTTAAAAAAATGTACAAGTTTCCATGTTATTTTATTTCTCTAAAATAAATGTCCAAGGTTCCTTATGTTAAACAAGAAATTATCTAATCTGAATAACAGGTGGTTTTAATTTACAGATGAAAGGTTCTAAAGAACCATTTATTGATTTATTTAGCTATTTAATTACAGGTGTTCTAAACTTTTTTTAACAGTAATCAGAAATTTTGAGGTAACAAACAACATCAACAAAAAACATTTCCAATGATTTAACTTCAGAAAACTGCTCTATAAATGAGCAGTCCTGTCACACGTTAATGTTTTGTACAGATCAGTGGTTTCTGCACCGAAAACCACTGATCTGTACAAAATCAGTAGTTTCAGTAGTTTCTGCCACGAGTCTTCCGTGTTTTGGCCGACGCGTCGTTCCTATTGGACAACGCAAAGGTACGTCACAGCTCAGTGTCGAAAGTTGGATTAGCTTGAACTTTGACCACGTCAGCCAGCCGACAAGCGGCAATGCGCGCTCCCATCAGAAGCGTCGGTTTAGCTCGGCTTTTGACGCGTCTAAAAAGCAACGCGTCTCATTGAAAATAATGCTTTTTAGACTGATTTTTGACGTGTCTGACGTGAAAGGCCCTTCAGAGCTGGAGTTCCTGGGATTTGTCAAGTCCACTAAGCAAAAGGCAGATCATGTAGCACGACTCACCTCACCTGACGATGTGCACCTCACCACGGCACGCGCACCTCCTCATCTCGACAGAACACCGGCTCTGTGTGGTATGCAGGAGATCACTTGACCGAGGGTCTATACGTTCAAATAATAATAAAAAAAAATACTGTCATCACTCTTTACTTAGTCAGTCTCTTACAACAGTGAAGCCTAAATACACGAGCTTTCCAGGATCGCACCCAATTCATTACGCATGCTCAGGGAGGTACCCTCCGGTGTGCACTTTTTTTTGGGGGGGGGGGGGAGCGACCCCGCCCCCTGTGATAAACTCATCGCCCCCCTTAATATTTTTTTCTGGTGCGGGACTGGATCGCAGGCCACAATCAGTCTCTGCCTACTTCCCCGTATTAACAGCCTGATGGTTGATGGAATAAATGAATCAGAGTATCTGTTCGTTTTCCTTGGGGGTGCATAACAGCGCCGCCTGGAGGGCTGACAGAAAAGTCAAAGGAGAGAATGTGTCCAGGCTGATCAATGATTCCTCTGGCTTTCTGGACCACACGTTTCTCCCAGAGAGAGCACAGGTCCCTCAGCTGCACTCCAGTAATCTTGGAGCAGACTTTAACAAGCGTGTTCAGGCAGTTTCTGTCCTTTAATGGTAATCCATGAAACCAGCAGATAAAAGAAAATGTTAAAAGACTTTCAATAAAAGAACAATATAAACAAGATAGGATGCCTTCAGAAACACTAAGAGAGTTCAGCTTCCACAACAAGTAAATCCTTTGTTGTCCACGTTTAACTATTGACTCTGTGTTCTGAACAAACTTTAAGTCCGAGTCAAACACAGTTCCAAGGTACTTATAGGAAGCAACAAATTGTACATCATTACCATGGGTGACGCTAGCTACTGGTAATTTTGTGTGACCGTTAGCCAAGCTAGCGGGAACGTCTTTTCAATCAGGACCCAGGACCTTCATCCTGCTACCTTGGTTATAAGTTCAAAACATAGATGAGAGTTACTGCAGTGTCAAACCTCCTTTTCATGCTCATCCTCCATTTTTGCTTCACTGTGAACATGAGTCCTGCTATTAAATATCCCACTTTTGGGGGCAGTGATTTATTCCCATCTCAGAGGCAGAGTACACAACCTCAGATTATAGTTGCTGACTTTTATCCTAAGTGCTTCACACTTGAGAAGACAAACCAGTCCACAGTGAATCAGAGAATGAATTTGAACTCCATGTACGAGGGCTGTCAATAAAGTAGCGGTCCTTTTTATTTTTTTTCAAAAACTATATGGATTTCATTCATATGTTTTTACGTCAGACATGCTTGAACCCTCGTGCGCATGGTGAGTTTTTCCACGCCTGTCTGTGACGTCATTCGCCTGTGAGCACTCCTTGTGGGAGGAGTGGTCCAGCCCTCGTCGGCATTCCTTTGTCTGAGAAGTTGCTGAGAGACTGGCGCGTTGTTTGATCAAAATTTTTTCTATAACCTGTGAGACACATCGAAGTGGACACGGTTCGAAAAATTAAGCTGGTTTTCAGTGAAATTTTAACGGCTGATGAGAGATTTTGAGGTGATTCTGTCGCTTTAAGGACTTCCCACGGAGCGAGACGTCGCTCAGCGCTCTCAGCCGCCGTAGTCAGCCTGTTCAAGCTGAAAACCTCCACATTTTCAGGCTCTATTGATCCAGGACGTCGTGAGAGGACAGAGAAGTTTCAGAAGAAGTCGGTTTCAGCATTTATCTGGATATTCCACTGTTAAAGGAGATTTTTTTAATGAAAGAGTGCAGACGGGTCCGCGCGTCGGCTCGCAGCTGCCGCGATGCTCCGCCACAGGAAAACACCTCCGTTGGAAGCCTTAAGGACAAGTTGGAACATGTCCTGCTGTTAAACAAGTTTCTCATTATACTCACTCCACTGAAAGCCATCAAAAGCCAACTGGATTTTACAAATGGTTATCAACACGGAGGTGTTTTTCCTGTGCCGCCGCCCCGCGGTCGGCTGCGTCCGACGCGCGGACCGTCCGGCACGTCTTTCATTAAAAAAATCTCCTTTAACAGTGGAATATCCGGATAAAATGCTGAAACCGACTTCTTCTGAAACTTCTCTGTTCTCTCACGACGTCCTGGATCAATAGAGCCTGAAATGTGGAGGTTTTCAGCTTGAACAGGCTGACGACGGCGCCTGGGACCGCCTGAGCGACGTTCTCGCTCTGTGGGAAGTCCTTTTAAAGCGACAGAATCACCTCAAAATCTCTCATCAGCCGTTAAATTTTCACTGAAAACCAGCTTAATTTTTAGAACCGTGTCCACTTCGATGTGTCTCAACAGGTTTAGAAAAAATTTTGATCAAACAACGCGCCAGTCTCTCAGCAACTTCTCAGACAAAGGAATTCCGACGAGGGGCTGGACGACTCCTCCCACAAGGAGTGCTCACAGGCGAATGACGTCACCGACAGGCGTGGAAAAACTCAGGCATGCGCACGAGGGTTCACAGCATGTCTGACGGTAAAAACCTATGAATGAAATCCATTATAGTTTTTGAAAAAATAAAAAGGACCGTTACTTTATTGACAGCCCTCGTACAAATGGCAGAATGCAGTGAGAACAACAATAACGGAACAGTGAATAACAATCACTCTGAAAATGGCGTGAGATGAAAAAACTCAGTCACGAGTTATGACAAATGCAAAACCTTGGCATGCACCAACCTCATCCAAGAATGTAACTTACTTTCTCTGAACATGTGGTCAGAACTTTCACTGTGTCATACAAGATTTGATGGCCTAAATTTAGGGTGCCTACCCCTGTTTTTGTCATTAGAGTCTCAAAGGTATACGTAGGCATTATCAAAATACCATGTTTTATTTTAAGCTGCTCCATTTCCTTGTATGAGGATGATGTGGTTTTCACTTTTTTATTTATTCCTTTATTAACTTTCTATTCTGCTTACTCCAGGTAAGGCTCACAGGGAGCTGGAGCCTCTCCCACCAGTTGTTTTCACTTTTTATTCTATTACCTATGTAACACCAATTTTTGTTCCTGGCTTCTAAGTGTTATATTTCAACTGCTATGTCTAAAGTCTATGGAAAAATGACTACATTCAGCACAAACTTTGATATTATTTTTTAATGTTCTAGAAAATTCTAAAAGTTTCTTGAAATTTCTAGATAATTCTGGAAACTTCTAGAAAATTCTGCACAGTTCTAGCAGTTAAAGAATGTTCTAGAAGACTACTCAGTAGTAGTGAAGGCGAATCGAGAATATTCTTGAAAACAGACAAATTTCAAAATATCATTGTCCTGATCACAGAAGCAAAGTTTCTGTGGAATAACAGCTATTTTCTATTTATTTAAGACATAACAGGTCAGGAAAACATACTGTGTACCCAGGAACAAAACAAAAATAAAAATTTGTTACATAGTGTTATTCTAAATCTGTATATACACCACATTTTCTGGAATATAAGTTGCACCTGTTAAAAAATGCCTCTCAAAGAGAAGAAACTCATATGTAAATTGCACTGGAGTATATGTCACACATTTTTCTGTTTTATCAGCTGTTTAATTTGGGATTTTTGTGCAATGTCGTAGTGTACTTTTTATTGTTAGCATTTTTTCGTTTTTTTTTATTAGAGTTATTTTGTTTTGGTGCTTTGGTTCCCGGGAAAGGCCTATAGAGCCATCATAATAACAATTGTCATTATTATTTAGATTACATTAGATAGAACTTTATTAATCCCTTGGGAAGACGCCCTCAGGGAAATGGGGTTCCAGCAACATTGTATAGCAGCACATGGGGTAAGAAGCACACAAAATTCAAAAGTGAAAGTAAAAAGAAAAAACAGTTGGCAAATATAAATACAAATACACAAAATATAAATACCCAATACCATTAATAAGGAATGTATGATATTTTTGGCAGTATAAATCAGACCCGAGGATAAGTCACAGGACCTCCCAAACTAGTTAAAAAAGTGTGACTTATAAACAAGAAAATGCAGTAATCTGGTCGGCCTTGTGACTAATGGCCTGTCCAGGGTGAACACCACCTCATACCGAATGACTAGTGGGACAGGCTCCAGCACTCCTGTGACTCTTGACTGATATAAGCAGGTTCAAAAAAATGGATGGATGTTTATAATCTGAATTTTGATATTGTCTACGAAGTGCTTTGAACTGCCTCTTGATTTGAGATGTGTTTTGTGATGAAACACTTTTACTTGACCATATGCCACATATAACCAAGGTTGGGTAGGGTTACTTTGAAAGAATACATGTGGATTACATGTATGTATGTACATACATTTGGATTACTTGTAATCTGATTACTTTTGGATTACATTTCAAAGTAATCCTACCCAACCCTGCATATAACTATGACTGCAGCTTAAAATTAATACAAATATTGTTATTTTTAATGGATTAACACATTTTGTTACAACAATTCAGTAGAAGTAAGCAAATTTAGATTTGTTAATTTTGTTTTTATTTTTTACTTCACAGATGCTAGAACAGCTTGTAATGATTTTTTGTTGTGCTAAAAACACAGTCATATTATAATACCTCAAGAGTGCTCAGTGGAACATTCATAAGTTTAGAAATCCTTCTGTAAATAATGACATTAGTATGTTTTGCAACAATAAAATTGCAAAGATCTTGAAAGAGTTCTTTGTTTTTAACCATCATGTGATGTTTCTTGTGTGACACCTTGGTAATGACATTTAGTTCTAAATATTTATAGGCCATCAGTTGGGACTGAACTAGCTGATATTAATTTGCGCTGATAAGGGGCAGGACTGCTTTCTAATTATTGACAGATTTCAGCTGGTGCCTTGGCTTTCCCTGCCTTTTTGCACCTCCCTTTTCTTCAGATGTTCAATACTTTTTCTCTGTGTCACATCACATTATTACACATAATTTATGGACAACTATGGTTTGATGTTGTATGTGTAGATTACTTGGATTGTTACCCACATCAGGGGAAAATTTCATATCAATAACAGCTTATGTACTGAGAAAAATGGTGACGTGATCAGTACTTATTTTACCCGCTGTAAATTTGGCCCTGAGTCTCAGTCAGGACCCTTTTCCTTGGTTCGTCAGTGGAACACATCTGCAAAACTCCACTCAATGTGCTGAATCTATTGTGGATTTTAAGAAATGGCTGCAGCACCAACCCTTACATGGACACATGGTTATATTTCTACCTTACTCAACTGTAATTTACTTACAATAAAACACCTGTCAAACATGCAAATGTTATGGAAGAGAGCAGAGATTTCAAAATGTGTGAATGCACTGTGAAAGATTTTGGCATCACATCAAGTGTAATTAGACAAACATTGATTAAACTGGCAGAAAAGAATTTGGATGAGGTTTAACAAAATGCACATGTAAAGGAGGCGGAAATCACCTAAGAGATGGTGTTCATCACAGGGAGAAGAGCTGTTAGGGAGTGAAGAAGCCTTCCTACCTAAAAGGAATAAAAGACAAGTGTAGGCTGTTATAACCCTGCAAAGTAGATAAGATAAAACCCCATTTTGACAAAGTGAATATATCTGGTTACCTCAGTAAACACTCTCAGGAGTCCACTGACTAAAGTGACTGTTTACAAGTGGTTGTAAAGGCAGAAATTGTGGCCAGATCTAATTTGTACACCATTCTTAAAATATTTTGACCAATATGTCAATGGACATCAAGGGAACTAATTACTGTAGGACTATTAGTTCAAACAATGTTTAAACTTGCAGCTGGTTTGACTCTGTGTCAGACTTAAGCCTGGAAGACACAAAATTATTTTTACAACCATGCACAGTGTCTGTCCATCCATGAGTAGACAAAATAACTCAAAGCATTTTGATCTGATTTGGACCAAATTTGGTGAAACAATTGAGTGTCCAACCAAGGACAAGTTTTGTTTGTCGTAACTGTTTAACTCAAACTCACTTGAGCCCACATGGATTAAACCTGGTGAAAGCTTTGTGTGTTATTTAAGGATAAATTGGTTCAGTTTTGCTCAGAAGAGATCGAACAGAAAAACCACAGAGATCAATATGCAGTATTTGTCTTGTTGTATTAGTTCTACACAGTATGCAACTTAAATTTTTGCAGTTAAGCGGTAGCAGGAACGGAAAGCAAAACATTTTCAAGGCAACTGAAATTTGGTAGTCAACAGGAAGCGGGAACCAGAATAAAAAGTTGTTTCTGGGTCTTTGCTAGTAGTATTTAATTTCAACTTAGAACATCTTATGGCATGTGTCCAACTTCAGGTGTTATTGTGCATTTTGAGTGACCTCACATGGTTGTTTCTGTCTTCATTCACCAGATGCCGCCAGGTTACCACTGTATAATGCTAAACATATGTGAAGCACGTGCCTACCAAATTAAAGGCATGTTATGTTTTTGATTACATTTGCTTTTGTTCTAAGATTTGCTTTTGCTCAAATATTACTTTAGTTTCTTAGCAAGCTGTCATGAAGATATGTTACTTATATAATCATTTTCAAAAGTCTTGTAAATGTGATGTGTCCCTGTTTCGGTGAGGCCCTGAAGATATGCTGACAGTTATTCAGCAGTTGTTGCCCAAAAACCTTATCAGAAGACTTCACAGCGCATGTGGGCAGGTACCATGCCACGAAATAGAGGGATCAAGACCACCCAGATGAAGGACAACACCCAAGAATAGCAGAAAAACGTTGTAGTAGCATAGGGTATAAATACAAGGCCTTAACCCCATATCTTTCTTTACAATCTTACTCTATTTTAATGACAGGACATTTGCCTCACTTACAGACATCAATTTTTAGAATGTCCAAAAATGCACAATTTTATTAAAAATGCTTGTGCTTGCCTTTTACAGATAGGGCCCTTTTGATGTCCGAAGGGATTCAATGTCATTCACGTTGGCTCAATCACCATCGCTGAAATAATCATTACAATATTAATCCAGTAATTACCTTCTTCAAATCACGTTGGGTCACCAATTCTTGGGATATTTCAGGGGTCTCCAGTGACCTCGCCTCCCCCTGCCTCTCTTATCCTGTGCGTCTGTTGATTTGAAAGAAGGTATTAACCAGTCATTTAAATTTGAACACAATTACTCTGAGGACGAGTCCACCAGTCAGAGATTTATTGAACAGGATTTAAATGTCACAAATTTTGACAGAATTTAAGCTTTACAGAATGAGTGAGATAAACAAAAACATACCCAGACGTTTTGAGGATCCCAGGAGCTGCAAGCTTCCAACCAGCAATCTGGTGTTCCAGCAAACTGACAGCAAGGAGGAACCCCGAACAATGGGCTGGCCTTGTATTTATACCCTATGCTACTACAATGTTTTTCTGCTAATCTTGGGCGTTGTCCTTCATCTGGGTGGTCTTGATCCCTCTATTTACAAATTTACCCTTACACCCATTTGTGGCATGCCACCGATCTGAAGATGGAACACTTGAACATCGCAGTGTGTGTGTGTTGAGTGAGAGCACTCAGCAGTTACAGTATTTGCCTTCCTCAGGGTAGTTATTCTATTCCTAAAATCAGAGTTCCCAGGTGTGAAAAAAATTCATTACTTCACGCAGGGCTTGACATAAACCAATTTGCCCCACTGGCCCACAAGGCCAGTAGAATTTAGAAGTTAGTGGCCCACAGTGTAGGAGCACTGGCCCATGGTTTTGCGCGTGAGAGTTCATGATATTCCACCCTGAGATCCTGCAAATAAAACTGCCTATATAATATAAACCAATCCAGAAAAAATATAAAATAGTCTATGGACCATGAAGTAAAAAAAAAAAAAAAAAAATGGAATTTATCAGAGGGCATTCTCAAGTGTAAAAAAATAAAGTGACTCCCATAAATTTTAGAGGGCATTTTTTTAAGCAACCCTCAGAGTTGGCTAACTCGCAGTCAGAAATGTAAAATACAGATGTAGGTCCATATCAAAACTAAAAAGTATGCCTTGTCTGGATTGGAGTTATAGATCTAAAAATTGAAAAAAAAAAATATGCTTGGCTCCTTTGCTCATGTTGTCACTGTGGGGTTTCCACAAAGGCAAGCTGGTCAGCCTTTTAAACTAGCTTCAAAACAGTCAGGGTCTACCAGGACCAAGCATATACTTTACTTACTTGTCAGCATACGACAGATAGGCCCTGCAGATTTGGCAGAAAACCTCATTCTTCTCTTGGTCATGACCAAGCCACGGCCATTTCTGTGGCCAGGTCGGGACAAAAGCTCTCTTCCTCTTGTTTCTTTCATACAGCCTGTCTCTCTCCCTTAACTCATCATCACTAAGCTTCCTCTTCTGGTTGTTGTCCGGGTTTGGGTGTAGTTTAAACATATTTCATATTTCACATATTTCAATTTGAATTTCAAAGCGTTCTGTTAGATTTGCGTCTTGCTCGTCTTCGTTTCTTGCAGCTTCCCGCGCATTTAAAGATGCTAACAAACATTGCCGAAGATCGGTGACGGAAACGGCCAAACGCACACTCCATGCATCGACAACATACATTTCTATATGCGCGGGATTCTGCGGGAGCATGGAGCACGGTTAGGGATGGGTATTGATAAGATTTTATCGATATTGATACCATTATCGATTCTGCTTATCGATCCGATTCCCTTATTGATATCACTTGTGAATTTTCTGTGTACTAAAAGTAACATTTTATTGAGTCTTAAAGTAAATAAATATGAAATTGGTCACTGGATCCTTAAACGTTCGACCTAAATAAACTCTACATGGTGGCTCCTTGATCTCAGAATATAAATAGAAATAAACAAAATCTGTAGTTTTTGTCAAAAACATTTCCTTTCAGACATTATTGGCATGAATGTCTTTCCATACCTCTGAGCTGAACTCTTGCAGCTGGCTGTGCTGCACGTCAGCATCAGTTGCCGCTTCTGAAGAGTTATTATTACTATTAAGACCATGCCTTCCCAAGGCACAGACACCTTGGTTCAACGGTTACTTGCATGACCTTAGGTAGAAGGCTAGAGGGTTGGAACGGAAATGGAGCAGTTCCAAACTAGAGGTGTTCCACCTTGCATGGCGTGAAGCTATTTTAGATTATAAGCATGCTTTATTGGCTACGAAGCAGACCTATTACTCTGAATTGATCAACAAAAACAAGCATAACTCAAAGTTTTTGTTTGATACGGTGGCATGTCTTATTCGTGGACAGACACCTGTTGGTCGTTCTCCCTTTTCAGCACAGGACTTTCTGGACTATTTCGAGAAGAAAATAGAAGATATTAGGTTGAGTACATCTCAGCATACTTTGGTCCAGTCATTGCACCCAGCTATTGAGGTGGGGACTACCACTGAGGTGCTACCTAGATTCACAGAATTTAATAGTATTTTACTAGGTGTGCTGATGAAACTTGTGATGTATACTAAAAGCACAACTTGTTTATTTGATCCCATACCAACAAAATTGTTTAAGGATCTGTGGCCCATTCTTGGGCCGACTGTACTTGAAATTGTTAACCTTTCACTAAACTCTGGATCTGTTTCAAATTGTTTTAAATCTGCAGTGGTTAAACAATTACTCAAGAAATCTAATCTCAATCCTGGTGTATTCACAAATAAAAGGCCGATATCAAATCTATCATTCTGCTCTAAAATTCTGGAAAAGGTGGTTTCACGGCAGCTTGTGGACCACCAGCACCACAGACCAGCTTGTGTGAGAATGATCTTTTTGAGCAACTGCTGTCTGCTTATAGAAAACATCACTCCACAGAAACAGCATTTATTAAAGTACAATAGTTAATGATCTTCTGTGAGCAATGGACTCGGATACCACTACAGTCTTGATGTTGTTGGATCTTAGTGCTGTGTTTGACACCGTTGATCATAATATTCTACTTGATAGACTAGAAAATTGTTTCGGGATTACTGGAACTGCCCTTGCATGGTTGACGTCTTATTTGTCTGATCGTTCCCACTGTTTTGTGCAATGACACTACCTCTGATTTTAGGGGCATGAAGTTTGGGGTTCCGCAGGGATCTGTTCTGGGTCCCCTGCTGTTTTCCCTGTATATAGCACCCCTTGGGAACATATTGCGGCATTTTGGGGTTGCTTTTCATTGCTATGCTGATGACACTCAGTTGTATATGCTGATAGCTGCTGGAAATCCTGTCCACATAAAGTCTCTGGAAGACTGCCTTTCAGCAGTGAGAAGTTGGATATCTACTAACTTTCTACCTTTGAACTCTGATAAGACTGAAATGATGGTTCTTGGTCCAGCAAGGCATCGGCATCAATTTGATCAGCTTGCGCTTAGCCTAGGTTCATGTGTTGTACATCATACTGACAAAGTGAGGAACCATGGGGTAATTTTTTATCCTACGTTGTCCTTTGACCTCCACATTAGGGACATTACAAGGACTGCTTTCTTCCATCTAAGAAATACAGCGAAGATTCATCCCATCCTTTCTATGGCTGATGCTGAGACTCTGATTCATGCCTTTATTTATTCCAGATTGGATTATTGTAATGCTTTGTTTTCCAGTTTCTTTTCAGCACTGTAGCCAGGCTGACAAAGAGTCAGAGTTCTACTGAGCCGAGGATTCCTTTAACTTTAACTAGTAATGACTTCATGACTTTCTTTGCTAATAAAATTTTAACTATTAGAGAAAAAATTACTCATAATCATCCCAAAGACATATCGTTATCTTTGGCTGCTTTCAGTGATGCCGGTATTTGGTTAGACTCTTTCTCTCCGATTGTTCTGTCTGAGTTATTTTCATTAGTTACTTCCTCCAAACCATCAACATGTCTATTACAGAGATTAGAGCATGCACTGCGCTGCGGTGGTTTGAATCATATTTATCTAATAGATTACAATTTGTTCATGTAAATGGGGAGTCTTCTTCACAGACTAAGGTTAATTATGGAGTTCCACAAGGTTCTGTGCTAGGACCAATTTTATTCACTTTATACATGCTTCCCTTAGGCAGTATTAGTAGAAAGCATTGGTTAAATTTTCATTGTTACGCAGATGATACCCAGCTTTATCTATCCATGAAGCCAGAGGACACACATCAATTAGTTAAACTGCAGGAATGTCTTACAGACATAAAGACATGGATGACCTCTAATTTCCTCCTTTTAAATTCAGATAAAACTGAAGTTATTGTACTTGGCCCCACAAATCTTAGAAACATGGTGTCTAACCAGATCCTTACTCTGGATGGCATTACCCTGACCTCCAGTAATACTGTGAGAAATCTTGGAGTCATTTTTGATATGTCCTTCAATGCGTATATTAAGCAAATATGTAGGACTGCTTTTTTGCATTTGCGCAATATCTCTAAAATTAGAAAGGTCTTGTCTCAGAGTGATGCTGAAAAACTAATTCATGCATTTATTTCTTCTAGGCCGGACTATTGTAATTAATTCTTATCAGGTTGTCCTAAAAGTTCCCTGAAAAGCCTTCAGTTAATTCAAAATGCTGCAGCTAGAGTACTGACGGGGACTAGAAGGAGAGAGCATATTTCACCCATATTGGTCTCTCTTCATTGGCTTCCTGTTAATTCTAGAATAGAATTTAAAATTCTTCTTCTTACTTATAAGGTTTTGAATAATCAGGTCCCATCTTATCTTAGGGACCTCATAGTACCATATCACCCCAATAGAGCGCTTCGCTCTCAGACTGCAGGCTTGATCTCTACTGTCTTCCACTGCATGTCTTTTTCCTGATTCCCTCCCCTCAGCCCCAACCAGTCTCAGCAGAAGACTGCCCCTCCCTGAGCCTGGTTCTTTTGGAGGTTTCTTCCTGTTAAAAGGGAGTTTTTCCTTCCCACTGTCGCCAAGTGCTTGCTCACAGGGGGTCGCTTTGACCGTTGGGGTTTTTCTGTAATTATTGTATGGCTTTTGCCTTACAATATAGAGCACCTTGGGGCAACTGTTTGTTGTGATTTGGCGCTATATAAATAAAATTGATTTGATTTGGGTTTACCGCAGTCCAGCATCAGTTGTCTTCAACTGGTTCAAAATGCTGCTGCCAGACTTTTGACATGAAGCAGAAGGTTTGACCATATTGCGCTGGTTCTGGCATCCCTTCACTGGCTTCCGGTCTCTCTGAGATTGGCTTTTACAGTATTATGATTGACCTATAAAACTGTTCACGGACTGGCTCCCCCCTACCTGGCCGGCCTGGTTGAGTCCTACATGCCTGCTCGGGCTCTGCCTTCACAGGGTGCAGGCCAATTGTGTGCCCCTTGGGTGAAAAAAAAAAGTCAGCAGATTACAGAGCTTTCTCTTACCGCGCCCCAGCTCAGTGGAATGATCTGGACTCTGTGGAGACTTTTAAAGCTAGACTGAAGACACATTTGTTTTCCCTGTTTTATCATTAGTATTTTACATGATTGTGTGTCTTCTTTTATTCTTTTATTTTATTCCTTTTACTTATTTATGTTTAATTTTTTTATTGCGTTTTAATCTTAATTCTTTTTATTCTGCTTTTTAAATGATGTTTGTGAAGCGCCTTGAGGCGACTAGTTGTGATTTGGCGCTGTATAAATTAATAAATTTGATTATTTTATTTTGATTTATTATTGCTGTTGTTTTTGCTATTATTATTATTAGTATATAAATTTAAAAAATATTAAAATTTTTAATACATTTAACTCTTTTACGACAACAAGCGCTGAGCCATTAATTATACAGAAAACTAATGCACACAAACGTGCTGAAATGCCAACAGCTAATGCTAACTTTAACATTGAAAATGTCATAGACATGCTAACATGTTAGCATCGGTCCCGTTTTTAAGTTATAAAATACATCAACTGTTTCAGAAGATTATAACAGGTCGGTTTAACATAAAAGGGTATATATTACTCACAGGCATATGCTCTTTCGGGTTTTAGCTGGGAAAAATTAAGATAAAGTCCAATGACCCAGCGGATCGAACCATTGCTTCATTGGTTTGCGCTTCAAAGTGCAGTCGCTCTGCAGAAGCGGTTGATTACAGACCCGCTGCAGGGTCTGCAATCAACATAGAGAAAAGATCATTTTCCTCACAAAGACCCTCAAAAACAATGGCCGCTCTGAAGGACTGATAAGGGAATCGTTAAGCAAAAAGACTATTGATATCAGTGGATCAAATAATTTCTTAAGGATACCCAACCCGAGATGCAAGATGTGGTTCATGTTGCAAGACCAAAACAAACAAAGAAGTAGAAGAAGAAGACCAAAACAAACATGGCAGACTCGGTGACATTTGATGACATGGAGATGTGAAGAAATTCAACTTTGCCGCCGCAAAATATGGTAAAATAAATAGAATTTTGCGTATTTTTGTAGTGGCCCAAGCGGGCCATCATTTGATGAATTGTACTGGCAACGTAGTGGCCCAAAAGTGGGCCAATCGGTGCCGGGCCAGCGGGCAAATGGCTATGTCGAGCCCTGCTTCACGGATGGCTGTGCTGGACAGTATAAGAATAAACATAACTTTATCAAGCTCTGCCACCACAGTCAGGATTTCAATCTGAAGGCCGAATGGAATTTCTTTGCGACATCTCATGGGAAAAGTGCATCCGATGGCATTGGGGGTACTGTGAAGAGGCTTGTTGCGAAAGCCAGCTTCCAAAGGCTGCACAATGAATAAATCATCACTTCAGATGTCATCATGAAGTTCTGCACAGAAAATATCTCAGGGATCAAGTTCTTCAATGTTTCGCCTGAGGCAATTAGTGAGTGTGAAGCACTTCTGAAAATTCACTGAGAGATCCAGGACCATTAAAGGTTTGTTCCAATCTCGGAGTCTGCATTACAGGTGTTCGACCTGAGTTCTCAAGCTGAGGAATCCAAAGTGGTATCTCTGTGTGCCACAGCCCATGATGACACAGACAGTTTTGAAACCAGTGAAACTGGAGTGCAGCTACAAATGGAAGTGCATGCACAAAACTATGTCTACTGTCTGTATGACAACCTACCATGGATAGGACAGGTGGATGAAATATCAACAGAATTTGGCAACTTTCATGTGAACTTCATGCACCCTCATGGACCAGCCAAGCAGTTCGATTGGCCACAGCCAGTTGACTCTTGTTGGTTGTGGGAAGAGGACATATTATGTGTAGTGGAAACCCCATCCCTCCCATCAGCAGAAATAATGTGAGGAATATTTCTAAGATGTGTGACAAGTGGCCCTTTGCAAATTAGTGAAATTGGATGAAATCAGGTTTGCACAATTAAAATGAAATGCAAATTCCCACGTTAAGGGGAAACTGTGAATGCTTTATAATCAAACAAGTAAACAATTACATCACAGAAATACACACTAAAACAGCCAGCTGTAAGACCAGGCACCTTATTCACAACAGATGTTCAGTTTTCAACACATCTTTTGTTTTTATTTAGTAACTTTATAAAGGGTAACCCCCGTTAAAGGAATGCCAAGTTGGCAAAGCCTGTTGAGTATGGCATCCTAAACACAGAGTACTTGTTCAACTGGTATTTTGACTGGTATGTCTATTATTGCATCAATAAATTAGGGGTGGGCAAACATAAAAAATCTTAATCGCATTAACTCAGTGACTTTCTGTGATTAATCATGATTAATCGCATGGTATATGTGAAACCCAAAAATGAATTCAAAAGCCGCTTAAAAGCACAGTTTTATTTGAAAATGTAAATGAACATTGCATAAATTTGAAAATGTAAATTTCAACTGAAACACACTAATGAAATCAAATACAAAACCACTGGCAGGTCATTTGTTATCCTGTTTCATATCAAAATAATAATATTCATGTCCATGAGTAAATATACTAAAACAAATACGTCACAATTGTACACATACCACAATTTGATATGCGTACAATTGTGATGTATTTGTTTTAGTATATTTAGATTTTGTTGTGATTTGGCACTTTATAAGCCGATTAAACTGAATTGAAATTGAACATTTTATTGAGTCTTAAAGTAAATAAATATGAATTTGGTCACTGGATCCTTAAACTTTGCACATAATGAACTCTACTTGGTGAATCCTTGATCTCTGGACATAAATAGGAATAAATAAAATCTGTAGTTTTTGTCAAAAGCATTTCCTTTCAGACATTGGCATGAATGTGTTTCCATATATCTGAGCTGAGTTTCCAGCTGCTGTGCTTCACTTCAGGATCAATCAATCAATCAATCAATTTTTTTATATAGCGCCAAATCACAACAAACAGTTGCCCCAAGGCGCTTTATATTGTAAGGCAAGGCCATACAATAATTATGTAAAACCCCAACGGTCAAAACGACCCCCTGTGAGCAAGCACTTGGCTACAGTGGGAAGGAAAAACTCCCTTTTAACAGGAAGAAACCTCCAGCAGAACCAGGCTCAGGGAGGGGCAGTCTTCTGCTGGGACTGGTTGGGGCTGAGGGAGAGAACCAGGAAAAAGACATGCTGTGGAGGGGAGCAGAGATCGATCACTAATGATTAAATGCAGAGTGGTGCATACAGAGCAAAAAGAGAAAGAAACAGTGCATCATGGGAACCCCCCAGCAGTCTACGTCTATAGCAGCATAACTAAGGGATGGTTCAGGGTCACCTGATCCAGCCCTAACTATAAGCTTTAGCAAAAAGGAAAGTTTTAAGCCTAATCTTAAAAGTAGAGAGGGTGTCTGTCTCCCTGATCTGAATTGGGAGCTGGTTCCACAGGAGAGGAGCCTGAAAGCTGAAGGCTCTGCCTCCCATTCTACTCTTACAAACCCTATGAACTACAAGTAAGCCTGCAGTCTGAGAGCGAAGCGCTCTATTGGGGTGATATGGTACTACGAGGTCCCTAAGATAAGATGGGACCTGATTATTCAAAACCTTATAAGTAAGAAGAAGAATTTTAAATTCTATTCTAGAATTAACAGGAAGCCAATGAAGAGAGGCCAATATGGGTGAGATATGCTCTCTCCTTCTAGTCCCCGTCAGTACTCTAGCTGCAGCATTTTGAATTAACTGAAGGCTTTTTAGGGAACTTTTAGGACAACCTGATAATAATGAATTACAATAGTCCAGCCTAGAGGAAATAAATGCATGAATTAATTTTTCAGCATCACTCTGAGACAAGACCTTTCTGATTTTAGAGATATTGCGTAAATGCAAAAAAGCAGTCCTACATATTTGTTTAATATGCGCTTTGAATGACATATCCTGATCAAAAATGACTCCAAGATTTCTCACAGTATTACTAGTGCTCAGGGTAATGCCATCCAGAGTAAGGATCTGGTTAGACACCATGTTTCTAAGATTTGTGGGGCCAAGTACAATAACTTCAGTTTTATCTGAGTTTAAAAGCAGGAAATTAGAGGTCATCCATGTCTTTATGTCTGTAAGACAATCCTGCAGTTTAGCTAATTGGTGTGTGTCCTCTGGCTTCATGGATAGATAAAGCTGGGTATCATCTGCGTAACAATGAAAATTTAAGCAATACCGTCTAATAATACTGCCTAAGGGAAGCATGTATAAAGTGAATAAAATTGGTCCTAGCACAGAACCTTGTGGAACTCCATAATTAACTTTAGTCTGTGAAGAAGATTCCCCATTTACATGAACAAATTGTAATCTATTAGACAAATATGATTCAAACCACCGCAACGCAGTGCCTTTAATACCTATGGCATGCTCTAATCTCTGTAATAGAATTTTATGGTCAACAGTATCAAAAGCAGCACTGAGGTCTAACAGAACAAGCACAGAGATGAGTCCACTGTCCGAGGCCATAAGATCATTTGTAACCTTCACTAATGCTGTAATTTGAAAAGAAAATACAGCACGTTTCATTTTGGGAGAAAAAAAAAGTTTTAGTCGATTGTAGTTTCTTGTCTGTATTACATTTGGAAAGAGGTGTCATTCTATTTAAAGCGGCGATTCATTTTGAAGTTATTAATTCCGACCAGACCCTGTCTCAGCCGCGCAGCGTTTCGAGCTGTGTGAACGGAACGGAGGACGATTCTCGTTTCTTGACAGCAACATGACAAGAGTCCCAGTTAGTGACTTTAATCCACACAAAAGTGACTGACGATATTTTAATGGCTTTGCGAGGGGTTAAGAAGCGGCTTGCCGTTTCTGAAGAGCAGTGAATCAAAGAACCAACGAGCTACTGGATCGAAGCATTGCTTCAATGGTTCATGGTTTCAAAGTGGAGCCGCGTTGCAGAAATGGTTCATTACAGACCAAACCCTTAATATCCGACTTTATTTGTACGTCCGTATGACTCTGAAACTCGGAAAAATCCGTATAATTTACGGACTATAGGTTGACATGAAAACCACCGAAACGCTGTGTTCAGGCTATTAATTTTTTTTTTACTGATGACGAACGATGCGTAAAAAAAAATTTGACCGATGCAGCTGAATCGGTCCAAACCGGTCTGGATCCAGGCCTGATCCTGTAGAACTTTGTACCGAAAATGTCCATTCAAAGATTCGGCGTCTTTCTGCATTTTGTTTTGTTGTGCATTGCATAGCCTGTACTTTTCTCGAGCCTCGTGTCGTTTTCTGTGTGAACTCAGCTATCAGCAGGAAGCAGCAGCATAAGCTCGCCCCCGACTGATGCTTTCAAAATAAAAGGCAACGAGCAACAGTCATAAAAGGCTAAAAAACAAAACAAAAACGCAGCGTTAAGGGGAGGAACAAAATTGTCGGCGATAATGACCTCAATAATTAACGCAACTTTAGCGCGTTAACGTTGCCCAGCCCTACAATAAATATATATTTTTTACAATATATACGCTTTCTCATTCTTATTCTTAATTAGCATGTATTCATGGCAAATGAATATGTAGCCTAATACTCCACACCGAGGCCTGTCATATGTTATAGTCATACAGTATCTTCTCAGGATAGGTGGGTGAGCAGTTTCTGCTCACCCCCTTTTTGGTCACACATGTGGCATTGTCTTGTGTATCAGTTTTTGTTATTGTCGAGTTTGTGTGCCAAAATAAATAAGTTCAAGATCAAGTTCAAGTTCAAAATACAGTATCTCAAATCCTATTCATATTATTATAAATACACCATAGATTCCAAGTACATACATCTTTTGTACTGAAGTCATTTTCTACCATTTCATGATAAAATTCAACAGTCTTCTAAACAATAAAGAAAAGCATTTTCTATTGGTACGGTTAGGTTGAATATGTCTACGGTTATTGGGAATTCTGTTCCACAATTCAATTACTCGATTATTATAAAAATAAGAACATCAGAAAAAACTATATTTAAGTTGAATTATATTGAAACCATTTATATTCCTTCTTCCTTTCCTTACTGTATTTCATTATTTATTATGAAATGTCTATCCATCCTCACTGATAATCCATTATATACCATAGTACGAAATACGACCAGATCTGGCACCTCCCTTAGATATGACATCTGTAAGGCCTCTGCCAGTTATAATTTTGGATGATCCTTCAGGCGTTATCTAATAGGGACTGCTCCTGCTGGAGTTTGGGTATCAGTGTGTGTAGAAATGTGTAGCAGGGATCCATTTCAAAATGAGCGAATATTGGCACAAAAACAACAAAGTCTATCAGTTTGAACATTCTTGTCTTTGTGGTGTATTCAATTGACTATAGGTTGAAGAGGATTTTCAAATCGTATTCTGTTTTTACTTACATTTTACACAACGTCCCAACTTCATTGGAATCGGGGTTGTAATTGAAAAAATTAAATTGAATGTAAGTCACGCTTATTCCTTATGCTTATTACAAAACAAGTCAGAAAAAATTTTAGATTTGAGGCTTCATGAGTAACATCACTTATAAGTTGTCTTGAATGAAGGAGGAGTAGGAAACTAGCCGATCTTTGAAAGTGTTCACCGGCTTCGGGAAAAGTCAGACAAATGGTGAGCCTCCATTACTGCAACAGCTCATACATTCAAGATTGTTATTTATATCCACTTTCTTCAAAAACCGCTGGCCCGTTCCATAAAGTCTGCCTCAGTGTCACAAAGTGTAAAACAAAGAAAAGCAATCTAGGACAGCAAAATCAGTCTTAAGGACATGCAATCACCCTGAAGACAACCTCTCCAGCCCCTAACTCCTGGACACAGATACTTCAGGAGGCAAACTGGGGTGGTGTAGTACCAGTGTGGTAATAGCAAGCTAAGAGTAATAGCTTATGGTTCCACTTCATCGAAGATTAAGGTTTGGACAATGTGCAATCACAGAGACATTTTAGACTGGCAGTGGAGAGGCAAAAGGACAAAGATGCTTGGGTGGGTTTTTAAGTAAATTGGTATTTCAGCGTTTACAGGCCACACAAAGCAAAAACAACACACTTGGCAAGAATTCCAGTATGCGCTACGTAGGTTAGTGTATCTATTAAGTAACAGACACAGCATGTCTTACCGTGAATTCTGTTTTATATAATCCTCTCCAGGAACAGAAAAATAAGACATAAGTATGAGTCCTACCACTCCAACACTGAAGGGTGCTATGGAGACTTTGAGGTATTATTTCAATCAGTGGTGGACAGACAGTGATTACGGTGGATAGATCCATTTATATGAATAAGCCAAATATCAACTGTTGCTGCTATAAATGTAAGTTTTCACAAGGTGTGCAGAGTTGTGGACATCTGATAATATTTCGAGACATTTGCAGCCTGATCTTGATGGCAGATGCAATAACGAGCTGTGCAGATGGCTCAGATCCATTTGTGGCATGCCTGAGCTCACAATGGGCCTCATGTATCAATGTTGCGTATGGCGATATTTGAGCGTATATGGGGTGTACGCCAAAATGGCTGCGCTACTTGGCATTTATCAATGTGGTTGTTGGCGTACGCTGCGCTGAAAATATACACCAGGTCAAGAGGTGGCGTAAATTATACACCAAAATGAACCAGCGCTGGAATCCACATAAAAATGAAGATGATCAACATGATAAACAGTGCCATTATACAAATCAATGCATATGTTACATAAATAACACTTTCCTGATTATACTACATAATAATTAATACAAATCCCACTGTTGCGGGATTGTTATGGAGCACGATCCGTGGCTACAGCGCTGACAGGAAGGAAAGCGCTGCTCGCCTTTTTCTCCAGACTTCGAGCCTGGAGCCAGAGCAGCGCTGAGCTTAACTTCATGTGGTGTGATCGTTTTAGACAATGAAATTGATAATAACAACTGTAGTTTCGTCATTCCCTTAATTCGCCCGTGCTGCAACCAGGTTTTGTCGTCTCCATTAGGTTGTCACAATAAAATAAATACAGAAATACATTTTAAAAATAAAGAAATCTGACAGATTAGGTGTGTCTTATTAATTGAGCGAGCAAATATCCACGTCAAGAATTATTGACATGTGAAAAGAGAATACAGTGGTCCCTCGCTATAACGCGGAGTCTCGCGGAGTATTTAGTCCAATTTTGCATGCCTCTTTTTTACAGTGTTCTGTGTTCTGCGTATCTGTTTATAAGAATCTTGTTGCCCAGAAGAGAAAAGAGCACCAACAACTACTCATAACTGTGTTTGTCACTCGGAAACAGACACCTGCAGCCAGGTGTGAGTGGAAAAAGACGTGGCGTCAGGATGCAGAGGCCCGATCTGTGAAATACTGGTGAGTCACTATTAATAATTTCTTATGTGTCCGACCTCGTACGTTGATCGTTAAAATTAATTTGTTAGTTCTAAATGCCATCATAATTATTTATAGGAAAACGTTCTATTTTTATTTCTCAAACAAATGTTTGGGCCTGAAAACAGTTTGGCATTATTTTTCTACTAAGGTTTAAACTTTGAGAGTGTTTACACACAAGAGAAAAGTGAGAAAATGTTCATGCCTGATTGAGAAAGTGTATAAACTGTGTAGTGAGGGGTTTTACAGCTTTGAAACGTCTATAATAATTGTAAAAAATAACGCTGACTACGTCGCGGTTTCGCGTATTACGGGCTATTTTTTAGAACGTAACTCCAGCGATTAATGAGGGACCACTGTAACACTTTATTGATTATATACTACAAAACAATTGATACGACAGCCGCTTTTGACGCTCTATTGGCACACGTCGTGATTGGTGGAGTTCTTTTTCATTGCCGTCTTCCCGGCTTCCATGTCGTAAAATGAGGGTGTGTGAATATTTATGGGCGTGTTTATTATAATTACGATCGTTTCCACCCGCCGCATTTATCAAGATCATGTCAGGCGTACGCCAGAAATGGGCAGGTGCGCACTGCTTGATACATGTCACGGCGACTTTGGTGTATTTCAAGTTTACGCCGTAAATTTACGCCACAAGTGCGCAACATTGATACATGAGGCACATTGGGAGCAGAGTGCAAAGGGGTTGGATTTGCCATGTTCATTCACCATGGGAGTGTTGTAGTCTGGATGTAATATCAACCAACCACACCTGCACCTGTTATTTCCTTTCAGCCCGAGTGTACCAAGTGCACAGCGCTGTGCTGAAATTACAGATAAAATTGAAATGATGAATTAATGGATTAGTGGCAGTGAGTCAGTGTGCCCAGCAAACTGCAGACACCAAAGCTCCCTGAGGTGAAACAGTGAAATATTAAGATGAGATTTGCATTTTTCCAGAAGAGTTTACTTTTATTTCGTTTTAACAGTCTGAGCCCTAATGACGTGCCCCCGCATCATGATCAACTTTTCCTCATGTGGCTATTAAGAGATCAGTGACAGACTGTCACAAAGACTTCATTTAAACACTTCCTGAAAGTACAAAGGTTCACATCTTGGCTGGAGACCATCCATCACTCACAGTCAATCCCAGAAACTACAGAAAGTCACATGGCCAGTGTTTCTCTGGGGCAGAGTGACAACAGAGTGGAATGCTGTGTGTGTATGTGTGGGACGCGGCGTATGTCAGTCTGGGTTTCTCCGTGACAAAAGAAAGAAGTACCTAAATCTTCAGAAACTCAAACTAGAGCACTGTCAACAACGGCAAAATTACATTTTTATTCAGTTTTTCACAAAAAGGAATCATCATGGTAATGCACACGTGGAGAATTTTTCTCTTCTTTCACGTGTCACGTGTGCAGGATGATTTAGACCCCAACGCAGAGATCACACGTGCAGCTGCAAAAACACAGTCTTTATTGACTCGTCATGTGGATGGACTGCACAGAGCAGCTGTGGCTTTTCACTGAAACATCAGTGAGCCACGAACTTATTCTTCTTATGGATCTTTACTGCTTATGGACTTATTTTACACACAGAGGACCTGGAAAGTGCTTTCACATTTTATTTTCTTGTAAAATATAAAAACAGCTCAAGTGGGCATAATGTGAATGTTTGCTCCAGACCTGTGTTGCATTGAACAAAAGAACTGTTTTTTTTTTTTATTTGTTTGTTTCTGTGTTCAACAAAAATGACTGTACATTAGTTATACTATTTCAAAATGATCACAAATCCCTCTGCATTAGTTATTCATGGTATAAAAATCAACATCAGTGATGGAAATGAATGGGAGCTTTTTGGCTACTGGTGGCTCTACAATAAAACAAAGTAGTGTGAGTGAATGAATGGGTGAATGTATGCGGTTATTAATTAGTGCCATTTTGTTAAAAATCACTCAAATTTGCTAATGTACTGTGACTGACAGCACTCAATACATGAGATTACATATTTACATTCTAACATTTTTTTCAAATAATACACACTTTTGTGACTCAAAGACCCCAGTAAACCCATTTCTAATATCAAAACAGATCATCCAAATGAATAAAGGAGTATTTTCACTAAAGATCTGAATAATTTCTAAAAGCACATTTCATTTTTTCAGATTTAGACCCAAATACCATCTTGACACACTGTTGTTGACAAATACATGTCTCATGTCCAGAAAGCTGAGATTATTTTGAACATTTTGATATGCAACACATGGGCGTTATGCTATAACTAGTACCATTCAAGGTAAATTAATGAATGTATGGGAAAATCAAGAAAGTAACCTCTAAGGGTCACTGGTTAATGGTTGTTTTCTAGTCACTGGTTGTGTATTTTACAGCATATGTGTCCCATTGCGGTGGGGGGAATACTATCCCCCCCCCATCACAAACAACATCATTTTACTTTTGCATCCTCACATCACAGATATACCAAATGTGCATGTTAGTGAGGTGCAAAACCTTCAAACAGGGCTACATTTTTTTTTATCCCTCCTGCTGTTTCAGGTTTTTTCTGTTTGCTCCAGCACATAATACACTGTCACACTAATACACTACTGCAGGCAAGCAGGGTGTGTACATGCATTCTGAACCTGCTTCTGTATGGTGCATCTGAGTGCCGCTGTCTTTCAATAAAGAAATAAAAAGAGCTGGACTATAGATCTGGTTTTTGGTGGTCTAAGATGCCAATGCTTTCTTGTGATGAATTATAAATGGCCAATGCTTTGCTTGCTGCGCCTCATTTTTAGATCGTCATGCCCACCTGAGGGCAAATTTAATTACTATTTATAGAACACGGGTGGTGAGTGTTAAAATGACAATTGCACTGGGTGAAAATTAGCAACAAGTCTTGTGCTACATGATGCCCTGCTTTGTGTCAAGTGGGATACTGAGCTCTCACTGTCTCAAACACAAAACAAAGCAGATAATGTTTAGAAATTGCATTTTGATTCACATTCAGTCTGTTTATTTGGTTTTAAGGCTCAACACGAGTGAACCCTGCCATAGTCCACTTGGAACTGGACCAAGTTTCACCTTTTCAGACACCTGCTTGTTTGTTAAAGCTACACAAGAATTTAAGTATGTGTTTGCACCTCCCCAAATAAACCAAACTGTCAGCCATCCAACTGAAAAGGATCAAACAGGGTAGGTGTACCCTAAAGAAAAAACGTCAATTTTTAATCTAAAATATTCTCCATGAATGTTGAGTTAGACAGACAAACCCACTCACACCTACAGTCAGAATAGAGTCACCAATTCATCAACATACATGTCTTTAGAAGTAGGATGAAGCCAGAGCACCTGGAGGGAACCCATGCAAACATGGGGAATACATGCATTCTCCACACAGAAAAGACCAGGGAATCAAACTTGAGACCTTCTTGCTGAGGCAACAGCACAAACCAGTAAGCCACCATGCTGCCTACAATTGACACAGATACAAAAGAATTCTTTGTGATACAATAATCTATCGTTCCTCGTGGCCTTGAGTTTTGATCGGTTCTGTTGAAATTTGAACCAGTATGTCCTTGACTAACACACAACCCTTCCACCAACTTTAATCCATATTGGCTCCAAACCATGTGAGTTATAAGGTGGTAAATGGACTGCATTTATCCAGTGCTTTCATGCACAAAGCATTTTATAACGATATCATCTGATTCACATAGTGCAGATTAAGGACCTCGCCCAAGGGCGCTTCATGATTTTTTTGGTCTGATGGGGGTTTGACGTGAGGATCCTCTGGTCACAAGTCCGGTTCAACTGTTTTGACCTTGAGTTTGATGTTGCGAGTTCACCCAACATCGACGGCCACGTGAACAACAGAAAGGTAATACATGACTTCATATTAGTGCATGCTAGTAACCATAAGTGTATGTTTTACCAAGTCCTTAAAACTGGTGGATCAGGGCTCTTGTTGGATCTCAGTTACTAGAGTAGCGACAAAGGGGACCCCTTAAGTCATCTGGTACAAACACAAAATACGAACCATCAACGAACATAAGGAAACAGTGGAGACTCAAATATGATTGTTTTTGTACAACTGGCCATTTTCAACAGCTGAAAATTTTAGGATTACATTGAAATACCAAGCCCCCCCCCCCACACACACACACTTTTAATTCTTGGGGTGAAGGGTCATACCCAACAGGCTCAATCTTCTTGTGGGGTTGTTGGTGGGATTGGTACTCATAGCATTCACCCAGTTTGAATCCACACGAAGGTGGAAGCATTGTGGTGCTAAGTTATCATCCTCTTTGGGATCAAGTAAGACGTAATTCGAAGCATTGCAATCCTTGATTTACTCTGAAATTAATGATGAAACTGGAGCATAATCTTATAAGAGATCAAGAGAATGCTGAACCGACTCTAATTTGATATTTTTCACAGGCAGCCAGGATAGATGGGTTCAGGTCTGGAGATAGGGCTGTCGAACAGATCACTTAAGCCTGCTGTCACTTTTTTTGATAAGTAATACTACTCTGAGTACTTTTTCTTCTTCTCACCCTGTTTCTCTCTTCATCTCTTCGATGCTTCATAGCTTTGATGTTTCTCTCTTCCCCATTTTCTTTCTTTCCTTTCCTCTAATCCACTCATCCTCCAATTTCTATTTTTTTTCCCCACCCTGGCCCTCCCCATCTCCCTCTGCTCTCTTTCCCTTCTCCTGTCTCCACACTTCTTTCCTCCACAGTTGTAACATGTCGAGATAAGAACCAGCTCTTCATCCATGTCTCTGTATCCTCCTCATCCTCTCCCGTGTTCATTGATAAGCAGAGTCGTTCAAACCCTTGACCCCACCAATATACTTAGAATATTATCCTGACTTAGAAGGAACTGTTTGGAGAGAGGCAGAGAGGGGTGAGGCAGGAGGACAGAAGCTTGAAGCCAGAGAGTGCACACATAGTCTCAAACGGGTAAAATAAGAATTGAACATGTCAACTTTTTTCTCAGTGAATATATTTCTAAAGGTGTTATTGACATGAAATTTTCACCAGATGTCAGTAACAACCCAAGTAATCCACACATACAAAGAAACAAAAAAGAACTAAAAAAAAATAAGTACAGAAATTCAATTATGTGGAACAATGTGAAATGACACGAATAAAATATTGAACACATGAAGAAAGGGAGGTGCAAAAAGGTATGGAAAGTCAAGACACCAGCTGAAATCTGTGGGCAGTCTAAGGCACACCTGTGCACTAATCATGATGTCTAATCAGCATCTTGGTATGGCACACCTGTGAGGTGGGATGGATTTTCTCAGCAAAGGAGAAGTGCTCACTATCACAGATTTAGACTGGTTTGTGAACAATATTTGAGGGAAATGGTGATATTGTGTATTTGGAAAAAGTTTTAGATCTTTGAGTTCATCTCATACAAAATGGGAGCAAAACCAAAAGTGTTGCGTTTATATTTTTGTTGAGTGTATCTGTCGCTGAGATAGATGATGACTGGTGGGCAGTTTGAGGCAGAAACAAGGTGTTAATCTGTGAGCCGCATCATTGGGGGGGACTGATTTTTAGGAGTACTGTTCGGTCTGCGACACCGGGATAAAGTTCGTGCAATTGTCAAGGTCATGTTTCCTATTAGTGGGTGAACAATCCAATGCTTGGTGAATTCTACTTCACTATGATAGGAAGAGCCGACATCGAAGGATCAAAAAGTGACATCGCTATGGCGCTTGGCAGCCACAAGCCATTTATCCCTGTGGTAACTTTTCTGACACCTCCCGCTTAAAACCCTAAAAGTCAGAAGGATTGTGAGGCCCTGCTTTCACATTCTGTATTCATACTGAAAATCAAGATCAAGCGAGCTTTTACCCTTCTGCTCCACGGGAGGTTTCTGTCCTCCCTGAGTTTGGTTTAGGACACCTGCGTTAACGTTTGACAGGTCTACCGCCCCAGTCAAACTCCGCATCTGCCACTGTCCACTAGAAGAGAGAGCCTGCTCGGGGCTGGCCTCCCCCGCCTCACCTGTAGTGACTCCCCCCCCCACCCCACCAAAAAATATTTTTGCAGAGATAGGGTTTGCGATCAAGATTTCCCAAAGTAATTGATTCGTAAACTGAAATCAGTGAACTACTTAAACTGTAAGACAATATATATCCCGAATGATATTCACGTTTTGCAACTTATGCTTTGCGAGTCCTGTGTTCACGTTTTGTGACATATTTTATTCACGGTTTGTACCAAAATTATTAATGTTTCATGGATATTGTGTAAATTTTCATTAATAGTTTGCGGATAATTCATAATTTGCAGCACATTCATGTTTTGGGGTCAACAAAGCACAAAACAGTGTCTGTATCTGTGAATATAAAGAAACAGTGAGACTGTGCAATTTGACATTTTAAACAGCTGCAGATCTTAGTGTAACAGTAGGAAGAGGCATCACAAAGAGTTTTTTAAAGACAGACATGCAGCTGTATGGATCTTGGCAAAAGGTGAAAAACAAGCAGACAGGCAGACAAGCTGTGATATCACATGAAATAGGGCGGTGAGCAGGAAGACAGAGAGGGAAACGGTGAAAACAGACAAGCATGGGGACGAACAAATACACAGACTTATTGGTGGGCACACACGCAAACAAACAGAGGCTTGGAAGCTGTGAAATGAAAAAGCACTTTCAGGGACAAGTAAGCAAACATGGATATCACAAAGGAAGAAGACAAGTGATGTGGGTCGACAGAATATTCACTCAGCTTTTCATGATGTCATGACTTTATACTGCAGTCATCGGACACACGCTCGTATTGATTCATGATGCACATGTGTACATGCAACAGACAATCAAAGAATTATTCTAAAAATAAATAGCTGCGCTCATGCCAAGTACTGCTTTCATCAATACTACAACTTTGTAGCATTCATGTTATTCAGTGCAGCATGACAGCAGTCACATTCATAGTCTGTTTCAAACTCGCCTGCGGTGCTCATTATTTGTGCTTTTGCTTATGTTCCATACCCACAAACGTGAAGTCACATTTACATTATCTATGACTTGCCTTTCATTTGTCTTCATGAAGTTGTAGAACATGGATGCATGCTGCCACTTTTTAGCTATTTTGCTAGCTTTACATAGGTTGATTTAACTAGGGGAGGTGATGGACTATCACTGAAATAAAAACCCGGAACACCAAAGTGAGACCAGTCCAATGTGAAGAGTGCAGGCACATGGCCGTGCAGCCAGCAGGAGTGCAAGGGGCCTATCTTTGGGTGGTTTTGCAAATTCCTCTTTGCAGCACTTCTCAAGCTCCATCAAGTTGGATGGGGAGCGTTGGTGCACAGACATTGTCAGATCTTTCCAGAGATGTTCAATTAGATTAGGGTCATTGCCCCACTAAAAGATGAACCGTCACCCCAGTCTGAGGTCAAGAGCGCTCTGGAGTGGGTTTTTATCCAGGATGTCTAGGATGTCTCTGTATATTGCTACATTCATTGTTCCCTCATCCTGACTAGTCTCCCAGTTCCTGCCACTGAAAAAACATCCCCACAGCATGATGTTGCCACCACCATGCTTCACTGTAGGGATGGTGCCTGGTTTCTCTAAACATGACACCTGGCATTCACACCAAAGTGTTCAATCTTTGTCTCCACAGACCAGAGAATTTTGTTTCTCATGGTCTGAGAATCCTTCAGGTGCCTTTTGGCAAACTCCAGGTGGGCTGCCATGTGCCTTTTACTAAGGAGTGGCTTCCATCTGGCCACTCTACCATACAGGCCTGATTGATGGATTGCTGCAGAGATTGTCCTTCTGGAAGGTTCTCCTCTCTCCACAGAGGAATGTTGGAACTCTGACAGAGTGACCATCGGGTTCTTGGTCACCTCCCTGACTAAGGCCCTTCTCCCCTGATCACTCAGTTTAGGTGGATGACCACTTCTAGGAAGAGTCCTGGTGGCTCAGAACTTCTTCCATTTACAGGTTATGGAGGCAACTGTGCTCACTGGGACCTTAAAAGCAGCAGAAATGTTTCTGTGCCCTTCTCCAGATTTGTGCCTCGAGACAATCCTGTCTCAGAGGTCTACAGACAATTCCTTTGACTTCATGCTTGGTTTGTGCTCTGACATGTACTGTGAACTGTGGAACTTGTTATGTAGACAGGTGTGTGTCTTTCCAAATCATGTCCAATCAACTGAATTTGCCCCACGTGGACTCCAGTTAAGCCGTAAAAACATCTGAAGGATAATCAGTGGAAACAGGATGCACCTGAGCTCAATTTAGAGCTAAGACTGTGAATACTTATGTGCATGTGCTTTCTTTGTTTTCTTTATTTTTAATAAATTTGCAAAAATCTCATAAAAATGTTTTTTGACATTGTCATTATGGGGTATTGTGTGTAGAATTTTGAGGAAAAAATGAATTTCATCCATTTTGGAATAAGGAAGTAACATTTAAAAACAAGTTGAAAATGTTAAGCTCTGAGTACTTTCCAGATGCACTGTATACTAGCTTTACCTGTGAAAATCATGGTTAAAGCTTGGAATCAATAATAATGGATGGGTGAAATGAATGCAGAATATTGTATGTCTACATACAGTCAATTATATATTTTTAAAGATATTCAAATTAATGAATGGACAGTATATATACACATACACAATTAAAGTACTGAATATATATATATATATATATATATATATATATATATATATATATATATATATATATATATATATATATATATATATCAGCTAATACCTTCCCTGCTTCTACTTTGTTTTTGATTTTTTTGATTCCTCCCACTTGCTCCCCTTGGGAACACAAACTCACCATCTCTGGCATGGGAGGCAGACACTGTGCCCAGTTGGCTAAAACCCAGGATCTGGGTTGAGTGGCCAGAGTATTGCTTGGCTGTAGGGGAAAATGGGGCCTATTGACTACCATGTGTGGCACATTATAATTAAAGTACCTTTATATGTGTTTGTAAATTAAAAGAACCAAGATCATCCATTCATTTTGTTGCACCAAGATGGCATTTTCCTTCAGTTAACAAATGAATTGCTCAGCTATAAATGATGATCACCACTTTAAAATGGGTTTTGTTTATAATTACAAAGCTCATAAAGGGTTCTTTTATTATAAGTCTAATTAGAGTAATTTATAGAATAGGTTATAAATGGTTGCCATGGAAAACATTGCCTGTCATGGTGCTGAGAAATAGGCTTTCAGATGGTTGCCACGGGAATAACAACATTGCTAAAAATAATAGTGATAAATCTTATAAATAATACAACATATTCTGAATATTTGATTGCTCATTTGACAGCTTGCGAGGAGTATAATCAAGAGCCACAATTAGTGGTTTTTATTTGCAAGAGAAAAAGGAAGGGCCTGTTCATAACTTTGACAAGTTAATGAACTACATAAATTGACCTCGCAGGGTCTCGCTTGCAGCAAATTGGGTAGAATTAGACATTCCCAAATAGATGAACATACATACAACATTATGTAGCCCTTCTAATACTCACGAATTAAATGAGTGGGCTCTGGGTTCTGTTTGTCTTGCTCTATGTTTACTTAAAAGATTAAGTCATATTTTGGATCTCTGCACTGTATTAAAATTAAGGACCAAACACCAAATCTGCAGATGCAATGTTTGCTCTGAGAATACTGTTGGAAAACTACAGAGAAGGACAGAAAGAGTTACATTGTGTGTTTGTGGACTTAGAAAAAGCTTATGATAGGGTGCCAAGAGAAGAGTTGTGGTATTGTATGAGGAAGTCTGGAGTGGCAGAGAAGTATGTTAGGGTAGTGCAGGACATGTACAAGAATAGTGTGACAGCGGTGAGATGCGCAGTCGGAATGACAGACTCATTCAAGGTGGAGGTGGGATTACACCAAGGATCAGCTCTGAGTCCTTTCTTGTTTGCAGTGGTGATTGACAGGTTGACGGATGGGATCAGACAGGAGTCCCCATGGACTATGATGTTTGCAGATGACATTGTGATCTGTAGTGAGAGTAGAGAGCAAGTTGAGTCTAGTCTGGAGAAGTGGAGATATGCTTTGGAGAGAAGGGGAATGAAAGTCAGTAGAAGCAAGACTGAGTACATGTGTGTGAATGAGAGGGAGCCCAGTGGAATAGTGCAGTTACAAGAAGCAGAAGTGGTGAAAGTAGATGAGTTTAAATATTTGGGGTCAACTGTTCAAAGTAATGGAGAGTGTGGTAGAGAGGTGAAGAAGAGAGTGCAGGCAGGGTGGAGTGGGTGGAGAAAGGTGGCAGGAGTGATTTGTGACCGAAGAATATCAGCAAGAGTGAAGGGGAAAGTTTACAAAACAGTAGTGAGACCAGCTATGTTGTACGGTTTAAAGACGGTGGCACTAACAAAAAGACAGGAGGCAGAGCTGGAGGTGGCAGAGCTGAATATGTTGAGATTCTCTTTGGGAGTGACAAGAATGGACAAGATTAGGCATGAACATATCAGAGGGACAGCTCAGGTGGGACGGTTTGGAGACAAAGAGAGGCGAGATTGAGATGGTTTGGACATGTGCAGAGGAGGGACCCAGGGTATATAGGGAGAAGGATGCTGAGGATGGATCCACCAGGCAGGAGGAGAAGAGGGAGACCAAAGAGGAGGTTCATGGATGTGCTGAGAGAGGACATGCAGGTGGTTGGTGTGACAGAGGAAGATACAGAGGACAGGGTGAGATGGAAACGATTGATCTGCTGTGGCGACCCCTAACGGGAACAGCCGAAAGACAAAGAAGAAGAAGAAGTCAGAGCTGTCAATAAAATGTGTCTCCCTGCACCTCACTACATGATGCAACGGGGCTACCCAACTCATCACATCATGATGGAAAGGAGCACTGACCAAGTGTAAAAATGTGATGATTTAGGAGTGAGAGTGTGTTAACTGTTGGAGGCTGCTGGATGAAGCTCACCAGGATAATAATGGGTGTTTGTGACCCCAGCAGTTAGTTGTGTACTTATGTGAGACTGAGAGGGTTGCACCCTTCTAAAAAAATAAGTAATCCCTTGGAAATGTAAGTCTTTATGTAGGTCAAGCAGAACCTCTGTTGTGTTCCCCCGTTGGGGCGCATACTCACAGTATACTAGACAGGAGGCAGGCACTCTAACCATGAGGCTAAAAGCCATGGGCTCTAGCAGCTGTTGCTACAGTGTTTTTTGATTAGATTAGATTAGATTAGACAGAACCCCCTTGGGAAGACTTCCTCAAGGAAATTGGGGTTCCAGCAGCACTGTATAGCAGCACACAAGGTAAGAAGCACACAGTCTCAAAATAAACAGAAAAAAACAGATATACTGACCAATACTGGTTTACTGGCTACTACTGTTCCTCTCATTCTCAACCTCTGTCTTCCTGTTGCTCTTCCTCCCCCTGAGTGAAGAGTTGTACAGCCTGACTTATTGACTTCAACTACACAGCCATGCTGTCTCAGCCACATTGTTGGCATCCTCTTCTTTGTGGTAAAACAGATCACCTTAGTATTTCTTCTGTTTTTCTTGCTTAATGCTGACTAATTATACTGTATTTGTTGTCTTTCTGATGCCTAATTCTGTTTATTTTCTGTCTGTTTGAAGTGCGGCTCTATCCAGAGATGGGTGTGGTGTCCGTTTTGGCAACCCTCCTGTCCTGTGCACCGGCACTCAACAAAAATATAAACGCAACACTTTTGGTTTTGCTCCCATTTTGTATGAGATGAACTCAAAGATCTAAAACGTTTTCCACATACACAATATCACCATTTCCCTCAAATATTGTTCACAAACCAGTCTAAATCTGTGATAGTGAGCACTTCTCCTTTGCTGAGATAATCCATCCCATCTCACAGGTGTGCCATATCAAGATGCTGATTAGACACCATGATTAGTGCACAGGTGTGCCTTAGACTGTCCACAATAAAAGGCCACTCTGAAAGGTGCAGTTTTGTTTTATTGGGGGGGATACCAGTCAGTATCTGGTGTGACCACCATTTGCCTCATACAGTGCAACACATCTCCTTCGCATAGAGTTGATCAGGTTGTCAATTGTGGCCTGTGGAATGTTGGTCCACTCCTCTTCAATGGCTGTGCGAAGTTGCTGGATATTGGCAGGAACTGGTACACGCTGTCGTATACGCCGGTCCAGAGCATCCCAAACATGCTCAATGGGTGACATGTCCGGTGAGTATGCCGGCCATGCAAGAACTGGGACATTTTCAGCTTCCAAGAATTGTGTACAGATCCTTGCAACATGGGGCCGTGCATTATCCTGCTGCAACATGAGGTGATGTTCTTGGATGTTGGCACAACAATGGGCCTCAGGATCTCGTCACGGTATCTCTGTGCATTCAAAATGCCATCAATAAAATGCACCTGTGTTCTTCGTCCATAACAGACGCCTGCCCATACCATAACCCCACCGCCACCATGGGCCACTCGATCCACAACATCGACATCAAAAAACCGCTCACCCACATAACGCCACACACGCTGTCTGCCATCTGCCCTGGACAGTGTGAACCGGGATTCATCCGTGAAGAGAACACCTCTCCAAAGTGCCAAATGCCAGCGAATGTGAGCATTTGCCCACTCAAGTCGGTTACGACGACGAACTGGAGTCAGGTCGAGACCCCGATGAGGACGATGAGCATGCAGATGAGCTTCCCTGAGACGGTTTCTGACAGTTTGTCCAGAAATTCTTTGGTTATGCAAACCGAATGTTTCAGCAGCTGTCCGAGTGGCTGGTCTCAGACGATCTTGGACGTGAACATGCTGGATGTGGAGGTCCTGGGCTGGTGTGGTTATACGTGGTCTGCAGTTGTAAGGCTGGTTGGATGTACTGCCAAATTCTCTGAAACGCCTTTGGAGACGGCTTATGGTAGAGAAATGAACATTCAATACACGAGCAACAGCTCTGGTTGACATTCCTGCTGTCAGCATGCCAATTGCACGCTCCTTCAAATCTTGCGACATCTGTGGCATTGTGCTGTGTGATAAAACTGCACCTTTCAGAGTGGCCTTTTATTGTGGGCAGTCTAAGGCACACCTGTGCACTAATCATGGTGTCTAATCAGCATCTTGATATGAGGTGGGATGGATTATCTCAGCAAAGGAGAAGTGCTCACTATCACAGATTTAGACTGGTTTGTGAACAATATTTGAGGGAAATGGTAAAATTGTGTATGTGGAAAAAGTTTTAGATCTTTGAGTTCATCTCATACAAAATGGGAGCAAAACCAAAAGTGTTGTGTTTATATTTTTGTTGTGTAAATTGTGTCGGTAGCGTGGCCCAAGCAGAGGGTCACCCCTTTGAGTTTGGTCTGCTTGAAGTTTCTTCCTCAAATCATCAGAGGGAGTTTTTTTCTTGCCACTGTTGCCTGCATGCTTGCTCTGGGGGATAGTAAGGTTAGACCTTACTTGTGTGAAGCACCTTGAGGCAACATTGTTGTGATTTGGCACTATATAAATGAAAATAAATTGAAAAAAAAACTGAAATGGGATGAAGTAGACATCTTCCGTGCCGTCTATCTGTAGGAGCCTTTGGCCATTTCCTTGTACTCCAGAGAGATTGGCTTATTGTTGTAGCATATATGGTCACTGCCCTTTCAAAATTTGATGGGAAAAATAAAAAAAGCCCAGCAGTTTCAACTTCTCTGCCCTCTGTCTCACTAATGTATATGTTGTTGTTACACACATTGTCAATGCAATTACTGTTTCTTCAAGCTGCCTTGAATGGCCAATTACAGTATATTTTAACAGCAACTATAGGAGATTATCATCATCGCAAGCTCAGTAAGCTGCTGGTCATTGCATAATGGTCCCAGCTTTTGTGCTGTTTTGTCTCTCAAAAAAATTGAGAAATTTTGTCAGGCTACGGATTTTACCTGAGGTAAAATATGATAAAAATTGTGTGTTTTAAAGGCAGATTCCAAATGTAACTCAAACACATAGTGTTCAGCAGTTGGGTACGAACAAACACTGGGTGAAACAGAGCAGTACCATGTATTTCACTTTTCACTGACATATACAAACCATGCCAGGACAGTTATCGCGATCTCTGTATTGCGCCTGTGCTTTTTGCAGATGATTTAGCTTCTTCAGAAGGTGAAATTCCGAGTGCTCATTGGGATGATTTTCAGGTAAGTGTGATTCAGTTGGGATGTAAATCAGCAGTTGTGGTGTCAAGTGAAGCAGGTCAAGTCGCTTGGGGCTTTGCTCATGAGTGAGGTTAAAATCGAGACTAAGACTGAAAGACGTTTTCATTTCAAAGATCATCTATGGTCCTGAGCGTTGTGCCTGAAAAATGAGATCTCTGCTACAAGTCGGCTCACTGAAGGGCACCAGGAGTTCTACCACCCAGAAGAAACTCTTAACAGTTGCTCTTTTGTTTGAAACAGGCTGAGTTGTGTGGGGGATATTTTGTTATTAGGATTGCCATGAATGTCTCCCAGTGCATATTTTCTGGAAAGTTCAAGTAGTACAAGACCCAAAATTCACTGCAAGATTTGAATGGCGAAGCTGACCTTTGGATCCCGGGGGAAAAAAAAGATGGAGAAAGTGATGTTTGTTTTACTCAAGGCTAGTTTTTATTTCATATCCTGCCATTGCAAAAATGAGTTATACTTGGTTGTCTCAGTTGCAGCTTTTCTGTTCTTTTAGGGCATGTAGTGTCAATCTTGTGTTGTGCCTTCCCTCTGCATAGGTGTCAACTTGACTCCAGAAAGGGCAAAGAGGATGCAGGTTTCTTTGTAATCACCAACTCCTCCAGGTGATTTCATTGATGAACTCATCCCGGCTGCTGTTAATCAGACCATAGAATGGTCATAGCAGATGGCCAATCCACTGATTCTCTCTCTCTCTCTCTCATATTCATTAATTTTCTATACCCGCTTACTCTAGTTAAGGGTCATGGAGGGCTGGAGCCTATCACAGCAGTCACAGGGCAGGAGGCAGGGTACACCCTGGACAGGATGCCAGTCTGTCACAGGGCCACATATAGACAGACAACACATACACACCCGTACACACACACCTACGGTCAATTTAGAGTCACTAATTATCTAACCTGCATGTCTTTGGAAGTGGGAGGAAGCCAGAGCATCCAGAAAACGATATTACATGACTTAAGAATTCTGGGAATAAAAACAGGATTTGTCTGTCAAAAAGCATCAAAAGTCCCAAGTTTTTCATAGTTTGGGAACTGCATCGAAGTGTGAAAGCATTTAAAAGTTTTCCAAAAACTTACCGTTTAATTCTGGACATAATAAACTCAAGATTCAAGATTCAAACAGCTTTATTGATCCCCAAAAGGGCAATTCATCTTCACACCCAATTACCTCAAACAAAAATACAACAATTAATCCACAATTATTACTAGTTGAATGTAATAATGGCACACATCAGAATTAAAACAACCGGACATATACATTTGATTTGTTTATGTATGTGGTGTGTCCATAAAGTAACGGTCCTTTTTATTTTTTTTTAAAACTATATGGATTTCATTCATATGTTTTTACGTCAGACATGCTTGAACCCTCGTGCGCATGCGTGAGTTTTTCCACGCCTGTCGGTGACGTCATTTGCCTGTGAGCACGCCTTGTGGAAGGAGTGGTCCCGCCCCCTCGTCGGATTTTCATTGTCTGGAAATGGCGGAATGAAAAGGACTTTTTTCCCATCAGAATTTTTTCAGAAGCTGTTAGAGACTGGCACCTGGAAACCATTCGAAAAATTTATCTGGCTTTTGGTGAAACTTTTACGGGCTTCACAGAGAATAAGGACTTTAACTACAGCTTTAAGGACCCCTTTAAGGACGGTCGGTGCGCCGCGCTCCGAGCTGCGACGTCGCGGCACAAACCACTGGATCATTTCTAAGCTGATGGCTCTGTGGATACGAGACCGTCGTGTGCTCTTTCTCTGGTTATCACAAGAGCTGAACATCAGCCATTTTCCAGCAGATTTCACTTTTAACAAGAGATTTTGTCATGGAAAGCCGCGCGGAGGCTTCGCGCGTCACAATCAATCAATCAATCAATTTTTTTTTTATATAGCGCCAAATCACAACAAACAGTTGCCCCAAGGCGCTTTATATTGTAAGGCAAGGCCATACAATAATTATGTAAAACCCCAACAGTCAAAACGACCCCCTGTGAGCAAGCACTTGGCTACAGTGGGAAGGAAAAACTCCCTTTTAACAGGAAGAAACCTCCAGCAGAACCAAGCTCAGGGAGGGGCAGTCCTCTGCTGGGACTGGTTGGGGCTGAGGGAGAGAACCAGGAAAAAGACATGCTGTGGAGGGGAGCAGAGATCGATCACTAATGATTAAATGCAGAGTGGTGCATACAGAGCAAAAAGAGAAAGAAACAATGCATCATGGGAACCCCCCAGCAGTCTACGTCTATAGCAGCATAACTAAGGGATGGTTCAGGGTCACCTGATCCAGCCCTAACTATAAGCTTTAGCAAAAAGGAAAGTTTTAAGCCTAATCTTAAAAGTAGAGAGGGTGTCTGTCTCCCTGATCAGAAGAAGAATTTTAAATTCTATTCTAGAATTAACAGGAAGCCAATGAAGAGAGGCCAATATGGGTGAGATATGCTCTCTCCTTCTAGTCCCCGTTAGTACTCTAGCTGCAGCATTTTGAATTAACTGAAGGCTTTTTAGGGAACTTTTAGGACAACCTGATAATAATGAATTACAATAGTCCAGCCTAGAGGAAATAAATGCATGAATTAGTTTTTCAGCGTCACTCTGAGACAAGACCTTTCTAATTTTAGAGATATTGCGTAAATGCAAAAAAGCAGTCCTACATATTTGTTTAATATGCGCTTTGAATGACATATCCTGATCAAAAATGACTCCACGATTTCTCACAGTATTACTAGAGGTCAGGGTAATGCCATCCAGAGTAAGGATCTGGTTAGACACCATGTTTCTAAGATTTGTGGGGCCAAGTACAATAACTTCAGTTTTATCTGAGTTTAAAAGCAGGAAATTAGAGGTCATCCATGTCTTTATGTCTGTAAGACAATCCTGCAGTTTAGCTAATTGGTGTGTGTCCTCTGGCTTCATGGATAGATAAAGCTGGGTATCATCTGCATAACAATGAAAATTTAAGCAATACCGTCTAATAATACTGCCTAAGGGAAGCATGTATAAAGTGAATAAAATTGGTCCTAGCACAGAACCTTGTGGAACTCCATAATTAACTTTAGTCTGTGAAGAAGATTCCCCATTTACATGAACAAATTGTAATCTATTAGACAAATATGATTCAAACCACCGCAGCGCAGTGCCTTTCATACCTATGGCATGCTCTAATCTCTGTAATAAAATTTTATGGTCAACAGTATCAAAAGCAGCACTGAGGTCTAACAGAACAAGCACAGAGATGAGTCCACTGTCCGAGGCCATAAGAAGATCATTTGCAACCTTCACTAATGCTGTTTCTGTACTATGATGAATTCTAAAACCTGACTGAAACTCTTCAAATAGACCATTCCTCTGCAGATGATCAGTTAGCTGTTTTACAACTACCCTTTCAAGAATTTTTGAGAGAAAAGGAAGGTTGGAGATTGGCCTATAATTAGCTAAGATAGCTGGGTCAAGTGATGGCTTTTTAAGTAATGGTTTAATTACTGCCACCTTAAAAGCCTGTGGTACATAGCCAACTAACAAAGATAGATTGATCATATTTAAGATCGAAGCATTAAATAATGGTAGGGCTTCCTTGAGCAGCCTGGTAGGAATGGGGTCTAATAAACATGTTGATGGTTTGGATGAAGTAACTAATGAAAATAACTCAGACAGGACAATCGGAGAGAAAGAGTCTAACCAAATACCGGCATCACTGAAAGCAGCCAAAGATAACGATACATCTTTGGGATGGTTATGAGTAATTTTTTCTCTAATAGTTAAAATTTTGTTAGCAAAGAAAGTCATGAAGTCATTACTAGTTAAAGTTAATGGAATACTCAGCTCAATAGAGCTCTGACTCTTTGTCAGCCTGGCTACAGTGCTGAAAAGAAACCTGGGGTTGTTCTTATTTTCTTCAATTAGTGATGAGTAGTAAGATGTCCTAGCTTTACGGAGGGCTTTTTTTATAGAGCAACAGACTCTTTTTCCAGGCTAAGTGAAGATCTTCTAAATTAGTGAGATGCCATTTGCTCTCCAACTTATGGGTTATCTGCTTTAAGCTGCGAGTTTGTGAGTTATACCACAGAGTCAGGCACTTCTGATTTAAAGCTCTCTTTTTCAGAGGAGCTACAGCATCCAAAGTTGTCTTCAATGAGGATGTAAAACTATTGACGAGATACTCTATCTCACTTACAGAGTTTAGGTAGCTACTCTGCACTGTGTTGATATATGGCATTAGAGAACATAAAGAAGGAATCATATCCTTAAACCTAGTTACAGCGCTTTCTGAAAGACTTCTAGTGTAATGAAACTTATTCCCCACTGCTGGGTAGTCCATCAGAGTAAATGTAAATGTTATTAAGAAATGATCAGACAGAAGGGAGTTTTCAGGGAATACTGTTAAGACTTCTATTTCCATACCATAAGTCAGAACAAGATCTAAGATATGATTAAAGTGGTGGGTGGACTCATTTACATTTTGAGCAAAGCCAATAGAGTCTAATAATAGATTAAATGCAGTGTTGAGCCTGTCATTCTCAGCATCTGTGTGGATGTTAAAATCGCCCACTATAATTATCTTATCTGAGCTAAGCACTAAGTCAGACAAAAGGTCTGAAAATTCTCAGAGAAACTCACAGTAACGACCAGGTGGACGATAGATAATAACAAATAAAACTGGTTTTTGGGACTTCCAATTTGGATGGACAAGAGTAAGAGTCAAGCTTTCAAATGAATTAAAGCTCTGTCTGGGTTTTTGATTAATTAATAAGCTGGAATGGAAGATTGCTGCTAATCCTCCGCCTCGGCCCGTGCTACGAGCATTCTGACAGTTAGTGTGACTCGGGGGTGTTGACTCATTTAAACTAACATATTCATCCTGCTGTAACCAGGTTTCTGTAAGGCAGAATAAATCAATATGTTGATCAATTATTATATCATTTACCAACAGGGACTTAGAAGAGAGAGACCTAATGTTTAATAGACCACATTTAACTGTTTTAGTCTGTGGTGCAGTTGAAGGTGCTATATTATTTTTTCTTTTTGAATTTTTATGCTTAAATAGATTTTTGCTGGTTATTGGTGGTCTGGGAGCAGACACCGTCTCTACGGGGATGGGGTAATGAGGGGATGGCAGGGGGAGAGAAGCTGCAGAGAGGTGTGTAAGACTACAACTCTGCTTCCTGGTCCCAACCCTGGATAGTCACGGTTTGGAGGATTTAAGAAAATTGGCCAGATTTCTAGAAATGAGAGCTGCTCCATCCAAAGTGGGATGGATGCCGTCTCTCCTAACAAGACCAGGTTTTCCCCAGAAGTTTTGCCAATTATCTATGAAGCCCACCTCATTTTTTGGACACCACTCAGACAGCCAGCAATTCAAGGAGAACATGCGGCTAAACATGTCACTCCCGGTCCGATTGGGGAGGGGCCCAGAGAAAACTACAGAGTCCGACATTGTTTTTGCAAAGTTACACACCGATTCAATGTTAATTTTAGTGACCTCCGATTGGCGTAACCGGGTGTCATTACTGCTGACGTGAATTACAATCTTACCAAATTTACGCTTAGCCTTAGCCAGCAGTTTCAAATTTCCTTCAATGTCGCCTGCTCTGGCCCCCGGAAGACAATTGACTATGGTTGCTGGTGTCGCTAACTTCACATTTCTCAAAACAGAGTCGCCAATAACCAGAGTTTGATCCTCGGCGGTTGTGTCGTCGAGTGGGGAAAAACGGTTAGAAATGTGAACGGGTTGGCGGTGTACACGGGGCTTCTGTTTAGAACTACGCTTCCTCCTCACAGTCACCCAGTCGGCCTGCTTTCCCAGCTGCTCGGGATCTGCCAGAGGGGAACTAACGGCGGTTAAGCTACCTTGGTCCGCACCGACTACAGGGGCCTGGCTAGCTGTAGAATTTTCCACGGTGCGGAGCCGAGTCTCCAATTCGCCCAGCCTGGCCTCCAAAGCTATGAATAATCTACACTTATTACAAGTCCCGTTACTGCTAAAGGAGGCCGAGGAATAACTAAACATTTCACACCCAGAGCAGAAAAGTACAGGAGAGACAGGAGAAGCCGCCATGCTAAATCAGCTAAGAGCTAGTAGCTGCGCTAAGCTAGCGGATTCCTAAAAACACGCAAAGTGAATAATGTGTAAATAATTTAGAGGTGATTCAGCAGAAGGAGTGCTTTAGTTAAGGCACGTGAAGATTACACTGGGAAACAAATCGTTATCTAGATAACTAGATCAATCTAACTGCACAGATTAAACAGCTAACAGATACAGCAAAACACCGCTGTGCTCCGGAACAGGAAGTGATACAATACCGCAGTGAGAGCCAACCACCAGTAGAGGCAAGCCGATTCATTGATGAAGCGAGACAAAGGAACACCTCCGTTTTGGAGTGTTAGAGGACAAGTTAGGACATGTCCAGCTCTCCACAAGTTCTCTTATACTCACTCGACTGGTAAGCTCTGAAAGCCGAGATAGGCATGTCCAAAGGTGTCCTTGAAGGGGTCCTTAAAGCTGTAGTTAAAGTCCTTATTCTCTGTGAAGCCTGCAAAATTTTCACCGAAAGCCAGATAAATTTTTCGAATGGTTTCCAGGTGCCAGTCTCTAACAGCTTCTGAAAAAATTCTGATGGAAAAAAAGTCCTTTTCATTCCGCCATTTCCAGACAATGAAAATCCGATGAGGGGGCGGGACCACTCCTTCCACAAGGCGTGCTCACAGGCGAATGACGTCACCGACAGGCGTGGAAAAACTCACGCATGCGCACGAGGGTTCAAGCATGTCTGACGTAAAAACATATGAATGAAATCCATATAGTTTTTGAAAAAAATAAAAAGGACCGTTACTTTATGGACAGACCTCGTACGCTAAGCTTTGAAACAGGCCATCATCCGAATTGAGGCAATGAGTGTGTGGGGGTGGCAGTAGCATTTCTGCCGCTCCGCCGAGCTTGGGAAGAGTGGCACAGCAGAGGGGTGGGGAGCGGGGACAGAAATGCAAGGGGGGGGGAGTAGGGGTGGGGGGCGTGTGTCATGTGTGCAGATGAGCTCATATCAGTCTCTGTCCATGTATGCATAGAGTCTGGAGTGTCCTAGACAACCGAAGACTGTGGGGGGGGGGGGGGGATGAAGAGGGAGCCAGATGCTTCACCAAGGCCATTGAAATCCTTCTGGAGGAAAACAAATGGGGCATTTTAACCTTCGGTAGCTGATAAGGCTGCCATGTTTGGGTTAAGCAGAGAAGCACAGAGTTCCAATATGGCCTCTCTTTAACCATCCAGATCCAATTGTGAATATTCACTGGTCTCCAACATCAATTCCTTTGCAGGGCAGGCATTTTCTCTGAGATGATTTCTAATTTGTGTTCAAGTTCACAGTTAACAATCTGAGATTGTACCGCCTTGCCCACCTCATTAATCATGACTGACAGATGTGGGGTTGTGGTTTGGTTAGCAGCCTCTTGCCAATTTTCTGGTAGGTCAGGGCAATGCCTAATCCAAGCAGCAAAAGCCCTCCTGTTATAAAAGCAAATAATAAATCCTCAACGTCTTCCATGGACAGTGTTGCCAAGCATGTGACATGCCACTTCTCCCAGGTGTCGAGTACATAGCCCGCGGGATAGGGTCCATCTGGACAGGCAGGGTCCCCCAGCCCTGATTTCCTTGTTGAAAAGATGGTGTCAATAGCATTGAGAGACCAGCTGATCAATTCCATGGTCAAGCCACTGAACATATGCTCGCTAACCCAGTTGCATGAATTACTACATGAATGCATGTATAATCTGATGATATTTTCTTTTGATTCTCCTTCCCTTATGTACAGTCAATCCAGTACATGTGTATTTGTATCAGTTGCTATGACAACAAGCTTGTGAACATGTCCTGTTCAATAGAACCTAAGAATTTTCCTGAAGTTATTTTCCCCATACCTAAATCCTCACGCCTGCTAAGGGAAAAGGCAATTTGAAGCATATCCAAGTAAGTCATGCATGAACTCTTGTACTGCAGATGATGCAGATCGAGAGACAAATGTCTGATGACCTGATTTTAAAGGGGTATCAAATCAATGTAAGAGGAGTCCCCAAAATTCTGCCAACTGTTATATAAAGTAGAGATGTTGGTTTATCCACTCCTGCAAATTGCGTTTAAAAAGGCTGATGGCGTGGGCCACCAGATGGTGGCCAGCAACATCAAGACCTCAATGTTTGATTTGATATAGTAGGGCCTATATCTGTTGATAACATGGAAATCTGGTTGTGGTCTTGATGGTGCAGAGGGTTATGGGCCTTTAAATACAGACAATTTCACAAAATAACCAGACTTTGAGCGCTCCCTATATTCAGCGCCATCGATCCCCCAAACAAATACGAGGTCCATTAGAAAAGTATCCAACCTTATTATTTTTTTCAAAAACCATATGGATTTGAATCACGTGATTGCGTCAGACAAGCTTGAACCCTCGTGCGCATGCGTGAGTTTTTCCACGGGAGAAGAAGAAAACTAGAAGGGTGGAAATGAGAGTGGGGACTTTGAATGTTGGTAGTATGACTGGTAAAGGGAGAGAGCTGGCTGATATGATGGAGAGGAGAAAGGTAGACATATTGTGTGCAAGAGACCAAGTGGAAGGGAAGTAAGAGCAGGAGCATCGGCGGTGGGTACAAGTTGTTGTACCATGGTGAGGACAGGAAGAGAAATGGTGTTGGGGTCATTTTAAAGGAAGAGTATGTTAAAAGTGTGTTGGAGGTTAAGCGAGTGTCGGACAGGGTGATGAGTGTGAAGTTGCAAATTGAAGGGGTGATGATGAATATCATCAGTGCATATGCCCCACAGGTAGGTTGTGAGATGAAGGAGAATGAAGATTTTTGGAGTGTGTTAGATGAGGTGGTGGAGAGTGTGCCCAAGCATGAAAGAGTGGTGATAGGAGCAGACTTCAATGGGCATGTTGGTGAAGGGAACAGAGGTGATGAGGAAGTAATGGGTAGATATGGTATCAAGGATAGGAATGGGGAAGGACAGATGGTAGTTGATTTTGCAAAAAGGATGGAAATGGCTGTGGTGAATACCTACTTTAAGAAAAGGGAGGAGCACAGGGTAACGTATAAGGAAGGAGGCGGAAGGTGCACACAGGTGGACTACATTCTTTATAAGAGATGCAAGCTAAAAGAAATCACAGACTGTAAGGTGGTAGCAGGAGAGAGTGTCACTAGACAGCATAGGATGGTTGTTTGTAGGATGACTTTAGAGGTAAAGAAGAAGAAGAGAGTGAGAGCTCAACAAAGGATCAGATGGTGGAAACTGAAGGAGGAAGACTGTTGTGTGAAATTTAGCGAGCAGGTGAGAGAAGCACTAGTTGGAGGGGAAGCAATTTTGGACAACTGGAAAAGTACTGAAGATGTGGTGAGGGAGACAGCTAGGGCAGTACTGGGTATGACATCTGGACAGTGGAAGGAAGACAAGGAGACTTGGTGGTGGAATGAAGAGGTCCAGGAAAGCATAAGGAGAAAGAGGTTGGCGAAAATGTTTTGGGATAGTCGGAGAGATGAAGAAAGTAGACAGGAGTACAAGGAGATGCGGTGTAAGGTGAGAAGAGAAATGGCAAAAGCAAAGGAAAAGGCATATTGCGAGCTGTACAAGAAGTTGAATAGTAAGGAAGGAGAAAAGGACTTGTACCGATTGGCCAGACAAAGGGACAGAGCTGGAAAGGATGTGCAGCAGGTTAGGGTGGTAAAAGATGCACATGGTAATGTGCTGACAAGTGAGGAGTGTGTGCTGAGAAGGTGGAGGGAATATTTTGAAGAGTTGATGAATAAAGAAAATGAGTGAGAGAAAAGGCTGGATGATGTGGTGAGAGTAAATCAGGAAGTAAAAGAGATTAGCAAGGAAGAAGTGAGGGCTGCTATGAAGAGGATGAAGAGTGGAAAGGCAGTTGGTCCAGATGACATTCCAATGGAGGCATGGAAATGTCTAGGAGAGATGGCAGTAGAGTTTCTAACCAGATTGTTTAATAAAATCTTGGAAAGTGAGAGGATGCCTGAGGATGACGAAGTGTGCTGGTTGCTATTTTCAAGAACAAGGGTGATGTGCAGAGCTGTAGTAACTACAGAGGCATAAAGCTGATCAGCCACAGCATGAAGTTATGGGAAAGAGTAGTAGAAGCTAGGCTTAGAAAACAGGTGAAGATCTGTGAGCCTCAATATGGTTTCATGTCGAGAAAGAGCACTACAGATGCAATGTTTGCTCTGAGAATACTGTTGGAAAAGTACAGTGAAGGACAGAAAGAGTTACATTGTGTGTTTGTGGACTTAGAAAAATTTTATGATAGGGTGCCAAGAGAAGAGTTGTGGCATTGTATGAGGAAGTCTGGAGTGGCAGAGAAGTATGTTAGGGTAGTGCAGGACCTGTACAAGAATAGTGTGACAGCGGTGAGATGCGCAGTCGGAATGACAGACTCATTCAAGGTGGAGGTGGGATTACACCAAGGATCAGCTCTGAGTCCTTTCTTGTTTGCAGTGGTGATGGACAGGTTGACAGATGAGATCAGACAGGAGACCCCATGGACTATGATGTTTGCAGATGACATTGTGATCTGTAGTGATCTCTTGCTTGCCTCTACTGGTGGTTGGCTCTCACTGCGGTATTATATCACTTCCTGTTCCGGAGCACAGCGGTGTTTTGCTGTATCTGTTAGCTGTTTAATCTGTGCAGTTAGATTGATCTAGTTAACTATATAACGATTTGTTTCACAGTGTAATCTTCACGTGCCTTAACTAAAGCACTCCCTCTGCTGAATCACCTCTAAAGTATTTACACATTATTCACTTTGTGTGTTTTTAGGAATCCGCTAGCTTAGCGCAGCTACTAGCTCTTAGCCGGTTTAGCATGGCGGCTTCTCCTGTCTCTCCCACACTTTTTTGCTCTGGGTGTGAAATGTTTAGTTATTCCTTGGCCTCCTTTAGCAGTAATGGTACTTGTAATAAGTGTAGCTTATTCGTAGCTTTGGAGGCCAGGCTGGACGAATTGGAGACTCGGCTCCGCACCGTGGAAAATTCTACAGCTAGCCAGGCCCCTGTAGTCGGTGCGGACCAAGGTAGCTTAGCCGCCGTTAGTTTCCCTCTGGCAGATCCCGAGCAGCCGGGAAAGCAGGCCGACTGGGTGACTGTGAGGAGGAAGCATAGCCCTAAACAGAAGCCCCGTGTATACCGCCAACCCGTTCACATTTCTAACCGTTTTTCCCCACTCGGCGACACACCCGCCGAGGATCAAACTCTGGTTATTGGCGACTCTGTTTTGAGAAATGTGAAGTTAGCGACAGTAGCAACCATAGTCAATTGTCTTCCGGGGGCCAGAGCAGGCAACATTGAAGGAAATTTGAAACTGCTGGCTAAGGCTAAGCGTAAATTTGGTAAGATTGTAATTCACGTCGGCAGTAATGACACCCGGTTACGCCAATCGGAGGTCACTAAAATTAACATTGAATCGGTGTGTAACTTTGCAAAAACAATGTCGGACTCTGTAGTTTTCTCTGGGCCCCTCCCCAATCGGACCGGGAGTGACATGTTTAGCCGCATGTTCTCCTTGAATTGCTGGCTGTCTGAGTGGTGTCCAAAAAATGAGGTGGACTTCATAGATAATTGGCAAAACTTCTGGGGAAAACCTGGTCTTGTTAGGAGAGACGGCATCCATCCCACTTTGGATGGAGCAGCTCTCATTTCTAGAAATCTGGCCAATTTTCTTAAATCTTCCAAACCGTGACTATCCAGGGTTGGGACCAGGAAGCAGAGTTGTAGTCTTACACACCTCTCTGCAGCTTCTCTCCCCCTGCCATCCCCTCATTACCCCATCCCCGTAGAGACGGTGCCTGCTCCCAGACCACCATTAACCAGCAAAAATCTATTTAAGCATAAAAATTCAAAAAGAAAAAATAATATAGCACCTTCAACTGCACCACAGACTAAAACAGTTAAATGTGGTCTATTAAGCATTAGGTCTCTCTCTTCTAAGTCCCTGTTAGTAAATGATATAATAATTGATCAACATATTGATTTATTCTGCCTAACAGAAACCTGGTTACAGCAGGATGAATATGTTAGTTTAAATGAGTCAACACCCCCGAGTCACACTAACTGCCAGAATGCTCGTAGCACGGGCCGAGGCGGAGGATTAGCAGCAATCTTCCATTCCAGCTTATTAATTAATCAAAAACCCAGACAGAGCTTTAATTCATTTGAAAGCTTGACTCTTAGTCTTGTCCATCCAAATTGGAAGTCCCAAAAACCAGTTTTATTTGTTGTTATCTATCGTCTTCCTGGTCATTACTGTGAGTTTCTCTGTGAATTTTCAGAACTTTTGTCTGACTTAGTGCTTAGCTCAGATAAGATAATTATAGTGGGCGATTTTAACATCCACACAGATGCTGAGAATGACAGCCTCAACACTGCATTTAATCTATTATTAGACTCAATTGGCTTTGCTCAAAATGTAAATGAGTCCACCCACCACTTTAATCATATCTTAGATCTTGTTCTGACTTATGGTATGGAAATTGAAGACTTAACAGTACTCCCTGAAAACTCCCTTCTGTCTGATCATTTCTTAATAACATTTACATTTACTCTGATGGACTACCCAGCAGTGGGGAATAAGTTTCATTACACTAGAAGTCTTTCAGAAAGCGCTGTAACTAGGTTTAAGGATATGATTCCTTCTTTATGTTCTCTAATGCCATATACCAACTCAGTGCAGAGTAGCTACCTAAACTCTGTAAGTGAGATAGAGTATCTCGTCAATAGTTTTACATCCTCATTGAAGACAACTTTGGATGCTGTAGCTCCTCTGAAAAAGAGAGCTTTAAATCAGAAGTGCCTGACTCCGTGGTATAACTCACAAACTCGCAGCTTAAAGCAGATAACCCGTAAGTTGGAGAGGAAATGGCGTCTCACTAATTTAGAAGATCTTCACTTAGCCTGGAAAAAGAGTCTGTTGCTCTATAAAAAAGCCCTCCGTAAAGCTAGGACATCTTACTACTCATCACTAATTGAAGAAAATAAGAACAACCCCAGGTTTCTTTTCAGCACTGTAGCCAGGCTGACAAAGAGTCAGAGCTCTATTGAGCCGAGTATTCCTTTAACTTTAACTAGTAATGACTTCATGACTTTCTTTGCTAATAAAATTTTAACTATTAGAGAAAAAATTACTCATAACCATCCCAAAGATGTATCATTATCTTTGGCTGTTTTCAGTGATGCCGGTATTTGGTTAGACTCTTTCTCTCAGATTGTTCTGTTTGAGTTATTTTCATTAGTTACTTCATCCAAACCATCTTACTCTGGATGCCATTACCCTGACCTCTAGTAATACTGTGAGAAATCTTGGAGTCATTTTTGATCAGGATATGTCATTCAAAGCGCATATTAAACAAATATGTAGGACTGCTTTTTTGCATTTACGCAATATCTCTAAAATTAGAAAGGTCTTGTCTCAGAGTGATGCTGAAAACTAATTCATGCATTTATTTCCTCTAGGCTGGACTATTGTAATTCATTATTATCAGGTTGTCCTAAAGGTTCCCTGAAAAGCCTTCAGTTAATTCAAAATGCTGCAGCTAGAGTATTAACGGGGACTAGAAGGAGAGAGCATATCTCACCCATATTGGCCTCTCTTCATTGGCTTCCTGTTAAAAATTCTTCTTCTTACTTATAAGGTTTTGAATAATCAGGTCCCATCTTATCTTAGGGACCTCATAGTACCATATCACCCCAATAGAGCGCTTCGCTCTCAGACTGCAGGCTTACTTGTAGTTCCTAGGGTTTGTAAGAGTAGAATGGGAGGCAGAGCCTTCAGCTTTCAGGCTCCTCTCCTGTGGAACCAGCTCCCAATTCAGATCAGGGAGACAGACACCCTCTCTACTTTTAAGATTAGGCTTAAAACTTTCCTTTTTGCTAAAGCTCATAGTTAGGGCTGGATCAGGTGACCCTGAACCATCCCTTAGTTATGCTGCTATAGACTTAGACTGCTGGGGTGTTCTCATGATGCACTGAGTGTTTCTTTCTCTTTTTGCTCTGTATGCACCACTCTGCATTTAATCATTAGTGATTGATCTCTGCTCCCCTCCACAGCATGTCTTTTTCCTGGTTCTCTCCCTCAGCCCCAACCAGTCCCAGCAGAAGACTGCCCCTCCCTGAGCCTGGTTCTGCTGGAGGTTTCTTCCTGTTAAAAGGGAGTTTTTCCTTCCCACTGTCCCCAAGTGCTTGCTCACAGGGGGTCGTTTTGACCATTGGGGTTTTTACGTAATTATTGTATGGCCTTGCCTTACAATATAAAGCGCCTTGGGGCAACTGTTTGTTGTGATTTGGCGCTATATAAATAAAATTGATTGATTGATTGATTGATAGTGAGAGTAGAGAGCAAGTTGAGTCTAGTTTGGAGAAGTGGCGATATGCTTTGGAGAGAAGGGGAATGAAAGTCAGTAGAAGCAAGACTGAGTACATGTATGTGAATGAGAGGGAGCCCAGTGGAATAGTGCAGTTACAAGGAGTAGAAGTGGTGAAAGTAGATGAGTTTAAATATTTGGGGTCAACTGTTCAAAGTAATGGAGAGTGTGGTAGAGAGGTGAAGAAGAGAGCGCAGGCAGGGTGGAGAAAGGTAGCAGGAGTGATTTGTGACCGAAGAATATCAGCAAGAGTGAAGGGGAAAGTTTACAAAACAGTAGTGAGACCAGCTATGTTGTATGGTTTAGAGACAGTGGCACTAACAAAAAGACAGGAGGCACAGCTGGAGGTGGCAGAGCTGAAGATGTTGAGATTCTCTTTGGGAGTGACAAGAATGGACAAGATTAGGAATGAACATATCAGAGGGACAGCTCAGGTGGGACGGTTTGGAGACAAAGTCAGAGAGGCAAGATTGAGATGGTTTGGACATGTGCAGAGGAGGGACCCAGAGTATATAGGGAGAAGGATGCTGAGGATGGAGCCACCAGGCAGGAGGAGAAGAGGGAGACCAAAGAAGAGGTTCATGGATGTGCTGAGAGAGGACATGCAGGTGGTTGGTGTGACAGAGGAAGATACAGAGGACAGGGTGAGATGGAAACGATTGATCTGCTGTGGCGACCCCTAACGGGAACAGCCGAAAGACAAAGAAGAAGAAGAATAAGGTCGGATACTTTTCTAATAGACCTCGTATGTATATAAGATGAAAGAGTTTGCCTCCCTATGTCATTTGATAGTTAAACTAGCTTGTGAACATGATGGTGCTGAATGTTACATCACTTGAAAGATGGGAATTTAATGAAATGTAAGTTTTTGTGTATTTTTGCCTTGAACTTTGATGACCCTTGGCATGGTTTTCGGTGGAGAATTTTTTGGAAAGTTTGTTTCTTGGTTCCATCTCTGAGCCAAGTTTCGCTGAAGTCCGAATCTGCTTGAATCACAACCTAATGTAAACCTGCCTGAACTTTAAAAATATTGTCTCTTAATAGAATATTTGAAAAAGATGTCATGAACACCATACTGTAATATGGGCTGTGGCAAGTTTAGTCTGATCCTCTATCCTACTTTGGTATGTCAGCAATTCACAGCTTTTGCATCATCTGTGAAGAAATGAAAAAAAACTGCAAGGTTTCTCACTCGAGTCAAGCCTTTTTTTCTAATATTCCCCATTTAGTGTCAAACCTCTTACTGTTTCCCCTCTCTGTATGCCCCTGTAATTTAGGTGTGAATGCCTGCATTTGCAGCCTCTACGTTCTGCCTCGTTTTCTTCTTCATGCCCGTCTCCTTTTATCTGCTGTTTTCCCTCTCAGCCCCTCTGGCTGAGAAAATGTACTGACTTAAAATGAAAGTGTAACATCTGAATGAGCAAGAGCAGAAAGCAAACAGAACAAAAAAGAGAGAAACTTAAAAGAGAGAAACGAGAAAGAGTGAAGGAGAAGGTAGAAAAAGACTGATGATCTGATTGGGAAGGTCTGAGGAGGCCGTAGAGTGATGGGAGATAAAACAAGGGGAGTGGGAACACCAGTGTGAGAAGAGTTAAAGCTGTTCAGGCTTGACTTCATTCGATGTTGAATCACCAACCGCCTCTGTGGATAAATGTCATTAAAACTCTTGCATGGTATGTGGAAAGTATATTTAGAGTTAAACTCAAATATAATATTCAGCGAACGAAGAAACACTGAAAATCGTGCTTCCTTGACCTTAAGACTTTGGCCCAATCCCACTATTGTCCCTTTGCTCCACCTCTTCACCCTTTGCACATATATTGTCTTCTTTTTTCCCTCCACTTGATGCTGATGTTTTAGTAAAAAGTTATGTAGTCGAGAAACGTAGACAACAGTTGCGCTTATTCGCTGATGTGAACACAAAAACACTAACTCCTTACTCACTTTCTTATATTTATTGCCGATGACCAACCCGGTAAAGACAGATGTTCTGTCTCAACCTGGTCACAAATAAGTAAAAACTAGTAAAGACCAATAAAAAAGACGGGACAGTGTACATTTATGAATAAATTAACCTAACAATTAAGAAGTTGGTGGGATGAAAGTTCCATTATTATTAAAAGGAGGAATTAGAGCTCTGTTTTAGCACAGACGTATGATACACTGTCTGCAAACCAACAAAACAAGCAAACAGCTGTTACTTGTACAGAGTACATTTTGTATGAAAATTGTATGAAGCTCTCACAAAACAAGACACCGCGTCAAATGAAACATGCATCATCCATCTTTTTTCACATGTATTCCATATCTGCAATATGTGTCTAGCATATTATAAAAGGATACACAACATCCAACCCAATGGAAACGCAAGTTGCTAGTCCCCAATTCAAGATCAGTGTTGGGAAAGTGTAGTGACACGGACCCACAACAGGGGGCGCAAATGAATGGTCAATAGATGAGCCAAAATATAACAATTTAATGTTGTGAATTGTGCACAACGAACATACAGACAATCTCAGAATATCATTACAGTCAATCCACAAAGGTGACGTGTGGGCAGGCTCGAGGATAGAAGACGTCTGTCCTGAGAAGAGCCGGAACCACACGATTTCCGCCAGCCACAGAACCTGGTGAATACTGGAGCCGCCAAGTCCCGAATTCCCAGGTGATCACCGTCCCCGACTGTCGGATCTGGTACTGCTGGCGAAGAACAAAGACAGTCAAGTGTGGGTGTGTGTACACCCAGTAACAACAGCGGTGGGAATGCCACCTCCACCTCTCACTCAATATGTTGCAGCGATCCCTCAGAGGAAAAAGAGTGCCGTCCTGCACAGCCTCCACAAAAAGGACCGGTACTCCTGCAAACACTCACAATATACAGCTTATAAGTAAACACAAATGGCTGAGGATATTACCTCCAATGAAGTATGATATCTCGGCAACGAGGTGGAGATGACGTCTGGTCTTTATGGAGTGAGAGGACGTTGAGTAGATGGGTGACAGCTGTCAAGAGGTAATGAGTGACAGCTGTCACCCCCGGCTGTGTCCATGGCGGCAGCGCCCTCTTGTGCCTGAAGCCCGCACTTCAGGCAGGGCGCCCTCTGATGGTGGGCCAGCAGTACCTCCTCTTTTGGCGGCCCACACACAACAATCAGCCTATTCTCTATCTACATCTAGAGTTCTGTCAGGAAGAGTGTCTGGCTTATAACTTGCGTGACATCAATGTGAGGTCCAGACCAGGTCTGCTGTTGCAAGGCAGAGCAAAAATGAGAGCTGCCAAAATAAAGTATACACAACTTTCAACCAACAGTGAAAGGGATTTATGTAAACAACTGGAATACCTAAGGGCCCCTTCACACATAAATTTGGTCAAATTAGGGCAAAATGGATTGAAATAGTTCGAATTCGCAAACCATGAAAACATCGTGGCGACTTGCAGGCATGCGCAATCCAGCTGTGACATTTTCATGCATGAGCGTGCGCAAACACATTGTGTGGAACTGGAGCATGTGTAACCACATTGTGCAGCTGCTGTGGAAAAAACTAAAAAATATAAACCAGCTGGTACATGTGGAACCACATTGCGCCCCCTGCTGTGGAAAAAAAAATATAAACCAGTTGGTACCTTTGGAAAAAAATACATGCCACCCACAGGATTTGATCCTGCATTTTACTGATTACCAGCCCAAAACCTTACCACTGCGCTACCGTCACTGGTTTATAAACAGTGCAGGAAAATGCCTAAAATCAACAAAGAGATGGACCTATTTAAAAAAAATAAAAGCACACACCATAAAAAACACTGCATTTTACTGAATCCCTCTTATTAAGTATGAACCGTCTGTTCCTCTGTAGATGACCCATGGTCACAGTCATGAAATGACATGAATGGAGCAGTGTGCTGTTATGTCTGCATGTTATGTCCAGCCAGCCCAGAGTGTATGTCCGGGCCAACATGCATGTCTTGTGGATGGTGCGCCATTGGACAGACACCACGTCACATGAAACAGAGCTCACGCGGTGACGTGGCAGTCAGATCGCCCACTGTGTGTTATGATTTGACGGTCCATTGTCACCCGGGGCATCCTTTCAATGTGCGCACTGTGCACACGCTTGCTGCAGCCCGTCGCAATAGCAATATATGTTTTTATGTATGTCCACGTGAGGACAGCAAGCAGACACATGCGAGTCACAGTGGACAGTTGAAAGTTCATGTCCATCCAAACTTGGTACGTGTTTCCCAGCCGTAATGTCCAGAACCAGAGATCCAACAGCAGCTGCTGTGGGCGGACACGACACGCCCCCTGTCAGTTCAGTGCACACCAACCAATGAAAGACTCGTTAGCAGACTTTTAATGAGTCTTTCATTGGATTCAGGTGTGTTGGAGCAGGGAGACAACTAAAAGCGTCAGGAATGTGGCTCTTGAGGACCGAACTTGGCCACCCCTGTTATAGTACATGTATAAAATGAACAACATTAGCGCCACTGACTGATAAAAGCCCACTCTGCATGTAAACATTTCTTGTATTTGCTTGTAAATTATTCAGCTCATTTTCATTTGTCACTGTCATGGTACACCTGGCTGTGGTAGACAGACGGCTATTTTGAAGAGATAGGGTTGGACCGGATGTCTGCCTGGGTGGTTCCCGTCCAGGAACCAGGGCAATTCTGTGGTGTCGTGGACGTGGTTTGACCTGAACTGATTGTAATGTATTGCCTGAGTGAGGAAATTAGAAAAGAGGTGCCAAAGAAGAGTTTGCTCGCCATTTATACCACATTCTATTAATCACTGACAGTTTTTGCAGTCATTGACAGCTTGTGACTCATCAGTCAATGACCACAACAAACACTTTATATGCAATATTTGGTCATAAGGCCTTCATCTTTTTCTTGTTTTCCTCAATTATGTTTCTCTTCATATGCACTGATTCGCTAAAAGCTGAACAGCCCATCATAGTGTCCACTCTTACCCAGGGGAACCAATGCACATTAGACATAAAAAAGCAACTAATGGCCAAGGTGGATGATTACAGATGTGACAATTGTATGGGTCATCCACTCCCAACAAGGCCAGATGGTTGACAGTTGGCTCGTTGTGTCTCGTGCTTAAGAAGATCTAGTTTTGAAGAGAATAGAAGTGCTGTAAAACAATGGGAATAAGAGAATCAAGATGCCAAACAGATACAGATGGGTTAAAAATGACAACGTAAACTGCCATAATAATAAAAATTGTCTTCACTGGATGGATGGTTTGGACTGATATTATTATAAACATTGACATGTTAGAGCAGTGGCTGCTGTGGAGTGACTGAAGATGATCTGGATTTCATTTGAGCAATGTCATAAGTGTTGGCATTCTGAAAAGGTGTGGGCTGAACTCACCTGTAGTTATCTCCTGCATGAATAAGTGGGAATTTGCATCAACATATGTGAACGCTAGTATATGGGAACTTTTGAACTTGGGAATTCACTTTGCTGTATCACCAGGCATCTTGGGGAGAGTTTGGCATAAATCTGGGTGGGGTAGAGCTGTGGGAAATCGCCAACGTCAATGACAGCAAAGACATTGTTTTCATACTCATCAAACCATTCAGTGAGGCCTTGCTCCCCATCGAGGGCAACATTCATTGTGTTTCTCAGCTAAATTATTCAGGTTGTTCCTTTATTTGTAACCCGTCTGTGCTTGAATGGAACAATGGAAGGATGTGTGAAATGCAGAACAGCCACCTGTTACAAGCGATGTACTTTTAGTACCTCGTAAGTAGTCAGGAGCGCTGTACGACAGAAGAAAACCAAAAGAAAGATACACAAGGCATGAGTACCACCAGTGATGTTGTACCTGGCAAGTTCATGTTTTGTGGCAACAGAGATGAAGCTGTGCAGGTAAACAAGAAAACATGAGTATGACCACAGGGTGAAGGTGGAGACTTAAGATTGAATGTGATGGAACTGGCATTGTCAGGAAATACAAAAACACAGAGATTGAAACAAAGTATATTGTATGTATATTGGTTGCACATGATCAGAATGTTTCAAATAATCAGTTTTCTTATGCATTTGAATTAGATACAGAAGAAAATTATGGTATTTGAAGTTGAACACATTATGATCATGTACAACCAGTGCACATATTTAAAGCATGTAAATGTAAACCATGTACTTTTTGTACTGAAGGGGACTGGTAAAGGAAGTCACCAAGACCCTGTGATAGGTCTGAAAGAATTTTAGGCTTTGGTGGCTAAAGATTGTAGAAACTGCTCAATGGTTCAACTTGTGTGTTGGCTCATCAGTTAGAGTATACTTCTACATTGTGGAACCAAACCGGCACTACACAAAAAGATGGCCCAGTATAGGAGATGCAGTTCTTCTGGTCAGGTCTCAGTTATATTCCATCACCTTAAGGACAGAGCACACTCTTTTGAAGATGACCAACTTCACATTTTGTACTGGGGACATAGATGGTTTGAGAAATGTGGCTCATCCTACACACACATTCAAACTCAATCCTGCTCAAGCAGAATTTAAGCTGCGCACATGTGTGCAAGTGTGTGTACGGTATGGGATGTTGCTGTTGGCTATAGCTACAAGGACATCCTGGCTGTGTTTTATCTTTACTGAGGAGGAATAATGGACAGATTGATGGCGGGTAATACAGGCGCATCAAAGCAAGGACAAACATACTAAAAACTGTTTCTTTACGAGAGCCATCACTACCATGAACATGCAATGACCCCAGTTACCAGTATAAGGTACAATGTGCAATATACTGTATGTATCACTGTCACTGTTGCTGCTCTGCTTTAAACATTACCTCAATATTTATTCATCCTTTACAATACAATCATCTTATGTTCTTATACTCTTATATTTGCACATAGATTTTCACTGTACTGTCCTGCAGGACCTTATACTTATAACTCTTTATACTTTTTTCACTTTATGTGTTTGCACTGAAAAACAACAAGCTCTCTCCAATCTTGTACATTTTGTATAATGGCAATAAAGAGCATTCTATTCTATTGTTTAAGTGCAGAGAGTTGCCTGGCTTCCAAAAGGCAAACACGAATGTCTGATATTTCAGAAAGGAATTAATTTAAAACCACACAAAAACTTTTTAAGCTCACGTCATCAACTGTTTAACTGTTTCCCAGTTAAACACCTCCTACTACAGACAATTTTGCCATACAGTACCATACTGTTTGTATTTCCTAATGATTGATTTAAATAATATTCAGTGACTTGGAATGTTCATGTTTCCATCCTCTGACAAAACAAAACAAAACTACTTGACTGTAAAAGTGATGTGTATTAAAAATAATACTTTTATTTAGTTTGTCCAAAGACACATGGCCTCTGAAAGTTGAGGAAATGTGTAGAATAATGGCTGTAACTCATAAATGTTCAGGCAAAATTGCTGTTAGACCCCATGAATTAAAGCTAAAACTACAATCACATCTCTATTGTTTCATTTCATCTACACTGTATTAGTGTACAAAAGGGAAAAATATACTGCATTGTCATTGTCCAAATACTTACAGACTGCATGGAACTTTAAATGGAAAATGTGACTGCAAGGATTAATGTTCATACATTTAAAACCACAGAGTGGTAACAGATTGGTCTTTCAAGCTGTGTCGAGGAAGTTATTAATATGCTTCTAAATATGCTCGTATTAATACCGCTAGGATTGCATCTCAGCAAAATAAATATCCATGCTTCAGGCTGTCAAATGCAATTGTAAAGCAATTATGATAGCCTTCTTTCTGTGGTGCTCTTTACATGAGCCTGTAAATTAAATATACATAAGTTACACTGCAGATATTTGGCACTGGAGATATTTCAACATTATTAGCTGATCAGCAGGGGCAACTTTGTAACAGCTGTGCTCTCTGTTTACTGTCATTATATGCATTTGTTTGTCACACTGGTTAGGCTGGGTATACAGGACAGTGTGAACCAGAATGATCTGTACGGAAATATAAAGTGCAGAAAATGGAATATGTGTACCTGGAATTTGACAGGGAGGAAGGAGCTTTGTGTTTGTCAAAATCAGCTGAAAAGGAAGAGGGAAACCTATGAACTGCTGAAGCAGGGCATGAACAGTGCGAAACAGAATGATGGCAAAGATGTTTCGGTTGAGGAAAAATAAACAATACGTCACATACAGTAATGCAGAAATACCTGCATTTATCATGTTCCGGATGTTAAAATCCAGCACAATGTCATGCTGTGGAAGCAAGTGTGGGTGGATCCCCACCAGTAGGTGCACTGTGATGTGCTGGTTGTTTGCAAAAATAATAGTGCTAAAAAAAAATGACCTATTACTTCCACCAAGGATGTAATAAAATCATTGCCGTTTATTTGTTGATTTATTTGTCTGTTTGTCTTTTAGCAGGATTACGTCAAAACTACTGCACGGATTTTGAGGAAATTTTCAACACAGATACATATTAGGTGATGGAAGACTCCATTAAATTCTGGAGGTGATGCGGATCCGGATTCTGGATCAAGTTTCACTTTATATATGCTTTGAATGAATACGTCAAAACAAATAAACTGACTTTGATGAAATTTTCAACACAGATACATAGAATCTGGATCTGGATTCTGGATCAAGTTTCACTTGTTACGTTTTGAAGGATTACGTCAAAACTACTTCACGGATTCTCACTAAATTTGCACCACAGATGGATATTAGGGCATGGAACACTCCACTGAGTTTTGGAGGTGATCTGGATACAGATTCTGGATCAAGATTTCACTTCATATAGGTTTTGAAGGATTACTTCAAAACTACTTCACAGATTCTCACCAAATTTGCACCACAGATAGATATTAGGGCATGAAAGACTCCACTGCATTTTGGAGGTGATCCTGATCTGGATTGGCAGACGTCAGACATCTCTGATTGCTCTTGTTAAAGAAGCCTCATGAATGTTTATCAAAAGAGCTGAGAATGTGATGTAATTACAAATAATCACCACTTGATGGTAGCATTGGCGGGAGAATAGAAGCCCCTCCCATATGTGTCAAAAACCCCAAGTTTATTTGGATAAACATAAATAACCGCAAGCTGCATATTGCAGTTAATCGTTTGCATCCCAGTGACATTACAACAGGTGTAAGGTTATCGCACCATTTGGAAATGTTCAAAAGGCAAACTATTCACACTCTCACCAGCTTCTACATGTTGTCAGCATCTGTCCACATGTGTTTGGAATGTGGGCTACATCATATTCACACAGAAACATATGTGTGCTTAAACTGAAGCATCCACCATGCTTGAATTTTTGGAATGCAATCAGTGCTGTACTTCCTCGTGAGGTGCATGACAAACGTTTTGTTGACACAGACCTGCACACAGGATACACTCATCATCACCATATACTACCGTTTGTAAGTTCACTGTCTGCAATATGGAGCTCATAAAACATCATTCCAAAATTAATTCAGGTGAATGAGCCACCTCATAAAACAAAAACAAACAAATGGTTGCTCACTCTGGAACAATGCACGTATCCTCTTGACCTACAGCTCTGTTAAGGAAAGACAAATAGGACACTGCTGGACCATGGAGGAACTATGCATTCTCTGAGTACCCTTTAGTTTTGCAATATTTACTCACCAAGCTCTCGCCATGTTTTTGTCTGGCGTCACCTTCCAATATATTCTACAGAACATTAAATTTAAGTCTCTTGATTATAAAGCAGATGCAAACTGCACCATACTTACATACATTAAGAAGTTGTGATTGTTAAAACAAACTCAACCTAATAAACCCGCAGTTAACCAATTCTCACAGTTAAACGTTATCAGTGTGGGTAGAATTATACTGAGATTGCTGCAGTTGTAAAGTGATTACAAGCTTAACTTGTTCCGTGGCTTCAGGGAAAGTGTGTACATTGCATCCAATATAATTAGATCAAGTCTTTGTCTGTTAATGGTGTGTAGGTGGATTTGGCAAGTGTATAGATAGTTACCCTCAAGACTTTTAAATATATCATCCAGAAAGTTTTTTTTTTTTTTTTTTGCTGTTTGTTTTCCAAAACTTGATGTCTTTGCAATGCCTCTGGGGTTTTCATGATTGCCTTATTTCTTATCTTGAGTTGGACATGCAAAAGTGAGCAAATGGAATCCCATATTCATTGACAAAGAAGCAACTTGGGTTTAGATGCAAATTAGAAAACTTTTTTAAGTTTAATTTAATTTCATTTCTTTCATTTATATAGTGCCAAATCACAACAAAGTTGACTCAAGGTGCTTCACACAAGTAAGGTCTAACCTTATCAACCCCTAGAGCAAGCACACAGGTGACAGTCAAGGAAAAAACCCCTCTGATGATGTTGAGGAAGAAACCTCAAGCAGACCAGACTCAAAGGGGTGACCCTCTGCTTGGGCCATGCTACGACACAACAGACAATAAAAATATACAGATGACATTACATTTAAGTTATGCAAGGTTTGTATCAGACATTGAATGTGAAGAAAAAATTACTTTTATTCATAATCAATGAATTTAGATGTTTTGAACTTTAATTCTAATGACTGAGATTTGATCTACTAACTGGAATAAAAGACTTGTCCTTGTTCAGAAAAGAAAGGGTAATCACCTGGACTGCAACTAGACGGGGTATTACAATCATTTAATCATTTCGATCATCTACCTCTGCAAATACTCACTGAATGCAAGTGCCAACACCAGCAGTGCATCTTTGCAGCCTATGTTAATCTTTACAAAACATTCAATTTGGTTGCCTAATCTGCTTTGTGGGATATCTTAAAAATTTCGGGACTCCCCAGTAAGTTGCTGGACATCATTCAGGTGCTGTTGTTATGGAGCTCAGTGGTTTAGGTGCATTTGCTTTTGAGGAAAGATTTACTAGCTTTGAGTTTGATGATGTTATGATATTTGCTGAATCAATGGATACCCTGATTTCAGTACTTGAGAAGCTGAATGAGCAGTTGGAGTGTTTGGGTTTGTGATTTTCCTGGATCACAAATAAGATAAGATAAGATAAGAAAAATAAAGACATTCAGTGAGTTCTTGGTGTCCATTGAGCAGGAACAGTGCCAGGTGCAGCACATGGCGCTGCTTATATGGAAGAAATAAAAACTGGCTGGTACATGTGGAACCACATCGCGCTGCTTATGTAGAAAAAAAACAAACAGCCGGTACATGTGGGACCACATCGCACTGCTTATGTGGAATAATAAAAAAAAAGAAAGAAAAAAAAAACCCACACCACCCGGGACGCGAACTAACACATTTCAAAGCCTCTGATTCCTAGTCAGAGACTTTACCACTGAGCTATGGAGCTTTTCTTTGAAAGCTGTGGGAAGCTGCCTCATAGTATCAGGAAGGACATGGAGGTATTACAAAAAAAAAAAAAAAAATTTAAAATCCCACACTATATTAAAAACACCACATTTATCAAGCGTGCAATACAAATATGATCCATCTGTTCTGCTGGTGATGACCCATGGTCACAGACATACAGTCATTAAATGACATGAATGAGAAGCAGTGTGCTCTGGTCTACTGGTCAGGTGTGTCCAGTCGGCCGTGCACGTTCTACCCAACATGCATGTTCTGCCCGACACGTCTTGTGGATGGTGCACCACAGCACAGACACCGCGTCATGTGGAACAGAGCTCACGTGTGTGACATGACGGTGAGATTGCCCGCTGCATGTTCTGATCTGACGGTCCGTTTCAACCTGGGGGGCTGTCAGTGTCCACACCGTGCGTGTGCTCGCTTGCTGCAGCTTGTCGCCACCACGGCGATATATGTTTTTATTTATGTCAACGTAAATACAGCAATCAGACACACGTGCCTCACAGTGGACAGTTGTTAGTACATAACTGTCCAAACACAGTAGGTGTTGGGTAGCTGGAATGTCCAGAATGACAGATCACCACAGCTGCTTCTGTCAGAAGCCACACCTCCCATGAGTGGAGCGCACACAACCACGTGTCAGTGTGTGTGTTTGTAGTCACACTCGTGGGAACTTGGGCAAATTTCACAGCAGTATGACAGTGGTTGTCTGCAGTCTGTTGTCGTGCCAAGAGTGCGACTGGCCACACATTTTCTAAGTGCCATGCGAGCGGTGTTAGGTGTTCGTGTGTGTCACCTGGAATTTGGCCGGCACCTGCCGCGAGAGGGCGCGATGGGTTTGCACAGCGCACACTTTGTCTTTCAGGCGCTTGTGTACGCAAAAAGTTGTAGCAACAGGTGTACAAGGCTTTGGCGACAGGGACAACATTACAGGGTTTGCACACAATTCCTGCGTCATGCACACTAAGTGTGCATTTTGTCCAAACTTCGCACTATGTGTGAAGGGGCCCTTACTGTATGGTTGCAAGACTGGGTTGCTCATCAGTGACCTGTGGTGACGACTGGATGCCTTTGGTACCAGGTGTCTTTAAAGGATCTACCGGTGTCACCGGAATGAAGTCCAGCTCGTGTAGTCATTGTCTCGATATTTCTTACGTGGATGACTGAGAGTCTACATCGACATACAGTGCGCTCCAACTCTGCACGTTTCTCTGAGACTCTGATCTATTTCTTGTTCTGTCTTCATTTATATTATTCCTCCGTTGCTCACAGTGAGCTATATTTGTTTATCTCAGCTGTACATTTCCTTTTAAAAGTTACTAATGTTTCAACAGTCTTGTTTTGTGTCAGGGGAGGGCAAACAGAGCCAAGATGGAGCAGCTTTTCATTGCAACCCATTGCTTAAGCAGATGGTTTTACTGATGAGCTCCTTCCCTCAAGTTAATGTCTTGATCATTTGTGAAATCACCTGCTAAAGTAATCAGTAGCAATGAAAACCTGCACCATCTTGGCCCTTCATGGCACACTTTTGCCCACACCTGTTTGATGCCGTCTGTTCTGTCTTGATAGAACCACATGTCTGGTCTGCTCGAGGGTTCATCCTGTTAAAAGAAGGGAATATTTCCTTTGCCGCTGTCACAAATGTGCATCTTCATTTTGTGGGCATTGTCTCAACCACTGTCTGTACTTTGAAGTATCTTTGCATTTTGGTGCTATATAAATAAATTCAATTAAACTGAGTGATATTACCTTTGGAAACAGCGTTGGTCAGTCAAAATATTTGCTTCGAGCATCTTTCAGGTCAAGAGAAATCAAATGAACAATACCTACTTCACTAACTGCAAGGTGGTTTCTCTCGGAATGGATCAAAATTCATTGGACCTATACAGCCCCGAGGTCGTTGCTAATCTCTAAATTCCATAGTGTCAAGCGGATAAGAGTCTACAACTCCCCTTGGGCACCATGAGCGGGATTCAAACGCAGGCCTACATGTTGGCAGGCCAGCCCCTTATCCACTGAGCTACCTGCTCTACAAAATTGACCAGTAGTCATAATGAATACAGGAAGGTTAAATGAATAACTGAGTGAACAAAATGACTCTCAGTCTGGTGAGTGTCAGACTCCCAAAAGTGAAAATCACACAGCTGATGTGCTTTTGTTCACAGCAGTGATGGAAAATGCTTTCGACTACTGAAGGTCTTCTTTGACCTGTCATCAACAATATCATATTTCTTGTTCTCTCTATTGGGAATAAGACAAAGACAGATCAGGTCAGGATGCCTGCTTCGTGGCACTGTGAGTGCTGAACACAGTTTAGCAGTGAAATGCACTTTTTTTTTTTTTTTTTACAAAAGGCAGCATACAGTATTTGGTTGAAAAATGGTAAATGGACTACATTTCTTTGGCGCTTTTCCATCTGCATCAAATGCTCAAAGCTCTTTAAAATAATGCCTCACATTCACCCCGATGTGAGGGTGCTGCCATACAAGGCGCTAATGTGATCCAGCCCTGGGGAAGGGTTTATTTTTTTTTTGCTGCTGTGTTTGCATGTTTCCTCCATGTTTTGCTTTATTTTGTTGTGCCTTTGAGTTCTGCCTCCTCAGTGTTTGTCATGGCAAGCTGATTACCTGCAGTCAATGCACCTGGGGCGTGGCACATGACGTGGCCCATAAAAGATGGTGGAGTTTGGGAAAAAGTCACGCAGCAGGGATGCAGACATGAGGACACGGGCAGAGGAGACCGGCATCGGAGCAGGACGGGCACGGGAGCAGGAACAGGATGTGGCGTGGACAGCAGAGGACGAAGGAGAAGAAGCTGCCAGAGAACTTGGGAAGAGTACCGGTAGGCACCACATGGCCCAGCTGGTTTACCGTCCAGAAGGAGAACCACAACGTGGATCACACGCAGCAGCAGGGGAGAACCCTGCCGGTTTCATATGTACAGCTCATGTGTTTGAGGTGGTGGTGCTCGTGAAGCAGCAGTCTTTGGCTCCAGGGACGTTTCGCTGTGCGTTCGCTGGCCCCCTGTGTGTGTCTGCCAGGTGTACAGGAAGAAAGGGGCCGGAGAGGAGCTGAGAGGGGAGATGAGCACCGTGAAGTTGAGGAACCCTGCCCCGTCTGTGAGTATTTGTAGCGGTGCTTGGAACAGTGCAACAGATAGCCTTTGGCTTTTGAAGTACGTCCAGTGTTGGTGGCATTGTGTTGGCTTTGCCTCTATGTTCCCTAGGGGAAGATTGTGAAGCACTCTGGATGTCAAGAGGACCCTCCCCAAATAAGCTGATGTCTCGAAGACGCCCACAGACTGACCCGACTTGCGGACGCTTTGTTTGGACCCGGACTGATCACTCTACACCCACTGGCGTTTATCTTAGTTTAGAGACCGCTCATTTTTAATTGTGTTTTTTTAATAAATTGTTAACTCGTAAATGATGCTTGTCTTGTTTGGTTGCTCCAGCTCTCCTTCTCAATATCAGCTTAAATTGGCCCACTTCATTCATCAAATCTCATTTTTCCAAAAATTACAATATACTTTACTAAACAATTTCTAAACGGGAAATACAAAGATACTGTAGCTTTATTGTAGAGGTAATAAAGTTAGTGAAGATGGATCATGTTTTTAAAAATAATGAGCTAAATAAACACATTTTTGGTTGTATATTAAGAGCAATGCATCCCACTGTAACACAGACAGCACAGAAGCTTTTATTGATTGATTTCAAAGAGAACCATATTTTTGAAGGATGACTGCGAGTCTAACACCTGCTGATTGTAATTGATCTGAAGGATGCAGGTTTGGGACCACACTTACTGACTCATTGGAACATCAATAAAGTCATCAATTGCTCATCATTTCAACTTGGTAAAGCTGTGGCGGTGGGCCAAACACCTATCTTACAGTCCGTCTATAGCACTATGAGTTATCCTGTCTGCAGACAATCAACCAAGCAAACTGAGGAGCAAACAGTCCTTGTTTTCTTCCTGTTGGCTTTGGATCTTCAAGTCACGTTTCATGGAAAAAAGCAGAAAACATGAAAATAAGCAATTAGCAGCATCAGCCACATCAATCACTCAGCAACCGTGTTTTCTCCAAGGGATTCTGGTTGTTGAAGCTGTGACTGTCCCTGATAGCGTTCCGTGTCTGAAATCTCTCCGGAGTCTCCATTTCGTTTTGCAACTTTCAGTTTTTTTTGTTTGTTTGTTTTGTTTTCCTTCATCTTTTCTCTTCATTTATCTCTTTTGTTTTAACGCTGCTCTTCTTTGTCACTTCACACTTTTCGCTTTGCAGGTGTTGCCAGATGCTCTGTAGTCGTCGCACATCTTGTCTATCCATTACCTTTGCAGTACCAGCAGACAAGCACCTGCCTACAGATGAGGGAAGCTGAGACGGTGAACGGGGAAGGCTGGCAATATTTCAACAGCTGTGGATTACAGACACGGGTCAGGAAGGGGCCGTTATACAAGATAGGAGAGGATAAGGAGCCAGATTAGCATGCAAACGTGTGCTTGCTGCATCTGATTTACAGTTACTGCTCGGGCGCAACCATCAGTAGGCACATATGGAGCATCCTGTAATGATTTTTCTCACTGTTCTATTAAAACTCACATTAAAAACCATCCATAATGATATTTCAGTGCTAATCTTCCAGTCACATTCACATATCTAATTTCTGGGCACTAATAGCTGAAGTGGTATTTCTCACAGGTTGGTACTTTTGTTGCTGAGGGTGCATGTAGAGCCACAGCGATGGTTTAAAGTTGAAGTTCAGTTATAAATCTTCATTGCTTTGCTTATATTATGATAAACTGCAGCAATACTGCAATTTGGCAAAAATAAAGTAAGAAGAGCTCCATAAAATAGTTTTGCATTGCTGGAGGTTTAGGCTTTTTTGTTTAAGCTATTTCCATGTCTTTTTTGTTATGACCTTTGTACTGCTACTACTCGCATCAATGCTCCAACTTCATAAAGAAATACTCAACCCTTGCTCAGTAGTCATCTGTCATGGCCGTTTGCATCAGTAATGCTTGGTCTCCAAAAGAGCACAGGGTCAGCGAACCCATTCAAACAACTCATCTAGCAATGTACTATGAAAATAAGGATGCTTTACGAGCAGTTATCGGAGTTTATCACTGAAAACTCTGTGCCGCTGAGGTGACAAATTCTTTGTACTACTTAAATGTGGCAGACTTAATGCCGCATTTACACATAAGCAGGATGTGTTACGAATGTCGTTTTTCTGTTATTCGTGGCACATTCCTGGCATTCTTAACGTGATTTAACGCATCTGAATAGGATTTTTAACAGTGCGTGTAGGTGTGTGATATTCGTGGAGCATGTTTTTGGCCGTCAAAAAATCTTCCACAAATGTCCAGTGCGCACAACCCTCATTTCGCCTCATGTCATGAAGGTCGCAACTAAGCGTTTTGATAAGTGATGATCCTTAATAGAGCGTGACAGCATTCGTAGTGGTTCCTGTGATGGTTCTTGGAGCCCAAACTGTCACACGTTGTTACAAATTGCCACAGAAACTGTCAAGTTTTGACACAAATTGTAACGCGGTATTGCATTTCACTGCACGCCACTACGAAACACCTCTTTCATGTACGCATAATTCAACCCTGCTTCATCACATTCAGTATCATTGCTGCAGTTTGCAGAAGAAGGACAGTGATGCCAAGTGCATGATGGAGTTTTAACTTACACTTGTAGCTGTAGCGACGTACTGTGTTAACTGCTGTTGGTTTTCTGAAGTGTTCCTGAGCCCACGTGGTAAGATCAGTGCTGCCTGAGAGATCGAAGTTCACAGGCATTCGATGTTGGTTTTTCGGCCTTGCCGCTTACGTGTAGAAAGTTCTCCAGATTCTCTGAATCTTCTGATTATATTATGGGCTGTAGATGATGGAATCCCTAAATTCCTTGCAACTAAATGTGGAGAAACATTGTTCTTAAACTGTTGGACTATTTTTTTTCATGTAGTTGTTCACAAAGTGGTGATCCTCACCCCATCTTTACTTGTGAACTGCTGAACCTTTTGGGGATGCTCCTTTTATAACCAATCATGACACTCACCTGTTTCCAATTAACCTGTTCACCTGTGGAATGTTCCAAACAGGTGTTCTTTGAGCATTCATCAACTTTCCCAGTCTGTTGTTGCCACTGTTCAAGCTTTTTTGAACTGTGTTACAGGCATCCATTTTAAAATGAACAAATATTTGCACAAAAACAAAAAATAAATCTCAGTTTGAATATTAAATATCTTGTCTTTGTGGTGTATTCAAGTGAATATAGATTGAAGAGGATTTGCAAATCATTGTATTCTGTTTTTATTTACATTTCTCACAATGTCCCAACTTCATTGGAATTGGGGTTGTGGACGACACCATCAGTCAGTGTAGTTAAAAAAATTTGCCTGCACTTATATAACTTATATATAATTTTCATTTAAAGTAGTTTCCAATAAATTTAGCCAAGTGTACAAGGTGATCATGCTACATCTTGTCACACAGTACATCTTCTACGGACAGAGGCCGAAGTTAGAGACCTTGCTAAAAACTTTTACGTAGACACAGGATGCTACAGTAGTAACAGACTTCAACTGGTTCCAGTAGGGACAGCACAGATAGGACAGTTTGGAGACAATGTCAGGGATGTGAGATTGAGGCTGCAAAAAGTGTCATTTACTTTCCACATACAATGACACAGATGTGTGGCAGGAGACATGAAAAGCAAAGCACTTGTCACTCATGGTTTCATTTATAAACAAAACTAGTTCTGGAGGATAGTTTATCAACATTAAATGGACTGCATTTATATAGCATTTTTCCATCTGCATCAGACGCTCAAAGAACTTTACAATTATGCCTCACATTCACCCCGATGTCAGGGTGGTGCCATACAAGGTGCTCACTACACATTGGGAGCAATAGGGGATTAAAGACCTTGCCGAAGGGTCCTTAGTGATTTTCCAGTCAAGCAGGGATTTGAACCGAGGATCTTCTGGTCTCAAGCCCAACACCTTAACCACTAGACCAACATTAATGGCAACTCTGTCATTTTTACAGAGTGAAAATATTGCACATATCTTAATGCGCTAATTCTGAAGGTTTGAGCATTTACAGACACATGCGCCAAAAGGCATTATGGGAAATGAGTCTCCTCTCAATCACTCCCCCCATCAAAATGCATAGAACACTGCCATCTACTGGATGGAGTGTGAATAGTGACCGACATGTGATCGTTGGTCCCTATTTGTTGTGCTGAATCACATTTCACAAACAGACTTTTCAGTTTGCCGAATGACTCTTTCTTTTTTACAAATGAAAAAAAGACATATTTACAAATAAATAAACCAACCAACCAGTGATTGAGAGGAGACTCATTAACAGTTATCGAAGCTAAGTTTTTGGTTAGCTGTGCCCACCACTGGTGCACCTATCTTTGGGCAGTTTTACTCATTCTTGTTTACAGCACCTTTCAAGCTGGATGGGGAGCATTGGTGTAGATTTCTCCACAGATGTTTAATCGTATTCAGGTCTGGACTCTGGCTGGGCCACTCAAGTTCATTCACAGAGTTGTCCTGAAGGCACTCCTTTGATATCTTGGCTGTTTGCTTAGGGTCATTGTCCTGCTGATGTCTGTCTCCAGTCTGAGGTCTCACAGTTCCTGCTGCTGAAAAACACCCCCACAGCGTGATGCTGCCACCACCATGCTCCACTGTAGGGATGGTGCCTGTTTTCCTCCAAACATGACTCCTTACATTCACACCAAAGAGTTTAATCTTTGTCTCATCAGACCAGAGAATATTGTTTCTCATGGTCTGAGAGTCCTTCAAGTGCCCAAACTCCAGGTGGGCTGCCATGTGTCTTTTACTAAGGAGTGGCTTCCATCTGGCCACTCTACCATACAGGCCTGATTGGTGGATTGCTGCAGAGATGGTTGTCCTTCTGGAAGGTTCTCTTCTCTCCATAGAGGAATGCTGAAGCTCTGACAGAGTGACCATCAGGTTCTTGGGCACCTCCCTGGTTAGGCCCTTCACAACCGATCGCTCAGTTTAGATGGGCGGCCAGCTCTAGCAAGAGCCCTGGTGGAGCCGAACTTCTTTCATTTATGGATGATGGAAGACACTGTGCTCATTGGGACCTTCAAAGCAGCAGAAATGTTTCTGTAACATTCCCCACGTTTGTGCCTTCAAACAATCCTGTCTAGAAGGTCTACAGACAATTCCTTTGACTTCATGCTTGGTTTATCTTCTGATATGCACTGTCAACTTTGGGATGTGCCTTTCCAAATGGTGCCCAATCAACTGAATTTACCCCAGGTGGACTCCAGTTAAGCGGTAGAAATATCTCAAGGATGATCAAGTGGAAACAGGATGCACCTGAGCTCAATTTTGAACTTGAATGAATGAATTTATACACACACATACTTTACAAAAAAATCTCACAAAACAAAAACAACAAACTTGTTGAAACCATAGGGGATATCTGATGGACCTTTGTCCCTGACCACAGAATGTAAAACATGCCAGCCATGGGAGGAGTTTGACTGTATAAATGTCTCCCCAGACAGACATTTCTTTGTCAGATGCAACAGACTGCTTCTGAACCTCTGTACAGAGTTTTGTTGCCTCATTTGTAACAAGATCTTGTCATTTCAGATTTTTCCTTCACAGCTGTCACACAACTAAATGTGGTGAAAGTGCAGCGCTGTGAATACTTTCTGGGCGCACTGTATATCCCATCAGACACCCCCAATTGGAAAAGGTAACCGACTGCTGCGGTAGGTGGCTACTTTCGAAAGGCGAGTATGGCCATGGGTGGTTCCTTCAACTGATGGATATGGCCATGCATAGCACAGGCGCATGCTCCTGGACCTAATCTGATTGGACCTCAGTGGTGGTGTTTTTTGTCTCTCCCCAGTTTCTCATAGTCACCACAGCAGATCCAGTACAGTCCTGCATTTGGATTTGTCTCACGTTTGACACCGGGTGCCCTTCATGGTGCAGCTTCAGATCTTCAAGGAGAAACATACTCAGCTCCTGGTGTTCCCAAACTGTCTCCCAGCCAAGTGCTAATCCTGACCTGACCTGAATCATCAGACTAAATTCCTACCTCAGAATCAAGGTGAAATATTCTGTGCCAGGTCTGAATGCAGGTCTCGGAAGGAGAACTGAGTAGTAAATATGTGGTAATGTGCAGCCTCAGAACCAGGAGCAGATCCTTTGGCCCATTGCTCCAGTGTTTTGGCTTTAAGTGTATTGCACTGCTGCTGAGCCATTACTGCACTCCAGTTAGCCCGTTCCTGTCCAAAATACAACAAGGTGAAAGATATCCAATCTGAAGTGGAGAAAGAAATGGCTCTGTTTGTGCTTAACACTAAAAGAATGAAGGAAGTTTGGGGGAAAAGAGCAATTTTCTCTTGTGTTGCTTATCTTCTTGAAACATTGCCATATAGCAACATGGAATATTCTGTTGTGAGATCAGATCGCTATTGTGCAATACGCTGAAGAAAGTTGCCAAACAAACAGAAGAATAACACACAATTTAGCTACAGCTTGGTCTTATGGCACATAAATTACCAGGGTGATGTAGTCTAGCCTTCTCCAGAGCTGGCTAACTGCCAGGTTTGATTAATCCTGGAGCCGTTTCTGTTCACTCAGCAGTCACTCCATTCAGAAACTAATGCGTTATTGTACAGTTACACCAGTTCTTGATGAATGTATTGTGCTTAATTGTCATTAACTCACACTAAAAGCCCACAGGTCCACAATATAATTCAGTGACATGCTGTAAGTATGTTAATATTGAGAACTTTAGGGAAAATACTGACATCTAGTGTTAATGAAGATTGCAGTTCATACAGTTGTTAGAGGGTTGATCAATCAATCAATCAATTAATTTTTTATATAGCGCCAAATCACAACAAACAGTTGCCCCAAGGCGCTCTATATTGCAAGGCAAGGCCATACAACAACTATGTAAAACCCCAACGGTCAAAACGACCCCCTGTGAGCAAGCACCTGGCCACAGTGGGAAGGAAAAACTCCCCTTCAACAGGAAGAAACCTCCAGCAGAACCAGGCCCAGGGAGGGGCAGTCCTCCCCTGGGACCGGCCGGGGCCGAGGGAGAGAACCAGGAAAAAGACATGCTGTGGAGGGGAGCAGAGATCGATCACTAATGATTAAATGCAGAGTGGTGCATACAGAGCAAAAAGAGAAAGAAACAGTGCATCATGGGAACCCCCCAGCAGTCTACGTCTATAGCAGCATAACTAAGGGATGGTTCAGGGTCACCTGATCCAGCCCTAACTATAAGCTTTAGCAAAAAGGAAAGTTTTAAGCCTAATCTTAAAAGTAGAGAGGGTGTCTGTCTCCCTGATCTGAATTGGGAGCTGGTTCCACAGGAGAGGAGCCTGAAAGCTGAAGGCTCTGCCTCCCATTCTACTCTTACAAACCCTAGGAACTACAAGTAAGCCTGCAGTCTGAGAGCGAAGCGCTCTATTGGGGTGATATGGTACTACGAGGTCCCTAAGATAAGATGGGACCTGATTATTCAAAACCTTATAAGTAAGAAGAAGAATTTTAAATTCTATTCTAGAATTAACAGGAAGCCAATGAAGAGAGGCCAATATGGGTGAGATATGCTCTCTCCTTCTAGTCCCCGTTACTACTCTAGCTGCAGCATTTTGAATTAACTGAAGGCTTTTCAGGGAACTTTTAGGACAACCTGATAATAATGAATTACAATAGTCCAGCCTAGAGGAAATAAATGCATGAATTAGTTTTTCAGCATCACTCTGAGACAAGACCTTTCTGATTTTAGAGATATTGCGTAAATGCAAAAAAGCAGTCCTACATATTTGTTTAATATGCGCTTTGAATGACATATCCTGATCAAAAATGACTCCAAGATTTCTCACAGTATTACTAGAGGTCAGGGTAATGCCATCCAGAGTAAGGATCTGGTTAGACACCATGTTTCTAAGATTTGTGGGGCCAAGTACAATAACTTCAGTTTTGATGAATGATCTACTGAGATGATGAGAAATGGCTGATAATACAACTGCATATTAGGGCCTTTAAATGATGAAACCAGGTCAGGGGGTATTTTTCCAAGAGACAGAGAGAGAGAGAGAAAACCGCTCAGAAATTGGAAAAGTACCAGAGATATACAATCTATTTAGGATTTTGCAAGTAAACATACCAAAGAGTAGCCCTGGAATTCTTCATAATCAGATCATGGCAGATAAAACTCCTCAAAGGTCAAACTGTCTTGACGTATCAAGTCATTTGCTGCAGAAATAGACTCTGCGATACTAAATCAGCCTTTGTTTTTAAATGTACTTATGGCTGTTGTTCCTTTGGGCATCCGTCTTTTCCCCTTCACATACAGTCAAGCCCACAAGTAGTTGGACAGGGACTTGAGCTTTAATTCAAGAAATTTATTGAAAATATGGCATTAAATATTTCAAATTGAAGGACCTGTCTGTGTAGTACATCCTATTTCACATCCTATAAGTAAGTGACCAAGAAGAGCATAAGGATTGTTTGAAATACAAGTTAAACAAATCAATTCTCAAAAACTCTGCAAGAAGCAGACTAGTGAGGGGAGCCGCAAGTCACCTATGACTGCACTGAAGGAGTTACTGGCTTCGGCAGCTGTGATGGAAGAAACTTAGAATAGTGCAACTTTTATTTGTTGAGTCTCTGATGTGCCTTTTGTCACACTAGCAGCTGAAATCCTCCATCTATTAAGAACAGCCTGTTCTGCTCCTCTCCACCATGAAGCTCTATAACTGGTGTGTAACAAATAGCCAATTTGTTACTAAGTGATTTTACACTTGCACATTTACTCTGTTCACTAAGCACTTTGATGCACATTTGCACAATGGACTGCACTCAGCACTTTAACAACGTTTTGCACTTTTGAATCATTTGCACATGATTGGCTTTAAAATTTTATTGAATAATGTCTTTCTTTCACCCATTGTTTGGATTTGGAGGAAGTGGGCCCTGGAGGAGCAAGGGAGACAGGTCAGCAATCAGTTGTAATTGGGAAGTGCAAAAATGTTATGCAATATGTTTTAAGTTGTTTTAGTGTTTGGTGTATGTGTTGATGTGTACAAGGTCTGTTAGAAAACTATCTGACCTTTTTATTTTTTTTAAAAACTATATGGATTTGAATCGTGCGCTTACATCAGCCAAGCTTGAACCTTCGTGCGCATGCGTGAGTTTTTTCACGCCTGTCGGTTGCGTCATTCGCCTGTGGGCAGGCTTTGAGTGAGCACTGGTCCACCCCACTCATCAGATTTTCATTGTCAGGGAAATGGCTGAGCGATTGGAGCAGCGCTGAATCAAATTTTTCTAGAAACTGTGAGAGACAGCCAGGTGGAAACCATTCGGAAGATTCAGACGGCTTTCGGTGAGGATACTCTGGGCATCACACAAATTAAGGAGCATTACAACCGGATTAAAGACGGCCCACAGCGGTGGAGGGCGCGCCGCGCTCTGAGCGGCCATCGACAGGCTGAAACGACCAGATCATTTCCAAAGTGAACGCTGTGTTGATCCGGGACATCGTCTGACTACCAGAGAAATTGTGGAAGAGGTGTACATCAGCACTTTTGCGGCACATTCCACTGTTACAGGAGATTTTGTAATGAAAGACGTGCAGAGGAATTCGCACGTCGGGACGGAGCCGCAATGGTGCACAACAAAAAGCACGTCCGTGTTGGAAGTCTCACAGGACAAGTTGTGACATGCCCAGCTGTTACACAATTTCTCGGATACTCACTCGACTGAAAAGCCACCGAAAGCTGTCTGAATCTTCCGAATGGTTTCCAAAAGCAAAAGTGAGCAAAAGGTTTGTACAGAAGTGTATTGCATTCATTGTAAAACAAAATTAGACCCCTGATCTCGTAATTACGAGAAAATCTCATAATTTCCACATCAGGTGTCTAATTTTTTTTAATACAACCACAATTCCAATGAAGTTGGGACGCTGTGTAAAATGTAAATAAAAACAGAATACAATGTTTTGCAAATCCTCTTCAACCTATATTCAATTGAATACACCACAAAGACAAGATATTTAATGTTCAAACTGATAAACTTTGTTTTTGTGCAAATATTTGCTCATTTTGAAATGGATGCCTGCAACACGTTTCAAAAAAAGCTGGGACAGTGGTATGTTTAGCACTGTGTTACATCACCTTTCCTTCTAACAACACTCAATAAGCATTGGGGAACTGAGGACACTAATTGTTGAAGCTTTGTAGGTGCAATTCTTTCCCATTCTTGCTTGATGGGAAGAATGGGAAAGACCCCCCTCCATACTTCCAGCTTTTACTCACACAGCCCCACCGACCACGGACGAAGAAAGGCTCACTACCAGTCGGGCGCATGTCAGTCTGGGTGCCCCGTGCCCCACCTCCACCTTTCATTCATCCAGGATCACCTTAGGGGAAAATCCACACTTTACATCTGATCACAGTGCAGTGTCGGTGTTTACAAATTGGCAGATTTTCGATTATGACTTGGGAATTCTCATGCTTGTCTTTACTGAGGGACTGGAAGTATGGAAGCCCATTGCATGGAAACTATAGAAAAAAAAATAGACACCTGATCTTGTAATTACGAGATCTTTTCTTGCAATTATGAGATCAGGTGTCACAAGTGCACTTCTGTAGGTTTGTATTTCTTTTTGATTGATGTAAACGAAGGCCAAGACATATTCAGTGACTTGGAAATGTTCCCATGTCTGTCCTCTGACTTGTACAAAGAAAACTGGCTGCAAGAGTGATGATTTGTAGTAACAATAATCAGTTAGTTCAGTTATTTGTAGGCTCTGAAAATGAAGAGCTTGATGAGAGTCCATCATTTCTAAATAGATAATGTGATATTTTTGTTAAACCCCTTGAATTAAAGCTAAAAAGTGACACTGTAATTCCATCTTCTTTGATTTCTACTCCACTGTGAAAATTACAACTGTGTCACTGTCCAGATACTTATGCACATGACTTCCCTTCAATGCACTTTTGTTCATTTCAGACAGCTATGACAGCTTGGAACTCCGGCGAGGGCGGTCGCATCTCCTCCTCTCTCCTCTATCTCTGCTCCAACCTTCAAAGTCCCTACTTCACCAGACTGTGAATTCTTCAAACTATATTGGATTAACCATGGAATCGATCAGCTGGTCTCTGAACGCTATCGACACCATTTTTTCTACAAGAAGTTCAGGGCCGGGGGACCCTGCGTGCCTGGATGGAACTTACACTGCGGCCTATGTTCTGGACGCCCGGGAGTCATGGCATGTCGCATGCTTTGCGCCATTCTCTGTGGAGGACGTTGAAGATTTATTCATATTTGGTTTCATAGTAGGAGGGCTGGTACTTACTGGCTTATGTGCTGCCCTGACCTACCGGAAAATTGGCAAGACGGCTGCTGCCAAAACCATGACCCCTCGCTTGTCCGTCATGATTAATGAGTTGGGCAAGGTGATGCATTCTCAGACTGTGTTAACCCTTGAACTTAGACACAAATTGGATAGCATCTGGGAGCAAATGTGTGCCTTGCAGGAGAAGGTGAAGATTTCAGAGACCAGAGAATATTCATAATTTGGGATCTGGTTTGTTCATGTGAAACTGGAAAAGTGTTTTCACTGCTGAACCACAAACACGGCAGGCTTATCAGCCTCTCAAGGATAAAATGCCCCATTGTTTTCCTCCAGAAGAATCTCTATGGCCTTGGGGAATATTGGCTGCCTCCTTATCTCTCTAACTCAAGGACAGTAACTGACTCACAGATGGACAAAGACTGAAGCATGCTCCACTTCCCCCTTGTACCTCCCCTCCTGCCCCCATGACACACCCCATCCCGGCCACTGCTCACGCCACCCCTTCTCCCCTCCGGCGGCTGCGCAATTTTCGCTGCGGCAGGTCCCCGTTCCCCCCAAGTTGACAGCGGCGCAACTCCTGTTGCAGCGGCTCCCCCCACACTCACAGCCTCAATTCGGAAAACGGACTGTTTCAAGTTTAGTGCACATAAACAATGTCAAATGCATATGTGTTGTCTTAATTGAGATGTGTGCCATTATTACGGTAAACAAGTAATAATTGTGGATTAATTACTGTATCTTGTCTGTGGCAATTTGAGTGTGGACGTAATCTCGTTGATGTTGCACTTGTAATGACAATGACAATAAAGCTCATCCATCCATCCATCCATCCATCCATCCATCCATCCATCCATCCATCCATCCATCCATCCATCCATCCATCCATCCATCCATCCATCCATCCATCCATCCATCCATCCATTTCTTACGCTTAAAAGTGCTTGCTTGCAAAGAATATACATGTTTCAGTTTTATTTATTTTTTCAGTTTTACACCTTATTGTTTCCACTTGGAAAAAAAAAAAAAAACTGGACTTGTTAAAGAGAGATGTGCACGAGGAACATTTTTGTTTTCTAAAAGTGGCATGTGCCAAAACAAAAATTAAATTGACCTACATCAGCATGAAAATGCTCTTTGGATTTTCTCCTTAAATGCACTTGGCGTTCCCTAACAGAGTTCCGTTTTGCTCATTAAGAAGTAGATTGTCTGTGTTTTCACTCATTCCTCCTTTGCTCACTTCTTTTGTCTCATCTCGGTCTTCTCCGCCTGTTCCGCTTTTCCGATCTGCATCCACGTCGTCTTTCGTCTTCTCCTGTCATTTCATCTCCCCTCTCTCTTTACTCACATCTATTCCCTCGTCATATCAGATATTTACAGCTGTGAGATATCTTTCGTCTCTCAGGATGGGATGAATGTTTTCCCTCTTTTCCATTTATTCCCCGCTTATGTTTTATTTTGTCAGTTATTGAGGAATCTGGTAAATATTTGCTTGGGGACCAGCCGGTAATCAGCCAGGTGGTGCATCATCACTGCATGTCATCTTTGCTGACTCGAGTGAGCCAGTTTGTGTGTGCAGAAAAGGATATATTTAATTTGTGGGGAATATAATGTGTCTGTATTTATATGTGTGTGAGTTTATTGCTGGGTTTTTGGCTGAGGGTCAGGGATGAATTAAGGTTCCAGAGGGAAAGAGAGATTGGGCAGTGGCAGTAGGATCGTATTGATCAGAAGGTTGTTTTATGGAGCCTTCTGGATAGAAAACAAACTGTGGAAGAAAAAATAATTGGAGCAAACAAATAACCTTACTTCTAATAAGGATAAGGCCTATAGCTTACCACTGTCACACACAGGCTCCATCGAGAAAGAAAAAACAGAAATCTAGTTTAAGACAGAAACACTGAGACAGAAAACAGGAAAAAAAAAAGATGAACAAATGGGGTTTGTGGCAGGTGGGGTGATGAACTCTTGCTTTATGGTGGAGTTTCTCAGATATGTTTGGAAATAGCCTATAGTTGTGCCTTGTTCCCGGTTCTACATGTGGTTATCATGTACGGAGTCTCAAAGTGTTGCAGCCGGATATGGAGTGTTTGTTATGGTGGCCTTGGCATTGAATTCTTTCTTTTGAACAGATGACAATGGTCTGATGGCTTCTTCAGAACATGACCTCCAGTGCTCTACAGGAAGGTTGTTGTTGGTAGGCTGTGAACCAGAGATGGGACAAAGTCACTGTCAAGTCATTGTCAAGTCATGAATTGGCAAGTCTCAAGTCAAGTCTCAAGTTAACTTGCAAACAATTGGTGGTCATTATGACTTGAGACGAGACTTGGGACTTAAGACTTGTGACTTGCCGATTCACGACTTGAGAATGACTTTGTCCAACCTCTGCTGTGAACTAGTCAAGATGGGATTCAGCACACTCTGCTGGAAATGTGCAGATCGCTCTTGCTGAGTTGTTAGTTACTCCCAGAAGGGGAAGAGGTCAAGTATCAACTTACATCTGAACCGACACTTATGGTCATGAAGGCTGGGGTGTGATCACATAGACTTTAAATTGAAAGGGCAAACCCTCCATAATGTCATTCATAGGTTTTCTGAAGAGCAAGTTCTCAGCTCAGATGGAGTGGCTCTAGATGTCGCTATCTTGGCAGCACCTGTCTCCACCTGACTCCCAGGCAACTCATAAATGGATAAAGAGGTGGAGCATGGGCAAGACCAGTATGACCCGGGCAGGACAAAAGAAGCCAGAACATGTTTCACCCTTCTCGTAGTTACCAAGCAACCTAATGCTAGCAGGATAACTGTGGTTTGGGTGTTTAATGCATATTTTTGCAGAATAGTGGTTCTTACCATGGTGGCTAGTGTGCAGGTATTGCAAATGATAACTGGTGTCACAGACCAACTGGTCTGTCCCTAAAAATCGGTCTGCCTTTTGCATCTGCACATGCGTCATTTCGGACCACAGCAGCACGTCTGAGACAGAGTCTTTTCACCCAAAGCAATCAAATGGATTAATATGATTATTAACTATCAAATGGTAAAGGTAAAACCTCTTAAATCATTCTAAAGTGAGTTTTAAGCAGAAACAAAGCCGTTTTAAGTGGAAACGAGGCGAAATTTCGTGACGTTTTGAAATGTCCGACGCACAGGGAACGCAACAGCTAGCAGCTCGTTTAGCTGCGGCGCTCTGATTGCTTCTGCCGGATTCGGATTTTGGTCCACTCCTCCATACAGATATTTTCTAGATCTTTCAGGTTTGGAGTTTCAGCTCCCTCCAAAGATTTTCTATTGAGTTGAGGTCTGGAAACTGATCAGGCCACTCCAGGACCTTGAAATGCTTCTTACAGAGCCCCTCCTTAGTTGCCCTGGCTGTGTGTTTGGGGTCATTGTCATGCTGGAAGACCCAGCCATGACCCATCTTCAATGCTCTTACTGAGGGAAGGAGGTTGCTTGCCAAAATCTCGCAATACATGACCCCATCCATCGTCCCTTCAATATGGTACAGTCATCCTGCCCCCTTTGCAAAAGAGCACCCCCAGAGTATAATGTTTCCACCCCCATGCTTCACGGTTGGGATGGTTTTTTTGGGGTTGTTCTCATCCTCTAAACATGGTAAGAGGAGCTGATTCCAAAAAGCTCTATTTTGGTCTCATCTGACCACATGACTTTCTCCCATGCCTCCTCTGGATCATCCAGATAGTCACTGGTGAACTTCAAACGGACCTGGACATGTGCTGGCTTGAGCAGGGGGGCCTTGCTGCCCTGCAGGATTTTAAACCATGACAGCATCATGTGTTACTAATATAATCTTTGTGACTGTGGTCCCAGCACTCTTCAGGTCATTGACCAGGTCCTCCTGTGAAGTTCTGAACTTTCTCAGAATGATCCTTACCCCACAAAGTGAGATCTTGCATGGAATCCCAGACAGAGGGAGATTGACATTCATCTTGTGTTTCTTCCACTTTCTAATAAATGGACAGGTGGATCCGTCCTTGTTTTCAGTTCACCTGAAACGACGAGGGAAACAAGAGGTTCCGCCCTAAAAAAAATACCACTGAAAACTTATTCCTCATTGTTTATTAATTTATACAGTACTTGGTGAATGTATCAATTTTATATTTCTTTCTCCGCAAAGTTTTCCTGGCAGCCGTGTGTGCTGGCGTGTCGTTGTGTCTTTTAGGGAAAGTTCGACGTCACAACAGGTGGGGGTGGGGGGGTTGGGAGAGCGTGAAGCGCAGCTTGTGCTGCATTCAAGGGCGCTCAGAGAGCACAGTTTTCTCTGGTTAAAGTCATTCGCGAGGTCCCTTTTTTGAAAAAAATGTCACCCACTTCTGATTGGGGTGGCAACTGGGGTGGCAAGAGCTATTTTTAGGGTGGCAGTTGCCACCCCATGCCACCCCAGTAGATCCGCCCCTGCTCAGGAATCATCCTATGCCTTGTGACCGGGCCATTATGGAGTCATTAGGTCGCTGGACAGAGGTGTTTGGCAATGCCTATATTTTTGCATGCCAACAAAGGTCCAAGACTTTTGGGTTCTGGTGCTACCTGTTTTGCTGTCTGGTAATGAGACTTGGACTTCGTATCACTTATTTATGTTTTTTACACCCTCCCACTTCTAAATGGTTGATGTCCAAATCTAGCCTTTGCTATTCTGGTAGAGGTGTAGCTTCTTTCTTGACCTGAGGTTCTCTTAGTGCAGTGGCTGCAAAGAAAACCTGCACCCTCTTGGCTCTTTCTGGGATACTTTGGACAACACTGTCTTTGTGGTTAGCATGGATGCATGCGAATGAGGCTGCCTGAATGGGAAAAACAGCCAAATTCAAGTCAAATTCTGGAGGGACAGACATTCGGACAGCTGTGTACGAATGCCGTATGAATACCCAGAATGTGTGTTCAGGCTGCCTCAAATGAATCGCGCACATTTGGAATGCAGCAGCTCCCGACGCCAGGTTGACTGCGGCTGGAACACAGTATGGATGCCCAGAGTGCAGGCCGGATGCGGCCACAACACAGCATGAAACCTCACAATGCTGGCAGAATTCTGCAGGAATATGCAGAATGCACCTGTTCCTGTCCAATTGCCACCCGAGGTCTGGGTGGAAGGCAAGCAAGGGGAGGGGATGTCACGCGTGGTTTCGCATGACATCCAACCCATGGACTGAATACATATAAACCAGGGTCCCCTGCCTATCGCATCACTGAACTGCACGTTATGTGTGTGATCACAATATTACAGACATCTGATCACCAGCATGCACACCCACTGCTGTTGTTACTAGTAATAGCTACCAGTCCATGGTGCAGTGCAGTAAACCCATATCGGGGCACCCTGTATAACACACATCAGTCCATATATTGGATAACATACAGACACCAGAGGAGAGGTAAGGCAGGTCCTGACATGAACACGTCAGCGGCTGCATGTACCGCCTCCCCCCCCCCCCCACTGCATGCGCAATAGGGGGGAGGGCTGTCTTTCATGCTCCCTTACCCACCAGGGAATCAACACTTTGTACGTCACAAAACTTCCACCTTAGAAATGACATTCCAATGATGCAGGACAGCTGTTTATGGAATGTTAGTAGTTAAAGTATAGTTAAGATGTAGTTACTATTTAGTCATCTATTTCTTTGAATGTATTTGATATCAGGTCCATTAATGATGCACAGACATGGTACATCATGATTTGTGTACGTCCCACTCTAGAGCATTCCAATTGTTACAGAACCGGCTTGGAACTATGCCACGAGTTAAGATTACATTGTTGTTTCATACTCACAATACATCTTGGTTTGAACACTTCAAGCAGTAGCTAACAGTTCCAACAAATCTCTCTTATGTCTCAGTTGCTGTATGTCACGTTTTTGTAAACGTCACATTTTTGTGTATCTCATATTGGACCAGAAATATGGACATGCTGTTGGAAGAGTATTAGTTTTAGGGAAGTAGACTTTGCCTCTAGACCAGTCACATGCACAAATATTAATAAAAATGTTTTCCTGTATGTTGTAGGCCTGAAGTAAAGCCTACCACTCAGTAACGATGGGGAAACAAATCCCTTCAGATGCAGCTCCCAGAAAGAGGACCTCATGGGAGAAGTAAGCTGCAAAAAGGACAGCAGAGTAGTGTGAGATGTACAAGGCCAGTGAGAGACAGCGCATTGCTGACTACAGAGCCAGACAACGGGCACAAACAGAGACAGTTGAGAAAAAGACCCCCAAGTCTAGCCAAAACGAAAAGACAGAATGTCCACAGAGGAGCGAGATTCTGCTGATAAAAGAGAGGAAATGTGCTGCTCAGAACCAAGACTGAAAGAACAGGCCAAATGATAATCAAGGGGAGCAACGGTCCAAGCAACCCAGAAAAAGCGCAGAATCAAACAAATGATGCCAAAGTCAGCAGAGGATTGGCTGGAGGAAGAAAGACAACATGTTCCAGCCTTCTGAAAACAAAAGATGAGCACAAAAGAAGGCAGAGAAAAGACGAAGGTCCAGATGCAGACATGGCAGAAAACATAGCTGGCCAGCATTAGCAGACAGAAGAAACATGGCCTTAAGTAACTCAGTAAAAACCACACGAGGGATCTCAGAAAGAAGCGTTAAGAGAAGAGTTCCTCTCTGAGTACTGCCATGCAGAACATCTGGACAGCACGTCCTGCACCATCTGGACCCACTCTGAGAAGGAAACTCTGATGATGACTGCCTATCATCAGATAAGCTGTTCTGACAGCACATAGCAGAATGACAATGTTTTCCTGAACTTTTTGAGACTATTTCTTGTCTTCAGCAGTTTGAACATAATCAACTGATCAGTGGAGGTATGTGAACAAACAGAAATGAACTGTTTTTCCTCAGATTTTTTGGAATCTGGGGCACTAACAATATCGCTCAGCAAACATGGTCAGTTCCAGTCATGATATCAGATGCCATGAGGAAGAAAATCAGTACCGTTTATGACACTGATAATTCACATGTAAATGTGCATGTGAAGTAGGGTGGTTCTCTACAGCATGGCAAAAATAGAAATGTAACTTTCTTAAGATGCTTCCTAACAAAATGTTTCATCTTGATGAAAAAATGTTTTGTGCCAAATTTTATTTTGATACGACTATTCTAACCACGCGGGGTGGAAATTGCAATGGTTGGTAGTAACGTACCTGTTCACAATTGAAATACAAATTGAAACAACAATCTTTTCTCTTTTAACTGACCATACTTCAAAATGTCACTCGCACGTCACAAAAAACAATTCAATTCAATTTTATTTATATAGCGCCAAATCACAACAAACAGTTGCCCCAAGGCGCTTTATATTGTAAGGCAAGGCCATACAATAATTACGTAAAAACCCCAAAGGTCAAAACGACCCCCTGTGAGCAAGCACTTGGTGACAGTGGGAAGGAAAAACTCCCTTTTAACAGGAAGAAACCTCCAGCAGAACCAGGCTCAGGGAGGGGCAGTCTTCTGCTTGGACTGGTTGGGGCTGAGGGAGAGAACCAGGAAAAAGACATGCTGTGGAGGGGAGCAGAGATCAATCACTAATGATTAAATGCAGAGTGGTGCATACAGAGCAAAAAGAGAAAGAAACACTCAGTGCATCATGGGAACCCCCCAGCAGTCTAAGTCTATAGCAGCATAACTAAGGGATGGTTCAGGGTCACCTGATCCAGCCCTAACTATAAGCTTTAGCAAAAATGAAAGTTTTAAGCCTAATCTTAAAAGTAGAGAGGGTGTCTGTCTCCCTGATCCGAATTGGGAGCTGGTTCTACAGGAGAGGAGCCTGAAAGCTGAAGGCTCTGCCTCCCATTCTACTCTTACAAACCCTAGGAACTACAAGTAAGCCTGCAGTCTGAGAGCGAAGCGCTCTATTGGGGTGATATGGTACTATGAGGTCCCTAAGATAAGAAGGGACCTGATTATTCAAAACCTTATAAGTAAGAAGAAGAATTTTAAATTCTATTTTAGAATTAACAGGAAGCCAATGAAGAGAGGCCAATATGGGTGAGATATGCTCTCTCCTTCTAGTCCCCGTCAGTACTCTAGCTGCAGCATTTTGAATTAACTGAAGGCTTTTCAGGGAACCTTTAGGACAACCTGATAATAATGAATTACAATAGTCCAGCCTAGAGGAAATAAATGCATGAATTAGTTTTTCAGCATCACTCTGAGACAAGACCTTTCTAATTTTAGAGATATTGCGTAAATGCAAAAAAGCAGTCTTACATATTTGTTTAATATGCACTTTGAATGACATATCCTGATCAAAAATGACTCCAAGATTTCTCACAGTATTACTAGAGGTCAGGGTAATGCCATCCAGAGTAAGGATCTGGTTAGACACCATGTTTCTAAGATTTGTGGGGCCAAGTACAATAACTTCAGTTTTATCTGAGTTTAAAAGCAGGAAATTAGAGGTCATCCATGTCCTTATGTCTGTAAGACAATCCTGCAGTTTAGCTAATTGGTGTGTGTCCTCTGGCTTCATGGATAGATAAAGCTGGGTATCATCTGCGTAACAATGAAAATTTAAGCAATGCCGTCTAATAATACTGCCTAAGGGAAGCATGTATAAAGTGAATAAAATTGGTCCTAGCACAGAACCTTGTGGAACTCCATAATTAACCTTAGTCTGTGAAGAAGATTCCCCATTTACATGAACAAATTGTAATCTATTAGATAAATATGATTCAGGGGGCCCTGAATCAAAAACAGGGGCCCGGGTGGCAGTGGTTAATATTTCAAATCTCATGAAGTTTCACCCAATATATTTTTACCACTAAAAGAACCAAAAAAAAATAAATAAATAAAAAAATAAAAAAATGAAGAAGCACCTTGAAAAAGTTTGTTTTTTGGGACCACCCCAATGTAAAGCTCATAGTAAATGAGTTTTCCGTCCACACAATGGTGATGAAATGAACTAAAGTATCCATATTGACAATGACAGAGTGTGAATTCTGGGTACACGCTAAAGTGCAACTGCACAATACTGTATCTGTTACAATACTGTAAATGTATTTTTTTAATTCAGTTATGGTTTTTCCAGTACCCTTGTTCTTTCCTTGAGTGCAATTAAGCTCTTTCTTATCACAAACATTATATCTTAGTTAAAGTATGGTCCAACAATCTTCAAAAATGCACTGTTTTGCCCGGCGAGATGATCTGAATGCTGAATGATGTGAAAGTTGATTTAGTAGCAAGTATTTGTACTTTCTACTCTACATTTCTACAATACGTTCCATCACACTAGTACATTTTATGATCAGTTTTTTTCCTCGCCAAAATGCTATCTGACCAGCACACATTTGTTTCTCCAGCAAGTTGGTGGATCTAGCACTAAGTGGGACCATCCTGCTCTAAACCAGTCAGGTATGATCCTTCTCCAATGGCAGCAACAGGCAGCAGGCACCTACAGGCCACTCCAAGTGGCTACAACTTGCAGCTTGCACTTGCTCACAGCAGACGTGTCTGAAGCATCATCTGAAGTAACTGATTCAATGAACCATCCATGGCCGTATTTACAGGAATTATTTTAATTAAAAAGGATTAAAAAAAAAGGCTTGTGGAGATTCCAGTGTAATCTTTTCCTGGAACACTTAAATATATTGATGAGCACGTCATCGAGCACACATACACTGTTGCGGGTTGTCTCTTCTCCACATGGAGGCAAAACAGAGTAATTTAACATTATTTTATTTTTGTGGTGGTGGATTATTTTATTTTTGTCTTGGTGGATCACAGGCTTATTTTCATTGCACGCAGACTTCTGATGGCTGTGTTAAAAGCTGAGGTGAATGAGGTGCTGTGAATCTTTAAAATTTGTGGCGAAAAGAACAGCGTCCTGTGGTTCATGCTGCAGCTGGAGCAGATAAACCACTGAGAGATAAAACACTATGTTTCAGCCACGACAGGGAAATAAAGAATGTTCAGATGTTGTTTTCAAAAATCAAGACGCTTTATGTGCATAATTTCTCTTCAGGCTGTGATGATGAATCAGACTGAAACAAACAGGTAAGGTTAAGACTTGATATTTACTCCATGTGTGAATGGTTTCTAATATTTAAAACAGTCTTTTTGCATGAGGACTGCAGCTTTCAGCCAATCAATGGTCAGCATTAAGGGCCCCTTCACACATAGTACGAATCAAGGCGAATCACGGTGGAACAGCTCGTATGAGAGAACCATGAAAACATCAAGCTGACGGGCAGGCGTGAATGATCCCGCTGCAACGATGTCATGCACAAATGTGCATGACACTGTCGCAGCAAGAACACAGTGCCAGCAGCTGAAGCATGTGTAACCACATCACGCAGCTGCTGTGAAAGAAAAAAAATACATGCCACCCACGGGATTTGAACCTACAATTTACAAAAGCTCTGATTACCAGATGGAAACTACCACTGCGCTACAATCACTGTCTTATAAAAGGAGCATGGAATGGATAAAATCAACAAAGAGATAAACGTATTTTTTTAAAAAGAGAAAAAAGCGCTGTGATAACTCACCAAACGGCATTTGTTACGGGGTATTTCTGCTGACACCTGACTGAAAATGGCATATTTGTCATACTGTTGGCTTGTCCTGCAGCGTGCGCTCACAGGACATGAGTGTTGGGCCACGTGAGGACAGCAAGCACACACACACGTGTGTCCATCCAAACACAGTACATGTTCTGCAGCTGTAATGTCCAGGACCACATTCACGCCCTCTGTCCCCCAGACCAAGGCCTCACTCTGTGATCAGATGAGAGGCGCCCCGCCTGCAGTGGGGGGAGTCGGGGGAGCATGCAAAACACATGCACACGTGTGTTGTTTTTTGCAAAAGCACACTTGTGGGGGCACTTAGACAAATTTCACCCCCAGCTCGAAACTGATTGTCTGCTGACTGTTTTCGTGTTAATAGTGTGAATGTCCACACAGTGCCAAGTGAGCGGTGTTAAATGTTTGTGTGTGTCACCTGGAATTTGGCCAACTCCTGTCGCGAGAGGGATCAAATGGGCTCTCACAATGCACACTCTGTCTTTCAGCTGCTGGTGTGCACAAATAGTTGTAGCAACAGGTGTACGAGGCGTTGGAGGCAGCTCCAATTTTACACATATTACATACGATTCCTGCTTTGTGTGCAATTTGGCCACAATCATACTATGTGTGAAGGGGCCCTAATGGACGTATTTTGACTTATGAGTAAATTACAAGAAACGTGTCAACAATTGCATAACTTATCTACAACTTATGTCCCGCATGTGTGGGATGTATGAGTTGGCATATGCTGAAAATTTTAAGCATGCCCAAATTTTTTTGAGGTGCTTGGCACATTACGACGTATATCAACTCATGATGTCTCCAAAAAAAAAAAAAAAAAAAAAGTACAGGTTCTGAGGTGCCACAAATGGGTCAATGAAGAAAGCATGAAACTTCTCCCACTCAATCTTTAGGTTGTAATTGACCATTTAAGTAGTGGACACCAGTGAAATAGGCACATTAAATAGGTGTGGTAGGCGGTTTTAATAAGGGCCACCAAAAGAAACTGAATGTAAATACATACAGCTGATAAACGCAGTTTATTAACCAATCACACAGCTTGAACTTGTAAAAATCAATATTTCTCACTAATTGCTTTGATATCCAAATAACATAGGTCCCAGTAATAGTAAAAAGTGAACAAATTCTATACAATGTCACCATTATACAAATCATATACATTGGCATCAACAATCAAAATTTCTTTCTGTCCAGTTTGTATCCTAAACAATCTTCATAAAAGAAGCAACATAAAAAGGCGCTACTGCAAATAATAATATGTTGGAATAGAATAGGCTCATCATCTGTGTGGTGATAAACATAACTAATTAGGATTATCGTGCCAATGTTTGTAAATGTTTGGTGTTATTAAGTCGTTTCACATTTACATGGGCATATGCATGATTCTACTTGTATAACAGTCAGCTGGCAAACAAACAAATCATATTTGAACAGCTTTAATCTCACAAAAAAGAGCTACATCTAAATATTCAGCAAGTGGTAGTTTTTAAAGATAGGAATATTATGTAAGTATCCATTTATCAAAATCTGCAGCTTGGTGTTTTCACAAAATGCTAAAGAAACACACATGTAATGTCCATTCACTTCTCTTTTAAAATAAAAATGATAAGCCTTTAACAAGTTATACATGTTAAACCTACCATCCCTGGTTCTCAAGACCAGGCACCTAAGTGGCTCTACTCTACTCTATTCTACTTTTCTATTCTACTTTTTTTTTTTCTTTTTAGCTATTTAGATATACCTTAGCAGCCCTTAGCAAAGGTCCTTTGCTAAGGGCTATCCGGTCCCTGTACGACTGCAGCAAGAGCTTGGTTCGCATTGCCGGTAGTAAGTCAAACCTGTTTCCAGTGCACGTTGGCCTCTGCCAGGGCTGCCCTTTGTCACCGGTTCTGTTCATTATTTTTATGGACAGAATTTCTAGGCGCAGCCAGGGTGTAGAGGGGGTCTGGTTTGGGAACCACAGAATCTCATCTCTGCTGTTTGCGGACGATGTGGTTCTGTTGGCTTCGTCAAATCAGGACCTTCAGCGTGCACTGGGGCGGTTTGCAGTGTGAAGCGTCCGGGATGAAAATCAGCACCTCCAAATCCGAGGCCATGGTTCTCGACCGGAAAAAGGTTCTTTGCCCTCTTCAGGTCAGTGGAGTGTCCTTGCCTCAAGTGGAGGAGTTTAAGTATCTCGGGGTCTTGTTCACGAGGGAGGGACGGATGGAGCGTGAGATTGATAGACGGATCGGTGCAGCATCTGCAGTGATGCGGTCGCTGTATCGGACCGTCGTGGTGAAGAGAGAGCTGAGTAGGGGGGCAAAGCTCTCGATTTACCGATCGATCTATGTTCCGATCCTCATCTATGGTCATGAGATTTGGCTCATGACCGAAAGAACGAGATCGCGAGTACAAGCGGCCGAGATGAGTTTCCTCTGCAGGGTGGCTGGGAGCTCCCTTAGAGATAGGGTGAGGAGCTCGGTCACTTGGGAGGAGCTCGGAGTCGAGCCGCTGCTCCTCCACGTCGAAAGGAGTCAGTTGAGGTGGCTCGGGCATCTTTTCCGGATGCCCCCTGGACGCCTCGCTGGAGAGGTGTTCCGGGCACGTCCCACTGGGAGGAGGCCCCGGGGAAGACCCAGGACATGCTGGAGGGACTACATCTCTCGGCTGGCTTGGGAACGCCTTGGGGTTCCCCCGGAGGAACTGGAGGAGGTGTGTGTGGATCGGGAGGTCTGGGCGGCTTTGCTTGAGCTGCTGCCCCCGCGACCCGACTCCGGATAAAGTGGAAGAAAATGGATGGATGGATAGATATACCTTAGTACACACTTGTAGAGTTCTACCTTAGAATTGGAATGTATTATAGAAGACATACCTTACTGAATTTTCAAGTCACATTATATATGTTAAAGCAACAAAATGTGTCATATATTCATCTACTCTGCACATCCTCCTTCATCAGCACATAATTCAGTGCAAGTAAGGGCATTTCTCTTGCATTTACACAACCCTCTGCATGCTTGAGTTGCTGAGAAGTGAGAGATCATTATACTTATGCCTGGAACAAAAAAACTTTAATTATTCTCTTAAATATGTATCTGGACCATTCTTCGGTGGTTCTGACCACTGCCTCTGAAATTCAAGACAATACAAAATTATGTTTTTTGGCCCCTTCACACATAACATGAAGGTGGGTGAAAGAAGACAGGCGTGATCAATCCGGCGGCGATGGTGTCGTGCACTCTTGTGTGCACGTGCACAAACACAGTATGAGCATGTGGAAAGTGTGGCACCACATCATACTCCCACAGCAGTGGAGCAATTAGATGCTGGACAAATGTACATAAATTAATGAAAATATGGCAGCACAAAATAGTGTTAGAGCACAGATTCAGAACATTATAGGAACAATGAATGTACTGTTTAAATGTAAAGGTGTGTATACACATAAGCAAGACGCGTTACGAATGTCATTTTTCTGTCATTCGTGACACATTCCTGACATTCTTAATGTGACTTAACGCATCTGAATATGTTTCTTAATAGTGCGTGTTGGTGGGTGATATTCTTGATATTCGTGGAGCATGTTTTAGCCTGTCAAAAAATCTTCAGCGAATGTCACACACCATCCTCATTTCGTCTCACGTCATGGAGGTCGCAACTGAGCGTACTGATCCGTCTTGATGAGTATTGATCCTTAATAGAACGTGACAACATTTGTAGTGGTTCCTGTGATGGTTCTTGGAGCCCAAACTGTCACGCGTTATTACGAAGTGACACGGAAACTGTCAAGTTTTGACACGACTTGTAACGCGGCGTCACATTTCACTGCGCGCCACGGCGAATCAGTTTTCTGTCATGTGCGCACAATTAAACTCGGCTCCAAATGTCGGTCCACAGTTCCTGCTGAAGCTCCTCAGGACGCTCCTGCAGGTGTTCCACCTGCTGTTGTAACCGATGAGCGGGAGAACGAGTCTGATCCAGAGGAGCTAGAGGAGACTCACGTGCAGCCAGACATCTCTGCACCTCCTCCAGTCCGGCGGAATAAGAAGCGCGCGCACAATTAAACCCTGCTGTACTGCATTCAGTTTGATTGCTGACACCAAGTTGGCTCAAAGTCTAATTTCAGTGCTCTTCAGCGTGCTCCTGCAGGTGTTCCACCTGCTGCATGTGCCTGATGTTTGGGAAAATGCACGAGACGAGAGCCGCATGAAGCCACACATCTGGCTCTCTCTGTCTCCTCCTCCTCTCTGCGCCACTCCATGGCACAGAGCCCAACTACGCATGCAGTCACAAAGTTCTTCTGAAAAACTGGAGCGATCTGAATTCGGTTGGATGAATATGGGTGTGTGTGGAGACAATTCACCTCATTCACAACGTGACAGAACTTAACGATGCACTGTTACGCGCAATAGCGTGATAGCGCGTAACAACGCGGAACACTATTCTTGACCGTGCGTAATGGTTCCTGATAATTCTCCGGCAACATGTGCCATTAATCGTAACGTGTGGTAACAGGTTGCAGCAGTTCCTGAGGACACCTGACACCTCTGCCCCGAATCATCACATTCGTGATCAGCGGCCAAGAATGTGTACTTCGTGGCATTCATGACTTGTCGTCGTTATGTGTAAAAGCAGCATAACACAATAATGTTACTGGTCATAAATCTGATCTCACTGTAAACCCCCCCCCCAAATAAAACCCTCCCCTGCAGTTTCTAATATTTAATTCCTGTTATAAACAGTGACAGTAAGGCAGTAAGAGTGACAGACAATACAACCTCCTGTTCCTCTGTACATGACCCATGGTCATGGATGTAAACAATCATGGACTGCCATGAATGAAGCTGTGCAGTCATATCATGTCCACATCTGCCGGTGTTGCATGTCCAGCCAGCCCACATGTCCAGCCAGTGCCGTGTCTCCAGTGAGCAGCACGCCAAAGGACACTGCGTTATGTGGACCACAGCTCATGTGGTGGACGTGACATTCAGATCGCCATTTGTGTTCATATGATCAGATGGCTCTTTTCACATGGGGCAGCCTGCTTGATGATGTGTGCACTGATGCAGTCGCTGCTGCCCATCGCAAAGGCAATATGTAGTTTTATGTATTTCCATGTGAGGACAGCATGCCCATGCACACATCTCACGGTGGAGTGTTGTCAGGTGATATCCTTCATGGCACGGCTATGTGTTCTCCAGCTGGGACTTGCGAGTCCACAGATCTCAACAGCTGCTGCAGCCACGGACATGCCCACCTCTACTGACCAGCTCAGCTCAAAGAAAAAAAAAGTCTCTGTTCCTTTGTTCTGTGACTATTTATTTTATGTATTTGTTATGTAATTATGTATGTAGGGGTGGTGGCCAAGTGGTTAATGCGCTTGGTTTCAGTTCAGAAGGCTCCGGGTTCAAATCCCACCCCTGCCACATTTCTCCATGTAATGTGGAGTTGCGTCAGGAAGGGCATCCGGCGTAAAACCTGTGCCAATTCAACATGCAGATTCACCTGGGATTTGCTGTGGCGACCCCGAATGCAAACAAGGGAGCAGCCAAAGGGACTTACTGTTATGTAATTATGTATGCAGTTACTGTTGTATGTATTTATTTATTTTCCCTGGCTTTGTTCTGTGTTTTTAATTTAACACATTGTGTGCACTGAGTCATTGTCAGTTTCAGCTGACAGTGAGTCGCTGGCCGGCGATTAGCTGAAGTGCCCTGTGTGTCCACAGTACTATGAGCAAAGCAATCACTGAATTCACGCCTTCCCCTTATCATATATTTTATTTATTTTCCGCTCTTTCTGTCTGTCATGTGGACTGCAATTTACGTGGTGGAAGGTTCATTAGTTTGGCTGGCCAGCTGATGACAAAGTTCACACCATGTCATGCGCGCTCAAACATGGCTGGCCGGTCCCAGTGTGCTCTTGTCTGTATGTAATTATGTATCAGCATGTCATGAGAGCACAAGAGCTGCCCACATAGGTGATCAAAGCAGTGTGCGAGTGTGGCCGAAATGCTCGCTCAGCTGTGTGTATATGTGTCCATAAATGCTGTACAAACAACTCTGCTTGCGCATGTGGGGCGCACGTGAGCACTGGAGCTGATGTTCATCCGAGCGCACTGACAGCTGTCAGTGATCACCTGCTGTTGTACAGTCCGGTGAAAAATCCCTTTAGGTGTTTGATCAGTATATACGTACACTGCTAGATTTTATTTGTCCGGCTGGACTCCGTAACTGCTGTTGAACTGTGCTGGCAGTGCACCAACTTCCCACATGTGCGCAACATTCAGATGCAAGCAGTGGACTTTCTCTTTTCTCTTTTTTTAAACTCTTTTTTGTTGTCATTTTGTTTGATACGCTTCTTAACACAACTGTAGTTGGATTATTGTTGTGGAACGGCACTTCACATGGGATTTATTCATTACAGAGGTGGATTATGCTTTTGTCATCTGATCGATGTTGCCAGCACACAGCGCAGCCGGGTGAAAGGGACTTGACCAGCTGTCTGCGCTGTGGAACACAAGGTACCAGAGGTGAGTTAAATGTTTATTTATGTCATCATGTGCTGGGCAAACATTTCTACATCATACCTGCTACAGACTTTAGGAGGTGTACTAATAATGCATACGTTACAGTGTTGACATCCTGTTCAGCTATGCTGCGAAGCGTTGCGCTGTGCCTCTGATGCACGCACAGTGCCACATACATGTTATTACATAATAATATTTCCTTCGCCCTCCCTGGCAGGGGTCCAGTGGAGGTGGACAAACGTGGCACAGCATGTCGGCAGGCTTTGCTGTGATCGATCAGTCTCAATCAACCGCAATGACATCATTTCAAATCCTGTTCATGCCGCCATCAGAATATGCAAATTGTGGTCAGACGGTCATCAGATTACATACGGATCGCTGTCGGATAGGTGTTCCATCCCGACGATGCCCGGAGAATTATGAACATGTGCGTCAGACTTGGGGCCACCGATTTTGACCAACTGTGTTGACTTCTGCAGATGGCTGTTAGAAGGTTTTGGAACTGAAATCCGACACCTTTTGGATATGCACCAATTCATAACTCCGACGGTACTCTGCGTGATTCCGGCTATGTGTGATGGGGTATTACTCTTTCAATATCATTAAAAACTGAATAGTAAAACTTAGATTATTACAGTTGTCGTCATTTCTTCAAGTAAAAAGTCAATCTTTGCAACATGAAAGTCAAAGGCAGGGGGTAAAAATGTTGAAAATGCACTTCTAATAGACTACAACACATTTTTTCTGAGTTTTTAAAAATAATTTCTTCATTAGTGATAAAAAAAAACCAAAGCGAGAAAAGCTGTTTTTTACGGAAGAGTACTGCATTCACTGGGCACAGCTCGGGCACACAGACTGACATGTGCCCGGGTGGGAGTGAGCCGCGCTGTGTCCCTCAGTGGTCGGTGGGTCTGTGTGAGTGAAAGCTGAAGTCGCCCCGTGCTCCTCCCTGGACATTCATCCGGGAGCACTTCAGGGGAAAAATCCACACTTTATGTTTGATTATAGTGTGTTATCATCGGCTGAGCTCAGCCCGCTTCTGGAAGTACAGAAGTATATACATAAAACAATTTAGACACCTGATCTTTTCTCATAATTACGAGATCCTGATCTCGTAATTATGAGATCAGTGGTCAAAATTTTTTATCCAGTGAATGCAATACGCTTCCGGAGTTTTTAGCACTCTGGTGGCTATCTTAAAAAAAAAAAAATGCTGCACCTTCAGAAGATCAATTTCACCGGTGTCCACCCCTTAATTATTTTATATATACCCTGTGCTACACCTGCGCCAAATTTGATGCTTTCTTCATAATCTGAACAATACTTTTGCTTAGAACCTGTACTAAAATGTCACGTGCAGTATTTGGAAAGTGCTTGGCACTGTGGAGCAAAAGTGCTCGCTCATTCACAGCTGCAGAGGTTATTGAAAGGGAGTGCAAGCTCCAATTTATTTGCTCAAATGACACTAGATGGAACTCCCTCTTTCTTCCAGTGGAATGACTTCTACGAATCATCCAAGATAGAGGAGAAGGAGCCGTCAGAGCCGTTACCACTGCACTTAAAGTCCCCATGTAGATGTTATGCTGTCAAACACATTGTCTTGTATAAACACAGTTACTGTCATTATTTTCTTACGTAATGTTACCTAATGGTACACTTAGTAACAATAGCTGTCTGTCTATGTTACATATTGGATTGTCTTCACATTTTGCTTGATCAACTATCACTATGTAACAGGTTCAGCCCTGCAGAACTTTCCTTCTTGGGTGAATATGTTGCAACTATGACCCCAATCACCAAGGCACTGAACATAGTGCAGACAGAAGTGGATGACCATATGGGATGGCTGGTGCTCACTGTAACCCTCCTAACTGTGAAGGTTGTTCGCCTCTTAACCTCATCCAAGTTCTGCTGGCCACTGATTTTTGCTCTTCAAGAAGGAATTCAGAAGCAGTTTGGGCCCATGCTTTCCAACCCTGAACTCATTGCCGCTGCAATTTTACTTCCCAAGTTTTGCACATTTTGGACAAGAAGACTTCCTGAAACTTGGTAAAGCCTAGTTTACACATAGACGGTTTTGTCGGCGGGCTGTACGTAGACCGAAGTTCGCGGTAGTTCCGTCTGTTTTCGCGGTGGAAAGGGGCGGAGCATTTCGCCGGCGTTTTGGCCGCCGTACTATCCGCAAATACACGGATAAAACACCACTAAATCTGACGAATAAAGCGGCGTTTTGACTCCGTAGCATCCGGCACACGTCAGGCAGCGGGGGTTAATACCCAGTTCTATCCTTTACAATCGCAGGTTAAGACGCGTGTGAGAACGGCGGTGTTCTGCTGCCGCCGATAATGCCCTGTGTACCGCTGGATTTATCCAGGCAAATCCTGCGTTACTCCAGGAACTTTTGCATATAGGCACCACCCCCAGAGTATAATAGGCTGAAGCCTCTGTCACTTCAGGGGGAGGGAGATCATCCTCAGCCTTTTCTTCTCCTTCCTTTCCCCCTCCACCACAGGGCTACCCTCTGCTTCTGAACCAGACCTCTTGGTAAGTCCTTGCCGCTGCCAATTTTCTTTTAGGAGGCATACTGGAGCTTCTCTGCAAAAATATCTGGAGCTGGCCGCGAGTGAGAGGCCTGCATGCAGCGCACTAGCGTTTTTATATTGACAGCCGCCTATCGGCCTTTGGAACACCATTAACCGGGAGGTGGCATTTAGAACAGCGTACTGTCCGCTAGCGCCGCCGTTTTGTCTGCCTCTGTCGCCGGTTAAAATGCCCTTGAGGACGCCGATGTGGGCTCTATCGCCATTCTGACAACCTCATTCACTCCCTTGCTCTTGCTTGCCTCTACTGGTGGTTGGCTCTCACTGCGGTATTGTATCACTTCCTGTTCCGGAGCACAGCGGTGTTTTTCTGTATCTGTTAGCTGTTTAATCTGCGCAGTTAGATTGATCTAGTTATCTAGATTACGATTTGTTTCCCAGTGTAATCTTTACGTGCCTTAACTAAAGCACTCCTTCTGCTGAATCACCTCTAAATTATTTACACATTATTCACTTTGCGTGTTTTTAGGAATCCGCTAGCTTAGCGTAGCTACTAGCTCTTAGCCGATTTAGCATGGCGGCTTCTCCTGTCTCTCCCGCACTTTTCTGCTCTGGGTGTGAAATGTTTAGTTGTTCCTCGGCCTCCTTTAGCAGTAACGGTACTTGTAATAAGTGTAGCTTATTCGTAGCTTTGGAGGCCAGGCTGGGCGAATTGGAGACTCGGCTCTGCACCGTGGAAAATTCTACAGCTAGCCAGGCCCCTGTAGTCGGTGCGGACCAAGGTAGCTTAGCCGCCGTTAGTTTCCCCCTGGCAGATCCCGAGCAGCCGGGAAAGCAGGCCGACTGGGTGACTGTGAGGAGGAAGCGAAGCCCTAAACAGAAGCCCCGTGTACACCGCCAACCCGTTCACATCTCTAACCGTTTTTCCCCACTCGACGACACACCCGCCGAGGATCAAACTCTGGTTATTGGCGACTCTGTTTTGAGAAATGTGAAGTTAGCGACACCAGCAACCATAGTCAATTGTCTTCCGGGGGCCAGAGCAGGCGACATTGAAGGAAATTTGAAACTGCTGGCTAAGGCTAAGCGTAAATTTGGTAAGATTGTAATTCACGTCGGCAGTAATGACACCCGGTTACGCCAATCGGAGGTCACTAAAATTAACATTAAATCGGTGTGTAACTTTGCAAAAACAATGTCGGACTCTGTAGTTTTCTCTGGGCCCCTCCCCAATCGGACCGGGAGTGACATGTTTAGCCGCATGTTCTCCTTGAATTGCTGGCTGTCTGAGTGGTGTCCAAAAAATGAGGTGGGCTTCATAGATAATTGGCAAAGCTTCTGGGGAAAACCTGGTCTTGTTAGGAGAGACGGCATCCATCCCACTTTGGATGGAGCAGCTCTCATTTCTAGAAATCTGGCCAATTTTCTTAAATCCTCCAAACCGTGACTATCCAGGGTTGGGACCAGGAAGCAGAGTTGTAGTCTTACACACCTCTCTGCAGCTTCTCTCCCCCTGCCATCCCCTCATTACCCCATCCCCGTAGAGACGGTGCCTGCTCCCAGACTACCAATAACCAGCAAAAATCTATTTAAGCATAAAAATTCAAAAAGAAAAAATAATATAGCACCTTCAACTGCACCACAGACTAAAACAGTTAAATGTGGTCTATTAAACATTAGGTCTCTCTCTTCTAAGTCCCTGTTGGTAAATGATATAATAATTGATCAACATATTGATTTATTCTGCCTAACAGAAACCTGGTTACAGCAGGATGAATTTGTTAGTTTAAATGAGTCAACACCCCCGAGTCACACTAACTGTCAGAATGCTCGTAGCACGGGCCGGGGCGGAGGATTAGCAGCAATCTTCCATTCCAGCTTATTAATTAATCAAAAACCCAGACAGAGCTTTAATTCATTTGAAAGCTTGTCTCTTAGTCTTGTCCATCCAAATTGGAAGTCCCAAAAACCAGTTTTATTTGTTATTATCTATCGTCCACCTGGTCGTTACTGTGAGTTTCTCTGTGAATTTTCAGACCTTTTGTCTGACTTAGTGCTTAGCTCAGATAAGATAATTATAGTGGGCGATTTTAACATCCACACAGATGCTGAGAATGACAGCCTCAACACTGCATTTAATCTATTATTAGACTCTATTGGCTTTGCTCAAAAAGTAAATGAGTCCACCCACCACTTTAATCATATCTTAGATCTTGTTCTGACTTATGGTATGGAAATAGAAGACTTAACAGTATTCCCTGAAAACTCCCTTCTGTCTGATCATTTCTTAATAACATTTACATTTACTCTGATGGACTACCCAGCAGTAGGGAATAAGTTTCATTACACTAGAAGTCTTTCAGAAAGCGCTGTAACTAGGTTTAAGGATATGATTCCTTCTTTATGTTCTCTAATGCCATATAACAACACAGTGCAGAGTAGCTACCTAAACTCTGTAAGGGAGATAGAGTATCTCGTCAATAGTTTTACATCCGCATTGAAGACAACTTTGGATGCTGTAGCTCCTCTGAAAAAGAGAGCTTTAAATCAGAAGTGTCTGACTCCGTGGTATAACTCACAAACTCGTAGCTTAAAGCAGATAACCCGTAAGTTGGAGAGGAAATGGCGTCTCACTAATTTAGAAGATCTTCACTTAGCCTGGAAAAAGAGTCTGTTGCTCTATAAAAAAGCCCTCCGTAAAGCTAGGACATCTTTCTACTCATCACTAATTGAAGAAAATAAGAACAACCCCAGGTTTCTTTTCAGCACTGTAGCCAGGCTGACAAAGAGTCAGAGCTCTATTGAGCTGAGTATTCCATTAACTTTAACTAGTAATGACTTCATGACTTTCTTTGCTAACAAAATTTTAACTATTAGAGAAAAAATTACTCATAACCATCCCAAAGACGTATCGTTATCTTTGGCTGCTTTCAGTGATGCCGGTATTTGGTTAGACTCTTTCTCTCCGATTGTTCTGTCTGAGTTATTTTCATTAGTTACTTCATCCAAACCATCAACATGTTTATTAGACCCCATTCCTACCAGGCTGCTCAAGGAAGCCCTACCATTATTTAATGCTTCGATCTTAAATATGATCAATCTATCTTTGTTAGTTGGCTATGTACCACAGGCTTTTAAGGTGGCAGTAATTAAACCATTACTTAAAAAGCCATCACTTGACCCAGCTATCTTAGCTAATTATAGGCCAATCTCCAACCTTCCTTTTCTCTCAAAAATTCTTGAAAGGGTAGTTGTAAAACAGCTAACTGATCATCTGCAGAGGAATGGTCTATTTGAAGAGTTTCAGTCAGGTTTTAGAATTCATCATAGTACAGAAACAGCATTAGTGAAGGTTACAAATGATCTTCTTATGGCCTCGGACAGTGGACTCATCTCTGTGCTTGTTCTGTTAGACCTCAGTGCTGCTTTTGATACTGTTGACCATAAAATTTTATTACAGAGATTAGAGCATGCCATAGGTATTAAAGGCACTGCGCTGCGGTGGTTTGAATCATATTTGTCTAATAGATTACAATTTGTTCATGTAAATGGGGAATCTTCTTCACAGACTAAAGTTAATTATGGAGTTCCACAAGGTTCTGTGCTAGGACCAATTTTATTCACTTTATATATGCTTCCCTTAGGCAGTATTATTAGACGGTATTGCTTAAATTTTCATTGTTACGCAGATGATACCCAGCTTTATCTATCCATGAAGCCAGAGGACACACACCAATTAGCTAAACTGCAGGATTGTCTTACAGACATAAAGACATGGATGACCTCTAATTTCCTGCTTTTAAACTCAGATAAAACTGAAGTTATTGTACTTGGCCCCACAAATCTTAGAAACATGGTGTCTAACCAGATCCTTACTCTGGATGGCATTACCCTGACCTCTAGTAATACTGTGAGAAATCTTGGAGTCATTTTTGATCAGGATATGTCATTCAAAGCGCATATTAAACAAATATGTAGGACTGCTTTTTTGCATTTACGCAATATCTCTAAAATTAGAAAGGTCTTGTCTCAGAGTGATGCTGAAAAACTAATTCAGCTGCAGCTAGAGTACTGACGGGGACTGGAAGGAGAGAGCATATCTCACCCATATTGGCCTCTCTTCATTGGCTTCCTGTTAATTCTAGAATAGAATTTAAAATTCTTCTTCTTACTTATAAGGTTTTGAATAATCAGGTCCCATCTTATCTTAGGGACCTCGTAGTACCATATCACCCCAATAGAGCGCTTCGCTCTCAGACTGCAGGCTTACTTGTAGTTCCTAGGGTTTGTAAGAGTTGAAATGGGAGGCAGAGCCTTCAGCTTTCAGGCTCCTCTCCTGTGGAACCAGCTCCCAATTCAGATCAGGGAGACAGACACCCTCTCTACTTTTAAGATTAGGCTTAAAACTTTCCTTTTTGCTAAAGCTTATAGTTAGGGCTGGATCAGGTGACCCTGAACCATCCCTTAGTTATGCTGCTATAGACGTAGACTGCTGGGGGGTTCCCATGATGCACTGTTTCTTTCTCTTTTTGCTCTGTATGCACCACTCTGCATTTAATCATTAGTGATCGATCTCTGCTCCCCTCCACAGCATGTCTTTTTCCTGGTTCTCTCCCTCAGCCCCAACCAGTCCCAGCAGAAGACTGCCCCTCCCTGAGCCTGGTTCTGCTGGAGGTTTCTTCCTGTTAAAAGGGAGTTTTTCCTTCCCACTGTAGCCAAGTGCTTGCTCACAGGGGGTCGTTTTGACCGTTGGGGTTTTACATAATTATTGTATGGCCTTGCCTTACAATATAAAGCACCTTGGGGCAACTGTTTGTTGTGATTTGGCGCTATATAAAAAAAATTGATTGATTGATTGATTGATTTTACACGCCGTTGATTAGGGATACAACGCCGGTCGCCAATTACGGTGGTGTAAACTGCGGCACTACAGGAAGGGGCAGGATGAAACGGCGATTAAAAAGTATCAAACGCCATTGTTCGCGCTGTCTCCATCGTCACGCGAATTCTCAGAGAGCACTCCCGGAATTATTCAACATGTTGAATAATTTTTTCGACGATTCCCGGTAAAGTCGGAACTAAGCCACGCCTCCTAGTGCCGTCGTTAACAACGGCGTGTGATCCTTAACACGGCCAAAAACCCTTCCAGGACGCTTCCGGGAGCTCTTGCCGTCTATGTGTAAACGGGGCTTAAGTCTTTCACACTTTAAATTGCAGGATGGAAAGGTGGTGGAAGAGGTTCTTTTATTATTTGGTGTAATGGACATTTCTATAGGCACAAACTACATCAAAACTCAGTTGGAGTGGCAGCCAATGCAGTCTATCCAGTCAGAACAAATGGAGGAAGATGACAACTACTTTGACGTGATGAGACACAACGCCCAAGAGACATCAAAGCAGCTGGATGTTTACCCCAATGGATGCTCTAAAATCAGTGCCTGCAGTATACAGATTGGCGCTTAAAGGAAATACGCCTTTACCTTCTCTGCTGCCTGTGAGAGACTTTTCAGCACGAGGGCAGATTTTTACCCCCAAAAGAGGCAGGCTTGGTTCTAAGAACTTCGAAAACCAATTCCTTTTGATACGCATTAAACAATAATGGTGATGTGACATTTAAACTGGAAAATGTGAAAGCACTTTAATCTTTAATAAGTAAAAGTTTGGCACAGGATGTGTTAAAGTGACAGTTTTGTTTTGAGGCAATTCAAAGTCTCATCCGACACCTGGGAGAGTTCTGATTAAAGAGGCCCAGTGCAGTTTTATTTAGCTTGATTTACCTTCGAAGTCATTGTGATTTTCTGGGTTGATGAGGTGTCAGTCTCGCCTCCCTCTACTGTAGGGTGGTACTTATTTTGCAAAGATTTGAAATTTAATACTCTCACCCCCTACATAGCTTCCAACTGGGCAGCACAGTCTCATTTGAGGGCAGGTGCTGAAGGGTTAAAATATGACGCAATAATCCTACGTCCGGGGACAGCCCTTTCTGCATTTTTAGTCAAATTAGATGGCAAACAAAGTGAAAATGTGTTGCAGTTTGTTTATGACCTGGAGGTCAAACATGTGGACTGTGCAGGTGAGAGAACACAGCTACTCTGGTTAGCTGTGTAGGCTAACACTTACCGACATGACCGCTCCCATTTGCCTCATCTTCCCTTCTCCACTGGGAATGGAAAAACTTTTCAGGATTACTTCGGTGACTGCAGCCGAAGTAATCCTTCCATGTGAAGTTATGCTGTGTTAGATTCTAACATTTAAACAACTTTATTGATCCCTAAAAGGGCAATTCATATCACACCCAATTACCTCAGACAAAAATACAGCAGTTAATCCACAATTATTACTAGTTGAACGTAATAATGGCACACATCAGAATTAAAACAACCGCACATATACATTTGATTGTTTATCTACGCTAAACTTTGAAACAGACCGTCATCCGACAGTTACTCTAAGATGCATTCCAACTTGCATTTCAGTTCAAGAGTCAACTCAGTCTGAGACTGTGCAGCCTTGTCAACCTCGATAATCATGACGGACAGACGTGGGGTTATGGTTTTGGTGGCAGCCGTCTTGCCAATTTTCTGGTAGATCAGGGCAGTGCATAATCCTGATAGCAGAAGCCCAACTACCATAAAGACAAATAAGAATAAATCCTCAAAGTCTTCCACGGAGAGTGGTGTCAAGCACGCCATGCGCCACTCCTTCCAAGTGTCGAGAATGTAACCCATGGGATAGGTTCCTTCTGGGCACGCAAGGTCCCCCAGCCCTAATTTCATGTTGAAAAGATGGTGTCAATAGCGTTGAGAGACCGCTGATCAATTCCATGGTTATTCTGAATGCAATTCGAAGAATTTACAGTCTGGTGAAGTCAGGACTTTGAAGGTTGGAGACAGAGACATACTGCAACATGCTGCTTATGTGTCTGTCACACAAGTTTTTTTTTTTTTTGGTAAACTGAAGTATAAAATCTTTAACAATGTTTAAAGGAAATTGAATAAATAAGTAACCAATGTTCTTTGTTTGAGTTTGTGTCATGATATTTAATTCTCCAGATCACTTTGTACAATATTCAAAACTAAGTCATAATGTAACACAAAATGGACTGCATTTATATAGCGGTTTTCCATCTGCATCAGACGCTCAAAGCGCTTTACAAATAATGCCTCACATTCACCCCGATGTGAGGGTGCTGCCATACAAGACGCTCACTACACACTGAGAGCAATAGGGGATTAAAGACCTTTCCCAAGGGCCCTTAGTGATTTTCCAGTCAGGCTGGGATTTGAACCTACGATCTTCTGGTCTCAAACCCAACGCCTTAACCAGTAGACCCTCACCTCCTCTAAACACAGATGATTATTATCCCAAAACTAGCTTAATTAAAATACAACAGTCCATACAGTGTTTATTAGAATATGGACATTAACCAATATGCAAGCACTTTTAATACTTAAAAGTACATTTAAAAGCAGGTAATATCTATGTTTACTTTAGTACTGTTGTCATTGTCGTACTTTTACGAGAGTAAATATGTCTTTGGTTATTTGTACTTTTACTTAAGTACAGAGACTTAGTGCTTCCTCCACCACTGAGTTCAACACACATTCTTAACTTTCTTCAAACACAGTTCCACACTGAAGCAGCAGTATGGAAGCAGCAACCCGCAATACCTCTTTTAGGACCACTGGCACATGTTTTTGACGGACTCGTGCTTCAAACAAGATCAAAATGCTGCATTTTCACTCACAGAGGAGTTCTGTTTCTGCAGCGTGTCCGCCTCCGGTCAGCGCTCACCTGCTGTCGGTCACACTTGACTGCAGTTGGTCAGTGATCGCTCATCCAGTGTACGTGTTACGTTTTTGTCTTGTGTTTCATTTCATCCGGTGTTGTTTACAGGAGAAATGTGCCATCTGCTGTTCCATATTTTCTTTTTGACGAATTAAAAGAATGCCTTTGAAGAATGCCAAAAATGGCTCAATTTTCAAAATAAAGTGCCCTGTGGAGGTGTCTGATCATATTTCACGTTGTTAATAAAACGAACAGTCATAAAGTTAAAGGAGGATATTTCAACAGAGGCTTTACTTTTAGATGTTGTCATTTTTCTTTTGGATTAAAAACTAACAAACACTGTCAAGGCCTCATATGTAACGCTGTTGAATGGGGCAATCAAAAACAGGGTAAACCACTTCTCGTTTCCACTACACAAACCAGAATATCATTAGATGAATCTGCTAGAATGGAGATGATCTGTACAGTAGTAAAGGTACACATTTGCACAGTGTGCAGTCCAATGCTGTATGACACATGATTAACACATACAAAAAAAAAAAAAAATGTGTACAGTGTGTAGCGGTGGTGTTCACTACTACAAGTGTGTGCATGTGAGTGAAAACTGAGATCTCACTTTCCTGTCTACGCAGGTTTCCTGTGTAGCTTTCTCAGTGAGGGCACTCACCTTGGTCACTGTCTGAGGTCAAAAATACAAAATGCAATGGACCATTTATTACTGTGTTCCAATACAATGAGTAGAATAATTAATATCCAATAACATCAATTCACAAATAAGTAGATGAATTACTGTCCAATGATATTCATTCATAAATATTTGTTTAGATTACCTCAAAAGTATCACCAATTTATTAACTACTGAACATAACAAATAAAGGTAGTAACCTTACTCCTCTTAAACATCTGCTTATAGTACATGTGAAGCCCCCGTAATTCATCGCAAGAATGTGGAGGAACCATTCTGACATGGCAAATATTGCCATAATCCGATGTAGTTGCAAGGAAAAGAGGCATGGTCAGCCGTGGTATGAATGCATCCGGACTGCCTCTTGCAGGATGCAGCCCAAACATATTTCAGACAGCAGTCGGACGACACAGACTGCTGTCAGACGGCACCGACACTGGAGCTGTCACTCACCCACTCACTCACCCACGCAATCAAATCTCTGCTCGTCCTCACATTCCCAGCGCTAAACTGACCTCTCATCAGTGTGTGTCTCACATGATGGAGTGCGCGCATGTACGTGCTAGATAAGTGATGAGTGTGTGTCCACTCATCTGCGCGCGTGTTCACAATGGCTGAACGAGTCGCGTGTGCCTGTCGCTCAGCTGCATGTATATGTGTTCATAAACGGTGTACCAGCCACTCTGCGTGTGCACGTGGGGCTCACGTGGACTGAGCACAGTCGCTGTCCATTCAGAGAGCACACAAACAGGTTGACAGCTGTCAGTGATCACCTGCTGTTTGTCAGGTGAAAAATCTCTTTAGGTGTTTAATCAGTATATACTTGCATTGCTAGATTTTATTTGTCCGGCTGGACTCCATAACTGCTGTCGAACTGTGCTGGCAGTACGCCAAGTTCCCACATGTGCGCAACTTTCAGATGCAGCCAGTGGACTTTCTCTTCTGTTTTTTAAACTCTTTTTGTTGTCATTTTACTTGATACGCATCTTAACACAAAGGTAATTGGATTATCGTTGTGGGACGGCACTTCACATGGAATTTATTTAACTCAGAGGTGGACTGCGAATTTGTGAGCCAATCGATGTTGCCAGCACACAGCGCAGCGGGGTGAAAGGGACTGGAAACAAATACGCAAAAATGCAAAAATATGCGATTTAATTCTCACATTCCTATCTCAAAATAGCTGTCAATCAAAACAGGATTCAGCCTCTCAACTGATCGTCCTATCATTGTGCGGAGTTCCAGAGAAATTTTAAAAATAACGTTTGTATGGTGAACAGTGGTGCGTTGACTTTTTATTATGCTTTCTCTATCTGGAGTACTTTGAGGACCCTGCCTGGAATGGAGTAGTAGTTGATGGCAGCGTGAAATATTGCAATCATCCATAGCACCACCCAGGAGTGTTTTATTGTTGTGTCAGATAAAACACACTACCACTGCCCATCCAGTCAGTCAGTTATTATGTCCGCCAAGGATGTAATAAAATCATCGGCATTTATTTCTGCATATTTATTGATTTGTTTATCTGTTGTTAGCAGGATTACATCAAAATTACTGCATGATTTTGACAAAATTTTCTCTGGTTAGAGATTGTATCAGCTCCTGTGTGTTGCTATCGATGCTTCCTTTTCTGATTGAATAGTTTGTGATGGACAAATGCAGGTGTGACAACAGTGATCATTAGTGGTGTAACTGACCATTGTTGAGCTCCAGTTCATACAGACCACCACCTATAGTTAGGCATACGAACCTGCAGATTAATTGCAAAAATTAAATAAGAGTGTGAAATATAGTGTTACGGTCATGTTGGCTTGTTTCACAAGTAATAATTGCATAAATATCAATGCAACATTGCAGTGAAATGAAAGCAGTTGTCTGTTCACATGAATAGAGGACTAAAAGCAAACACCATCTACTGCTTCGTGCTTGGCTCCAGGCAGCCTGGTGCAGGCTTGATGCACGTTGTGGTCCCAAAAGTCAAAGAATCACTACGAAATGTCAGAAATTGAGGACGGAATGCGTACTGGAACCTGACCAATATGGATTTTTTGAGGGCTGAAAATAATATTAGGGAGCAAAAAATTTCTGATATCGATATAAAAAATAGCTATGACTCCTTACACGTCATTATTAAACCATCATTACAAAGGAAATGCAACTGAGGCTTGATATTTTACAGTTTAAACATGACCTTTATAAATAACTACAAACATAAGAACCAACGTTGCTGTCACGCAACCTTCCCTCAGATTGGCAGTTGCCATGTCACATCGGTCAGCATTTGCATAAAATAAACTCGATTTTGGCCTCACTTAGCTGGCAGCATAGCAACCACTGGACCACTTGTTGCTGTAGAACGCCCTCTCCGATTGATAAAGATTGGCAGAGGGTCACTTTGCCTCCATCTATTGTAGCTAATGTGACTAAGGTGTAATGGGGGTCTGAGTTGTGCTTATAAAAGCATTATAAACAATGCCATTGGTGCACCCTCTGCAGGACAGACTATGTAATGACACTATTTACAACGACATGTTTTTCTGCATTGGTGAATTGTTTCTGTAATTTATGTTTGTAGCATGGCCCAAGCAGTGGGTCACCCCTTTGTGACTGGTCTGCTTGAGGTTTCTTCCTCAGAGGGACTTTTTCCTTACCATTGTTGCTCTGGGGGTTACTAAGGTTAGACCTTACTTGTGTGAAGCGCCTTGAGGCAACTCTGTTGGGATTTGGCGCTATATAAATGAAAATAAATTGAAATTAAATTGAAAATTGCATTGTTTTTTGGTAAAATAAAAGTTTTCATATCAGCAAGAATAACAGAGATTCCGATTTGTTGGTGAAAGGCTCATATCAGCTGATTCTCTCAGCAAACTGATGTTTTAGTCAGTTTACGATTAGGGATTAATGTTTTTCCTCTGTCAACCTGAGATCCTGGTCTGACATCAGTTGGGACCATGGTGGCTGGTAGTCCACAGATGTCTGGGGGGTTGGGAGCAACAACAATACCTTCTTGTTGTGCCTGCTCAGGAGGACTGGAGAAATTTGACAAGATGGTCACCTTTTTTCATTTGAGACCATGGGAAAAAAGTTCCTTGCTTTCATTGTTCTTTTATAAGTGGAAACCAAAGCTATATTTGTTCCTTTCTTTCTTTCTTGTTCACATTTTTCTTTCGTGATCAGATGCATGGCTTAAAACTGTGATCCGATCTAAAGAGTGAGTTTTGAGATCCCGTTGCGCCCCTCATGATTCCGAATTTGTCAAATTCTGCAGACAATGAATGCAAACACAGCCCAGTTTACTCAGGCTTTGCTTTTTTTATCAATCTTTTTAATCATTCCTCCTCTGGTTTGGTAGTTTATGTTTGTGTGACTGACTGCTCCATCAGATTATTCTCCACAGAACACACCAAGATTAACGCAAATCTCAATAAGGTGCATCCCACCCACGCTAACAAGAAAACACACACACACACACACACACACACACACACACACACACACACACACACACACACACACACACACACACACACACACACACACACACACACACACACACACACACACACACACAGTCCAATTTAAATGGCAATAGATTGTCAGTTTTACAACAACTACATTTAATATTTGTAATACACAGCGGAAATACAGTTTCATGGTAGACCAGGATTTTCTTCCAAATAAGATGTGAACTTTTAGATTAAAATTTTCCCGAAGTTACATGGGAGAATTGAGCCCAGTTTTCTTCTCTGCTCCACCAAAAAGCTGTGACTGGTATTGCACAATGCAAACTATCTTCAGTCACAGTCGAAAAGACTTAGAACTCCAACAGAGATGTCATAGGTGTCTTGGTGGTTTCCCTCACTGGTCTCCTTGCACAGTCAGTATTTTTTTTAATAACTGCATGCTCCAGGCATATTAACCATGATGTTTGCAATTTTCAGTGATTGCTGTAAACTGTCAGGCTTTGGGTTCTGTTTCCTGCTTTGTTGGTTTTGGTTTAATTGTTCTGTTTTATCTCTTGCTGTGGTTTTTCCTGCTTGGGCCTGTCTAGCCTTTTGTCTCTTGTCTGTCTCTGTTGCCTCTTGGTGGTGGGCGTTTCCTTCTCTCTGGCCACACCCTCTTTCTGGAGCGTTCCAAGCACACCTGCTTTCAATCTGCACATCATCACCTGGGTGTTTATAAGCTCCTCTGTTTGCCTCAGTCCTTCACCAGATTGATGCGCCTAGTGCCTTCTCTCCAACTCTGTATTGTGTATTCTGGACCTGCCTGCCTGTATCCTCGACCACACCTTCTGCCTGATGTTTCTGATATCGTTACTCTTGTTGGACTGCCTTACTGTGTACGGACCTCGTTTACTGTTTCAGTGAACTGCTTTTACTTACAGAGCTTGTTGTCTGAGTCCTGCATTTGCGTCCTGCCAAATCAGTCATTCGGACCTGACATAAATAAAATCTCAGACTTATTCACACATAGAAATGCTTATGTATCCAACTCTTGACTTGTATGAAGAAAACTGGCTGTACAACTAATTATTTTTTGAACAATGCATACCGCTAATTTGTTTTTTGATTTATTTATGGCCCCTTAAAATTGACAGTGTGTGTAAAATAGCTGTTATTGCAATTCAATTTATTTCATTTATATTCACCTTATTCAGCCCCGCCCACTTTTACAACAGAGGCATTTCCGTTTTGTCTTAGGACTTCCAAACAACGGAACATATTACATGGGTAGAAACAAAAACCTTTTTGAAAAGTTCAAAGGGATCCACTCTGGCTCACCCACAGGTCATAACAGAGTGGGAAGATGACATGAAAAAGTGGCCCTCAATTATTTTTAACTACTTTGTGTTGTCACTCAGCGTGCATGGTTTGGCTATGAGGAACTACGAGCTTCGCGCCGCACAGCGCCGCTGAAGCTCGTATAAGAGCACTATCAAGTTAAAATACTACTCGACAAATAATACCACCATAATTCCAAGATTACGTAACATTAATATACGTATGGTGTTATTTCATGCAGTGCTTGGTTGTATCAAATGCCAGAAAATGAGTAAATTAGATAGCAGCTAATGCTACAAACACAGCTTACCCGTTTGTCTCACTAGCATCCACCGTGGCTTCTTCAATGGCGCATTATAGTCCAATCATTTCTCTGGGTAAAAATCCAGTGGTGTGGGTTTTTTCTCCATAAAATGAAAAGAACAGACATAGGGATGATTGGGTGGATTTTTCAAATTCAGCGCCTTTAGCCAACACCGGAGATCCTCGTCTTTTGATGGAGGAGGGAACAAGTTAAATGCTGGTCCACAGCGCTCAGATCTCTCCTTTCCATGTTCAAAACATTGTTCTGAAAGCGATAGTTTCCTCTTCTTCCAGTTGTTGTGGCACCTACAAACTGAACAATTAATGCTGCTCATGTTTGGACACTTGTACAGTAGCATACTGTGTTCCCACGTAGCTAATCATCGACGCAGAGCCCTCTTTTCCCTGTTTCACAAGTGAATTTAAATTATACTATTCTTCATTAAGTAGATTGAAAAACTGGAAATCTGCTAGGGTCACCTCACATCAGTTCATAAAAAACTTGTTTTAAGTCTTACATTGTATGAATTTACTCCTCTGTTCTGCATTTATTTTATTTATTATTTTGCGCCCCCTTATGTTATAATTTGTAGTTATGACATCCTCATTGAGAGTTTGTATTTCAAATCAATTTCAAAATCAATTTTATTTATATAGCGCCAAATCACAACAAACAGTTGCCCCAAGGCGCTTTATATTGTAAGGCAAGGCCATACAATAATTACGGAAAAACCCCAACGGTCAAAAAGACCCCCTGTGAGCAAGCACTTGGCGACAGTGGGAAGGAAAAACTCCCTTTTAACAGGAAGAAATCTCCAGCAGAACCAGGCTCAGGGAGGGGCAGTCTTCTGCTGGGACTGGTTGGGGCTGAGGGAGAGAACCAGGAAAAAGACATGCTGTGGAGGGGAGCAGAGATCAATCACTAATGATTAAATGCAGAGTGGTGCATACAGAGCAAAAAGAGAAAGAAACACTCAGTGCATCATGGGAACCCCCCAGCAGTCTAAGTCTATAGCAGCATAACTAAGGGATGGTTCAGGGTCACCTGATCCAGCCCTAACTATAAGCTTTAGCAAAATGGAAAGTTTTAAGCCTAATCTTAAAAGTAGAGAGGGTGTCTGTCTCTATTTCTGTTCATTGTTCGAAAAGACAAAAAAAAAAAAAAAAAAAAAAAAATCAAAGCCGTGGCAAACCAGAAGTTGCTTGACAAAATGGAGCCGCCCACCCTGACTTCCTGAATAAGGTGAATAGCGTCAAATCACAACAAAGCTACCTCTACTCACACAAGTAAGGCCTAACTTTATCAACCCATAGAGCATGCACACAGGTGAAAGTCATAAGGAATAAAACAGGGCTGGATCCAGAGTGAAAATCTGACAGATGCATTTTTGCCCAGTGATAAAATAAAAATCATACACGTCTTGTTATTCAATAATCTTCATGCTTTTATTCGTGTGCAACATACACCGCAATATACACTGTCACACTTCTTTTAATATATTTATTATACTTCATGGACCATAGTGAACACTTCTTATTTGTAAAAATATGATGTCCTAAAAAACAACACTATAACAAAAATTGACTGTAAACAGGATCAAATTTATTGCCAAAATCTTTCAATTATACCTGAATCTATATATGATTTTTTTCAATTGATAAAATCAATAAAAAAAATGACTGCATATATTCTTAATAATAATATATTGAGATACAGACAGTTCACAGAAGACATTTTCCATTGATACCAATCAAAATTAGAAACAGTCCAGCAGGTAACAATATTCATCATGTCCATGAAAATTCAGTAAGGTATATCTTATATATTATATTCCAATTCTAAGGTGGAACTATGCCAGTATACAAAGGTATATCTAAATATCTAAAAAGGAAGAGTAAACAGTATATGGAACATATATGAAGATTACCAGGCACGAATAAACGTGTCATATCAAAACTTAACCTAAACCAGTCTGCCGGTTTAATGAAACCACCAAGCACAGAACTGGAAGTAGGTACATGAAAATTCAGTAAGGTATATCTTATATTCCAATTCTAAGGTGGAACTATGCCAGTATACAAAGGTATATCTAAATATCTAAAAAGGAAGAGTAAACAGTATATGGAACATATATCACAATTGTGATATGTGTGCAATTGTGATGTATTTGTTTTAGTATATTTATTAGTATATAGTATATAAAACAAATACATCACAATTGTACACATATCACAATTGTGATATGTGTACAATTGTGATGTATTTGCTTTAGTATATTTAGATTTTGTTGTGATTTGGCACTTTATAAGCCGATTAAATTGAAATTGAATTGACATTGAACATTTTATTGAGTCTTAAAGTAAATAAATATGAAATTGGTCATTGGATCCTTAAACTTTGGACATAATAAACTCTACATGGTGGATCATTGATCTCTGGACATAAATAGGAATAAACAAAATCTGTAGTTTTTGTCAAATGCATTTCCTTTCAGACATTATTGGCATAAATGTCTTTCCATATATCTGAGCTGAGCGCTTACAGCTGCTGTGCTTCACTTCAGGATGTAATTTGTAAAGAAATACAGTATGTTTCATTTTGGGTGGAAAAAATGTTTGAGTCGATTGTAGTTTCTTGTCTGTATTACAATGTTTGTAAGAGGTGTCATTTTATTTAAAGTTATTAATTCCGAGCGGACTCTGTCTCAGCAGAGAGCTGCGCAGCGTTCAGAGCTGTGCCAACAGAACGGAGGATGATTCTCGTTTCTTGACTGCAACAAGACAAGAGTCCCAGTTATTGACTTTAATCCACACAAAAGTGACTCACGGTAGTTTAATGGCTTTGAGAGGGGTTAAGAAACGGACTTGCCGTTTCTGAAAAGCAGCGAATCAAAGAACCAACGAGCTAGTGGATCGAAGCATTGCGTCAATGGTTCATGGCTTCAAAGTGGAGTCGCGCTGCAGAAACGGTTGATTACAGACCAGCTGCAGACCAAACCCTGAATATCTGACTTTATTTGTATGTCCGTATGACTCTGAAACTCGGAAAAATCCGTATAATTTACGGACTATAGGTTGACATGAAAACCACCGAAAAGCTGTGTTCACCGCGGGGACATGTTCAGCACTGTTCAAGATTTATTTTTTTTACTGATGACACTTAAAAAATTGACTGATGCAACTGCATCGGTCCAAACCGGTCTGGATCCGGGCCTGTAAAAGTATTCATAATGATAGCAATAAATCAATGAAGAAATGTAGAAATGACTAAATAATGTATGCATACAGGAATACATACACAAGTAAATGTAAAAACAAATTTATATATTAGATTTAATGATTCATTGCTTGAGTTATACTTGTGTAATTTTTCATCCGCTGTAGGACATTTGCTCTCAGAGATAACTGCTAAGATTTTTTACATATTTTAATAGTTTAACCTTCAGGATTACTTGTCTGCTCAACGTCAGATGGGTCATATCGTGATCAAATTTAATGTTGCCATCACAGTTAACTTTGTCGCTGTTTCTCCCATCTCTCTACTAAATATTTAACTTAAGGGTGCTGTAAATGGTATAGGTTCAACCCTGTGAAATAATAAACTGGATACCAAAATATTCATAACAAAATAATTAATATTTCTCATGGCTGTGTGTTTTTGACAGAGGACACCAACATTTATTGAAAACAATCTAAGTATATTTCTGTGTTGAGAATCTCATGCAGCCTCACACCAGATGAAATGAACAGCATTTCTCATACAGAAAATGTAGATATCAGTCATATTTAACCTGAGCAAAACTGAAAAAAAAAAACCCCTCCTCTGTTGTGGATCTGAAGGTTTCTTTCTCTTTTTTGTTCTTTAAACTTTCATGTACTGAGGTTTTCGTACTGAACAAAGGCAGTCGTGCCGTCACCAAGACAACTAGCGGCAGCAGGGGCTCCGTTAGCCTCAGTGGTCGAAGCCTCCGTATTCACAATGCCTGCTCCCATTTAGGGAGAGAAAGGTGCACATTTAGTGCCGCATCATTACTGGGTAACATTCTAATCTAGATGGTCAGCAGGGAAGAATTTCCAGCTCTGTAGGTGCCAGTTTTAACGCTGTAGCAGACAGCCAGAAGCTAACCTGCTGTGAGGCCTGGAAGGAAGAAACGCTTAGTCATTGAGTTAAACAGATTCTACAGCAGCACTTTAGTCCCAGTTCAGATAGTTTAGGCAAAACTGTATTGAAACTTCAGATGTGAAAGTCAAACAAACATAAATTATTGACTTAAAATGAAGTAACTCAGGAAACTTTTACTGCTCAATGTTTGCTCTTCTACAGCTCAAGAGACAAAAGTGACATTCTCCTTTCAGCCTCAATTTAGTTTGCATTTTGTTTCTGAGAATTATTCTCGAGCTTGGTAATATATATTTTGAAACTTAAAAAGAGGATATTTTCAGATTAGTTGAATCTTTCTGTTCTAGAGACAAACTTGTGTGATTGCAGAAATAAGCCATAGCCTCCTTTTGGTTTCACTGAGACCTAATAGTGGTCAAAATGAAACATTTTTGAGATATTGTTTCTAATTTTCAGCTTAAATGCGGAACCGACTGTCAATGCACCTCTCATTAAATATATGAAAACCAAAAAACCTTGTGTAATAAGAATTTTATCTACATGTGTTTTACGAATGTCGAGTACTCATTTTCAGTTCAGTTTCAATTCAATTTAATCAACTTATAAAGCGTCAAATCACAACAAAAGCCATCTCAAGGCAACCTCACACAGAACAGTTCAACATAAAATTAAAATAAATAAATAAAATAAAAAAATTGAAATACATAATTAAAAACAGAAATAAAACAATAAAACAGATAAAAAAAAAACTATTCATAAGAAAGAGAGTAAAAATGGGTATTAAGTCTTGAGGTGCACAATAAGAAAACGCTCTCTGACCCGCTGACTTCTTCACCCTGGGAACACAGAGAAGGTCTACATCCTGCGACCGCAAAGCCCGGGCCGGCACATAGGGTTCCACCAGATCGGCCAGATAAGACAGCGCCAGTCCAGTACTCATACAACCTTGAATGAGCTGTTGCGTGACAAAAGTCGAGGAATCATTGTTGTTTTACTTGATAAACTTTGTTCCTTCAGCCTAAGTCACCCCCATATGCGCAGTCCTTAACCTGGCTTGAGTCAGTGTCTATGTGAGACTGCTGCAAAATGAGGTGAAAATAGGCAGCTGTCTGCTCGTGGTGCATTCATGGTTGTTATGTAAAAATCTTATAGCGTGTTTATGTATGTAGTGTCTTGTCACGCAATAAAACAGAGTGTTCCATTATGCTGATTGGTTTTATAAATTAAGCATCTATAAGAAGATCAGATGGTTTTATCAATTAGAAAGTTGTAAAAACATCAGATAATTTTAACAAATACAAGGACATTTTGTGCGTCAGCCATTTTCAAAAGTAGGTTCAGATCCACTGATCTCTATATATTACTGGATAGCTCATTGGCCAATATTTTTGAACCAAACCGGCTGCCATATTACCACTCCAATGTCCCGCTCCTGAACGCTCTTTTCTATTGATCTTAAATGAGGCGCACAAAACTTTATTCTTTGTAATTTTGTTAAAAATACCTTCGTGTGCAGCTTTAAACCGTGCAAATTGCCAGTTCAAAGGCTGTGGACGAACATATCACCTGTGAGTATGATTGAAATGGGAAGTAATGAACAATAATTTGAAGAGTTCTATCCCTTTTTCCAGCATATAGGCAAAGATAATAATAATAATAATAAATAATAATAATAATAATAATAATAAGTGGCTTATTAATTCAACATGTGCAGCCACATGTGTTTAGTGTTGGACAAACTATTTTAAGACATTTATTAGGTCTGCTTGTGTATAGTTTTGGAGCTTTAGGCGTTGTTGCTATGAGCTGTATTACTTATATTAGACTGGTGTTTTATTCTTTTAGTGCAGCTATTTAAAAAATCCACTATTTCTGTATTGTCCTTCATGACTTTTGTTATCCATCCTCTTTTGTTCATGATATGGTACCAATACACACACACACACACACACACACACACACACACACACACACACACACACACACACACACACACACACACACACACACACACACACACACACACACACACACACACACACACACACACACACACACACACACACATGTTGTAACCTTTATTTCACCAGGTTTGTCCCATTGAGATCAAAAGATCTCTTTTTCAAGGGAGACCTGACCAAAATTGGCATTAATACACAGTTTCAACAAACAGTCACACAGACTCAATACAACACAAATATGTAAGAAAGCATCAGACAAATATGTCAGAAAACATCATATATATATATATATTCCACAAAACTTGTATAAACTTTGATTAAAGAATGATAATTTTTAGAACTGAGTATTTGTCCCAGTGAGATATGAGTAAGTGAGAATAGATGGGAAGAAAGTGTCAAAGTAATAAAAGAAAGAAAGAAAAGCAATCAAATAGCTAATGATGGCATGCATAGATTAGGAGGGATCAATCTTACATTATCTGATGAACAAATAAGTAAATGAGAGAATCAGCTCAGTTATTACTTGAGATTGTTGACGTTCTGATAAGCTGTCTATGTGCGGTCTGCATAAGTTGGGAGTGGCAAAATGGCCGTCAGTTTGCTTCAGCGGATTGTACGGAGTGTGTGTGGGCCAATGAGCTATCCAGTAATATATAAAGAACAATAGTTAAGATCAGATAGTTACAAGGACATTTTGGCTGTGCGTCAGCCATTTTGTGTTATACATCATGGAACACTTTTACAACTCCCCCTGCTGACGTGACCTTAGTCACGTAACTAAAGAAGAAAAGAAAAAATAAGTGAGGTGCAAAAAAGCAAAAACCAAAACAAATAAAAAGAGAAAAGAAGAAAAAGAGAGAGAAAAAAATGACAATTAAAATACGAAAATAACAAAACACCCGGAGGTACATGTGCCCCTAGCTAGTTCAATTTTAATGAGTTCAATTTCAATTTATTTTCCATTTATGTAGCACCAAATCACAACTAAAAAAGGTAAAGTCTAACCTTACCTACCCCCAGAACAAGCCAGGAGGTGGCAACAGTGCCAAGGAAAACTCCCTCTGATGATTTCAATGAATGAATGATATGAGGAAGAAACCTCGAGCAGACCAGACTCAAGGGGTGACCCTCTGCTTGGGCCATGCTACAGCTAACAATGTGTGGCTATACAGTGGAAATAAACATTAAATAGTATCAAAAAGATAAAATATAATATAAGGAATCCCTGAGCACAGCTGACAGTGTTTTCTATGTATTATCAATATTATTATCAAATATTAATGTCTTTACTTTGATTGTTAATGTCTTCACTTTGATGTACTCTCTGTGATCGTGTCTTTGATTCTGTTCTGTTGTGAAAGTGTAGTGACACGGACCCACAACAGGGGGCGCAAATGAACGGTCAATAGATGAGCAAAAAAGGAACAATTTAATGTCGTGAAATGTGCACAACGAATATACAGACAATCTCAGAATATGATTACAGTCAAATTACAAAGGTGACGTGTGGGCAGGCTCGAGGATAGAAGACGTCTGTCCTGAGAAGGGCCGGAACCACACGATTTCCGCCACCACCGAACCTGGTGAATACTGGAGCCGCCAAGTCCCGAATTCCCAGGTGATCACCGTCTCCGACTGTCGGATCTGGTACTGCTGGCGAGAACAAAGACAGTCAAGTGTGGGTGTGTGTACACCCAGCAACAACAACGGTGGGAATGCCACCTCCACCTCTCACTCAATATGTGATGAGTACCGCAGTGATTCCTCAGGGGAAAAGAGTGCCGTCCTGCACTCACTCAGCTTCCACAGAAAGAGGAACTGGTACTCCTGCAAACACTCACAATATACAGATATATTGTAACACAAAACGGCTGAGGATATTACCTTCAATGAAGTACGATATCTCGGCGATGAGGTGGAGATGACGTCTGGGTTTTATGGAGTGAGGTGATGAAGAATGAGTGACAGCTGTCAGGAAGTAATGAGTAACAGCTGTCACTCCCGGCTGTGTCCGTGGTGGCAGCGCCCTCTCGTGCCTGAAGCCCGCACTTCAGGCAGGGCGCCCTCTGGTGGTGGGCCAGCAGTACCTCCTCTTCTGGCGGCCCACACAACATGTTCTCTATTTTTCATATATACATATATGCATGTGTGAGAGTTCATGTACCATTATTCCTTTAAATAATTCCTCATTGTCAAAGCAATCATATACACTGAACTGTTCAAGTAATCATTAAAACTGTCACATGAGAAAGTGAGCAGATGACCTTTGGCTTAGTAGAATGTGCAGACTGTTTTGCTAGAGTTATGTTTTTGCCAAGCGCAGATGTGCATCTTTAATTAACGGTTCAGCCTTGAGGGAAGAGCAGTGTGACCAGCACACTGGTTCAGGGCTGGACATTATTATGGGAAGCGGCTCAAAGTCATAACAGTTTTCATATCAACGTGAGAACAGACTTTGTCTTTCCATTGTTTTGTGATATTGTCACTCCTATATGCTTGTATGTAACTATATTCAATAAAAAGGAGAAGCAAATGGGCGGGGCCTTCAGAGCAGACGACAGTTCTTGATGAAGGGACTCACTCGTTTGTTCTCTCCTGATCAGGAAAAGAAATTCAGTGTCTCCTGCGTGATCATTTTCTGTGTGTGTAAACTGAGTTGTTCTTTCCAGGTCCAACTCTGAACAACTCCTGACAACAGCTTAACCATGCTTTAGCAACAAAGTGAGATCAGTTAATGTAGATCCTAATCGTAGACCCTATTCTGTCTATATCAGGTGGAAGGGAGGTGATGCTTCCCCAGTGTATGGTCCAATGTTGCCAGGGTCCAATTCTTTGGGTAAATGCATTTCAGCATCACCTGGAGACTCAAAACAGAGCTTTAACTTCACACATTTGATATGGGGGCGGTTTAAGGGAATCTTATTCGCAATAGCAATAATCAATAAATCTGAGACACAGGGCATGATGTCAGTATTTGCATAAAAATAAGATGAACATTCTTTAAGGTTAGAAAAATTAAACGCAGAAATAATGTATCATCTGCCAGTATTGATGGGTAGATTGATAATGCTGAAATTGCTGGAATTTTTAGTAATAAATATAAAAATTTGTATAACAGTGTCCCATATGAGCATTTTGAAAAGAACAATATATATATATATATATAGGAAAATTTCAAATAGAATCAATAAGGATATTGGAGTATATAATTCCGTACATGAAGTTTCCAAAATATTTCATCAACTGAAACATGGTAAATCGGATGGAGAAGAAGGTATGCAGTCTGATCATATAATATATGCTCCACGCCGATTTATTATTGAGTCCAGTTCCGAAAAATAAGAGCATGATCTCCAATTCAAATAATTATCGTGCCATTACTTTGAGCAGTATTATTGCAAAAATTGTTGATATCATTATTCTAGTCAAAGAAAAACAAGCCTTGATGAGCTGTGACCTGCAGTTTGGTTTTAAACCAGGTGTCTCCACTACTCAAAGCACCTTTGTCATGAGGTCTTAAGTTATTATAATTACAAGAAAAGTAATGTTTCTGTGACCATGCTTGATGCAACTAAAACTTTTGATAAAGTGAACTACAGCAAACCATTTTGAAAATTATTAGCCAGTAATATTTGAGTCATTCCATGTGATTGGAATTGGACTTTTCACATTTTTTTTTTTTTTTTTTTACCAAATTGTATTATTTGTATCTATATCCCGCAACATTAAGGGCATATTTGACTGTCACAAAAATATTTTCATATCACAGGCATTAGTTTTATTATTATTTTTGGTCATCATTTCAAAATGTGGTCTCTGTTATTCTTCAACCCCGTTATATACACTATGGAAGCTCTCTGAATATGGCCATGAAATGTTAATCAGGTGCCACACTGATTCAATAATTTTAAATATAAAAATAACATACAATCTCCCTTTTTTTCCTCCTAAAGCCTGAAATGTGCTTATGTGTGAAAGCACTCTTGGGATTTTTAATCAAAAATGTAGTGTAGTTGAAGTATTGTAATCAAAATCAATGATCTTATGATAGCTCTCAACATTTTATACAGAAGTCAACAAACATTACTCTTAAATTCAGTGTGTAGGATTTTCCATTAGCATTGCATTTCATTATGCACCCATAGGAAGGACAACAGATATAAACTGCAAAGTCAATTGAGTTTTATTAACCGAAAGTAAAAACTTCAACAGCATATCAGCAACACTGTTACTACCCATTGCACTAACCTCGAGGATCTCTGCTGCGGAAGTTGCTCTGCGTGATCTCCCTGATCTGGACTGCTCTTTCACTCAGGTCTTTGATTGCTTTCTTTTGGCTTACCTCTACATTCCTTATCCATCTCTCACGTTTACTCTGCAGGTATCTCTCTCCCTTCCGTCAGGATCAGGTACAGAACTAAATAATGTGTTTTTAATGAATAATTAACAATTAATTAAAACAAAAACATTACCAGCAAAAAGCACAAATAGATGTTTTCATTGATATCAAAATTTACTGACCTTTTTTAATATTTTTATTTGGTATTTCAAAAGTATACTTTCATTGAGGGCATGGGGGCATGACAAAATGGGTGATGTCAACTGAATTTTTTATTTCTCATAAAAAAGATAAAATTTACTTCATGATTTTACAATGTTTTAAATGACATATTTCAAAGTTCATATCAAGCTTTAAATATAAATTTTGGTGACCCAATAGATGGAATACACCTCAAGAGATGAGAGGGACTCAAATTGTGCCATTTTCATGGAATGATTAATTTCTCCTATTGTACTTAGGTTATTATTTTTTATGTCCACCAATCAGGTACTTAAAAGTAAAATGGTCCTCACTATGTTCTTTCTCCCATTCCATTCTCTGTGCACATCGATGACTTGGGAAAAATTTTGTTGGTTGTTTGATTTGCGCTGATGATTTAACCGTTAGCTGCTACCAAAAAGGCTTTTCAAAATCTCGTTGAAATATGTGAAAATTATGTCTCAGAATTTGAGATTTCATTTAATGGCAAAAGGTACATTTATGGTGTTTAAAGGATTTCTGAAATAATAATGTTCCTTGTAAATAACATCTGGAGTCCCTCATTTTAAACAGGTCCTGGACATGTTGTGGTAGAAGTTTATTTTTTACTTTGAACATAATATGTATTATACGGAACCCGGGAGAGGTCACTTAAAGTGATATTTTTTTTCTGACCATGATAATTTGTGCGCACGTTTTCCTTTAATCGAGCCCTCGAATTAATAAAACGTGCGCACGTTTTCTTTTAATCGAGCCCTCGAATTAATAAAACGTGCGCACGTTTTCCTTTAATCGAGCCCTTGAATTAATAAAACGTGTGCACATTTTCCTTTAATCGAGCCCTCTAATTAATAAAATGTGCGCACATTTTCTTTTAATTGAGACCTCAAATTAATAAAATGTGTGCAGGTTTTCCTTTCGTTCAAAATGAAATTCATAATATTGTCTAAATTGTCATCCTCACGACGGGGAGACGCTTCGCCCTCAGCATCCTTTCTAATGTGCTTAAACTCCAGATGATGCCATGCTGAGCAGCTGGAGTTCTCTGTATGTAATTGTGCGCCCAAACCATGATGATATACCCTGACCAGATCCATTTCTCAAGGGGAAATGTATCACACTGTCTGCTGGTTTGTTGGCTAATAGCCAACATTTATGTGTCACGACAATATTGAATGCACGTTTGTGGACACAATGTAATAAAATGAGAGCACAATATAACAAAACATGTGCACAATGTAACAAAACATGCGCACAATATAATAAAACGTGCGCACGTTCTCTCCACATGCAAAACATTTTGCAATGACACTTCAATCAATCAATCAATCAACTTTTTTCTTGTATAGCGCCAAATCACAACAAACAGTTGCCCCAAGGCGCTCCACATTGCAAGGCAAGGCCATACAATAATTATGAAACACAGTCTACGTCTAAAGCAACATAACCAAGGGATGGTCCAGGGTCACCCGATCCAGCCCTAACTATAAGCCTTAGCGAAAAGGAAAGTTTTAAGCCTAATCTTAAAAGTAGAGAGGGTATCTGTCTCCCTGATCTGAATTGGGAGCTGGTTCCACAGGAGAGGAGCCTGAAAGCTGAAGGCTCTGCCTCCCATTCTACTCTTACAAACCCTAGGAACTACAAGTAAGCCCGCAGTCTGAGAGCGAAGCGCTCTAATGGGGTAATATGGTACTACGAGGTCCCTAAGATAAGATGGGACCTGATTATTCAAAACCTTATAAGTAAGAAGAAGAATTTTAAATTCTATTCTAGCATTAACAGGAAGCCAATGAAGGGAGGCCAACACGGGTGAGATATGCTCTCTCCTGCTAGTCCCCGTCAGTACTCTAGCTGCAGCATTCTGAACCAACTGAAGGCTTTTTAGGGAACTTTTAGGACAACCTGATAATAATGAATTACAATAGTCCAGCCTAGAGGAAACAAATGCATGAATTAGTTTTTCAGCATCACTCTGAGACAAGACCTTTCTGATTTTAGAGATATTGCGTAAATGCAAAAAGGCAGTCCTACATATTTGTTTAATATGCGCTTTGAATGACATATCCTGATCAAAAATAACTCCAAGATTTCTCACAGTATTACTAGAGATCAGGGAAATGCCATCCAGAGTAACGATCTGGTTAGACACCATGCTTCTAAGATTTGTGGGGCCAAGTACAATAACTTCAGTTTTATCTGAGTTTAAAAGCAGGAAATTAGAGGTCATCCATGTCTTTATGTCTGTAAGACAATCCTGCAGTTTAGCTAATTGGTGCGTATCCTCTGGCTTCATGGATAGATAAAGCTGGGTATCATCTGCGTAACAATGAAAATTTAAGCAATACCGTCTAATAATACTGCCCAAGGGAAGCATGTATAAAGTGAATAAAATTGGTCCTAGCACAGAACCTTGTGGAACTCCATAATTAACTTTAGTCTGTGAAGAAGATTCCCCATTTACATGAACAAACTGTAATCTATTAGACAAATATGATTCAAACCACCGCAGCGCAATGCCTTTAATACCTATGACATGCTCTAATCTCTGTAATAAAATTTTATGGTCAACAGTATCAAAAGCAGCACTGAGGTCCAACAGAACAAGCACAGAGATAAGTCCACTGTCCGAAGCCATAAGAAGATCATTTGTAACCTTCACTAATGCTGTTTCTGTACTATGATGAATTCTAAAACCTGACTGAAACTTCAAATAGACCATTCCTCTGCAGGTGATCAGTTAGCTGTTTTACAACTACCCTCTCAAGAATCTTTGAGAGAAAAGGAAGGTTGGAGATTGGCCTATAATTAGATAAGATAGCTGGGTCAAGTGATGGCTTTTTAAGTAATGGTTTAATTACTGCCACCTTAAAGGCCTGTGGTACATAACCAACTAACAAAGATAGATTGATCATATTTAAGATTGAAGCATTAAATAATGGTAGGACTTCCTTGAGCAGCCTGGCAGGAATGGGGTCTAATAAGCATGTTGATGGTTTGGATGAAGTAACTAATGAAAATAACTCAGACAGAACAATCGGAGAGAAAGAGTCTAACCAAATACCGGCATCACTGAAAGCAGCCAAAGATAACGATACATCTTTGGGATGGTTATGAGTAATTTTTTCTCTAATAGTCAAAATTTTGTTAGCAAAGAAAGTCATGAAGTCATTACTAGTTAAAGTTAATGGAATACTCAGCTCAATAGAGCTCTGACTCTTTGTCAGCCTGGCTACAGTGCTGAAAAGAAACCTGGGGTTGTTCTTATTTTCTTCAATTAGTGATGAGTAGAAAGATGTCCTAGCTTCACGAAGGGCTTTCTTATAGAGCAACAAACTCTTTTTCCAGGCTAAGTGAAGATCTTCTAAATTAGTGAGACGCCATTTCCTCTCCAACTTACGGGTTATCTGCTTTAAGCTACGAGTTTGTGAGTTATACCACGGAGTCAGACACTTCTGATTTAAAGCTCTCTTTTTCAGAGGAGCTACAGCATCCAAAGTTGTCTTCAATGAGGATGTAAAACTATTGACAAGATACTCTAACTCCCTTACAGAGTTTAGGTAGCTACTCTGCTCTGTGTTGGTATATGACATTAGAGAACATAAAGAAGGAATCATATCCTTAAACCTAGTTACAGCGCTTTCTGAAAGACTTCTAGTGTAATGAAACTTATTCCCCACTGCAGGGTAGTCCATCAGGGTAAATGTAAATGTTATTAAAAAATGATCAGACAAAAGGGAGTTTTCAGGGAATACTGTTAAGTCTTCTATTTCCATACCATAAGTCAGAACAAGATCTAAAATATGATTAAAGTGGTGGGTGGACTCATTTACTTTTTGAGCAAAGCCGATAGAGTCTAATAATAGATTAAATGCAGTGTTGAGGCTGTCATTCTCAGCATCTGTGTGGATGTTAAAATCGCCCACTATAATTATCTTATCTGAGCTAAGCACTAAGTCAGACAAAAGGTCTGAAAATTCACAGAGAAACTCACAGTAACGACCAGGTGGACGATAGATAATAACAAATAAAACTGGCCACTTCCAGGGCTCCGTAGTATTATGATAGCGTCAATCAAATCCCAGAATTTCAAATTACGCAAATGGACAACCAATGGATTCGTCGGCTCACAATATGGTTTCTTACTAATCATTTTTCTAGTCTTCTTTTGAAGCAAAAACATAGGATTTGTATTAGTTTTGTAGTCAATACAATACAGTAGTTTTGTGAGTGTTAATGATTCAAAGATTTATAAAACAGATAAGGCAGTCCATCTTGGACATACACTCAGCTCTGTAAATATCAAAAGTATGGGTAGAGTGGCAATTGGTCAATTTTGGAAACAATTTAATATGTTACTCAGTGATTTTTGGGCATATTGACTACAATGAGATTTGTATTTCCTGGCATAAGACCCTTAGAAAAATTGCAGATATAGTGCTCAATTCTGACAATGGCCTTGTTAGATCTGTGGGTGACAAGCTCTTGAGAAATCCTGTCTACCTTCTGTAGTAATTTTCAAAAATTTTGAAGTTTATATGGTTCTGTCCAAGACTGTATTAAATACTCCAAGGAGATATGGTATACTAGTTAGGGATGGGACCGGCCGCTTCACTGTTCCGAGGCTGTTAAACGCCATGAAAAGCCGAACACAGAGACTCTATCCGCCGAAATACACCTATTCTAGAGTTGAAAGGTTTTGTGCTTCCAAAAAGTTTGAACTTCGTGCAGCATGAAAACAGCGAGAAAGAAAGAAAAATAAAAGGGGAGTAAGGTGGCAACAGTACTGTGAAATTTTCATGGGTTGTGAACCAGTCCTAGACCTAAGCAGATTGTCCCAGATGACAACAAAAATGGGCTGGTCAGGTCCGTCCATTACAACTACAAGACGTAGGTCATCCAGAAAGGTAATCGTGTGGTGTGCTGTAGGGGCCTAAGGTTGCACGATGATGGAGAATTCCTCTCACACCTAAGGCAGCACACAAGGTAATATTTCCCCCACACTGTCCAGGTAGAGTAACAACTGCCCCTGACCTATAATATTACGACTCCGATGCCTGGTTTTGGCCAAAACTGGCTTCATCAATTTAGATGTATTCATGAGGCTGTGCAGCTGCATCAAGTTCAAGAACTCACTGAAACAGAACATTTTTCACACACACACACACACACACACACACACACACACACACACACACACACACACACACACACACACACACACACACACATATATATGTGTGTGTGTGTGTGTGTGTGTGTGAAAAAACCTCCTCAGGTGAAAAAGCATTGGTGTCCACCCGAAGAGGTCACCTAGCCACTCTGGAGAAAATGCAACCACAAGATGTCATTGATGAGGCTCTTTCTTATATATATTGTACTTTGATACTGTACATATATGGTATGGTAACATCAGAATGATATTACACGTGACAGTACAATCCACTTGTGTTTACCAAAGAGCAATGCATGGTACTGTGCAGTATTGTACTGTAATACTGTAAAATAGAGTAACAAAAACAGTAAAGTTGAAGACCTACCTGTTTTCAAGTTTGAAAGTTCTTATTATGGACGCCACTATGTGGTGGCTGAGGTTTAGGTGAACTCGTTGTCCAGCTTCCCTCAGTGTGAGGCCGTGGTTGATCACATAATCCACCAAAGTTGCTCGAATTTCATCTGAAACATTTCTCCTTCTTGCTCTTCTTTTGTCCTTGTCCACATACTCTCTTTGTCTTCTTTGACTTCCTTATCCTCTTTCTCTGGGTATTATCGCCTCCATGATTGCAGATTTGACAAAATGTCTTACCTGAGCTCTATTTGTAGTACCAAAAGTCAGACTGATTGGCGGTGAGTTTTCTATGTGTGTTTTCAGACGTGTGTATAAGTATTTCCAATTACCAGATGTGTTTTGCATTTTTGTTAAAAGTGTTTTCCCAGTGATAACAAGGTATTTTATCTTTGAGTTAAGTGTCTACTGTAGGAAACTGTGTGTAATGTTCTGCAACAACTGTATTGAAGAATTGCAAGCAAAGTGCAAAACAGAAAATGTGTTAAAGGTATTGTCACATTGTGTTTTAGCTTCTGTATATTCGTTTTGTGAAATGCTCTGTAATTTGTGTCTGTAGCATGGCCCAAGCAGAGGGTCACCCCTTTGAGTCCCCCTGGTTTCTTCCTCAGAGGGACTTTTTCCTTACCACTGCTGCTGTGGGGGTTAATAAGGTTAGACCTTACTCAAGTGAAGTGCCTTGAGGTAACTCTGTTGTGATTTGGTGCTATATAAATGAAAATTGAAATTGAATTGAAATTGAGCTTTTGTCACAAGAAGTTATGGATTTGAAGCTTTAGTCTAAGCATTCATTTTTTGGGTGTAACCAGTTGGCAAAAACTGTAAGATGTGAAAAGGTCACATTCTGTTTCCTCTTTCAATGCTCATACGGCCGAGGGTATTTTAACATTGCGTTATACTTTAAAACGTGTTTACAGAATGTTATGGTTGGAAAAACAGCGGTAATAAATCTGACAAAGAAAAAGTAAATTTACAACACACCTCCATCTTCCTCACAGACATCAGCGTTTGTCTGATATTAAGCCTGTTTCTTCTCGCTCTCTCTGCGCACCAATAAAATGCTGAATACAGTTTGAAAATGTCAGCAAATGTCTTCTGAATTGTCATGTCTCAAATGAAAAAATCTACAGAGAAAGTTTGTACCCTTCAAAATCAGTCTGCATGTGGAAGAGTTCAAAAGAGGGACGATTGTGTGTGATGATGTGACGTGACTTCTTTGAGAGCTTCTAAAGGTGCAGTCTGTTTATACAATCTTTGCTTTGACAGGTATAGATATGGATGGTAAATTTGTCGCAAAGACAAATCTCATTTTCTGTATTGTCAAAATCATCCTGAATGTGTCAGATTGGGGAGGATTTTTAAAACCTTCGGCTCATATGAACACTGCACACTGTTTTGGGACTAGTTTTCAGTGCTGGCAGACACAACAGTGTTACTTTTTAAAATGAATACCTCACTTTAACTGCAATTACAAAGGGGGCAGGTACATCAGGTACCGTACACATCAGACTGTCTTTTTGCTCACCCCAAAAGTGTCATTCTCTCTCTCTCTTTCTCTCGCTATATAAAAAACAAACAAACAAACAAAAAACAAACAAACAACAAAACAAAACAAAGAAACTAAAAAAAAAGAAACTAACAAAAATTCTCTTTCTCTTTGCTGGTAAAAGCCTAGGGCTTTAAAGGACATGTCTCAAGTTTTTTTAACATCCCAGTTAGTAAGACAACATAAAAGTACTCATGATTGTAAGTGTCTGCAGACATGCTTATAATTAATGATCTCTGATGTATTTTATTCCTCTCACTCTGAGCGTTAGCAGGTGCATTTCCGAAAAACAGTTCACTTGGCAATACTCTCCGTACTACTTTCAGTGTTTGACATCCTTATTAGCAAAACAGAAACTTCTCAATGACTGACAGACAGAGGGAAATGAACCTGCTCTGTTCAAAAACAAAGTTTCTGGGCTGCTGTTCGAAAGTGGACATCTGACACTGTTTTGAACAGACTCCCTGGACACAGAGATGGATTTGTTACACTGGAAAAAGTCAGAATATATTATTTCCAGGAGTTCATGGACGTTATTTTATGTGCCATGATCGAGAGAGAGTCAGAGCTGCAGCCGGTGATCTCATGCGCTTCTTTGATTGCGTGAAGTTTACATTTGGAAATGAATCTATAACACGACGGTGAGTCTGGCCTTGTTCAGAATTTTACCCCTTTTTTGTTTTGTGGTTAAATTTCTTTCTTTTTTCACTTTGAGAGAGTGTAAATTTGGAGCTGGAGTGTGTGTATATATGCTGTGAAGCTCGCTGTGTGTGTGTGTGTGTGTGCGCACGTTGTGTGAGAAGTGGAGATGGACAGTTAACCTGGACGTGGAAATGTCCTCCCGCTGGCTGTTGATGGACTTATTAACGTGTCACCATCCTGACAGACTGGAGAAGGTGAAAAGGAGCCAAAGTGAAGCAAAGCAGAGCTGCATGCGACCCGCCATGAGAAGTGAACTGTGGATGCTGGACATGTCGTCCTGCTGGCGATCATCTGTGAGGACTTAACCTGGACGTGGACATGTCCTCCACCTCCTCCACAATCGTCAGACTGAAGAAGGTGAAAAACAAAGCAAAGTGAAGCTGCTTCTGGTGCACGCGCGCGACCCGCCGTGAAAAGTGAACGCTGGACATGTCCTCCTGCTGGCGATTAGCTTGTGAGGACTGGACAGTGGACATGTCCTCTGAATGTGGAAGCTTGGCTCGCCTCTTCTGTGGTTTTGAAGCTTCACTACCAGCAAAGTCCAGCAGGATGAATAAAATCTATCAATCCAGGTTTGTACTGATGAATGGATTTGTTGCCCTGGTGTGTAGAATTGCGGAGGCTTGTTGTACAGTAGCGTAGTGTTGTATAGATTTACCAACAGTTGTGGTGTGTTGTGTAGACTTGCTTAAAAACTGCATACTTTCTGTGCGCAGCACTCTACGCCGAAAGCATTAAACAGGTTTAATTTCTTGCGTCCTCCTCACGTAGCTCTCAGCATACTAGCATAGGGAGTAAAAACTCAGCGTAGAGCTCCTTAAACTGAGCATAGAGCTGCATAACTTGGCGCAGATGGTACGCCACAATACGCAATTCTACGTTTGCTCCAGTATGAAAGGGGCTTAATATTTTAATTTTTGAAGAATGACAAACTTGATTTTTCTGAAATCTTATGAGGTTTTCTGTCAGTTGGTCCAAAGTCCATCACTCCTTTGCATTCAGAATTAATAAGCTTTTAATTTGGAGTGTGACATTTATATAGAAGTTGCTCAAAAACAACCAAAGGTCATAAGGGATTTAACTGCAAGCTGCCTTGAGTGAAATTTAACATATGACATTTTGAATGTAGACACAAGTGTCTCTCTGCAGAAGGGGATTTGTGCTCATTTGGCCAAAACGTGACTGTTCTTCTTTTGTTCTTATTGTTTGGCTAAAGGTGAATCGCATTGATTGAGTAAATGCAATTTAAGCGCCACAAATCTTTTGGCCGTCAGGCTGTAGTGGACAAACCTTCTGTGGTGTCACCCATACGCTTTCTGAAGAGCGGGATTGAAACTCAAATGGGGCGACTCTATATGCCGCCCTCTTGGCAGTGCCTGATGCTGCCTAATTTCTGCCAAATCAATAACTGGATAATGGGGTGAAGTGTAGGCAACACTGGCATGACCTGGGCAAGTCAAATGAAGCCTGAACACACCCTCATCTCATAGTAACTCAGTAGGCTCAGACTAACAGGCTAGCTTTGGTTCTGGGGTTTAATGCATATTTTGTAGACTGGGCTGTAGTTTTCATTAAAGGTAGATTGGATTAAAAGCTACGACCAGCATATTGCTTCAGGAACTGTAGCGCCATCACTGGAGCAAATGTTACAAAGCTATCATTTCCTGCTAATTATTGTGGATGGTGGTAACTTCTTTTTTGAGCTGCTCCCGTTAGGGGTCACCACCACAGATCGTCTGCCTCTATCTCATGTATCTTCTTCTGTCACACTAACCACCTGCATGTCCTCCTTCAGCACATCCATAAACCTTCTCTTTGGCCTATGGCTTCTCCTTTTGCTTGGTGGCTCCATCCTCAGCATCCTTCTCTGTATATACCCTAGGTGCCTCCTCTCCATATCATCTCAGTATTTCATCTCATTCCCATTCCTGTCTATCCTTCTCACTCTGCCACCTCCAGCTCCAGCCTTTGTTAGCACCACCTCCTCTAAGCTGTATAACATAGCAGGTCTGAGTCAAGATTTAAGTCAAGGTCTGAGTCAAGTCTTGTAAACTTTCCCTTTCACTCTTGCAGACATCCTTCTGTCACAAATCACTCCTGCCACCTTTCTCCACCCACTCATCCCTGCCTAAACTCCCTTCTTCACCTCTCTACCAAATTCTCCAATATTTTGCAGAGTTGATCCTAAGTATTTATGCTTATCTACCTTCACCACCTCTTGTCCTTGTAACTGCACTATTCCACTGTGCTCCGTTTCATTCACACACAAGTACTCTGTCTTGCTTTGACTGACCTTCATTCCCCTGCTCTCCACAGCATATAGGTATGTACATTTTAGTTGAAATGATGTACATGAATTGTATACCAACTAAAATAGTGATGCAGGTGGGAGCATGGGCATCCCAATGCTGGGAGCTAGGAGGCCCATCAACTCTTTGGACCCCGGGTCTCCAAGTTGTCCAAGACCAACACACCAAGCTTTACATATCTAATATGGAATTAAAATGCAAGATGGCGGGGTGGGGTCTGGGGAATTTGAATAAACCCTACAGCCTCACCATCCTACAGGCCAGAAGTGCACTTATAAGATGATTGTATGGAGATGATATTAAGAAAGGAGTAGGGGGCATTGAGATGGAGAGCCACCTGGGAAGAAAGAGTTGCCACTGCTTGCGGCTATCTGCAACTCAAACTGACCACTACCCCCAATTATTTACAACTTTATGGCTTAAGATAGCTTAAATGTGTGAGTTACAGTAGTGTTCAGAATAATAGTAGTGCTATGTGACTAAAAAGATTAATCCAGGTTTTGAGTATATTTCTTATTGTTACATGGGAAACAAGGTACCAGTAGATTCAGTAGATTCTCACAAATCTAACAAGACCAAGCATTCATGATACGCACACTCTTAAGGCTATGAAATTGGGCTATTAGTAAAATAAAGTAGAAAAGGGGGTGTTCACAATAATAGTAGCATCTGCTGTTGACGCTACAAACTCAAAACTATTATGTTCAAACTGCTTTTTTAGCAATCCCGTGAATCACTAAACTAGTATTTAGTTGTATAAACACAGTTTTTCATGATTTCTTCACATCTGTGAGGCATTAATTTTGTTGGTTTGGAACCAAGATTTTGCTTGTTTACTAGTGTGCTTGGTGTCATTGTCTTGTTGAAACACCCATTTCAAGGGCATGTCCTCTTCAGCATAAGGCAGCATGACCTCTTCAATTATTTTGACATCCAAACTGATCCATGATACCTGGTATGCGATATATAGGCCCAACACCATAGTAGGAGAAACATGCCCATATCATGACGCTTGCACCACCATGCTTCACTGTCTTCACTGTGAACTGTGGCTTGAATTCAGAGTTTGGGGGTCGTCTCACAAACTGTCTGCAGTCCTTGGACCCAAAAAGAACAATTTTACTCTCATCAGTCCACAAAATATTCCTCAGTTTCTCTTTAGGCTAGTTGATGTGTTCTTTGGCAAATTGTAACCTCTTCTGCATGTCTTTTATTTAAAAGAGGGACTTTGCGGGGATTCTTGCAAATAAATTAACTGTCACAGCACTTACAGGTAACTCCAGACTGTCTTTGATCATCCTGCAGCTGATCAATGGGTGAGCCTTTGCCATTCTGGTTATTATTCTATCCATTTTGATGGTTGTTTACTGTTTTCTTCCACGTGTCTCTGTTTTTTTGTCCATTTTAAAGCATTGGAGATCATTGTAGATGAACAGCCTATAATTTTTTGCACCTGCATATACGTTTCCCCTCTCCAATCAACTTTTTAAACAAACTACGCTGTTGTTCTGAACAATGTCTTGAACGTCCCATTTTCCTCAGGCTTTCAAAGAGAAAAGCATGTTCAACAGGTGCTGGCTTCATCCTTAAACAGGGGACACCTGATTCACACCTGTTTGTTCCACAAAATTGACGAACTCACTGACTGAATGCCACACTACTATTATTATGAACACCCCCTTTTCTACTTTTTTTTACTAATAGCCCAATTTCATAGCCTTAGGAGTGTGCATACCATGAATGCTTGGTCTTGTTGGATTTGTGAGAATCTACTGAATCTACTGGTACCTTGTTTCCCATGTAACAATAAGAAATACAGTGAGGAAAATAAGTATTTGAACACCCTGTGGTTTTGCAAGTTCTCCCACTTAGAAATCATGGAGGGGTCTGAAATTTTCATCTTAGGTGCATGTCCACTGACATAATGTAAAAAAATTTTTTTTTTAATAATTTATTTGTATGTTACTGCTGCAAATAAGTATTTGAACACCTGCCAACCAACAAGAATTCTGTCTCTCACAGACCTTGAACTTGTTACCTGTATAAAAGACACCTGTTCACACACTCAATCACACTCCAACCTGTCCACCATAGCCAAGACCAAAGAGCTGTCTAAGGACACCAGGGACAAAACTGTAGACCTGCACAAGGCTGGGATGGACTACAGGACAACAGGCAAGCAGCTTGGTAGAAGACAACAACTGTTATGATTATTTATTAGAAAGTGGAAGAAAAACAAAATGACTGTCTATCTCCCTCGGTCTGGGATTCCATGCGAGATCTCACTTTGTGGGGTAAGGATGATTCAGAGAAAGCTCAGAACTACACAGGAGGACCTGGTCAATGACCTGAAGAGAGCTGGGACCACAGTCACAAAGATTACATTAGTAACACATGATGCTGTCATGGTTTAAAATCCTGGAGGGCAGCAAGGTCCCCCTGCTCAAGCCAGCACATGTCCAGGCCCGTTTGAACTTCACCAGCGACCATCTGGATAATCCAGAGGAGGCATGGGAGAAGGTCATGTGGTCAGATGAGACCAGAATAGAGCTTTTTGGAATCAACTCCACTTACCATGTTTAGAGGATGAGAACAACCCCAAGAAAACCATCCCAACCGTGAAGCATAGGGGTGGAAACATCATACTCTGGGGTGCTCTTCTGCAAAGGGGACAGGACGACTGCACCGTATTGAAGGGAGGATGGATGGGATCTTGTATTGTGAGATTTTGGCAAACAACCTCCTTCCCTCAGTAAAAGCATTGAAGATGGGTCATGGCTGGGTCTTCCAGCATGACAATGACCCCAAACACACAGCCAGGGCAACTGAGGAGGGGCTCTGTAAGAAGCATTTCAAAGTCCTGGAGTGGCCTGGCCAGTCTCCAGACCTGAACTCAATAGAAAATCTTTGGAGGGAGCTCAAACTCCAAACCTGAAAGATCTAGAGAAGATCTGTATGGAGGAGTGGACCAAAATCCCTGCTGCAGTGTGTGCAAACCTGGTGAAAAACTACAGGAAACATTTGTCCTCTGTAATTGCAAACAAACGCTACTGTACCAAATATTAACACTGATTTTCACAGGTGTTCAAATACTTATTTGCAGCAGTAACATACAAATAAATTATAAAAAAAATCATACATTGTGATTTCCAGATTTTTTCTTTTAGATTATGTCTCTCACAGTGGACATGCACCTAAAATGAAAATTTCAGACCCCTCCATGATTTCTAAGTAGGAGAACTTGCAAAACCGCAGGGTGTTCAAATACTTATTTTCCTCACTGTATACCAGGGGTGGCCAAGTTCGGTCCTCGGGAGCCACCTTCCTGACAATCTTAGTTGTCTCCCTGCTCCAACACACCTGAATCCAATGAAAGACTCGTTAGCAGACTTTTAATGAGCCTTTCATTGGATTCAGGTGTGTTGGAGCAGGGAGACAACTAAGAGTGTCAAGAAGGTGGCTCCCGAGGACCGAACTTGGCCACCCCTGCTGTATACTCAAAACCTGGATTAATCTTTTTAGTCACATAGCACTACTATTATTCTGAACATGACTGTATATATAAAAATGCTCAACGAATTGTCATGAAACTAGTGAAAGAGACCAACATTCTTTTTCTACCAGGCTATAAACATGTTTGTTACTGCTGCAAAGCTGAGTATTTCAACATAGGGGTCTCTGGGAATTGATTTGCTTTTGGATTCAGCCTCCAACGGCCATTCAAAGAACACCCAGCCCACCTTGGCTTCATTTTTAAGCACCAGAGGTTACCACTTTTTTCTTACTCTAAGATCAATTCCTCTGTGGAAAAGGTGCTGAGCCGAGACCAAGGATGCAGTAATATTTAGAAACATAAAAGACATTAGACAGAAGAGAAAAAACATCTGCTTTCTCCATTTCCCCCCTCCTTCTCCAATCATTTAAACTCTAAGGTGACCCCTCTCAGCAACCTGCTCCTCACCCCAACACCCAGCTAGACTCCGCTGTGGTTTCCTTCGATCCCTCTAATTCCACCCCTCCTCTTTTCCCCTGTCATCTCGGCCTTGGTCGTTCTCTCTCAGCTTGTTTGTTTGATAGATGAGGTAATTACGAGGAAATGTCTGAGGATCCCACCTGAGAGGCTCAGCACATATATATCCGTGTACAAGTGTGTGATCCCTGGTAATTATTAGGGATTAAGATGTTTATCACATTGCTGGTGGAAATCCTCCACACAGCATCCACCGATTCACACAAATCCATGGATGCATGGTGCTCCAGTGGGAAGCACATTTGCGATATTTCAGATTGCTCGGGTGTGGGAGAAGAAAAATAAGTCTCTCCAGCACTTTTAAATTGGTCCTCTGTGATATTCATGACCTATATATTGATGTTCTATTGCAGCGGCAAAAACAAAATCACAAAAACTGTCGTGGATTATTTATTGAAGGATTTGGGTTGAGTTGGTGTTTGGCTTGCTTTTAATGAAAGGGTGAAGCTGGATGGATATGAATAATCTTTACTGGGTTCACAGATTGCATTAAAAAACAGTGTTCTGTCCTCATCCTGCGGGGGGGGGGATCTGAAGTTCCAAGAAAAATGTAGAAAATCATGTAATTATATCATCTGTATTATATGAAAATTTACACGGAGAACGTCTGCCTCAAACACAATGAGCAGAGGTCTGAGACATCACGGATCGACATGTATTTGTTCTCATACTGTGCACAGCTTCATAAAACATAAGCGCCTGTGTACCAGCTACACTGTAAAATGTTTAGTGCAGCAGATAATTGCAAACAGAATTGTTCAAATGGTGATTGAAACTTAAAAATTTGCGTTACATGTCACTTCTTCAGAAAAAATAAAATTATATATATAGAGGAACAGTGTTCTAATTATTTTTAACAGGTCTGTTAGAAAAGTATCGGACCTTTTTATTTTTTGCAAAAACCTGATGGATTTGAATCACGTGTGCTTGCATGAGCCAACCTTGAACCTTTGTGCGCATGCGTGAATTTTTTCCACACCTGTTGATTGCGTCATTTGCTGGTAAGCAGCCTTTGTGTGAGGACGTGTGTAGTGCTCTCGGCGGATTTTCATTGCAAGGAAAATGACGGAACGTCTGGAGCAGCGCTACTGCATCAAATTTTGCCAGAAACTGAGCGACAGCCAGGTGGAAACCATTCGGAAGGTTCAGACGGCTTTCGGTGATGATGCTATGGCCATCACACAGATTAAGGAGCGGTCCAACCGATTTAAAGATGTCCACACAATGGTGGAGAGCGAACCACACTCCGGTCGGCCATCATCATGCTGAAATGACCAGATCAAAAGTGAACGCTGTGGTGATGTGGGACCATCGTGTGACTATCCGAGAAATTGCGGAAGAGGTGGACATCAGCACGTTTTTGGCACATTCCACTGTAACAGAAGATTTGGCCATGAAAAGAGTGGCGGTGAAATTTGTGCCAAAGCTGCTAACGGCGGAGCAAAAGTACCTTCGTGTTGAAGTCTCAGGACATGCTGGACTCCGAAAAATGATGCCCACCTCTTCCACAATTTCCCGGATAGTCACACGACTGAAAAGCCACTGAAAGCCATGTGATTCAAATCCATCAGGTTTTTGCAAAAAATAAAAAGGTCTGATACTTTTCTAACAGACCTCGTATGTATGTATATATATATATATATATATATATATATACACTCAACAAAAATATAAACGCAACACTTTTGGTTTTGCTCCCATTTTGTATGAGATGAACTCAAAGATCTAAAACTTTTTCCACATACACAATATCACCATTTCCCTCAAATATTGTTCACAAACCAGTCTAAATCTGTGATAGTGAGCACTTCTCCTTTGCTGAGATAATCCATCCCACCTCACAGGTGTGCCATACCAAGATGCTGATTAGACACCATGATTAGTGCACAGGTGTGCCTTAGACTGCCCACAATAAAAGGCCACTCTGAAAGGTGCAGTTTTGTTTTATTGGGGGGGGATACCAGTCAGTATCTGGTGTGACCACCATTTGCCTCATGCAGTGCAACACATCTCCTTCGCATAAAGTTGATCAGGTTGTCAATTGTGGCCTGTGGAATGTTGGTCCACTCCTCTTCAATGGCTGTGCGAAGTTGCTGGATATTGGCAGGAACTGGTACACGCTGTTGTATACGCCGGTCCAGAGCATCCCAAACATGCTCAATGGGTGACATGTCCGGTGAGTATGCCGGCCATGCAAGAACTGGGAAATTTTCAGCTTCCAAGAATTGTGTACAGATCCTTGCAACATGGGGCCGTGCATTATCCTGCTGCAACATGAGGTAATGTTCTTGGATGTATGGCACAACAATGGGCCTCAGGATCTCGTCACGGTATCTCTGTGCATTCAAAATGCCATCAATAAAATGCACCTGTGTTCTTCGTCCATAACAGACGCCTGCCCATACCATAACCCCACCGCCACCATGGGCCACTCGATCCACAACATTGATATCAGAAAACTGCTCACCCACATGATGCCACACACGCTGTCTGCCATCTGCCCTGGACAGTGTGAACCGGGATTCATCCGTGAAGAGAACACCTCTCCAACGTGCCAAACGCCAGCGAATGTGAGCATTTGCCCACTCAAGTCGGTTACGACGATGAACTGAAGTCAGGTCGAGACCCCGATGAGGATGACGAGCATGCAGATGAGCTTCCCTGAGATGGTTTCTGACAGTTTGTGCAGAAATTCTTTGGTTATGCAAACCGATTGTTTCAGCAGCTGTCTGAGTGGCTGGTCTCAGACGATCTTGGAGGTGAACATGCTGGATGTGGAGGTCCTGGGTTGGTGTGGTTACATGTGGTCTGCGGTTGTGAGGCTGGTTGGATGTACTGCCAAATTCTCTGAAACGCCTTTGGAGACGGCTTATGGTAGAGAAATGAACATTCAATACACGAGCAACAGCTCTGGTTCACATTCCTGCTGTCAGCATGCCAATTGCATGCTCCCTCAAATCTTGCGACATCTGTGGCATTGTGCTGTGTGATAAAACTGCACCTTTCAGAGTGGCCTTTTATTGTGGGCAGTCTAAGGCACACCTGTGCACTAATCATGGTGTCTAATCAGCATCTTGATATGGCACACCTGTGAGGTGGGACGGATTATCTCAGCAAAGGAGAAGTGCTCACTATGACAGATTTAGACTGGTTTGTTAACAATATTTGAGGGAAATGGTGATATTGTGTATGTGGAAAAAGTTTTAGATTTTTGAGTTCATCTCATACAAAATGGGAGCAAAACCAAAAGTGTTGCATTTATATTTTTGTTGAGTGTATATAAAATCTCCCTCTCACCCCCTTGGGGAGGGTGGTATGTGAGTTCCTGCAGTGGCCTGTGAGTTTGAGGGTTTGGTGCATCTGTTCCGAGGACTGCATGTTGTGTGGGCCGCCTGAAGAGGAGGTACTGCTGGCCCATCGCCAGAGGGCGCCCTGCCTGAAGGCGGGCTTCAGGCACCAGAGGACGCAGTCGCCGCCAGGAATTGGAATTGACAGCTGTCACTCATGACCTTCATCACACCTCACCCATAAAGGCCGGGAGAAGACACCACATCTCTGCCGAGAAATCGTCTAAACCATTCAGGTAGACACTCAGCCGTAATTATTGACTCAGCTAAGTTAAGTTGTGACGTCTTTCACATCTGAGCTGGTAGCTATTGTACCTTTTGAGTTTGCAGCTTCTCCACTTACTGCCGAGTTGGAGGGAGTGGTAAGAGTTGGCGTTCTCCACTCTTCACTCTTCCACTTGTTAAGAGGAGTCTGCACGGATAACCGGAGGAAGTAGTGAGATAAGGAGGTGGTGTTTTCTCCCTCCACCAGGAATAATCTGCTGACTGTTTTACTGGGTGTGTGCACACACACCCACTCTTGACTGTTTCTGTTTCCTGCCAGCAGTACCCGATCTGACAGCTGGAGATGGTGGCCACCTGGGGACTCAGGACGTGGCGGCTCCGGACTGTTCCAGATCCGTTGGCGGTGGAAATCGTGTGGGTCCCGACTCTTCTCTGGACGGGCGTCTCCTATCCTCGAGCCTGCCCACACGACACCAACTTTATAATTGACCGTAGTATTGAATTGTATCTGTATCCGTTGTGCACATTTCACAACATTAAATTGTAACTTCATATTTCCATTGACCATTCATTTATGCCCCCTGTTGTGGGTCCGTGTCATCACACTTTTCACAACAGGATTTCTCGGCCAACGTCATGGATCCCGAGAGGCGTCAACCATCAGGTGAACCACCGATGGAAACACAAGGTGCACAGGGGCCAGCAGGAGGCGTATTAGGTGAGCTACAGCAAATCTTAACCGCCTTCACTGCTCGGTTGGATTTGGTAACCGAGCAGAACGTTATCCTCAATCGGAGGATGGAGGCTCTCACCGCTCAGGTGGAAGCGCACGCGCAGGGCGCTGCTGCGGCACCTCCTCCTGCTGCCCAAGTGCCAGATACAGATATTCCAGTGGTTGTTCAACGAACCAGCCCCCCCCCATCCCCTGAAGCATACATAAGCCCCCTGGAGCCGTACGGGGGTTGTGTCGGGACGTGCGCGGACTTTTTAATGCAGTGTTCACTCGTCTTTTCACAGAGTCCTGTTATGTACGCGTCTGATGCTAGCAGGGTGGCTTATGTGATAAACCTGCTTCGAGGAGAGGCACGTGCCTGGGCTACGGCGCTCTGGGAGCAGAATTCACGGCTCCTAACAACATATACTGGGTTTATGCGGGAATTCAAACAAGTGTTTGATCACCCCAATAGAGGCGAGACCGCTTCGAATGTGCTTCTGTCGATGAGACAGGGGCGTCGGAGTGCAGCCGAATATGCAGTTGACTTCTACATCACGGCTGTGAGGTCCGGCTGGAATAATGATGCACTCCGCGCCACCTTCGTAAATGGACTGTCTCCGGTCCTGAAGGAGCATCTGCTGGCGAAGGATGAACTGTGGGATTTCGATGGGCTTGTTGATCTGGTTATACGGTTAGACAACCGATTGGAGGAACATCGTCGGGAGCGAGGCGAAGGGCGTGGCCGCGCACGAGTCGTCCCTCTCTTCCGGGTCCGAAAGGGTGCCGCTGTCCACCCGCTCCACTGCCAGAGAGCTCTGTGTGGCAACAGCTCCCCCTACTGATGAAGCTATGGACACGAGCAGGGCTAAAGTGAAATCAGAGAATAGACAACGGAGGCTGGCCCGCGGGGAATGCTTTTTCTGTGGCTCGAGTGAGCACATACAGAAGAATTGCCCCAAGCGGTTAAACTACAACGCCTGCCCTTAGAGACTGGGCTAAGGGTGGGCCATAACAATCACGAGGGGAAATCCCGAAAATCCGCACGCATCCCAGTGACGATCCTGAGTGGGGCTCTCACCCTTCACGCCCCAGCACTGGTGGACACGGGGTCGGAGGGGAATCTGCTGGATAGCAGATGGACAAGGGAGGTCGGGCTCCCTCTAGTGGCCTTACCGTCACCTTTGTCGGTAAGGGCACTAGATGGCACCCTTCTCCCATTAATCACACACCAGACACAGCCAGTGACATTGGTCATGTCTGGGAATCACAGGGAGGAGATTGTGTTTTTTGTAACACCGTCTACCTCCCAGGTGATTTTGGGTTATCCATGGATGTTAAAGCACAATCCCCGGATTGACTGGCCGTCTGGGGTTGTAATGCAGTGGAGCGAAACATGCCACCGGGAGTGTTTAGGATCCTCGGTTCCACCCGGTGTAATAGCTAAGGAGGAGGTTCAAGTTCCCCCCCATCTCGTGGCGGTGCCAGCTGAGTACCATGATCTTGCTGACGTCTTCAGCAAAGATCTGGCGCTCACGCTGCCCCCGCACCGTCCATACGATTGTGCCATTGATTTGGTACCGAGCGCTGAGTACCCGTCCAGTAGGTTGTACAACCTCTCACGTCCGGAATGCGAATCAATGGAGACCTACATCCGGGACTCCCTAGCTGCCGGGTTGATCCGGAATTCCACAACCCCGATGGGGGCTGGTTTCTTTTTTGTGGGCAAGAAGGACGACGGACTCCGTCCATCCATTGATTACAGAGGGCTGAACGAGATCACGGTTCGCAACCGATACCCGTTACCTCTGCTGGATTCAGTGTTCACGCCCCTGCATGGAGCCCAAATCTTCACAAAGTTGGATCTTAGAAATGCGTATCACCTGGTTTGGATCTGGAAGGGAGACAAGTGAAAGACGGCATTTAACACCCCCTTAGGTCATTTTGAGTACCTGGTCATGCCGTTCGGCCTCACCAAGGCGCCCGCGACGTTCCAAGCTTTGGTTAATGATGTCTTGCGGGACTTCCTGCATCGGTTCGTCTTCGTATATCTTGATGATATTCTCATCTTCTCCCCGGATTCTGAGACCCATGTTAAGCATGTACGTCAGGTCCTGCAGCGGTTGTTGGAGAACCGGCTGTTCGTGAAGGGCGAGAAGTGTGAATTCCACTGCACTTCTTTGTCCTTCCTGGGGTTCATTATCTCCTCCAACTCCATTGCCCCTGATCCGGCCAAGGTTGCGGCGGTGACAGATTGGCCCCAACCAACAAGCCGTAGGAAACTGCAACAGTTCCTCGGTTTTGCAAATTTCTATCGGAGGTTCATTAAGGGCTACAGTCAGGTTGTTAGCCCCCTGACAGCCCTGACCTCCACTAAAGTCCCTTTCACCTGGTCGGATCGGTGTGAAGCCGCGTTTAAGGAGTTAAAACGTCGGTTCTCGACTGCAGCAGTTCTGGTGCAGCCTGACCCTGATCGCCAGTTTATTGTCGAAGTGGATGCCTCTGACTGAGGGATAGGAGCCGTGCTGTCCCAGAGTGGGGAGTCCGATAAGGTTCTCCATCCTTGTGCCTACTATTCCCGCAGGTTGACCCCGGCTGAAAGGAACTATGACGTCGGCAATCTGGAACCTCTGGCAGTGAAAGAGGCTCTTGAGGGGTGGAGACACCTTCTGGAGGGAGCCACGGTCCCCTTCACGGTTTTCACGGACCATCGGAACCTGGAATACATCCGGATCGCTAAGCGTCTGAACCCCAGGCAAGCCCGTTGGTCACTGTTCTTCGGTTGGTTTGACTTCCAGATCATGTATCGCCCCGGGACCAAGAACCAACAGTCCGATGCACTGTCCCGGGTGTATGAAGAGGAGGTCAAGCCAGAGCTGTCGGATCCACCGGACACCATCATCCCCGAGTCCACTGTTGTCGCAACCCTCACCTGGGACGTGGAGAAGACTGTCCGGGAGGCCCTGACACGACACCCGGACCCCGGAGATGGACCTAAAAACAGGCTATACGTCCCACCAGAGGCCAGGGCTGCGGTCTTGGACTTCTGTCACAGTTCCAAGCTCTCCTGCCACCCAGGGGTGCGAAGAACCGTGGCAGTGGTCCGGCAGCGCTTCTGGTGGGCGTCACTGGAAACCGACGTCCGGGAGTATGTCCAGGCCTGCACCACCTGCGCCAGGGGCAAGGCCGAACGTAGAAAGGCCCAAGGACTCCTCCAGCCGCTGCCAGTGCCTCGTCGCCACTGGTCCCACATAGGCCTGGACTTCATCACGGGTCTCCCTGCTTCCCAGGGAATGACAACCATCCTGACGATAGTGGACCGGTTCTCCAAGGCGGCCCACTTCGTGGCCCTCCCAAAGCTCCTGACGGCCCAGGAGACTGCAGACCTCCTGGTCCACCACGTCGTGCGTCTGCATGGTATCCCCACGAACATAGTCTCGGATCGTGGTCCCCAGTTCTCCTCGCAAGTCTGGAGGAGTTTCTGTAGGGAACTGGAGGCCACCGTGAGCCTCTCGTCCAGGTACCACCCTCAGACCAATGGCCAGGCAGAGCGGGCGAATCAAGATCTGGAGCAGGCCCTGCGGTGTGTAACTGCCATGCACCCGACGGCTTGGAGTCAACATCTGGCCTGGATCGAGTACGCCCATAATAGTCAGATCTCCTCGGCTACCGGCCTCTCCCCCTTTGAGGCATGTTTGGGGTATCAGCCCCCATTGTTCCCAGCCATAGAGGGAGAGGTCGAGGTCCCCTCGGTCCAGGCCCACCTCAGGAGGTGCCGTCGGGTGTGGCGCACAACCCGCTCTGCCCTGCTGAAAGCCCGGACGAGGGCTAAGGACCATGCAGACCGCCGGCGTACCCCGGCTCCTGAATACCTGCCCGAGCAGGAGGTATGGCTGTCAACCAAGGACATCCCTCTGCAGGTCGAGTCACAAAACTGAACGACAGATACATTGGACCGTTCACAATCACCAAAGTCCTCAGTCCGGCCGCAGTGAAGCTGAAGCTGCCAGCTTCACTGCGGATACATCCAGTCTTCCACGTGTCCCGGATCAAGCCTTGTCACTCCTCCACCCTCTGCACTCCCGGACCAGCGCCACCTCCTGCCCGTATCATCGATGGAGAGCCTGCGTGGACCATCCGCAGGCTCCTGGACGTTTGTCGACGGGGCCGGGATTCCAATATCTGGTGGACTGGGAGGGGTACGGACCTGAGGAACGCTCCTGGGTAAAGCGGAGCTTCATCCTGGACCCGGCCCTCCTGGCCGACTTCTACGACCGTCACCCCGACAAGCCGGGTCGGGCGCCTCCCAGCGCCCGTTGAGGGGGGGGGTCCTGTTGTGTGGGCCGCTCAAAGAGGAGGTACTGCTGGCCCATCGCCAGAGGGCGCCCTGCCTGAAGGTGGGCTTCAGGCACCAGAGGGCGTAGTCGCCGCCAGGAACTGGAATTGACAGCTGTCACTCATCACCTTCATCACACCTCACCCATAAAGGCCGGGAGAAGACACCACATCTCTGCCGAGAAATCGTCTAAACCATTCAGGTAGACACTCAGCCGTAATTATTGACTCAGCTAAGTTGTGACGTCTTTCACATCTGAGCTGGTAGCTATTGTACCTTTTGAGTTTGCAGCTTCTCCACTTACTACCAAGTTGGAGGGAGTGGTAAGAGTTGGCATTCTCCACTCTTCACTCTTACACTTGTTAAGAGGAGTCTGCACGGATTACCGGAGGAAGTAGTGAGATAAGGAGGTGGTGTTTTCTCCCTCCACCAGGAATAATCTGCTGACTGTTTTACTGGGTGTGTGCACACACACCCACTCTTGACTGTTTCTGTTTCCTGCCAGAAGTACCTGATCTGACAGCTGGAGACGGTGGCCAGCTGGGGACTCAGGACTTGGTGGCTTCGGAGTGTTCCAGATCCGTTGGCGGTGGAAATCGTGTGGGTCCCGACTCTTCTCTGGACGGGCGTCTCCTATCCTCGAGCCTGCCCACACGACACCAACTTTATAATTGACCGCAGTATTGAATTGTATCTGTATCCGTTGTGCACATTTCACAACATTAAATTGTTACTTCGTATTTCCATTGACCATTCATTTATGCCCCCTGTTGTGGGTCCGTGTCATCACACTTTTCACAACACTGCACTCTTCTGGACAGAGACCTCAATTTTCAATTTCAATTTATTTTCATTTATATAGCGCCAAATCACAACAGTGTTGCCTCAAGGCGCTTCACACAGGTAAGGTCTAACCTTACCAACCCCTAGAGCAACAGTGGTAAGGAAAAACTCCTTCTGAGGAAGAAACCTCAAGCAGACCAGACTGAAAGGGGTGACCCTCTGCTTAGCCCATGCTACAGACATAAATTACAGAACAATTCACAGAACGATTCACGAACGAATATACAAGAAATGCCGTTGGGTCACCAACACAAATACAACTCCCATCTCTGGATGGAGCTGCACCTTAAACAGAGAGAAAAAACAGAATCAGGCATCAGAAAGACAAAAAATAGTGTATAATTTTCCAGCATTAAACAACAAGAAAAACAGAAGAAATACTAAGGTGATCGCTGGCCACTAGCCCTAAGCTTCACTTAAAGACCCAGAATTTAGGTATAGTTGAGGCCGCAACACGCTCCATTTACTAATAAAATGAATTAAAAGAGTAAAAAGCGTAAAACAAAACTATACCAGTATGCTAGCCATATGAAAGGGAAAAGAAGTGCGTCTTAAGTCTGGACTTGAAAGTCTCCATACACAGAATCTGACTGTTTTATTGACCCAGGGAGATCATTCCACAGAACAGGGGCACGATAAGAGAAAGCTCTGTGACCCGCAGACTTCTTATTCACCCTAAATCTCTGATGGTGTTTTGTCCTGTGGCAGTTCGTCTGAGGGGCACCTCACAGTCCCCTCTAGAGGGGGTTTTCGATACTTAGTTGTGTCTCTCAGTGTACGCTGTCCCACCTTGCATCTTGCGACTATGTGCTGGATTTGCACACCCTGCAACTTGGTCCTGTCAGCTGTGGTAAAGTCCCCCCTCTATGTATCTGGTTGGCCTTTTCTAGTCACAGGTAGGTCTTCTTGATGTCAGCCATTTTATCTGTCACTGGTACATCCCATGGAGGGGCTTGGTCTTTCATGATATCTCCTCCTCCTGTTCCTTATCACATCTATCTTCAGCTGCTTGAGGCATTCTTGTGGGGGGAGACTTTCTGATGTATCCATGGATGTTCCTCGTCTCATCCTGGATTGTGGCGCTAACACTCACTAATCCTCACCTCAGGGTACTGGACTTTGGGTGGAAACCTCTGTGCATTGTGATGAGTTTTTGTGTTTTGACATCAGTGACATCTATCTCCTCCTTTGGCCAACACATTATCCCAGCTGGGTATCTGATGACTGATAGGGTGTGTGTGTATTGATAGCTCAGATCTTATTCCTACCATTGAGCTGGTTTCTCAGCACCTGTCTTACCTTCTGGAAGTAAGTGTGGATCATATCAGGCCCTGTTGCTGTGCAAAGCTTGCACTGTGTACAATTTCTCCAATCACAGCCATATAAGCCTTCATAAATTCTTCTGGGTTGTTGGGGTATCTTGGTGGCTTTCCTCACTCTTCTCTGTCTTGCACAGTCACTGACTTTTTGAGAACTGTCGACTCCATGCAGATTTACCATAGAGTGCCATACTGTTTGTATTTCTTCGTAACTGATGTAAATCAAGTCCAAGACATATTCAGTGGCAGCTTTACCATCAGAAAGCCTCGTCCACAACTACCACAAAAGACTCCAAGCTGTCATTGACGTTAAAGGGGGAAATACACGGTATTAAGAACACCTGAAGGACTCTCAGACCATGAGAAACAAAATTCTCTGGTCTGATGAGACAAAGCTTAAACTCTTTGGTGTGAATGACAGGCATCATGTTGTTTGCAGGAAATCAGGCACCATCCCTACAGTGAAGCATGGTGGTGGCAGCATCATGCTGTGGGGATGTTTTTCAGTAATGGGATCTGGGAGACGCGTCAGGATTGTGGGAAAAATGAATGCAGCAATGTACAGAGACATCCTGGACAAAAACCTGCTCCAGAGCGCTCTTGACCTCACACTGGGGGAATGGTTCATCTTTCAGCAGGACAATGACACTAAGCACATAGCGAAGATATCAAAGAAGTGGCTTCAGGACAACTCTGTGAATGTCCTTGAGTGGCCCAGCCAGAGCACAGACCTGAATCTGATCGAACATCTCTAGAGAGCTCTGAAAATGGCTGTGCACCGACGCTCCCCATCCAACCTGATGGAGCTTGAGAGGTGCTGCAAAGAGGAATGAACAAAACCGCCCAAAGATAGATGCACCAAGCTTGTGGCATCATATTCAAGGCTATAATTGCTGCCAAAGATGCATCAACAATGTATTGAGGAAAGGGTGTGAATACTTCTGTACACGTGATTTCTTAGTCTTTTTTATTTTTAATTTGCATAAATTTCAAAAAATAGTTTTTAAATGTTGTCACTATGGGGTTTCTGTGAAGGTTCTCAGTTGTCCAGATGGTTTCCATAGTTGAGAAGCTTGACTCTTCGACTGGACTGGGTTGCTTGACGTGAGGACATTTCGCTTGAAGTGAAACGTCCTCATGTCAAGCAACCCAGTCCAGTTGAAGATTCAAGCTTCTCTACTGTGTCACTATCGGGTGTTGTGAATCAGATTTTGAAGAGGAAAAAAATAATTTTCTCCATTTTAGAATAAGGCTGTAACATAAAAGGTGGAAAAAGTGAAGCGCTGTGAATACTTTCCAGATGCACCGTACGCGTGATTGAGTATCCTAGGAAGAATAAGGTTAATAATGATACAAATAAGGTTTAATCAAGTTTGAGAAAAGCACACATCATGTGTGAACACCTCGATAGATGGTGAATCACTCATTCACAGTTGAATATTTTATCCAAAGATCGGATCCCATTTCTCTCATCGACTTTGGTGCTTTCCAGTACTCTTTCCCACCATGGATCATGCCAGATGGCTGCAATATGATACAGCATTGATTTGCATTTACTTGCATGTTAAATCCAAGCATGACCTATTTAATAGCCTTGAGGAGATCTTGGCTACTGTAAATACACTGAAAAGCAGCTGCTTGGTTATTGGATCTGGGACATTGCGCTTTCCCGCTTTATGTATAAGATATCAGAAAGAAAACCATAAGCACTGAAAAGCATTGATGTGCTATGTCCCTGCACATGGACAAGTTATGGAGGGACCCTAATGCATAGCTGCATTCCATAGTACTTGCAAGTTCTGCATCATAAAAAATGCATCATAAAAAATAATGTATTCAACAGCGATGCAGAGCAGGGGCTGTAGCTGATGTCAGAGACGGTATAGAATTCACTATTAAGACCCCATTCATCAAATCTTAGCCTGATCGCAAATTTGGTGCTTAATGTTTTGCCAATTCACTTGGTAACACAAAGGAAACACAAAGGGCCTGATTTACCAAGATCTCAGATAACGAGTGCTAAATTGTGTGGGAAATCCAGACCTTTATGTATTGGGGTGAAGACAGGGTTGCATGTGATTAGAGCTGCCACGAACGACTACTTTGATAGTCGACTAGTCAATGATTATTTTTGTGATTAGTCGACTAGTCGGATCATACATAAATTGCAGCCTATCGCATTTCATCAATATCGATACCATTATCCATTCCGCTTATCAATCCAATTCCTTATCGATTCCATTATCGATACCTCCTGTGAATTTTCTGTGTGCTACAAGTAGGCTTTACAGGTTTTCTATGTCAACAACATTTTATTGAGTCTTAACGTAAATAAATATATAATTGGTCACTGGATCTTGATCTCTGGACATAGAAAAAAAATCTGTAGTTTTTGTCAAAACCATTTCCTTTCAGACATTAACGGCATGGATGTCACTTCATACGTCTGAGCTGAGCTCAGCTGGCTGCTGGAGGCTGCATGTCTGCAGTAATACAGTCTTGGGCTGCTGCACATCAGCCAGAACATCTCATTTTGGGAGGAAAAAAAAAAATTTGATCGATTGCAGTTTGTTGTTTGTATTACAGTGTTTGAAAAGAGGTGTCATTTGATTTAAACGGCGATTTGCTTTGAAGTTATTCATTCCGAGCAGACTATCTTTTTAACTTAATTAAGGGGGAGCAGCATATGGAGCAATGGAACGGAGGATGATTCTCGTTTTTCTTGCAACAAGACAGGAGTTCCAGTTAGTCACTTTAATCCGCACAAAAGTGACTCATGATTGACATTTTAATGGCTTTAAGAGGGGATGAGAAGCGGAGTTACCCCTTCTGAAGAGGAACAAAGCTTCATTGGTTCAAGGTTCAAAGTAAATGACTTGTTGACTACTAAATTAGTTGTTGAGGGTTTCAATAGTCAACACTGTCGTGACTAATCGACTAGTGGTGGCAGCCCTGCATGTGATTTACTAAAAGTAAATATGCAATTAATAGAGGGCGGTAATGTGATGTAGACAGCAGTGTGTATATGAGGATTTTACGTGTGTTAATGGCCATGAACCCAAAATTAAATCAAATCAGCCACTTAGGTTAAGTTACTGGATGCAGATGCAAGGCACCTCTTTATCCACACATAAAAGACATGGAAGACAACTTAGTACTTGAATAGCAGTATATTTGATTTATCTACATAATTTGGTCTATGTCATAATTACTATCATCATTTCTCCAGTGTTTGCCAAATCTATTTTTTAAAATGGATTCCATTCTGTGCTTTCTCTTTGTAAATTATAGATTCTTCAAATCCAGACATAACCTTCTGGGAAATAATTTCTTGCTGTGTGACCCATTATTTGTTTTCTGCTAATGAGATAAGTAGTACTTTCACTTGCAGTAAGTGCCTTGCACACATCTGTGTTCAAGCACTGGCAATAATAATAATAATAAAAAAAAAACCCTCCTGTTTTAGACATTCAACTCCTTCTCCATCCATGGCACTCCAGCAAACTGATGAACACTGACAATGCGCTCTCCTGTGGTAAGCACAAAGAACTGTGCATCCCTGCAAAACACCCTGCAACGACTCACCAGACTGCCAAAACACCATGGACAAAACAAGAGTCAAATGCAGGGATGTTTCTGAGTATAAATACAGGTAAAATAAAGAAGTCAGAATGACTTGAGTGAAATAATTTGGCTAGCTAAGAACACCACCTAATAACACCCACACCCACTACATCCAGAAGTGGGAGTAGGTGTCTTCTTCTGCAAGCCTCCCATCCTGGACACCAGCATGGACTCCCACAATTTCCTATAAATTTGTATTGTTAAATTGTGTCGGTAGCATGGCCCAAACAGAGGGTTACCCCTTTGAGTCTGGTCTGCTTGAGGTTTCTTCCTCAAATCATCAGAGGGAGTTTTTCCTTAGCACTGTTGCCTGTGTGCTTACTCTGGGGGTAGGTAAGGTTAGACCTTACTTGTGTGAAGCACCTTGAGGCAACTTTGTTGTGATTTGGTGCTTTATCAACAAAATCAATTGAATCAAAATTTTGAATTAAGTTGGATCAACAAAGTTAACCTTGTGTAAGACAAAGCAAATCACATAAACTAAACTGCTGAACCAAAGGCTTTGCTACACTTGAGTTAGTCTGACTATAAAAGTCTCATGGCATTTACTCAGCAATGGCTGAGTTGGAATTACTGAAAAATAAGATCCATACAAGGTGTTACCTTAGTTTTTTTTAAGTTGAGTGGTGCCCTTTTTTGAGAATATGAAGAACTCACTATAACTAATATACTAAAGGAAAACCAACAATGTGGGTCGAAGAAGGTGCTATATTGGGTTTCATTAATGTAGTTGACACATAAACAACTATGGTGTCATCTCAACACAGTGCTCAGGTTTTGGCACCTGATAATCTGATCACTACTTTGAAAAAGATGAAACCTCTTAACAAGTGAGATGGGACTTTGGAATGAGACTGGGATTTTGTCCATATTTGTAAAAAGGATTTTGTCCACTGGGATATTGTCCATTGGGATTTAGTCAATGATTCTTGTGACTTCATGACAAAATTAAAGTCTGGGTGTGTCACAATTAAAACAAACAAACAAATAACACAAAAACATTTAGGTTGAATATACTGTAAAAAGTATTTGTATTTATTTATTTTGGCAGAGGTGTCAAATCCGGCTTTAGAAAGTAAAAACCCTCCCATGTGTTGCTTCTACCTGTGAACTTAAAACAGGTGACCTCAGTAATTAGCTCATCCACCTGCCTGAAGAGCTGAACTAATTACAATCAGCTGGTTTATTGGGAAGCTGGAACAAATACTGTATGTGGCTGGACTTTTACTTTCTGAAGCTAGATTTGACAACTCTGTATTTTGGCCTTTTGCAACATTGTCACCCCGTTATCTATTTTGTGACAAAATTGATTTGGGCACAAATAACAAACGGGGACACACACAGAACACGAGCACTGATTGTAAGTGCAGTAAAATTATAATTTAACCTGAACCACTGTACAAAACACATGAAAATCAATACTCACCACACAAACAAGCCTGTTTTCTGGAGACAAGGTGAGTGAAAGGCGCGACGTGTTTTTAACCTTCAATCGACCGAGTGAATTCATTTATGACCCCGGGCCTATACAGTAGTGTTCAGAAAAATAGTAGTGCTATGTGACTAAAAAGATTAATCCAGGTTTTGAGTATATTTCTTATAGTTACATATCATGAATGCTTGGTCTTGTTGGATTTGTGAGAATCTACTGAATCTACTGGTACCTTGTTTCCCATGTAACAATAAGAAATATACTCAAAACCTGGATTAATCTTTTTAGTCACATAGCACTACTATTATTCTGAACACTACTGTATTTTTGTGCATCATTTATCTAATTTTAATTGGAAAAGGTTTCCTATCATGAACTTGTTAATCCATTTGTCCTGCATTTGTTCATAGAATTTTGCAAGGATCGGCCGATTCCTGTGGCAAGTATAATCCAAACTTGTGTGGGGTCACTTATGACCCACCAGGAACATCTGTGAGATTTTCAACATTATAACTTCAGATGATATTGTAATTTGCCAACTGTAATCATTATATTTTACTGTTTTGCAAGGAAGGCATGGCCAAGAGACCTAGAATAGCAAGATTTACGGCTGCACAAGCATTGAGACTGATTCTTGATGCTCAGGATGAAATAGCTTATGATTGTCACAAAGGATGACTGATGGGTTCATTGAGATTTGTATTGGCATATTTGCTGGTCACCGGTTCTTCTATGTTTGATGCGATAATATCCTGGCCTATTAATCCCAAAATAGCTTGATCAATAGAAGGTTAACATCCATTCTGCTGCAGGTTAAGTCTTGTTTTGTTAATGGTTAGAGCAGAAATCCGGTGTCGCAGACCAAACACTCCGCCCCTAAAAATCGGTCCACCTTTTGCATCTGCGTATATGTCATTTCGGACCACAGCCTCACGTCTGAGACGGAGTCTCTTCACCCAAAGCAATCAAATGGATTAATGGGATTATTAACCAACAGATGATAAAGGTAAAACCTCTTAAATCATTCTGAAGTCAGTTTTAAGCAGAAACTCGACAAAATTCTGTGACGTTTTGAAATGACCGATGGGCAGTGAACGCATCAGCTAGCAGCTTGTTTAGCTGCAGTGCACTGATCACTTCCGCCGCTTTTTATGATGAAATAATGCTGAATCATGTGGAAATGATTGTTGTACAAAAGCTTCAGATATTTGTCGCTGAGATAGATGATGACTGGAGTGCAGTTTGAAGCAGAAATGAGGTGTTAATCCGTGAACCGAGTCATCAGGAGGTACCGATTTTTAGGGGGACTGTTTGGCCGGTGACACCGGCCTCACACAAGTAATGCCACTGTGGCAAGTTCAGGGTATTCTCCTTGAACTTTAATCCAGAAAGATGAGATTGAACAGGATGTGAATAAAGTCTTAGTTATCTATCATTTTTTAAAAAAAATTAAAGTAGTATGTTCTCCTGTGCTGGTGTGAAAGGTGATTTAGATGAAGGTTTTGGAAAAAAAAAGGTTTGTGCATTCACTCCTTCCCATTGATCTGAAAGAACTTTCTCTACACATGGGCCTTTTTTCTGCAGCCCCAGTACAAAATGTAATTGTTTCTTAATTTTCTCATTCATTTTTGCTCTTGCTAGCCAGATAATTTCATCTCCGTTAAAAGTGACTGGTATTCTCATGCACCTTTGCTGACAGAGATGAAAAACTAAAGTGGAATTCAAGGTCCTTTCTGCAGTAATTTCATTCTCCATCTTGAGAAAGGGATTGTTATGATTTTGTGATTTATCGCTGTACAGACAGCAACACAAAGATTCGTAACACAAGTCAACATCTGTCTGATAAATTTACTGGCAAGAATGTCCTGGGATGACTTCCAGCCTGATCCTTTCTGTGTGGAGTCTGCATGTTCTCCCCGTGCCTATGTGAGTTTCCTCTAGGTGCACCACTTTCCTCCCACAAGAATAAAAAAACAAACAAACAAACAAAAAAGAACCAACATGCGTATTTAAGGTTTGCTCCTTTCTCTACCCCTGACTGAGGCAGCGTCTCTTCATCTGGAGTTGGTCCCCAGGGGTCGGACTGTGGCTCCCCACTGCTCCAAGTGTTTAGATTATGTCTAACTGGAATTAGAATGGGTTCAATTCAATTTATTCATTTTATATAGCGCCAAATCACAACAGAGTTGCCTCAAGGCGCTTCACACAGAACAATTCAGAAAACAAAATAAAATGAATGAAAAGATTAAAAAGCATAGTAAAAGAGTAAAAAAGTAAAACGCATAGTACAACCCCAATTCCAGTGAAGTTGGGACATTGTGTGAAATGTAAATAAAAACAGAATACGATTTGAAAATCCTCTTCAACCTATATTCAATTGAATACACCACAAATACAAGATATTTAATGTTCAAACTGATAAACTTTATTGTTTTTGTGCAAATATTTGCTGAGTTTGAAATGGATGCCTGCAACACATTTTAAAAAAGCTGGGACAGTTTACCACTGTGTTACATCACCTTTCCTTCTAACAACACTCAATAAGCATTTGGGAACTGAGGACACTAATTGTGAGTGTCATGATTGGGAGCATCCCCAAAAATCTCAGCCGTTCACAAGCCAAGATGGGGCGAGGATCACCACTATGTGAACAACTGCATGAAAAAATAGTCCAACAGTTTAAGAACAATGTTTCTCAATGTTCAATTGCAAGGAATTTAGGGATTCCATCATCTACAGTCCGTAATATAATCAGAAGATTCAGAGAATTTGGAGAACTGTCTACACGTAAGCGGCAAGGCCGAAAACCAACACTGAATGCCCGTGACCTTCGATCCCTCAGGCAGCGCTACATTAAAAACAGACATCACTGTGTGAAGGATCTTACCGCGTGGGCTCAGGAACACTTCAGAAAACCATTGTCAGTTAACACAGTTCGTCACTACATCTACAAGTGCAAGTTAAAACTCTACCATGCAAAGCGAAAGTCATACATCAACAATATCCAGAAACACCATCGCCTTCTCTGGGCCCATGCTCATTTGAAATGGACAGACGCAAAGTGCAAAAGTGTGCTGTGGTCTGATGAGTCCACATTTCAAAATGTTTTTGGAAATCATGGATGTCGTGTCCTCCGGACAAAAGAGAAAAAAGACCATCCAGATTGTTACCAGCGCTAAGTTCAAAAGCCAGCATCTGTGATGGTATAGGGGTGTGTTAGTGCCCATGGCATGGACAACTTACACATCTGTGATGGCACCATCAATGCTGAAAGGTACATCCAGGTTTTGGAGCAACACATGCTGCCATCCAAGCAATGTCTTTTTCAGGGACGTCCCTACTTATTTCAGCAAGACAATGCCAAGCCACATTCTGCATGTGTTACAACAGCGTGGCTTCGTAGTAAAAGAGTGTGAGTACTAGAATGGCCTGCCTGCAGTCCAGACCTGTCACCCATTAAAAATGTGTGGCGCATTATGAAGCGCAAAATACGACAACGGAGACCCCGGACTGTTGAACAACTGAAGTCGTACATCAAGCAAGAATGGGAAAGAATTCCACCTACAAAGCTTCAACAATTAGTGTCCTCAGTTCCCAAATGCTTATTGAGTGTTGTTAGAAGGAAAGGTGATGTAATACAGTGGTAAACATACCACTCTCCGAGCTTTTTTGAAACGTGTTGCAGGCATCCATTTCAAACAGCAAATATTTGCACAAAACAATATAGTTTATCACTTTAAACATTAAATAAAGGACTCTGAGGAAGATGTGACTCTCACATTGAAACGTCAGTCCCTTTGAACATTTTTTTCACCACCTTATTAAAGACTTTTTGCACTTATTTCTGTGCTGCACCAGTTATTTCTTCTTTTTTATTAAATATCTTGTCTTTGTGATGTATTCAATTGAATAGGTTGAAGATGATTTGCAAATCATTGTATTCAGTTTTTATTTACATTTTACACAACGTCCCATCTTCATTGTAATTGGGGTTGTAACATAATATGCCAGTATGCGAGCCATACGGGTTCAATGCAGAAGACAAATTTCATTGTATGTACAGTATGTATGTATGTACACTGACAATAAAAGGCCTATCTTCTTCTCCTAAAATGTTTTCATTGTTTTGCTGATTAATCTTTTAACAATTTGAAATTGGTTTGTTGAACATTTTACTTCTGAATGAATAATAATTTCCTTGTAAATATTTACAGCCCAGTCTCATGTTTTTTTTTTTTTTTTGTGCTCCCATAATGAAATGAGTCAAATTTTTGTGACAGGGTTTTTTTTTTTTAACTCACTATTACTAACCCTACTCCTACCCCCAACCCTAACCTTAACCTAATCCTACTCCTTCCGCCCACTCTAACCATAACCACCCCAACTGCCCACTTCACTTTTAATTTCATGCAGCCATCATGGAATGAATGAGAATAAATTTGTGCTGCCATGACGAAAATGAGGTGCTTTTCGTCACAGTAGCACAAACAAATAGATTAATGTATATTTCGTGGTGCTGAATCATGACTTGCCGTAAAACTGGGTTGAATATGTAATATAGTTTCATATCAAAATAAATAAAGCAATAATTTTCCCCTTGCTTGTTATGGGTTTTTGTGGCCCGGTTTGGCAGAGCCCACTGACTGGTACAGGACTGTAGCCCGGGAGTTGAGTATCACTGCCAATGAGGACCAAAGTCAACAGGCCAATTAACTTTACCGGTGTGAAGGACTGTGGGTCACCACGCTGACTGGACTCTGTAATTACTTGGATGCTTCATTCTATGATCTTTGCATGTTTGAAAATTGTTTGTTGTACTTTGTTCATGTGATATTTGTTATCATTTGTATGGCCAAAGCAGATGGTCACCCCCTCTGAGTCTGGTCTGCTTGAGGTTTCTTCCTACAATCACAAAACACTTGAGGGAGATTTTCCTTACCAGTGTTGCCAGTGTGCTTGTTCAGTGGGGTTGGCAAGGTTAGACCTTATCCTTGTGAAGCACCTTGGGGCAACTTATGTTGTAATTTGGCAGCACATAAATTGAATTGAAATCAATTAAATGTTCACAATAAATACTGGGGTTCACCAGGGATGTGTTCTGGCTCCTGCACTGTGCAGTGACTGCATGGACTGGTTGTTGGGTAGAGTTATGTAAACCAGTGGTTTAGGTGCTTTTGTTGGCAAGTGACAGTTTACTGACCTTTGTGGACATTGCGATGATCTTTGCAGAATCAATAGACACCCCGAACGCAGCACTTGAGAAGCTGAGTGAGGAATAAGAGTCTCCAGGCTTTCAGTGTCTTACTGGACTCTGCCATCAGAAATGTATCTATATGAGATGATACTACTGAATCTGCAGAAACATTTAGTTATATCAGTAGTGACATTCATGTCTCTGGTTATTCTGCCTTTGAGATCAAGAGATGCCTGGGAAGAGCACTGAGATGTTTGGTGATACTGATATCTTTGCAGGAGAACAAAGGTCCACGTCTTCAGGGTCTTGGTGCTTCCTGTCTTGCTGCATGTTACGAGACTTGGATGGTAACCAGTGACCTAAGGCCATGACTGGATGTCTCTTTGAAGGATCCTTGGTATTGCTGGAATGACTTTTTGTCAAACAAGTGCTTACTTAGGGAGACTTGTGCACTTGTGCTCCGAGAAAACCTCGGTAGACAATTTTAGACTCAAATTTCAAGGCCATGCAGAACAATGGTAACACTAAATCAAAAAGATGAACAGGTGTCAAACATGACATACATGAACACTGCATACTCTTTGTGCCCCTTCTTATTTTAGTTTTAACAGTTTGCTTGATTAGAAAAAAAGAAACAAAAAACATTGTGTTCTTTTTTCCTTGTTCCTAAAATGTTGTCAATGCAAGTGTTTATGGTCTTGACAGCGCACAATGGTTTTACACCACACTTCCCAGTTTGGAAAACACTTGAATTCATTGCCAGTTGACCCACATTGAGCCAAGGATCTCATAATTGTTCATGATAACCATAAAAACTGTCTTGTGTTTAATGTCCCGCAACACATAAGTGTCACCTACTTTTTGTTACGGACACAGTTAAATATGAGTGATAGTGTAACCACAGCAAAAGACCTACTGCAGTTGCAGTTACTGCAAACTTTGAGGTTGCACTGTGATGGATGACCTCGTGTCCTCACCTAATGAAAACATGAACATACCACTGTAATTACTTCTATGAATAAAATAAGAATCCATATCATTTGGCTCTTATCTCTAGAACAATCAATGTCTAGCCTTTGGTCTCTGTGTTATAAAATACTGTTGAGCTCTTGTTGTAGAAAACCACATAAAAGCTGCTTTATTAGAAAAAAAAAAACAGGTGCAGCATTTAGCAGCAAAGTAGGTTGAAAATTGGACAGAAGATAAACTGTGAACGTCACAGAGGATGACAGAGAAAAATGAGGGAATAAAGCAAGATGAAAGGTGATAATACTGCAGAAAATATCATGGCCAGCACCCTATATACCTTTGCTTTGGGGATTCGAGGGTATGTCTATGTTTTATGAAAAAGGCCTGAAGGAGGATTCAATGACATTTGGCGTTAAGATTTTCATATTACAGTCCAACCAATATTGTAATTATGTTCTCAAAAAGGACAGCATCAGAGTATAAGCTACGTTTACATTGGCTAGTTTTTTGTTGTGCTCACTTCTGTGCTACCAACTGCCTTTTCTTGTACATCCAAACAAGCAAACCCAGCAAAGAGCTCCAAGCAAAAAACAGTGCTAAATCACAACGATGTCACCCCAGACTTCTTCACATGGATAAGGTCTAACGTTACCAACTCCCCTGAGCAAGGACATAGGCAAAAGGGAAAGCTCCTTCTGGCGTTTTTTTTAAGGAAGAAATCTCAAGCAGACCAGACTCAGAGGGGTGAATTACTGCTTAGGCCATTCGAACAGTATCAGAGAGCATAAAACTAATGAATAAAATGCAGACACACCGTGCAAAACACAGTCCAGAACAGATCTGATTGTAAAAAGTCCCAATTTTAAGTCAATATGAAGTGTTATTGTTATAGCACTACAGTATCCATCAGGTTAGCAGGCTGGGGGGATTATTGTTCAGTGGTCCAGCAGACAGTAACAAAAACCCTGGCCCTGGGGTCTAGTTTTGGCAACAGCACCTCAGACAGAGAGAGAAAGTTTTATGGTTATGGGTCTGGATTGTTACAGGAGAAGGACTTAAACACTGGGAGCAAGGAACAGAACTGGTTGTGAACGAAAAGAGATTTATTTACAATAAACAAATGAATATTGCTGCACTGGTTATATGGCCTGCTGAGCCAAGACAGGGCCCACTTGTAGTGGCGGAAATCTGGGAGTTGCAGTGCACACACGGACAGATTTGGGAATCTGAGAATGAGCAGGAATCCTGGGGTATTTGGGAACTGGATCCGGAGCCAGGTGGGACACACATAACCGAGGACGTGGAACTAGGAGTTAGGAGGAGAACAGAGGTGAGTGATTGCACTCATAACACTGGGAAGCCTTCAGCAACAAACAGTTCACAGTAGGCTTAAAACAGGAATGTTCACAGGTCCAGGAATAAAGGTTACTTTCTAGGAAATAAGGTTTACTGTTCAGGAATTGTTCACAGTTCATGAATACTCTCCAGAGGTCACATGCTGTGCATCTTGTGACGCAGTTCCAATTAAGCAGGACCTGACTTTTAGAAATGACTTGGAAAGTTCTTAGTGGTTCTACATCAGAACTGATACAGTCAGTTCTTGAAAACAGTTCTTAGTTATGCAGTCACAAACAGCAGCAGCGTAAGAACGGGATCTCACAGACATGCAGGAACTTAACTGAAGCGTGGTAGAGCTACGTGCTCTGAAGCTGAAAGCCGAAGAGCTCCTAAGTGAAGTAGTGCTTGGTAGTGGCGTGGGAGCCAGGAGGATATGCGACATGGGAGCTGCGCAGGAAGGCATCTGGAAACACCAAAAAGATCAACGAGCTCTAATACGGAAATTAGAGTTGGCCAAGCTACCTTGAGATGAGCTGCAGAAAGCTCAGACATTAGAGCGCATGAAAGCGTCAGTGTAGACAAGGTCATGGATTTCTCATGGTGAGTCAACGTGTAGAATCCGGCAGTGACTGAGCTCAAAGCCGGAGTTGAAGTAATCCACTCCTGATGAGCCACAGATGAGCATCAGGTGTGAGTAGCTGACAAGCAGCAGGTGTTCCCCGGCTCCGCAGCGCTCCACCTGGAGAGAAAACGGATAAACTACACATATGAGGTTAAACAGGGTAAGTACCAAGTATCAGTTGGCTGGAGGCAACAGTGAGTAACTGGTACAGTTATTTTATTGGTTTAGCTGCCGTCTGAAAACCTTAACACTAGACGTTGTTGTATCCTCTGTCAAGCACCTCTAAAAACGTTATATGTAGAAGAGCATATTTTGGTTTGAAAGATGTTTTTGCAACAAGATGCTATAGAACAAAAATGCTGGTTGGGGATGGAACTGGGGAATTTTACAATTACAGTGACTAATATGGCTGCCGGGAAATCACTGATTGACTGGTGCAGGCGGGACTCTGGTCTGCTGTGAAGACCTTCAGGTTGGCCTTTCACGTCGTCAATCACTGCACAATGAGCGGTTGCTTAGGTACAACATATCTATGACTGCATATGCATATGCTGGCAAATGTGTGTTGTTTTATTTGTTTAGGACGGTCTCAACAGATGGTCACCCCACTGAGTCTGTTCTGCATGAGTTTTCCTGCTATAATAAAAAAATAAATAAATACCTGAGGTAATTTTTCCTGATCACTGTTGCCAATTTGCTTTTATCATGATGTGGGCAAGGTTTAAACCTTGCTTGTGTGTGGCACATTAGGGAAACTTTTGTTGAGATTTGACACTGTATAAATAAATTTAACTTAGTTAAAATAATAATACCATGATACAGTACATGCAAAGTTACAAAAATGTAAAATGTTTACAGAGCAACAGCAGAACAAAAACAGGAGAATCACATTTGAGCTTCAATAGACTCCCAAGTCACATATCTGTTTTTTATCATAGACAGCTTTTCCCCCTGAAAATTATTATTATTATTATTATTAGGAAATGTTACCTCACTGTCTCTAGGATTGTTTCTAGTTTTTTTGTTGGTTTGCTTATGGGGTTTAATACATGTAGCAATATGGGATCAATAGTGTATTTGTTGCATGCCGTGTGTGTTGCACTGACCTTAAAACACCTGATGACTAAAAGCATCAAAACTGCATAGCTTCTGTTCCATTTCCTAATGGAATCAGCTATTCCAATGCAACGTGGGGCACAATTTTCCACACAAGAGATGGGAATTAGTCACACAGCGAGCTGAATACTGTTATTCACAAGAAGAAAATAGTGTCGTTTGCCAAGTTGCACATTATCACCAAATGTGGTTCATTTGTTATCGGCATCATTGTTCAGGGGAAACAGCCGGCGTCTAAATTTACACACGTGTAGGTTGGACTAATTCAACAATGACACATTTAATATGATGTTATGAATAAAATCTGTGCATTTGTTTTGGCTTTGTTTTTTCATTTTTGTCACTGATGCAAACTGTAGGCCGGATCAACAATAATCCCAAGCGTACATTACAAAAAAATTCTTACGTGTGCAAACCCAAGTCTTTATGCAGTATTTTTGTGTGGGGGTGCATGTGTGTCTCATCTGTGCTGGGACGTATGTTAGTGATTTCACAGCTAAAAAGAGATCCTGGAGCCATTATATTTCATTCAAAGAAACATTAAACTGGAGATTATACAAATATTTCTGTGACACCAGAATGAAACGACACAAACACAGGCAATGACAAAGAGGTGTTTGTAGTTGCACAAGGTCGCGCAATCGCAATCCCAAAATGTACATACACTGCTTTGGAAATATCCGCACTCATCTCAATATGGTCAGTGTAACCTTTTGTTCTATATATCCTCCTGACTACCAGGACATACAGTATTTGAAGAGTTCAGGTGCAAAACCCTTTATCTCCAGCAGGCCACTCTAGTTTTAAATAAGGATATTGACCTGATGGAAGTTGTACATCTCCATGAATCATTCTTTCTTGTTATGGTGCACTGAACAAAATAGCAGAATCTCAAAAATCAACCTTTATTCAGAATGTGTTAATTAACAACCTTTAATATATTTGGCTGCAAAACTTGGTATCTCCGCTGTCAGTTTGTTTGCAAAACTCAGAATGTTCATCACTTAATGTACGCTAGGACAGAGATGTGAAGTCGGCTAAAAGTTCTTCAGCATGCTCCTGCAGGTGTTCCACCTGCTGCATGTGCCTGATGTTTGGGAAAACAAGCGAGACGAGAGCCGCGTGAAGCCACACATCTGGCTCTCTCAGTCTCCTCCTCCTCTCTGCGCCACTCCATGGCACAGAGCCCAACTAAGCGTGCAGTCACAAAGTTCTTCTGGTTTGGATTTAAAGGAGCAAACTGGAGTGATCTGAATTGTTCATCAGCAGATGGATGACTATGGGTGTGTGTGGAGACAATTTGCCTCATTCACAATGTGACAGAACTTAACAATGCGCTGTTACGTGGTAACATGTTGCAGCAGTTCCTGAGGACACTTGACGCCTCTGCCTCAAATCATCACATTCGTGATTAGCAGCCAAGAATGTATCCATGACCAATGTCTGTATTCTGTCAATCACTTGGTCATTTCAGCTTGTGGGTGTCCTACCAGAACGTGCGTCGCTCTCTACTGAAATGTGCCCATTTTTGAAGCAGTTATATAGACCTCTTTTATTAACGTTATCCCCATGGCATCATCACCAAAAGCCTGCTTAATCTTGCAAATGGCTTCTGCTTGGGTATCACCAAGTTTTTGGCAAAATTTGATGCCACACCTTTGCTCAAGTTGTTCCATCATGTTATAGCAAATGAGAATTGGATGGCTGCTCAGTACACATGTTCATTCTAAGGCTGATGGTTAGCAATATAGTAATTGGGATCAAAGATCATTGTCAAGGTTCAAATGTCAGTGATTGGGTTCAAATTACAGTGACCATGATGAAAGGTCAGAAACATGACCAAAAGAGCGATGAGGACCGAAGACCAGGATCACAGGATAACAGGTATGCTTTGGTCCACATCCAGATCTGTATATTTTCAGACAGATGTGATCCCCGAGACCAGCCTAAAAAGAATGTGTGGAAATGTGTGATTGGTTTTATCAGCCATGTTGATGGTGTCTTCTTTTATACGGTTTCTTCTTGATAAAGATTGCCTACTGGCCCCCACATGGGACCTTGCTGTTTTGTAATTGAAGCCTGTTCCTCTGCAGGCCTTGACTTGCTGGTAGCAGTGAGTGTCCATGTGGGGCGAGGACAAAAAGAATGAAAAAATGTCCTTGGCATGAAGGAGGAACCACGAAACACATTGTGTTGTTTGAGTCAGGCCGTGTGGCGAGCTACTTTTGGGGCCCTTGCACGCTGGCAACGAAAGAAGATCGTGAACAGATGGAGGAGTAAATGGAACAGTGGGAACAAAGTGAGGAAAAAGAAACAAAGGGAAAGAAAGGGAATGAGTGGCTGGCGTGTTATCAGTGGAGCTGTGGGTAATGATCTGTGCACCAGTCTTAAACCTGTCCGATGTAAACAAACAAGCAGAAAGCCTTTAAGTGCTATGAATCACTGCAGCCAGAAAATTGGTTGAATTTCATTAGCATGGTTTTGATTCTAGCATGCTGAACACGCACAGTGTTACAGGCTTGATATACAACTGCATTTTGTGTATGTCAGATAGAGATAATGTAGAAGTGATCCAGAAACTGTAAGATTACAGAAAGGTTGTGAGCAGTGGTGTTTAATTTCAGTATAGCTGTAGTAGTGAGGGGCGTCACTACTTGTTGCTTGTCTTTGAGATATAGATGATTGTACTGTCACGTCAACAAAAGCTGGCAGGCAAGACCTTATACCAACACTTGGAAGTAAATGTGTATCAAACTTAAAAAAAATTCTAGTAAATTTAGAAGAATTAAATCCTGGCTATGCCCTGTTGCCTGTTGGACCCGTGCTTATCACTGGATATCATAGTGTGAAACGGATAAGAGTCTACGAGATTAGATTAGACATAACTTTATTAATCCCTTGGGAAGACTCCCTCAAGGAAACTGAGGTTCCAGCAGCACTGTATCGCAGCACACAGGGTAAGAAGCACACAGAGTATCTAAAGTGAAAGTAAAAAAACAATTTGCAAACATAAATATAAATACCAGAAATACTGCTCGCTACTGGTTTACTGGCTACTACTGTTCCTCTCCTTCCCGTCCTCTGTCTTCCTGTTACTCCTCCCCCCTGGATGGGATACCAAACAATCATAGATTACTTTCCTGGTCAAGGTCAGTACCCAGGGACAGCTGATGAAGTGTCTGGTCTAATGGTACTGGCAGGTAACCTGAAGCACACAGCAGTGACTGAAGTCAAGTCGATGGGATGGTAGTTCAACTCCTATGCCAGAGAGCCACTTCTTGTCTTTTGTCAGAAAATACACCTACAAAGAAGTGTTTTTTTCTTTTAACCTTGCATTTCGGTGGTTATTACAATCAGTCATGTATATCTGTGTCGAAATAACTCTGAAAGTGATGAATAGATTTTCACCAAATGTGGCAGAAATATTTTTGGAAAGTGTCTCTGATTAACTTTTGGAGTAGAGCAGTCAAAAGTCATGGTTGTCAAAAACTGTCTGTAAAGAACATTTTCCAGAATGTCTCCTCAATGGCATAAGAAGTTTGGCAAAAGTGATGGTGTGAAGTTTGTATCAGTCAGGAAATGTTTCATAATCAAATGGTGAGAGTGACATGGGGCTGCAGGGTACCACAAGTGGACGTACTCCTGCCTTGCAATAAGAAGGGCCCCGTTTTGAGGCTACTCTTGTACATCTGAACTTGTGTCAGTAAGGTCACCTGGTGTAAACTGTTAAATTGATTGACATTTGGTAAATTTGATTTCTTCTCACCAATTCTCCAACCCATCTTCATATGTGTGAAATTGTTGGGTTTAATTTTGGGTTTGGGTTTAATACATAGATAATTGGCAAAGCTTCTGGGGAAAACCTGGTCTTGTTAGGAGAGACGGCATCCATCCCACTTTGGATGGAGCAGCTCTCATTTCTAGAAATCTGGCCAATTTTCTTAAATCCTCCAAACCGTGACTATCCAGGGTTGGGACCAGGAAGCAGAGTTGTAGTCTTACACACCTCTCTGCAGCTTCTCTCCCCCTGCCATCCCCTCATTAGGGACGGTGCCTGCTCCCAGACCACCAACAACCAGCAAAAATCTATTTAAGCATAAAAATTCAAAAAGAAAAAATAATATAGCACCTTCAACTGCACCACAGACTAAAACAGTTAAATGTGGTCTATTAAACATTAGGTCTCTCTCTTCTAAGTCCCTGTTGGTAAATGATATAATAATTGATCAATATATTGATTTATTCTGCCTTACAGAAACTTGGTTACAGCAGGATGAATATGTTAGTTTAAATGAGTCAACACCCCTGAGTCACACTAACTGTCAGAATGCTCGTAGTACGGGCCGGGGCGGAGGATTAGCAGCAATCTTCCATTCCAGCTTATTAATTAATCAAAAACCCAGACAGAGCTTTAATTCATTTGAAAGCTTGACTCTTAGTCTTGTCCATCCAAATTGGAAGTCCCAAAAACCTTACTGTTACTGTGAGTTTCTCTGTGAATTTTCAGACCTTTTGTCTGACTTAGTGCTTAGCTCAGATAAGATAATTATAGTGGGCGATTTTAACATCCACACAGATGCTGAGAATGACAGCCTCAACACTGCATTTAATCTATTATTAGACTCTATTGGCTTTGCTCAAAAAGTAAATGAGTCCACCCACCACTTTAATCATATCTTAGCTCTTGTTCTGACTTATGGTATGGAAATTGAAGACTTAACAGTATTCCCTGAAAACTCCCTTCTGTCTGATCATTTTTTAATAACATTTACATTTACTCTGATGGACTACCCAGCAGTGGGGAATAAGTTTCATTACACTAGAAGTCTTTCAGAAAGCGTTGTAACTAGGTTTAAGGATATGATTCCTGTTAAAGATTTTGTATATATGTTATCACTGTTAAACGTTTGTACATTTGCCTTCTTTCTCATGAGAACGGTGTTGTGCTGTTTTGCACTTCACCCTGAGAACGTACGTGTTATTCAACCTTGTTTAGCTTTGTCTTCTTTCTCATGAGAACGGTGTTGTGCTGTTTTGCACTTCACCCTGAGAACGTACGTGTTATTCAACCTTGTTTTAGCTTTGTCTTCTTTCTCATGAGAACGGAGATGTGCTGTTTTGCACCTGTCTTAATGCAATCCTGAGAATTCAATTTTGTTTTGAAGTTTGTGATGTGGTGTTTAGTGTGAAGGAGTGTGGAAGACAGGACACTTCAGGCAGATGCAGAACAGCTGATACCTGCAACAGACGAACGAGATGTGCTGACCTGAAGTGTTCTTCCTTACAGCTGCACTTATTGACGTATGCGTTTATGTTATGGGAAGAAACTTGTCTTGCGTCATTACCCCCACCCTTAGGACAAGTTTCTTGTTTATGTGATGAGGGCGTCTCTTAATAAAAAGAGCGGAAAAGCAGGCCAGACTTTAGTGTAGCCTTGGTGTACAGCCTGGCCGCACTCCGCGCGTAATATTTGACTTTCTGTCTCACTGGTGTTTCTTGACTCTGTTTGTCTTGTTAAAGGTTTTAAGAATGTTTGGAGGAGAAAATAACCAACAATTCCTTCTTTATGTTCTCTAATGCCATATACCAACACAGTGCAGAGTAGCTACCTAAACTCTGTAAGTGAGATAGAGTATCTCGTCAATAGTTTTACATCCTCATTGAAGACAACTTTGGATGCTGTAGCTCCTCTAAAAAAGAGAGCTTTAAATCAGAAGTGCCTGACTCCGTGGTATAACTCACAAACTCGTAGCTTAAAGCAGATAACCCGTAAGTTGGAGAGGAAATGGCGTCTCACTAATTTAGAAGATCTTCACTTAGCCTGGAAAAAGAGTCTGTTGCTCTATAAAAAAGCCCTCCGTAAAGCTAGGACATCTTTCTACTCATCACTAATTGAAGAAAATAAGAACAACCCCAGGTTTCTTTTCAGCACTGTAGCCAGGCTGACAAAGAGTCAGAGCTCTATTGAGCTGAGTATTCCATTAACTTTAACTAGTAATGACTTCATGACTTTCTTTGCTAACAAAATTTTAACTATTAGAGAAAAAAATTACTCATAACCATCCCAAAGACGTATCGTTATCTTTGGCTGCTTTCAGTGATGCCGGTATTTGGTTAGACTCTTTCTCTCCGATTGTTCTGTCTGAGTTATTTTCATTAGTTACTTCATCCAAACCATCAACATGTTTATTAGACCCCATTCCTACCAGGCTGCTCAAGGAAGCCCTACCATTATTTAATGCTTCGATCTTAAATATGATCAATCTATCTTTGTTAGTTGGCTATGTACCACAGGCTTTTAAGGTGGCAGTAATTAAACCATTACTTAAAAAGCCATCACTTGACCCAGCTATCTTAGCTAATTATAGGCCAATCTCCAACCTTCCTTTTCTCTCAAAAATTCTTGAAAGGGTAGTTGTAAAACAGCTAACTGATCATCTGCAGAGGAATGGTCTATTTGAAGAGTTTCAGTCAGGTTTTAGAATTCATCATAGTACAGAAACAGCATTAGTGAAGGTTACAAATGATCTTCTTATGGCCTCGGACAGTGGACTCATCTCTGTGCTTGTTCTGTTAGACCTCAGTGCTGCTTTTGATACTGTTGACCATAAAATTTTATTACAGAGATTAGAGCATGCCATAGGTATTAAAGGCACTGCGCTGCGGTGGTTTGAATCATATTTGTCTAATAGATTACAATTTGTTCATGTAAATGGGGAATCTTCTTCACAGACTAAAGTTAATTATGGAGTTCCACAAGGTTCTGTGCTAGGACCAATTTTATTCACTTTATACATGCTTCCCTTAGGCAGTATTATTAGACGGTATTGCTTAAATTTTCATTGTTACGCAGATGATACCCAGCTTTATCTATCCATGAAGCCAGAGGACACACACCAATTAGCTAAACTGCAGGATTGTCTTACAGACATAAAGACATGGATGACCTCTAATTTCCTGCTTTTAAACTCAGATAAAACTGAAGTTATTGTACTTGGCCCCACAAATCTTAGAAACATGGTGTCTAACCAGATCCTTACTCTGGATGGCATTACCCTGACCTCTAGTAATACTGTGAGAAATCTTGGAGTCATTTTTGATCAGGATATGTCATTCAAAGCGCATATTAAACAAATATGTAGGACTGCTTTTTTGCATTTACGCAATATCTCTAAAATCAGAAAGGTCTTGTCTCAGAGTGATGCTGAAAAACTAATTCATGCATTTATTTCCTCTAGGCTGGACTATTGTAATTCATTATTATCAGGTTGTCCTAAAAGTTCCCTAAAAAGCCTTCAGTTAATTCAAAATGCTGCAGCTAGAGTACTGACGGGGACTAGAAGGAGAGAGCATATCTCACCCATATTGGCCTCTCTTCATTGGCTTCCTCTTAATTCTAGAATAGAATTTAAAATTCTTCTTCTTACTTATAAGGTTTTGAATAATCAGGTCCCATCTTATCTTAGGGACCTCGTAGTACCATATCACCCCAATAGAGCGCTTCGCTCTCAGACTGCAGGCTTACTTGTAGTTCCTAGGGTTTGTAAGAGTAGAATGGGAGGCAGAGCCTTCAGCTTTCAGGCTCCTCTCCTGTGGAACCAGCTCCCAATTCAGATCAGGGAGACAGACACCCTCTCTACTTTTAAGATTAGGCTTAAAACTTTCCTTTTTGCTAAAGCTTATAGTTAGGGCTGGATCAGGTGACCCTGAACCATCCCTTAGTTATGCTGCTATAGACGTAGACTGCTGGGGGGTTCCCATGATGCACTGTTTCTTTCTCTTTTTGCTCTGTATGCACCACTCTGCATTTAATCATTAGTGATCGATCTCTGCTCCCCTCCACAGCATGTCTTTTTCCTGGTTCTCTCCCTCAGCCCCAACCAGTCCCAGCAGAAGACTGCCCCTCCCTGAGCCTGGTTCTGCTGGAGGTTTCTTCCTGTTAAAAGGGAGTTTTTCCTTCCCACTGTAGCCAAGTGCGTGCTCACAGGGGGTCGTTTTGACCGTTGGGGTTTTACATAATTATTGTATGGCCTTGCCTTACAATATAAAGCGCCTTGGGGCAACTGTTTGTTGTGATTTGGCGCTATATAAAAAAAAATTGATTGATTGATTGATTGATTTAATTGGAGAGAAACACATTTGACCAATAATTGACCTCTGGCAAATTTGATTTTGCCTGGCTAATTCTCAAACCCACCTCTCTATGTGTGCCAAGTTTGGTGGACACTGGAGTGAAAAAAAAAATCTTAATTTTGTCTGCTGAACCCAATGACCTTGACCCTTGCCAAAACAAGCCCTTCAACAGTTGGATTTGTTTCCTAGAATATCAGTGTAGCAATATAAGCACAACCCAGGACCCCTTCACGGGGGAAGACACAGGTGAATGATTAAAAAGTTCTTAGGAACCATGCCAGTCCAGGAGATGAACTGCAGCATGTGACATATTGCAAACAGACCAGCAGAGGATTAGGCACCAGGGATAGTCCATTAAACAGGTAGGAGGTCAGAGCCAGGGAGCCAGTTAAACCAGACGCCAGATTCCAGAGGGGTGGGCAAAAACTCAGAGTCCAGAATACCAGGCAGGGGACAGTAACCAGGGAACATGATTAATGCAAGAAAACTCTGCATAACAAGAGGCAATCAAGCACTGGACACAGGAGGAGAGAGATGTTAAATACACAGGGAGGGAATCAAGACAACACAGAACACCTGGAGGACAACACAAGAGGAAATCCACACACACACACACACACACACACACACACACACACACACACACACACACACACACACACACACACACACACACACACACACACACACACACACACAGGAGGCCAGAGGTTTCAAATTAAGACATGAGGGAGCACAAACAATGAGTATTTCTACCTTTAAAACATGATATTCTGTTGAAAACATACAAAACACTGCATTTTAAATATATATATATATATATATATATATATATATATATATATATATATATATATATATATATATACACTCAACAAAAATAAAAAAATAAAAAAATAAAATAATAAATAAACATAACACTTTTGGTTTTGCTCCCATTTTGTATGAGATGAGCTCAAAGATCTAAAACTTTTTCCACATACACAATATCACCATTTCCCTCAAATATTGTTCACAAACCAGTCTAAATCTGTGATAGTGAGCACTTCTCCTTTGCTGAGATAATCCATCCCACCTCACAGGTGTGCCATATCAAGATGCTGATTAGACACCATGATTAGTGCACAGGTGTGCCTTAGACTGTCCACAATAAAAAGGCCACTCTGAAAGGTGCAGTTTTGTTTTATTGGGGGGGGATACCAGTCAGTATCTGGTGTGACCACCATTTGCCTCATGCAGTGCAACACATCTCCTTTGCATAGAGTTGATCAGGTTGTCAATTGTGGCCTGTGGAATGTTGGTCCACTCCTCTTCAGTGGCTGTGCAAACTTGCTGGATATTGGCAGGAACTGGTACACGCTGTCGTATACGCCGGTCCAGAGCATCCCAAACATGCTTAATGGGTGACATGTCCGGTGAGTATGCCGGCCATGCAAGAACTGGGACATTTTCAGCTTCCAAGAATTGTGTACAGATCCTTGCAACATGGGGCCGTGCATTATCCTGCTGCAACATGAGGTGATGTTCTTGGATGTATGGCACAACAATGGGCCTCAGGATCTCGTCACGGTATCTCTGTGCATTCAAAATGCCATCAATAAAATGCACCTGTGTTCTTCGTCCATAACAGACGCCTGCCCATACCATAACCCCACCGCCACCATGGGCCACTGGATCCACAACATTGACATCAGAAAACCGCTCACCCACATGACGCTACACACGCTGTCTGCCATCTGCCCTGAATAGTGTGAACCGGGATTCATCTGTGAAGAGAACACCTCTCCAACGTGCCAAATGCCAGCGAATGTGAGCATTTGCCCACTCAAGTCGGTTACGACGACGATCTGGAGTCAGGTCGAGACCCCGATGAGGACGACGAGCATGCAGATCAGCTTCCCTGAGACGATTTCTGACAGTTTGTGCAGAAATTCTTTGGTTATGCAAACCGATTGTTTCAGCAGCTGTCCGAGTGGCTGGTCTCAGACGATCTTGGAGGTGAACATGCTGGATGTGGAGGTCCTGGGCTGGTGTGGTTACACATGGTCTGCGGTTGTGAGGCTGGTTGGATGTACTGCCAAAATCTCTGAAACGCCTTTGGAGACGGCTTATGGTAGAGAAATGAACATTCAATACACGAGCAACAGCTCTGGTTGACATTCCTGCTGTCAGCATGCCAATTGCACGCTCCTTCAAATCTTGCGACATCTGTGGCATTGTGCTGTGTGATAAAACTGCACTTTTCAGAGTGGCCTTTTATTGTGGGCAGTCTAAGGCACACCTGTGCACTAATAATGGTGTCTAATCAGCATCTTGGTATGGCACACCTGTGAGGTGGGATGGATTATCGCAGCAAAGGAGAAGTGCTCACTATCACAGATTTAGACTGGTTTGTGAACAATATTTGAGGGAAATGGTGATATTGTGTATGTGGAAAAAGTTTTAGATCTTTGAGTTCATCTCATACGAAATGGGAGCAAAACCAAAAGTGTTGCGTTTATATTTTTGTTGAGTGTGTGTATATATATATATATATATATATATATATATATATATATATATATATATATATATATATATATATATATATATATATATATATGTATCTGATTATTAAGCAGAAATAAAACAGACCTTTGTTTTCATAAAAATGCCAAAAGGTCCTTTGCAGAAGTGCAAAAAAAAAAAATTCCTTTTTGAAGTCTGCCTTCAGGTATGTGTGTGTTGTGTATGTGTGTGTTGCTGTCCATGTTACAGGAGCCACAGTCTTCAAAGTGATGGCCATCCTTCATAGAATAATTCACTTATCCAAACCAGACACACTGGAGGAAATGCATTCAGTATTGCTTACTTTGCTGGAAATCATCAGTTTTCCTCATCAGTACTCCAGCTGCCAGGGCACGACATGGTGCATTTCTGAACATTTCATCTGGTGCAGATCACTGATGTACCTACAGGATTTGGCTTCACTGGCTGGTGTTTTTCTTCTTGGAGATGGCGCAGATCAATGCCCTGGAGTGCCGTGTTGTGATGACGAGATGCTTCCAGCTCATAGATGGGAAGAAATTGTTCAAATATTGTAAGATATTTAATTCTCTGACTCCTTTTAAAGGAATTGAACACATTTTTGGCCTGCTGTCGATCCTGAACCTGTCGATCCTGGTTCTGTTTGCACCTAAGGCGACAGGAGGCTGCTACCTGCTTCAAATCATCTACAGAAGGCAGTGATTTCCCAGAGGAAGAGGACGCTACATGCACACACGAGAGAGAGAACTCTGCAAAAAAATAAAATAATAATAATAATATGAATGAAACAGAGGCAACTGTAAAGCTGTCCTCACATTATCACTACAAACGTATTTTGTGTGCGTTTCCTTTATTATTGTGTATGAGGTGTGTCACGACACTCTTGCATGGCAGAATATCGTGCATGGCAGGGAGCTACACCGAAGAAAATAAAAATCTAATTTGTTGTATCCACACAGATGTGCTAACACTTACATATAATCCAAAGAGGATAGAAAAATGTAGTAAATGTGGGGGAGATGCTATAATAGAGCAGATAATGTGGAAAAAATGCATTTGGTGATCCAAGCACCAAATGGGGCATGGTGATTCTCATGATATTAGCATATCTGGTTAATTAGCCACTCGAAAAGTCAAGATGGCAGCCATTTTCCAAGATGGTCACCAAATGACCTATCGAAATAAATTTTTGGACAGAAGGACTCAAAGTTGATCCATTAAAATTGCATTGATGTGAAATTCCTTTTGTTTTATTATATTTTATGCGTGTGCACCACAATGATGGTGCACATACTGTAAATATCCTTACTACACTGGTAGTAGAACACTTTTCCTCCCATTTTTCATGAGCTGAACTCAAAGATTTAAAACATTTTCTATATACACAAAAGACCTATTTGTCTCAAATATTGTTCACAAATCTGTCTAAATCTGTTAGTGAGCACTTTGCTGAGATAATCCATCCCACCTCACAGGTGTGACCTATCAAGATGCTGATTAGACAGCATGATTATTGCACAGGTGTGCCTTAGGTGGGCCGCAATAAAAGGCCACTCTGAAATGTGCAGTTTTATCACACAGTACAATGGCACAGATGTCGCAAGTTTTGAGGGAGCGTGCAATTGGCATGCTGACTGCAGGAATGTCAACCAGAGCTGTTGTCTGTGAATTGAATGTGTCCATTGTCTACCATACGCTGTCTCCAATGGTGTTTAAGACAATTTGGCAGCACATCCAAAGGGCCTCACAACCACAGACCATGTGTAACCACACAGCCCAGTCTCACATTTATTTTCGGTCCTCCCGTCACAAAATGATTAAAATTTTCATGACGGGATTTTTTTTAACTCACTTTTACTAACCCTACCCCTACTCCTACCCCCAACCCCTAACCCGAACCACCCCTGACACCCCCACTACACTTTTAATTACATGCCCCCGTTATGGAATGAATTAGAATAAATTTGTTCTTCCATGCCAAAAATTTTGCACTTTTTGTGACAATATGACGAACCAATAGATTAATGTATATTTACTGCTGCTGAATCACGGCATGCCTTGAGACTGGATTGAACCACACCAGCCCAGGACCTCCACATCCAGCATGTTCACCTCCAAGATTGCCTAAGACCAGCCACCTGGACAGCTGCTGCAACAATCAGTTTTCAGAACCAAATAATTTCTGCACAAACTGTCAGAAACCATCTCAGGGAAGCTCATCTCCATGCTCGTTATCCTCATTGGGGTCTCGACCTGATTGCAGTTCGTCGTCATAACCGATTTGAGTGAGCAAATGCTCACAATCGATGGCACTTGGCACGGTGGAGAAGTGTTCTCTAAATCCCAGTTTTGCCGACTGAACAGTCCTACCTAAAAATCAGTCCACCCTGCCTTCACTGCGCATGCATCATTTCTGAGCATCAGCAGTGATTCACCGATTATCACCTTGTTTCTGCTTAAAACTGCACTCCAGTCATCATCTCTCATTGACAGATATCTGAACCTTTTGTACAACAATCCTTTCCACATAAATTCAGCATTATTTCATAATAAAAGACGTGCTGCTGTGCCTACGTCATTTCAGAGCGCCAGTAGCAATTCACTAATTATCGCCTCATTTCTGTTTAAAATGGCTTTGTTTCTGTTTAAAACTGACTTTAGAATGACTTAAGAGGTTTTAATTTGTCATCTGACGGTTAATAATCACATTATTCCCTTTGATCGCTTTGGCTGTAGACCGACGCATGCACAGTGAAGACACAGTGAAAACAGGCTGGACCAATTTTTTAGGGGGGACCATTCAGTCGTCGACAGCTGTTTTCACTGTTCAGGGCAGATGACAGACAACGTGTATGGCGTCATGTGGGTGAGCAGTTTGCTGATGTCAACATTGTTGCTCAAGTGGCCCATGGTGGCAGTGAGATTATGGTATTGGCAGCAGGCATATGTTATGGACAACGAACAAGTTGCATTTTATTGATTGATTGATGACCTCCTGAGTCCCATTGTTGTGCCATTCATCCACGACCATCACCTTATGTTGCAGCTTGATAATGCACAGCTCCATGTTCCATGGCTTTGTACACAATTAATGGAAGCTGAAAACATCCCAGTTTTTGCATGACCAGCATTCTCACCAGACATGTCACCCACTGAGCATGTTTGGGATGCTTTGGATCGGTGTATACGACCGCGTGTTCCGGTTCCTGCCAATATCCAGCAAAATCACAAAGCCATTGCAGAGGAGTGGACCAACATTCCACAGGCCACAATTAACAACCTGATTAACTCTGTGCAAAGGAGACGTGTTGCACTGCATGAGGTGAATGGTGGTCACACCAGATACTGACACCCCCCCTCCACCCCCAATCAAGCAAAACTGTACATTTCAGAGTGGCCTTTTGTTGTGGCCAGCCTGAGGCACACCTGTGCAATAATCCTTCTGTTTAATCAGCATCTTTACATACCACACCTGATTTAGACAGATTCGTGAACAATATTTGATACAGGTCTTTTGTGTATATAGAAAATGTTTTAGATCTTTGAGTTCAGCTCATAAAAATGGGAGCAAAAGCAGAAGTGTTGCATTTATATTTTTGTTCAGTGTACATAAACTCATGCTTATATATTTTTCAGTTTACATGAAACAACTGTGAGACAACAACGCAGTTCTAGTTTGAATAAATTCATGTACTTTTACTCATTTTTTTAAACTAGGTATTTTTTGCTTTCCTTGAATAGTTTTCTCCAACAGGAATTTTCACTTTTTGTTGTTGGTTTAAAAACAAAACAAAATAGAAAAATATTTTGCTCTTTTACTTCAAGTATAGATTTTCAGTACTCCTGATTCTTGAAGACCTGTCAGTTTCAGGTCTATAAAAGTCAAATTCACATTGAATTGACTCCCAGTTCCATGTTTCTTTATAGAACGCGCATGACTTCGCAGATGATACCAGACATGTGAGAACAGACAAATATAGAAATCCTGTGTTAATGTCAAAAGTTCTGGTATCTCATCTCAATCTTTTTTAAATGTGAGCACTTCTATGTAAGAACTTTGGTGTTTTTTAACTGGCAGCCTTGACATCAGTGTTGTAGAATTTTAAGTTAAACTGATTACGTTACCACCACAACACAGTCACCATCTGAGTGTGGTTGGACTCAGTGGTGGGCACAGTTCCGATAATCCGATAACCGATTATTGAAGATACTGTTTTCATTATCGGATTATCCTTTCAGATAACTTTGAAAACCATTATCGGATTAATTATCTTCCGATAAATTTTTGTCAGATAATTTTTAGACCGTTAACGTGGTAAACAAAGGTGAACAGCTACAAACACATAAAATTTAAAATCAGCTGAGCACCTACCTGTTAAATGTTTTGTAGCAGATGTGTAGTTCTACCCTCTGCAAACAGAGGAGAGCTGCTTCTAGAAGAAACCACTCTATCCTCTGCAGGCAAATGAGAACTGGTCACAAACAACAACAACAACAAAACTAATTTCTTCTAACCCCATACTGATATGAGGGCAATATCACCCAGGTCATCCAGAGGCATACATTTTTAACTTATGGTTCAAATTTTAACCAAACTAATTTCAGACAAGTTATTTAAATTAACGTCACATCTGAAGTTTTATAAAGTGAAAATATCAGATATATGTTTTAGTTTTAGAGTAATGCGCTATTTTTTAAGGTTTTAGTGTGGACGTGCTGTGTCCTGGTGCATTATGGGTATGATAGGGCAATCTCAGTACGTTCACGACATGAGAAATGCATTTGAGACACTCTGACCAGGCTCCACGGACAACAGCATTAAACTCTAGTGCCTAAAACTGTCGTGAATATATTCTCTGGGTTTATAGATGTTGTTATTGTATTTGCATTTATTAAATTCCACGCATCTTTAAATGTAGCAAAGTAGCAGACACAGATTATCTGGAATTTTGTTTTGGCAAGTTTTCAAGGTCTCTACTGCCATCTACTGGCCAGTAGTGTTCATGGCAGTATTCAAATGGAAGCTGGGCTGATATTTTCAATCACTGTACTCGGTTCCAGCTCAAACTGTACCACAGAACCGCACAGTGTAAATGTTCAGAGCGCACAATTTATGTTCTCACGCACATTGTATGTTCAAAAACCACACGTCGGACTCGTGTTTCCAGAAACAAAACAGAAGCTTTTGTTCAAACTTAATTTACAAAAACTCTCGATGGGAGACATCAAAGTAAAAAAAAAAAAACATTACAAGACAGGTCTGTGGTGTATGCACAGGCACAGTGCGAGAGGTTGGATGCTTGTAGTGCTTCAGCAGCGGGATACCCTCACGCCGGCCGACCAGAATATCAAACAGGTTTGATTTTCATCTGAACATACGATCACCGATCAGGAAGTGGTCATGAGATGTTAAACACAGCTCGTTACTAAACGATGCAGGACGTGCGATTAACCTGAAACTCTGTGCGATTCAAAAAATTCTCGCACGAATGAAAAATCAGCTGAAAAAGGGCCAAAACTCGCACTGGCACCAGTAGATCATGGCAGTGTTGTATTTATTTTGACACCGGTTATATCAGATGGTTATCTAATTACAACTTGGCTTTTATTTTTTGAAAATGCCTTTTTTTTACAAATAAAAAATGGCATATTTTACAAAAGCACATTTGTCTGTAAACACCAACACACGACACACATTAACACACATTAACGTGTTGGTTTACATAGAATGAACGAGTCAACCAATCAGTGTTCGCGGAGGCACATTTTACCCAGAATGCCATCTGTCTGTTTGTTACAAAACTTCAGAATTAGTGCATTATTCAACATTAAAAGATATATGTTATATCTTAACGTTGCACAAATGACAGAACTGACATTAATGGAGTTATTCTATCAGTACTCATTTTATTTACACCAAACCATAACTCCGCATTGCTTTATTTTCCAAGACCTCTGCCTGACAGCAGCATTATGATTGAGTAGAGAGCTGAGCTTTGTGGTTCCTCTCAGCTGCGTTTGTGCTGGAAGCCATGTAGTAAAATGGAGCTTCCAGCAGGGGGCAGGACACTCAAAGACAGAAGTGCTGTCTCGTTGTTTGGGTATGTTGTCTGAAGCGATCGTGGTGTTAAACTCAAAATCAGCTTGTTAGTAGTTGCAAGTGTACCAGAGACAATACTGGAATTTATCGGTTATCTGTAACTTCTGATACATTTTTGGGTGGTTTATCGTTTTAACTTTATCAAAGATAACTTTTCAGTTATCTAATTATCTGTTATTGAAGTTAATTTTTTGGTTATCTGTGCCCACCACTGGTTGGACTGTATGTTTTGTGTGGTGTCCAACCAGCAATGGCAGTCATGTTTGCACTATGTTTGGATGATCTTCAAAGCGAGAGAATTTGGCTGAAGACCAGAGACCTCTCTCTCTCTCTCTCTCCTCTGTCTGTGTTCTTTAGATTAGCCAGTACCAGCTGTGATATTATTGTCACGTCAAAAGAATGGATATCATCAGGATCTCAGTGAGGTGGCTTGGGTGGTGACTGACGACAAAGAGACTCAGAGGAAGAACAAGGAAAAGGTGGATGGACAACATCAAAGATGCTATCAATGTTAGAGGGTCATCAGTGGAAGATGTTGAGAGGACACGCCAAATAGGTAGAATGGATTTATTTAGTTTCTGAAGTAGTGAATGAGCTCCAAGGCCCTGTGCAATTAACCACAAGGCTTCACAGGCAACTTGACAAACCTGTTTGCCTTTATGTTATGTTATGGTTATTGTCATTGCATGGAGTGGGTGTTGGGTAGGGTTGTGGAAACCAATGGCTTAGGTGCCTTTGTTGGCAAGGAAATTATTACTGACCATGACTTTGTGGACAAAGTTGTCTTTGCAGAATAAATGTATACCCTGATTGCAGCACTGTAGAAGTTGAGTGAGAAATCTTCAAGTGCCCGGGTTTGTGAGTTGCCTTGACCAAGACTAAGATTGAGGCTTTTAATCACTTACTGGACTCAACCATCAGAAATGTATCTGTATGCGGTGAAAGTGTTTAACTTGTAGAGAGAGTCAGTGACATTCCTGTCTCTGTATCCTCTGCCTTTGAGAATGAGAGATATCTAGGTCACACTTATGAAGTCAGGACTTCAGTGCGGAGGTATTTGTAGAAGAAAAGTCCCAAGTCTTTTGGGTCCTGGTGCTTTGTGTCTAACTGTGTGGTTGTGACACTTTTGTGTGTGTGTGGGATTTGAATGCTAACCAGACCTATGACACTAGGTCTTTTCAAACAATCCTTGATTACCACTGGAATGACTTTGTGTTAAATGAATCATTACATGGAGACTCACTTGCATTTTGAGAGAAAGTCAGCTGTGATCTTTTTGCACGATCCAGTTGGCAGGAGCCTCAGTGTGCACTCTTAATGTGTGCCATACTCTGACACTTATCTTACCTATGTGACTGCTGTGTTGCGTTCAGCAACTGGACCCCTGTCCCACTCATTCTCACGCAACTGGTGATGGATTTTCTACATTAAACTAAAGTAGAAGACTTTTTTCCAGCCTTGGCCTTCAGTTGACGTACCTTCCATCAGCCTGGAGGCTTTTGCCTTTGCTTTAAACAGTAAAGTGATGCTTTTCACAGCTTTGTTTTGTCTTTATCTCACATCAAAGCACCTACGTAGGTAGGCACACACACACACTTTATTAATTACTGCAGTTTGTATGGGTGTCCTTCTGTGCATGTATGAATATTTCGAGGCATTGAGGTGTGTAATTGGCAAGGATGCTTCATTAGGTGATCGTTACCCTCACACATTTTTGGTCTCTATAATTTTCTCCATCACACGTTTTAATCTCTCTCTCTCTCTTCAACTCTCAGCTTTAATTCTGCTTGCTTTGTTACGACTGTCACTGTGAAGTAAAATCTTTTCCTTCTCTTTTTCCACTGTCAGCTTTAAAAGGACTTTCAGGAGCCCTGACAAAATATTGCAGGAGGTTACTTACTTATTAAATCTCATTTTCTACTGAGAACAAATTAGTATATAAAACCAATATAAAAATATATTACAAAATATTTGATAAATTTCCCACTCGTGGACAGCACACTAATATTACCTGCATTTAATTCAGTCATCGTGTTGATAACAGCTCATTCTCTGTGTGGAAAGATGGCACCATGTGGACATTAGCTAATTATGCTAACTGGCAATAAAATATCTAAAACGATTTCTTGGCTTCACTAAAACATGACCAAAAAAAAAAAAAAAAAAATCCAACCAAGCAAAACCATCTTAGCTCTATTCGGGGTTTTCATGTATCCCATAATCCCTTGCGCGCCAGAGAGTCGCTGCAGTCAAAACAACATAGAGAATCCACATGATGACAATTGTAAATGAATATTATACTAAAAAAATGTATTTTTTATGCTTTTCATCATGTAATAGGGTGATTCTTAGACTACGGGCACTTATGATGTCCTTTGATCATATTGTATGAAAAACAGAAAACAGTGGAAATTTCACACTTTTATAGTTATTTTTACAATGAAAGTGTGTTAAGATATTTGTTCTAGTAGTCTATGATGACTTTTTCACCTTTTTTCAGTATCATTATATGCAAATATTGCCGTTTTGTGCTTGTCCCACACCCAGACTTTTGATCTTCAATGATAAAAATGAATGGTAAAGAAACGTTTTTTCTAATGTTTAAAAATATCTCTGAATATAATGTCAGTAAAATAATCAAAACATAATTGGGGTATTCAATGTCATGCAACTGTTGTGATTTTTTTAAACAAAATGTAGTTGTCCCACACTATTGCTGTAATTTCCACCACACCACTGTAATGACCCTTTAAACAGTTTGTATGAAAGATTGTTTGGGTAGTTTCTATGGAGATAAACATGGACATCAGAGCACATGTATATAGCGCCAAATCACAACAAACAGTTGCCCCAAGGCGCTTTATATTGTAAGGCAATGGTGTGGTGGAAATTACATTTACAAGGCCAATAGTGCCCATAGTTAAAGAATCACCCAATAACAGACTGCTGCATGATACCCTGAAAACTTGCTAAAACAATTAGAACGAATAATCCGTGTCTGCTACGTTTAATCTGCGTGGAATTTAATAAACGCAAACTGAATTTCCGACATATTATATATATTAGTCTCGAACAAAGAGGCCAAACAGTGTTGTAAAGAACAATAATAAAGACGTTAAAGAGCAAACTTCACTTGCGAGCGGAGCTCACAGCAGCTCCCGCTGAAAATAACGGAGAGACAGCCTGTGATTCGCGCATGTTTACATAAAACAAATGCAATAACAATGTCTAAAAACCCAGAGAATATATTGATGAGAGTTTTAGGCACAATATAAAAATAGTTTTATGTTGCGATGCTAATGGTGTTGTCCGTGTGCAGCGAAGGTTAAAGTGCAGCCCGATCAGAGTGTCTCAATGCAGTTCTCAATGTTACTGAGATCTCGCAGTGCGGCGACCTCGCCGAGGTTTTGCAGGATTTGAAACCTGAAAAGGGTGTATACCGTTCACAAATGAGTTAATATTAATTTATCCATGGACAATCAGAGACATGTTACCTTGTGATGAATCCTTCGTTGCACTGATGATTACCCATGATCCTTTGCCTTTATTAGCCAATGTAGTTACTGCGTTCCAACAGCAGATGGCATAGTTTGCCCATTTAGCGGGATTTTAACTGAAATCTTTATGTTCCATAAGCATAAGTCCAGTTCTATTACTGCCAGAGTAATATATTGGATATATATCATCCAATTCCCCGGGAATATCCTTGGGACACGGATCTTGGACAAGTTCGAAGATGGCTAACCTTGACCTTTTAAGAGGTATTTAAAGAGGTTAAAAAGTCACATTCTGTTTCAATGTGTCCTTTTTTAACTTCTTTTTTGAATGGCAGGGGTGTGAGCCAATCAGAGTAGACCTGTACCATGACATTAGTGGCTAGTCTCTCCACATCTGCTTAGTTTTGTGTGTTTATACACATTTCTCAAATATTATGTAAAAGCTAGCTAAAAATAAACACTTCTAAAACTGAAAACGGCATTTTTGTAACCTGGTAACACCCCTGGAGTCATTTAGAAGACATTTTGTGGATGTCAGCATGCACGCTAACTTCCGCTTTTGTCACGAGCTCATGTACATGCAGACACCCGCATTCCTGCAGACGGTGTTAAGCATATTGTTTATGATTGACTGATTGATTGAGGGGCTTTATTGAACATGTACAAATTACACATACATATAATAAGACATTAGGATCTTAATGATTAATAATTACACAACTGCAAATTATAAAGACAGGTGTATGTAGGTATGTGTATATATGTATATATCTATGTATGTAGATAAAGATATGGTGTTCACTAGATATGTTTATGATGATGGGATTTGAGTTTGTGTTGTGTTAAATGTGTTTGTAGCATGGCCCAAGTAGAGGGTCACCCCTTAGAGTCTGGTCTGCTTGAGGTTTCTTCCTCAATACATCGGAGGGAGTTTTTCCTTACCACTGTCGCCTGTGTGCTTGCTCTGGGGGTTGGTAATGAGTATAAATATATGTATATATGTATGTATAAGGGGTGGGCGTTTATAAGCTTTGCTTCTGCTCACCCCCTTTTGGTTACACATGTCACTGTGGTCTTGTGTATCAGTTTTTTGTTATTGTTGAGTCTGTGTGCCAAATAAATTCATTCATTCATTCATTCATTCAAAGAAGACAATGTTCATACAGCCGAGGGTATTTTAGCATTGTGTTACATTTTTTTCTTGAATCACAATCCTGAAAAATAATACGTAAAATAGTATGTCATACAATCTCTGGCCTATTATTTTCTAACCATTATTGACTTTTATTGTGTTTTTTGTCAGTCAACTAATTATATCACAGGCTTTTCTCCAAATCCTGTACTTGATGTCTAATTATTTTTGCTTTGAATGTTTAAGCTCATGTTCTGCATGTTATAATTTGTAGCTTCATGGCCAACAGATTGTTTGACCTGGTTTGATGATTATTCCATAGTTCATCTGAACCATAAATTAGTCACACAGCTTGAGATTCATCAGCCCATCAGGTTCTCAGGCTTTGAATCTGTGGAGCAAAATAATTCCAGGGATTAGCAAATAATCCAAATATCACAATAAGGAATTGGTCTAATTATCTGGACTCCTAATCAGTACTTTTCTTTCTGTTGACACTGGTAGTCCTTTTAACCAAACGTCTTCTCCATGCCAGTTACCTTCAGTATTAAAGGAACACAGGCCACGTGTCTCTCTTTCCTTCTGTCTGTTTATTCTCTCTTATGTTGAATACTGCAGTTATGTTGGCTTTTTCTCAGCAGGAGACCACTTTTCAGTGGTGGTTTGATGTGAATATGCCTCCTACTGTTTGTTCATCAAAAGATTGCTTTTGATAGTTATCGATCATTGTTCAAATAAATACATGTAGTTATTTCATAGAAATACATCTAAAAATGAGATGATCTTATACACAAAGTCTAAGGGCCCGTTCGCACATAGTACAAATAAGTACAAATCAGGGCGAATCATGGTGGAACAGTTCATATGAGTGAACCACAAAAACACTGAGCCGACGGGCAGGCGTGAACGATCCCGCTGTGATGGTTTCCTGCACGTGACAGTGTTGTGTGCGAGCATGCATGAAACCGTTGCAGTGGGAACACAATGTGAGCAGATGGAGCATATGTAACCACATTGCACAGCTGCTGTGAAAAAAAAATACATGCCACCCAGGGGATTTGAACCTGCAATTTACAAAAGCTCTGATTGCCAGCCAGAATCTTGCGCTACCATAGCTGTCCTGAAAAAGGTGCAGAAAAATGCCTGAAATCAACAAGGAGATAGATGTATTTAAAAAAAAAAATGAAACACACACCATAAAAAACACTGCATTTTAATGAATCCCTCTTATCAAGTGGAAAATACAACTATGATCCATCTGTTCCTCTGTAGATGACTCATGGTCACAGACGTACAGTCATGAAATGACATGAATGAAGCAGGGCGTTCTTATCATGTCCACATCTACTGATCCGGTGTGTCCAGCTGGCTCCGCACACGTGTCTTGTGAATGGCACACCGCAGGACGGACACCACGTCATGTGGAACAGAGCTCACGCGGGTGATGTGACATTCAGATTGCAAGGTGACAAGCCCAAAAAGAGTATCTCTAAAATACTAACAGTCAGAAAAGTTTATTGTGTTCCTAAAAGTGGCAATATGTCAGTGTGTAGCTGCCCATAAAATGTGCATTTTTTTGGTATTATTTTCAAATACAAACATTGCTTTATAAAAAAAGGAAGATTTGGTCTTCATAAGTCTTTGTTTTGGAAAAAATACATATTGAAAAAATGCAGTGGGCGAATGAGTCATCCCATCTAGTTCATCATGGTAACTCAAAAATAACAAATACCATCATCCTGTAACTCGGCAAAATAAAGCTCAATGGGATAAGGAGCAGGGCATCTAATACTTATGTAGATATGTAGACCTGAGCTTGATTCCTGGTCTGTATCCTTGGATACAGACCTGCATTGGAATGATGTCCCATGCAGGGAGAGTCGTGGAGGGTCAACCGTTTTATGCTACAGAATCTGGAGGCAGCAATGGGCCTCAGGGCTTATATAGGTCTTTTTCTCTTCTACTTCTTTATAATGAGATGAACTGATTAGACAATTGTTCATTTTGATGCACTAGTTCAACTAAAAACGCAAGTTTATTTTTCTTATCTAACATCTGTCTGCCACCGGCTAAACACTGACGCCTGTTGGATCTTTCTGGTCTTGTGTCAGGCAATAACCTTATCACATCCATAATGGAAATTAGGAGAAGGTGAAGTTACATAAACATGAAGATATGAAAGTCGACACAACAAGCGCATTTTTATTGCTTCATTTTGAATACATTGTGGAGAGTTACAGAAGCAAAATTACAAGAACTGTTTTACTGTCCAAATACGTCTGTGTCCAGCTATGACCCCTTTATGGGCTCAAATACACACTTTGTCAAGATAAAGTAGCCCATACGGGATGACATTTTGTTTGATTTGCTTTGAAACTGAAGAAACCCCATGCAGAGAATCTGCATCACCAGCACTAACACTGCTGCCACATGCCTTCATTCTATATCCTTTATTTCCCCAGGTGTTCACAGCATGAGCCATTTGCAATGGGCATAATTTTGAGAAAAAATTATATGCAGGTGGAAAAATGTCTGTATTTTGAAGGAAATTGATTACTAGAGCAAAAAGCATAAACAACATACGGAGTGAACCTCTGTGGAATAATACGATTATAAAATATTACTCATTTAGAAATGTCACATTATGTTTGCTCAAATAATATAGTTGACATTTTGATTGATCACTGATGATATTTCTTTGTTTAACTGTATAATTTATTGGACTATACACTCACCGGTCACTTAATGATTAATGATTGTATTTTCAGTTTTTAAGCCGCAGGGTTCAAAGTGTGTGAAAAAAGCAGCAGCTTTTTAGTTCGTAAATGATGGTGGATATAACACTGAGATAAACTGTGACTTCTAATACTGTGTTTTACTGCTTTTGAAAGATGATGACAGCATTGGGGGCTTTTCTTTTTTTTATGCATTCATTTCTTGTACGTTCTTGTTGTGTTTGTGATCCTTGAATTTACCCAGCAGCCCCTGTGGCGCTTAAAGTGAAACTGGTTTATCAGAAGCCAACAGTGTAATCTGATGTGGCCGCGTCCAAATCAAAGCTAAAAGTTATCAGTTATCTGTAATAAAGATACATTTTTATCGGTTTAGGCGTCATAAAGATAACTTCAGTTATCGGATTAATGTTATTGAAGCTAACTTTTGGTTAGCGTGCCACGCACTGTTGCTACCATGTGATTGGCTGATTAGCTAGTTTATGTTAACAAGCAAATGAACAGGTGTACCCAATAAAGTGGCATTGAGTGTATATTTCAGTAGAAAACTGATTGTTTTATAATTATGCAATTTAAAGTTATAACCGAAGAAGGACACCTACGGTGCAACGTTAAAGTATTCACAGAGCGCTTCACTTTTTCCACATTGTATTATGGTTTACAGCCTTATTTCAAAATGGGAGTAAATTATTCGCCCCCCCCCCCCCCCCAATTCTAACCCAACAACATATAACAAAATTGTGGAAAAAGTGAAGTGCGTGAATACTATGCAGAGTGCACTGCAACTATGGGCATTTTTATAGATCAAAATCAATGTGTAAAATGTGGCACCACATTTTACCTTAAAAAGATTTGCTTTATGTTATAAAATGACTTCAACCTCTACTTGTCTGTGTCCTTGGGACGAATCACTTATTTGCCTTGTCTCACTCTACCCAGCTATAAATGGGTAGATGCCTCGGCTGGGAAAGTACCTGTGATGACCTAACATGTCCCAGGGAGATGATGTAGACCATCATTTGTGTCAAGCTACAGAATCTACAATAGTGAGTACACAAGTCATACGTACTTGATGTGTGATGCTTGGGCTTGAAACTAGATTGCTTTGGTCACTGAGCAGCATTTAGATGGTACTGAATCCTACTCTAAATGAATGAATGATTCATTGTGACAAGAATTTCAATTTATAGGGTGCCAACTCATGACAGTGTCGCCTCAAGGCGCCTTATGCCGCGTTCACACCAGCAGCAACAGGTTACCATATAATCCCTACGTAACGACGTATTTTGGCGCCGCGATGGCTGTCACCAAATGACCTATCGAATAAATTTTTGGACAGAAGGACTCAAAGTTGATCCATTAAAATTGCATTGATGTGAAATTCCTTTTGTTTTATTATATTTTTGCGTGTGCACCACAATGATGGTGCACATAACTGTAAATATCCTTACTACACTGGTAGTAGAACACTTTCCTCCCATTTTCATGAGCTGAACTCAAAGATTAAAAACATTTTCTATATACACAAAAGACCTATTTGTCTCAAATATTGTTCACAATCTGTCTAAAATCTGTTAGTGAGCACTTTGCTGAGATAATCCATCCCACCTCACAGGTGTGACCTATCAAGATGCTGATTAGACAGCAGGATTATTGCACAGGTGTGCCTGAGGTGGGCCGCAATAAAAGCCACTCTGAAATGGTCAGTGTTTATCACACGTACAATGGGCACAGATGTCGCAAGTTTTGAGGGAGCGTGCAATTGGCATGCTGACTGCAGGAATGTCAACCAGAGCTGTTGTCTGTGAATGAATGTGTCCATTGTCTACCATACGCTGTCTCCAATGGTGTTTAAGACAATTTGGCAGCACATCCAAAGGGCCTCACAACCACAGACCATGTGTAACCACACAGCCCAGTCTCACATTTATTTCGGTCCTCCCGTCACAAATGATTAAAATTTTCATGACGGGATTTTTTTTTAACTCACTTTTACTAACCCTACCCCTACTCCTACCCCCAACCCCTAACCCGAACCACCCCTGACACCCCCACTACACTTTTAATTACATGCCCCCGTTATGGAATGAATTAGAATAAATTTGTTCTTCCATGCCAAAAATTTTGCACTTTTTGTGACAATATGACGAACCAATAGATTAATGTATATTTAACTGCTGCTGAATCACGGCATGCCTTGAGACTGGATTGAACCACACCAGCCCAGGACCTCCACATCCAGCATGTTCACTCCAAGATTGCCTAAGACCAGCCACCTGGACAGCTGCTGCAACAATCAGTTTTCAGAACCAAATAATTTTCTGCACAAACTGTCAGAAACCATCTCAGGGAAGCTCATCTCCATGCTCGTTATCCTCATTGGGGTCTCGACCTGATTGCAGTTCGTCGTCATAAACCGATTTGAGTGAGCAAATGCTCACAATCGATGGCACTTGGCACGGTGAGAAGTGTTCTCTAAATCCCAGTTTTGCCGACTGAAACAGTCTACCTAAAAATCAGTCCACCCTGCCTTCAACTGCGCATGCATCATTTCTGAGCATCAGCAGTGATTCCACCGATTATCACCTTGTTTCTGCTTAAAACTGCACTCCAGTCATCATCTCTCATTGACAGATATCTGAACCTTTTGTACAACAATCCTTTCCACATAAATTCAGCATTATTTCATAATAAAAGACGTGCTGCTGTGCCTACGTCATTTCAGAGCGCCAGTAGCAATTCACTAATTATCGCCTCATTTCTGTTTAAAATGGCTTTGTTTCTGTTTAAAACTGACTTTAGAATGACTTAAGAGGTTTTAATTTGTCATCTGACGGTTAATAATCACATTATTCCCTTTGATCGCTTTGGCTGTAGACCGACGCATGCACAGTGAAGACACAGTGAAAACAGGCTGGACCAATTTTTTAGGGGGGACCATTCAGTCGTCGACAGCTGTTTTCACTGTTCAGGGCAGATGACAGACAACGTGTATGGCGTCATGTGGGTGAGCAGTTTGCTGATGTCAACATTGTTGCTCAAGTGGCCCATGGTGGCAGTGAGATTATGGTATTGGCAGCAGGCATATGTTATGGACAACGAACAAGTTGCATTTTATTGATTGATGACCCCTGAGTCCCATTGTTGTGCCATTCATCCACGACCATCACCTTATGTTGCAGCTTGATAATGCACAGCTCCATGTTCCATGGCTTTGTACACAATTAATGGAAGCTGAAAACATCCCAGTTTTTGCATGACCAGCATTCTCACCAGACATGTCACCCACTGAGCATGTTTGGGATGCTTTGGATCGGTGTATACGACCGCGTGTTCCGGTTCCTGCCAATATCCAGCAAAATCACAAAGCCATTGCAGAGGAGTGGACCAACATTCCACAGGCCACAATTAACAACCTGATTAACTCTGTGCAAAGGAGACGTGTTGCACTGCATGAGGTGAATGGTGGTCACACCAGATACTGACACCCCCCCTCCACCCCCAATCAAGCAAAACGGTACATTCAGTGGCCTTTTGTTGTGGCCAGCCTGAGGCACACCTGTGCATAATCCTTCTGTTTAATCAGCATCTTTACATACCACACCTGATTTAGACAGATTCGTGAACAATTTGATACAGGTCTTTTGTGTATATAGAAAATGTTTTAGATCTTGAGTGCTCATAAAAATGGGAGCAAAAGCAGAAGTGTTGCATTTATATTTTGTTCAGTGTACATAAACTCATGCTTATATATTTTCAGTTTACATGAAACAACTGTGAGACAACAACGCAGTTCTAGTTTGAATAATTCATGTACTTTTACTCATTTTTTTAAACTAGGTATTTTTTGCTTTCCTTGAATAGTTTTTTCTCTCCAACAGGAATTTTCACTTTTTGTTGTTGGTTTTAAAAAACAAACAAAATAGAAAAATAATTTTGCTCTTTTACTTCAAGTATAGATTTCAGTACTCCTGATTCTTGAAGACCTGTCAGTTTCAGGTCTATAAAAGTCAATTCACATTGAATTGAACTCCCAGTTCCCTGTTTCTTTATAGAACGCGCATGACTTCGCAGATGATTACCAGACATGTGAGAACAGACAAATATAGAAATCCTGTGTTAATGTCAAAAGTTCTGGTACTCATCTCAATCTTTTTTAAATGTGAGCACTTCTATGTAAGAACTTTGGTGTTTTTTAACTGGCAGCCTTGACATCAGGTTGTAGAATTTTAAGTAAACTGATTACGTTACCACCACAACACAGTCCCATCTGAGTGGGTGGTTGGACTCAGTGGTGGGCACAGTTCCGATAATCCGATAACCGATTATTGAAGATACTGTTTTCATTATCGGATTATCCTTGTCAGATAACTTTGAAAACCATTATCGGATTAATTATCTTCCGATAAATTTTTGTCAGATAATTTTTAGACCGTTAACGTGGTAAACAAAGGTGAACAGCTACAAACACATAAAATTTAAAATCAGCTGAGCACCTACCTGTTAAATGTTGGTAGCAGATGTGTAGTTCTACCCTCTGCAAACAGAGGAGAGCTGCTTCTAGAAGAAACCACTCTATCCTCTGCAGGCAAATGAGAACTGGTCACAAACAACAACAACAACAAAACTAATTCTTCTAACCCCATACTGATATGAGGGCAATATCACCAGGTCATCCAGAAGGCATACATTTTTAACTTATGGTTCAAATTTTAACCAAACTAATTTCCAGACAAGTTATTTAAATTAACGTCACATCTGAAGTTTTATAAAGTGAAAATATCGATATATGTTTTAGTTTTAGAGTAATGCGCTATTTTTAAGGTTTTAGTGTGGACGTGCTGTGTCCTGGGCATTATGGTATGATAGGGCAATCTCAGTACGTCACCGACATGAGAAATGCATTTGGACACTCTGACCAGGCTCCACGGACAACAGCATTAAACTCTGTGCCTAAAACTGTCGTGAATATATTCGCTGGGTTTAGAGATGTTGTTATTGTATTTGCATTTATTAAATTCCACGCATCTTTAAATGTAGCAAAGTAGCAGACACAGATTATCTGGAATTTTGTTTTGGCAAGTTTTTCAAGGTCTCTACTGCCATCTACTGCCAGTAGTGTTCATGGCAGTATTCAAATGGAAGTCTGGGCTGATATTTTGCAATCACTGTACTCGGTTCCAGCTCAAACTGTACCACAGAACCGCACAGTGTAAATGTTCAGAGCGCACAATTTATGTTCTCACGCACATTGTATGTTCAAAAACCACACGTCGGACTCGTGTTTCCAGAAACACAAACAGAAGCTTTGTTCAAACTTAATTTACAAAAACTCTCGATGGGAGACATCAAAGTAAAAAAAAAAAAAAACATTACAAGACAGGTCTGTGGTGTATGCACAGGCACAGTGCGAGAGGTTGGATGCTTGTAGTGCTTCAGCAGCGGGATACCCTCACGGCCGGCCGACCAGAATATCAAAACAGGTTGATTTCATCTGAACATACGATCCACCGATCAGGAAGTGGTCATGAGATGTTAAAACACAGCTCGTTACTAAACGATGCAGGACGTGCGATTAACCTGAAACTCTGTTGCGATTCAAAAAATTCTCGCACGAATGAAAAATCAGCTGAAAAAGGGCCAAAACTCGCACTGGCACCAGTAGATCATGGCAGTGTTGTATTTATTTTGACACCGGTTATATCAGATGGTTATCTAATTACAACTTGGCTTTTATTTTTGAAAATGCCTTTTTTTACAAATAAAAAAAAGGCATATTTTACATAAGCACATTTGTCTGTAAACACCAACACACGACACACATTAACACACATTAACGTGTTGGTTTACATAGATGAACGAGTCAACCAATCAGTGTTCGCGGAGGCACATTGTTACCCAGAATGCCATCTGTCTGTTTGTTACAAACTTCAGAATTAGTGCATTATTCACATTAAAAGAATATATGTTATATCTTAACGTTGCACAAATGACAGAACTGACATTAATGGAGTTATTCTATCAGTACTCATTTTATTTACACCAAACCATAACTCCGCATTGCTGTTATTTTCCAAGACCTCTGCCTGACAGCAGCATTATGATTGAGTAGAGAGCTGAGCTTTGTGGTTCCTCTCAGCTGCGTTTGTGCTGGAAGCCATGTAGTAAAATGGAGCTTCCAGCAGGGGGCAGGACACTCAAAGACAGAAGTGCTGTCTCGTTGTTTGGGTATGTTGTCTGAAGCGATCGTGGTGTTAAACTCAAAATCAGCTTGTTAGTAGTTGCAAGTGTACCAGAGACAATACTGGAATTTATCGGTTATCTGTAACTTCTGATACATTTTTGGGTGGTTTATCGTTTTAAACTTTATCAAAGATAACTTTTCAGTTATCTAATTATCTGTTATTGAAGTTAATTTTTTGGTTATCTGTGCCCACCACTGGTTGGACTGTATGTTTTGTGTGGTGTCCAACCAGCAATGGCAGTCATGTTTGCACTATGTTGGATGATCTTCAAAGCGAGAGAATTGGCTGAAGACCAGAGACCTCTCTCTCTCTCTCTCTCCTCTGTCTGTGTTCTTTAGATTAGCCAGTACCAGCTGTGATATTATTGTCACGTCAAAAGAATGGATATCATCAGGATCTCAGTGAGGTGGCTTGGGTGGTGACTGACGACAAAGAGACTCAGAGGAAGAACAAGGAAAAGGTGGATGGACAACATCAAAGATGCTATCAATGTTAGAGGGTCATCAGTGGAAGATGTTGAGAGGACACGCCAAATAGGTAGAATGGATTTATTTAGTTTCTGAAGTAGTGAATGAGCTCCAAGGCCCTGTGCAATTAACCACAAGGCTTCACAGGCAACTTGACAAACCTGTTTGCCTTTATGTTATGTTATGGTTATTGTCATTGCATGGAGTGGGTGTTGGGTAGGGTTGTGGAAACCAATGGCTTAGGTGCCTTTGTTGGCAAGGAAATTATTACTGACCATGACTTTGTGGACAAAGTTGTCTTTGCAGAATAAATGTATACCCTGATTGCAGCACTGTAGAAGTTGAGTGAGAAATCTTCAAGTGCCCGGGTTTGTGAGTTGCCTTGACCAAGACTAAGATTGAGGCTTTTAATCACTTACTGGACTCAACCATCAGAAATGTATCTGTATGCGGTGAAAGTGTTTAACTTGTAGAGAGAGTCAGTGACATTCCTGTCTCTGTATCCTCTGCCTTTGAGAATGAGAGATATCTAGGTCACACTTATGAAGTCAGGACTTCAGTGCGGAGGTATTTGTAGAAGAAAAGTCCCAAGTCTTTTGGGTCCTGGTGCTTTGTGTCTAACTGTGTGGTTGTGACACTTTTGTGTGTGTGTGGGATTTGAATGCTAACCAGACCTATGACACTAGGTCTTTTCAAACAATCCTTGATTACCACTGGAATGACTTTGTGTTAAATGAATCATTACATGGAGACTCACTTGCATTTTGAGAGAAAGTCAGCTGTGATCTTTTTGCACGATCCAGTTGGCAGGAGCCTCAGTGTGCACTCTTAATGTGTGCCATACTCTGACACTTATCTTACCTATGTGACTGCTGTGTTGCGTTCAGCAACTGGACCCCTGTCCCACTCATTCTCACGCAACTGGTGATGGATTTTCTACATTAAACTAAAGTAGAAGACTTTTTTCCAGCCTTGGCCTTCAGTTGACGTACCTTCCATCAGCCTGGAGGCTTTTGCCTTTGCTTTAAACAGTAAAGTGATGCTTTTCACAGCTTTGTTTTGTCTTTATCTCACATCAAAGCACCTACGTAGGTAGGCACACACACACACTTTATTAATTACTGCAGTTTGTATGGGTGTCCTTCTGTGCATGTATGAATATTTCGAGGCATTGAGGTGTGTAATTGGCAAGGATGCTTCATTAGGTGATCGTTACCCTCACACATTTTTGGTCTCTATAATTTTCTCCATCACACGTTTTAATCTCTCTCTCTCTCTTCAACTCTCAGCTTTAATTCTGCTTGCTTTGTTACGACTGTCACTGTGAAGTAAAATCTTTTCCTTCTCTTTTTCCACTGTCAGCTTTAAAAGGACTTTCAGGAGCCCTGACAAAATATTGCAGGAGGTTACTTACTTATTAAATCTCATTTTCTACTGAGAACAAATTAGTATATAAAACCAATATAAAAATATATTACAAATATTTGATAAATTTCCCACTCGTGGACAGCACACTAATATTACCTGCATTTAATTCAGTCATCGTGTTGATAACAGCTCATTCTCTGTGTGGAAAGATGGCACCATGTGGACATTAGCTAATTATGCTAACTGGCAATAAAATATCTAAAACGATTTCTTGGCTTCACTAAAACATGACCAAAAAAAAAAAAAAAAAATCCAACCAAGCAAAACCATCTTAGCTCTATTCGGGGTTTTCATGTATCCCATAATCCCTTGCGCGCCAGAGAGTCGCTGCAGTCAAAACAACATAGAGAATCCACATGATGACAATTGTAAATGAATATTATACTAAAAAAATGTATTTTTTATGCTTTTCATCATGTAATAGGGTGATTCTTAGACTACGGGCACTTATGATGTCCTTTGATCATATTGTATGAAAAACAGAAAACAGTGGAAATTTCACACTTTTATAGTTATTTTTACAATGAAAGTGTGTTAAGATATTTGTTCTAGTGGTCTATGATGACTTTTCACCTTTTTTCAGTATCATTATATGCAAATATTGCCGTTTTGTGCTTGTCCCACACCCAGACTTTTGATCTTCAATGATAAAAATGAATGGTAAAGAAACGTTTTTTCTAATGTTTAAAAATATCTCTGAATATAATGTCAGTAAAATAATCAAAACATAATTGGGGTATTCAATGTCATGCAACTGTTGTGATTTTTTTAAACAAAATGTAGTTGTCCCACACTATTGCTGTAATTTCCACCACACCACTGTAATGACCCTTTAAACAGTTTGTATGAAAGATTGTTTGGGTAGTTTCTATGGAGATAAACATGGACATCAGAGCACATGTATATAGCGCCAAATCACAACAAACAGTTGCCCCAAGGCGCTTTATATTGTAAGGCAATGGTGTGGTGGAAATTACATTTACAAGGCCAATAGTGCCCATAGTTAAAGAATCACCCAATAACAGACTGCTGCATGATACCCTGAAAACTTGCTAAAACAATTAGAACGAATAATCCGTGTCTGCTACGTTTAATCTGCGTGGAATTTAATAAACGCAAACTGAATTTCCGACATATTATATATATTAGTCTCGAACAAAGAGGCCAAACAGTGTTGTAAAGAACAATAATAAAGACGTTAAAGAGCAAACTTCACTTGCGAGCGGAGCTCACAGCAGCTCCCGCTGAAAATAACGGAGAGACAGCCTGTGATTCGCGCATGTTTACATAAAACAAATGCAATAACAATGTCTAAAAACCCAGAGAATATATTGATGAGAGTTTTAGGCACAATATAAAAATAGTTTTATGTTGCGATGCTAATGGTGTTGTCCGTGTGCAGCGAAGGTTAAAGTGCAGCCCGATCAGAGTGTCTCAATGCAGTTCTCAATGTTACTGAGATCTCGCAGTGCGGCGACCTCGCCGAGGTTTTGCAGGATTTGAAACCTGAAAAGGGTGTATACCGTTCACAAATGAGTTAATATTAATTTATCCATGGACAATCAGAGACATGTTACCTTGTGATGAATCCTTCGTTGCACTGATGATTACCCATGATCCTTTGCCTTTATTAGCCAATGTAGTTACTGCGTTCCAACAGCAGATGGCATAGTTTGCCCATTTAGCGGGATTTTAACTGAAATCTTTATGTTCCATAAGCATAAGTCCAGTTCTATTACTGCCAGAGTAATATATTGGATATATATCATCCAATTCCCCGGGAATATCCTTGGGACACGGATCTTGGACAAGTTCGAAGATGGCTAACCTTGACCTTTTTAAGAGGTATTTAAAGAGGTTAAAAAGTCACATTCTGTTTCAATGTGTCCTTTTTTAACTTCTTTTTTGAATGGCAGGGGTGTGAGCCAATCAGAGTAGACCTGTACCATGACATTAGTGGCTAGTCTCTCCACATCTGCTTAGTTTTGTGTGTTTATACACATTTCTCAAATATTATGTAAAAGCTAGCTAAAAATAAACACTTCTAAAACTGAAAACGGCATTTTTGTAACCTGGTAACACCCCTGGAGTCATTTAGAAGACATTTTGTGGATGTCAGCATGCACGCTAACTTCCGCTTTTGTCACGAGCTCATGTACATGCAGACACCCGCATTCCTGCAGACGGTGTTAAGCATATTGTTTATGATTGACTGATTGATTGAGGGGCTTTATTGAACATGTACAAATTACACATACATATAATAAGACATTAGGATCTTAATGATTAATAATTACACAACTGCAAATTATAAAGACAGGTGTATGTAGGTATGTGTATATATGTATATATCTATGTATGTAGATAAAGATATGGTGTTCACTAGATATGTTTATGATGATGGGATTTGAGTTTGTGTTGTGTTAAATGTGTTTGTAGCATGGCCCAAGTAGAGGGTCACCCCTTAGAGTCTGGTCTGCTTGAGGTTTCTTCCTCAATACATCGGAGGGAGTTTTTCCTTACCACTGTCGCCTGTGTGCTTGCTCTGGGGGTTGGTAATGAGTATAAATATATGTATATATGTATGTATATAAGGGGTGGGCGTTTATAAGCTTTGCTTCTGCTCACCCCCTTTTGGTTACACATGTCACTGTGGTCTTGTGTATCAGTTTTTTGTTATTGTTGAGTCTGTGTGCCAAATAAATTCATTCATTCATTCATTCATTCAAAGAAGACAATGTTCATACAGCCGAGGGTATTTTAGCATTGTGTTACATTTTTTTCTTGAATCACAATCCTGAAAAATAATACGTAAAATAGTATGTCATACAATCTCTGGCCTATTATTTTCTAACCATTATTGACTTTTATTGTGTTTTTTGTCAGTCAACTAATTATATCACAGGCTTTTCTCCAAATCCTGTACTTGATGTCTAATTTATTTTTGCTTTGAATGTTTAAGCTCATGTTCTGCATGTTATAATTTGTAGCTTCATGGCCAACAGATTGTTTGACCTGGTTTGATGATTATTCCATAGTTCATCTGAACCATAAATTAGTCACACAGCTTGAGATTCATTAGCCCATCAGGTTCTCAGGCTTTGAATCTGTGGAGCAAAATAATTCCAGGGATTAGCAAATAATCCAAATATCACAATAAGGAATTGGTCTAATTATCTGGACTCCTAATCAGTACTTTTCTTTCTGTTGACACTGGTAGTCCTTTTAACCAAACGTCTTCTCCATGCCAGTTACCTTCAGTATTAAAGGAACACAGGCCACGTGTCTCTCTTTCCTTCTGTCTGTTTATTCTCTCTTATGTTGAATACTGCAGTTATGTTGGCTTTTTCTCAGCAGGAGACCACTTTTCAGTGGTGGTTTGATGTGAATATGCCTCCTACTGTTTGTTCATCAAAAGATTGCTTTTGATAGTTATCGATCATTGTTCAAATAAATACATGTAGTTATTTCATAGAAATACATCTAAAAATGAGATGATCTTATACACAAAGTCTAAGGGCCCGTTCGCACATAGTACAAATAAGTACAAATCAGGGCGAATCATGGTGGAACAGTTCATATGAGTGAACCACAAAAACACTGAGCCGACGGGCAGGCGTGAACGATCCCGCTGTGATGGTTTCCTGCACGTGACAGTGTTGTGTGCGAGCATGCATGAAACCGTTGCAGTGGGAACACAATGTGAGCAGATGGAGCATATGTAACCACATTGCACAGCTGCTGTGAAAAAAAAATACATGCCACCCAGGGGATTTGAACCTGCAATTTACAAAAGCTCTGATTGCCAGCCAGAATCTTGCGCTACCATAGCTGTCCTGAAAAAGGTGCAGAAAAATGCCTGAAATCAACAAGGAGATAGATGTATTTAAAAAAAAAAATGAAACACACACCATAAAAAACACTGCATTTTAATGAATCCCTCTTATCAAGTGGAAAATACAACTATGATCCATCTGTTCCTCTGTAGATGACTCATGGTCACAGACGTACAGTCATGAAATGACATGAATGAAGCAGGGCGTTCTTATCATGTCCACATCTACTGATCCGGTGTGTCCAGCTGGCTCCGCACACGTGTCTTGTGAATGGCACACCGCAGGACGGACACCACGTCATGTGGAACAGAGCTCACGCGGGTGATGTGACATTCAGATTGCAAGGTGACAAGCCCAAAAAGAGTATCTCTAAAATACTAACAGTCAGAAAAGTTTATTGTGTTCCTAAAAGTGGCAATATGTCAGTGTGTAGCTGCCCATAAAATGTGCATTTTTTTGGTATTATTTTCAAATACAAACATTTGCTTTATAAAAAAAGGAAGATTTGGTCTTCATAAGTCTTTGTTTTGGAAAAATACATATTGAAAAAATGCAGTGGGCGAATGAGTCATCCCATCTAGTTCATCATGGTAACTCAAAAATAACAAATACCATCATCCTGTAACTCGGCAAAATAAAGCTCAATGGGATAAGGAGCAGGGCATCTAATACTTATGTAGATATGTAGACCTGAGCTTGATTCCTGGTCTGTATCCTTGGATACAGACCTGCATTGGAATGATGTCCCATGCAGGGAGAGTCGTGGAGGGTCAACCGTTTTATGCTACAGAATCTGGAGGCAGCAATGGGCCTCAGGGCTTATATAGGTCTTTTTCTCTTCTACTTCTTTATAATGATGATGAACTGATTAGACAATTGTTCATTTTGATGCACTAGTTCAACTAAAAACGCAAGTTTATTTTTCTTATCTAACATCTGTCTGCCACCGGCTAAACACTGACGCCTGTTGGATCTTTCTGGTCTTGTGTCAGGCAATAACCTTATCACATCCATAATGGAAATTAGGAGAAGGTGAAGTTACATAAACATGAAGATATGAAAGTCGACACAACAAGCGCATTTTTATTGCTTCATTTTGAATACATTGTGGAGAGTTACAGAAGCAAAATTACAAGAACTGTTTTACTGTCCAAATACGTCTGTGTCCAGCTATGACCCCTTTATGGGCTCAAATACACACTTTGTCAAGATAAAGTAGCCCATACGGGATGACATTTTGTTTGATTTGCTTTGAAACTGAAGAAACCCCATGCAGAGAATCTGCATCACCAGCACTAACACTGCTGCCACATGCCTTCATTCTATATCCTTTATTTCCCCAGGTGTTCACAGCATGAGCCATTTGCAATGGGCATAATTTTGAGAAAAAATTATATGCAGGTGGAAAAATGTCTGTATTTTGAAGGAAATTGATTACTAGAGCAAAAAGCATAAACAACATACGGAGTGACCTCTGTGGAATAAATACGATTATAAAATATTACTCATTTTAGAAATGTCACATTATGTTTGCTCAAATAATATAGTTGACATTTTGATTGATCACTGATGATATTTCTTTGTTTAACTGTATAATTTATTGGACTATACACTCACCGGTCACTTAATGATTAATGATTGTATTTCAGTTTTTAAGCCGCAGGGTTCAAAGTGTGTGAAAAAAGCAGCAGCTTTTTAGTTCGTAAATGATGGTGGATATAACACTGAGATAAACTGTGACTTCTAATACTGTGTTTTACTGCTTTTGAAAGATGATGACAGCATTTGGGGCTTTTCTTTTTTTTATGCATTCATTTCTTGTACGTTCTTGTTGTGTTTGTGATCCTTGAATTTACCCAGCAGCCCCTGTGGCGCTTAAAGTGAAACTGGTTTATCAGAAGCCAACAGTGTAATCTGATGTGGCCGCGTCCAAATCAAAGCTAAAAGTTATCAGTTATCTGTAATAAAGATACATTTTTATCGGTTTAGCGTCATAAAAGATAACTTCAGTTATCGGATTAATGGTTATTGAAGCTAACTTTTTGGTTAGCTGTGCCACGCACTGTTGCTACCATGTGATTGGCTGATTAGCTATTTATGTTAACAAGCAAATGAACAGGTGTACCCAATAAAGTGGCCATTGAGTGTATATTTCAGTAGAAAACTGATTGTTTTATATATTATGCATTTAAAGTTTATAACCGAAGAAAGGACACCTACGGTGCAACTGTAAAGTATTCACAGCGCTTCACTTTTTCCACATTGTATTATGTTACAGCCTTATTTCAAAATGGAGTAAATTAATTCCCCCCCCCCCCCCCCCCCAAATTCTACCCACAACATATAACAAAATGTGGAAAAAGTGAAGTGCTGTGAATACTATGCAGATGCACTGCAACTATGTCATTTTTATAGATCAAAATCAATGTGTAAAATGTGGCACCACATTTTACCTTTAAAAAGATTTGCTTTATGTTATAAAATGACTTCAACCTCTACTTGTCTGTGTCCTTGGACGAATCACTTAATTTGCCTTGTCTCACTCTACCCAGCTATAAATGGGTAGATGCCTCGGCTGGGAAAGTAACCTGTGATGACCTAACATGTCCAGGGAGTGATGTAGACCATCATTTGTGTCAAGCTACAGAATCTACAATAGTGAGTACACAAGTCATACGTACTTGATGTGTGATTGCTTGGGCTTGAAACTAGATTGCTTTGGTCACTGAGCAGCATTTAGATGGTACTGAATCCTACTCTAAATGAATGAATGATTCATTGTGACAAGAATTTCAATTTATAGGGTGCCAACTCATGACAGTGTCGCCTCAAGGCGCCTTATGCCGCGTTCACACCAGCAGCAACAGGTTACCATATAATCCCTACGTAACGACGTATTTTGGCGCCGCGATGGACGTGAATGAAGCGACGCGAGTGAAGCGATTTTGAGTGATTGACGCATTTGTGGCACGATATTGCGTCACGTCATGTCGCGTTGCCCTCCTCCCCAAGTTGAAAAATCTGAGTTTTTTCATCTTGTCGCGCCGTGATGACCAATCAGGGACTGAATATGTAGTGACGTGGAGATGTCTGGAGTTTGACTGAAGATGTGAACATGTCCTGTCTGTGGTGGCCAGCCTGTGAGCAGGACTTATGTCTCTTTTGTCCTTTATTTCACAATTATGACAGAGTTTTTGGAGCGAGCAGCAGCCCCACAGCAGGGGGAGCAGAGTTTCTTTCTCTTTTTATTTTACGTGCGCACGCGAGCGAATCGTCCATGGAGATTATTTTACTTATTAACTATAAAGATGTATAATAAAACAAATGGTGACTGGTTTCTAAACACAATTATGACAGAGTTTTTGGAACGAGCAGCAGCCCCGCAGGAAGGGGAGCAGAGTTTCTTTCTTCTTCTTTTTTTTTTTTTTTCTTTTACATGCGCGTGCGAGCGAATCATCTGTGGAGAATATTTTATTAATTAACTACAGAGATGTATAATAAAACAAATGGTGACTGATTTCTAAACACAACTATGACAGTTTTTTGGGAAGAGCGAGGAGCAGCCCTACAGCAAGCAGCAGAGTTTTTTTTTTTTAAATTGTTTACATGTGCACGCGTGAACAGGACAGGAGGCGGAAGGACCACTGAAAGCAGCCATCATTCAGATGCAGCTCTGCAGCATATAATGATACTCCCTGAATTGGGAACGTCTCATGACATTTGTCAGCTTTCCACAACAACTTGCTCCGTGTGATCAAGGTCCGTCATGTTAACTTGACTGACAACCAGAGCCGGCGAGCGGAATGGAAGCTCCTCCTATTTGATGACGCACCGGGGCGATTTTCGCAGCAAAAGCAGAGCGACACACTGGGCGATGGTGGCGCGTCCATCACCACGCAACCCCCGTGAATTTGTGGCACCTGATCGCGCCCGGTGTGAATGCAGCATTACACAAAACAATTCAAAAACAGTTTAGAATGAGTTAAAAGAATAAAAAGCACCATTAAAAGATTAAAACAAGCACAATAAAAGAGTAAAAATTAACAGGTATGACGTCAACCACGCAAGGCACTTCCAGTAATCCCAAAATAATGCTCCATCCTATTGAGTAAAACATGATGATCCACGGTATCAAACATGGCACTGAGACCTAACAGCACCAAAACCATAGTGGTAAGCAGAAGATCATTCACCACATTAGTGAGAGCTGTCTCTGTGGAGTGATATTTTCTAAAGGCAGACTACAGTGGCTCAAAAAGTTTATTCTCAGTAAGGTGGTCCACGAGCTGCCGTGACACCACTTTTTCCAGAATTTTAGAGCAAAATGATAGATTTGATATCGGCCTACAATTTTTCAATACACCAGGGCCTAGATTAGCTTTCTTAAGTGACGGTTTAATAACCACTGTTGTGTGTTGGGGGGTGTGGCTGGATATTTTGGTGTTCTTTTCTTTTCTTTGCTCTTCAGGTGGCATGGAAACTGATTTGTCTGTGGAGAAGGTGCTGGCTGAAGAGTCCTCACCCTCATCAACATCATGTGTAGCACCTGTGACTGGTGCTCACATGCAACCTTAAAGACTTTCAGCTGAAGCAGATAATTGGATGGCGTTCTGCATTTAAGGCATGTGTGATTCAAGCAGAACTGCCGGGAACTCGACCTTGTGATGTCCGTTTGTGAGACGCTGAGGACCGCGCCTGGGTTTGACACATCGAGCCCGTGAAGCAAGGAAGGGTGAGGACACTTGCTGTCAGCACACATTAAAGGTGATTAAGTGTTCAACTAATTGTTGATAGTAACTTGGTGTTTTGTTACACAGTATACTGGAATTGTGATGAGAATTGTGCAGTTTGCTTCTCACTGCTGTGGCGTGCAGGATAAGTGATCCTCCACTTGTTGTGAGAAGCTGCTCATTTGCATAAAGTTAAAAAATACAGACCTGAATGTGTTGCTGATAGCGTGTGTCTTTTGAAAGATATTGTTGTAACTGCTGACTTACCTCACCTCTTCTTTGCTTCACAGAGAGTCAGTTTGTCATGTCCACCTGGGGGGTGTTTGTCTGGTGGTAGTGGGTCCAGGAACGCCGGGCTTCTATCCTTTTGGGCGCTAAAGAGCGTGCCAACAGTCACTCCACCAGAAGGACGTTGTTTTAGTTTTGTACACATTATTATGCACAGGTGAAAAATAAATTGTTTCTGTTGTTGGAACCGCTTTCTGGTTATTTTTAGCGCTGGGTTCTGTCTGACGCAGGTCCGCTCCTCAACTCGCGTCGACACATAACAGTAGTTCCCGGCCATTCCATAATGGACCCAGCGGCAGAAGCGGTTCCTTTTGCCGAAAAAGTTCAAGAGCACTTGAAGAAAATATGGGAGCAATTACAGCATCTCGCAAACCAAATTAAACAAACAGACGCCCGTGTTACGGAGCTTGCAGCGCAAGCCGCTCCGCTTCCTGCTGCTCCAGCTGCGGCATCATCGATACTAGTGCAGATAACTCCGTCACCCAGAGATTCGGCGTCCGAACCGATTGTTTGTCGTCCGGAGCCTTGTGCGGTGATGCAATGTTCTCTGGTTTCTGCTCAGTCAGGTTGGAGCGCCGCACCTTTACGAGGAATGTTTGTAGATGGGTTAAATGAGTCGTTAAAAGACGAGCCGGCAGTCCGTGACGAGCCAAACGATTTAGATGAGCTAATATCGTTGGTAATTCGTCTAGATGATCGGATGAAGGAGCGTGGACGCGAGAGAGGACGCCCATCAGAGCGGGTTTTTTCATCTCGGGGCTTTCCCCGACACAGATCTGGGCCGCCTCTTCGTCGCCCCACTGAAGCTCCTCCGACGGACCTCTGGCTCCTCCTGTTGACGAGCCCATGCGGCTCGGACCAGCAGAGATTACTGTATTGCCCCGACATGTAAGCGTCAAGAGAAATAATGGTGACGTATCTCCAAGTGTTCTGGGACAGGCAAAATAACACACATAAAAAAAAAAAAAAAAAAATCTAGCACGAGTAAATGTTTTGTTTTCTTTAAATAGGGGTTATAATTGTATGGGGAGTCAGAGGCGTATCTGGTGGAGTGATTGTTAGGCGGTTAGAAGCCCATCTGGGCTCACTTGTTAATTTTTATGTGTTTTTAGGTATTTTCTGTTTGGGTTGTTGGGTCGTTTTATTTTGTTGTTTTTTATTTCTCTACATCCCTAACCCCAACCTCACTTGCCCCAAGACCGTTTGTCTTGTGGGTTGTGGGGTGGTGCAGGTTGGTCACGCTGAGCATTCTCAGAAGACCTCTGCACCTGGGGGGGGGGGGGGGTTAGAGGCGTTTTTCTTGGTTTGGTTAGGGCCCGGTTCCACTCCAGCCTCGGTGAGCCTTTGTACCGTTCGTCATTGGTGTTGCCGGGGTGTGGTGCAGCGGAGACTTACCTCAGTCGGAGGGGTGGGCCGATCTGTTGCCGTTCGCCATTTCGGTAGTTCCACCCCTCCCGAGAGGCTGGGGTATGGTCGAGTTGGGGAACCGGACGTGTTTCCGGTTCTCCGCTGCGCCTTGGGGTTGGAGCTGGGTTAGGTTTTTCCTGTTCCCTTCTCCGGCTTAATGTTTTGAGCCGCTCGCCAAAGTTGAGCCGCCGAGGGGCTCTGGGATTATGGTTCTGGCTGTTCCTCCTGGAACTGGCGATGAAGGCCTTCTGGGGGGGGGGTTGGGCTCTGCAGGTCATTCTGGGGGGGTTGTTTGTTATTTTTCTTTTATGCATTTACGTTTGTATTGTGTTTGTGGGGCTGTGTTGGGTTTTTGCGTTTGGGAGTTTTTCTTTTCTTCCCGGGGTTTGATGGGACGGTCCCCTGGGGAGGTTTTGGGTGGGTTTTATGTTTTTTTGTGTGTGTGGAATTGTACTGGGGAATGTTTTGGGGCTTTTGTTGATTCCAGCCGGCCTTCCAGCTGCGGTGCCTGTCCTGCTGTCTGTGGTGGACCTTAGGAGCGTGGTGCTGTCTGCTTCCTGACGTGGACCCCGGAGGGAGGTGCTGTTCTCGGGCCTGGTCTGTTCGGTCGCCGGGAGGCTTCCCGTTGATGGGGGGGTACTGTTGTGTGTTGGGGGGTGTGGCTGGATATTTTGGTTTTCTTTTCTTTTCTTTGCTCTTCAGGTGGCATGGAAACTGATTTGTCTGTGGAGAAGGTGCTGGCTGAAGAGTCCTCACCCTCATCAACATCATGTGTAGCACCTGTGACTGGTGCTCACATGCAACCTTAAAGACTTTCAGCTGAAGCAGATAATTGGATGGCGTTCTGCATTTAAGGCATGTGTGATTCAAGCAGAACTGCTGGGAACTCGACCTTGTGATGTTCGTTTGTGAGACGCTGAGGACCGCGCCTGGGTTTGACACATCGAGCCCGTGAAGCAAGGAAGGGTGAGGACACATGCTGTCAGCACACATTAAAGGTGATTAAGTGTTCGACTAATTGTTGATAGTAACTTGGTGTTTTGTTACGCAGTATACTGGAATTGTGATGAGAATTGTGCAGTTTGCTTCTCACTGCTGTGGCGTGCAGGATAAGTGATCCTCCACTTGTTGTGAGAAGCTGCTCATTTGCATAAAGTTAAAAAATACAGACCTGAATGTGTTGCTGATAGCGTGTGTCTTTTGAGAGATATTGTTGTAACTGCTGACTTACCTCACCTCTTCTTTGCTTCACAGAGAGTCACTTTGTCGTGTCCACCTGGGGGGTGTTTGTCTGGTGGTAGTGGGTCCAGGAACGCCGGGCTTCTATCCTTTTGGGCGCTAAAGAGCGTGCCAACAGTCACTCCACCAGAAGGACGTTGTTTTAGTTTTGTACACATTATTATGCACAGGTGAAAAATAAATTGTTTCTGTTGTTGGAACCGCTTTCTGGTTATTTTTAGCGCTGGGTTCTGTTTGACGCAGGTCCGCTCCTCAACTCGCGTCGACACATAACAACCACAGATTTAAAACATTTAGGAACAGATCCAGAAGTTAGTGAAAAATTAATAATTTCCAGCACAGTTGGTCCAAGAGTGGGCCGACAAGAGGGTCCGAGTTCAAGCCTGTCAGACAGGAAAAATCACAAAAGGTGCCTTTCCTCAAGGTCCTTGATCTCTGTGTTGCGCCAGGTGTATAGATCGATGTGTCGTCCACTGACACCGCTGTGAATAGGTGAAGGCTTTTTTAACATCTGCATTAGATGGAAAAGCACTAAATGCAGTCCATATACCAGTGCAGATAGCACTGTAATACACCTGTAGTTGTTGCAATCCAAACAGTTCCCATTTCCTTCCCAGAGAGGGACAGCAATCATTTTCTTCTGGGTTGCTGGAATAGTACCTGTCTTCCAAACAGAAGCAGATTGCTTACAATATCAGGAGAACTACATTTCTATCAGCCTGAATAAGTTGTGCTCAGTATCATAAATCCCTGCAGCTTTGCACAACCTGGAATTGGCACTAAACCAGAAACAATCAATCCTCTGTGGACACTGGCAACATCCATGGAGTCCTTGGCAGCTTTCAAGGTCTTGGCATACGATCCCCAAAAGTAAATGGGCAACTGGCTGCAAACCCGCTGTGTGATATTTTCCCAATATTTGATTGACAACTCAGCAGGTAAAACCTTGAAATGTGATTTCAAGTCCCACACATCACTTGAAGGTCAGTTAAATCAATCATTAAGAAGTGTAATGTGTGTGGGTGGTCTCAAAAACTGAGTGACTGTGCCAGAAGGAGACTACTGAGGGAGAGCATTGACATCAGAAGTGTCTACAGGCTTCGATGACTGGTTTTCCAAATGCCTTCTGCTAAATTTACATCTCAATTTCATGTTTTCACGTGCAACTTTTGCCTGCTGGTGAATTACGCTGCTGTCAGCTGTTGTGCACAACCAAATGTTTTCCCTTCTATTGCTTTCTCTTTGCTAAATTCTCATTTTTACCCAAGGCCATCAAATATGGCCATTGGGTATTGCAAAGGCTTTCTGTTTGTCTGTCTGTGGTCAGCATAAGTCCAGTCCTATGTATACTGGAAGCTTCAAAATTACAGGAAACATTCTTGGGACACAGACCTTAGACAAGTTCAAGAGGTTAATAAGTCACATTCTGTTTCAATCTGTTCTATTTTGTTTTTGAGTGGCAGGGGTGAGAGCCAATCAGAGTAGAGCTGCACTGTGAGGTCTCAGGGTGTATGGTTTTCTTCAGGGTGTATAAAGCCATATTCATTGGTGAACAACTTGATAACTGATAATATTTGTAGTAATTAGTTTCAAAAAAGAAAATGTGCTCTTCTGTAGCTAAGCTGCTGGCTTTGGTGACTATACTGTGGTCATCATGAGCAACAGATTCTGCTCAGTCATTGCTCACATACCATATGTCAGTTTCAGTCACAGCAGTGGGTAAAAATACTTGGGTAGGTGTTGTTGTGTGATTTTGCATGTGTATATGTGTGCATTGGCCTCTAGATGTGCAATTTATGTGCTCAGGTGGAATCACTGATGTGCACTTCAGATGATTAATTTGCCAGCTGGCTTTTCGCGCCCCTGAGCCAATTCACCAGTGATTATTGACATTTAGCAACAGTATGACTGTATGATTGGTCATTTCACAGCTTGATCATTGGCGGTTACCCACGTAAGATGTAAGAAGACTGGCATTTCTGCATCAATACACTCACATAATGGATGATAAAGATGTGTATTTGCTAAAAACCACAAGGCTAATGAGTTGCTCTTACAGTCACTGGAAATTTATTGCTGTAAAATCAAAGATGCAGGGGTTTGAATGAGGTAATTCCACAAGCAATTGCAAATGTCAAGATACTGCACATTTGACAGACACAAACTCTCAGCATTAACCTACTTTTCTTGTTGCTGGGTTATTGAGTTCGACTGGCTACATTTCCCACTCTGTGTCTTTCAAATCTCAGATCCTGTTGAGCATCATTGCCCATTTTTTTGCCTCAAAAGGTTACCCATTTATCATCTATTGTCAGAATAAAGGCAGGGGGCTCATTCAACTAATGGCTCGTGGGCTGGATTTGGTCTCCTGATTTCTCACTGTCAATTTTACTCGACATGATTTTAATCTGAGTTGGGGTAAGTTGGGGCATGAGATGGACAGACAGATTGGGGTGGCATCTGATGTCTTACAGACGCTGTACTGGACCGTCGTGGTGAAGAAGGAGATGAGCCGGAAGGTGAGGATCTCAATTTACAGTACCAGTTGATTTAAACTCCCATCTTCACCTATGGTCATGAACTTTGGATAATGACTGAAAGAATGAGACTGCAGATACAACTGGTGGAAATGAAATTCCTCCATCGAGTGTTTAGGCTTACACTCCAGGTCAGAGTTAGACGCTCGACTATCTCGGGGGGATTCAGCGTAGAGCTGCTGCTTCTTTGCATCAAAAAAAGCCAGCTGAGGTGGTTCAGGCATCTAGTGAGGATACCCCCTGCTCATATTCCTAGGCAGGTCTTTCAGTGTCCAACTGGGAGGACGCCCTGGGGCAGCCAGGTGTGAAGCAGCTGGGATGAGGATTGGCACCTCTAAATCTGAGGCCATGGTACTCAGCAGGAAACCGATAGATTGCCTACTCCAGGTAGGGAATGTGGTCTTGCCCAAAGTAGAGTTCAAGTACCTTGTGGTCTTGTTCATGAGTGAGGGGACAATGGAGCATGAGATTAGCTGGAGAATCGGTGCAGCAGGGATAGTATTGCATTCACTCTACCGTACTGTTGTCACACAAAAGGGAGCTGAGCCAAAAGGCGAAACTGTTGATCTACTGGTCAATCTTTGTTCCTGCCCTCACCTATGGTCATGAGGGTTGGGCCATGACTGAAAGAACTAGATTGCGAGTACAAGGAGCTGGAATGGGCTAACTTAGGAGGGTGGCTGATGTCTCCCTTAGAGATAAGGTGAGAAGCTCGGTCATCTGTGGGGAGCTCAGAGTAGAGCCGCTGCTCCTTCGCATTGAAAGGAGCCAGCTCAGATGGTTCAGGCATCTGGTAAGGATGCTCCCTGGGCACCTCCCTAGGGATGTGTTCCAGGCATGTCCATCTGAGAGGACACCCCGGGGAAGACCCAGGATTAGGTGGAGAGATTTTATCTCCACACTGGCCTGGGAACACCTCGGGATCCCCCAATCAGTGGTGGTCAACATGACCCAGGAAAGAGAAGTCTGGGGTCCCATGCTGAAGCTGTTGCCCCTGCGACCTGATCCCGGATAAGCGGTTGAAGATGACTGAGTGAGTGAGGTTGAAACTGTTGATCATAGGCTTTAAGGTTTATGAATTATAGCAAAACCTTGTAGTGGTCAGTACTGAAGGTCAGATATCAGGTTTAAAGGTCAGCAAACAGGATTTAACTTCATCTAGGTCATGTCCCCTTGCTGCATCCACTGTCCTGTGGAGCCACCTTTGGTCATTGATGACAATCACCCAGGCAGACCATCTCCATTCTCTAATGTAGCCATCTATCTGCTACATGCTTTCCATTGGCCTCTTCCATTTGCTGAGGTCTTCAACACTGAAGCAGCTGTGCACTGAATGATGGTCACACAATTGATCATCATGGATAAAGTGTCATCACTGATCTTCCATCAAAATGCAAGTGGCGTGCCTAAAATGAATCTCCCTATGCAACCTTTTGTTTGACACAAATGTCACTCCAGTGGGACCCAAGGATCCCCCAAAGAGACCTAGCACCAAAGACATCTAGTCATCGCCTTAGGTCACTAGCTAGTGTCCAAATCTCACAGACATACAGTAACAAAGGAATCAGCCGTATCCAAAAGACTTGAACCTTCATTCAGCTGCAAAGATATCGGCATCACCAAACAGCTTGTTCCAGCAAACTCGGGACTCCATAAACTCCTCCCATGTGCCGCTTGATTGTGGACAGAGATTAAGCCTCTGTTCAGCACTCAACTTTTATTCACTCAGTGGAGATCAATGCCGGTTAAAGCCTGAGAGGCTAAGGTAAGGCCAACTGTGTAATCGGTTGTTACAGAAGGTTTAGTGAGGTAAATGTGCACATTTGGTTCTGATTTGAAGCAGCTTGTGCAGCTGGACATGTCTGATGGCGTTTTTGCCTGTTCAGCACCAACAAGAAGCATTTTGCTTTGAGTTCGTTTTTCCCTGTACAGTAACATCAATTTCCTCATTATCCTCTGTCTGCTCATGTGATGTTTGTGTTACAATTAAATAATATGCTGATTAAATTTATTTTTTGCTCAAGTTCTAACTGGCAAGAATTCCCCTTTAATGTAGTCTGTCTAATGCTAAAAGGTTAACTTTGTAGCCCCAGAAACAAATTATATCCACATGTAACCTATTCTGGATAGAAACCTGTTCTCAGTAAGATTTTTATATGAGCATGTCTCATGTGACGTGTGCACATTTTGATATTTGAAAACACAAATATCAGGGGTTTTTTTTTAATCAAAGTTGGCAGCTGATTGATTTGTTTTATGTGCGTATTGGAAGGTGAGGAGCTGAGCAAAAAATAGAATATTATGTTCTGGGTGCTCTGTTACCATTTTTTTTCCCCAACTACAGAGGCGCGCAGGTGCCATTGTTCACATATTTTTATTTTTAGTCCCCCCCCCAATAGAATTTGATTGTGGAGATACTTTTTGACACCAACTCAGGAAGCTAAACTGAGGACCTGGTGCCTCACGTACAAAGCGAATCATTGGTCTGGCAATAAATGAGTATGCAGATCATTGAATTCAGATGCTTAGCCACCGCAGGGCAGTTGGAGCAGCCACTCTCTTCCATCATATGTTCTACAGGGAAGCCCCTGAGCTGTTATGCCAGCTGATGCCAAACATCGATGTCCATGACCCCAGGTTGCGACGGTCTGTGAGATCCCATAACCTAGCAGTGGAAGTCCCAAGATCAAACCTTGTCAGCCATGCAAGATCATTTTTTACCATCTATGGCCCAATTATGGAATTCTCTTCCTGTGCAAATTCCATCCATTAGATCAAGGGCCAGCTTCAGCAGGGAGGTTAATCGCTTTCTGGGTGCTACCTCGTCAGCAGCTTCTAAATGATTTTTTTGTTTCTGCTGTTAATGCCCAGTTATGCCATGTCATAAAAAAAAAAAAAACTTGCATGAATTTCCTCCTGAAACACAGCATACGCAAAAACCCAGAAACAGTCGTATGCACAAAAATATCTAGATGCATCAAAGTGTGCGTACGCATGGATCCAAGCATCTTCTGTTTGTACATCCCAAACAACGTGGAATTATGCACACATGCAGACATACCAAACTCCACCTTTTCCACGTCCCTATTTAAATATGCAAATTCATGTAAATAGGCTGTGGGAGATGGGATTTGCCACCCTGCCAGCTCAGTCAACATGAACACAGAAAAGAAATTATACAGAGTGTGAGCCATAGATGATGGAAACGATGTGGAGACATGCAGGGATAGTTTATTTGGTGCCATGTCAAACGGAATAAACATGAAATAGAAAAAAAGTTAGTGAGAGCATGTGTGTGAGGCCGTAAATGCTGTGGGCTCAGAGTAGCACACACACTTAAGTTAAAAACGTGTGCCGTGCTGACAGTGTGTGACATTCACAACTTTACACACGCATTGATTGAACTACTAGTCTTGTCCATCCAAATTGGAAGTCCCAAAAAACAGTTTTATTTGTTATTATCTATCGTTCACCTGGTCGTTACTGTGAGTTTCTCTGTGAATTTTCAGACCTTTTGTCTGACTTAGTGCTTAGCTCAGATAAGATAATTATAGTGGGCGATTTTAACATCCACACAGATGCTGAGAATGACAGCCTCAACACTGCATTTAATCTATTATTAGACTCTATTGGCTTTGCTCAAAAAGTAAATGAGTCCACCCACCACTTTAATCATATCTTAGATCTTGTTCTGACTTATGGTATGGAAATAGAAGACTTAACAGTATTCCCTGAAAACTCCCTTCTGTCTGATCATTTCTTAATAACATTTACATTTACTCTGATGGACTACCCAGCAGTGGGAAATAAGTTTCATTACACTAGAAGTCTTTCAGAAAGCGCTGTAACTAGGTTTAAGGATATGATTCCTTCTTTATGTTCTCTAATGCCATATACCAACACAGTGCAGAGTAGCTACCTAAACTCTGTAAGTGAGATAGAGTATCTCGTCAATAGTTTTACATCCTCATTGAAGACAACTTTGGATGCTGTAGCTCCTCTAAAAAAGAGAGCTTTAAATCAGAAGTGCCATGACTTTCTTTGCTAACAAAATTTTAACTATTAGAGAAAAAATTACTCATAACCATCCCAAAGACGTATCGTTATCTTTGGCTGCTTTCAGTGATGCCGGTATTTGGTTAGACTCTTTCTCTCCGATTGTTCTGTCTGAGTTATTTTCATTAGTTACTTCATCCAAACCATCAACATGTTTATTAGACCCCATTCCTACCAGGCTGCTCAAGGAAGCCCTACCATTATTTAATGCTTCGATCTTAAATATGATCAATCTATCTTTGTTAGTTGGCTATGTACCACAGGCTTTTAAGGTCGCAGTAATTAAACCATTACTTAAAAAACCATCACTTGACCCAGCTATCTTAGCTAGTTATAGGCCAATCTCCAACCTTCCCTTTCTCTCAAAAATTCTTGAAAGGGTAGTTGTAAAACAGCTAACTGATCATCTGCAGAGGAATGGTCTATTTGAAGAGTTTCAGTCAGGTTTTAGAATTCATCATAGTACAGAAACAGCATTAGTGAAGGTTACAAATGATCTTCTTATGGCCTCGGACAGTGGACTCATCTCTGTGCTTGTTCTGTTAGACCTCAGTGCTGCTTTTGATACTGTTGACCATAAAATTTTATTACAGAGATTAGAGCATGCCATAGGTATTAAAGGCACTGCGCTGCGGTGGTTTGAATCATATTTGTCTAATAGATTACAATTTGTTCATGTAAATGGGGAATCTTCTTCACAGACTAAAGTTAATTATGGAGTTCCACAAGGTTCTGTGCTAGGACCAATTTTATTCACTTTATACATGCTTCCCTTAGGCAGTATTATTAGACGGTATTGCTTAAATTTTCATTGTTACGCAGATGATACCCAGCTTTATCTATCCATGAAGCCAGAGGACACACACCAATTAGCTAAACTGCAGGATTGTCTTACAGACATAAAGACATGGATGACCTCTAATTTCCTGCTTTTAAACTCAGATAAAACTGAAGTTATTGTACTTGGCCCCACAAATCTTAGAAACATGGTGTCTAACCAGATCCTTACTCTGGATGACATTACCCTGACCTCTAGTAATACTGTGAGAAATCTTGGAGTCATTTTTGATCAGGATATGTCATTCAAAGCGCATATTAAACAAATATGTAGGACTGCTTTTTTGCATTTACGCAATATCTCTAAAATCAGAAAGGTCTTGTCTCAGAGTGATGCTGAAAAACTAATTCATGCATTTATTTCCTCTAGGCTGGACTATTGTAATTCATTATTATCAGGTTGTCCTAAAAGTTCCCTAAAAAGCCTTCAGTTAATTCAAAATGCTGCAGCTAGAGTACTGACGGGGACTAGAAGGAGAGAGCATATCTCACCCATATTGGCCTCTCTTCATTGGCTTCCTGTTAATTCTAGAACAGAATTTAAAATTCTTCTTCTTACTTATAAGGTTTTGAATAATCAGGTCCCATCTTATCTTAGGGACCTCGTAGTACCATATCACCCCAATAGAGCGCTTCGCTCTCAGACTGCAGGCTTACTTGTAGTTCCTAGGGTTTGTAAGAGTAGAATGGGAGGCAGAGCCTTCAGCTTTCAGGCTCCTCTCCTGTGGAACCAGCTCCTAATTCAGATCAGGGAGACAGACACCCTCTCTACTTTTAAGATTAGGCTTAAAACTTTCCTTTTTGCTAAAGCTTATAGTTAGGGCTGGATCAGGTGACCCTGAACCATCCCTTAGTTATGCTGCTATAGACGTAGACTGCTGGGGGGTTCCCATGATGCACTGTTTCTTTCTCTTTTTGCTCTGTATGCACCACTCTGCATTTAATCATTAGTGATCGATCTCTGCTCCCCTCCACAGCATGTCTTTTTCCTGGTTCTCTCCCTCAGCCCCAACCAGTCCCAGCAGAAGACTGCCCCTCCCTGAGCCTGGTTCTGCTGGAGGTTTCTTCGTGTTAAAAGGGAGTTTTTCCTTCCCACTGTAGCCAAGTGCTTGCTCACAGGGGGTCATTTTGACCGTTGGGGTTTTACATAATTATTGTATGGCCTTGCCTTACAATATAAAGCGCCTTGGGGCAACTGTTTGTTGTGATTTGGCGCTATATAAAAAAATTGATTGATTGATTGAACTACTGAACACACAGAGACAATTCGGTGCCTGTTAAGAAGCTCTGCAGCTCCAGTTTCACCATCAAGAAAAACTAAAAAAATTTGAATGAGCACATGCCCAAAAGATGCCAACGCTTGTTTTCATTCAGAACAATTACACGATTAAACTATTTCCTCACCAATCAGCCACCCATCATGCACCGTGCCAGCCTGTAGCCTGTTCCCAACCCAACGCATTTGTGCATCACATATGATTTGAACATTGATGGAATCAAAATGTTTCCTATTAATAAAAACAAATTCATCATGTGATGGCGCCTTTATAGCAATGTGTGTACAATCCGTATCTCCGATTACATTAGAGTAACCGGCTCTCGCTGCAAATTGCGCTTTAATGTTGGAATGTGATGTACTTGGATGACATTCGGATAATTGCGCTCCACACAAAGCTCAGCTCAAGGTTAACAGGCACACTCCTGACCAACTGGCCAGCTCCCACTGAAATGCCCTGTTGCTAGCAAGCTCAGTGTGGTCAGCAGCTGTGATGGCACAGACAACCCCTGACTCCTCGCCGTATTGCGCACTAGGCTGGCTGCAGTTCTGTGCACAACTCCAGTAACACTAACTGAAACCGGCTAATGAGCCAAATGTTATCATTTGAAAGTAAATCCTTGCATTCCCTGAATATATGCTAATGTCAGATTGCACTATTTGCAAGGTCTTCTAACAATGTTAATGCAGCCATTGTTTATGCCATTTTCCTCATCAGTTTGCGCATGCTTTTATGTCCACCCATATAATTGCAAACATGTGGGTGTGTTAATTGTTCATAAGTGTGTCTCTAATGTGCACATCGCTCTGATGACTTCTTGTTTTCAGACTATTACTCTTCTACAAGTCGGCAGAGAACAATAGCTGTAGAAACGTGTTTACACCAGCCATGAACTTGATGTGGTGCATTGCACATTTCTACGGTCATTTCACTTTTAATACATCTCAACATTAGCATTGAGTCGGATGTACGCCACATTTTTGTGCATACACAGTCTTTGTACATGAGGTTCCTGGAGCCCAAATACAATATTTGGCCATGGCACACAGACCACCTAGCAAATCCACTGGAGACATGGGTTTGACAAGCTGGCTGTAGTTAAGTGCACATCCACTTAAAATCACTCACTCAAAGTTTTACTTGCTAAATTTGGTGCCCAAACCAGTACAATTCAGTAGATATAAACCAAAACTAATAAATAACAATAACTCAATCAATCAATCAACTTTTTTCTTGTATAGCGCCAAATCACAACAAACAGTTGCCCCAAGGCGCTCCACATTGCAAGGCAAGGCCATACAATAATTATGAAACACAGTCTACGTCTAAAGCAACATAACCAAGGGATGGTCCAGGGTCACCCGATCCAGCCCTAACTATAAGCCTTAGCGAAAAGGAAAGTTTTAAGCCTAATCTTAAAAGTAGAGAGGGTATCTGTCTCCCTGATCTGAATTGGGAGCTGGTTCCACAGGAGAGGAGCCTGAAAGCTGAAGGCTCTGCCTCCCATTCTACTCTTACAAACCCTAGGAACTACAAGTAAGCCCGCAGTCTGAGAGCGAAGCGCTCTAATGGGGTAATATGGTACTACGAGGTCCCTAAGATAAGATGGGACCTGATTATTCAAAACCTTATAAGTAAGAAGAAGAATTTTAAATTCTATTCTAGCATTAACAGGAAGCCAATGAAGGGAGGCCAACACGGGTGAGATATGCTCTCTCCTGCTAGTCCCCGTCAGTACTCTAGCTGCAGCATTCTGAACCAACTGAAGGCTTTTTAGGGAACTTTTAGGACAACCTGATAATAATGAATTACAATAGTCCAGCCTAGAGGAAATAAATGCATGAATTAGTTTTTCAGCATCACTCTGAGACAAGACCTTTCTGATTTTAGAGATATTGCGTAAATGCAAAAAGGCAGTCCTACATATTTGTTTAATATGCGCTTTGAATGACATATCCTGATCAAAAATAACTCCAAGATTTCTCACAGTATTACTAGAGATCAGGGAAATGCCATCCAGAGTAACGATCTGGTTAGACACCATGCTTCTAAGATTTGTGGGGCCAAGTACAATAACTTCAGTAACTGATAGCAAACATGAATATACTGGTCCACATTAAAGAAAATGGCCTTAACATATTGAGAACTGGTGTTGCCAAGCTACGAGATTCCATATAACATAAGCAATGGAGTAGTAAGTATTTCCAAAAACCGCTGCAGTGCACAAAGCTTACAAATGCATTTTATGTAGGTGTTTTTTTGTATTTGTGTTTTGGCAGGGGTTGACCAAGTGGTTAATGCACTTGGTTTCAGTTTGGAAGGTTCCCAGTTCAAAACCCACCCCTGCCACATTTCTCCACATAATGTGGAGTTGCGTCAGGAAGAGAATTGTGAAACTTGTGCCAATTCAACATGCAGATCCACCTCAATTTGCTTTGGCGACCTCAAGTGCAAAACAAGGGAGCAGCCGAAGGATCTTTTTTTAGTGTGTTTTCTGCAGTTGGTAGCATCTTAATTTGGAAGTGTTGTGGCATTGCTTGGCTAACGTAGATGAGTTTGTCTTTTCGAAAAGAGCAGAAATAAACAAAAATGTGCAACGCCCAAACTTTTTTTGCTGCTGTTGTCAATAAAATCTGCTGTTATCTTGAGGGCCATTGAAACATCAGGTTGTAAATATAACATCTATGAACATGTTTTCCTGCAGCGGCCACGATAAATCATCAGCTGTATATTTGGATCAATATGATGTGGACTGAAGCGACAGGTTATCAGTAAAGGTGGCAAATGTTTACTGACAAGTGTGACATTTGCAATAATTTCCACTCTGCCACAAGGCAAAATAATGTACTACCTTGTGTTTGCATGCACCATTTCATTTCCATTTTCCATAAGGCTCCATGAGTGCGTCACAAGTTAATTAAATTAAAAAGGTACAGTGAGCAGTCCACTCACCATTATATTGTTTTTATGTTGAGGCAGTGAGAACGCAACAAAGTAAACGGCAGAGGCAGCAAAAAGAAACTTGTGGTGAAACAATTAAGGTGAAAAGGCAGCAGCCGTAACCGTTTAAACTGTTATGTGACGCCTGAGGAGAGAATATTTTGTCAGGAGACTCTTCGAGCCTGAACCTGGAGCGCTGGTGTCAAGCTGCAGCGGTTTAGCCGTAGCGCTGCGTTGTGTCAACTTCTCATAACCTCCTGTCTCGGCTGTCACATCGCACTTCCACGAACGCAGCTTATTAGCACAGCTTGTGAAAGTTAAAATCATTCTCCTGTGCTCTGCCATTCATTATTCCCATCTTCACTGCCAACATCTAAATGCTTTCCCACCTCTGCTATTCCACAACTCTGATAATGAGGTCATTATTTTCATCAACGTATGCATCTTTTCTAAACAAAACATTAAAGTGCTTTACAGTGATATTTTAAAAGACAGCTATTAAATCAACAATGCTTTATATGCTTGATTCAGATTCATGCAAATTAATTATTTGTTTCCTACAGGAATCCTGTTTGAATATAAAATCATATAGGAATCAGAAGACCTACATGAACAAAAGCCTACAAGAATGTCTGTCTGTTGTCTTTTGCTGTATCTCCTCCCTTAGTTTTCTCAATTACAAATAGCCATTTTGTCCATATACAGTAGCTAGACCTGTTCAAGGTCTAGATCCTTAGGGCATTTTGGCGGGGCTGGAGAATGAACAGGAATATACTGTACATACAAATAAATGCTTACAAAATCAACTCCAGTTTTACAGTAATAGTTTTGTCATTCTAACATAAACCCAATGTAGGAAGGTTTGTGCATAACGTGGCGTCTACAAGCGCTTGGGGTGCTAACTAAGTCAAAATTTTGTCACAAACTGATGACTGATACATTAAATATATTTGTTTAATCAATCACATGATATGGTTACTCACAGGAGAACTCCAAGGCAGCACACAGATCACAACAGGATTTAAATGGATTTATTGACCACAATTTCAAATGTACAGGCAGCGGTTAGGGACAGACAACGGCTGAGGTCTGAGTTATGCTTCTGGGAGAACAAGTGAGTGGCAAACCTGTGCATTGGAAATGATCACACACAGGGTATTCACAGGCCCATGTCAACAGAGTGGCAAACTTGGCAGAGTTACGCTTTATACACCAGTGTGGAGGCTGGTAAGTAGTTCCACAGTCGACAACATTCCTCTTCACTGTAATTGGACTTAATGATTAGAGTGATTCAGTTTGGCAGGCAGAGTGTAGCGGTCGATAGTCATGCCAGAGGTCAGAACCGGGGAATCCAAACAAAGCCAAGCAACACCAAAAAGGACTAATCCGATCTTGAGGTCCCACCACAGGGTCAAGGGCAGAGACAGACAGAGGCAAAGACTCACAAGACAGACTTTTATAAACCAGGGAATCAGAATCAAAAAATGCCAGAGAGATCAACCACAAGGGAATGAATAAAGTCTAACACAGACCTTCAGTGGAGAGTCTTAAGTAGGTGGGGCTGTGATTGCCCAGGCAGCAGCAGCTGTGCATGAAAACAGGTGCACTGTGTTATCAAGACTGCAAGGGATGATGAAACAAGTCCACACAATGTGATCAGATTGGTCTTCACAATACAAAATTGCCATTTTAAAAAGATAGGGTTGAACCTCCATGATGACACTATGCCATGTTATGTTATAATGTCATTTTTTTTTAAAGCACATTATTTATCACTTTTACCATTTACTGTCCGAGACAGATTGGCATCTGTCCAGGGTGTAACCCACCTCACACCCTTTGACTGCCAGGATAGGCTCCAGCTCCCCGTGACCCTTTGATTGGAGTAACCGGATAAGGAAAATGAATAAATGAATGAACCAAGTAGCATAAAATCAACAGTCTTTAAGATGCAGCAACTGAGCCAGTTTGGTAAAATCAATACCCCATTAAAGTGATCTTATAATCTCTGCAAAACCAATGTCTAGTAAAATCATACAGGAAAAACTTTGGAATCTGTTTGAAAACATTTCAGAATCCTATGGTAGCTAGATAGACCTTTTTGAGTAGTCATTTGAGGGAACATTGAAGAGGATAAATCCCATTTCTTTTTTATTTTCTTAAACTCTGCTGAATTCCAAAGTAGTTCAGAGCAGTTAAAGGCAGCAACATTCCTGAGTTAGACCTGGAATCCATAATTTGTGAACTTGACATATGTAAATTTCTTTTTAAGTGATCCCGTAAAGTCAAGTCTGGGAGCATGCTAAACCCTAACCCTAACTGTGGTTTTGTGCATTCACCACACCAGAGAAATGCATCACCCCATCCTAACCTATCAAAGGAAACCATCTGTCTGCTGCAGCTGTGTGAAACATGGGCATCGCCTTGGCCTTCTCCAGCAGCAAGAATCCTCAACACTGAAGCACCTACGTTCTGGATCATGCATAGAGAAAAGAGCCACATGGTCAACATATCAGTGCTGATGCTCCCCCAAAATGCAAGTGATGCCCCTCATGTTAGGCTCCCTAAGCAGCTGCTTATTTGACACAAAGTCATTCCAGGATCCTCCAAATAGACCAAGTACCCAAGACATCTAATTGTTGCCTTAGGTCATTGGCTAGTGTCCAAGTCTCACCACCGTGAACAATAAGACAGCAAGCACCAGCACCTGAAAGACTTGGACCTTCATTATCCTGCAGAGATATTGGCATCACTATACACTTCTATTCAGTGACCTCATGGACTCATCCCAGGCATCTCCCAGTCTCAGAGGTAGAGGACCAAGACACATTAACGTCACTGCTGAGATCAGTGAATGTCTAGAATTTCTTTTAGTTGCATACAGATAGACTCCCAGAAGTCTTTGAAAGTCTTGTGGTCTAGGTAAGAATTCATGACAATAGTACTCAGTCACCCTTTAAAAGTCTGATGATATTCATTAGACTAACATTACCCCTCTAAGCTTTTGTTGACACAAGGTAGGATGAATCGACACTTTCATACTCAAAGCAGCCTATTTGTCACCAACAACCCATGCCTAGTTTAAATTCACCTGTCTATCAGATTCTGATGCTTGGTTTGGACTTTAGCAGATCATCTTGACCGTGTCTACATGCGTAAATGGACAGAGATTCTGCCATGTGATTAACAAACACCGTGTCTGCTAGTCTGTCCAGATCATGCTGACTGTACGCGACACTGTGAACAACAGGTGAAAAAATGCTCCTGTATTGCTAAATTTTCCTTTCTGCCAATTTATCTGCAGATTCATTCCTCAGCTTGACCTCGCCATGTTTGTTTAAAGTGGGTGGTCAAGGTATATTAAACACCTGTTGATGAATACAACACATCTGAGAGGCATTTCAATTGATTTTCTTTCCTTACCCCTCAGAGAATCCAAATCTGGCAATATTCACGCACCCTGTTCCCTTCTGCATGTTCTCTCACTGTCTGTTCATCTCCCATCTGTGCGAGGAGATCTAATCTGTTTACATCCAGCCCGTCGTCTCCAGCTTTCCCTCACCATCTATCAACTGTCCCTGTGACTCGCTTCCAGTCTGTCCAGGGCCGCAGAATTGTTTACAAGTATATGTCTCTTTGCAGAGTTGTATTTGCAGAGAGGATCTCAGAAGGTTTTTCTGTTCCATCCCAAAATATGCAACACAAAGTGATGGCAGACATAAGGCTCTCTGAACAAAATTGGTAATTTTTTCAGAACATGATTCACTGCTTTAGGAAGGTTTAAAACAAAGTCTCTTTAATAAATGATTCAGTGTTTAAAAATATTTGAGATACCAAATGGAGCAAATGGTTTAGTAAATGATTCACAGTTTCAACATGTGAAATGCAAGAGATTCCCTTTTTTTATCCCCCCGTACAAAATATGGGGGGTATAGCGATCAGCATGTCTGTCTGTCCATCCGTCTGCCCATTTGTTTTTGATTGTTAGCGCAGTATCTCAAGAACCAGTTGACAAATTTCATTCGTATTTACTGTAAGTGTGTACTTGGGTGATCCCTTGGCACCAGTCCCTTTTGGTTACCTTGGGATTAATTTCAAAGTCACAACGAGATATTCAAGATATTGTCACCAGTCACTGCCATCTTTGTTAGCACGATATGTCAAGAACCAGTTGACCAATTTCATTCATACAACCCAATTCCAATGAAGTTGGGACGTTGTGTGAAAAAATAAAAACAGAATACAATGATTTGCAAATCCTCTTCAGGCTACATTCAATTGAATACACCACAAAGACAAGATATTTAATCTTTAAATTGATAGACTTTTTTGTTTTTGTGCAAATATTTGAACATTTTGAAATTGATGCCTGCAACATATTTCAAAAAAGCTGGGACACCACCACTTTGTGAACAACTGTGTGAAAAAAATCTTCCAACAGTTTAAGAAAAATGTTTCTCAGTGTTCAATTGCAAGGAATTTAGGGTTTTTATCATCTACAGTCCATAATATAATCAGAGAATCAGATTCAGAGAATCTGGAGAACTTTCTACATGTAAGCAGCAAGGCTGAAAACCAACAGTGAATACCTGTGACCTTCGATCCTTCAAACGGCACTGCATTAAAAAACAACATCATTGAGTAAAGGATCAGAAAACCATTGTCAGTTAACACAGTTCGTCTCTACACCTACAAGTGCAAGTTAAAACTCTACCATGCAAAATGAAAGCCATACATCAACAACATCCAGAAATGCCGCCGCCTTCTCTGGGCCTGAGATCATTTGAAATGGACAGACGCAAAGTGGAAAAGTGTGCTGTGGTCTGATGAGTCCACATTTCAAATTGTTTTTGGAAATCATGGATGTCGTGTCCTCCGGACAAAAGAGGAAAAAGACTATCCAGATTGTTACCAGCGCAAATTTCAAAAGCCAGCATCTGTGATGGTATGGGGGTGTGTTAGTGCCCATGACATGAGCAACTTACACATCTGTGATGGCACCATCAATGCTGAAAGGTCCATCCAGGTTTTGGAGCAACACATGCTGCCATCCAAGCAACGTCTTTTTCAGGGACGTCCCTGCTTATTTCAGCAAGACAATGTCAAGCCACATTCTGCACGTGTTACAACAGCATGGCTTTGTAGTAAAAGAGTGCGGGTACTAGACTGGCCTGCCTGCAGTCCAGACCTGTCACCCATTGAAAATGTGTGGCGCATTATGAAGTGCAAAATATGACAACGGAGACCCCGGACTATTGAACATCTGAAGTCGTACATCAAGCAAGAATGGGAAAGAATTCCACCTACAAAGCTTCAACAATTAGTGCCCTCAGTTCCCAAACACTTATTGAGTGTTGTTAGAAGGAAAGGTGATGTAACACAGTGATAAACATACCACTGTCCCAGCTTTTTTGAAACATGTTGCAGGCATCCATTTCAAAATGAGCAAATATTTGCACAAAAACAATCAAGTTTATCAGTTTGAACTTTAAATATCTTGTCTTTGTGGTGTATTCAATTGAATATAGGTTGAAGAGGATTTGCAAATCATTGTATTCTGTTTTTATCTACATTTTACACAACGTCCCAACTTCATTGGAATTGGGGTTGTATTTAGCATAAGGGTGTACTTGGGTGATCCCCCAACACTTTGTGGGGATTTGTGGGGACCGAGGGGATATGTCATCTCCTGATGACTCTTGTTCAGAATGTTGAAAACACTAAATGTTCCACTTTAGAACAGTGATCTCCAAAGTATTCCAGAAAGGGCCGAGAAGGTGCAGGTTTTCTTTGCAGCCACTGACTCCAGCAGGTGATTTCAATGATGAACTCATCCTACCTGCTCCAAGTGATGTTAATCAGTGAAATTATGTGCTGAAGTCAGTGGCTGCAAAGAAAACCTGCACCCTCTCGGCCCTTTCTGGAATAGTTTGGAGACCACTGCTTTAGAATGTGATTAATTGTTCTGTAATGCTGAAACCACAAATTAATTGGGAAAAAATATTCCTTGTTTTGCAACATGAAATTTTTGCTTCATAAAATGTTCAGCATACTCAAAACATTATATGAAATAATATGAGAAAATAATTTAGTTTCAAGATGTCTGAAACCAAAATGAAACCACTGTTTCAACAAATAATACAGTTTGCTTCGAAAAATGACTCCCTGTTTCCTAAAAAACAATCAGATGTTAAATCAACCAACTATGCTGAAAACATGAAATTAAACAATTGTTTCAAAAATGGTTCACTTTCAAAATACTTGAAATACTACACTGGTGATTCATTGTTTCAAAATGCTCAAATGAAACAGCTGAATTAACAGTGGCTCATCATTTTTTAAACTTTCATTAAATAAAATTTTCTTCATAAACTTATTCAGTGTTTTGGAATACCCAAACCCTAACCCTGAATGAAACAACTGCTTTCGAGAAAGATTCACATCTTATGGACACAAAATCAATTCATAACTACGGCTCTTGTCTTTATTTGGAGAGAACCATCCCTTTGGTCTTTTTTATATAACATAACCACTTTTCAACCACCACAAGCCAAAGAAAGAAAAAGGCCTCGCTGTACCTGGCTTGTGCACAGGGGGCGCTGTCAACATTAATATGCATGCACATGCAGTGCACACATGCATACGCACTAAGACAACAGCATTCATCTGTTTGGCAGTCCTGTCTCAGAGGGAAACAGAAGACATTGTGGAAGCACAGACAGATGAGAGAAACGACAGAGAAACAGACAGGAGGAGACATGATAGGACAGAGACAAAGAGAGTGACAGTGAGAGTCAGAGGGGAGGAGAGGCACAGCGGCACGGAAGGGAGAAGAAAGCTACGGATGGCAGACAGCAGCTGCAGGAAATGATCAACTCAGCTGACACATCACTTCATGTCACCGTAAAACAGCGGACCACGTGCGGCGAGGGTGAAAGAAACAATAGATGAGAAAGAGATAGACGTGGAGTCAGTAAGTGAGATGCAGGCAAAGAAAGAAGAGCAGAAGGAAAGTCAGCATTAAATAGATTTTTTTTTTAGTAAGTGTGTCAAAACAGGGAACTTTAATTTTTTTAAATATAATATTACGAGATGGTGGATGCCAAAGCAAATGCACAGTCACAATGGTTTACTCAAAACTATGCCGAGCACATATAGTCGTTCCACTGGGAGCAAGCAAAGAGCAATTTGACTAACTAGCTTACAAAAACTCATGGTGGAGTGTATATATAGGCTGGCTAGCAACTTTATGACACTGGCACTGGATTGTGTTGAGAATGACTCATACAAGTAGCCAAAACAGACAAGAGTGTAATATTCAAGTAGTAATGTCAGGTCACCCAGAATGAGGCACACCTGGAAGAAGAATAAGTTGCAGTTCCTTGACTGGCCACTTGAGACTGCCTCCATAAAGGTGGCAGTGTTGAAAGTGCTGAACTTGTAGATTTTCACTTGTGTGAACCAAGCTGGAAGCTTCGATGGACTTAGATAAAGCCATACCAGAAGAAGAAAAAGTTGAAGTTCGCTTGAGGCTGGCTCCAATACAGAGCACATTCTCAGAGAAGCCCATGTTAAAATGTCCAAGTTTAAAGCAGAAATAAACATATTTACAGGTGCAAGAAATGGATTTGGTCTTGACAGCTAGTTTTCCTCTTTATGACAATTGTAAGGGGGGGGGGGGGTGATGTTTTTTGAATAACTCCTTTAAGATTTTTTAAACCATAAATTTATGCATAGTTAGGTGTGCGGTCACTTTGATAGCTAGTGTCGTGCTGTTGAGCAGATCTCTGGCTCAGGGTGCTGGCCGGAAACTGGCTGTAGTTACAAATTGTTGTGGAAGACCCTGTCTGTCCTCTCTGAGCATTTTCTTTCAAAAATCTGTAATAATATGTCATGTTGTATGGTTAATTGTCCAAACGGGTCACGGAAGACAGCTTTGCTGCAGTATTTCTGTCAAGCTAAATTTTTCGATTATTTTATATGCTAATGGCATTAGTACTTTCAGCATTGATTGGTAGCTTGATGGCAGCATGGTGGATTAGTGGTTAGCACTGTTGTCTCACAGCGAGAAGGTTGTGGGTTCAATTCCCGTGGCCTTTCTGGGTGGAGTTTGCATGTTCTCCCTGTGTTTGTGTGGGTTTCCTCCAGGTGCTCCGGTTTCCTCCCACATCCAAAGACATGCGGGTTAGGTGGATTGGGATCTTTAAAAAAATTGTCTGTAGGTGTGTGTGTGGGTGTGTCTGTGTTTGTTTGTCTGCTTGTGGCCCTGCGACACACTAGCGTCCTGTCCTGAGTGTACCCCACCTCACGCTCTTTGACTGCTGGGATAGGCTCCAGCACCCCATGACCCTTAATTAAATGAGGTGGGCTTCATAGATAATTGGCAAAGCTTCTGGGGAAAACCTGGTCTTGTTAGGAGAGACGGCATCCATCCCACTTTGGATGGAGCAGCTCTCATCTCTAGAAATCTGGCCAATTTTATTAAACCCTGCAAATCATGACTATCCAGGGTTGGGACCAGGAAGCAGAGTTGTAGTCTTACACACCTCTCTGCAGCTTCTCTCCCCCTGCCATCCCCCCAATAACCCATCCCCGTAGAGACGGTGCCTGCTCCCAGACCACCAATAACCAGTAAAAATCTATTTAAACATAAAAATTCAAAAAGAAAAAATAATATAGCACTTTCAACTGCACCACAGACTAAAACAGTTAAATGTGGTCTATTAAACATTAGGTCTCTCTCTTCTAAGTCCCTGTTAGTAAATGATATAATAATTGATCAACATACTGATTTATTCTGCCTTACAGAAACCTGGTTACAGCAGGATGAATATGTTAGTTTAAATGAGTCAACTCCCCCGAGTCACACTGTCAAAATGTTCGAAGCACAGGTCGAGGAGGAGGATTAGCAGCAATCTTCCACTCCAGCTTATTAATTAATCAAAGACCCAGACAGAGCTTTAATTAATTTGAAAGTTTGACTCTTAGTCTTGTCCATCCAAATTGGACGTCTCAAAAATCTGTTTTATTTGTTATTATCTATCGTCCACCTGGTCGTTACTGTGAGTTTCTTTGTGATTTTTCTGACCTTTTGTCTGACTTAGTGCTTAGCTCAGATAAGATAATTATAGTGGGTGATTTTAACATCCACATAGATGCTGAGAATGACAGCCTCAACACTGCATTTAATCTATTATCCCTGTTCCAGCTGCTTTTAAACATGCTGTGGTTCGACCTCTTCTTAAAAAACCTCAGCTGGACTCATCAGTTTTATCCAATTTTATGCTACGTTTACACATAACGACGACAAGTCACGAATGCCACGAAGTACACATTCTTGGCTGCTGATCATGAACGTGATTATTCGGGGCAGAGGCATCACGTGTCCTCAGGAACTGCTGTAACCTGTTACCACACGTCACGATTAATGGCACATGTTGCCGGAGAATTATCAGGAACCATTACGCACGGTCAAGAACAGTGTTCCACGTTGTTACGCGCTATCGTGCGCTATTGCGCGTAACAGCGCATCGTTAAGTTCTGTCACGTTGTGAACGAGGTGAATTGTCTCCACACACACACCCATATTCATCCAACCGAATTCAGATCACTCCAGTTTTTCAGAAGAACTTTGTGATTGCATGCGTAGTTGGGCTCTGTGCCATGGAGTGGCGCAGAGAGGAGGAAAAGGACAGCGCCAGATGTGTGGCTTCATGCGGCTCTCGTCTGGCGCATTTCCCCAAATATCAGGCACATGCAGCAGGTGGAACACCTGCAGGAGCGCGCTGAAGAGCACTGAAATTTGACTTTTAGCCGACTTGGTGTCAGCAATCAAACAATGTTGTGTAGCGCAGGGTTTAATTGTGCGCGCGCTTCTTCCTCCGCCGAACTGGAGGAGGTGCAGAGATGTCTGGCTGCACGTGAGTCTCCTCTCGCTCCTCTGGTTCAGACTCGTTCTCCCGCTCATCGGTTACAGCAGGTGGAACACCTGCAGGAGAGTCCTGAGGAGCTTCAGCGGGAACTGTGGACCGACATTTGAAGCCGAGTTTAATTGTGCGCACGTGACAGAAAACTGATCCGTCGTGGCGCTCAGTGAAATGTGACGCCGCGTTACGAGTCGTGTCAAAACTTGACAGTTTCCGTGTCACTTCGTAATAACGCGTGACAGTTTGGGCTCCAAGAACCATCACAGGAACCACTACGAACGTTGTCACGTTCTATTAAGGATCAATACTCATCAAGACGGATCAATACGCTCAGTTGCGACCTCCACGACGTGAGATGAAATGAGGGTGGTGTGTGACATTCGTGGAAGATTTTTTGACAGGCAAAAACATGCTCCATGAATATCAAGAATATCACGTACCAACACGCACTATTAAGAAACCTATTCAGATGCGGTAAGTCAAATCAAATCAATTCAAATCAATTTTATTTATATAGCGCCAAATCACAACACACAGTTGCCCCAAGGCAACATCACATTAAGAATGTCAGGAATGTGTCACGAATGACAGAAAAATGACATTCGTAACGCATCTTGCTTATGTGTAAATGCACCTTTAGATCTGTGTCTCATCTGCCATTTCTGTCTAACGTTTTAGAAAAGGTTGTCTTTTTACAGTTACAATCATTTTTAGAAGACAATCTCATCCTTGAAAAATTCCAATCTGGGTTTAGATCGCGACACAGCACTGAGTCAGCACTTTTAAAAGTTCATAATGACATCACTTTGTCGTGGATGCAGGGAATCCTACTGTGCTGGTTCTGTTGGACCTCACAGCAGCCTTTGATACTGTGGAACACACAGTACTTGTTTCCCGGTTAGAACATTTTATTGGCATTCATGGTACTGCACTTAAGTGGTTTAGATCATATTTGGCTGAAAGTAGCTTTTCTGTCATGATTGTGGACGTCTCCTCATCAACTGTTCATCTGTCTTGTGGAGTGCCGCAGGGTTCTGTCCTTGGGCCGATTCTATTTTCTTTGTACATTCTGCCATTGGGGTCAATTATAACCCAGCACAACCTGTCCTTTCATTGTTATGCAGATGATCTGCAAATCTATCTGCCTGTGAGGACTAATGGGAGTGATGCTTTGTCATCATTATTTAATTGTATTCATGATGTAAAGCAGTGGCTGTCCCAAAACTTCCTTTACCTGAATGATGGTAAAACTGAGATCATGGTGTTTGAGCGCTCTGGCATACCAAATGTGGTAACACCAAATTTTGGTGCTTTGGGTAACTATGTAAAACCAACTGTCAAGAATTTGGGAGTGATATTTGACAGCTGTTTGAGGTTCGATCAACAGATAAATTCTGTTGTCAAAGCTAGTTTTTTCCAACTTCGCCTTTTGGCTAAAATAACGCACTTTCTCAGTACACGTGATCTTGAGACGGCCATTCATGCATTCATCAGCTCCAGACTTGATTATTGTAATGCACTTTATTCGGGCATTAATCAGTCATCTCTTGCACATCTCCAATTGGTGCAGAATGCTGCTGCTCGTCTTTTAACAAACACTTTTAGACGTGAGCATATTACACCCATCCTGTACTCACTCCACTGGCTTCCAGTTCGTTTTAGAATTGATTTTAAAATTTTAATGTTTGTTTTTAAAGCTATTTATGGCCTTGCACCTCCCTACTTGTCTGAAATTTTAACTTTGCGCACCTACAGTAGGACATTAAGGGCATCTGGCCAGCTTTACTTAGATGTTCCAAGGTCAAGATATAAACGCTGGGGTGATCTTGCTTTCGCGGTAGCTGGCCCCAGACTGTGGAATGAGCTACCTCTTGAGTTACGTACTATTCCTGACCGAGCACTTTTTAAATCTAAGTTAATGACTTATTTATTTAAACTGGCTTTTAACACTTAGTGGGGAGGTGACATGTTCTGTTATTTTTATGTTCTTTTTTATGTGTTGTTTTAAAATTTTATTTTATATGTGTTTTATTTTTGTAAATTTGCGTTTTTAATGTTAAGCACTTTGGACACCAGTCGGTACTGTAAAGCGCTTTATAAATAAAAATGTTGAAATGTTATTATTAGACTCAGTTGCCTTCGCTCAAAATGTAATGTACCCACCACCTTAGCCACACTTCAGATCTTGTTCTGACATATGGCATAGAAATTGAAGACTTAACAGTATTCACTGAAAACCCCTTTTTGTCTGATCATTTCTTAATAACATTTATATTTACTTTAATGGACAACCCAGCAGTGGGGAATAAGTTTCATTACAGTAGAAGTCTTTCTGAAAGCGCTGTAACAAGGTTTAAGGGTATGATTCCTTCTTTGTTATGTTCTTCAATGCCATATACCAACACAGTGCAGAGTAGCTACCTAAACTCTGTGAGTGAGATAGATTATCTCGTCAATAGCTTTACATCCTCATTGAGCACAACTTTGGATGCTGTAGCTCCTCTGAAAAAGAGAGCCTTAAATCAGAAATGCTTGACTCCGTGGTATAACTCACAAACTCGCAGCTTAAAGCAGATAACCCGTAAGCTGGAGAGGAAATGGCGTCTCACTAATTTAGAAGATCTTCATTTAGCCTGGAAAAAGAGTCTGTTGCTCTATAAAAAAGCCCTCCGTAAAGCTAGGACATCTTACTATTCATCACTAATTGAAGAAAATAAGAACAACCCCAGGTTTCTTTTCAGCACTGTAGCCAGGCTGACAAAAAGTCAGAGCTCTATTGAGCCGAGTATTCCTTTAACTTTAACTAGTAATGACTTCATGACTTTCTTTGCAAATAAAATTGTAATTATTAGAGAAAAAATTATTCATAACCATCCCAAAGACATATCTTTATGTTCAACTGCTTTCAGTTTATGCGGGTATTTGGTTAAATCAAATCAAATCAAAATCAAATCAATTTTATTTATATAGCGCCAAATAACAACAAACAGTTGCCCCAAGGAGCTTTATATTGTAAGGCAAAGCCATACAATAATTACGGAAAAACCCCAACGGTCAAAACGACCCCCTGTGAGCAAGCACTTGGCGACAGTGGGAAGGAAAAATTCCCTTTTAAACAGGAAGAAACCTCCAGTAGAACCAGGCTCAGAGAGGGGCAGTCTTCTGCTGGGACTGGTTGGGGCTGAGGGAGAGAACCAGGAAAAAGACATGCTGTGGAGGGGAGCAGAGATCAATCACTAATGATTAAATGCAGAGTGGTGCATACAGAGCAAAAAGAGAAAGAAACACTCAGTGCATCATGGGAACCCCCCAGCAGTCTAAGTCTATAGCAGCGTAACTAAAGGATGGTTCAGGGTCACCTGATCCAGCCCTAACTATAAGCTTTAGCAAAAAGGAAAGTTTTAAGCCTAATCTTAAAAGCAGAGAGGGTGTCTGTCTCCTTGATCCAAATTGGGAGCTGGTTCTAGCGGAGAGGAGCCTGAAAGCTGAAGGCTCTGCCTCCCATTCTACTCTTACAAACCCTAGGAACTACAAGTAAGCCTGCAGTCTGAGAGCGAAGTGCTCTACTGGTGTGATATGGTACTATGAGGTCCCTAAGATAAGATGGGACCTGATTATTCAAAACCTTATAAGTAAGAAGAAGAATTTTAAATTCTATTCTAGAATTAACAGGAAGCCAATGAAGAGAGGCCAATATGGGTGAGATATGCTCTCTCCCTGTCAGTACTCTAGCTGCAGCCCACTATAATTATCTTATCTGAGGTAAGCACTAAGTCAGACAAAAAGTTCAGGGAACTTTTAGGCCAATCTGATAATAATGAATTACAATAGTCCAGCCTAGAGGAAATAAATGCATGAATTAGTTTTTCAGCATCACTCTGAGACAAGACGTTTCTAATTTTAGAGATACTGTGCAAATGCAAAAAAGCAGTCCTACATATTTGTTTAATATGCGCATTGAATGACATATCCTGATCAAAAATGACTCCAAGATTTCTCACAGTATTACTAGAGGTCAGGGTAATGCCATCCAGAATAAGGATCTGGTTAGACACCATGTTTCTAAGATTTGTGGGGCCAAGTACAATAACTTCAGTTTTATCTGAGTTTAAAAGCAGGAAATTAGAGGTCATCCATGTCTTTATGTCTGTAAGACAATCCTGCAGTTTAGCTAATTGGTGTGTGTCCTCTGGCTTCATGGATAGATAAAGCTGGGTATCATCTGCGTAACAATGAAAATTTAAGCAATTCCGTCTAATAATACTGCCTAAGGGAAGCATGTATAAAGTGAATAAAATTGGTCCTAGCACAGAACCTTGTGGAACTCCAAAATTAACCTTAGTCTGTGAAGAAGATTCCCCATTTACATGAACAAATTGTAATCTATTAGATAAATATGATTCAAACCACCGCAGTGCAGTGCCTTTAATACCTATGGCATGCTCTAATCTCTGTAATAAAATTTTATGGTCAACAGTATCAAAAGCTGCAATGAGGTCTAACAGGATGAGCACGGAGATGAGTCCACTGTCTGAGGCCATAAGAAGATCATTTGTAACCTTCACTAATGCTGTTTCTGTACTATGATGAATTCTACACCCTGACTGAAACTCTTCAAATAGACCATTCCTCTGCAGATGATCAGTTAGCTGTTTTACAACTACCCTTTCAAGAATTTTTGAGAGAAAAGGAAGGTTGGAGATTGGCCTATAATTAGCTAAGATAGCTGGGTCAAGTGATGGTTTTTTAAGTAATGGTTTAATTACTGCCACCTTAAAAGCCTGTGGTACATAGCCAACTAATAAAGATAGATTGATCATATTTAAGATCGAAGCATTAAATAATGGTAGGGCTTCCTTGAGCAGCCTGGTAGGAATGGGGTCTAATAGACATGTTGATGGTTTGGAGGAAGTAACTAATGAAAATAACTCAGACAGAACAATCGGAGAGAAAGAGTGTAACCAAATACCGGCATCACTGAAAGCATCCAAAGAGAACGATATGTCTTTGGGATGGTTATGAGTAATTTTTTTCTCTAATAGTTAAAATTTTATTAGCAAAGAAAGTCATGAAGTCATTACTAGTTAAAGTTAAAGGAATACTCGGCTCAATAGAGCTCTGACTCTTAGTCAGCCTGGCTACAGTGCTGAAAAGAAAACTGGGGTTGTTTTTATTTTCTTCAATTAGTGATGAGTAGTAAGATGTCCTAGCTTTACGGAGGGCTTTTTTATAGAGCAACAAACTCTTTTTCCAGGCTAAGTGAAAATCTTCTAAATTAGTGAGACGCCATTTCCTCTCCAACTTACGGGTTATCTGCTTTAAGCTGCGAGTTTGTGAGTTATACCACGGAGTCAGGCACTTCTGATTTAAGGCTCTCTTTTTCAGAGGAGCTACAGCATCCAAAGTTGTCCTCAATGAGGATATAAAACTACTGACGAGATAATCTATCTCAATCACAGAGTTTATGTAGCTACTCTGCGCAGTGTTGGTATATGGCATTGGAGAACATAAAGAAGGAATCATATCCTTAAACCTAGTTACAGCGCTTTCTGAAAGACTCCTACTGTAATGAAACTTATTACCCACTGCTGGGTTGTCCATCAGAGTAAATGTAAATGTTATTAAGAAATTATCAGACAGAAGGGGGTTTTCAGGGAATACTGTTAAGTCTTCAATTTCCATACCATAAGTCAGGACAAGATCTAAGGTATGATTAAAGTGGTGGGTGGACCTATTTACATTTTGAGCAAAGCCAATCGAGTGTAACAATAGATTAAATGCAGTGTTGAGGCTGTCATTCTCAGCATCTGTGTGGATGTTAAAATCGCCCACTATAATTATCTTATCTGAGCTAAGCACTAAGTCAGACAAAAGGTCCGAAAATTCACAGAGAAACTCACAGTAACGACCAGGTGGACGATAGATAATCACAAATAAAACTGGTTTTTGGGATTTCCAATTTGGATGGACAAGACTAAGAGTCAAGCTTTCAAATGAATTAAAGCTCTGTCCGGGTTTTTGATTAATTAATAAGCTGGAGTGGAAGATTGCTGCTAATCCTCCACCTCGGCCCGTGCTACGAGCGTTCTGGCAGTTAATGTGACTCGGGGGTGTTGACTCATTTAAACTAACATATTCATCCTGCTGTAACCAGGTTTCTGTAAGGCAGAATAAATCAATATGTTGATCAATTATTATATCATTTACTAACAGGGACTTAGAAGAGAGAGATCTAATGTTTAATAGACCACATTTAACTGTTTTAGTCTGTGGTGCAGTTGAAGGTGCCATATTAGTTTTTCTTTTTGAATTTTTATGCTTAAATAGATTTTTCCTGGTTGTTGGTGGTCTGGGAGCAGGCACCGTCTCTACGTTTAGACTCTTTCTCTCCGATTGTTCTGTCTGAGTTATTCATTAGTCACTTCCTCCAAACCATCAACATGTCTGTTAGACCCCATTCCTACCAGGCTGCTCAAGGAAGCCCTACTGTTAATTAATGCTTCAATCTTAAATATGATCAATCTATCTTTATTAGTTGGCTATGTACCACAGGCTTTTAAGTAATTAAACCTTTACTTAAAAAGCCATCACTTGACCCAGCTATCTTAACTAATTATAGGCCAATCTCCAACCTTCCTTTTCTCTCAAAAATTCTTGAAAGTCATTTTTGATCAGTATATGTCTTTCAATGTGTATATTAAGCAAATATGTAGGACTGCTTTTTTGCATTTGCGCAATATCTCTAAAATTAGAAAGGTCTTGTCTCAAAGTGATGCTGAAAAGCTAATTCATGCATTTATTTCTTCTAGGCTGGACTATTGTAATTCATTATTATCAGGTTCTCCTAAAAGTTCCCTGAAAAGCCTTCAGTTAATTCAAAATGCTACAGCTAGACTACTGATGGGGGACTAGAAGGAGAGAGCATATTTCACCCATATTGGCTTTTCTTCATTGGCTCCCTGTTAATTCCAGAATAGAATTTAAAATTCTTCTTCTTACCCAGTTTCTTTTTATTCACCTCTTTTTGCTCTGTATGCACCACTCTGCTTTTAATCATTGGTGATTGATCTCTGCTCTCTTCCACAGCATGTCTTTTTCCTGATTCTCTCCCCTCAGCCCCAACCAGTCCCAGCAGAAGACTGCCCCTCCCTGAGACTGGTTCTGCTGGAGGTTTCTTCCTGTTAAAAGGGAGTTTTCCTTCCCACTGTCGCCAAGTGCTTGCTCTTAGGGGGTCATTTTGACCGTTGGGTTTTTCTGTAATTATTGTATGGCTTTTGCCTTACAATATAATGCGCCTTGGGGTGACTGTTGTGATTTGGCGCTATATAAATACACTCAACAAAAATATAAACGCAACACTTTTGGTTTTGCTCCCATTTTGTATGAGATGAACTCAAAGATCTAAAACTTTTTCCACATACACAAAATCACCATTTCCCTCAAATACTGTTCACAAACCAGTCTAAATCTGTGATAGTGAGCACTTCTCCTTTGCTGAGATAATCCATCCCACCTCACAGGTGTGCCATATCAAGATGCTGATTAGACACCATGATTAGTGCACAGGTGTGCCTTAGACTGCCCACAATAAAAGGCCACTCTGAAAGGTGCAGTTTTATCACACAGCACAATGCCACAGATGTCGCAAGATTTGAGAGAGCGTTCAATTGGCATGCTGACAGCAGGAATGTCAACCAGAGCTGTTGCTCGTGTATTGAATGTTCATTTCTCTACCATAAGCCGCCCCCAAAGGCATTTCAGAGAATTTGGCAGTACATCCAACCAGCCTCACAACCGCAGACCATGTGTAACCACACTAGCCCAGGACCTCCACATCCAGCATGTTCACCTCCAAGATCGTCTGAGACCAGCCACTCGGACAGCTGCTGAAACAATCGGTTTGCATAACCAAAGAATTTCTGCACAAACTGTCAGAAACCGTCTCAGGGAAGCTCACCTGCATGCTCGTCGTCCTCATCGGGGTCTTGACCTGACTCCAGTTCGTCGTCGTAACCGACTTGAGTGGGCAAATGCTCACATTCGCTGGCATTTGGCACGTTGGAGAGGTGTTCTCTTCATGGATGAATCCCGGTTCACACTGTTCAGGGCAGATGGCAGACAGCGTGTGTGGCGTCATGTGGGTGAGCGGTTTTCTGATGTCAATGTTGTGGATCGAGTGGCCCATGGTGGCGGTGGGGTTATGGTATGGGCAGGCGTCTGTTATGGACGAAGAACACAGGTGCATTTTATTGATGGCATTTTGAATGCACAGAGATACCGTGACGAGATCCTGAGGCCCATTGTTGTGCCATACATCCAAGAACATCACCTCATGTTGCAGCAGGATAAAGCACGGCCCCATGTTGCAAGGATCTGTACACAATTCTTGGAAGCTGAAAATGTCCCAGTTCTTGCATGGCTGGCAAACTCACCGGACACGTCACCCATTGAGCATGTTTGGGATGCTCTGGACCGGCGTATACGACAGCGTGTACCAGTTCCTGCCAATATGCAGCAACTTCGCACAGCCATTGAAGAGGAGTGGACCAACATTCCACAGGCCACAATTGACAACCTGATCAACTTTGCGCGTCACGACCGATTCGCTGATGAAGCGAGACAAAGGAACTCCTCCGTTTCGGAGTGTTAAAGGACAAGTTGGGACATGTCCAGCTCTCCACAATTTCTCTTATACTCACTCGACTGGTAAGCACTGAAAGCCGAGATAGGCATGTCCCAACTTGTCCTTTAACACTCCGAAATGGAGGTGTTCCTTTGTCTCGCTTCATCAGCAAATCGGTCGTGATGCGCGAAGCCTCCGCACGGCTTTCCATGACAAAATCTCTTGTTAAAAGTGAAATCTGCTGGAAAATGGCTGATGTCCAGCTCTTGTGATAACCAGAGAAATTGCACACGACGGTTCCGGCTCCACACAGCGATCCGTTTAGAAATGATGTGGTGGTTTCTGCCTCTCAATGGCGGCTCAGAGCGCGGCGCGCCGTGCGCCATTGTGGGCAGTCCTTAAAGCTGTAGTAACACTCCTTATTCTCTGTGAAGCCCGTAAAATTTTCACCTAAAGCCAGATAAATTTTTCGAATGGTTTCCAGCTGCCTGTCTCTAACAGTTTCTGAAAAAATTCTGATGGAAAAAAAAGCCCAAATCATTCCGCCATTTCCTCGCAATGAAACAACGACGAGAGGGGTGGACCAGTGCTCACTCAAAGCCTGCCCACAGGCAAATGACGCAACCGACAGGCTTGGAAAAACTCATGCATGCGCACGAAGGTTCAAGCTTGGCTGACGTAAAAACATATGAATCAAATCCATATATTTTTTGCATAAAATAAAAAGGTCGGATACTTTTCTCACAGACCTCGTATATACAGTCTATGGTAATACCTCTGTAGATAACAATCACCATACATAAAGAATAAAAGTCATTTCTTCCCATCAGTAAGGACCTGTCTGCTGCTTGAATGAAGAGGTCCTGTACTATTTACAGGTGGGTGTTGGTTTTTTTTGTCCAAGGACACAGACATGTAGCATGACATGGAATCAACCCATGTTTAAAGGTTGGTAGCTCAACTCCTTATCCCCGAGCTACCAAATGTCTTCATCAATGTGAGGAATTTCAGCCGAGACAGCATAAACACTGTTCCGTTATTCCTGTTAAACTTGCTGCATCTTATACATTGAGCAGGTGTAAACTTAAAGCTCTAAGAAAAGTTCATGTCTTTTTCAACCTTAATGTGTTTTTGGACTTTTTTAGAGAGATGGTTGTTTAAAGAAGTCGTAGGTGGATGAGATCTGACTCAGAAAATACAGTGAATCTTACACACGCACACACACAAAGCACTTTGATTTTGTAAAGACAGAAAGTACAACTCACTAAAGCAGCATGTACAATCAAAAGAAAAGAAAAATAAAGCTGGGTGTCATGTTTTTCAAAAGGTTTTTGCCATTTCAGACTGAGAATTGCGGTGTAGAAAGTCCAACCATGTATTGTTTCCACCTGTGTACCTGAAACGTGATTTCACTGCTAAGCTCATCGACCTGCCTGAAGCGTGGAGCTAATTAGAATCAGCTGGTTTACTGTGCGGATCGAACAAATATGTTGTCTGACTTTTACTCACTGAAAACAGGTTTTTTGGTGTGTGGAGAGTTCTTACTGGAAATCTCCATCCAGTCATTGTCTAAAGCTGCTTATTCCAGTTAAACCAGACATTCTGAAGACTAAAGATGATCGGGTGAGGAAAATGAGTGACAGGTGAGCAGTCAGGTGAGTCACAAGGTGGGAGTGGCACAGATCAGATTGACGGATGAAAGAGCTCAGAGAAGGTGGCACTGTTGGCTCACAGCAAGAAGGTCCTATCATGCAGGGGTGGGCAATCATCCTTTCTGTGTTTAGTTTGCATGTTCTCAGTGTGTTCACGTGGGCTCCAGCTTCCTTCCTTCCCATGTGGGTTAAACCTTAAATTGACCCTCAACATTTGTCTATATGTGGCTCTGCCATAGACTGGTGGCCTGTGTACCCCATGTCTCACCCTATGACTGCTGGGATAGGCTCCAGCACCCCCCCCCCCCCCCCCCCCCATGACCCTTAACATGATGAAGAAGGTTTAGAAAATGGATAAAAAGAACTCAGTCAGAGGGAATGGGTAGACTTATTTCAAAATAAAAACTGAGTATTTTCGAAATTCAGCTCACCCAGTATCCACATTCATGAGACTGGAATATGTTGGCAATTTAGCAAAAAATGTAACGGTTGTCAACATACATAAAAAACAAACAACAACAACAAAAAAACCAACTCTCCAGCCAGCAGTGTGTGCAGGTCTAAAAATAAGTCAATAAGTTATTTCTTAATGTAGTGTGACAGAATGAATTCTATACACAGCAGACTGACAAGTTTGGAAAGATGATATTTTGTGTTTACTTAAAAATGAGTTGGACAGTTTTATAAAACCTACTGAAAAATTTGGGTCAAACCTAAAATAGAAATCGTCAATTTGTGATGCAGTTTTGGGGTGCATGATTTGAGACAATGCAAAGGTATACTCTCTAAACTGAGTGCTTTACTGGTTGCTTGTGTTGTTTATCTGCAGGATGAATTCTACAAATAGTAGGTTAGATGTGATACAATTTCTGATTACAGATGTTCTGTATGTGTATTTTAGACAGGAAAGTCTCCATTTAGCATATTCTTTTTTCTAGAATATTATGCCTGATAAAACTTGACAACAGATATAGAAGTAAAATTTTCTTTTATTTAGAAATCTTTTTCCACCATCCAGTGTGGGTCTACAGCTATTAAGAAAAAGATTAGCAATCATTTGCTTTGAATAAAATGTGAAGAATTAGCAATCACAAAAAACTGACTTATAAATGATTAAATATATACAGAATGTACAGAAACTTTATTTTCAGTGATTTTAGAACAAACTCCTGAATTTAAGCACGCTGTGCTGCTGAAATAATTTTTCATACACATACAAACACACCGCAGTCCAGGTCCAAATTGATCAAAATGCAGGTGGAACTGTCTATTACCCAGGAATAAATGATCATTTATCAGAAAAGGTGGTGGGTGAACAAACCATTCTGTGTTTTGTAAGCAGCTTATATCCTCCTCTACAGCGCCTTCGTTGTTGTTGTCATCCCCTGACACCTTCGCTTCATCCTCGTCTTCTGTTGCATACGGCTTGATCATATACGGCTGGAGCCCCTCATTATCTTCACCGTTGATTTATTCATCAGAAACTTCCTCATCTTCTTCAAAAACAATCGATATGTCACTTAAATCTTTGCTATAATCGCTCACTATGCCTTCGCTGTCCGTGTCTGCCGTGTTGGTAAACAGATCCTCACTTCGACACCTTTACTAGCATGACGTCATATCCATCGCAGCAAAAAAGTAGGTCAAGCTTGGAGGCGGGAAATACGAACTCTCATATGGGTAACGAAATGTCTAGATCCTTGATCAGTGTAATTTTGTGGTTAAAAAAACCCCCAAAGACAACATGTGGAAAAACCTTTTTTTATTCTTCAAGAATATGTAAAAACGTCACGGCGTGGCAGGGACCCTTTAATTAGTAGTATCTTAAAATCAACTCTTAATTAAGTTAAAAATTTGAATAATTTTTTTTAATGAATTAAAGTTTCTTTGAATTTGATTAAGAAATTCAAAATTTTATTAATTCAGCTGTAGAATTGTTTAAAAAAAGGTACGATACTTTATGGACAGACTTCGTATATCAATATAATATTGCATGTAGGATGTACACTGAGAGAATGTTTAACACTATAAACACTTTAGACACTATGAACAACAGGCTTACAACTATAGATACAGGAGTGGGAAATAAATAGCATTTTGATTAACAGAGTATTAAAGTCTGGGAAAACTTTTAGCTAACCACATGTCAAAATGCATGATACAGAACAACATAACAACACCTGGTGGATAATCTAATAGATCTACATACATTTACCTGAGGAAGGTAAGGGGGAGGCAATTACATTATTAATTTCCGTTATAGCTTTGGCCCTTCTATCAAAGTCAGTCAGATATTGCTAGAAATAAGTCTCTGCTTCCATAAACTGACGCAGTTAGCGCTATTTATTGATTAGCTATATGATATGCTAATAGTTAATGACGTTCTCAATTAATATTCTTTCTGCAAAAGGAAAATAATCATCATAGCATCATCTTTACTGTAACATTACCTCTGTCTTTGTTGTGTTTTTCCTCCTCTTTTCTTTTTTCCTCCCCTGAGCACCAGACAGTTTGGGACATTTTGACATTGTCCAACTTGACGTTGTTTCAGCTTGGCTGGTTGATATGACGCATTTACAACAACAACAAAAACGACCAATCCCCCAAGCAGCAGGTAAAGTCTGATTCGTCAGAGGGATTGTGGAAGGGGCAGGGAGCGTCTTAAGTAACACAGAATCATCGTCATTATTATTATAGGCTTTCCCAAACAGTTAAATTAATACATAATAAAACCAACCACCTTTAAGAATAGTGGAAATTTTTTTCCTCCCCAATTTCTGGCGCTGCTGCGCCCTCTAGTGGTCATTGCGCCCTTAGCACTTGACTATACTGCCTAAGCCAGGGGCAGGTGTCCTGTCGAGATGAGGTCAACATCGAGATGAGGTGCCTCGCACAACTGCACATGGGGAGATGATGTAAATCGCTCGATGTGCAACTGCGCATGCGCATTTTGTTTTTTTTTTCCGTCAAAGTTTTTTTTTAATTAATTGTATTCAGTGTATTTATAGCCTAGTAAGTAAAACATTTTCTGTATTTTACGTTAGGAGCATAACTGTATGTATATGTATATTTTGCCTGTCGAAATAAGCTAACTCCAGGTTAAAAATACTTATCGTTCTATAGTGAGTAGATTTTATACATTACTATGTTCGGATGAAAAATTTATACATTTACTTGCCCATCAAAATAAGCGAACTTCATCAAGTAATTTTCTCAGTGCACACATATGCAGTTACGCGAGGAACCTCATCTCGATGACGCACCTCATCTCGACAGAACACCGGCTCTGTGTGGTATGCAGGAGATCACTTGACCGAGGGTCTATACGTTCAAATAATAATAAAAAAAATACTGTCATCACTCTTTACTCTTAGTCAGTCTCTTACAACGGTGTCGCCTAAATGACACAAGCTTTCCAGGAGCGCACCCAATTCATTATGCACGCTCATAAACACGTCCCCTCCGGTGCGCACTTTTTTTTGGGGGGGGGGGGGGGGGGGGGGCGACTGTGATAAACTCATCGCCTCCTTAATATTTTTTTCTGGCGCCGGGTCTGCTGACATATTCAATCATCTTTACATTTATATTTATATTTATTCTCCCTTTCTGTTATAAATCAATATATATGGCTTAGAACCAGTGGCAGCTGGTGAAAAACAGTCTTGGTGGGGCTGCTGTGCCAATAGATTTCCTTGTCTTGTCCAGTACAGGCATTCAAGTGAACAGTGGGAAAATTACTACAATTCCACAATAATCATTTCATGTCCTTCTCAAAATCAGCAGTTTTTGTTGTGTGGGCCGCTGAAGAGGAGGTACTGCTGGCCCACCACCAACAGAGGGTGCCCTGCTTGGAGTGCGGGCTTCAAGCACGAGAGGGCGCCGGAGCCTCTGGGAGTGACAGCTGTCACACTTCATCAGCACCAGCTGTCACTCAGTCAACTCATCACCATCTCCATAAAGGCTGGACTGCGACTCCACCTCCTCGCCGAGAAATCAACTACCAATCAGGTAATTTTCTCTGCTGACTTAAAACATTGAGTAATAATCTGAACTTCTTTGCAGCCGTTTTCCTGTGGTTTCCTTATCTGTGGGATTGGCGTTTGGTGTGACCAGCGACGGCTTCGCTTCACACTCCAACCAGATAAGTGGTTAGACAGGAGCTGCACGAGTGTGTGATTGGAGGTGGAGGTTCTCCCTCCTCATTGTATACAGACTGTGGGATTACTGAGTGTGCGAACTCACACTCATCAGGACTGTCTCTGTTCTCTGCCAGCAGTACCGGGTCTGACTGCTGAAGACAGCGGCCACCTGGGGCGCAGGGCTTGGCGGCTCCGGTGTTCTTCAGCTCCGTTGGCAGTGGAAGCTGTGTGGGATCTGGCTCTTCTCTCGCCAGGCGTCTTCTATTGTCGAGCCTGCCCACACGTCACCTGGTGTATAATTGACAGTCCACCCTATTGTTATTGTCTGTACGTCGTTGTGCGATTCACAACATTAAATTGTTACTGTTGGCTTATCCATTGTACGTTCATTTACGCCCCCTGTTGTGGGTCCGTGTCACGACACTTTCACAACAGTTTTACAGATAAAGTTAACCATTTACAGCTATATTAGGCCCCATTTCTACTTTGGAAAAGAACAGTATCAAATACAACACTCGAATTCTTGAGCAAAGAACATTTCACCATTTGACACCAAATACACACATAGTACACCAAACTGTACTGCACTGCTATTATCTTCAGACAAACAGATCCTGGGGTTCACAATGACACCCCCTTAACAAAATAGAAAATATCACCAAATTTACACTCTTTAAAAATATGGAAAAATTCTTCAATTGACAAAAGAACATTATGTACATACAACAATGTTCACATCACCTTCAGAGAGAGAGAGAGAGAGAGAGAGAGAGAGAGAGAGAAAGATTGAGAGAGAGGGAGAGAGAGAGAGAAAATGTGTGTGTGTGAGAGAGAGAGAATGTGTGTGTGTGTGTGTGCGTGTGTGTGTGTGTGTGAGAGAGAGAGAGAGAGGGGGAGAGAGAGAGAATGTGTGTGTGTGTGAGAGAGAAAGTGTTCGTGTGTGAGAGAGAGAGAGAGTGTGTGTGTGTGTGTGTGTGTGTGTGTGTGTGTGTGTGTGTGTGTGTGTGTGTGTGTGTGTGTGTGTGTGTGTGTGTGTGTGAGAGAGGGGGAGAGAGAGAGAGAATGTGTTCGTGTGTGTGAGAGAGAAAGTGTTCGTGTGTGTGAGAGAGAGAGAGAGAGAGTGTGTGTGTGTGTGTGTGTGTGTGTGTGAGTGAGAGCGAGAGAAAATTAAGGTAATATTTTGCATGAACATTACTGAGTGGAATGGAGGCAAACTAAAGAAGCTTGAAAAACTTAAATTAAATAACTTGACTAACTAATAACACCAAAACCTTTAAATTAAATTGGTTAAAATTAATTAACAGTGTAGAGGACAAAGCAAATTAAGTTTACAAAACCACTTAATTAAATGCGTTGCTAAACTTGGGTTTGTGTTACTATAAGTGTCTTGTGTGAACTCAGTGGCTGAGTTAGAATTTCTTTAAAAAAACATGCAAATTGCTATTTTAGGGTTTTGTTTTATTTTGTTTTTAAACTGAGCAAATAATTTGTTTTAGAGTGTGGAATACTCTAAAGAATATTTCACTTCTGTGAATTGATCCTCATAACGTGTAAAGTGAAATCAAAATACCAGCAAGGCTGCAGCTTTGAACACTGTTACAAACAGCCCCGGCCTCCCCTATTACCATTATAACTGGTCTGCTGTCCCAATAAAGATCACAGCTTTGACCCCCTAAAACAAATAAAAAAAAAACATCACTCATTCGTTTTATGTTAAATTTTCACCCTCGTTTCCACACCAGGAGCAACATTCGGGAATAAATCCGAGCAGCTCGTCAGCTCACCTGAGCTGAAGAGGTGGATTCGCTCCTTTCCACCCCGCAGTAAAGAGCGCAGATCAGCAGCCTCCGTGACGTGTGCGCGCTGACAATGTGAATGAAGCCTGATACGGTTTATAACGAGTCAGACAAACGTCTCTCCTCCAACCGGGATGTGCAATTGTCATTCAACCACGAGAAAGATCTGATGTGCGCACCTCCATGCGCCTCCAAAAGGATCCCCGCCAAACTTTGGTGTCATTGATTTGATGAGTTTTGTCCCGTTTTAAACCTCCGAAGAGTTCTTCAACTTACTCCAGCAAAACACACGGAGACACAATAAAAATAAATAAATATAAGCCAAATGTCGTCACCATCATCGCTTCCTGTCTGACTGACAGCAGCAGCTGCAGCGTCACGTGTATCACTGACTGTAATCTAACGTTCCCGCATTTTTGTAGCAAGGGCTAAAATTCCGGCGCCCCAAAGCCATTCATTTTGGCAATGTTGATTTACCAAATATTTATTAATTTTCCCTAGCAACTACATGCAACTGGTTATTTCGCTGCACTTCAAGGGCGCTTTGAATGAGCACCCAAGACGAGGAATGATACGTTCTCTGCTTCTGTCGGTGGAAATGCACTGTTGAATAAGAGTCAGTTGGAGGAAGTGTTGTTTTAATCATTCATATTACATGTAGGCACATACTATTAAGTAAAAAAATAAGATGACACGCACATCACAATCCGTATTGGCGTGCAGGTAGGGTTGCCAACCATCCCTTGAAAAACGGAATCGTCCCTTATTTGGAAATAAAAGTGTGCGTTCCATATTGACCTGCAACGGGACGCAGTTTGTCCAGTATTTCTGTGAGAAAAAGTCTGTAAAATGTCAAATGTTTACAGACATTTGACAAATGTTTGAACTGAGCTGTTTGAGTTCTTTGAATTAACAGTCTTTTTCAAGACTTTTTTACTTTTTTTTACTTTTTCACCGTGCTCCAACGCCTAAGGAAGCCCTCTAACGGTCGAAGCATCGCGACGGAGCTCTTTTATCAGCTGGCCTTCATCAGCGTTGGCAGGCTAACTAGCTTGCTAACGCTTTCGTTTTTATTTTTGTTTTATTTTTTAGCACTGTTGTCGTGCTGCTCCACAGCTTGCCTAGTGGATTTTTATTTTATTTTAGCACTGTTGTCGTGCGTTACCTGTGCTGCTCCACAGCCTGTTCAGTGGATTTTTATTTTATTTTTTAGCACTGTTGTCGTGTGTTACCTGTGCTGCTCCACAGCCTGTTCAGTGGATTTTTATTTTATTTTTTAGCACTGTTGTCCTGTGTTACCTGTGCTGCTCCACAGCCTGTTCAGTGGATTTTTATTTTATTTTTAGCACTGTTGTCGTGTGTTACCTGTGCTGCTCCACAGCCTGTTCAGTGGATTTTTATTTTATTTTTTAGCACTGTTGTCGTGTGTTACCTGTGCTGCTCCACAGCCTGTTCAGTGGATTTTTATTTTATTTTTTAGCACTGTTGTCGTGTGTTACCTGTGCTGCTCCACAGCCTGTTCAGTGGATTTTTATTTTATTTTTTAGCACTGTTGTCCTGTGTTACCTGTGCTGCTCCACAGCCTGTTCAGTGGATTTTTATTTTATTTTTTAGCACTGTTGTCATGTGTTACCTGTGCTGCTCCACAGCCTGTTCAGTGGATTTTTATTTTATTTTAGCACTGTTGTCGTGCGTTACCTGTGCTGCTCCACAGCCTGTTCAGTGGATTTTTATTTTATTTTTTAGCACTGTTGTCGTGCGTTACCTGTGCTGTTCCACAGCCTGTCCAGTGGATTTTTATTTTATTTTTTACCACTGTTGTCGTGCGTTACCTGTGCTGCTCCACAGCCTGTCCAGTGGATTTTTATTTTATTTTTTGGCACTGTTGTCGTGTGTTACCTGCGCTGCTCCACAGCCTGTTCAGTGGATTTTTATTTTGTTTTTTAGCACTGTTGTCGTGCGTTACCTGTGCTGTTCCACAGCCTGTCCAGTGGATTTTTATTTTATTTTTTACCACTGTTGTCGTGCGTTACCTGTGCTGTTCCACAGCCTGTCCAGTGGATTTTTATTTTATTTTTTGGCACTGTTGTCGTGTGTTACCTGCGCTGCTCCACAGCCTGTTCAGTGGATTTTTGTTTTGTTTTTTGGCACTGTTGTCGTGCGTTACCTGTGCTGCTCCACAGCCTGTCCAGTGGATTTTTATTTTATTTTTTGGCACTGTTGTCGTGCGTTACCTGTGCTGCTCCACAGCCTGTCCAGTGGATTTTGATTTTTATTTTATTTTTTTTTAGCACTGTTGTCGTGTGTTACCTGTGCTGCTCCACAGCCTGTCCAGTGGATTTTTATTTTATTTTTTGGCACTGTTGTCGTGCGTTACCTGTGCTGCTCCACAGCCTGTCCAGTGGATTTTTGTTTTGTTTTTTGGCACTGTTGTCGTGCGTTACCTGTGCTGCTCCACAGCCTGTCCAGTGGATTTTTGTTTTGTTTTTTGGCACTGTTGTCGTGCGTTACCTGTGCTGCTCCACAGCCTGTCCAGTGGATTTTTATTTTATTTTTTGGCACTGTTGTCGTGCTTTACCTGTGCTGCTCCACAGCCTGTCCAGTGGATTTTGATTTTTATTTTATTTTTTTTTGGCACTGTTGTCGTGCGTTACCTGTGCTGCTCCACAGCCTGTCTAGTGGATTTTTATTTTATTTTTTACCACTGTTGTCGTGTGTTACCTGTGCTGCTCCGCAGCCTGTCCAGTGGATTTTTATTTTTTTATTTATTTTTTTATTTATTTTATTTTTTTTAGCACTGTTGTCGTGCGTTACCTGTGCTGCTCCACAGCCTGTCCAGTGGATTTTGATTTTATTTTTTAGCACTGTTGTCGTGCGTTACCTGTGCTGCTCCACAGCCTGTCCAGTGGATTTTGATTTTGATTTTATTTTTTTTTGGCGCTGTTGTCGTGCGTTGCCTGTGCTGCTCCACAGCCTGTGCAGTGGATTTTTGTTTAGCGCTGTTGTCGTGCGTTGCCTGTGCTGCTCCACAGCCTGTCCAGTGGATTTTTATTTTTATTTTATTTTATTTTTTAGCACTGTTGTTGTGCGTTACCTGTGCTGCTCCACAGCCTGTCTAGTGGATTTTTATTTTGTTTTAGCACTGTTGTCGTGCGTTACCTGTGCTGCTCCACAGCCTGTCCAGTGGATTTTGATTTAGCACTGTTGTCGTGCGTTACCTGTGCTGCTCCACAGCCTGTCCAGTGGATTTTTATTTTGTTTTAGCACTGTTGTCGTGCGTTGCCTGTGCTGCTCCACAGCCTGTCCAGTGGATTTTTATTTTTATTTTATTTTTTAGCACTGTTGTCGTGCGTTACCTGTGCTGCTCCACAGCCTGTCTAGTGGATTTTTATTTTATTTTTTAGCACTGTTGTCGTGCGTTGCCTGTGCTGCTCCACAGCCTGTCCAGTGGATTTTTATTTTTATTTTATTTTATTTTTTAGCACTGTTGTCGTGCGTTACCTGTGCTGCTCCACAGCCTGTCCAGTGGATTTTTATTTTGTTTTAGCACTGTTGTCGTGCGTTGCCTGTGCTGCTCCACAGCCTGTCCAGTGGATTTTTATTTTTATTTTATTTTTTAGCACTGTTGTCGTGCGTTACCTGTGCTGCTCCACAGCCTGTCTAGTGGATTTTTATTTTATTTTTTAGCACTGTTGTCGTGCGTTGCCTGTGCTGCTCCACAGCCTGTCCAGTGGATTTTTATTTTTATTTTATTTTATTTTTTAGCACTGTTGTTGTGCGTTACCTGTGCTGCTCCACAGCCTGTCTAGTGGATTTTTATTTTATTTTAGCACTGTTGTCGTGCGTTACCTGTGCTGCTCCACAGCCTGTCTAGTGTCGGATTCCCTGTTTGGGAATCCGCTAGCTTAGCGTAGCTACTAGCTCTTAGCCGTTTTAGCATGGCGGCTTCTCCTGTCTCTCCCGTACTTTTCTGCTCTGGGTGTGAAATGTTTAGTTATTCCTCGGCCTCTTTTAGCAGTAACGGTACTTGTAATAAGTGCAGCTTATTCGTAACTTTGGAGGCCAGGCTGGGCGAATTGGAGGCTCGGCTCCGCACCGTGGAAAATTCTACAGCTAGCCAGGCCCCTGTAGTCGGTGCGGACCAAGGTAGCTTAGCCGCCGTTAGTTCCCCCCTGGCAGACCCCGTGCAGTCGGGAAGGCAGGCTGACTGGGTGACTGTGAGGAGGAAGCGTAGCCCTAAACAGAACGTGTACACCGTCAACCCGTTCACATCTCTAACCGTTTTTCCCCACTCGACGATACACTCGCCGAGGATCAAACTCTGGTTATTGGCGACTCTGTTTTGAGAAATGTGAAGTTAGCGACACCAGCAACCATTGTCAATTGTCTTCCGGGGGCCAGAGCAGGCGACATCGAAGGACATTTGAAATTGCTGGCTAAGGCTAAGCGTAAATTTGGTAAGATTGTAATTCACGTCGGCAGTAATGACACTCGGTTACGTCAATCTGAGGTCACTAAAATTAACATTGAATCGGTGTGTAACTTTGCAAAAACAATGTCGGACTCTGTTGTTTTCTCTGGGCCCCTCCCCAATCAGACCGGGAGTGACATGTTTAGCCGCATGTTCTCCTTGAATTGCTGGCTGTCTGAGTGGTGTCCAAAAAATGAGGTGGGCTTCATTGATAATTGGCAAAGCTTCTGGGGAAAACCTGGTCTTGTTAGGAGAGACGGCATCCATCCCACTTTAGAGGGAGCAGCTCTCATTTCTAGAAATCTGGCCAATTTTTTGGGATCCTCCAAACTGTGACTGTCTAGCGTTGGGACCAGGAGGCAGAGCTGTGGTCTTATACACCTCTCTGCAGCTTCTCTCCCCCTGCCATCCCCCTATTACCCCATCCCCGTAGAGACGGTGCCTGCTCCCAGACCACCAATAACTAGCAAAAATCTATTTAAGCATAAAAATTCAAAAAGAAAAAATAATATAGCACCTTCAATTGCACCACAGACTAAAACAGTTAAATGTGGTCTATTAAACATTAGGTCTCTTTCTTCTAAGTTCCTGTTGGTAAATGATATAATAATTGATCAACGTATTGATTTATTCTGCCTAACAGAAACTTGGTTACAGCAGGATGAATATGTTAGTTTAAATGAGTCAACACCCCCGAGTCACACTAACTGTCAGAATGCTCGTAGCACGGGCCGGGGCGGAGGATTAGCAGCAATCTTCCATTCCAGCTTATTAATTAATCAAAAACCTAGACAGAGCTTTAATTCATTTGAAAGCTTGTCTCTTAGTCTTGTCCATCCAAATTGGAAGTCCCAAAAACCAGTTTTATTTGTTATTATCTATCGTCCACCTGGTCGTTACTGTGAGTTTCTCTGTGAATTTTCAGACCTTTTGTCTGACTTAGTGCTTAGCTCAGATAAGATAATTATAGTGGGCGATTTTAACATCCACACAGATGCTGAGAATGACAGCCTCAACACTGCATTTAATCTATTATTAGACTCTATCGGCTTTGCTCAAAAAGTAAATGAGTCCACCCACCACTTTAATCATATTTTAGATCTTGTTCTGACTTATGGTATGGAAATAGAAGACTTAACAGTATTCCCTGAAAACTCCCTTTTGTCTGATCATTTTTTAATAACATTTACATTTACCCTGATGGACTACCCTGCAGTGGGGAATAAGTTTCATTACACTAGAAGTCTTTCAGAAAGCGCTGTAACTAGGTTTAAGGATATGATTCCTTCTTTATGTTCTCTAATGTCATATACCAACACAGAGCAGAGTAGCTACCTAAACTCTGTAAGGGAGTTAGAGTATCTTGTCAATAGTTTTACATCCTCATTGAAGACAACTTTGGATGCTGTAGCTCCTCTGAAAAAGAGAGCTTTAAATCAGAAGTGTCTGACTCCGTGGTATAACTCACAAACTCGTAGCTTAAAGCAGATAACCCGTAAGTTGGAGAGGAAATGGCGTCTCACTAATTTAGAAGATCTTCACTTAGCCTGGAAAAAGAGTTTGTTGCTCTATAAGAAAGCCCTTCGTGAAGCTAGGACATCTTTCTACTCATCACTAATTGAAGAAAATAAGAACAACCCCAGGTTTCTTTTCAGCACTGTAGCCAGGCTGACAAAGAGTCAGAGCTCTATTGAGCTGAGTATTCCATTAACTTTAACTAGTAATGACTTCATGACTTTCTTTGCTAACAAAATTTTGACTATTAGAGAAAAAATTACTCATAACCATCCCAAAGATGTATCGTTATCTTTGGCTGCTTTCAGTGATGCCGGTATTTGGTTAGACTCTTTCTCTCCGATTGTTCTGTCTGAGTTATTTTCATTAGTTACTTCATCCAAACCATCAACATGCTTATTAGACCCCATTCCTGCCAGGCTGCTCAAGGAAGTCCTACCATTATTTAATGCTTCAATCTTAAATATGATCAATCTATCTTTGTTAGTTGGTTATGTACCACAGGCCTTTAAGGTGGCAGTAATTAAACCATTACTTAAAAAGCCATCACTTGACCCAGCTATCTTAGCTAATTATAGGCCAATCTCCAACCTTCCTTTTCTCTCAAAGATTCTTGAGAGGGTAGTTGTAAAACAGCTAACTGATCACCTGCAGAGGAATGGTCTATTTGAAGAGTTTCAGTCAGGTTTTAGAATTCATCATAGTACAGAAACAGCATTAGTGAAGGTTACAAATGATCTTCTTATGGCTTCGGACAGTGGACTTATCTCTGTGCTTGTTCTGTTGGACCTCAGTGCTGCTTTTGATACTGTTGACCATAAAATTTTATTACAGAGATTAGAGCATGTCATAGGTATTAAAGGCATTGCGCTGCGGTGGTTTGAATCATATTTGTCTAATAGATTACAGTTTGTTCATGTAAATGGGGAATCTTCTTCACAGACTAAAGTTAATTATGGAGTTCCACAAGGTTCTGTGCTAGGACCAATTTTATTCACTTTATACATGCTTCCCTTGGGCAGTATTATTAGACGGTATTGCTTAAATTTTCATTGTTACGCAGATGATACCCAGCTTTATCTATCCATGAAGCCAGAGGATACGCACCAATTAGCTAAACTGCAGGATTGTCTTACAGACATAAAGACATGGATGACCTCTAATTTCCTGCTTTTAAACTCAGATAAAACTGAAGTTATTGTACTTGGCCCCACAAATCTTAGAAGCATGGTGTCTAACCAGATCGTTACTCTGGATGGCATTTCCCTGATCTCTAGTAATACTGTGAGAAATCTTGGAGTTATTTTTGATCAGGATATGTCATTCAAAGCGCATATTAAACAAATATGTAGGACTGCCTTTTTGCATTTACGCAATATCTCTAAAATCAGAAAGGTCTTGTCTCAGAGTGATGCTGAAAAACTAATTCATGCATTTATTTCCTCTAGGCTGGATTATTGTAATTCATTATTTTCAGGTTGTCCTAAAAGTTCCCTAAAAAGCCTTCAGTTGGTTCAGAATGCTGCAGCTAGAGTACTGACGGGGACTAGCAGGAGAGAGCATATCTCACCCGTGTTGGCCTCCCTTCATTGGCTTCCTGTTAATGCTAGAATAGAATTTAAAATTCTTCTTCTTACTTATAAGGTTTTGAATAATCAGGTCCCATCTTATCTTAGGGACCTCGTAGTACCATATTACCCCATTAGAGCGCTTCGCTCTCAGACTGCGGGCTTACTTGTAGTTCCTAGGGTTTGTAAGAGTAGAATGGGAGGCAGAGCCTTCAGCTTTCAGGCTCCTCTCCTGTGGAACCAGCTCCCAATTCAGATCAGGGAGACAGATACCCTCTCTACTTTTAAGATTAGGCTTAAAACTTTCCTTTTCGCTAAGGCTTATAGTTAGGGCTGGATCGGGTGACCCTGGACCATCCCTTGGTTATGTTGCTTTAGACGTAGACTGTGTTTCATAATTATTGTATGGCCTTGCCTTGCAATGTGGAGCGCCTTGGGGCAACTGTTTGTTGTGATTTGGCGCTATACAAGAAAAAAGTTGATTGATTGATTGAATGGAATTGACTGGCGCTTTATATGGAAACTTACAGTAAATTTGATCCCAACCGCTCTCCTGCTTTTCACCAATGAGCTGACAGACACGAGTTGACAATACAGAATCACTCTTATCTCATTGGTTGAGGGACATCTGCTCGCAAGAAGATACCGACGTCATGAGCCGACGACGGTCGCTGGACGACAATAACAAAGCAGCATGGCTGATATCGATACAGACCTCGACACTGGCACTGCAGATATGCCTACGGACAGCAATGTCTGTAACGTCGTTACTCCTCCTCCTAAAAAAAAAAAACAAACAAAAAAGAATGCAAAAATACAGGGGCGAATGAGAAAAGGAAAATGGCTGGGTGGAAAAGGTGCGCGACAACAGTATTGTTTACTTTTCAGACTTTATTTTTTGCACTTTTTATTACACTAAATGTGTAAATGTGCACTGTTACATTGTTTTGGATGATGCAAATTTTGTTTTGTTTTTTTTGTTAATTTATTTTTAAAGAAGACAGAATGCTCATTGAAATTGTGAGTGAAAATTTATTTTGCACTAAAAATAAATTGCTAAATAATAATTTGTTTTCCATGTGTTCATATCAGAACAAATGCATGTGTGCATCTACCTAAATTCAGGGTCAACAGTCAAATGGTTAAAAATCGTTTCACACAGACGCTGGGAAGGGTGAAGGCAATGGTCAGTCGGCCGGTCGGCCTTGGCGGTGAGGTGTCCCTTATTTATTTTTCAGAGAGTTGGCAACCCTACGTGCAGGATCAAAAAATAGCACAAAAAAACAAAGAAGAGATCCGCACAGCCAATTAGATCCCAAACAAACCTTTAATGCAGCACCAAAGTGACGTTTTGGGCCTCGCCCTTCATCAGTAATCTTTTGATTACATTTCAAAGTAATCCTACCCAACCTTGTAGGTCACGGTGGCAGCAGAGCAACCAGTTCATCCCACACTTGCCTATCCTCAGCCAAGTCCGGTAACTCTTCCCGGAGGATCCTGAGGTGTTCCCAAACCAGTTGGGAAATGTAATCTCTACATGTCCTGGGTCTTCCCTGGGGCCACCTTGTCCAGGTTGGATGTGCCTAGAAGACCTCCTTAGGGAAATAACCAGGGAGCATCCTCACAAGATGCCCGAACCACCTCAACTGGCTCCTCTCGATGTGAAGAATTAGCGGTTCTACTACGAATCAAGCTTCTCTCACCCTGTAAGCGCGGATACCCGACTGAGGAATCTCATTTCTGCCACTTGTATCCACAATCTTATTCTTTCAGTCGTTACACAAAGCTCATGACCATAGTTGAAGATAGAAGTGTAAATAAAAAGCCCCACATTCCAACTGAGTTCCTTCTTTACCATGACATTCGAGTACAATGTCTGTAAAATTTCAGACGCTGCCCCAATCCATCTATTGATCTCCAGCTCCATTTTAAACCCACTTGTGAACAAGACTCCAAAATACTTAAACTCCTCCATTTTGGGCAGTAACTCTCTCATAACTCAGAGGGTACAATCCACAGTTTTCCGAAGGAGGAACATGATCTCAGATTTGGAGGTGCTGATTTTCATCCAAGTCATGTAGACAAACACATCCGGCCTTACTGCCAAAGTTAACAATTTATCGAACATGCATGTCTTTCAAAGTGGGAGGAAGCCCATGTGAACAGGGGAGAAGATGCAAACTTCACACAAAAAGGGAAGTGATTCAGTGACCTCCTTGCTAGGAGGCAAAAGGGTTAATCACGAAAACACTGTGCTGCTCCAGTGTAGCATTTTTCCCGTGTCTCACTTTGAAAATAAATTATTTGTGGAGAACAAAGGTGACATGTCAACATTAAATTTGAACTTTACAGATGTGATTAACTCAAAACCTAAATCAATATTATTGCCAACAAAATGTTATATAAATGACAAATATGACACAACAACAATAAACACACAACATACTGCAGCGAAAGACTTCATCAAAACTTTGCAAGTCTTTCACTGAACCCCAGTGGTTTAATGGATAAGGCACTGGCCTTCAAAGCCAGGGATTGTGGGTTCAAATCCCAAAACACAAAAAGTATCCTGAATCCAATTAAATTTCAAATTCATACAACCCGTGTAGATAATGGGTTATATTTCACTTCAGTCAGGGAGATGATGATCAAGAGGTTAACATGGTGGTCCTATGATCAAAGGATCCTTGGATCAGGTACCTGTCAGATCAGAAAATCACTAAGGGCTGTTGGCCTTCAATCCCAAGTTGCTCATGGTGGGTAGTTCAGAGGCTGACACTGGTGTGTATGGGTGAATGTGAGGCATCACCGTAATGTCCTTTGAGCATAAAAGTGTGATATAAGTGCAGTCCAAGTGAAATTTGAAAAATGAAATGAAGTTTCTCATATTTTCAGAAAATGTGCAAGAATGATTTAAACTAAATTAGGCAGGTGCATAAATTTGGGCACCCTTGTCATTTTATTGATTTGAATACATTTAGCACTAATTATTGGAACGCAAAATTGGTTTGGTAAGCTCACTGACCCTTGACCTCCTTACACAGGTCAATCCAATCATGACAAAGGGTATTTAAGGTAGCCATTTGCAAATGTTTCTCCTCTTTGCATCTCTTCTTCTTCAGCCAGAGAGCATTCAGACCTGTTTTTCAAATCCGCTTAATCCTAGATTTTGGCTCTTGCTTGCCTCTACTGGTGGTTGGCTCTCACTGCGGTATTGTATCACTTCCTGTTCCGGAGCACAGCAGTGTTTTTCTGTATCTGTTAGCTGTTTAATCTGCGCAGTTAGATTGATCTAGTTACCTAGATAACGATTTGTTTCACAGTGTAATCTTCACGTGCCTTAACTAAAGCACTCCCTCTGTTGAATCACCTCTAAATTATTTACACATTATTCACTTTGTGTGTTTTTAGGAATCCGCTAGCTTAGCGCAGCTACTAGCTCTTAGCCGGTTTAGCATGGCGGCTTCTTGTGTCTCTCCCGCACTTTTCTGCTCTGGGTGTGAAATGTTTAGTTATTCCTCGGCCTCCTTTAGCAGTAATGGTACTTGTAATAAGTGTAGCTTATTCGTAGCTTTGGAGGCCAGGCTGGGCGAATTGGAGATTCGGCTCCGCACCGTGGAAAATTCTACAGCTAGCCAGGCTCCTGTAGTCGGTGTGGACCAAGGTAGCTTAGCCGCCGTTAGTTTCCCTCTGGCAGATCCCAAGCAGCCGGGAAAGCAGGGCAACTGGGTGACTGTGAGGAGGAAGCGTAGCCCTAAACAGAAGCCCCATGTACACCGCCAACCCGTTCACATTTCTAACCGTTTTTCCACAGTCGGTCGACACACCCGCTGAGGATCAAACTCTGGTTATTGGCGACTCTGTTTTGAGAAATGTGAAGTTAGCGACACCAGCAACCATAGTCAGTTGTCTTCCGGGGGCCAGAGCAGGCGACATTGAAGGAAATTTGAAACTGCTGGCTAAGGCTAAGCGTAAATTTGGTAAGATTGTAATTCACGTCGGCAGTAATGACACCCGGTTACGCCAATCGGAGGTCACTAAAATTAACATTGAATCGGTGTGTAACTTTGCAAAAACAATGTCGGACTCTGTAGTTTTCTCTGGGCCCCTCCCCAATCGGACCGGGAGTGACATGTTTAGCCGCATGTTCTCCTTGAATTGCTGGTTGTCTGAGTGGTGTCCAAAAAATGAGGGGGGCTTCATAGATAATTGGCAAAGCTTCTGGGGAAAACCTGGTCTTGTTAGGAGAGACGGCATCCATCCCACTTTGGATGGAGCAGCTCTCATTTCTAGAAATCTGGCCAATTTTCTTAAATCCTCCAAACCGTGACTATCCAGGGTTGGGACCAGGAAGCAGAGTTGTAGTCTTACACACCTCTCTGCAGCTTCTCTCCCCCTGCCATCCCCTCATTACCCCATCCCCATAGAGACGGTGCCTGCTCCCAGACCACCAATAACCAGCAAAAATCTATTTAAGCATAAAAATTCAAAAAGAAAAAATAATATAGCACCTTCAACTGCACCACAGACTAAAACAGTTAAATGTGGTCTATTAAACATTAGGTCTCTCTCTTCTAAGTCCCTGTTAGTAAATGATATAATAATTGATCAACATATTGATTTATTCTGCCTTACAGAAACCTGGTTACAGCAGGATGAATATGTTAGTTTAAATGAGTCAACACCCCCAAGTCACACTAACTGCCAGAATGCTCGTAGCATGGGCCGAGGCGGAGGATTAGCAGCAATCTTCCATTCCAGCTTATTAATTAATCAAAAACCCAGACAGAGCTTTAATTCATTTGAAAGCTTGACTCTTAGTCTTGTCCATCCAAATTGGAAGTCCCAAAAAACAGTTTTATTTGTTGTTATCTATTGTCCTACTGGTCGTTACTGTGAGTTGCTCTGTGAATTTTCAGAACTTTTGTCTGACTTAATGCTTAGCTCAGATAAGATAATTATAGTGGGCGATTTTAACATCCACACAGATGCTGAGAATGACAGCCTCAGCACTGCATTTAATCTATTATTAGACTCAGTTGGCTTTGCTCAAAATGTAAATGAGTCCACCCACCACTTTAATCATATCTTAGATCTTGTTCTGACTTATGGTAAGGAAATTGAAGACTTAACAGTATTACCTGAAAACTCCCTTCTGTCTGATCATTTCTTAATAACATTTACATTTACTCTGATGGACTACAAAGCAGTGGGGAATAAGTTTCATTACACTAGAAGTCTTTCAGAAAGCGCTGTAACTAGGTTTAAGGATATGATTCCTTCTTTATGTTCTCTAATGTCATATATCAACACAGTGCAGAGTAGCTACCTAAACTCTGTAAGTGAGATAGAGTATCTCGTCAATAGTTTTACATCCTCATTGAAGACAACTTTGGATGCTGTAGCTCCTCTGAAAAAGAGAGCTTTAAATCAGAAGTGCCTGACTCCGTGGTATAACTCACAAACTCGCAGCTTAAGGCAGATAACCCATAAGTTGGAGAGGAAATGGCATCTCACTAATTTAGAAGATCTTCACTTAGCCTGGAAAAAGAGTCTGTTGCTCTATAAAAAAGCCCTCCGTAAAGCTAGGACATCTTACTACTCATCACTAATTGAAGAAAATAAGAACCCCAGGTTTCTTTTCAGCACTGTAGCCAGGCTGACAAAGAGTCAGAGCTCTATTGAGCCGAGTATTCCTTTAACTTTAACTAGTAATGACTTCATGACTTTCTTTGCTAATAAAATTACTATTAGAGAAAAAATTACTCATAACCATCCCAAAGACGTATCGTTATCTTTGGCTGCTTTCAGTGATGCCGGTATTTGGTTAGACTCTTTCTCTCAGATTGTTCTGTCTGAGTTATTTTCATTAGTTACTTCATCCAAACCATCAACATGTCTATTAGACCCCATTCCTACCAGGCTGCTCAAGGAAGCCCTACCATTATTTAATGCTTCGATCTTAAATATGATCAATCTATCTTTATTAGTTGGCTATGTACCACAGGCTTTTAAGGTGGCAGTAATTAAACCATTACTTAAAAAGCCATCACTTGACCCAGCTATCTTAGCTAATTATAGGTCAATCTCCAACCTTCCTTTTCTCTCAAAAATTCTTGAAAGGGTAGTTGTAAAACAGCTAACTGATCATCTGCAGAGGAATGGTCTATTTGAAGAGTTTCAGTCAGGTTTTAGAATTCATCATAGTACAGAAACAGCACTAGTGAAGGTTACAAATGATCTTCTTATGGCCTCGGACAGTGGACTCATCTCTGTGCTTGTTCTGTTAGACCTCAGTGCTGCTTTTGATACTGTTGACCATAAAATTTTATTACAGAGATTAGAGCATGCCATAGGTATTAAAGGCACTGCGCTGCGGTGGTTTGAATCATATTTGTCTAATAGATTACAATTTGTTCATGTAAATGGAGAATCTTCTTCACAGACTAAGGTTAATTATGGAGTTCCACAAGGTTCTGTGCTAGGACCAATTTTATTCACTTTATACATGTTTCCCTTAGGCAGTATTATTAGACATCATTGCTTAAATTTTCATTGTTACGCAGATGATACCCAGCTTTATCTATCCATGAAGCCAGAGAACACACACCAGTTAGCTAAACTGCAGGATTGTCTTACAGACATAAAGACATGGATGACCTCTAATTTCCTGCTTTTAAACTCAGATAAAACTGAAGTTATTGTACTTGGCCCCACAAATCTTAGAAACATGGTGTCTAACCAGATCCTTACTCTGGATGGCATTACCCTGACCTCTAGTAATACTGTGAGAAATCTTGGAGTCATTTTTGATCAGGATATGTCATTCAAAGCGCGTATTAAACAAATATGTAGGACTGCTTTTTTGCATGTATCAGAAAGGTCTTGTCTCAGAGTGATGCTGAACAACTAATTCATGCATTTATTTCCTCTAGGCTGGACTATTGTAATTCATTATTATCAGGTTGTCCTAAAAGTTCCCTGAAAAGCCTTCAGTTAATTCAAAATGCTGCAGCTAGAGTACTAACGGGGACTAGAAGGAGAGAGCATATCTCACCCATATTGGCCTCTCTTCATTGGCTTCCTGTTAATTCTAGAATAGAATTTAAAATTCTTCTTCTTACTTATAAGGTTTTGAATAATCAGGTCCCATCTTATCTTAGGGACCTCATAGTACCATATCACCCCAATAGAGCGCTTCGCTGTCAGACTGCAGGCTTACTTGTAGTTCCTAGGGTTTGTAAGAGTAGAATGGGAGGCAGAGCCTTCAGCTTTCAGGCTCCTCTCCTCTGGAACCAGCTCCCAATTCGGATCAGGGAGACAGACACCCTCTCTACTTTTAAGATTAGGCTTAAAACTTTCCTTTTTGCTAAAGCTTATAGTTAGGGCTGGATCAGGTGACCCTGATCCATCCCTTAGTTATGCTGCTATAGGCTTAGACTGCTGGGGGGTTCCCATGATGCACTGAGTGTTTCTTTCTCTTTTTGCTCTGTATGCACCACTCTGCATTTAATCATTAGTGATTGATCTCTGCTCCCCTCCACAGCATGTCTTTTTCCTGGTTCTCTCCCTCAGCCCCAACCAGTCCCAGCAGAAGACTGCCCCTCCCCGAGCCTGGTTCTGCTGGAGGTTTCTTCCTGTTAAAAGGGAGTTTTTCCTTCCCACTGTCGCCAAGTGCTTGCTCACAGGGGGTCGTTTTGACCATTGGGGTTTTTTCTTAATTATTGTATGGCCTTGCCTTACAATATAAAGCGCCTTGGGGCAACTGTTTGTTGTGATTTGGCGCTATATAAATAAAATTGATTGATTAATTGATTCTAAGTGGCAACATGGGAGCCTCTAAACAACTCATATTACCTGAAAACAAGGATTGTTCAACATCATGGTTTATGGGAAGGATACAAAAAACTATCTCAGAGAACTATCTCAGTTGTCAGTTTCCACTGTGAGGAACATTGTGAGGAAATGGAAGACGACAGGCACAGTACTAGTTAAGGCCCGAAGTGGCAGGCCAAGAAAAATCGAAGGATGGTGAGAACAATCATAGTCAACCCACAGACCTGCTCCAAAGACCTACAACATGATCTTGCTTCAGATAGTGTCTCTGTGCATCGTTCAACTATACAGCACACTTGGCACAAGGAGATGCTGTGTGTGAGAGTAATGTAGAGGAAGCCTTTTCTGTGTACACACCACAAACAGAGTCACTTCAGGTATGCTAAAGCACATTTGGCAACATGGGAGCCTCTAAACAACTCTCAAATGACTTGAAAACAAAGATTGTTCAACATCATGGTTTAGGGGAAGGATACAAAAAGCTATCTTAGAGATTTCAGCTGTCAGTTTCCAATGTGAGGAACATAGTGAGGAAATGGAAACCTGCAGGCGCAGTACTAGTATATGATGGCTGGGACCAAGCTTTACTAAATTATAAATAACTTTTTAATGATGTGAGATAGAAACTTACGTTTTTTGCTGAAAAGTTAACTCTGCGAACTTTTGAGCCAGCCATCGGCCATCTTTGTACTCCTCATAGAAGCTGTGTGATGATGTGCACAATGTGAGTGTCCAATCGGAATTGGTTCACCATCACATGGTTTTCCAAAATCTAATCGTAGGGCAGTTTTACCTCACGTGATAAACCAAAGATCGATTTCAGGAGTGATATCTTACTAGTTGGCCCGTTTGAATAGGCCCCCTAACTCCGCCATTGCGCCCTGCGCATTAAGGGGCTTTCATAGTGGTGTATTCATAGAGCTGCTCATTACAGCGTATCATCTATGCTGTAATGAGCAGCTCTCCGCCCACTTCACGAGGAATTTTTTCTCAGTAGGTAGCAGTATGTTGAGGGCTACGCGTGTAGGACGGAAGAAATTAAACCTGTTTAATTTTCTTCTGCGTACAGCACAGCATGGAGCCTTCACGGGAGTCCACGCAGTGCCGTGCTACTGTCCGCTATTGTGAGCCCGCCCACGCTGCAACACGGTACTGTGCGCCACGTCACATCTCCCTGTTGTTCTTCTGGAGCTATAAATACTGCGAGATCGTTGCTTCACTTTATCATACTGGACGAGGACTGTTTCACTGTGTCGCATTGTTTCATAAAACCGCTCTCTCTCTCACACACACACAGAGAGAGAGGGAGAGCACGCGCGCGCAAGAGAATGGTTTTATAAGGAGACTCAAGACTCCTCTAAAGAGAGATTTTAAAGAGTCACAGCTGTGATTATAGAGAGAAAGAGAGAGAGAGAGGTTTTATTCAGAGGAGTCTGAGTCTCCTTATAAAAGCACTCTCTCATGCGCGCGTGCTCTCCCTCTCATAAACGCCACTCGCTGCATGTCGGTGCGCTCATCAAACGCCTTGATCGATCAGTCTGATCAAAGCTGAAAAGAGCTGTGACTCTAAAATAAATGCGCACTCGCTGCGTAAAAAAAAAGAAAAAAAATGTTAAATGACTCTGTTTTTAAGCCGCACCACACCATGCAGTAGAGAACAGAGCGCACTTCCACAGAGGTGCATCATTCAACTATGCAGCGTAATGTACACAAGGAGATGCTGTATGATGCTGTAATGCAGAGGAAGCCTTTTCTGCGTACACACCACAGAAAGAGTCGCTTGAGGTATGCCAAAGCACATTTGGACAAGCCAGCTTCATTTTGGAATAAGGTCCTGTGGACTGATGAAACTAAAATTGAGTTATTTGGACATAACAAAGGGCGGTATGCATGGCTGAAAAAGAACACAGCATTCCAAGAAAAACACTTGCTACCTACAGTAAAATTTGATGGTGGTTCCATCATGCTGTGTGGCTGTGTGGCCAGTGCAGGTACTGGGAATCTTGTTAAAACTGAGGGTCACATGGATTCCAGTCAATATCAGCAGAATCTTGAGAACAATGTTCATGAATCCGTGACAAAGTTGAAGTTGTGCCGGGCGTGGATCTTTCAACAAGACAGCGACCCTTAAGACCAACTTTCTGTAAGTCGGCATTTCAGCAGACTTTGCCTAAAGAAATGAATCACTTTCCATGTGATACCATTTGAGTCTGTGAGGATTCAGGGGACCTTGTGATTCAGTGTCTGTGCTCCAGAAGCTGCACTATAAACAGTGTTTAACTAACTTGCACCAAATGAAGAGTTCAGATGCAAAACACTTTCCGTCCATAACCAGTTTTTTAGTTGAAGGGCTGCCAACATGCACTTGGCTGCTGAGATCACTATCAGTGTGTAAAATATTACATAATTTGAACACATCATGCTTTCACTAATGTATTTTGATGGAAATTCACACATTTTGAGTTTAATTTACAGCATTGTACAGCTAAACTCTTCAAATAAAGACCAGCAGGTTATCTGTTTTACACCCCTTTAGCTGCTATAAATCCCATGTGGTTCATGTGGTTGGCAAAAATCTCACTTTGTCTTCACTTTACTGCTGAATAAAGCTGTAAAGTCTGTTGTTGTGTTGTTCTTGAACAAGCTACAGCAGGCCAGTGGCCTTATGGTGAAAGCACTGCTCGCCAGAGTGCCTTTATTAGAGAGAGTGGCGACATGACGAGTCGAAAAAAATCAGCCACGTGACTCATGGTGCCATCTTGGGGCAAAAGTGGTGTTGGCTGTTAATGTGTCTGCGTGTACATTCAGATATTTTATTTATTTATAAATGCTGGGTTGCTATGCATTTGGACGCATAAATAACAAGCAAGGGCTTCAAGATGTACAGATTCCCTTCAGATCCGAACAGAAGAAAAATTTGGGAAAATAAATTCAGCCATGTGGGATAGAAGCCAACATCATCATCATCAAAGCTTTGCGAGGTAAATTTATTGTTCAGTTCCATGTACAGTAAAACTCACCTAAACCATTGTCTTATATATGAGATATTCGCAGTCACCAGACTAAAAAAAGTCCAAAAGTTTTTTTATTGTTTTCCATGTAATAAACCCCGCATATAACGGATTTTGTATAATGAATTTTTTGCTCACATCAGATAAAATGTCCCATCCAATCACATTGTATTTCCATTAAAAACTCAGAGCAGTCTGGACGTGCAGAGGTACTAATTAAAGTTCAGCTCTGAGACTTGCTGATTTGTGGAAAGTGGGACTGAAGTCATTTCTGTGATTAAAAGTCCGACCATTTATTTTTTTCACACTGTGCTCAGACTCGGACCCGCAGCCTGACGTGCACCTGTTAAATCAGACACAAAAGGCTGTGATTTGACACTTTTCTGCTTTTAATCCTTTGTCTGCCATCATATTATATCGCGCGCACTCTGATAAAAGTCTGCATCACATTTACAGCACAAAGTCGGTAAAAGAGGAAAATGTACAGCTTACCTTTGATTTGGAGGTGATGATTGTAGAAAGAAAAGCTTGTTGAGGGTCAAAAGAGTCCAGAATAAAACTTTAAAACTGTCACGCACGTCATTGCATGACACAGAGTTAAAGAGCTGCAGCTGCATAAATCAGGCTTTAAATTAATTCAATAAATCATCATGAATTGTAAATTTGATAGCTTAACTATTTTTAGGTTTATTTTAATAGCACCTGTACCTGGATGTGTTGCTGTATGTGGTTAAATTGTTGTGAAAGTGTAGGTACACGGACCCACAACAGGGGGCGTAAAAGAACGGGCAATGGATAAGCCAAACAGTAACAATTTAATGTTGTAAATTGTGCACAACGGAATACAGACAACAACAAGTTTGGAACTACAGTCAATTACACGTTGGGTGACGTGTAAGGCAGGCTTGAGTATAGGAGACGCCCGTCCAGAACCGAGCCGGATCCCACACGGCCCTCACCACCAACGGATCTGAAGAACACCGGAGCCGCCAAGTCCTGAGTCCCCAGGTGGCCACCGTCTCCAGCTGTCAGACCTGGCACTGCTGGCAGAGAACAAAAACAGCACAGGTGAGTGTGAGTACGCACACTCAGTAATCCCACAGTCTGTGTTCTTTTGGGAGGGAGCACCTCCACCTCCAGTCACACACTCGTGCAGATCCTGTCTAACCACTTATCTGGTTGGGGTGTGAAGCGAAGCCGTCGCTGATCACACCAAACGCCAATCCCACAGATAAGGCAACACCACAGGAAAACGGCTGCAAAGAAGTTCAGACTATTAGTCAGCGTTAAATACAGCAGAGAATATTACCTCCAAGGTTGCTGATTTCTCGGCGGGGAGGTGGAGTTGCAGTCCAGCCTTTAAGGTGGTGGTGATGTGGATGAGTGACAGCTGGTGCTGATGACAAGTGACAGTTGTCACTCCCGGTTGCTATGACGCCCTCTCGTGCTTGAAGCCCGCACTTCAAGCAGGGCGCCATCTGGTGGTGGTGGGCCAGCAGTACCTCCTCTTCAGCGGCCCACACAACATAAATGATTTTAAAAAATGTTGAAAACATTAAAGGTCCATTCAGTAGTTCAGCGCAATTAGACCCAAAATGGCGCCATGTTCTGAGCTGACACCACTCTCCAATCAAGGCACTCTACTGCTCGCCTCAGCAAGGGATTGTGGTTTTGAGCCCCAGCCATGGTTGGTTGTCTGCAGAATAGTGCAGTGGAAGTGTGATGGATCCAGAGACCAATGGATCAAACCCATTCTCTGCTACATGATTATTATGATTATTTCAGCACAAGTTGAACACAGGCTCTTGCTGTGCTGCTAAACCTACAGTCAGCTACAGTTGACAAAAAAGGTTGCCTATGAATATAATCAGGAGCATCAGTGAGCCTTTGACGACAGTCTGCGGATCTTTATCACAAACTGTCATAAATGGTTTATTCAAGAAGTGAATTTATGTTTCATTATTTAGTGAAGTGAAGAATAAATGCAAACATTTTTGGCCAAACCAAAGTGAAATAAATTTTACAGATGGAATATTAAACAGTTTTACACACACACACACACACACACACACACACACACACACACACACACACACACACACACACACACACACACACACACACACACACACACACACACACACACACACACACACACACACACACACTCAATCATATCCCATACCCACTTACTCCATTGAAGGGTTATGGGGGCAGGAGCCTATCAGTACCAGTCAGAACCAGTCAGTTCCACAGGTGAAATGTTTTTTGCAATTTTATTTTATTGCATATTTTTTGGCATTTTAATTTTTTATTCTACATTATTTTGCATTTTGAAAACAGAATTACAGTGTCAAGAATAAATTTGAAATGTCAAGAATAAAATTGTCAGAGCGGGCGGGTGCCGGGCACCCGAAGCGGCTGGACCCGTAATGCAGACTCCCACATCAGGTTCACGTGTAAAAGCAAACGTCGTCTTTATTTCAGGCTGAGGTACGGTACACAGGTGATCAGTCAGCGGAGCGGAGGTACAAGCAGGGTCAGGCAAAAACGCAGTCATATTCAGGCAGGGTTCAGAAGCACGAGCAAACATGGACATCAGGGATGAGGCAAAAAGCATAGTCAAAAAACAGAGCAGATTTCAAAACACACGGCTAGGCAAAACAGGACTGGATACGAGAGCTAGGATGTGTACTAACGACGACAAACTGGCAGTGAGCTGTGAGATTGTGATGGTTTAAATAAGGGGCAAACAAATTAGGGTGATGTGAAGCAGGTGCGTGGAAGTCTCTGGAAGGGGGCGTGACCGGGGGAGCCAAAGGTTGTGCAGAGTACAAGATAGTGAAGGAAGGAAAGCACAGAGTGAAGTAACAGACAAAGACACGTGAGCTGGAGCAAGAGTGGGAGTGAATGAAAACACAAAGCAGACATAAACAAGGTGGGAAACAAAGACATGGGGCAGGTGCAGGGTGTGGAGTGAACATAAGTAACCGGGCGTGAGACAAGGAACAAAGACATGATGGGAGGTGCGGAGTGGAAACAAAATGACAAAAACAGAACAGAGCTAAATTGGAAATCATGGTCAGAATATAATGCATCAACAGGAACCATAATCAAACATGAGCATGAGAACAAAAGCAAGTAGAACTGAACAGGGAATCAATACAAAAGCAAAATTAAACGGGAACAAACTAATAAACAAAAATCAAAACCAGATATAAAAGTACACAGCCAACATATACAGAACAAAGCTAAATGATGAACAATGAAAACACAACCCGGCTGAACAGAACTAGAACAGAAGTGGACATTGGCTAAAGAATGAAAAGTAACAAAATGATAATCAATCAATCAATTTCAATCAATTTTATTTATATAGCGCCAAATCACAACAAACAGTTGCCCCAAGGCGCTTTATATTGTAAGGCAAGGCCATACAATAATTACGTAAAAACCCCAACGGTCAAAACGACCCCCTGTGAGCAAGCACTTGGCGACAGTGGGAATAAGATAAGATAAGAAAAACATAGCCGAATAACTCATGATGAAAATAAAAAACTAATACATCAAAGCTGGGGCCGGAGATGAGCCAAAAGGGGAACCAAAATAAGGACTAAGACCTAGACCCAGGCCGGGCATGACAGTACCCCCTCCCCATGCGGGAGCCCCCAGGCAACCGCACACACAACACACCGACACTGGGAGGGCGGCGGGACCCAGGACGGGGGGCAAACAGAGGCAGAGGACACACAAACGAGCCAATAGGCTGGAGACCCCAAGGACAACCGACAACAAGGCTACAAAAAGGCCAGGGACCCAACGGCCGGCAACCAGCAACAGGCAGCCGGACACCAGGTATGACCTGGCTCCGAAAGATGGTGGGAGGCCAGCGTGAGACCCGGTCCGGGGCCGGCCAGGAGGCTCTGTCAATAGTGCAATATCATCAGGAGGTCGACTCCTGGGGACATTGGAATCAGACAGACGTGCAGAGACGGACTTAGGGCCGAAACATTGGGAACCACAGAGAGACAGATATTGGTGCCTCAAGACGGAAACCATCAAATGGAAAAGACAAAGGAATTCAAAAAACAACCAAGCCCAAAACATCCCTAGTAACCAGTGAGACCAACACTCTCCCATGGTACCTAAACTCATTTCCCAGAGAACAACCCCCTCCGATGAGTACAAAAAACGGTTGGTGACAGATGACAGGTAAGAATAAACCATTTCAAAAGTAGTGCTACGGAGAACACCGAAGGTGAGCAGATGTGAGGCACCGAAGTGCTTAATCCAAAAATATGAAGACCTCAAAACCCAAATCATTCCACTAACCACAAGAGTTGAGACATCAGCACACTTTGCAAAACCCCACATCCAGTTAACCATCTGCCCCAAATTGTGCAGATGAAGCCTCACCAGATCATATGACGCATCAAAGAGAGCTGACACAGAGAACTTATATAAGGCACACAGATGCGAAAACCAGAAGCATAAATAGTCCCATGCCTCAATAAAAGATATGGAACACAACTCAAACAATGACCTTTCTCTAAAGTATGGGCCGTTACGTATCATTTCCTTCCAAGGATACAAATGATAACTGCTCCTTCCCAATAAGTCCTTAAAGTGAGCCGAACAGGAAAAACAATCTGGGAACCACTGACTGGATTCGGCACCAACTTGGGTGGAATTGCATCTTCTAAAATAATCAACTCTTTCAGAGAAGGAACTGAAGAAAGCAACTTGAGAACAGCTCAGCATTACACACATAATCAACAATCGTAACGGAAGCTTGCATGTAATACAATTCAGAATGTGACAAGGCAACATAGGCAGTTTCTCCATAAATTTACAAAAACACTTTTTCAGATTCAGGAATGGTGCTTGTGACAACTTTTTGACAGATTCATAAGAGAACCATTTCAGGTTCATACGTGGCAATTTAAGCAGAGTTCTAATGGACTCACCGACAGTGAAACAGTACAGCACAAACCAGATACAAAAAGAAAAATTACTGACCGTCCCTTTTATGTTGTCCTCAGAAGTTATCTTCCCGGAAGACACAGACAATTGAACCAGCTGTAGAGGCTCTGGAATGGCAGAACTGTGCATCTGTGTGTGCGTATGAACAGCGCTCTCCAATATCATTACTGGTCGTGAAGCAGGACGTGTTCCGGCTCTTCCAACCGGTGTAAAAATGGCTGCGGAACGTGTGGAAGCTAACTTGATAGCAGGAGACAAGCCGGCTGGTGTCATCGTAGCTGTAGAACTGAGTGACGTCACAAGCAACGTCGTAGCGGGTCTTACTGAAGCTGAGTCGCTTGCTGATGACGTAGAGCCAGCTGTAAACAAAGGTAATGAAGAGGCGATTATGGTGTGCGCCGAGACGGAACCAGCTGGTGCTGCCAAGAGAGCAGGTTCGAGTGGCATCGCTGAAGTAGCTGTAGCGATTCTTTGCGAGGCAGATCCGAATTGTGGGGATGACGCCGCTGGTCCATGAAGCGTTGCCGTAGTAACCACCAACATGCTTGAGGAGGCGGGGCTGGCCGGCGTTGTCGTGGACATGGATCCAGATTCCATGGGAGAGGCTGCAGCCGAAGATGTGGAGGTTTCCAGGGGGGATGTGGTCTTGTTTCTCCCGGTCGGAACCGCAGGTGGTGGCTGGCACGTTCCCGAAGGCCCCACTGGCAACTTTGCGATCGTGGCCTGACTCAACGAGCTGGTGGGTGTGGCTGCCAGCGGGAAGTCGGGCAAAACTGGCACCTCAGAGTTCCTTGAAGGACTGATCTCCGAGGCAGGAGCCGGCGATGTCGGCTGAGGCGCCCGTTTTTTCTGAGGCACAGGAACTGGGATGTCATGGAACTGACAAACTGCGGTGCTCGTGACCGGGACGTGCTGCCCTGCTGGATCAGAAGGAATGACTTGAGACACCACACGGTTTCTTCGTGGAGCAGGGTTTGGGAGCACCTGAGATGAAATCGGCCTCGGAGGTGGTACTTCTGGAGGCAGGAGGTAAGCGGCCGGCTTCTGTGCCACTGCGTGCCGGGCAGGAGCAATGGCAGCATCTGAAACCGTGATTGTGCGTGGTTCATCACAGCAGTAGGCCGTAATATCAGACTCAAATAACACTTCTATGGGATCTTCAATGCAAGGACGAACCCAGCCCTGCTTAAACTGCATTTTAATGTTCATAAGTTCAGGGAAGGCGGTTAGCAGCTCTGGCTCGGCTCGGAATATCTGGTCGAGTGCTGAGAAGATCTGCTTCTTGCTCTGCTGACTGGAACAGTCCTGATATTCAAAAAACAAGTCTTGAATCTTAAATAGGGATGTAGCCATGTCATGTAGTGCTGTCTGCTCTGACTCAGAAAAATCATCTTCTTCCAGATCAACCCAATCTGATTCAGAAGGCAGAAACGCCTCAGGATGCTTCATCCAATCTGGCCGTGACTTTCCACAAAAAACATCATCCAGGTTCAGAAGCTCTGGGAAGATGTCAAACAGCCAAGGGTGGGAATTAACAAGATCACAGGCTTGCTCCAAATAATAGAACTTCTCTCTGGGAGCATAGCAGTCACGAAAACAAATGAAAAAAAAAAGAGAGGTCATCAAAAATCTCTTTTACCACCTTAATGTCTAGAAGCATGGCAACAGTGTCCGTGACAGGAGTGGAGTCTGCGGAGTCCATGTTATGGCCAGTTTGTACTGTCAGAACGGGCGGGTGCTGGGCACCCGAAGCGGCTGGACACGCAATGCAGACTCCCACATCAGGTTCACGTGTAAAAGCAAACGTCATCTTTATTTCAGGCTGAGGTACGGTACACAGGTGATCAGTCAGCGGAGCGGAGGTACAAGCAGGGTCAGGCAAAAACGCAGTCATATTCAGGCAGGGTTCAGAAGCACAAGCAAACATGGACATCAGGGATGAGGCAAAAAGCATAGTCAAAAAACAGAGCAGATTTCAAAACACACGGCTAGGCAAAGCAGGACTGGATATGAGAGCTAGGATGTGTACTAACAACGACAAACTGGCAGTGAGCTGTGAGATTGTGATGGTTTAAATAAGGGGCAAACAAATTAGGGTGATGTGAAGCAGGTGCGTGGAAGTCTCTGGAAGGGGGCGTGACCGGGGGAGCCAAAGGTTGTGCAGAGTACAAGATAGTGAAGGAAGGAAAGCACAGAGTGAAGTGAAGTAACAGACAAAAACGTGAGCTGGAGCAAGAGTGGGAGTGAATGAAAACACAAAGCAGACATAAACAAGGTGGGAAACAAAGACATGGGGCAGGTGCAGGGTGTGGAGTGAACATAAGTAACCGGGCGTGAGACAAGGAACAAAGACATGATGGGAGGTGCGGAGTGGAAACAAAATGACAAAAACAGAACAGAGCTAAATTGGAAATCATGGTCAGAATATAATGCAACAACAGGAATCATAATCAAACATGAGCATCAGAACAAAAGCAAGTAGAACTGAACAGGGAATCAATACAAAAGCAAAATTAAACAGGAACAAACTAATAAACAAAAATCAAAACCAGATATAAAAGTACACAGCCAACATATACAGAACAAAGCTAAATGATAAACAATGAAAACACAAACCGACTGAACAGAACTAGAACAGAAGTGGACATTGGCTAAAGTATGAAAAGTAACAAAATGATAAGAAAAACATAGCCGAATAACTCATGATGAAAATAAAAAACTAATACATCAAAGCTGGGGCCGGAGATGAGCCAAAAGGGGAACCGAAATAAGGACTAAGACCTAGGCCCAGGCCGGGCATGACAAAAATGAACTTTTGAGAATAAATCAAAGTGTTTAGTGACAAGAAATGATTACATCATTAGAATAATACTTTATTATTAATTACGATATACATCGATCTAATACATACAAAGAATATGAAGAGACTGTGGTGAAAACCAGTTGTGTTGTGTGAGATAAAAAATAAGGATATGGATATGGATTAGTGCTGAGACAACAGCACTCAGCACTAATCCACTGTGCCAGCGTAATAGCATGGTTATTGAAAGTGTATGCCATAGAGTCTCCATGAGCATAATTCTTTCTAGGATCTTCTTTAACCATTTTGTGCATCACTTCTGTGGCTTCACAGAAGTCGATGTACTCCACTCAGTTGTTCGCCCTGGAGGATTTTCTTGTGCAGATTTTTAAGAAGGTTTATGACTTTTTTGTCTGCATCATGGTCTTCTGGAATGTTGAACTTCCATACAGCTTCATATCAGAGTAAAGGGTTTTGTACACTGTTCTATGTGCCATGGGCCTGTACAAAAGTCCACACAATCTGAGTGGTAGGTTCTTGACTGAAGGCTCCTTACAGATCTCCATCTCATCAACATTGTTATCCTTATTTGATGGATGACCGTTTCTGCAAAATATGGTCCTGGCCACACTGGAGAAGAGATTTTTGATTTGTGTATAAGCTTGGACGAATTTGTTGCACACACTGGAGAAAAAGTTTTTAATTGTCTTCCAAGGCTTGCTTTTACCTCCATCTGTGGTCTCAGGAGAAAGACATTCTTGAAGTATGGGATCATCATCGGGATTTACAATTGATGGATCACCTCCAACAGCTCCATCATTTTCACTCAGGGTTTCAATGGTCCCATCAGTGAAAATTAGGCATTTTTTGGAAGGGTCACTGACTGAACCTCTTGGAGAGTCATCCTTGTCCCCAATGAATACTGTATTGTTGATGTGGTTCAAAACTGTTTTTTTGTTGAAGCTGCTATCGTCCAAACTTGTGTTACTGGAATGCATAGTCTGCACCATGTGCTGCTTGGTGATGAAGTTATGCTGTAGAGCCTCGGTAGGGGTAATTCTCTCATTATGATCTGCCTTAATCATTTTGTGCAGTAGGTCCATGAATTCACAAAAGTCTAGATAGTCTAGCCAGTTATTTGCCTTGTACCAGTTTCTTTTCTTGTACAAACATTTTAGAAGTCTTTTAGCATGTTGATCTGGAATCTTGAACCTCCACTCATCCTCATATTCTGTTGAAGTCTCAGGGTCTCTGGCATCATCCAGTGAGACTCGCGATGGCTGTCTACAGGTGTCTGTGATGGCCTGTAACACATTACTGTCGTAACATTGGAAATGCCCTATCAACATAGCCAACATTACTCTACCTAGAGAACCCATATCATGGCTATATGACACCTGACCTTCTGTTGATGATGCAAGTTTGGCACAACCAAAATCGATTAACTTCACCCTGAATGGTTCGTTGTCATGATCTACAAACATAATATTTCTCAAAGTGATGTCACAATGAACTATCCCAACAGTCTTCAGGGCTTCTAGGGTCTTAAGCATCTGTTGCATGATGTACCTTATGTCGTTCAGGGAGAAGAAGCACATGTCCCACATAAAATCAGAAATACTCTGGTCTAGCAACTCAAATACGAGGTAAGACTGTGTGCCATATTGGAAAGACTCATAAAACCTAATCAAATTGTGATTGTCTGGATCAAGATGTTGAATTTTTAACATAATGTCATTCTCTTTTTTGGTAAGGGTATCATCTTGAATCTTGATAGCTACTGGGGTTCCAGTTTGTACAATCACACCTCTGAATACTTCCCCAAAAAAGCCCCGTCTGATCATGTCTACAATTCTGTAGTCATATTTGTTGCCGCAAATTATAGACGCATCAGGTTCCTCCTCATAAAATACATCCAGGTCACTGTCTGTGAACTGAGACATTTTTTCCAGCAATGAAGCAGCTGACGTTGAAAAGTTGTCTTCACTGGTTTTGAACTTGAAGAGTTTAATATACTACATTGACAGTACTTTAATCATCTGTAAAATATTTAATATAAGAAAAGATGTGTAAGTATAGCATTCATAACATTAAAGTACAGATGTGTTTAATCTCTTTATTCCTATATTGAATTCTGAACATACAGAATTGTACAGATGGAATTCTTTATCTTTTATCTTGGAAAAGAACTTAAAAGTTGCATGTAGGATTTAGGGGTGTTTATTTGTAGAAACATAATGTAATGGCCCAGTCACACTGTACTTAACGAAGGACAACGAAGCCCTGATGAAACAAGAAATCTGGACTTTCTTTGACTTTCGTTGGCATCATTTAACGAAAACCTCAATTCGTCTGTGTTTCGTTTTGCTGTTGTTCTTGATGTTTCGTAATCGTTTGTTTAGTTTTTGTAACGTTATTGTTGTTTAATTTGAATTCGTTGGAACAGCTGAATGTTTTCACACAGTGCAGAAGCCGGTTTGTGAGCACCGATGCTGCTGCTGCTTCATGTACCATTGGATATTACATTGCAAATTTAGCCTGCTTGCTTGGATTTTTTATGTGTGGGGGCAGCTTCTATGGGCTCAGGCACGTTACATAGGTCAGAATTAATCTTTCGTGTGGATATAATTAATTATTGTGCCACAAGCAACTGTTGAATTTGAAACAACAAAAAAGTTGTTTAATTTCCGACGGTACATGAATGCAGTATGAGCGTGCGCTTATTATTTTGTATTAAATATAATAATATGAGTGTAGGAATGACAATCCAGTCCTTATGTACATGTGGCACCGGGTAGATGAATCAAAATGATTATATAAAGAGCTGTTCTGGAAGGAAGAATTCACATTGTGGATCAGTGATCAGCTGGTGGAAATAACCGCACATGGGAGTCAATGCGTGTGTTCACACGCACTGATTAATTTACTGTTCTGACATATTCAATCATCTTTACACTTATATTTATATTTTTTCTCCCTTTTGACAGTTTTCTGTTATAAATCAATTTATATGGCTTAGAAATACAGTAGTGACCATATTGCACTTTTTTTTTTTTAATTGGAGCAAGACGGAGCGCGCAGCGTGTCGACAGACAGTGTGGATTCTGATGATGATGGAGATGATCCCTCTTTTGTTCTGGACGAGGAACCAGAGCAGGTGGTCCACTGACGTGCACACAGATCTCCACAGCTTCTGTTTGCAGTTTCTCCAGGACTCAGGTGATGTGACCTCCGTCCCAGCGCCGAGTCCTGGAACTCAGAGATGCAGACACACACTGCTCCAGCTGCACTCAGAAATATTTACAGACTTTTAAGATTTATGTAATTTTATTAAATGACAAATTCCCATTTATGTTTTTAGATAATTTTAATACAAACCTACCAAATAAACCTTACATGACGCATATTCATTACTGTAATAAATCCTATTTATTTGAAATGCATAATCCTCAACTTTATGTATCAATAATAATGACAGTATTTATTTAAAATACATAAAGTATATTCTCTGAATTGTATAATAATTATGTTACCTATATACAAGATAAATGGCATAGGTAACATAATTATTATACAATTCAAACAATATACTTTATGTATTTTAAATAAATACTGTCATTATTATTGATTTAGAGTAACTATATTTATTAATTCTAAATACATAAAGCTGAGGATTATGCATTTCAAATAAATAGGATTAATGCATCATGTAAGGTTTATTTGGTAGGTTTGTATTAAAATTATCTAAAAAAAAAAGTAAATGGGAATTTGTCATGTAATAAAATTACATAAATCTTAAAAGTTAGGGTAAATATTTCTGTGAGTGTCTGGCTCCAAGCATGTTTCATTAAAGCGTCGAGACCGTGAGCTTCGGTTTTGTTAAGTTCCTCTTTCGTCCCTTTTGCGCTCTTGCTTTGCAGGCTGTTCTGTGATAAAGCTCTTTCATCCACCTTTTCTCAGCGAATTGTGACTTTTTTTTTTTTTTACTTTTTCCCTTCATTCAGGAATCATCGTGTGCCGTGTGACTGGGCCATAACTATTAATTAGATAATTCAATGTTTTGAGATTAGGATGAGCCCCAAATATTCTATGTACTTTGTTCCACAAAATTTGTAGTTTAAAATACAAAGAACTGAATATCTGTACTTCTGTGAGATAATTGAAATAAAACATTTACACAGGTTATAAAATTCATTCATTTTCTGATGCTTATCCAGGTCCAAGGTTGGGTAGGATTACTTTGAAATGTAATCCAAAAGTAATCAGATTACAAGTAATCTAAATGTATGTACATACATAGACGTAGACTGCTGGGGGGTTCCCATGATGCACTGTTTCTTTCTCTTTTTTCTCTGTATGCACCACTCTGCATTTAATCATTAGTGATCGATCTCTGCTCCCCTCCACAGCATGTCTTTTTCCTGGTTCTCTCCCTCAGCCCCAACCAGTCCCAGCAGAAGACTGCCCCTCCCTGAGCCTGGTTCTGCTGGAGGTTTCTTCCAGTTAAAAGGGAGTTTTTCCTTCCCAATGTAGCCAAGTGCTTGCTCACAGGGGGTCGTTTTGACCGTTGGGGTTTTACATAATTATTGTATGGCCTTGCCTTACAATATAAAGCGCCTTGGGGCAACTGTTTGTTGTGATTTGGCGCTATATAAAAAAATTGATTGATTGATTGATTGAAGATAGAAGTGTAAATAAAAAGCCTCGCATTCCAGCTGAGTTCCTTCTTTACCATGATAGTCGAGTACAATGTCTGTAAAATTTCAGACGCCACACCAATCCGTATATTGATCTCCAGCTCCAATTTAAACCCACTTGTGAACAAGACTCAATCAATCAATCAATTTCAATCAATTTTATTTATATAGCGCCAAATCACAACAAACAGTTGCCCCAAGGCGCTTTATATTGTAAGGCAAGGCCATACAATAATTACGTAAAAACCCCAACGGTCAAAACGACCCCCTGTGAGCAAGCACTTGGCAACAGTGGGAAGGAAAAACTCCCTTTTAACAGGAAGAAACCTCCAGCAGAACCAGGCTCAGGGAGGGGCAGTCTTCTGCTGGGACTGGTTGGGGCTGAGGGAGAGAACCAGGAAAAAGACATGCTGTGGAGGGGAGCAGAGATCAATCACTAATGATTAAATGCAGAGTGGTGCATACAGAGCAAAAAGAGAAAGAAACACTCAGTGCATCATGGGAACCCCCCAGCAGTCTAAGTCTATAGCAGCATAACTAAGGGATGGTTCAGGGTCACCTGATCCAGCCCTAACTATAAGCTTTAGCAAAAAGGAAAGTTTTAAGCCTAATCTTAAAAGTAGAGAGGGTGTCTGTCTCCCTGATCTGAATTGGGAGCTGGTTCCACAGGAGAGGAGCCTGAAAGCTGAAGGCTCTGCCTCCCATTCTACTCTTACAAACCCTAGGAACTACAAGTAAGCCTGCAGTCTGAGAGCGAAGTGCTCTATTGGGGTGATATGGTACTATGAGGTCCCTAAGATAAGATGGGACCTGATTATTCAAAACCTTATAAGTAAGAAGAAGAATTTTAAATTCTATTCTAGAATTAACAGGAAGCCAATGAAGAGAGGCCAATATGGGTGAGATATGCTCTCTCCTTCTAGTCCCCGTTAGTACTCTAGCTGCAGCATTTTGAATTAACTGAAGGCTTTTCAGGGAACTTTTAGGACAACCTGATAATAATGAATTACAATAGTCCAGCCTAGAGGAAATAAATGCATGAATTAGTTTTTCAGCATCACTGTGAGACAAGACCTTTCTAATTTTAGAGATATTGCGTAAATGCAAAAAAGCAGTCCTACATATTTGTTTAATATGCGCTTTGAATGACATATCCTGATCAAAAATGACTCCAAGATTTCTCACAGTATTACTAGAGGTCAGGGTAATGCCATCCAGAGTAAGGATCTGGTTAGACACTATGTTTCTAAGATTTGTGGGGCCAAGTACAATAACTTAGTACTTAGTTTAAAAGCAGGAAATTAGAGGTCATCCATGTCTTTATGTCTGTAAGACAATCCTGCAGTTTAGCTAATTGGTGTGTGTCCTCTGGCTTCATGGATAGATAAAGCTGGGTATCATCTGCGTAACAATGAAAATTTAAGCAATGCCGTCTAATAATATTGCCTAAGGGAAGCATGTATAAAGTGAATAAAATTGGTCCTAGCACAGAACCTTGTGGAACTCCATAATTAACCTTAGTCTGTAAAGAAGATTCCCCATTTACATGAACAAATTGTAATCTATTAGATAAATATGATTCAAACCACTGCAGCGCAGTGCCTTTAATACCTATGGCATGCTCTAATCTCTGTAATAAAATTTTATGGTCAACAGTATCAAAAGCAGCACTGAGGTCTAACAGAACAAGCACAGAGATGAGTCCACTGTCTGAGGCCATAAGAAGATCATTTGTAAGCTTCACTAATGCTGTTTCTGTACTATGATGAATTCTAAAACCTGACTGAAACTCTTCAAATAGACCATTCCTCTGCAGATGATCAGTTAGCTGTTTTACAACTACCCTTTCAAGAATTTTTGAGAGAAAAGGAAGGTTGGAGATTGGCCTATAATTAGCTAAGATAGCTGGGTCAAGTGATGGTTTTTTAAGTAATGGTTTAATTACTGCCACCTTAAAAGCCTGTGGTACATAGCCAACTAATAAAGCTAGATTGATCATATTTAAGATCGAAGCATTAAATAATGGTAGGGCTTCCTTGAGCAGCCTGGTAGGAATGGGGTCTAATAGACATGTTGATGGTTTGGATGAAGTAACTAATGAAAATAACTCAGACAGAACAATCTGAGAGAAAGAGTCTAACCAAATACCGGCATCACTGAAAGCAGCCAAAGATAACGATACGTCTTTGGGATGGTTATGAGTAATTTTTTCTCTAATAGTTAAAATTTTATTAGCAAAGAAAGTCATGAAGTCATTACTAGTTAAAGTTAAAGGAATAGCTCAATAGAGCTCTGACTCTTTGTCAGCCTGGCTACAGTGCTGAAAAGAAACCTGGGGTTGTTCTTATTTTCTTCAATTAGTGATGAGTAGTAAGATGTCCTAGCTTTACGGAGGGCTTTTTTTTTTATAGAGCAACAGACTCTTTTTCCAGGCTAAGTGAAGATCTTCTAAATTAGTGAGACGCCATTTCCTCTCCAACTTACGGGTTATCTGCTTTAAGCTGCGAGTTTGTGAGTTATACCACGGAGTCAGGCACTTCTGATTTAAAGCTCTCTTTTTCAGAGGAGCTACAGCATCCAAAGTTGTCTTCAATGAGGATGTAAAACTATTGACGAGATACTCTATCTCACTTACAGAGTTTAGGTAGCTACTCTGCACTGTGTTGGTATATGGCATTAGAGAACATAAAGAAGGAATCATATCCTTAAACCTAGTTACAGCACTTTCTGAAAGACTTCTAGTGTAATGAAACTTATTACCCACTGCTGGGTAGTCCATCAGAGTAAATGTAAATGTTATTAAGAAATGATCAGACAGAAGGGAGTTTTCAGGGAATACTGTTAAGTCTTCAATTTCCATACCATAAGTCAGAACAAGATCTAAGATATGATTAAAGTGGTGGGTGAACTCATTTACATTTTGAGCAAAGCAATTGAGTCTAATAATAGATTAAATGCAGTGTTGCGGCTGTCATTCTCAGCATCTGTGTGGATGTTAAAATCGCCCACTATAAATATCTTATCTGAGCTAAGCACTAAGTCAGACAAAAGGTCTGAAAATTCACAGAGAAACTCACAGTAACGACCAGGTGGACGATAGATAATAACAAATAAAACTGGTTTTTGGGACTTCCAATTTGGATGGACAAGACTAAGAGTCAAGCTTTCAAATGAATTAAAGCTCTGTCTGGGTTTTTGATTAATTAATAAGCTGGAATGGAAGATTGCTGCTAATCCTCCGCCTCGGCCTGTGCTACGAGCATTCTGGCAGTTAGTGTGACTCGGGGGTGTTGACTCATTTAAACTAACATATTCATCCTGCTGTAACCAGGTTTCTGTAAGGCAGAATAAATCAATATGTTGATCAATTATTATATCATTTACTAACAGGGACTTAGAAGAGAGAGACCTAATGTTTAATAGACCACATTTAACTGTTTTAGTCTGTGGTGCAGTTGAAGGTGCTATATTATTTTTTTCTTTTTGAATTTTTATGCTTAAATAGATTTTGCTGGTTATTGGTGGTCTGGGAGCAGGCACCGTCTCTACGGGGATGGGGTAATGAGGGGATGGCAGGGGGAGAGAAGCTGCAGAGAGGTGTGTAAGACTACAACTCTGCTTCCTGGTCCCAACCCTGGATAGTCACGGTTTGGAGGATTTAAGAAAATTGGCCAGATTTCTAGAAATGAGAGCTGCTCCATCCAAAGTGGGATGGATGCTGTCTCTCCTAACAAGACCAGGTTTTCCCCAGAAGCTTTGCCAATTATCTATGAAGCCCACCTCATTTTTTGGACACCACTCAGACAGCCAGCAATTCAAGGAGAACATGCGGCTAAACATGTCACTCCCGGTCCGATTGGGGAGGGGCCCAGAGAAAACTACAGAGTCCGACATTGTTTTTGCAAAGTTACACACCGATTCAATGTTAATTTTAGTGACCTCCGATTGGCGTAACCGGGTGTCATTACTGCCGACGTGAATTACAATCTTACCAAATTTACGCTTAGCCTTAGCCAGCAGTTTCAAATTTCCTTCAATGTCGCCTGCTCTGGCCCCCGGAAGACAATTGACTATGGTTGCTGGTGTCGCTAACTTCACATTTCTCAAAACAGAGTCGCCAATAACCAGAGTTTGATCCTCGGCGGGTGTGTCGTCGAGTGGGGAAAAACGGTTAGAAATGTGAACGGGTTGGCGGTGTACACGGGGCTTCTGTTTAGAACTACGCTTCCTCCTCACAGTCACCCAGTCGGCCTGCTTTCCTGGCTGCTCGGGATCTGCCAGAGGGAAACTAACGGCGGCTAAGCTACCTTGGTCCACACCGACTACAGGGGCCTGGCTAGCTGTAGAATTTTCCACGGTGCGGAGCCGAGTCTCCAATTCGCCCAGCCTGGCCTCCAAAGCTACGAATAAGCTACACTTATTACAAGTACCATTACTGCTAAAGGAGGCCGAGGAATAACTAAACATTTCACACCCACAGCAGAAAAGTGCGGGAGAGACAGGAGAAGCCGCCATGCTAAACCGGCTAAGAGCTAGTAGCTGCGCTAAGCTAGTGGATTCCTAAAAACACACAAAGTGAATAATGTGTAATTTAGAGGTGATCCAGCAGAGGGAGTGCTTTAGTTAAGGCACGTGAAGATTACACTGTGAAACAAATCGTTATCTAGGTAACTAGATCAATCTAACTGCGCAGATTAAACAGCTAAGAGATACAGCAAAACAACGCTGTGCTCCGGAACAGGAAGTGATACAATACCACAGTGAGAGCCAACCACCGGTAGAGGCAAGCAAGAGCTGTCAAAAACTCCAAAATACTTAAACTCCTCCACTTGGGGTAGTAACTCTCTCGTAACCCAGAGGGGACAATCCACAGTTTTCCGAAGGAGGAACATGATCTAAGATTTGGAGGTGCTGATTTTCATCCCAGTCGCCTCACACTCAGCCTCAAACCTGCTCAGTGTGCATCATATGTCACCACCTGATGAAACCAACAGAACCATATCATCTGCAAGAAGCAGAGATGCAACTCTGAGGACACCAATTGGACACCCTCTGCTCCCTCACTGCACTTTGAAATCCTATTCATGAACATCACAAAGAGGATTGGTGACAAGGGGCAGCCCTGGCAGAGCCCAACTCCCACCAGAAACAGGTCTGATGTAATGCCAGGTAGGTGGACATACACAGACCAGATCACACTTTGCACTGAATCCAGTATCCCATACTCCCGCAGTAGTTCCAACTCCATAAAACACATGCAGACTGGTTGGTCATACTCCTAAGACCCCTCCAATATACTTGTGAGGGTAAAAAGTTGGTCCACCATTCCACAACCATTATGGAACCTGCATTGATTCTCGTGAATCTGAGGTTCAACATATAGTCTAAGTCTCCTCTCTAATACCCTGGCAAAGGCTTTCTCAGGGAGGCTGAGAAGTGTAATTCCTCTATAATTGGAACACATTCTCCGGTTCCCTTTTTTTAAAGATGAGGACCACCACCCCTTTGCCAATCCAGAGGTACTGTCCCCAATTTCTATGCAACGTTGTGTAAGTGTGTCAGCCATGACAGCCCAACAACAGCCAGAGACTTCCATAACTCAGGACGAATCATGTCCGCCGTGACAATTTGCCACCAAGGAGTTTTTGACAACCTTTGTGACTTCAGCTAGGGTGATTACAACAGATGTGTCCAACTCTTTCACCCTGGCACCATGATGGACCACTCTGGATCTAGGAGAAGTTTATTTCTGAGGTGCAATCTGAAGGCCGCCCGGACAGACTTCCACCAACGATCCCAGAAAACACGTTTAAGTTTTCAGGTCGGCCCAGTGGCTTACGAGCTACACATGCTACCTTGAGCCAAATTGGCTTACCACGCCATCTGAGCCTACTCATCACCAGGTGGTGATCAGTTGGCAGCTCCACCCCTCTCTTCATCCAAGTGTCCAAGACACGTGGCTGCAGGCCTGATGACACGACTACAAAAATCAACCAACCTTTGAAATTCTAATTCAGTAAATACATAAATAATAGTGTATATGTATGTATATGATTACAGTCCTGTTAACCAGGACTTTGCACATTTTAGTGACTGTAAAAGTAAAATGTGGTTGTGATACTGTAGATGATTTATGGTAACTGTGCAACAGGAAGTTACTATCAACCACTGGGTGAACTAGTGGTCTCTTGTTGTGGTTGCCAATCAGGACCCAGGGCAGATTGTGGTGGATGCTGACTTGTATGCAACTCAGACAGAGGGTGATCACATAACTTCAGCTTTTGTCAAGCAGCTGAATTACAGATGACCTATGTCATCTCCAAACTCTGTAGGGTTAAGCTGATTAAAGTCAATGACTCCTCCTAGAGGGGGACACCAGTCCTACGTAGGTTACTTCCCCAGGAAAGACCAGTACCCATTGGAGTCAGACAATGCAGAGGTCTTGCCCAAGGACCTGGGTCACATGAGCAGGATTCCAACAAATCTACATATTGGCAGACTCTGCCCAAACCCACAAATCTCTAGCAGCTGAAAGAGGTATTGCCATTCCACACAGTCAAATATGTTTTCAGCATCAAGTGAGATAGCTGTGGTAGGTGTTTTGCTGTTCTTGACTGCTCACATAAAAAAACAATCAATCATACGTCAAATGTTATCCGAGGCAAATCTATTACAAATAAACCCAATCTGGTCTACATTTTTATTAATGTAGTTTTTACACTACTGAAGCAATTTGCAAGAATTTTGGAAGGTATTTTCGTGTTTAATGATAACAGAGAAAGTGGATGACAGCTTTTGCATCCGTGGGTTGCTTACCTTTTTTTTTTCTTTTTTAGAATTACATTTATTAGAGCCTGACACAAAGTGGGGGTAACATTCCTTTCTCAAAAGCTTCGTTATACATTTGTACCAACAGTGGAGTAAGCTCATCCGAAAAACTTTCAAAATTCTGCTGCAAAACCGTTGGTGCTTTACTAGACCGCAGCGTTTGGACAACTTCCTTTATTTCTTCAGCCATGATAGCAGCATCAACAGTCTCACATTGATCCACATTTAAAGTAGGGCGCTTTAAGCTATGAATAAAAGAAAGAATGTCACACTTTTTGTCACAGAATCCAATGCACGTTGGCATTGTTTGGCCTTTACTTTGGAGACCAAGCATTCAACACAGTCAAAACTATTCCATTTATTAATCCCACTAGTTCAACCAACAATTTGCACCACTTTTTAACAAAAATGGAGCAACTGAAACTTTTGACCCCTGCACAAACTGAAATTGACCTTTGTTACCATTTTTCAAAAGAGTAATGTTTAAGGTGTATTTGTGCCGAATTTTGTGTTTGTATCACCATTTGAAGGATTGGTTCAGTTGTCTTCTGCACTAAATGGATTTCATCTTTTACATGAAGCAGAAAGCTCAAACAACCTTGTCTACCAGTCGAGAGTTTTGGCACGGGGCAGATACTAGACTTTCATTCATTCATTCACTCACTCACTCAGTATACCTGCTTACACCAATCAAGGGTCACAGGGGGCTGGAGCCTATCCCAACAGTCATAGGTTGTGAGGCGGGGTACACCCTGGTCAGGATGGGAGTGTGTCATAAGGCCACATGTCGACAAATAAACACATTTGGCCTTACTGCCAAAGTTTACAATTTATCGAACATGCATGTCTTTCAAAGTGGGAGGAAGCCCATGTGAACAGCGGAGAAGATGCAAACTTCACACAAAAAGGGAAGCGATTCAATGACCTCCTTGCTAGGAGGCAACAGGGTTAATCACGAAAACACTGTGCTGCTCCAGTGTAGCATTTTTCCTGTGTCTCACTTTGAAAATAAATTATTTGTGGAGAACAAAGGTGACATGTCAACATTAAATTTGAACTTTGCAGATGTTATTAACTCAAAACCTAAACCAATATTATTGCCAACAAAATGTTATATAAATGACAAATATGACACAACACCAATAAACACACAACATACTGCATCAAAAGACTTCATCAAAACTTTGCAAGTCTTTCACTGAACCCCAGTGGTCTAATGGATAAGGCACTGGCCTTCAAAGCCAGGGAGTGTGGGTTCAAATCCCACCTGAGGTGAATTTCTGCAGAGTAGTGCAACAAAAGTGTGTTGAGCGCATATCGAAGAGGATAATTGATTAAAACCATCCTCTGGATCGCTAAGTGTTTGACTTTTGTACAATGTCCTCTCATTCTCGTACATGTCAACCAGTATAGAAAGCACAAAAAGATACAGATTAACTTCTACATCTTAGACATAGAAGTAAAGTTAGACAGTGTCCACACAGGGTTTGGGGCTATACTATAGTTTTTGAGGCTTGTTCCTGTTAAGTCAGTCAGGACATACTCCTAAGTTCCAGTGGCAAACATGCTTTGTGATTCTACCATTAATACTGGTGCTCATTTCAGTTGTGTATCTAAGCCGTGCTCTGTATAGGATACACGTGAATTTACTTTTGATGGAACATGGATCGATCAGCACAGAGCAGGTCGAACCAGACAGGAAATTAAAACACAAAAAAGTATCCTGAATCCAATTAAATTTCAAATTCATACACCCCGTGTAGATGATGGATTATATTTCACTTCAGTCAGGGAGATGATGATCAAGAGGTTAACATGGTGGTCCTATGATCAAAGGATCCTTGGATCAGGTACCTGTCAGATCAGAAAATCACTAAGGGCTGTTGGCCTTCAATCCCAAGTTGCTCATGGTGGGTAGTTCAGAGGCTGACACTGGTGTGTATGGGTGAATGCGAGGCATCACTGTAAAGCCCTTTGAGCATAAAAGTGTGATATAAGTGCAGTCCAAAAAAGAATGCATGTAAGTACACAGAAGCAGAAAAATTAAGAATGAATGAATCAAGAAGGAAAAGTGAAAACCTGACACTGAGATTTAAAGCGATATGTGTTGTGGCCAAAAGCATGAGTGCAGTATGGAAGGTTCCTGGTTCAAACCCCTCCTGTGCCACATTTGTCTATGTAATATATAGTTATATGCAAACGTTTGGGCACCCCGATAATTTTCATGATTTTCCTTTATAAATCATTGGTTGTCTGAGAAATAAAATGAAAGTGAAATTTGAGAAATGAAATGAAATTTCTCATATTTACAGAAAATGTGCAAGAATTATTTAAACTAAATTAGGCAGGTGCATAAATTTGGGCACCCTTGTCATTTTATTGATTGGAATACATTTAGCACTAATTATTGGAACACAAAATTGGTTTGGTCAGCTCATTGACCCTTGACCTCCTTACACAGGTGAATCCAATCATGAGAAAGGGTATTAAAGGTGGCCATTTGTAAATGTTTCTCCTCTTTGCATCTCTTCTAATGAATGCCAACATGGGAGCCTCTAAACAACTCAAATGACCTGAAAACAAGGATTGATTAGAGTATTTAATCTTTTTGAAGTAGTTAAGAACTTTTACTGAAAACGGATTTAAATATAGGCCTGAATTATGCTCGAGTGTAGGCAACAGTGAGTCGGGATGGCGCCGATGACACCCCCACCTGCATGTAGTGATATAGAAACCCATGAAAACTGAAGGAGATCCAACTTCATAAACATGAATATACAAGAAAGATCTATACTAAATTGAAGTAAAATATAAGGACATCCTCTAAAAAGAGGAAGATTCTCATCCCTGCTGAGTGGATAATACAGGTGACACCTGGGGGACTTACAGCCAAGGGCAACATCGGTTCTATTTTTAATTTAATACATAGCCTAAGGAATGAAAAATATCTTGAATGATAAAGACTGTAATAAATTTCAAGTTCTGTTTGTTCATTGAATTAATTTATATTCCAGAAAAAGACAGCGAAGAATCAATCTGTTAACTTTTAGACACTTTAATTGAATACCTTAATACTAGTATTAAAAGGTCCCAAAGAGTGCAGGTATTAGATCTGAGGTAGATTGATGTTGAAGAGCCCATTCTCACTTGACTCCAACCATCCATATAGATTTAATATTCATATTAAATCACTGGAACACACTTTTTTGCCATATAAAGTGTCATTTCACAAGAGCTGTAATCGGGACCAGCAAATCCAGCCTGACCTGACTCGAGCCTTCACGTTCTGTTCAAACCAGAACCTGGACACATGAAGCCCAACGCAAGCATTTTTTTTATTTGATCCAGAGACACAGAATCAGCGCCTGTTGCGCCACACTTCAAATCCTCACAGTCTCCCCATGTTCATGTTAACTTTGCACTAACACAGTCTCAGAGCGACTTCAGGAGAGCATTTGTCCAATACGCACTACTGAAGTCGAGAGACGAAAGTAGCAGAAAGAGAGGGGAGAGATTATAAAGAGAGACAGACAGACAGAGACAGAGAGAGACAGAGACAGAGAGAGACAGAGACAGAGAGATTAACAACATTCGGCTACATATGGCTTTGGTGGTGTACGTGCGAAGCAGAACACACAGACACCGAGCCACATCATATATTTTTTTATATTTATATTTATTATTTATATATTTATATTTATTTATATTTTTATATTTTTTTAATCGACAGCCAGTATAATAAACTATGGGGGAAAAAAATTAGGATCGGGAGCATCGAAAAAGTTAGGGTCGGCAACGTTTTGTTAGGGACACTCAGTTATTGACCTAATCCCTTGAAAGTTACCTGTCAATATGTTACGTTTGTGGTCTTTTATGTTGAAAATATGTGAAAACAAATAAAATCTGTCATCAGAAAAGCAACATTAGTCAAGTCACTTGGCACAAGTTGCTGACCTTTTTGTATTTAACATGGTAATAGATTACTGTTCTATAAAGTATTAAAATTCAACCGATGCAGGCTCACTAAACAAAAAGATAAGTAAACTTTAAGACACAAAATTAACAGCGAGGAGGTGAAGACAAAACTCCACCACTTAGTAAAGTGTAGCACCTCTGCATGTTTAAGAGGACAAGAAAAATAATCAAACGCACTGAACAGTCATAGAATGAGATTTTTTACTGCTTACTATGCTCAGGGTCACCATGAGCTTCATCATCACCATCATCCAGTCGAGTGGTTGCCATCCTCTTTGGTTTGTCAACAGATGATCTTTCAGAAGTTGAGTGTGGCTCCTGTACAACTGTGCCCCATAAAAATGGTATAATCAAACAGTTGATATTTAGAAATTACAAATGCCGTACAGAGCTTTAAAATATGTATTTGTAATAACATCAAAGCTACAGCAAGTTGTAGAAAACATGGTTGCATCATCTCTATCCATTTATAGTAACAGTAACATGTTCAGACTACATCATCCAAGTTCAAAACACCATTCAGGATATTATTATTGCACAGTGTTTATACTTTAAGTCTATATGGTTAAGGATAGACATTTCTATTTGACTGCTGAGATTATGGAATGTGAAGAAAGAAATATTTTTTTTTTAAATGACTAAATTTGGGCCATTGTTAAAGATCATGATTTTCAGTAGTTCTCCATTTTGTGTTCCTCTCATGGTCTCCATCTATAGTCCTTAACAAATGTATTAGACCACACCCAGTATAAAGTGTGCTGCTATAATTTAATAGTATTTCTGCTTACCCAAATATCTATGTTTGTATAATGGTTAATCCACAGTACATATGCAAGATCTTAGGAAAAATATATATTTTATGTTAAAATACTGTAACTATTGTTGCTATGCATAAATGTTTAAGTTTAATGTTCCCAAAAATGCAAAAGGAAATGCTGCAGCAAATTACATTTTTATGTGATATGTGGAATAAAGAGAAAGATAAAGAGACTTTGCAAAACTACTTAAAAACAATGCCAGCAAGAATGCAGCTAGTGACCCACACCAAAGGTGGTCACAAAAGATGTTGACATTTTTGGTTATTTTTCACCAAGGACCATTTTGTTTTTCCAATTTGTCATTTTGTCAATGAACAACAATGAAATTCTTAAATTGATACAAGTTTGCTATATTACAGGTGGTCTACAGTAATAAACTTGTTAAGAACTGTATAAAAGAAAATGTTTTGACAAATTGAAAATCGTTATAATCTGACTCTCAGAAACACGACAGTACTACAGTGAAATACGAGTCAGACAAAAACATTATCCATGTTTTCAGGGCCTGGACCAGTCTTGCTATAAATTCATGGCATTGTCATTGTCTGTTGTCATCTTTCTGTTGCTGTCTTGCTGCAACTCTACAACTGTGCCAGGGCATGTTGTTGAATGAAATGGCTCAGAAACCAGATTCAAGTCACACTGAGAGTGTTACCTGTGTCTTCAGTGCCTTGACTGATGTCATTGCTCCAGTCCTCCTCCTCAGAACCACCATAATCTTCACGTCTTGTTGCAGTCGCCCACTGACTCTCTACAGAAGACATCGCTGCAGAGGCCTCATCATCCTCATCAGAATCATCTCTTGGTGTTGGGACAGTCATCTTTTTCCCCTGAGCTGATGAGCTTGTGGAGGACAGCTGTTCTCCATCTGTTGATGCATACATTATAAACATACTAATAGACAAGTAACATGTCCAGGTCTTTCAGAGATACTATACTTGTACAGAAAAGCTTCAAATCAGTCATGCAAAAAAAAATATTTTTCCCCATCTTTTCATTGATTTATATGGAACATTATACATTCAAAATCAGTCAGATCAACAGTAAAACTCATGAATAAGCTTAATAAGGAAATAAAGGTTCAGTTCCAGATCCAGCAGCAGCATTAACACAATAGCAGTAAAATTTTTATGATTTATATTTCATACCATCATGCGCTTCCAGTTGTCCACGTGCATCTGAGATCCTTCTCTTTTTGACAGCTTGCGAACGTTTGGTTGAGGTGGCTGCAGGTCTTTTGCCTGTGAAAGATATTTACAGTAAATGAGTAAAGTTTCTTTTAAATTAAAAGTAGAAAATATGCAGATAAATAAGGGATACACACAGAATGGACAGAAAGTCAAAGAGACAATGTAATTGCAAGAGGTAAGACTTTCAAATTTTACCTTAATAAATGTACGTACCGCTGATAATAGAGTCCAGTGTTTGCAGACTTTTATCTTTCAGTGAATTTGCTCCCTGTTCCATGGCAAACAGAAGTTTGCCAATCTTGGCAACTTGAAATGTTTTATCCCTCTGCCGATAATACTCGTAGTGGACTCTGATGTCATGCCCCATAAAACGAGCAACTTGCTCAAGTTCCTGGTTGCTGAGGTCGAGCAGCTGGCATAAGGTAGCAACATGCTTCCTCAACTTTGTTGACCTCAGCAGTTCTGGGTTGTTGGCCTTGCTCTCTTCTGCAAATTTTCTTAGGCAGTCGCACCCACGAAGATTAGTTATTGTGCCATGCCTTGCAAACAGAAATGGGTTCTCCTCAAGAATGCCAACTTCGCTTCTTTTTTCAACCAGGAAGTCAAGCGACTCTTTTGTGCGCTCAAGAAATAGGATGGGCACTTTTCTCCCCCTCTTTCCACATGTCACCAAACATGTCTTTTGCGCATTTGTTTCTCCACAGTTGATAGAGTCTCATAAATGTCCTTATTTAAAGGGCCTTTGTCTGCGTTGTGATATGTCTCAAGGGTTAAACATGACGCCTCTCCTTCTCATTTCTTATTGAACACAATTATTTGTGCAAGAAGGCTCTCACTTAACAGTCTGTATTCTGTAGGCGTCACATGCTCTCTTAACTTCGCCTTTGACTCATCCTCAACTTTCCTCAGGTAGTTCTGAAGAATGAGTACATCCTCAGTTAGAGGTATGTTGTCTTCTTTCCCCCACCTCCGTTGCTCCATTGTGCCATGAGCGTTGGTCGAAACATAAGTGGACCATGAGTGCTCCAGCAACTCCTTGAACTTTTTTGCCTTCTTCTCAGTTAAGACATCGCACTTCATCAAGCAGTGGCCGATCCACGCCTCAGTGGCCCCTTTCAGTGAAAATCCAATTTTAACTGCTGTAGATGGCTTTCCATATTCATTCTTGTTTTCATCGTACTTTGACACATGCCTGGCTGCTTTAATTGCTAGTTCAAATTTTGATGGATCACAAATGTCTTTAAGACTTTTGACACGCTTATCAATTTCTTTAGCAGCCAACATAAACCTTCCTAGTTCTCTCAGCTTTTGCGCAATGTATCTGTGCTGAGACTTTTCACGGCCCTTTTTCGCAAATAAAGCATCTCCATATGCACACATCATCTCATCAGTCCTGATCTGAGAGGTCACATGATCCTGGAGCATAGAGTGAATGATCTTTTCTACATTGTTGCATGATGATTTGACTGGAAGTAGATAGGAGGAAGATTGTTGTAAGCTTTTGTCTTTGCATCTTTCTTCTTTCTGTTCTCTACATGATTTCTCATGTCTCCACAGTTCAGTCCTCATGAACATTGCGTAGCAGTATTGACACGGGAGGTAGCTCTTTACGTCTACCTTCTCAGGGGGCTGCCTCCATGTTACAATCTTACCATTTCCTTCCTCTAAGACTTTGCGATTGTGCAGCCAGTCACCCTTATTACGAAGGCCTTCTAATTGTATCTTCCTTTTTTGGACCGAACTGGTAAACTAAAAGCAGGTGACCTCATGTTCGTCACTATGTTTTCTTTCTAGGTGTCTAGCAATCTTCAGTTGAGCCTTTTCACAGTATACGCAGTAATGGACTTTGTCCCAAACTCTGACACCATCCTTGTTTTTGCTTCTTTTAACAGTAATTTTTTGTTTACCATCTTTAAACTACCCTTTTCCTTTTAATTGCTTTTCCATTTCAACTGACTCACCTTTTTCCTTCTGATCCTGAGCCTCCCCCATGTCAGTGTCACTGGATGATGGATGACTGTGGTGCTTCACTGGTGTAATGTGGCAGGATGACTGGGACTCCTGTATAATCGGCTCATCGTCACTGGATGATGGCGACGGTGTGTAATCTTCATCCAGTGGCTCTGATGTCAGAGGCTCCTCACTGGATTGCAATGGTGTTGGGGAGTAGCAGGCTTCATCAGGTTCCTCAGTATAACTGTCTTTGAGAGGCGCATGTTCAGCTGTTTTGGGGCAGTGGTCCTTTTCAGCCTTCAGAGCAGGGCACAAGAGAGAAACGATAAGTGATGCAAATACATTAATGCATGATTCAGAGTGAAACCTTTACGTTGCTGAAGAAAAGCCTACACCTCTACATCTCTTTACCACTGTCTAAACAACATGATGCATCTTTCTTCTCGCAAAACTCCAACACATTAATTTGATTTTAGTTGATTTTAGTCCAATTTTAATACATTTTATCTTGCTTTATCGTTTTCATTTAGGCTTTTAATGCTCTGTAGAAATACATTTGTGTGCATACATTTTTTTAAAGAACATGCCCTACTGTTTTAAGTTGTATATGTCGACCTACTACCTTACCATTAAACAGGTACAAATCAAAAAATTACACATTCAACATTTGGACGTTTACCTGAGCATTTTCATCTCTCTTTTCACTCTTTTGATGGTGATTCACACACACACACACACACACACACACACACACACACACACACACACACACACACACACACACACACACACACACACACACACACACACACACACACACACACCAGGCTGCAGCTGCCCAATTGCATACAAAGAAATTTGTTTATAGAGAGCAAGTTTATTATATTTTTTACACGCCGCGAGGCGCAACGTAGCTCGACACCTATTGCTCTCAGAAACTTCATATTTAGTGGGTACATGCCATGGGTTCGAAGGCCAGTGACCTTGACCTACTTTTCAACGTCACCAGTGGTCACAACTGTCAAATCCTTCACCGCAGTGTAGCTTCGCATCTATTGCTCGCAGAAACTTCATATTTGGTGGGTACATGCCTTGGAGGAGTACTTCGCATGGGTTCGAAGGCCTGTGACCTTGACCTCCGTTTCAAGGTCACCAGTGATTGCATTTGTTTTGAAGGCTGGCGACCGTGACCGACTTTTTATGGTCACTGTTTGTCACATCCTCTAAATAAATATTATGCCAATATCCAGTTTTTTCATTGTATATCCCAGTTTCCATCAAACACATAAGGCTTCAACCAAATACCCACCCCATACTAGTACATATTACTGCACTTTGCATGGAAAATAATACTGCGCGTGGGGCATTTCGTGATGAATGTCTCTAGTTCAAAGTTTTTTTTGGTGTTAGATTTTATTCGAGTCCAAGCACCAGTGGAGAAAAACATGCTGCACTCTAATGGGCCTTTCACACTGAATACGTCAGGCCAATCCGTCTCCGTGTCCCAATCCGTCCGAACACGCATCCGACGGATACGACGCATGACGTCAGAAGCGTCGCTTTGGAAGTGGCAAAAAAAAAACAAAAAAAGGGGGGGCGGGGTTACTACATCACACTCTGGCTTTTCGAGGGCGTGGATGAGAAGTCCAACAGTCGCCGTCATGGATTCGCTGCAGGAGAAAGCTTTAGCACTTGTTCTGCTGAGAAGAAGACGACGACGACGACAACGACGTGCAGTTAGGAGACTGTGGGTTCATGAGACTCTCAGATCGAGAGCACAGCTTGGGGAATTTCGCCTTGTTAAGGAGCTCCGGTTTCATGACGACCGCTTCCAGGTCTATTTTCGCCTGAGCAGGGAGCAGTTTGACCAGCTGCTCGGGAGAGTCGGGCCTCGGATTGCCAGGATCCAGACAAATTTCAGAGCTTCAATCACACTGGCGGAGCATCTGGCAATATGTCTGAGGTGGGTATGAAAAATTTAAAAGCTCATTAGTATATTATTATATTTTTTATTTTATTTATTTTTTATTAGTATATATTAGTATAGCTCATTAGCGAACACTTGTTTGTGTTTTGTTTTGGCTAATGTTAGCAGTAGCATACGAGCTACACATGCTACCTTGAGCCAAATTGCGCTCCAAATATATTCTGTTTCTTTAATTCTGGTACTTCTTTGTTTCCAGCATGTTGTTTAGATTTTGTAAATATTTAATAGGCTGTAACCTGTTTGAAAACGGCACATCTGCTGCCTTGATTGGAGATTTTGCGATAGTATCCTTTTTTATCAGAACAGGCCAAAACAGGCCTTTTTTTCAAGAGCGATGTAACTTAAAAAATAAATCTAGGTTATAGTAAATAATTCTTTGCATACTAAACACTAACCAGATATTAAAATGTGTGGTGGAAAAAAACAATACTAACATTCTTTTGGCTAGTTTCATTCAAATTCAGTAAACCCTGATTTATAAAAAAAATGCCTGAAACGTGACATGGGAAAGTTGCTCTCTCTCTGTGTGTGTGTGTGTGTGTGTGTGTGTGTGTGTGTGTGTGTGTGTGTGTGTGTGTGTGTGTGTGTGTGTGTGTGTGTGTGTGTGTGTGTGTGTGTGGAGAAAAGATCAGGTCTGGGGGTGGGACTAAAATTTTGTGGTAGGTTTGTGGTAGTTTGATGATTTTGGTTAATTAAATATTAGGTAGTATTACATTATGGCTTTTATTAACATTTTAAAATGCATTAATATGCATTTAAAACATTGTAATAACACCACAACCCATCTGTATCCATGCATACAGGCAGGAACATGATGAGACTCATCAGGTGTCCCTGTGTTTTTACTGTTTAGATCTGTTGTGTTGGTTTGTACTCATTTTGATCTATTCTTGATTGCATTTATGATGTCATTTATTTCAGGTTCCTTGCCACTGGTGACTCCTACACCACCATTGCCTCCAGTTACCGAGTGGGCATCTCCACTGTGGCAAATATTGTTCCAGATGTGGCCAAGGCCATTTGGGATAGCCTAGTGGAGGACTACCAGCCTGTACCAAAGGCTGCAGATTGGCAGGAGATCGCTCAGGGATTTAGGGAGAGGTGGGACTTCTCCAACTGTGTGGGGGCCATGGATGGGAAACATGTACTGATCCAGGCACCACGTAATTCTGGTTCCTAGTATTTTAATTATAAGGGAACATATTCCGTCATACTTCTGGTGGTTGTGGATGCCTAATATCTCTTCAGGGTGGTTGATGGTGGGGCTTTTGGTAGGAGCAGTGATGGAGGGACCCTCGCCGCCTCTGCCTTTGGAGAAGCTCTGCGGGAGGAGAAGCTGGGTCTCCCAGAAGATGCTCCTCTTCCGGGTACTGACCATCTGGGGTCTTTGCCTCATGTGTTTGTGGCAGATGAGGTTTTTCCCCTCAGGTAAGTTTTGGGAGAGATTAGAACATTAATTGTATACAGTGATTTTCACGGAAACTATTACTATTTTATAGTAATCATTATGAAGTTTGAGGGTTCATTCCTGTGCAGTTTTGGACCTCTGTACATGTACATTGTCATCATTACTCATTTATTGATTTGAAATGTTTGTTTTCAGTTGTAATTTGTTTCTGCATATTTCTCCCCCACCCCAATTCAATAAAAGGAGGAATCTGCTAAGGCCCTACCCTGGAAGACACCTTTCCCAACCAAAGAGCATCTTCAACTACCTCTTATCACGAGCCAGGCGAGTAGTTGAGAATGCCTTTGGTATCCTTGCTGCACAGTGGAGGATTTATCACCAGGTAATTGGGGTGTGCCCTGAAAATGTGGATGCCATTGTGAAAGCCACGGTGGCCCTTCACAATTTTCAGAGGTGGAACTCCACAGCAGAAGCCCCTGTCCAGCGGATGACCAGCCCATCCCTGCTTTTAGAGATGTGAGGAGAATGGGTGCAAACAACTCTGCCCAACAGGCCACAACTGTACAGGAGGCCTTCTGCAGCTACTTCTCCTCTCCCGCTGGTGAAGTTCCCTGGCAGTATACACTTGAACATCTGTTGTCTCTGCAACCCACACCTGCTGCTGCTTGTCTGTCTTCTTCAAAACAAAGGCTCTTTTAAGAGCCACTCTCATTTTTGAAAGAGCTCTTTGCCATTAAATGTCAACATAAGTTTTTACATGTTATTACAGTTAATTTCTAGTAAGTATTGAAAACAACATAAATTGTGTACATATTGTTACAGTTATTCTCTAGTGATTTCTACATTTTAAGCAAAATCAGACCCAGTGGTGATGGTAAGTGTTGAAAATAATGGATATTTGTGCACTGGACAAGTACTCATGACTGTTAAGTGAAATATGATTGTTTTTTGACTTAAAAGACAAGGTGTTGAAATTTTGTCATTTCATGTTGTTGCACACAATGTGAGGTTTCTTGTTTAAGCATTTAAACTAAATTCACCATGTCTCTCCTGGTTGAAATACAGAGATAAGAATGCATTTGGCTTTTTAGAACAAATGTTTTATGTAATTTTAAACAATTTATAAACAGAAACATTAACAATAAATTACTCTACACAAAAAATGTGAATAAATAACTATATACAATCAAAAGGAACAGGAAAATAAAACTGTAATCATGAACTGAACTGATTTTTTTTCTCTCTCACAGAAACTCTCTTTTATGGATAACTGCTAATATGTCCATTTTTGTTAAGCTCCGTGTTTGAGGTGACGTTCCTCAAACGCGGAGCCAAACTGTGGAGGAACTCCTCCTCCTCATCACGGGGCTGGGTCAGTATCCTCAGGATCTCCTCAAAATTGTCCTCCGTTGGCTGTCTCCTGCAGGGATGTTGTTGGGGAGCCTGTGGGTGGCAGGAGGCAGGTGGTGGGTGGGACGTTGATGGGGTGTCCTGGGTTGGGGGCAGAGAGAGATGTTCTTCGGGATGGGGGCTGAAGAGCAGCTGGGTGGAGACACTTGGGTGAGGAGAAGGATGAAGGTTTCTGGTGATAGGGGAGGTGAGGAGGCGGAGGTGGACGGAGTGGCGTGGGAGGTGGATGGAGAAGAGGTGGAGGTGGATGGAGCGGAGGTGGACAGAGTGGCGGTGGAGGTGGACGGTGCGGCGGTGGATGGAGTGGCGGTGGAGGTGGATGGAGCAGCGGTGGAGGTGCACGGAGCGGTGGTGGAGGGTGCAGAAGACGGCGGTGGAGCAGAGCCAGCCAGTGAAGAGGAGGAGGAGAAGGTGGTTTGGCTCAGGGACCGGGACATGTTTGAAGAGGTGGCCCTCTGCTTCATATGAGGCTCCAGGAAGCTCATGATGTGGAAGAACTTCCATGGCTTACTGGAGTCTGCAGCAGCACCACTTCTTTTCTCTTTTAGGGCCTTCTGCTCCCTAATGTACCGGTCCCTGAGACTCCTCCATCGGTGTCTACATTCTTCTTCTAAATTAGTAGAGAAAAAATAAATTTTGTAAATAATGTGCCTGGGCTGACAAGTAAATTTACTTATCTCTCTCTGTGACTATACGGGGTGAACACAAACATACTCCTTGGTTTCAAAAATTACATGAATAATTTTACAATTTTGAAGAATATGCAAAACAGAGTTTCTGCAACTACAGATACCAAAATTGTAAAAATTAATCATGTGACTTTTGATACTATAAATATTTTAAATCAAGTGTTTTTGTGTTCACCCTGTCTATGTATAGACAATAAATCAAATCAAATCAATTTTATTTATATAGCGCCAAATCACAACTAACAGTTGCCCCAAGGCGCTTTATATTGTAAGGCAAAAGCCATACAATAATTACAGAAAAACCCCAACGGTCAAAATGACCCTCTGTGAGCAAGCACTTGGCGACAGTGGGAAGGAAAAACTCCCATTTAACAGGAAGAAACCTCCAGCAGAACCAGGCTCAGGGAGGGGCAGTCTTCTGCTGGGACTGGTTGGGGCTGAGGGGAGAGAATCAGGAAAAAGACATGCTGTGGAAGAGAGCAGAGATCAATCACTAATGATTAAATGCAGAGTGGTGCATACAGAGTAAAAAGAGAAAGAAACACTCAGTGCACCATGGGAACCCCCCAGCAGTCTAAGTCTATAACAACATAACTAAGGGATGGTTCAGGGTCACCTGATCCAGCCCTAACTATAAGCTTTAGCAAAAAGGAAAGTTTTAAGCCTAATCTTAAAAGTAGAGAGGGTGTCTGTCTCCCTGATCTGAATTGGGAGCTGGTTCCAGAGGAGAGGAGCCTGAAAGCTGAAGGCTCTGCCTCCCATTCTACTCTTACAAACCCTAGGAACTACAAGTAAGCCTGCAGTCTGAGAACGAAGCGCTCTATTGGTGTGATATGGTACTACGAGGTCCCTAAGATAAGATGGGACCTGATTATTCAAAACCTTATAAGTAAGAAGAAGAATTTTAAATTCTATTCTAGAATTAACAGGAAGCCAATGAAGAGAGGCCAATATGGGTGAGATATGCTCTCTCCTTCTAGTCCCTGTCAGTACTCTAGCTGCAGCATTTTGAATTAACTGAAGGCTTTTCAGGGAACTTTAAGGACAACCTGATAATAATGAATTACAATAGTCCAGCCTAGAGGAAATAAATGCATGAATTAGTTTTTCAGCATCACTCTGAGACAAGACCTTTCTAATTTTAGAGATATTGCGTAAATGCAAAAAAGCAGTCCTACATATTTGTTTAATATGCGCATTGAATGACATATCCTGATCAAAAATGACTCCAAGATTTCTCACAGTACTACTAGAGGTCAGGGTAATGCCATCCAGAGTAAGGATCTGGTTAGACACCATGCACAGGCACAGACACCATTCTAAGATTTGTGGGGCCAAGTACAATAACTTCAGTTTTATCTGCGTTTAAAAGCAAGAAATTAGAGGTCATCCATGTATGTCTTTATGTCTGTAAGACATTCCTGCAGTTTAACTAATTGGTGTGTGTCCTCTGGCTTCATGGATAGATAAAGCTGGGTATCATCTGTGTAACAATGAAAATTTAAGCAATGCATTCTAATAATACTGCCTAAGGGAAGCATGTATAAAGTGAATAAAATTGGTCCTAGCACAGAACCTTGTGAAACTCCATAATTAACCTTAGTCTATGAAGAAGACTCCCCATTTACATGAACAAATTGTAATCTATTAGATAAATATGATTCAAACCACCACAGTGCAGTGCCTTTAATACCTATGGCATGCTCTAATCTCTGTAATAAAAGTTTATGGTCAACAGTATCAAAAGCAGCACTGAGGTCTAACAGGACAAGCACAGAGATGAGTCCACTGTCTGAGGCCATAAGAAGATCATTTGTAACCTTCACTATTGCTGTTTCTGTATTATGATAAATTCTAAAACCTGACTGAAACTCTTCAAATAGACCATTCCTCTGCAGATGATCAGTTAGCTGTTTTACAACTACCCTTTCAAGAATTTTTGAGAGAAAAGGAAGGTTGGAGATTGGCCTATAATTAGCTAAGATAGCTGGGTCAAATGATGGCTTTTTAAGTAATGGTTTAATTACTGCCACCTTAAAAGCCTGTGGTACATAGCCAACTAATAAAGATAGAGTGATCATATTTAAGATCGAAGCATTAATTAATGGTAGGGCTTTCTTGAGCAGCCTGGTAGGAATGGGGTCTAATAGACATGAATATTACAAACCTGCTAGTGTTTATTTTATAACTTTATAAATAATTGTTATTTGAAAGCAGTTGCAACAGCCTAATTTTTTGGTTTTGTATTATTTAAAACAGTTAAACATCTCTCTTTAGAGATTTAGTTTTTGTTTACAGCAATTTTGCACTTAAGGATGTTACTGTTCACGTAAAGAAAGACACTAAAATGGTTATGATGGCACTTTGTGAACCATTAGTAAGCTTACGACTTCATTGTACTTGAAATGTTGCTGTTGAAAAGACAGTATTTGCACTGCATTAGTGTTCATTGAGTTGCACAAAAAATAAACTGGGAGTAAAACAGATGATATATGGTGAGTGTTATTTTAGGCAATATATCGATTATCGTGATTATCACCATATCGTGATAATATCGTGATAATATCGTATTGTGTGGCAAGTATCGTATAGCATATCGTATCGTGAGGTACCAGGCAATTCCCACCTCTAGATTACAGTGTGTATTAGTGGTATTAGCTAATCTGTGCTGCTCTCATAGACCTCTCAAAACACACCTGATCTGCCCACTTGATTTTTTTCCATGCAAGGGCTTTCCTGCCGTTATCTCTATAAAAAAAGGAGGAGATGTTAAAAAGCTCTGGGTGTGCAGAGATGCCAAAAATGAGTTTCTCCTACATGATTTAAATGTCTTTTTCAGTTGCAGAACTGGCTTTCCCGGTTCTCGTTTGGATGTCTCATTTCTATTGGCTGTCTAAAAATAGCATTCCCGCCTCGTTCCTATTGGACAACACAAAGGTACGTCACAGCTCAGAGTGTCGAAAGTAGGATTGGATTGAACTTTGACTGCGACAAGCGGCAATATGCGCTCCCGTCAGAAGCGTGGGTTTAGCTCGGCTTTTGACGTGACGCATCTTACCCATCTAAAAAGCAATGCGTCTCATTGAAAATAATGCTTTTTAGACCAATTTTTGACTCATCTGACGTATTCAGTGTGAAAGGCCCATAAGAGTGTGGAAAATGTGCCAGGGACAACAGATGGAAGTTAGCTCATAATCTGCCTTGTTTATGTCACTGCACATGAACTTGCACTGTCCCATCACAAACAAATGAAGTGTCAAAAATCCAGAGATGAGTTTATGCTGGCCTATTTTGCATATTTCGCAATATTGCAAAAAGAAAAAAAAACTATTGAAGCACAAGTGGGCAACCGCTCCCCCTGGGCTCGGCAAAATGCTCAAATTCGCACAGATGGGCTGGGAAATTCGGGCATGGGCCATGTAGTGGTTACACTGTGTTCCTGCGTACATGAACCATCGCACCAGCATCGTGCACACCTGCCCGTTGGCGCGATGTTTCGTGGTTCACACATACCAGCTGCTCTGTCGGGTGTCACCCTGGAGTTGTACAAGTTCATGACATGTTGGTGATGATGGTGTGCCGCTCTTTTTCGAAGTGGCAAAATACTCAAGTTTCCTTTTTAAAGTTAGTACCCCGCTGGGATAGGCTCCAGAACACCCCCTTCCTTCCTTTGTGACCCTTATTTGTAGCAAGTGGGAATAGAAAATGAATCAATGTTCCCAGTACTATCTTGACAACCATTTGTAATATTATTATTTCTTATTTTAGCGTATGCTGTAGCCTATCTGCCTATTTGAAAATAATATGTTGCCTGATGGGAGGTTGACCTGGAAACGGGTCTGTCACAGTGTCTTCAGAAAGATTAATAATGTTTTCCTCCAGATTTTACAAAAATAGAATGGTGAGAAATGAGTACCTGTCAGACCCATTATTGAAGAACTTTCCTTTGTGGAAGTGGGGAATTCAGTTCTAACAAATGCAATATTAGCATTAGCCCAATATTACCAGTTGCAACTCCTTGAGGCAATAAATTTATGAGATAAGAAGGCACCAAGTGGTTATATTTATGATAGTATGTGCATACACTACGGAACCCGAGAGAGGTCACTTAGAGTGATATTTTTTTTCTGGGCATGATAATTTGCGCGCACATTTTCTTTAATTGAGCCCACAAATTAATCAAATGTGCTCTCAAATTAATAAAATGGTGCCTGTTTTCCTGGCTGTGATAATTCATGCGCATGTTTTAATGGTTGTGATCATTCGTGTGTTTGCTTTAATTGAGCCCTCGAATTAATAACACGTGTGCACATTTTCCTTTAATCGAGCCCTTGAATAAAGAACACGTGCGCACGTTTTCCTTTAATCAAATCAAATCAAATCAATTTCATTTATATAGCGCCAAATCACAACAAACAGTTGCCCCAAGGCGCTTCATATTGTAAGGCAAAGCCATACAATAATTACGAAAAAATCCCAACGGTCAAAACGACCCCCTGTGAGCAAGCACTTGGCGACAGTGGGAAGGAAAAACTCCCTTTTAACAGGAAGAAACCTCCAGCAGAACCAGGCTCAGGGAGTGGCAGTCTTCTGCTGGGACTGGTTGGGGCTGAGGGAGAGAACCAGGAAAAAGGCATGCTGTGGAGGGGAGCAGAGATCAATCACTAATGATTAAATGCAGAGTGGTGCATACAGAGCAAAAAGAGAAAGAAACACTCAGTGCATCATGGGAACCCCCCAGCAGTCTAAGCCTATAGCAGCATAACTAAGGGATGGATCAGGGTCACCTGATCCAGCCCTAACTATAAGCTTTAGCAAAAAGGAAAGTTTTAAGCCTAATCTTTAAAGTAGAGAGGGTGTCTGTCTCCCTGATCCGAATTGGGAGCTGGTTCCAGAGGAGAGGAGCCTGAAAGCTGAAGGCTCTGCCTCCCATTCTAACCCTAACAACAAACCCTAGGAACTACAAGTAAGCCTGCAGTCTGAGAGCGAAGCGCTCTATTGGGGTGATATGGTACTATGAGGTCCCTAAGATAAGATGGGACCTAATTATTCAAAACCTTATAAGTAAGAAGAACAATTTTAAATTCTATTCTAGAATTAACAGGAAGCCAATGAAGAGAGGCCAATATGGGTGAGATATGCTCTCTCCTTCTAGTCCCTGTCAGTACTCTAGCTGCAGCATTTTGAATTAACTGAAGGCTTTTCAGGGAACTTTTAGGACAACCTGATAATAATGAATTACAATAGTCCAGCCTAGAGGAAATAAATGCATGAATTAGTTTTTCAGCATCACTCTGAGACAAGACCTTTCTAATTTTAGAGATATTGCGCAAATGCAAAAAAGCAGTCCTACATATTTGTTTAATATGCGCATTGAATGACATATCCTGATCAAAAATGACTCCAAGATTTCTCACAGTATTACTAGAGGTCAGGGTAATGCCATCCAGAGTAAGGATCTGGTTAGACACCATGTTTCTAAGATTTGTGGGGCCAAGTACAATAACTTCAGTTTTATCTGCGTTTAAAAGCAGGAAATTAGAGGTCATCCATGTCTTTATGTCTGTAAGACAATCCTGCAGTTTAGCTAATTGGTGTGTGTCCTCTGGCTTCATGGATAGATAAAGCTGAGTATCATCTGCGTAACAATGAAAATTTAAGCAATGCTGTCTAATAATACTGCCTAAGGGAAGCATGTATAAAGTGAATAAAATTGGTCCTAGCACAGAACCTTGTGGAACTCCATAATTAACCTTAGTCTGTGAGGAAGATTCCCCATTTACATGAACAAATTGTAATCTATTAGATAAATATGATTCAAACCACCGTAGCGCAGTGCCTTTAATACCTATGGCATGGTCTAATCTCTGTAATAAAATTTTATGGTCAACAGTATCAAAAGCAGCACTGAGGTCTAACAGAACAATCACAGAGATGAGTCCACTGTCTGAGGCCATAAGAAGATCATTTGTAACCTTCACTAATGCTGTTTCTGTACTATGATGAATTCTAAACGCTGACTGAAACTCTTCAAATAGACCATTCCTCTGCAGATGATCAGTTAGCTGTTTTACAACTACCCTTTCAAGAATTTTTGAGTGAAAAGGAAGGTTGGAGATTGGCCTATAATTAGCTAAGATAGCTGGGTCAAGTGATGGCTTTTTAAGTAATGGTTTAATTACTGCCACCTTAAAAGCCTGTGGTACATAGCCAACTAATAAAGATAGATTGATCATATTTAAGATCGAAGCATTAATTAATGGTAGGGCTTCCTTGAGCAGCCTCGTAGGAATGGGGTCTAATAGACATGTTGATGGTTTGTAGGAAGTACCTACTGAAAATAACTCAGACAGAAAATCGGAGAGAAAGAGTCTAACCAAATACTGGCATCACTGAAAGCAGCCAAAGAGAACGATATGTCTTTGGGATGGTTATGAGTAATTTTAGCAAAGAAAGTCATGAAGTCATTACTAGTTAAAGTTAAAGGAATACCCGGCTCAATAGAGCTCTGACTCTTTGTCAGCCTGGCTACAGTGCTGAAAAGAAACCTGGGGTTGTTCTTATTTTTTTCAATTAGTGATGAGTAGTAAGATGTCCTAGCTTTACAGAGGGCTTTTTTATAGAGCAACAGACTCTTTTTCCAGGCTAAGTGAAGATCTTCTAAATTAGTGAGACGCCATTTCCTCTCCAACTTACAGGTTATCTGCTTTAAGCTGCGAGTTTGTGAGTTATACCACAGAGTCAGGCACTTCTGATTTAAGGCTCTCTTTTTCAGAGGAGCTACACATCCAAAGTTGTCCTCAATGAGGACTTAAAACTATTGACGAGATAATCTATCTCACTCACAGAGTTTAGGTAGCTACTCTGCCCTGTGTTGGTATATGGCATTGGAGAACATAAAGAAGGAATCATATCCTTAAACCTAGTTACAGCGCTTTCTGAAAGACTTCTACTGTAATGAAACTTATTCCCCGCTGCTGGGACAGTCCATCAGAGTAAATGTAAATGTTATTAGGAAATGATCAGACAGAAGGGGGTTTTCAGGGAATACTGTTAAGTCTTCAATTTCCATACCATAAGTCAGAACAAGATCTAAGGTATGATTAAAGTGGTGGGTGGACTCATTTACCTTTTGAGCAAAGCCAATCAAGTCTAACAATAGATTAAATGCAGTGTTGAGGCTGTCATTCTCAGCATCTGTGTGGATGTTAAAATCGCCCACTATAATTATCTTATCTGAGCTAAGCACTAAGTCAGACAAAAGGTCTGAAAATTCACAGAGAAACTCACAGTAACGACCAGGTGGACGATAGATAACAACAAATAAAACTGGTTTTTGGGACTTCCAATTTGGATGGACAAGACTAAGAGACAAGCTTTCAAATGAATTAAAGCTCTGTCTGGGTTTTTGATTAATTAATAAGCTGGAAAGCTTTAGCACTTGTTCTGCTGAGAAGAAGACGACGACGACGACAACGACGTGCAGTTAGGAGACTGTGGGTTCATGAGACTCTCAGATCGAGAGCACAGCTTGGGGAATTTCGCCTTGTTAAGGAGCTCCGGTTTCATGACGACCGCTTCCAGGTCTATTTTCGCCTGAGCAGGGAGCAGTTTGACCAGCTGCTCGGGAGAGTCGGGCCTCGGATTGCCAGGATCCAGACAAATTTCAGAGCTTCAATCACACTGGCGGAGCATCTGGCAATATGTCTGAGGTGGGTATGAAAAATTTAAAAGCTCATTAGTATATTATTATATTTTTTATTTTATTTATTTTTTATTAGTATATATTAGTATAGCTCATTAGCGAACACTTGTTTGTGTTTTGTTTTGGCTAATGTTAGCAGTAGCATACGAGCTACACATGCTACCTTGAGCCAAATTGCGCTCCAAATATATTCTGTTTCTTTAATTCTGGTACTTCTTTGTTTCCAGCATGTTGTTTAGATTTTGTAAATATTTAATAGGCTGTAACCTGTTTGAAAACGGCACATCTGCTGCCTTGATTGGAGATTTTGCGATAGTATCCTTTTTTATCAGAACAGGCCAAAACAGGCCTTTTTTTCAAGAGCGATGTAACTTAAAAAATAAATCTAGGTTATAGTAAATAATTCTTTGCATACTAAACACTAACCAGATATTAAAATGTGTGGTGGAAAAAAACAATACTAACATTCTTTTGGCTAGTTTCATTCAAATTCAGTAAACCCTGATTTATAAAAAAAATGCCTGAAACGTGACATGGGAAAGTTGCTCTCTCTCTGTGTGTGTGTGTGTGTGTGTGTGTGTGTGTGTGTGTGTGTGTGTGTGTGTGTGTGTGTGTGTGTGTGTGTGTGTGTGTGTGTGTGTGTGTGTGGAGAAAAGATCAGGTCTGGGGGTGGGACTAAAATTTTGTGGTAGGTTTGTGGTAGTTTGATGATTTTGGTTAATTAAATATTAGGTAGTATTACATTATGGCTTTTATTAACATTTTAAAATGCATTAATATGCATTTAAAACATTGTAATAACACCACAACCCATCTGTATCCATGCATACAGGCAGGAACATGATGAGACTCATCAGGTGTCCCTGTGTTTTTACTGTTTAGATCTGTTGTGTTGGTTTGTACTCATTTTGATCTATTCTTGATTGCATTTATGATGTCATTTATTTCAGGTTCCTTGCCACTGGTGACTCCTACACCACCATTGCCTCCAGTTACCGAGTGGGCATCTCCACTGTGGCAAATATTGTTCCAGATGTGGCCAAGGCCATTTGGGATAGCCTAGTGGAGGACTACCAGCCTGTACCAAAGGCTGCAGATTGGCAGGAGATCGCTCAGGGATTTAGGGAGAGGTGGGACTTCTCCAACTGTGTGGGGGCCATGGATGGGAAACATGTACTGATCCAGGCACCACGTAATTCTGGTTCCTAGTATTTTAATTATAAGGGAACATATTCCGTCATACTTCTGGTGGTTGTGGATGCCTAATATCTCTTCAGGGTGGTTGATGGTGGGGCTTTTGGTAGGAGCAGTGATGGAGGGACCCTCGCCGCCTCTGCCTTTGGAGAAGCTCTGCGGGAGGAGAAGCTGGGTCTCCCAGAAGATGCTCCTCTTCCGGGTACTGACCATCTGGGGTCTTTGCCTCATGTGTTTGTGGCAGATGAGGTTTTTCCCCTCAGGTAAGTTTTGGGAGAGATTAGAACATTAATTGTATACAGTGATTTTCACGGAAACTATTACTATTTTATAGTAATCATTATGAAGTTTGAGGGTTCATTCCTGTGCAGTTTTGGACCTCTGTACATGTACATTGTCATCATTACTCATTTATTGATTTGAAATGTTTGTTTTCAGTTGTAATTTGTTTCTGCATATTTCTCCCCCACCCCAATTCAATAAAAGGAGGAATCTGCTAAGGCCCTACCCTGGAAGACACCTTTCCCAACCAAAGAGCATCTTCAACTACCTCTTATCACGAGCCAGGCGAGTAGTTGAGAATGCCTTTGGTATCCTTGCTGCACAGTGGAGGATTTATCACCAGGTAATTGGGGTGTGCCCTGAAAATGTGGATGCCATTGTGAAAGCCACGGTGGCCCTTCACAATTTTCAGAGGTGGAACTCCACAGCAGAAGCCCCTGTCCAGCGGATGACCAGCCCATCCCTGCTTTTAGAGATGTGAGGAGAATGGGTGCAAACAACTCTGCCCAACAGGCCACAACTGTACAGGAGGCCTTCTGCAGCTACTTCTCCTCTCCCGCTGGTGAAGTTCCCTGGCAGTATACACTTGAACATCTGTTGTCTCTGCAACCCACACCTGCTGCTGCTTGTCTGTCTTCTTCAAAACAAAGGCTCTTTTAAGAGCCACTCTCATTTTTGAAAGAGCTCTTTGCCATTAAATGTCAACATAAGTTTTTACATGTTATTACAGTTAATTTCTAGTAAGTATTGAAAACAACATAAATTGTGTACATATTGTTACAGTTATTCTCTAGTGATTTCTACATTTTAAGCAAAATCAGACCCAGTGGTGATGGTAAGTGTTGAAAATAATGGATATTTGTGCACTGGACAAGTACTCATGACTGTTAAGTGAAATATGATTGTTTTTTGACTTAAAAGACAAGGTGTTGAAATTTTGTCATTTCATGTTGTTGCACACAATGTGAGGTTTCTTGTTTAAGCATTTAAACTAAATTCACCATGTCTCTCCTGGTTGAAATACAGAGATAAGAATGCATTTGGCTTTTTAGAACAAATGTTTTATGTAATTTTAAACAATTTATAAACAGAAACATTAACAATAAATTACTCTACACAAAAAATGTGAATAAATAACTATATACAATCAAAAGGAACAGGAAAATAAAACTGTAATCATGAACTGAACTGATTTTTTTTCTCTCTCACAGAAACTCTCTTTTATGGATAACTGCTAATATGTCCATTTTTGTTAAGCTCCGTGTTTGAGGTGACGTTCCTCAAACGCGGAGCCAAACTGTGGAGGAACTCCTCCTCCTCATCACGGGGCTGGGTCAGTATCCTCAGGATCTCCTCAAAATTGTCCTCCGTTGGCTGTCTCCTGCAGGGATGTTGTTGGGGAGCCTGTGGGTGGCAGGAGGCAGGTGGTGGGTGGGACGTTGATGGGGTGTCCTGGGTTGGGGGCAGAGAGAGATGTTCTTCGGGATGGGGGCTGAAGAGCAGCTGGGTGGAGACACTTGGGTGAGGAGAAGGATGAAGGTTTCTGGTGATAGGGGAGGTGAGGAGGCGGAGGTGGACGGAGTGGCGTGGGAGGTGGATGGAGAAGAGGTGGAGGTGGATGGAGCGGAGGTGGACAGAGTGGCGGTGGAGGTGGACGGTGCGGCGGTGGATGGAGTGGCGGTGGAGGTGGATGGAGCAGCGGTGGAGGTGCACGGAGCGGTGGTGGAGGGTGCAGAAGACGGCGGTGGAGCAGAGCCAGCCAGTGAAGAGGAGGAGGAGAAGGTGGTTTGGCTCAGGGACCGGGACATGTTTGAAGAGGTGGCCCTCTGCTTCATATGAGGCTCCAGGAAGCTCATGATGTGGAAGAACTTCCATGGCTTACTGGAGTCTGCAGCAGCACCACTTCTTTTCTCTTTTAGGGCCTTCTGCTCCCTAATGTACCGGTCCCTGAGACTCCTCCATCGGTGTCTACATTCTTCTTCTAAATTAGTAGAGAAAAAATAAATTTTGTAAATAATGTGCCTGGGCTGACAAGTAAATTTACTTATCTCTCTCTGTGACTATACGGGGTGAACACAAACATACTCCTTGGTTTCAAAAATTACATGAATAATTTTACAATTTGAAGAATATGCAAAACAGAGTTTCTGCAACTACAGATACCAAAATTGTAAAAATTAATCATGTGACTTTTGATACTATAAATATTTTAAATCAAGTGTTTTTGTGTTCACCCTGTCTATGTATAGACAATAAATCAAATCAAATCAATTTTATTTATATAGCGCCAAATCACAACTAACAGTTGCCCCAAGGCGCTTTATATTGTAAGGCAAAAGCCATACAATAATTACAGAAAAACCCCAACGGTCAAAATGACCCTCTGTGAGCAAGCACTTGGCGACAGTGGGAAGGAAAAACTCCCATTTAACAGGAAGAAACCTCCAGCAGAACCAGGCTCAGGGAGGGGCAGTCTTCTGCTGGGACTGGTTGGGGCTGAGGGGAGAGAATCAGGAAAAAGACATGCTGTGGAAGAGAGCAGAGATCAATCACTAATGATTAAATGCAGAGTGGTGCATACAGAGTAAAAAGAGAAAGAAACACTCAGTGCACCATGGGACCCCCCCAGCAGTCTAAGTCTATAACAACATAACTAAGGGATGGTTCAGGGTCACCTGATCCAGCCCTAACTATAAGCTTTAGCAAAAAGGAAAGTTTTAAGCCTAATCTTAAAAGTAGAGAGGGTGTCTGTCTCCCTGATCTGAATTGGGAGCTGGTTCCAGAGGAGAGGAGCCTGAAAGCTGAAGGCTCTGCCTCCCATTCTACTCTTACAAACCCTAGGAACTACAAGTAAGCCTGCAGTCTGAGAACGAAGCGCTCTATTGGTGTGATATGGTACTACGAGGTCCCTAAGATAAGATGGGACCTGATTATTCAAAACCTTATAAGTAAGAAGAAGAATTTTAAATTCTATTCTAGAATTAACAGGAAGCCAATGAAGAGAGGCCAATATGGGTGAGATATGCTCTCTCCTTCTAGTCCCTGTCAGTACTCTAGCTGCAGCATTTTGAATTAACTGAAGGCTTTTCAGGGAACTTTAAGGACAACCTGATAATAATGAATTACAATAGTCCAGCCTAGAGGAAATAAATGCATGAATTAGTTTTTCAGCATCACTCTGAGACAAGACCTTTCTAATTTTAGAGATATTGCGTAAATGCAAAAAAGCAGTCCTACATATTTGTTTAATATGCGCATTGAATGACATATCCTGATCAAAAATGACTCCAAGATTTCTCACAGTACTACTAGAGGTCAGGGTAATGCCATCCAGAGTAAGGATCTGGTTAGACACCATGCACAGGCACAGACACCATTCTAAGATTTGTGGGGCCAAGTACAATAACTTCAGTTTTATCTGCGTTTAAAAGCAAGAAATTAGAGGTCATCCATGTATGTCTTTATGTCTGTAAGACATTCCTGCAGTTTAACTAATTGGTGTGTGTCCTCTGGCTTCATGGATAGATAAAGCTGGGTATCATCTGTGTAACAATGAAATTTAAGCAATGCATTCTAATAATACTGCCTAAGGGAAGCATGTATAAAGTGAATAAAATTGGTCCTAGCACAGAACCTTGTGAAACTCCATAATTAACCTTAGTCTATGAAGAAGACTCCCCATTTACATGAACAAATTGTAATCTATTAGATAAATATGATTCAAACCACCACAGTGCAGTGCCTTTAATACCTATGGCATGCTCTAATCTCTGTAATAAAAGTTTATGGTCAACAGTATCAAAAGCAGCACTGAGGTCTAACAGGACAAGCACAGAGATGAGTCCACTGTCTGAGGCCATAAGAAGATCATTTGTAACCTTCACTATTGCTGTTTCTGTATTATGATAAATTCTAAAACCTGACTGAAACTCTTCAAATAGACCATTCCTCTGCAGATGATCAGTTAGCTGTTTTACAACTACCCTTTCAAGAATTTTTGAGAGAAAAGGAAGGTTGGAGATTGGCCTATAATTAGCTAAGATAGCTGGGTCAAATGATGGCTTTTTAAGTAATGGTTTAATTACTGCCACCTTAAAAGCCTGTGGTACATAGCCAACTAATAAAGATAGAGTGATCATATTTAAGATCGAAGCATTAATTAATGGTAGGGCTTTCTTGAGCAGCCTGGTAGGAATGGGGTCTAATAGACATGAATATTACAACCTGCTAGTGTTTATTTTATAACTTTATAAATAATTGTTATTTGAAAGCAGTTGCAACAGCCTAATTTTTTGGTTTTGTATTATTTAAAACAGTTAAACATCTCTCTTTAGAGATTTAGTTTTTGTTTACAGCAATTTTGCACTTAAGGATGTTACTGTTCACGTAAAGAAAGACACTAAAATGGTTATGATGGCACTTTGTGAACCATTAGTAAGCTTACGACTTCATTGTACTTGAAATGTTGCTGTTGAAAAGACAGTATTTGCACTGCATTAGTGTTCATTGAGTTGCACAAAAAATAAACTGGGAGTAAAACAGATGATATATGGTGAGTGTTATTTTAGGCAATATATCGATTATCGTGATTATCACCATATCGTGATAATATCGTGATAATATCGTATTGTGTGGCAAGTATCGTATAGCATATCGTATCGTGAGGTACCAGGCAATTCCCACCTCTAGATTACAGTGTGTATTAGTGGTATTAGCTAATCTGTGCTGCTCTCATAGACCTCTCAAAACACACCTGATCTGCCCACTTGATTTTTTTCCATGCAAGGGCTTTCCTGCCGTTATCTCTATAAAAAAAGGAGGAGATGTTAAAAAGCTCTGGGTGTGCAGAGATGCCAAAAATGAGTTTCTCCTACATGATTTAAATGTCTTTTTCAGTTGCAGAACTGGCTTTCCCGGTTCTCGTTTGGATGTCTCATTTCTATTGGCTGTCTAAAAATAGCATTCCCGCCTCGTTCCTATTGGACAACACAAAGGTACGTCACAGCTCAGAGTGTCGAAAGTAGGATTGGATTGAACTTTGACTGCGACAAGCGGCAATATGCGCTCCCGTCAGAAGCGTGGGTTTAGCTCGGCTTTTGACGTGACGCATCTTACCCATCTAAAAAGCAATGCGTCTCATTGAAAATAATGCTTTTTAGACCAATTTTTGACTCATCTGACGTATTCAGTGTGAAAGGCCCATAAGAGTGTGGAAAATGTGCCAGGGACAACAGATGGAAGTTAGCTCATAATCTGCCTTGTTTATGTCACTGCACATGAACTTGCACTGTCCCATCACAAACAAATGAAGTGTCAAAAATCCAGAGATGAGTTTATGCTGGCCTATTTTGCATATTTCGCAATATTGCAAAAAGAAAAAAAAAACTATTGAAGCACAAGTGGGCAACCGCTCCCCCTGGGCTCGGCAAAATGCTCAAATTCGCACAGATGGGCTGGGAAATTCGGGCATGGGCCATGTAGTGGTTACACTGTGTTCCTGCGTACATGAACCATCGCACCAGCATCGTGCACACCTGCCCGTTGGCGCGATGTTTCGTGGTTCACACATACCAGCTGCTCTGTCGGGTGTCACCCTGGAGTTGTACAAGTTCATGACATGTTGGTGATGATGGTGTGCCGCTCTTTTTCGAAGTGGCAAAATACTCAAGTTTCCTTTTTAAAGTTAGTACCCCGCTGGGATAGGCTCCAGAACACCCCCTTCCTTCCTTTGTGACCCTTATTTGTAGCAAGTAGGAATAGAAAATGAATCAATGTTCCCAGTACTATCTTGACAACCATTTGTAATATTATTATTTCTTATTTTAGCGTATGCTGTAGCCTATCTGCCTATTTGAAAATAATATGTTGCCTGATGGGAGGTTGACCTGGAAACGGGTCTGTCACAGTGTCTTCAGAAAGATTAATAATGTTTTCCTCCAGATTTTACAAAAATAGAATGGTGAGAAATGAGTACCTGTCAGACCCATTATTGAAGAACTTTCCTTTGTGGAAGTGGGGAATTCAGTTCTAACAAATGCAATATTAGCATTAGCCCAATATTACCAGTTGCAACTCCTTGAGGCAATAAATTTATGAGATAAGAAGGCACCAAGTGGTTATATTTATGATAGTATGTGCATACACTACGGAACCCGAGAGAGGTCACTTAGAGTGATATTTTTTTTCTGGGCATGATAATTTGCGCGCACATTTTCTTTAATTGAGCCCACAAATTAATCAAATGTGCTCTCAAATTAATAAAATGGTGCCTGTTTTCCTGGCTGTGATAATTCATGCGCATGTTTTAATGGTTGTGATCATTCGTGTGTTTGCTTTAATTGAGCCCTCGAATTAATAACACGTGTGCACATTTTCCTTTAATCGAGCCCTTGAATAAAGAACACGTGCGCACGTTTTCCTTTAATCAAATCAAATCAAATCAATTTCATTTATATAGCGCCAAATCACAACAAACAGTTGCCCCAAGGCGCTTCATATTGTAAGGCAAAGCCATACAATAATTACGAAAAAATCCCAACGGTCAAAACGACCCCCTGTGAGCAAGCACTTGGCGACAGTGGGAAGGAAAAACTCCCTTTTAACAGGAAGAAACCTCCAGCAGAACCAGGCTCAGGGAGTGGCAGTCTTCTGCTGGGACTGGTTGGGGCTGAGGGAGAGAACCAGGAAAAAGGCATGCTGTGGAGGGGAGCAGAGATCAATCACTAATGATTAAATGCAGAGTGGTGCATACAGAGCAAAAAGAGAAAGAAACACTCAGTGCATCATGGGAACCCCCCAGCAGTCTAAGCCTATAGCAGCATAACTAAGGGATGGATCAGGGTCACCTGATCCAGCCCTAACTATAAGCTTTAGCAAAAAGGAAAGTTTTAAGCCTAATCTTTAAAGTAGAGAGGGTGTCTGTCTCCCTGATCCGAATTGGGAGCTGGTTCCAGAGGAGAGGAGCCTGAAAGCTGAAGGCTCTGCCTCCCATTCTAACCCTAACAACAAACCCTAGGAACTACAAGTAAGCCTGCAGTCTGAGAGCGAAGCGCTCTATTGGGGTGATATGGTACTATGAGGTCCCTAAGATAAGATGGGACCTAATTATTCAAAACCTTATAAGTAAGAAGAACAATTTTAAATTCTATTCTAGAATTAACAGGAAGCCAATGAAGAGAGGCCAATATGGGTGAGATATGCTCTCTCCTTCTAGTCCCTGTCAGTACTCTAGCTGCAGCATTTTGAATTAACTGAAGGCTTTTCAGGGAACTTTTAGGACAACCTGATAATAATGAATTACAATAGTCCAGCCTAGAGGAAATAAATGCATGAATTAGTTTTTCAGCATCACTCTGAGACAAGACCTTTCTAATTTTAGAGATATTGCGCAAATGCAAAAAAGCAGTCCTACATATTTGTTTAATATGCGCATTGAATGACATATCCTGATCAAAAATGACTCCAAGATTTCTCACAGTATTACTAGAGGTCAGGGTAATGCCATCCAGAGTAAGGATCTGGTTAGACACCATGTTTCTAAGATTTGTGGGGCCAAGTACAATAACTTCAGTTTTATCTGCGTTTAAAAGCAGGAAATTAGAGGTCATCCATGTCTTTATGTCTGTAAGACAATCCTGCAGTTTAGCTAATTGGTGTGTGTCCTCTGGCTTCATGGATAGATAAAGCTGAGTATCATCTGCGTAACAATGAAAATTTAAGCAATGCTGTCTAATAATACTGCCTAAGGGAAGCATGTATAAAGTGAATAAAATTGGTCCTAGCACAGAACCTTGTGGAACTCCATAATTAACCTTAGTCTGTGAAGAAGATTCCCCATTTACATGAACAAATTGTAATCTATTAGATAAATATGATTCAAACCACCGTAGCGCAGTGCCTTTAATACCTATGGCATGGTCTAATCTCTGTAATAAAATTTTATGGTCAACAGTATCAAAAGCAGCACTGAGGTCTAACAGAACAATCACAGAGATGAGTCCACTGTCTGAGGCCATAAGAAGATCATTTGTAACCTTCACTAATGCTGTTTCTGTACTATGATGAATTCTAAACGCTGACTGAAACTCTTCAAATAGACCATTCCTCTGCAGATGATCAGTTAGCTGTTTTACAACTACCCTTTCAAGAATTTTTGAGTGAAAAGGAAGGTTGGAGATTGGCCTATAATTAGCTAAGATAGCTGGGTCAAGTGATGGCTTTTTAAGTAATGGTTTAATTACTGCCACCTTAAAAGCCTGTGGTACATAGCCAACTAATAAAGATAGATTGATCATATTTAAGATCGAAGCATTAATTAATGGTAGGGCTTCCTTGAGCAGCCTCGTAGGAATGGGGTCTAATAGACATGTTGATGGTTTGTAGGAAGTACCTACTGAAAATAACTCAGACAGAACAATCGGAGAGAAAGAGTCTAACCAAATACTGGCATCACTGAAAGCAGCCAAAGAGAACGATATGTCTTTGGGATGGTTATGAGTAATTTTAGCAAAGAAAGTCATGAAGTCATTACTAGTTAAAGTTAAAGGAATACCCGGCTCAATAGAGCTCTGACTCTTTGTCAGCCTGGCTACAGTGCTGAAAAGAAACCTGGGGTTGTTCTTATTTTTTTCAATTAGTGATGAGTAGTAAGATGTCCTAGCTTTACAGAGGGCTTTTTTATAGAGCAACAGACTCTTTTTCCAGGCTAAGTGAAGATCTTCTAAATTAGTGAGACGCCATTTCCTCTCCAACTTACAGGTTATCTGCTTTAAGCTGCGAGTTTGTGAGTTATACCACAGAGTCAGGCACTTCTGATTTAAGGCTCTCTTTTTCAGAGGAGCTACACATCCAAAGTTGTCCTCAATGAGGACTTAAAACTATTGACGAGATAATCTATCTCACTCACAGAGTTTAGGTAGCTACTCTGCCCTGTGTTGGTATATGGCATTGGAGAACATAAAGAAGGAATCATATCCTTAAACCTAGTTACAGCGCTTTCTGAAAGACTTCTACTGTAATGAAACTTATTCCCCGCTGCTGGGACAGTCCATCAGAGTAAATGTAAATGTTATTAGGAAATGATCAGACAGAAGGGGGTTTTCAGGGAATACTGTTAAGTCTTCAATTTCCATACCATAAGTCAGAACAAGATCTAAGGTATGATTAAAGTGGTGGGTGGACTCATTTACCTTTTGAGCAAAGCCAATCGAGTCTAACAATAGATTAAATGCAGTGTTGAGGCTGTCATTCTCAGCATCTGTGTGGATGTTAAAATCGCCCACTATAATTATCTTATCTGAGCTAAGCACTAAGTCAGACAAAAGGTCTGAAAATTCACAGAGAAACTCACAGTAACGACCAGGTGGACGATAGATAACAACAAATAAAACTGGTTTTTGGGACTTCCAATTTGGATGGACAAGACTAAGAGACAAGCTTTCAAATGAATTAAAGCTCTGTCTGGGTTTTTGATTAATTAATAAGCTGGAGTGGAAGATTACTGCTAATCCTCCACCTCGGCCCGTGCTACGAGCATTCTGGCAGTTAATGTGACTCGGGGGTGTTGACTCATTTAAACTAACATATTCATCCTGCTGTAACCAGGTTTCTGTAAGGCAGAATAAATCAATATGTTGATCAATTATTATATCATTTACTAACAGGGACTTAGAAGAGAGAGACCTAATGTTTAATAGACCACATTTAACTGTTTTAGTCTGTGGTGCAGTTGAAGGTGCTATATTATTTTTTCTTTTTGAATTTTTATGCTTAAATAGATTTTTGCTGGTTATTGGTGGTCTGGGAGCAGACACCATCTCTACGGGGATGGGGTAATGAGGGGATGGCAGGGGGAGAGAAGCTGCAGAGAGGTGTGTAAGACTACAACTCTGCTTCCTGGTCCCAACCCTGGATAGTCACGGTTTGGAGGATTTAAGAAAACTGGCCAGATTTCAAGAAATGAGAGCTGCTCCATCCAAAGTGGGATGGATGCCGTCTCTCCTAACAAGACCAGGTTTTCCCCAGAAGATTTGCCAATTATCTATGAAGCCCACCTCATTTTTTGGACACCACTCAGACAGCCAGCAATTCAAGGAGAACATGCGGCTAAACATGTCACTCCCGGTCCGATTGGGGAGAGGCCCAGAGAAAACTACAGAGTCCGACATTGTTTTTGCAAAGTTACACACCGATTCAATGTTAATTTTAGTGACCTCCGATTGGCGTAACCGGGTGTCATTACTGCCGACGTGAATTACAATCTTACCAAATTTACGCTTAGCCTTAGCCAGCAGTTTCAAATTTCCTTCGATGTCGCCTGCTCTGGCCCCCGGAAGACAATTGACAATTGTCGCTAACTTCACATTTCTCAAAACAGAGTCGGCAATAACCAGAGTTTGATCCTCGGCGGGTGTGTCGCCAAGTGGGGAAAAACGGTTAGAGATGTGAATGGGTTGGCGGTGTACACGGGGCTTCTGTTTAGGACTACGCTTCCTCCTCACAGTCACCCAGTTGGCCTGCTTTCCCGGCTGCTCGGGATCTGCCGGGGGGGGAACTAACAGCGGCTAAGCTACCTTGGTCCGCACCGACTACAGTGGCCTGGCTAGCTGTAGGATTTTCCAAGGTGCGGAGCCGAGTGTCCAATTCGCCCAGCCTGGCCTCCAAAGCTACGAATAAGCTACACTTATTACAAGTACCATTACTGCTAAAGGAGGCCGAGGAATAACTAAACATTTCACACCCAGAGCAGAAAAGTTGCGGGAGAGACAGGAGAAGCCGCCATGCTAAACCGGCTAAGAGCTAGTAGCTGCACTAAGCTAGCGGATTCCTAAAACACGCAAAGTGAATAATGTGTAAATAATTTAGAGGTGATTCAGCAGAGGGAGTGCTTTAGTTAAGGCACGTGAAGATTATACTGTGAAACAAATCGTTATCTAGTTAACTAGATCAATCTAACTGCGCAGATTAAACAGCTAACAGATACAGCAAAACACCGCTGTGCTCCGGAACAGGAAGTGATACAATACCGCAGTGAGAGCCAACCACCAGATCAAGCCCTCGAATTAATAAAACGTTTGCACGTTTTCCTTTAATCATGTCCTCGAATTAATAAAATGTGTGCACGTTTTCCTTTCGTTCAAAATGAACTCCATAATATGACCTAAATTGTCATCGTCACGACTTGGAGACGCTTCGCCCTCAGCATCCTTTTTAATGTGCTTAAACTCCAGATGATGCCATGCTGGGCAGCTGGAGTTCTCTGTATGTCCTTGTGCGCCCAAACCATGATTATACACTCTGACCAGATCCATTTCTAATGGGGGAATGTATCACACTCTCTCCTGGTTTGTTGGCTAATAGCCAACATTTATGTGTCACGACAATACTGAATGCACGTTTTACAAATTGTGGCCACGTTTAAGTAGATCGTGCCTGTGCCTTTGAGTGCACATGTGCGCACTCAAACGATGCTTAACGTGCGCACAATATAATAAAATGTGCACACAATATAATAAAACGAGCGCACAATATAACAAAACATGCGCACAATCAGTGGTGGGCACAGATAACCAAAAAATTAACTTCGATAACAGATAATAAGATAACTGAAAAGTTATCTTTGATAAAGATAAAGCAATAAACCACCCAAAAATGTATCACAAGTTACAGATAATCGATAACCGATACATTCAGGTGTTGTCTATGGGACATTTGCAGTTACTAAAGAGCTGAAATTGATTTTTAACACGATCGCTTTTGAAAGTATCAAAAGCGGTAAAAGACCTAAAAAATAAGCAAGAATGTTTGACCATGCTGCCCCCTGCAGGAAATAGCACAGACAAATCCTGAGAGCACCCACAAAATCAACTTTTTACTAATCATAATCATTTTTCTTTCAACATTCTGCTCCTGCTGGAAGTTCTTGTTTACAACAATGCTTACAACAATCAGGAGCCTTATTCTCTTGTCGTCACTTCCACAAAAACTAAAAACATGGCGCCAACCTCTTTCGTGTGGACCGATAAGGAGTCGAATTACTTCTAACCGTAGTTTTAGAATACAAAGTTAACAAATATATGCACACAAAAAGCGCCTGGACAATGGACAATACCAACACTTTGAGAGCAGCCATGTACCCAGATGTTTAATACTGCCATGAACACTCCTGGCCAGTAGATGGCAGTAGCGGCCTTGAAAAAATGTCAAAATTCCAGATAATCCGTGTCTGCTACATTTAAGATGCGTGGAATTTTACAAACGCAAATACACTAACGTCTATAAACCCAGAGAATATATTCACGAGAGTTTTAGGCACTAGAGTTTAATGCTGTTATCTGTGGACCCTGAACAGAGTGTCTGAAATGCATTTGTCCTATCGTGAACGTCTGACATTACCTTATGCTACCCATAATGCATTGCTGCCTGGCACAGCATGTGCTCACAAAACCTTAAAAATGAGCACATTACTTTAAAACGAAAACATATATCTGATATTTTCACTTTATAAACTTCAGACATGACAATAATTTTAAATAACTTGTCTAAAATGAGTGGTTAAAATTTGAACCATAAGTTAAAAATGTATGCCTCTGGATGACTTGGTGACATTGCGATTATATTAGTATGGTGTTAAAGGAAATGACTTTTTTTTTGGTCACCAGTTCTCCTTTGCTTACAGACGATTGAGTGGTTTCTGTTTGCAGAGAGTAGAACAACATACCTATTACGAAACTTTTAACAGGTAGGTCTCAACAGCTTTAACAGTTTTAAAAATGTTTTTCACTGTTCAGCTTAGTTTAGTACGTTATCGGTCTAAACGTTATCGGACGGTAATTCAATGAAAGATAATTAGTCCGATGATGGTTTTTAAATTTATCTAAAAAGATAATCCGATAATGAAAACATTATCTTCGATAATTATCTGTTATCGGATTATCGGAAGTGTGCCCACCACTGCGCACAATATAATAAAACATGTGCACAATATAATAAAACAAGTATACAATATAATAAAACATGCGCATAATATAACAAAACGTGCGCACATTCTCTCCACATGCAAAACATTTTGCAATGACACTAAAACGTGCGCACATTGGGCCTCATGTATCAACATTGCGTACGGCAATATTTGAGTGTATATGGGGTGTACGCCAAAACGGCTGCGCTACTTGGTATTTATCAATGTGGTCGTTGGCGTACGCTGCGCTGAAAATATACACCAGGTTGAGAGGTGGCGTAAATTATACACCAAAATGAACCAGCGCTGGAATCCACATAAAAATGAAGATGATCAACATGATAAACAGTGCCATTATACAAATCAATGCATATGTTACATAAATAACACTTTCCTGATTATACTACATAATGTGTCTTATTAATTGAGCGAGCAAATATCCACGTCAAGAATTATTGACATGTCAAAAGAGAATACAGTGGTCCCTCACTATAATGCCGTTCACCTGTCATGGCCTTGGAGTCTCGCGGAGTATTTAGTCCAATTTTGCATGCCTTTTTTTTTTTACAGTGTTCTGTGTTCTGCGTATCTGTTTATAAGAATCTTGTTGCCCAGAAGAGAAAAGAGCGCCAACAACTACTCATAACTGTGTTTGTCACACACGAACAGACACCTGCAGCCAGGTGTGTGTGGAAAAAGGCGCAGCGCCAGGATGCAGAGGCCCGATCTGTGAAATACTGGTCAGTCACTATTAATAATTTCTTATGTGTCCGACCTCGTTCGTTGATCGTTCAAATTAATTCGTTAGTTCTAAATGCCATCATAATTATTTATAGGAAAACGTTCTATTTTTATTTCTCAAGCAAATGTTTGGGCCTGAAAACAGTTTGGTATTATTTTCCTACTAAGGTTTGAACTTTGAGAGTGTTTACACACAAGAGAAAAGTGAGAAAATGTTCATGCCTGATTGAGAAAGTGTATAAACTGTGTAGTGAGGGGTTTTACAGCTTTGAAACGTCTATAATAATTGTAAAAAAATAACGCTGACTACGTCGCGATTAATGAGGGACCACTGTAACACTTTATTGATTATATACTACAAAACAATTGATACAATGGCCGCTTTTAATGCTCTATTGGCACACGTCGTGATTGGTGGAGTTCTTTTTCATTGCCGTCTTTCTGGCTTCCATGTCGTAAAATGAGGGTGTGTCTGAAGCAGAGTCTGAATATTTATGGGCGTGTTTATTATAATTACGATCGTTTCCACCCGCCGCATTTATCAAGATCACGTCAGGCGTACGCCAGAAATGGGCAGGTGCGCACTGCTTGATACATGTCACGGCGACTTTGGTGTATTTCAAGTTTACGCAATAAATTTACGCCACAAGTGCGCAACATTGATACATGAGGCCCATTCTCTCCACATGCAAAACATTTTGCAATGACACTTCCAGGGCTCCGTAACACAGTTCTTCTGTTGGCAAAAATATTGCGATGTGCCAAAAAAAACAAAAAAAACAAAAAAAAAACAAACAGCAAGATTGTTCAGCAGCTATTGGACTGACAGCAAAAGACAAAATAGCCAAAAAATATGAATATAAAATAAAATAGAAATGAACACAGCACGCTACTACACAGTAAAATCATCAGTGTTAAATTAACATGGACAATGAACATATGGTCCCACTCTAGGATCATATGTACACTGACAGTGTTATATTAACACTGTCGGTGTTAGTTTTACACTGGTGATTTTCCTTTGTATATACAAAGTAGTAGTGCAATAGCATCTATAGCAGGGGTAGGCAACCTGTTCCAGAAAGAGCCATGAGGGTGCAGGTTTTCTTTGCAGCCACTGACTCCACCAGGTGATTTTACTGATTAATATCACTTTGAGCAGATGGAATCAGTTAATCAGTGAAATCACCTGGTGGAGTCAGTGGCTGCAAAGAAAACCTGCACCCTCATGGCTCTTTCTGGAACAGGTTGCCTACCCCTGATCTATAGTATACAAATAATAGTAATAGTATACAAATAATGAATGTTTATGAGTTCAATGGTATGAATATTTCAGAATATTTGATTTCACAGAACTGAATATTTGTTCCACTGAAAGAATGATAAAACATTCATTATTCGTTTTATACAACCCCTGGCAATAATTATGGAATCACCGGCCTCAGAGGATGTTCATTCAGTTCTTTAATTTTGTAGAAAAAAAGCAGATCACAGACATGACACAAAACTAAAGTCATTTCAAATGGCAACTTTCTGGCTTTAAGAAACACTATAAGAAATCAAGAAAAAAAAATTGTGGCAGTCAGTAACGGTTACTTTTTTAGACCAAGCAGAGGGAAAAAAATATGGACTCACTCAATTCTGAGGAATAAATTATGGAATCACCCTGTAAATTTTCATCCCCAAAACTAACACCTGCATCAAATCAGATCTGTTCGTTAGTCTGCATCTAAAAAGGAGTGATCACACCTTGGAGAGCTGTTGCACCAAGTGGACTGACATGAATCATGGCTCCAACATGAGAGATGTCAATTGAAACAAAGGAGAGGATTATCAAACTCTTAAAAGAGGGTAAATCATCATGCAATGTTGCAAAAGATGTTGTTTGTTCACAGTCAGCTGTGTCTAAACTCTGGACCAAATACAAACAACATGGGAAGGTTGTTAAAGGCAAACATACTGGTAGAACAAGGAAGACATCAAAGAAAACTTAAAGCAATATGTCTCAAAAATAGAAAACGCACAACAAAACAAATGAGGAACGAATGGGAGGAAACTGGAGTCAACGTCTGTGACTGAACTGTAAGATACCGCCTAAAGGAAATGGGATTTACATACAGAAAAGCTAAATGAAAGCCATCATTAACACCTAAACAGAAAAAAACAAGGTTACAATGGGCTAAGGAAAAGCAATCGTGGACTGTGGATGACTGGATGAAAGTCATATTCAGTGATGAATCTCGAATCTGCATTGGGCAAGGTGATGATGCTGGAACTTTTGTTTGGTGCCGTTCCAATGAGATTTATAAAGATTATAAAGATGAGTGCCTGAAGAGAACATGTAAATTTCCACAGTCATTGATGATATGGGGTTGCATGTCAGGTAAAGGCACTGGGGAGATGGCTGTCATTACATCATCAATAAATGCACAAGTTTACATTGATATTTTGGACACTTTTCTTATCCCATCAATTGAAAGGATGTTTGGGGATGATGAAATCATTTTTCAAGATGATAATGCATCTTGCCATAGAGCAAAAACTGTGAAAACATTCCTTGCAAAAAGACACATAGGGTCAATGTTATGGCCTGCAAATAGTCCGGATCTTAATCCAATTGAAAAGCTTTGGTGGACGTTGAAGAAAATGGTCCATGACAAGGCTCCAACCTGCAAAGCTGATCTGGCAACAGCAATCAGAGAAAGTTGGAGCCAGATTGATGAAGAGTACAGTTTGTCACTCATTAAGTCCATGCCTCAGAGACTGCAAGCTGTTATAAAAGCCAGAGGTGGTGCAACAAAATACTAGTGATGTGTTGGAGCGTTCTTTTGTTTTTCATGATTCCATAATTTTTTCCTTTGGGAAGAAGCTGTTTTTTAATCTGTTAGTTTTGATTCTGATTGATTTTGTATCTCTTCTCAGAATTGAGGGGGGAGAACAGGTGATGCCCAGGATGGGGTCCTTTAATATACAGATGGCTTGCTTTTCGAGTCATTCAGTACAAACATGTCTGAGAGAGGCTAATGTTGTAACGATGGTATGCTTTAACGTTCCCACCATTCAGCTGCTCATGATTCTCTTCTGTGAAGGTGGTGAATCATACTGTGGAACAGGAGGTCATGAGGCTCTCAACTACTGGCTGATAGAGGTTGGTCAACAGGTGGTAACAGAGGTGAGGGTGGCTTAATGTCCAAAGGAAGTAAAGCCTCAATTGGGCTTTCCCCACCTGCTGAGAGATGTGTGGTCCATGTGAGGTCAGAAAAGGTGTACACAGCAAGGAACTTAAAACTCTCAACCCTCTTTACCTGCTCCCAGTGTATGTAGATGCCAAATTGCTTGGTGTGGTTTGATTTTCTGAAATCCACTCTCATTTCCTTGGTTTTAAGTCTAGATTATTATGACACCACCATGCTGACAGATGCTGAACCTCCTCCCTGTAGGCTGTCTCATCAACGCTTGATATCAGTCCTACTATGGTGGTATCATCTGCAAATTTGACAATAGTACAACCCCAATTCCACTGACGTTGTGTAAAATGTAAATAAAAACAGAATACAATGATTTGCAAATCCTCTTCAACCTATATTCAATTGAGTAGACCACAAAGACAAGATATTTAATGTTCAAACTGATAAACTTTATTGTTTTTATGCAAATATTTGCTCATTTTGAAATGGATGCCTGCAACACATTTAAAAAAAGCTGGGACAGTGGTATGTTTACCACTGTGTTACATCACCTTTCCTTCTAACAACACTCAATAAGCGTTTGGGAACTGAGGACACTAATCGCTGAAGCTTTGTAGGTGGAATTCTTTCCCATTCTTGCTTGATGTATGACTTCAATTGTTCAACAGTCCAGGGTCTCTGTTGTTTTATTTTGTGCTTCATAATGCGCCACACATTTTCAATGGACGACAGGTCTGGACTGCAGGCAGGCCAGTCTAGTACCTGCATTCTTTTACTATGAAGCCACACTATTGGAACACGTGCAGAATGTGGCTTGGCATTGTCTTGCTGAAATAAGCAGGGACGTCCCTGAAAAAGACGTTGCTTGGATCGCAGCATGTGTTACTCCAAAACCTGGATGTACCTTTCAGCATTGATGGTGCCATCACAGATGTATAAGTTGCCCATGCCATGGGTACTAAAAACACCCCCTTACCATCACAGATGCTATCAGTTTGAACATTAAATATCTTGTCTTTGTGGTGTATTCAACTGAATATAGGTTGAAGAGGATTTGCAAATCATTGTATTCTGTTTTTATTTACATTTTACACAACGTCTCAGCTTCATTGGAATTGGGGTTGTATTTGTAGTGTGAACAGGGGAGCAGTTATGTGTGAAGATGGAATAGGGGAGCATGCCCCTGTGATGTACCAGTTTTCAGGATGTGAGTGGATAATGTGTGATCTCCCATCCTGACATTCTGGAGACTGTTGCTCATGAAATCCAGCATCCATGTGAACAATGAACTGCCTAAGCCCAGGATGCTCAGTTTGTGAGGATAACTGTCTTAAAAGCTGAGCTGAAATCCACAAACACCATTCTTACATTTGTGCTTTCCTGGTCCAGCTGTGTAAGGACTGTGTGGAGAGCTGTGTTGTATACTTTATTAGTCTGTTGTTCAAGGTCAGTAGAGATAACAGACTTAATGTGTGAGAGGATGAGACTCATGTTTAACATGAAAAAGCATATAAAGAGTGTGCAGAGAAAGTGGAAGAGTATTTTGAGGAGCTGATGAATGAAGAAAATGAGATGGAGAGAAGGTTGGTGGACATAGAAATAGTTATTCAGAATCGCTGATGGATTAATAAGATAAACTTTATTGATCTCACAGAGGAGAAATTCACATTTTATGTCAGCTCTTAAAAACACACAAGATGGGTGCAAGTAGAGAAAAATGTTAATCAAACAGCGTGTGCAAGGATAAGCAATATTAATACTTGTAACAGTACAAGACATAAGAAATGAGGTAGAAATAGAATATGTATGTATATATGAAAATTCAGTAAGGTATATCTTATATATTATATTCCAATTCTAAGGTGGAACTATGCCAGTATACAAAGGTATATCTAAATATCTAAAAAGGAAGAGTAAAATAGGAGAGAAAAGAGTAGAGTCGAGCCACTTAGGTGCCTGGTCTTGAGAACCGGGGATGGTGTATGTGTATGGTGTATGTGTACACACACACACACACATACATGCATATATATATACGAGGTCTATTAGAAAAGTATCCGACCTTATTATTTTTTTTCAAAAACCATATGGATTTGAATCACGTGTGATTACATCAGACATGCTTGAACCCTCGTGGGCATGCGAGAGTTTTTTCACGCTTGTCGGTTACGTCATTCGCCTGTGGGCAGTCTTTGAGTGAGGAGTGGCCCACCCTCTCGTCGATTTTTTCACTGTTTAGGAATGGCTCAGAGACTGCTGCTTTGTTTGATCAAAATTTTTTCAAAACTGTAAGGCACAACTGAGTGGACACCATTCGATAAATTCAGTCGGTTTTCGGTAAAAATTTTAACGGCTGATGAGAGATTTTGGCCCGGTAGTGTCGCCGTAAGGACGGCCCACGGTGCCTGACGGCGATCTGCGCTTCGAGGCGGCAGCGTCTTGCCGTTTCAAGTTGAAAACTTCCACATTTCAGGCTCTGTTGACCCAGGAAGTCGTCAGAGAACAGAGAACTTTCAGAAGAAGTCGGCATGAGGAGTTTATTCGTACATTCCATTGTTAACGGACATTTTGTAATGAAAGAACGTGCGGGCAGAGTCGCATGTCGGGTCGGACCTGACCGTGGGGGGTCGCGACAGGAAAAACACCTCAGTTGGAAACCTTAACGGGCAAGTTGGAACATGCCCAAGCTGTTAAACAATTTCTCAGTTACTCACTTGTTGAAAGCCATCAAAAGCCGCCTGAATTTTACAAATGGTTTTCAACACGGAGGTGTTTTTCCTGTCGCGGCGCACACAGATTCGCCGAGTCGTTTCCGTGACGCGCACGTCTTTCATTAAAAATTGTCCTTAAACAGTGGAATGTCCGCATAAAGTCCTCATGCCGGCCTCTTCTGAATCTTCTCTGTTCTCTCACAACATCCTGGGTGAATTAAGCCTTAAATTAGGATGTTTTCAGGTCGAAACAGGCCGACGACGGCACCTGGAAGCGCTGCGCGACGTCCCGCTCCGTGGGAAGTCCTCACACCGACAGAAACACCCCATAATCTCTCATCAGCCGTTAAACTTTTCACTGAAAACCAGCTTAATTTCTCAAATAGTGTCCACTCAGATATTCCTCACAGGTCCAGAAAAAATTTTGATAAAGCAACGCGTGCCGTCTCGAGCAGCGCGTGAAACAAAGGAATTCAGCCGAGAGGGCGGGACCACATCTCACTCAAGGCCTGCCCACAGGGAAATGACATCACCGACGCGTGAAAAAACTCACGCATGCGCACGAGGGTTCAAGCATGATTGGTGTAATCGCACGTCATTCAAATCCATATAGTTAAAAAAAAAGTGTCGGTTTCTTATCTAATAGACCTCGTATATATACACCCACATACATACTTATATTATAATATATATATATATATATACACACACATATATACATACACATACACTCAACAAAAATATAAACGCAACACTTTTGGTTTTGCTCCCATTTTGTATGAGATGAACTCAAAGATCTAAAACTTTTTCCACATACAAAATATCACCATTTCTCTCCAATATTGTTCACAAACCAGTCTAAATCTGTGATAGTGAGCACTTCTCTTTTGCTGAGATAATCCATCCCACCTCACAGGTGTGCCATACCAAGATGCTGATTAGACACCATGATTAGTGCACAGGTGTACCTTAGACTGCCCACAATAAAAGGCCACTCTGAAAGGTGCAGTTTTATCACACAGCACAATGCCACAGATGTCGCAAGATTTGAGGGAGCGTGCAATTGGCATGCTGACAGCAGGAATGTCAACCAGAGCTGTTGCTCGTGTATTGAATGTTCATGTCTCTACCATAAGCCGTCTCCAAAGTCGTTTCAGAGAATTTGGCAGTACATCCAACCGGCCTCACAACCACAGACCACGTGTAACCACACCAGCCCAGGACCTCCACATCCAGCATGTTCAGCTCCAAGATCGTCTGAGACCAGCCACTCGGACAGCTGCTGAAACAATCGGTTTGCATAACCAAAGAATTTCTGCACAAACTGTCAGAAACCGTCTCAGGGAAGCTCATCTGCATGCTAGGCGTCCTCATCGGGGTCTCGACCTGACTCCAGTTCGTCATCATAACCGACTTGAGTAGGCAAATGCTCACATTCGCTGGTGTTTGGCACGTTGGAGAGGTGTTCTCTTCACGGATGATGCGAAGGAGATGTGTTGCACTGCATGAGGCAAATGGTGGTCACACCAGATACTGACTGGTATCCCCCCCCAATAAAACAAAACTGCACCTTTCAGAGTGGCCTTTTATTGTGGACAGTCTAAGGCACACCTGTGCACTAATCATGGTGTCTAATCAGCATCTTGGTATGGCACACCTGTGAGGTGGGATGGATTATCTCAGCAAAGGAGAAGTGCTCACTATCACAGATTTCGACTGGTTTGTGAACAATATTTGAGGGAAATGGTGATATTGTGTATGTGGAAAAAGTTTTAGATCTTTGAGTTCATCTCATACAAAATGGGAGCAAAACCAAAAGTGTTGCGTTTATATTTTTGTTGAGTATACATATACGCACATACACGCATACACATATGCGCACACTATACACATACACATATACATATATGTAAACATGATTGGAATTGAAAAGGAGATAGGAGCATCTTCTTTACAATATGTGAAATGGAGTTTAGTGGTAAGGTGACATTAGCGCAGGGATTTGTAAACGAGTTGTTATTGCACATGATTTGTGGACATATTATTGCATCTGGTTATTTCACAGTGTTATTGTACAGTCTGACAGTGGCATAGATGAACTCTTGCACTGAGGGTGCCTCAACCTGTCACTGAACGAGCTGATCAGCTCCACTACAGTCCGGTGCAGAGGGTGAAAGGAGTTGTTCATGATTGATTTGAACTTGGTTAACACCCTCCTCTCACTCACCTCCTCCAGAGAGTCCAGAGGACAGCCCAGGACAGAGCAGGATTTCCTGACCAGCTTGTTCAGTCTCTTTCTCTCCCGCTCTGTGCTGCCCGGGGCCCAACAGACGACAGCATAGAGGAGAGCAGAGGCTACAACAGAGTCGTAGAAGGTCTTAAGCAGAGGCCTGCTCACTCCAAAGGATCTCAGTCTCCTCAGGAGGTGGAGGCGACTCTGGCCTTTTTTGTACAGGGCATCGGTGTTGTGAGTCCAGTCCAGTTTGCTGTTGAGGTGAACACCCAGGTATTTGAAACTGTCCACAGTCTTTATGTCCTCCCCCTGGATGTTCACCGGTGGGTGAGGTAGTGGTTTCCTCCCGAAGTCGATCACCATCTCCTTCGTCTTACTGGTGTTGAGACACAAGTGGTTGTGCTCACACCAGTCCACGAAGTCTGTGATGACCGACCGGTACTCCAGCTCGTTCCCCTCAGACACACGACCCACAATGGTGCAGTCAACAGAGAACTTCTGGAGGTGGCAGCTGTCCGTGTTGTAGGTGAAGTCTGAGGTGTAGAGGGTGAAGAGGAAAGGCGAGAGGACGGTGCACCACTGGGGGGCCCTGGTGCTGCACCTTACCACCTCAGACTGACAGCCACGCAGCCGCACGTACTGTGGGCGGTTAGTGAGGTAGTCGATGGTCCAGGCGGCGAGGTGTCCATCCACACCTGCGTCCTCCAGCTTCCCCTGCAGCAGCGCCGGACTGATGGTGTTGAAAGCACTGGAGAAATCAAAGAACATGACTCTCACAGCACTCCTGCTGGTCTCCAGGTGGGTGAGCAACTCGCTGCAGTAGATAGATGACAGCATCATCTACCCCGATGTTGGGCCTGTAGGCAAACTGCAGTGGGTCCAGGGTGTCGCTCACCATGGTGCGGAGGTGAGACAGGACGAGCCGTTCCATGGTCTTCATGAGGTAGGAGGTCAGGGCAACTGGTCTGTAGTGGGCCGGTTCCTTGGCGTGCGGTGTCTTGGGAACTGGGACCACACAGGAGGTCTTCCGCAGGGTGGGAACCACCCCCAGGCTGAGGATGAAATAAGGACAGCTATGAAGAGAATGAAGAGTGTAAAAGTTGTTGGTCCAGATGACATACCAGTGGAGGCATCTAGACATGGCAGTGGACTTTATCCGCCGGACTGACCAGCAATATTTTGGAAAGTGACAGGATGCCTGAGGAGTGAACAAATGCACTGGTATTGATTTTTATCAGGGTGATGTATAGAGTTACAACTACTACAAAGACATAAAGGTGTTTGTTCAGCAACACAGTGAAGCGAAAGACTCATGGAAGCTTGGAAGACAGATGAGGTGATGAAAGAACAATGCAGAAGTAATGTTTTTTTGAGTGTTGCTGTGCCCTAAGGAAATCAAAAAAGTAAATTTTCAGTTGATTAATAAACAGCCACAATTTTTGATTAGATAAAAAAAAAATCCAATGGAGAAACTTAAAGCCACTTTTAATATTTGGTATTTAGAAGTTGTTAAATCCAGGGTGTAATTAATCAGGATAATTGCCCCAAAACACATTTTTATTTTAATTGAATAACAGCTTCCTCAAATTATTTCAAAAAGCATTTTTTGGAAAATCTTTTAAGGAGTTTACCTGACTTTGCGTCACAGCATATTTGTTAAAATGCTTCATTGGTGTGTGATTGCACTGTTTGAAGCCCACCCATTGCTAAGCAACTGAAAGTATTTTTAAAAACCTGGTGGGCAGAGTGTCAAAACAACAGGTGGATGGTTTTAGGTACATCAGTAAATCCTCCAGAGTATAGGAATTACACAGGCTTCTATTTGAATGCATCAAACGACGGCAGTGTGAAATGCAGCGAGGTGTTTCGATCAGCTTTTCCCCCCTAATCACAAAGTAGCCCCCTTTTTTCATACAATGTTGCTCATCTCACAGGCACCATCCACCATCCATCTCCACTACATGACTCAAGTCTGCCCATTGGGAGTGGCTCAGATATCCTTCAGAGCACTCTGTAGGGAGGTGATGGTCTAGTGGTTAAGCATTGGGCTTGAGACAAGAGGATCCTCGGTTCAAATCCCAGCCTGATCGGAAAATCACTAAGGGCCCTTGGGCAAGGTCCTTAATCCCCTAGTTGCTCCTGGTGTGCAGTGAGTACCCTGTATGGCAGCACCTTCACATCGGGTGAGTATGAGGCATTATTGTAAAGCGCTTTGAGCGTCTAATGCAGATGGAAAAGAGCTATATAAATGCAGTGAATTTATGCTGCAGGCTGTGGAGTTTGCTCCAACATTTCTGTCAATGTTGGATCTCACATATGGTTGGCAAAATGAATTCCAAAAACATTGTTTGGCTCCTGGTCAGCTGCACTTGATGGGGTAAAATGTCTCGCTGAAGGGGCCACTACGGTGATGTTAAGGCCGAACGAAGTGAATATCATTTGTACATGCATGTTCCTTGGAACAGTTCAGCACTTCTAAGAAAGTAAAAAAAAAGAAAAAAAAAAAGATTTGTTTAAACAAAATTTTACTTAATTTTTGTTGAAATGTAGAAAAATAATCTTGTCAAGCATTTTTTACATAAGAAACAATGTCTTATTTTGGGAAAATGTATCTCACTTTTTCTCAAGTTTTTCCAGCTAATAAGCTGTATTTAACCAGTCACAAGGAAAGACAATGGATTTAAAATCATCCAAGTAAAGGAACAAGATTGTTTTCCTTATTTTAAGACAGAGGCTAATCTTAAAAGAAGACTTCTGTCTAGTTTTAAGGCACATTTTGATTATTCAGTGTCGAGACATTTTGCTAGAGAATTCTAAATAAGTCATTTTTTCTTAGGTGATGGGAGGTGATAGTCTAGTGGTTAAAGTGTTGAGCTTGAGACCAGAGGATCCTTGGTTCAAATTCCAGCCTGACCGGAAAATCACTAAGGGCCCTTGGGCAAGGTCCTTAATCCCTTGGTTGCTCCTGGTGTGTAGTGGGCGCTTTGTATGGCAGTGCCCTGACATCCGGGTGAATGTGAGGCATTGATGTGTAAAGCGCTTTGAGCGTCTGATGCAGATGGAAAAGCGCTATATAAATGCAGTCCATTTATTTAACATTTAACCCAATTGGTAGATTTTTTTTGGCTTAATACAAGACAGCTTGGCTAGATTTGGGGTTATTTGGCTTATTTTGAAAGGGGCAGTTTTTGCAGTGACATTACACACATTTCTAGAAATGTCCAGGCATCTATGAGAACAACATATGCAATTGGAGAGGAAGATCTCATATTATTATTAATTTGCCCCAATTTAAACATGGAAAAGTGGCTGTTAAAGAAGCACAGTATCTACTACCTTTATTTATCTGACATTGCTTGCTGATAAATTCTGCTTGCATTGCCTTTACTAATAAGGGTGAATGTGTCAGGAACACAGGAGCTAACAAAGCATCTGATCAATACAACGAGGCAAGCTGGGAGCATGTGTGTAATTGCATTTTGTATTAAGGTCTTATGGAGAGGGTTGGAGAGGGTCACAAGTCTGTGTGTGTGTGTGTGTGTGTGTTTCCATTCATTTTGAGTTTGCTCTGTTCCAATTAAATAGTTGTACAACTTTGCTGAGAGCAAGGACATGCACAGTTACAGTCACGTCTGTTCGCTGTAGCATTTGGACTCGGTCTCTAACTCTCACAAACAAACCACACCCACTCTCACAGATGGTACCTGACAAGTGGGTCATCAGTGCCTGCGCTTGTATTTACAAATGTTTAGTCAACTGAAACAATTAGGACCTAGTTGTAATTCAGAGTGGATGACTGCTATCCAAAGTCACTCTATCTTCTGTTTGCTCTTCTACCTTTTATATGGACCCTTTCTACCCCCCTTTTTTAATGCCACCACCTCGTTTTTTTTCCCACAGCGAAACTATAAATATCAAGTACATTTAATTGTTATTTTTTTCAACATCTTGATGGATTGCCTACTCTGGATAGGGAATGTGGTCTTGCCCCAAGTGAAGGAGTTCAAGTACCTCGGGGTCTTCTTCACAAGTGAGGGGACAATAGAGTATGAGATTGGCTGGAGAATTGGCGCAGCAGGGGCGGTGTTGCATTCGCTCTACCGTACTGTTGTGACAAAAAGGGTGCAGAGCCAAAAGGTGAAGCTCTCGATCTACTGGTCAATCTTCATTTCTACGCTCACCTATGGTCATGAGGGTTGAGTCATGACCGAAAGAACTAGATCGTGGGTACAAGCGGCCAAAATGGGCTTCCTTAGGAGGGTGGCTGGTGTCTCTCTTAGAGATAGGGTGAGAAGCTCGGTCATCTGTGGGGAGCTCAGAGTAGAGCCGATGCTCCTTCACGTTGAAAGGAGCTGGTAAGGATGCCCCCTGGGCACCTCCCTAGGGAGGTGTTTCAGGCACATCCATCTGGGAGGAGACCCCGGGGAAGACCCAGGACGAGGTGGAGAGATTATATCTCCACACTGGCCTAGGAATGCCTCGGGATCCCCCAGTCAGTGGTGGTCATTGTGGCCCAGGAAAGGGAACTTTAGGGTCCCCTGCTGCCCTGCAACCCGGGGTTGAAGATGAGATGAGATCTTGGGGACGATGCCAAACTGCATCTGGGGTTCATGGGTGGCTCTCTATCATGTCGATAATTCCTTTTGGGGGTTTGTTGTCAGGTTTGATACTTAAACCACTGTAAAACACTTAACAAAGCTTGATGCCAAAAAGAAATCTTGGTACTCTGTGGGAGTAACTCTGCTGCTGTGACATGTTTTACGAAGGAGGGTGGGGGGAAACCCATTTCAAACTTCCTCCCTGGAAAAGAAGAGACCACTGGCCAGCCCCAAGTGTCTTCTCTTTAGAGGATGGCAACTGGTGTAGTACTGAGGGGTGGTCCACAGCACAGTGAGGCTCAGGTCCAATCCTGAGGCAGGTCATGTGGGGAGGTACCTGGAACCTTCACTGTTCTTGAGGGAGCTTGAAAAGCACTGCATTGCAGAGGCAGCAGTCTCTGAAGTTTGCAGACCTGGAAGTGGCCAGATCTCAGTGGGTGGATACATCTATTTTTGGTTTGGTTTCTTGAGTGTTCAGCTTACTGAGGTAGTTTCACTTACTGTGACAGCAACCTCAGCTGTTCCCTGTATAGGGAGTAAGGACACATTTGTACAATCCCCAGTGACGTCATAGGAAACCACAACCACACACAACATCTGTCTGCTCTTGGGGGTGGATCTCATGTGGTGAGAAGACTGAAAACATGTCATTTTTCATGACACAAAACACTGTGTAGTGTGGTGATATCTTAGCAGTGTGACGTAGGTACATTTCCTGTCATTTATGAGTTTTAATTTGAGGAAAAGGGAATTCTTGGAGAGTATGGCCAAATTTGGTGGGCTGTCTTTATGCAAATCTGAGGATCTGTGATGCATCACTTTTTTTTAATTATATTACTATTTAAACTCTACATCTGGAGTTGGGCACCAGGCTCTGGACTGTAGCTGCCAACTGCTCCTCGTGTTTGCATTATGTTTAACTGTAATTAGGATGGGTTAAATGCAGAGGACAAATTTTCTTGCACGTACAATAACAATAAAAGGCTTTTCTTCCTCTTCTTCTTGTAGACTTGGGTTGTAACCTGTGATGGACTGCCATCCCATTCATGGGGAGGCATTGGAAGACAACAATTCTCCAAACATGATAGAATATGTATCTTTGGCTATATTTCACAATATCAATACATTAATGTGCATAGTGCTGCTTATGTACATTTCATCTGAATGCATGTATAAATGGCAGGGCGTGGTGTTTTTGTGTCGAACTGGCCTGTTTATTAGGACTTTAATTACACTGCATAATGTGTATTCTATTACTTCCTAACCATAACTGACATGATTGTAAACCTATAACCAAAAAAACCAAAAAAACAAAAACAAAACTCAGGCCTACAGTGGTGCTCAAAAGTTTACATACCCTTTTGCTTTTTTGGCCATTTTTAAGAGAATATGAATGACAACACAAAACCTTTTTTTTCACTCATGGTTAGTGGTTGGGTGAAGCCATTTATTGTCAAACAAGTGTTTCCTCTTTTTAAATCAAAATGACCAGAGAACTACCCAAATGAACCTGATCAAAAGTTTACATACCCCTGTTCTTAATACTGTGTGTTGCCCCGTTAACATCAACGACACCTTGGAGTCTTTTGTGGTAGTTTGTGGACGAGGCTCTCTGATGGTAAAGCTGCCACTGAATATGTTTCAGACTTTATTTACATCAATTACAAAGAAATACAAACAATATGGCACTCTGTAGTAAATCTGCATGGAGTAGACAGTTCTCAAAAACTGAGTGACTGTGCATGAAGGAAAAGAGTGAGGAAAGCCATCAAGACACCCAGACAACCCAGAAGAAGTTATAGGCTTATGTGGCTGTGATTGGAGAAATTATGCACAGTGCAAATCCTTCTCTGCTCTACTCCACTATGAAGCTAAGAGTAGTGATGGCTCGGGCATCTTTTTCAGATACCCCCTGGGCGCCTCGCTGGAGAGGTGTTCCGGGCACATCCCATCAGGAGGAGGCCCCGGGGAAGACCCAGATCACGCTGGAGGGACTACGTCTCTCAGCTGGGTTGGGAACGCCTCAGGGTTCCCCCGGAGGAGCTGGGGGAGGTGTGTGGATGGGGAGGTCTAGGCGGCTTTGCTTGGGCTGCTGCCCCCGCAACCCGACCTAGGATAAGCGGAAGAAAATGGATGGATGGATGGATGGATGGATGGAAAAGGAATAGTTGCTGTTACAGCCACAACTCACGCTGAACTCTCTCCTTTCATGATACTCTCAAAAAAAAATCAGTTTCACAACCCCAAACGGCTTCTCCACTCCTGCCCCCCAAACTCATGAATAGTTAAGATTCCATTTCAGAAAAGAAGTTTGTATAAAGTGCCAAGGCATTTTCTGTTAAAAGCAGACAACAGACTGATTCCTATGTATTTTGACCTGCTGAGTTCAAAAATTGCTGTTGACATGCTGTATCTTTACCCCTTCACCCCCTAATTCGCATAAAGCAAAATGGCTGCCAATTCCATCAAAATTTCCACAATTTTGGTTGTATAGGTACTATAAAAGCAAACTAAACATCCTTTTCTATGTATTTTGACCTGCTGAATTCAAATATTGTTGTTGGCAAGCTGTATTTTTACCCCTTCACCCCTAATTTGCATAAACAAAATGGCCACTCATTTAATGAAGCTTTTCAGAAGTCTGCTTGTGTTTGAATTAGAAGGAAAAATAAAAGCTCTATTTCTATGTATTTTTGACATACTGATTTCAAATGTTGTTGGCAAGCTGTATCTTTACCCCTTCACCCATCATTTGCATAAAACAAAATGGCCACTCATTTATGAAGCTTTTCAGAAGTCTGCTTGTGTTTGAATTAGAAGGAAAAATAAAAGCTCTATTTCTATGTATTTTTGACATACTGATTTCAAATGTTGTTGGCAAGCTGTATCTTTACCCCTTCACCCATCATTTGCATAAAACAAAATGGCCACTCATTTATGAAGCTTTTCAGAAGTCTGCTTTTGTTTGCATTAGAAGAGAAAAGAAAACTTCTATTTCTAAGTATTTTGACATGCTGAGTTCAATTATTCCTGCTGGCAAAGTGTATCTTCACTCCTTCACCCCTAGTTTGCACAAAACAAAATGGCCGCCCGCTTCATCTAATTTGTCAGAAGTGTGGTGCTATTTGCTTTGGATGAGAAAATACAACTTATATTTCTATGTAATTTGGCCTGCTGAATTTAAATATTGTTGTTGAAAAGCTGTATCTCTACTCCTTCACCCCATAAAAAAGTAATTAATTTAGTGACTGCCTAGTATTGTTACCACTAAAAAAGTAAGTCATCTTTTATTTGACCAAGGCAAGCAAATTACTAAAATGAAGAAAAAAGAATGATAGTTTGAAATGAAACACATTTCTTGGATAAATATGTAAGTCTCTAAAGGTCAGATGTGGGTAAAACTGTTCTAATACTATCTATCTTGTAATAGTGTGGTTATGTAAATTATACTAATGTTCCTTAAGTCTAACATGAACATTAAACTACCTCATACATAATACAAAGTCTAACATGAACATTTAAAACAACACGATATTGTAGTGTAACACCTAACCCTAAGCCTACACTAATATGAAGACTTTACAACCTTATACATAGCAATATATACATATATCAGTTTCTACATTGACAGAAACATACTAATAACCACAAGGGTTTTCCCGACTCAATCTATGATGCATCTACATTGCAGCAGTTAGAGATGCATATGCATCACCCACAGCAAAGCATGCCAGATTTGTTGTGTGGGCCGCTGAAGAGGAGGTACTGCTGGCCCACCACCACCAGAGGGCGCCCTGCCTGGAGTGCGGGCTCCAGGCACCAGAGGGCGCCGCCGCCCCACAGGAGCAGCCTCGGTAACAGCTGTCACCCATCACCTGAGACAGCTGACGGCAATTATCACTGGGGTATATCAGCAGGACGGCATCTCCACCTCATCGCCGAGATATCGTTTCTACCAGAGAGGTAACGTATCAAAGCTACGGAGTGTATCTTTTTGGATTTGTGCTTAGTTTGTGGATTACTGTTCCAACGAGAGGTGGAGGTAACTTCCCTGCTGTTCGGAGTCCTGGGTGCAAACGCGCCCCCATCTAACTGTCCTTTGTTCCTCGCCAGCAGTACCAGGTCCGACACGCGGAGGCAGTGGCCACCTGGGAGTTCGGGACTTGGCGGCTCCGGTATTCCCGGGGTCCTGTGGCGGAGGAAGCCGTGTGGTTCCGGTCTTACCTGGGAGAGGCGTCTCCTATCTTCGAGCCTGCCCACACGACACTTTTGTGAATTGACTGTTGTCCATTGCTGTGATTGGTTGTATTCGTTGTGCACATTCACAACAGTAAAGCTTGTTATTTTGACTTACTCCATTGTCCGTTCATTTGCGCCCCCTGTTGTGGGTCCGTGTTCCTACACTTTCCCAACAAGATTTCCTGCATTTCCAGTGATGCCAGATGTGCAACCGCAGCTCACAAGTTGCAAGCAGGACTCTGGTATGGGGGAAATGTGAGCAGAGTTGGCACTAACTGTCCATTTCTCTGCTCCCAGCCCATGCCACCTGCTGGGGGAACTTGAGGAAATGCTTTGTGTGCTTGCAGCCAAGTTGCTGCCTGATGATGGCTCCCTTTGATGTGAAGTAGTGCAGCATCAGTTGTTGGTGGCAAAAGCTCTTGCTTCACTCCCTTCTTGTGACCCTAGCACTATCACTGCTCGGGTCACTAAATCTAATCTAATGCTACTAAGTATAATATATTACACAACAAAACCAATACCACAATATTGGAACTTGTCCACACAAACCAACACACTAGAACAGGGGTGGCCAAGTTTGGTCCTCGAGAGCTACATTCCTGACACTCTTAGTTGTCTCCCTGCTCCAACACACCTGAATCCAATGAAAGGCTCATTAAAAGTCTGCTAACGAGTCTTTCATTGGATTCAGGTGTGTTGGAGCAGGGAGACAAGAGTGTCAGGAATGTGGCTCTCGAGGACTGAACTTGGCCACCCCTGCACTAGAACATGAACATGCACAGATATAGGTAAACAAAGTATTTCAGAGTTTCCTTAAGGGCCCCTTCACACATAGTGTAGATTTGGTCAATTTGTACATAAAGTGCGCATGAAGCAGGAATCATATGCAAAAGTGTAAAATCATAGCTGCCTCTAACGCCTCGTACAGCTGCTACTACAACTATTTGCGCACAGCAAATCCCGTGAATGACATTTTTTTAACCAGGGTTACTTAACCATGGGGTTCTGTATTGCGTCCCCTTTCATGTATTATTTATACAACCCCAGTTCCAATGATGTTGGGATGTTGTGTGAAATGTAAATAAAAACAGAATACAATAATTTGCAAATCCTCTTCAACCTATATTCAACTGAATACACCACAAAAACAAGATATGTAATGTTCAAACTGACTTTTTTTTTGTTTTTGTGCAAATATTTGCTCATTTTGAAATGGATGCCTGCAACACATTTCAAAAAGCTGGGACGGGGGCAACAAAAGAGTGGGAAAGTTGATGAATGCTCAAAGAACACCTGTTTGGAACATTCCACAGGTGGAAATTGGAAACAGGTGAGTGTCATGATTGGATATAAAAGGAGCATCCCCAAAAGGCTCAGCCATTCACAAGCAAAGATGGGGTGAGGATCACCACTTTGTGAACAAGTGCATGAAAAAAACAGCCCAACAGTTTAAGGGGTCCAAGGGCATTTTTTGGATAGTTTGCACACCTGGCATAAATGTTTTACTATTGCTATTAAAAGCTCACCCTGCATCCCACACTCAAGTAGTATGTCTCTTTTTTTCAGGACAACCTATACTTTCAGAATATATATGCTGTAGTGGTGTTTTGTAAGTGTAATAAAGGTTTACAATCAGAAGTAAGAAAGGAAAAAATAAAGCAGAAAATAATTTTCACACACATTTATTCAAAACACACAGCAAACATATAATATAATATAATGAACAACTATTTGACACTTTATAAAGGTAGTTTGGGCTGTTGTACAAAGCAATGTACAAAATAACGGTTCTAACAATAAACGCCAAATGCACATTTTGAACAATATATAAAAAATGGTCTGTGTTTTGTTGGTCTTCATGCCACATCTCAAAGCAATTTCTGTCTGCTATTACACAAAGGCCACATCATAATCTTTGCACTTCCATGGAGTAGACTTTTCTTCTTGGAATGTGTTCCTGCACTGAAAAGATCTCCTCACACTCCCCCCCCCCCGCCCCCCGTCCATTCATATGTGTAAATGGCGCTTTACGCGTCAATTGCTGGAGCGAGAGAGCTTGCCATAGGTATATTCAATAACATTCACAGGCCAAGTAGTGAAGCATCTCTTCTACTCACAGTCTTTGGTGCACTACGTGAGATTGTATGATGCCCGCTTACTCTGATCACGTCCATTCATATGCGTAATGGTGCTTTGCGCATTGGAGCAAGAGAGGCTTATTTCAACAACATTCACGGGCTAATGAGTAACACATCTCTTCAACTGACACTCTTTGGTGCACCACGTGAGATTGCTCTGCCCTATGTGTTGTGAAAGTGTTGGAACACGGACCCACAACAGGGGGCGCAATGAACGGACAATGGAGAAAGTAAATAACAAGATTTACTACTGAACAAGCAAGAGTAATACAACAAACACAATTTAGGGTCGAATCCGCTGGTGTCGTGTGGGCAGGCTCGAAGGTAGGAGACGTCCGTCTCAGTCGAACCGGAACCACCCAGATCTCCTCTGCCACCGAACCCTGGAAATACTGGAACCGCCAAGTCCCGACTTCCCAGGTGGCCACTGCCTCCGCTCGTCGGATCCGGTACTGCTGGCAGGAGAGAGCAACAACACACAGGAGTGGATGAACGCACCCAGTGACAGAGAGGGGAGAAGCCGCCTCCACCTCTTGACAAAGTTCAGCAGGAAGGTGAGTACTTATCCAAGGAATAAGGTTCTTAGTAGTCACCAGTCCTGAAAAACGGTTTTGACAGTCTTAGTTAATAATGCAAAGTATACCTGCAGAGAATACTACCTTGGTCTTAGGTGATATCTCGGCACTGAGGTGGAGACGCCGTCCTCCTGATATACCTCGGTGCTGAGTGGAAACAGCTGTGTTTGGTGATGGGTGACAGCTGTCACCCAGATTACTCCCATGATGCGGCAGCGCCCTCTGGTGCCTGGAGCCCGCACTCCAGGCAGGGCGCCCTCTGGTGGTGGTGGGCCAGCAGTACCTCCTCTTCAGCGGCCCACACAACACTATGACTGGATATTGGAAAATCATGTGATGGTGAACCAATTTCTGATTGGACACTCAAATTGTGCACGTCATCACACAGCTTCTATGAGGACTACAAGCATGGTGGAGGGTTGCTTCAAAGTCCACGGAGTGTACTTTTCTGCAAAAAAGAAAGTAAGTTTCTATCTAAGGGCCCGGTCCCACTGGAAAGAGGATTAATTGCACATGAATTGAGTATACAAAGTACGGGCGTTTGTTGTCGTCCACAACAAAAATGGCCAAAAATGACAAATGTTCCAGTATGAATTATGGATATATTAATAATATACGTATAGCGAATATATGATGAACAATCACGGTTGTATAATGCATGTAGTGAGGAAACGGATCCGACGCATTGTGATTATCACAGCAGTATTACGGGTGTATTATGAATGCATCGCGCACGTGTTGTGCGTGCACGACATCTGCTTTGCGGTCATAAAAGAAGCGCACTCGGGCCATCGGCATCACAGTTCACACCAACAATACAGCCTCTGGAGCATTTGATGGACTTGGACAAGCTGATTGGAGTAAAGAAGCAGTGAACAGGGCGAGTGGTGATGTAAGTGGATCACACCAGAGCACAGCTTGTCTGAATGATTATAACAAGAAGTTAAATCTGCTATAAACAGGAATAAATACTGTAACAGCTGCAGACAAGAAGGAAAAAACGCAACTGTTTTATCAAGCCGTGACGATGTAAACAAGTGAAATAATTACCTTTTTAGACGGCTCAAAATGCTTTCTGCAGCTTGTTAGCCCATTGCATGGGCAACTTACACATCTGTCATGGCACCATCAATGCTGAAAGGTACATCCAGGTTTTGGAGCAGCACATGCTGCCATCCAAGCAACGTCTTTTTCAGAGACGTCCCTGCTTATTTCAGCAAGACAATGCCAAGCCACATTCTGCACATGTTCCAATAGCGTGGCTTCGAAGTAAAAGAGTGCGGGCACTAGACTGGCCTGCTTCCAGTCCATACCTGTTGCCCATTGAAAATATGTGGCACATTATGAAGTGCAAAATATGACAACGGAGATCCCAGACTGTTGAACAACTGAAGTTGTACATCAAGCAAGACTGTGAAAGAATTCCACTGACAAAGCTTCAACAATTAGTGTCCTCAGTTCCCAAATGCTTATTGAGTGTTGTTAGAAGGAAAGGTGATGTAACACAGTGGTAAACATACCACTGTCCCAGCTTTTTTGAAACATGTTGCAGGCATCCATTTCTATTGTTGTGGCTGATGCTGCTGCTGTTGAGTCACTGTGGCACCATGTGCCTGGCCAATGGCTAGTAAGGTCTGCCCTCTGGTGTTGAAAGCAGTAGCCCTCTGGTGTTGAAGCTGTATACATTATCTGTGCTGTACTGAGCTAATTATATAGGTTTTCACATAGTATTATCATTATATTGTTCAGCATTTGTGATGACAAAACACACAAGAGTCATTCACATGCCATCAAGGAATGAATATACTGATATTGTGATTTCTAAATCCACAGGAGATGTTTTTCAACAGGCCAGTATAAGTAAGATTGACAAATACATCCATTTGTAGGCCTGATTGTGCAGCAGAGGCATGGGGAAAATTGGTTTTGTTATCAATTTCTTTGTATAACAGGCTTCTACAAAGTTTGCATTGCCTTTCTTGAGCAAAACAAGCAATCTTTGGGAAAATGTGAAAAAACGGGTGGCCATTTTGTTTTATGTAAATTAGGCAGTGAAGGAGTAGAGAGACAGCATGCTACCAGCAATATTTGAATTCTACAGGTCAAAATACATAAGAATAGAACTTTTATTTCTGTTTCTAATGCAAGTACAAGTAAACTTGTGGGAAATTTGACTAAATGGGTGGCCATTTTGTTTATGCAAATTAGAAGGTGAAAGAGTAAAGATACAGCATGCCAACACCAATTTTTGAACTCAGCAGGTCAAAATACATAAGAATCGGCCTGTTGTCTGCTTTTAACAGAAAATTCCTTGGGTAGTCTACTTATCTGAAAAGGCAACCTAACTAATATGTCCTAAAATCGATATTGCTTAAAAAATGATCTTGCTTCATATCTTAATTTAATTATGCACTAAGTGGAAATTCTATAAACATATGGCACTTCATTTCCACTTTGTGCAGAATTGCAGTAATTTAGTAAAACTATTCCACAGTGTAACATTGATTAACCCTCTGGATCTAAAGGTATTTTCACCATTTTATCATACTTCAGTAATTCCCCTTTTGAGGGTCATTTCTTTTAGTACAATGCACGTGTTGCATATGAAAATGTTCAGCACAATCTCAGTTGTTCTGAACACGTTCTGAATATGAAACCTGAATATGTAACACATTTCTCTACAAAACTGTACAGAGAAATAATTTGGCTCCAAATCGGAAAATAAATATTTTTTTTGAAAATTCCACTTATGTTTATTGATTCATGTGCATGACCTGTTTTGGTGCTAGAAATAGGTTTACTAAAGTCTTTTCTTTACAAAGTACTGTAATATATGAACAAAATTGTACATCTGAGTATAATAAGTGTCTAAAATGAAAACATGTAATCTCTCATATTGAGTGAAAGTGCTGTCAGTCACTGTATGTTAATAAGTACTCGGAGCGCCACAAAATAGCTGACTAACTGCTCAGACCCGTTGGGCCTTAGTGTATGTGTTGGACTTACTATTGTAATATTTCTTGTTTATGAGACATCTCCAAAGCATATGCACTCAGCAAGATGGGCGCCCTCTGGTTTCTAGAGGTTACTGTGCTATCAGCCGTGTCACATTAATACAGCTCAGTATCTTTTTTATTGAAACTATTAGCAATATATGAAAATTGTTAGTACCTCACTATTCCCTGATCCATCAATCCTCTTTATTGAGATTCTTCTCTTATAATTCTTGAGAAATTGCTAAAACATTATGAGAAATGTCTTTTCACACCATACTGAATAAAGTGACAATATTTCATGAAGTCAGCCCGTTATCCAAATCTGCTCTGAAATATGGATTCTGTCATATTACAAGTCTCACCTTTGCACTGAGCTTCATGAAAAACAATTGCACAGTTCTAACACATTGGTAATAATGCCTCAAATACTTTATTGTTAAAACATTAAAACAGCTCTGATCCAAAATCTAGGAAATTCTACAATGGACAATGCAATTGCAGATTTTAATATACTAGTTCAAATGTTGAGTCATCCTGCTAAACAATAAACAGGAAATGGCACTGAAAATGTGGCACAGCACACAGCAAGTCTGAATGCTTCTCCCAGTTCAACTGTGCCTGGAGTACATATGAAATGCATAATGAGGTTTCCATTGGAAACCAACACTTGGCGAAGGGAGTCGCCCTGAGTTGTAATTCGCACTATGTGTGAAGGGGCCCTAAAGGAGGACTAGCCTAAATTTGGCCTTTCGTGGTATGTTTCTGATGATTAATAAATCGATAAAATAAAAATTGATAAAGAACGTGTGTGATTGGTCAGAAGTTTTATGACATCATGATATGTACACCAAGCTTGCACGCTGTCGTCTCCCCTGTGGATTTTACATGCGAGCGAGAAATAATAGGAGAGCGTTTTAGTGAAAATGGGTGTGTTTTTGTGTGGCTCCCGGCTGTAACGAGGGATACAGAACAAATAATCTTAGCTATCATGCGCTACCGCTGAAAAATAAGGAAGGGCTAAGCGCGATAAAACTGAAGGACCCACCTGTTACTAGCTTCTCCAAAGTGTAGCGGCAGATTTGAGTGGGACTGCTGTGAAAGAGTTTTTCGAGCGGGGCTCATGGGTTCGAAACAAAAAAAAAATTTTTTTGCAGGACACTGTAATCCTGATGATATTTGACTTCAATGAGTGTATAAATGGTACAGTCAGCCCCAGACACAGAAAAACAGCCAGTTGCTGTCGTGAGCGCCGAGACAAAGCAAGAAAGGAGAATGTCTTTGCAGGAGGTGAGTCACAGTCATGATACTAATGATAATCTTTTTTTTTCTGGTTTGTGTGTGTGTGTGTGTGTGTGTGTATTGCAATGGCAGCCTGCACGGTGTATGTTATGCATGTTATAAATTTGTGATCAACAGTATAATTCATTTGGGTGGATCAACTGGATTGTTGTGACTGGCAGAAGCATGGAGAACCTTCCTTTTTCTGATGAGTTATATAAGTTTGCACGTGGGTAAGTGTAAATAAATGTGCAGTACAGTGCCTTGCTAATGGTATAGAAGGGAGAAGAGGAGAAAAAAAAATCACGAGAAGCTAAAACAACAGGATGATGGGCATTTTTACATAATCATTAACAATAAATTGAATATTAAAGGTTTTAAGAATTTAACGAATTGCATAATTGTTGGATCCAAAAAGGATGGGAACAGGTGAAAAATATTACAGTGATTTTCTTTCATCATAAAACAATAATGCGCCTTTACACATGGATGACCTCTGTAACTGCAAGGCTCCTCGGACACCATGGGGATAATAACAGAATTCTAAAGCAAAGCCGGCACACTGTGATGACCTGTAAGTTTTCATTAAAATCACCATTTTTCAAAGGCATATTGAATGTAATATATTATTAATTCATGTGAAAATTTAATTAGATTACTTATTGGTCAGAGCCTGGTTTGAGCAGAATAATAAGCTACGATTAAACATGAATGTTGAAGGCAAATGTCCATGCTGGAATGATAATGACTGAAATATTACTTTCATTTTACAGTTAAATGTTAGGAGAAATATGTCATCCTTCCTGTGCAGAGGTTTTCCTTAAGATTTATATTCCAGATTACTAGAAAAAAATATTTTGAGAGCCAAATCTACAATCATGCTTTTTATGTAGAATGTCCTTGTTGGACTGCTCTCTGGGACATCATGAGAATTGGGGAGATCCCCAAGAAGTTGTGGGACTCTGCTATGGGTTGGCTATGATGTGTTTCCCAAAGAAGACCGGCGTTCAACAGGGATGTGTCCTGGCTCCTACACTGTTCATTGCTTGAATGCACTGCATGTTGGGTAGGGTTGTGGAAACCAGTGACTGGGTGCTTTTGTTGGTGAGGGAAAGATGACAGACCTTGACTTTTTGACAATGCTGAAACTTAGTGGAATCAATAGATACTCTGATTGCAGCACTTAAGAAGCTGAGTGATGAATAGGAGTGTCTAGGTTTGAGATTGTCCTAGATAAAGACTAAGATTCAAGCTTTTAAGGACTTCCTGGACTCAGCCATCAGAAGTACAGTAGTGTTCAGAATAATAGTAGTGTGACTATGACTATGACTATGTGACTAAAAAGATTAATCCAGGTTTTGAGTATATTTCATGGGAAACAAGGTACCAGTAGATTCAATAGATTCTCACAAATCCAACAAGACCAAGGATTCATGATATGAACACTCTTAAGGCTATGAAATTGGGCTATTAGTAAAAAAAAAGGTAGAAAAGGGGGTGTTCACAATAATAGTGGCATCTGCTGTTGACGCTACAAACTCAAAACTATTATGTTCAAACTGCTTTTTTAGCAATCCTGTGAATCACTAAACTAGTATTTAGTTGTATAACCACAGTTTTTCATGATTTCTTCACATCTGTGAGGCATGGAGTCAACCAACTTGTGGCACCTTTCAGCTGTTATTCCACTCTAAGATTCATTCACATTTCTTGGTTTTGCTTCAGAAACAGCTTTTTTGATGTCACCCCACAAGTTCTCAATTGGATTTAGGTCCGGGGATTGGGCAGGCCACTCCAAAACATTCATTTTGTTGGTTTGGAACCAAGATTTTGCTCATTTACTAGTGTGCTTGGGGTCATTGTCTTGTTGAAACACCCATTTCAAGGGCATGTCCTCTTCGGCATAAGGCAACATGACCTCTTCAAATATTTTGACATCCAAACTGATCCATGATACCATAGTAGGAGAAACTTGCCCATATGATGATGCTTGCACCACCATGCTTCACTGTCTTCACTGTGAACTTTGGCTTGAATTCAGAGTTTGGGGGTCATCTCACAAACTGTCTGTGGCCCTTGGACCCAAAAAGAACAATTTTACTCTCATCAGTCCACAAAATATTCCTCCATTTCTCTTTAGGCCAGTTGATGTGTTCTTTGGCAAATTGTAACCTCTTCTTTTATTTAACAGAGGGACTTTGTGGGGGATTCTTGCACATAAATTAGCTTCACATGGGCATCTTCTGTCACAGCACTTACATGTAACTCCAGACTGTCTTTGATCATCCTGGAGCTGGTCAATGGGTGAACCTTTGCCATTCTGGTTATTCTTCTATCCATTTTGATGGTTGTTTTCCGTTTTCTTCCACGCATCTCTGTTTTTTTTTTTTTTTTTTGTCCATTTTAAAGCATTGGAGATCATTGTAGATGAACAGTCTATATTTTTTTGCACCTGCGTATAAGTTTTTCCCTCTCCAATCAACCTTTTAATCAAACTATGCTGTTCTTCTGAACAATGTCTTGAATGTCTCATTTTCCTCAGGCTTTCAAAGAGAAAAGCATGTTCAACAGGTGCTGGCTTCATCCTTACATAGGGGACACCTGATTCACACCTGTTTGTTCCACAAAACTGACAAACTCACTGACTGAATGCCACACTACTATTATTGTGAACACCCCCTTTTCTACTTTTTTACTAATAGCCCAATTTCATAGCCTTAAGTGTGTGCATATCATGAATGCTTGGTCTTGCTGGATTTGTGAGAATCTACTGAATCTACTGGTACCTTGTTTTCCATGTAACAATAAGAAATATACTCAAAGCCTGGATTAATCTTTTTAGTCACATAGCACTTCTATTATTCTGAACACCTGTATGTGGTGAAAAAGTTGAACTTGTAGAGCAGGGGTATTCAACTCATTCCAAAAAGGACAGAGAAGGTTCAGCTGATTAACTGATTCCATCTGCTCAAAGTGATATTAATCAGTGAAATCACCTGGTGGAGTGGGTGGTTGCAAAGAAAACCTGTACCCTCTCAGCCCTTTCTGGAACAAGTTTAATACCCCTGTTGTAGAGCCATTCACTTTTCTCAGAAATGACATTCATGTCTCTGGGTCCTCTGAGTCCTGGGTCCTTTTGAGATCAGGAGGAGACTGGGAAGAGATATGGAGCCATGAGGTTGATGGACAGAAGTGTTTGATGATGCAGATATCTTTGCAGGAGAACAAATGTCTGAGTCTGTTTGTTCCTAGTGCTTCCTGTCTTAATGTATGGTTGTGACACTTGGACAGTAACAAATGACCTAAGGCAAGGACTGGATGTCTCTGGTACTAGGTCTCTTCAGAGGATCCTTGGGTACCTTTCTGTCAAACAAGCGGCTACTTTGGGAGACGAAGATGAGGCACATCACTTGCATTGTGAGGGAGTGTCAGCTTCGGCATTTTAGCCATATGGTGTGTTTATCTGTGCATGCTCCAGCAGACAGGTGCCTGAGTGTTCAGGACTCAAGTGGGTGGAGAAGGTCAAGGGGACGCCCACATTTCACCTGGCCATGGCAAATACATGGTTGCTGTAGAGCAGGGGTTCTCAAGCCTGTCCCCAAGGACCTCTGAACCTGCACATTTTCCATCTCTCCCTGCTCTGCCACGAGATGATTTGCTAATTCAGGTGTCTGTTAGGAGATGATTGGCTGTGCACCTGAATTTGGTCAGGAAAAATAAAGTAGGGGGGCAAGGCTCTCGATTTACTGATCGATCTACGTTCCGACCCTCACTTATGGTCATGAGATTTGGCTCACGACCGAAAGAACGAGATCATGAGTACAAGCGGCCGAGATGAGTTTCCTCCGCAGGGTGGCTGGGCGCTCCCTTAGAGATAGGGTGAGGAGCTCGGTCACTCGGGAGGAGCTCCGAGTCGAGCCGCTGCTCCTCCACATCGAAAGGAGCCAGCTGAGGTGGCTCGGGCATCTTTTCCGGATGCCCCCTGGATGCCTCGCTGGAGATGTGTTCCAGGCACATCCCATCGGGAGGAGGCCCCGGGGAAGACCCAGGACACGCTGGAGGGACTACGTCTCTCGGCTGGCTTGGGAACGCCTTGGGGTTCCTCCGGAGGAGCTGGGGGAGGTGTGTGTGGATCGGGAGGTCTGTGCGGCTTTGCTTGAGCTGCTGCCCCCGTGACCCGACTCCGGATAAAGCTTAACAAAATGGATGGATGGATGGAAGATAAAGTCCAGGATTTATATTTGTATGCTGTTTAAAAAAAAAGACCAAAAATTACTGTATTTTGTTGTGATTTTCCATTGTGCTGCTGGTGCCTTTTACTGAAAAATGTAACCCTGAAATATTTTGAAATTATTCAATATTGCAGAAGCAACGTGAAGGTTAATATGAACAAGCAAATAAAGGCCCTAATAAATCAAGGGTCAAATGAACATGAAGCACTTAGACTTCCAATATAGCTGTAGTCTATGGCGCAAAAAGCAAAAGTTAATTTGTGATGAGGCTGTTCATTCACAGCTTGTTGATAAGCTACAGTATATAAACAGTATTTTTGGTGGCCTTGCACTGACAAGGATTCACTTATTCATTTTTAAAACATGAAATTTCAGCTACAGTCTTCTGGCACATAAAGACTCAAGTCCTAGTGTTGAGGACTCATCCAGCACTGGCACTGAGAAGGTCACATAGAATTTTGGCTCTCTGTTGGGACTGTTTACACAGAGACTGCTACCTGCTGCTTTGGACTTTGAACTAACAGTCTTTTTCAAGACTTTTTTACTTTTTACCTTTTTACTTTTTTTTACTTTTTTACTGTGCTCCAACGCCTAAGGAAGACCTCTAACGGTCGAAACATCGCGACGGAGCACTTTTTATCAGCTAACTTTCATCAGCGTTGGCAAGCTAACTAGCTTGCTAACGCTTTCGTTTTTATTTTATTTTAGCACCGTTGTCGTGCGTTCGCTGTTGTCGTGCGTTACCTGTGCTGCTTCATGGCCTGTTTGGTGCCTTAATTAAGGCACTCCTTCTGCTGAATCACCTCTAAATTATTACACATTATTCACTTTGTGTGTTTTTAGGAATCCGCTAGGTTGCATAGCTACTAGCTCTTAGCCGATTTAGCATGGCGGCTTCTCCTGTCTCTCCCGTACTTTTCTGCTCTGGGTGTGAAATGTTTAGTTATTCCTCGGCCTCCTTTAGCAGTAACGGTACTTGTAATAAGTGCAGCTTATTCGTAGCTTTGGAGGCCAGGCTGGGCGAATTGGAGACTCGGCTCCGCACCGTGGAAAATTCTACAGCTAGCCAGGCTCCTGTAGTCGGTGCGGACCAAGGTAGCTTAGCCGCCGTTAGTTCCCCCCTGGCAGATCCCGGGCAGTCGGGAAAGCAGGCTGACTGGGTGACTGTGAGGAGGAAGCGTAGCCCTAAACAGAACGTGTACACCGTCAACCCGTTCACATCTCTAACCGTTTTTCCCCACTCGACGATACACTCGCCGAGGATCAAACTCTGGTTATTGGCGACTCTGTTTTGAGAAATGTGAAGTTAGCGACACCGGCAACCATTGTCAATTGTCTTCCGGGGGCCAGAGCAGGCGACATCGAAGGACATTTGAAATTGCTGGCTAAGGCTAAGCGTAAATTTGGTAAGATTGTAATTCACGTCGGCAGTAATGACACTCGGTTACGCCAATCGGAGGTCACTAAAATTAACATTAAATCGGTGTGTAACTTTGCAAAAACAATGTCGGACTCTGTTGTTTTCTCTGGGCCCCTCCCCAATCAGACCGGGAGTGACATGTTTAGCCGCATGTTCTCCTTGAATTGCTGGCTGTCTGAGTGGTGTCCAAAAAATGAGGTGGGCTTCATAGATAATTGGCAAAGCTTCTGGGGAAAACCTGGTCTTGTTAGGAGAGACGGCATCCATCCCACTTTGGATGGAGCAGCTCTCATTTCTAGAAATCTGGCCAATTTTCTTGGATCCTCCAAACTGTGACTGTCCAGCGTTGGGACCAGGAGGTAGAGCTGTGGTCTTATACACCTCTCTGCAGCTTCTCTCCCCCTGCCATCCCCTCATTACCCCATCCCCGTAGAGACGGTGCCTGCTCCCAGACCACCAATAACCAGCAAAAATCTATTTAAGCATAAAAATTCAAAAAGAAAAAATAATATAGCACCTTCAATTGCACCACAGACTAAAACAGTTAAATGTGGTCTATTAAACATTAGGTCTCTCTCTTCTAAGTCCCTGTTGGTAAATGATATAATAATTGATCAACGTATTGATTTATTCTGCCTAACAGAAACCTGGTTACAGCAGGATGAATATGTTAGTTTAAATGAGTCAACACCCCCGAGTCACACTAACTGTCAGAATGCTCGTAGCACGGGCCGGGGCGGAGGATTAGCAGCAATCTTCCATTCCAGCTTATTAATTAATCAAAAACCTAGACAGAGCTTTAATTCATTTGAAAGCTTGTCTCTTAGTCTTGTCCATCCAAATTGGAAGTCCCAAAAACCAGTCTTATTTGTTATTATCTATCGTCCACCTGGTCGTTACTGTGAGTTTCTCTGTGAATTTTCAGACCTTTTGTCTGACTTAGTGCTTAGCTCAGATAAGATAATTATAGTGGGCGATTTTAACATCCACACAGATGCTGAGAATGACAGCCTCAACACTGCATTTAATCTATTATTAGACTCTATTGGCTTTGCTCAAAAAGTAAATGAGTCCACCCACCACTTTAATCATATCTTAGATCTTGTTCTGACTTATGGTATGGAAATAGAAGACTTAACAGTATTCCCTGAAAACTCCCTTCTGTCTGATCATTTTTTTAATAACATTTACATTTACCCTGATGGACTACCCTGCAGTGGGGAATAAGTTTCATTACACTAGAAGTCTTTCAGAAAGTGCTGTAACTAGGTTTAAGGATATGATTCCTTCTTTATGTTCTCTAATGTTATATACCAACACAGAGCAGAGTAGCTACCTAAACTCTGTAAGGGAGTTAGAGTATCTCGTCAATAGTTTTACATCCTCATTGAGGACAACTTTGGATGCTGTAGCTCCTCTGAAAAAGAGAGCTTTAAATCAGAAGGACATCTTTTTACTCATCACTAATTGAAGAAAATAAGAACAACCCCAGGTTTCTTTCAGCACTGTAGCCAGGCTGACAAAGAGTCAGAGCTCTATTGAGCTGAGTATTCCATTAACTTTAACTAGTAATGACTTCATGACTTTCTTTGCTAACAAAATTTTGACTATTAGAGAAAAAATTACTCATAACCATCCCAAAGATGTATCGTTATCTTTGGCTGCTTTCAGTGATGCCGGTATTTGGTTAGACTCTTTCTCTCCGATTGTTCTGTCTGAGTTATTTTCATTAGTTACTTCATCCAAACCATCAACATGTTTATTAGACCCCATTCCTGCCAGGTTGCTCAAGGAAGTCCTACCATTATTTAATGCTTCAATCTTAAATATGATCAATCTATCTTTGTTAGTTGGCTATGTACCACAGGCTTTTAAGGTGGCAGTAATTAAACCATTACTTAAAAAGCCATCACTTGACCCAGCTATCTTAGCTAATTATAGGCCAATCTCCAACCTTCCTTTTCTCTCAAAGATTCTTGAGAGGGTAGTTGTAAAACAGCTAACTGATCACCTGCAGAGGAATGGTCTATTTGAAGAGTTTCAGTCAGGTTTTAGAATTCATCATAGTACAGAAACAGCATTAGTGAAGGTTACAAATGATCTTCTTATGGCTTCGGACAGTGGACTTATCTCTGTGCTTGTTCTGTTAGACCTCAGTGCTGCTTTGATACTGTTGACCATAAAATTTTATTACAGAGATTAGAGCATGTCATAGGTATTAAAGGCACTGCGCTGCGGTGGTTTGAATCATATTTGTCTAATAGATTACAGTTTGTTCATGTAAATGGGGAATCTTCTTCACAGACTAAAGTTAATTATGGAGTTCCACAAGGTTCTGTGCTAGGACCAATTTTATTCACTTTATACATGCTTCCCTTAGGCAGTATTATTAGACGGTATTGCTTAAATTTTCATTGTTACGCAGATGATACCCAGCTTTATCTATCCATGAAGCCAGAGGATACACACCAATTAGCTAAACTGCAGGATTGTCTTACAGACATAAAGACATGGATGACCTCTAATTTCCTGCTTTTAAACTCAGATAAAACTGAAGTTATTGTACTTGGCCCCACAAATCTTAGAAGCATGGTGTCTAACCAGATCTTTACTCTGGATGGCATTTCCCTGACCTCTAGTAATACTGTGAGAAATCTTGGAGTCATTTTTGATCAGGATATGTCATTCAAAGCGCATATTAAACAAATATGTAGGACTGCCTTTTTGCATTTACGCAATATCTCTAAAATCAGAAAGGTCTTGTCTCAGAGTGATGCTGAAAAACTAATTCATGCATTTATTTCCTCTAGGCTGGACTATTGTAATTCATTATTATCAGGTTGTCCTAAAAGTTCCCTAAAAAGCCTTCAGTTGGTTCAGAATGCTGCAGCTAGAGTACTGACGGGGACTAGCAGGAGAGAGCATATCTCACCCGTGTTGGCCTCTCTTCATTGGCTTCCTGTTAATTCTAGAATAGAATTTAAAATTCTTCTTCTTACTTATAAGGTTTTGAATAATCAGGTCCCATCTTATCTTAGGGACCTCGTAGTACCATATTACCCCATTAGAGCGCTTCGCTCTCAGACTGCAGGCTTACTTGTAGTTCCTAGGGTTTGTAAGAGTAGAATGGGAGGCAGAGCCTTCAGCTTTCAGGCTCCTCTCCTGTGGAACCAGCTCCCAATTCAGATCAGGGAGACAGATACCCTCTCTACTTTTAAGATTAGGCTTAAAACTTTCCTTTTCGCTAAGGCTTATAGATAGGGCTGGATCAGGTGACCCTGGACCATCCCTTGGTTATGCTGCTTTAGACGTAGACTGTGGGGGGGTTCCCATGATGCACTGTTTCTTTCTCTTTTTGCTCCGTATGCATCACTCTGCATTTAATCATTAGTGATCGATCTCTGCCCCCCTCCACAGCATGTCTTTTTCCTGTTTCTTTCCCTCAGCCCCAACCAGTCTCAGCAGAAGACTGCCCCTCCCTGAGCCTGGTTCTGCTGGAGGTTTCTTCCTGTTAAAAGGGAGTTTTTCCTTCCCACTGTAGCCAAGTGCTTGCTCATAGGGGGTCGTTTTGACCGTTGGGGTTTTTCATAATTATTGTATGGCCTTCCCTTACAATATAGAGCGCCTTGGGGCAACTGTTTGTTGTGATTTGGCGCTATATAAAAAAAAAGTTGATTGATTGATTGATTGATCTATTTTGATCTGACCAGAAGTGCAAAAGACAAAAGTTGCACTACGCATACCTTCTCCAGTCGTAGAAACAGAAGCTGACCTGTTAACTTCACTTGCTAACAGATGGTCCGTACTAACACTAACGCTAACGCTCAGTCCATACTATCAACACATCGGTCTGGTATTTCCCCGTACAAAACTCACAGTCGGTTAATAATCCTTTATTATTATTCAGGAACAGCATACATGCGGCCACGTCATTCTGTACTGACCTGATCCTGTCAGATCTCAGAAGTTAAGCAGAGTTGATCCAACCCGGTCTCATGGCAAGTCGTGATTCAGCAGCATGAAATATACATTAATCTATTGGTTTGTGATATTGTGACGAAAAGCACCTCATTTTCGTCACGGGAACATGAATTCATTCCCCGTCACAAAAATTTGACTAATTTCGTCACGGGAGCATGAAACAAAACAAAACAAAACAAAAACAAAACAAACGTGAGACTGGGCTGTTAATGCTGATTAAGTGTTTGGCTGGAGGAACCTAAAGCCCTGTATATACTTATGTTTCTCCATGTAAAACTGAAATTGGACCAGGGAGGGCTTCTGGTGTAAAACCTGTGCCAAATTCCAGTGCAGGTCTGATCTGGAACACTGAACTCAATTTTGCAGAGTCCCTCATGTCAAATTTTTCCCCATGTCTACCATTTACAGCCCAGTGTCACATTTTTTTCGTGCTCCCGTCACGAAATGAGTAAAATTTTCATTACAGGGTTTTTTTTTAACTCACTATTACTAACCCTACTCCTCCATAACCTAACCCTACTCCTTCCCCCAACCCTAACCATAACCACCCAGACACCCCCCCAGGCTTCACTTTTAATTTTGTGCAGCCATCACGGCATGAATGAGAATGACTTCGTGCTGCCGTGACGAAAATGAGGCGCTTTTCGTCGCAATATCACAACCCAATACATTAATGCATATTTCATGCTCCTGAATCACGACATGCTGTGAAACAGGTTTGACTATTTAATAGCATGCACAGTGAATCCTGAAGTGATGCGTGTTGAGATTTGGCACAAGTTTTACGCTGGCACACCTCCAGTTGTACATGGAGAGATGTGGTCTCCTGGCCAAGTACTAATCAGGATCTGCTCTGCTTAACTTCTGAGATCTGACTGGATGAGGTGTGCACAGAATGGCACAGCTGCACATGCATGCCCGCAATAGTAATGTGAAAAAAAAAAACATTTTGAAAAATGAAACACCGCCCTTCAGTCACAGCTTTTCTGTCATTTAAAAAAAATTGAATTAGCTTTTGAATGACATGATTATCTATTCTCATTCCTGAATGTTAGTTTATCACAAAACTAGGAGGTTGGATGACAAGCACCGAATTAACAGGACAGTGGACAGACTTTGTGGACTCATTTTGCTGAAGCATATATACACAAAATATGCGCTGTAATCTCTACTGTCGCATTTCTGGCAAAGAAAATGAAGTGAACTGGGTTTTTTTTTTTTTTTTTTTTTTAGTTTTGTCCTGCTTGAATAAAATATTTGTGTAATGAGGCTTCAAATAAGTTCTGCCTTCAATAATAATGTGAACATCTATGGTAATTACATTATTATTCTCCTCTCATATCCTCCCGACGGCCAGATAAAGAATTTATATTTTCATGTGAATGCATTTTGGGAATGTAATTAAATTAGTGTGTGAATAATGCTGTTTGTAATAAAAGTTAGCATTATGTTACAAACATACCGAATTACTCATCAGTTTCCTGAGTAGCTGAATGTCCAACTGAGTCATTAAATGACTGGAATTACTTAGGTCCGATTCACATGCCAAAATTAAAGACAACCAATTGGACTTGTTAACCCACTTAAAAACTAAACCATTGGCTACTAATAGGCCATTGGCCAGCATGGCCCTGTGTGCACCCCCCCCCACCCTACAACCCTATAAATTTGGTATCATTACAAAGCTTAGGATATTGACTCACTTATTAGGTTTACAGTTTCGCTGCCGTGTTTAGTGGAACAATAACCTTATTTATCACTGCGGCGACGGATCAACTCCTCAACTAAGACTGAACTCGAAGCTAGACTGCCTGATATCTTAGCTTCACATGTGGAAAATGCCCAATCAGTAGACAGTCTTGTGGATAGTTTAAACTCAGTGCTCAAAACTACACTCAACATGATTGCGCCACCTTTATTCAAACCACTCTCCCCCAAAACACAGTCACCTTGGTTCAAGGATTACTTGCGTGACTTCAAGCATAAGGCTAGAGGTCTAGAATGGAAATGGCGTAGATCAAAATTAGAAGTATTCCAACTTGCATGGTGTGATGCTATCTTAGACTATGAACATGGACTACTGGCTACAAAGTGGACCTATTACTCTGATTTGATCAACAAAAACAAGCATAACTCAAAGTTCTTGTTTGACACGGTGGCAACACTTATTCATAGACAACCACCTATAAGTCGCTCTCATTTTACAGCACAAAATTTCTTGGATTACTTCGAGAAGAAAATAGATAACATTAGGTTAAACATATCCCAACATGCCTTAACCCAGCCACTACACCCTGTTATTGAGGTGGGTGCCATTACTGAGGTGTTACCTAGATTTACAGAATTTGATAGTATCTCACTAGATGTGCTGACAAAACTCGTAACGTCTACAAAAAGCACAACCTGCGTATTTGATGCTATACCAACAAAACTGTTTAAGGACCTGTGGCCCACTCTTGAGCCGACTGTGCTGGAAAATATTAATCTCTCATTAACCTCTGTATCTGTTCCTAAATGTTTCAAATCTGGAGTGATTAAACCATGACTTAAGAAACCAACTTTTGACCCTAGTGTATTGAAAAACTACAGGCTGATATCAAATCTATCATTTTGCTCTAAAATTCTGGATAAGGTGGTTTCACAGCAGCTCATGGACCACCTTATTGAGAATAATCTTTTTGAGCCACTGCAATCTGTTTTTAGAAAATATCATTCCACAGAGACGGCTCTCACTAAAGTGATGAATGATCTTCTGCTTGCAATGGATTTGGACACCACTACAGTTCTGGTGCTGTTTGATCTTAGTGCTACATTTGATTACATGGATCATCATATTCTACTTGATAGGCTGGATAATCATTTTGGGATTACTGGGAGTGCCCTTGCATGGTTGACATCACACCTGACCAGTCATTCTCATTGTGTTTTGTACAATAACACTACCTCTAACCTTTGTGAAATGAAATCTGGGGTTCCACAGGGGTCCGTCTTAGGCCCCCTGCTTTTTTGTTTTTATATAGCACACCATGGGCACATATTGTGATGTTTTGGCATTACCTTTCATCGCTATGCTGATACTCACTTATACATGCTGATAACTGATGGTAATCTCATCTACATAAAATCCTTAGAAGATTGCCTTGCATCAGTGAAAAGCTGGATTTCTAGAAACTTCCTACTTCTAAACTCTGATAAGACTGAAATGATAGTTCTTGGTCCAGTGAAACATTGACATCAATTTGACCGGTTAACGCTTAGCCAAGGCTCGTGTGTCATACATCACACTGACAAAGTCAGGAACCTTGGGGTAATTTTTGATCCTTCATTGTTCTTTGACCTCCACATTAGAGATATTATGAGGACTGCTTTCTTCCACCTGTGAAACATAGCAAAAATTTGTCCCATCCTGTCTATGGTTGATGCTGAGACCCTGATTCATGCATCTATCTTTTCTATAACTACCAATGCGGACCTGGCAATATCCGCTGTGGCGACCCCGATCACAAAATGGTAGCAGCTGAAAGAACAACAATAATAAATCTAACTGGAAACTCATCTGATGGTTTGATTTTCCTATATGCAGCAGGGAAAATTTTATTCTATTTAAAATTTAAAGAAATTAAGCCCCTTCTGCTACTCCTTTGTTTTCACTTGGGGTCTCCACAGCAGATCCAAAGTAGATTCGCTGTGCACAAGTTGTTTTTTTTTTTTACACTGGATGTTCTTCCTTGCGCAACTACACGACATGGAGAATGGGTGGGGTAGCCTTGAAATGGGAACCTTCCACATGGGGCACAAGTGCACTTAAGTGCTTGGCCACCACCTCCTGCCTTATTTAATTTAAAATACAGTGGTCCCCCGCTGTAACGCGGTTCACCTTTCGCGGCCTCGCAGTTTCGCGGATTTTTTTTTGTCCAATTTTGCATGCTTTTTTTTTTTTTTTTTACAGCGCATTGTGTTCTGCGTCCTCATCAAGCAGGCCGGTCACGGCACCATTCTGCGTGTCTGTTTATAAGAATCTTCTTACCCAGAAGAAAAAACAGCGCCAACAACTACCCATAACTGTGTTACTCAGAAAAAGACACCTGCACCAAGTTGTCACTCAGTGGAAAAAGATGCGACAGCGGAGCGACGCCAGGATGAAGAGGCACGATCAGAGTAACTGTGAAATACTGGTCAGTCACTATTAATAATTTCTTATGTGTCCAACCTTGTAGGTTGATCGTTAAAATTAAATTTATTAGTTCTAAAAGCCATCATAATTATTTATAGGAAAACGTTCTATTTTTAATTTCTCAAACAAATGTTTGAGCCTGAAAACAGGTTGGTCTTATTTTTCTACTAAGGTTTGAACTTTGAGAGTGTTTACACAGGAGAGGGAAGTGAGAAAATGTTAATGCCTGTTTGAGAAAAGTGTATAAAGTGTTTAGTGAGGGGTTTTACAGCCTTAAAACGTCTATAATAATTGTAAAAAATAATGCTGACTACTTCGTGGATTTTGCCTATTGCGGGTTATTTTTAGAATGTAACTCCCGCGATAAACGAGGGACCACGGTATACACTTATTGTGAAAACCTCAAGTGACCTGGATTTTGAGAAGTTGTGGGGTATATCTTTTATCTGAACCTTAGGGGGGTGACCTATATGAATGGTTGTTTTCAAAGGTTTCATTACATTTCCTGGGGTAAACATGCACACAGTAATGTCCATAGGGATCCTCTGTTACCAAACACTCCTAATGACATTTTCACCTGTTCAGTGCCAACAGAACAGAAGTGCTTTACTCTGAGTGTTAGCCCGTGATGGTGTTTGTGGCCAAAATCAATACTGCACAGATTACACTCATTTTTGTCCCGAGTGAAAAGATGAACCCCACAACTTCTATAACCCAAGGCCAGATTGAAAAATGTCAGACTTGCCCTTTAAGAGGGAGCTGAGACTCCAGGCGGGAACCAGGGGACTAAACGATTGACTGACATTGAAAACCAACTTACTAATATCCTTATTTTCTGTCTAGGGGACAAAATTCTCTGACTGATGGTGTAACTGCCTGAATAAATTAGGAATTTATTGCACAAAAATCCTTCACTCTTTATTTCTTTGCTCTCTCTTTGTCTCTCATATGTCCTTGCGTTGCAGTGACCTATCCTCATTCATATTATCTTGTACAATTACCTCTCTGTTGCTAGGAGACATCTAGAAGACATTTCACACTGTGTTGTTGTGGTCATCAAGGTCTCTGGTGGGTAGACGGGTCTCTGCTGCATGTGTGCACAGTGGCAGTCGTGACTGTTTGGTCGTGACTGTTTAATGTCAAAGTGAGAACTCGACACAAGCTAACAGCACATCTTGGAAATGTCTGGCTTTTATTTTTCCTCCTGTATCTCCTTTTATAAGACTCTAGGGGTCTTGTGTCACCCCAGGAACCAGGCCTGTGAGTCATTTTCTGGTCTTTGATTGTCTTATCATGCATTTTATGTAATCCAACATCTCAAAACCTACATGACAATATGGTAAATTGTTGGCAGAGTTGACTGAAAAATGATAACCAAAGGATATTGCTTCAGCCGGTAACACTCAAATGAATTAAACCTGCCCAAATTAAGCTAACAAGTTGGCAAAAGTACTTCTGAGTGATTTAATCAATTTAAGTGTTGCCAATTAAAACACTTTAATAGAAATGTCACTGCACCCATCACAAAAAAGATATTTGCTAACTGCCTAACTTGTCTTAACTTGTCACAGTCTTAAAGGATCCCTGAAAGGACACACTACTAGATTTACCCCCCTTTTACATCTTTCCATCAATTACCACAAACTCCAATTGGTTTAATTACACCTGAACAAGAGACAGAGAGGACCCCGGGAAGAGTTTTTGCAGTCTTTGTAGAAGAATGAAGGTCCAGGTCTTTAGGGTTAGGGTGCTTCCTGTCTTACTGTATGGTTGTGAGCCTTTGACGCTAACCAGTGACCTCTCTGACGATTCGAAGTCTTTAGTACCTGGGCTCTTCGGAGGATCTTTGGGTACCATTGTGAATTGATTGACATCAAATATATGATTACTTAGAGAGACTCAGATCAGATTGCATTGTGAGGGAATGTCAGCGATAACATTTGAGTCATTTGACACATTTCTCTGTACATGATCCAGGGCATAGGTACCTCACTGTTTAGGTTCCTAGTGGCTGGAGAAGGCCAAGGGCAGGTTGATGGCTACCTTAGAGGTGGGGATGGATCAGTTGTCCGCTGGGACTGGGGGAAGTTTCATGGTGTGGGAATGCGGTGATGACAGCAAATGCTCTCAGAGTTGACTTGCAAACAAGTTTGGGTGGAGTATATATAGTCATCACCCTGTTCATGTATCTGCCCATGAGTCTTGTAAACACAACTCTTCATAAACCAGTTGGATTTCATTGGAAATTCAGGCAATTCACCCCAAAGAGTTTACTACCAAGATGTGTAATATAGTGAAGCAACTAGTATATCAGAACAGGGGAACACATTTGGTACACTTCTCCCAGGTGTCTATATACGAGTATATATATTTTAACCACCTCACACCTCATTCTCAGAGCAGTCATATTCTTTTTTTTTTTCTCTATTGCAGCATGCTTATTTTTCTTTTATTAAAAAACAAAAACCTTTTTCCACAGACTTTAGGTTCGTTTAGATCAACCCAGTCACATTTTTTTTGTGCTCCCATGACAAAATGAGTCAAATTTTCATGACAGGGTTTTTTTTTAACTAACTCTTCCTAACCCTTCTCCTACCCCCGACCTCAACCATAACCATAACCTAATCTTACTCCTTCCCCCCACCTTAACCATAACTACCCCTGAACCCCCCACCCCCCGCGCGTCACTTTTAATTTCGTGCAGCCATCACTGAATGAATTAGAATGAATTTGTGCTGCTGTGACGAAAATGAGGTGCTTTTCATCGCAATATCACGAACCAATAGATTAATGTATATTTCGTGCTGCTGAATCACGACTTGCCTTGAAACCAGATTGTTTAGATAGAACTTTATTAATCCCTTGGGAAGACTCTACATACTCCCGACGGCACTACACAGGGTAAGAAGCACACAAAGTATCAAAAGTGAAAGTAAAAAAAAAAAAAAGTTTGCAAATGTAAATACACCAATATTAAGTTAAATTCCAGACATACTGATCACTACTGGTTTACTGGCTACTACTGTTCCTCTCATTCCCGTCCTCTGTCTTCCTGTTGCTCCTCCTCCCCCTGAGTGAGGAGTTGTACAGTCTGATGGCCTGAGGGACAAAGGAGTTTTTCAGTCTATTGGTCCTGCACTTGTGAAGGAGCAGTCTGTGGCTGAAGAGGCTCCTCTGGTTGCTGATGACGGTGTGCAGAGGGTGACTAACATCGTCCATAATGTCCAGCAGTTTGTCCAGTGTTCTCTTCTCTGCCACTGTCATTCAGAGAGTCCAGCTTCATGTCAACCACAGAGCCATCCCTCCTTATCAGTTTGTCCAGCCTGGATGTATCCTTCTTGGATGTGCCCAGCATGCCATGCTGTGAAAGAGGACGCTGGCTATTACTGACGGGTAGACCATCCACAGGAGTTTTCCTGTAGATGTTAAATGACCGCAGCCTCCTCAGAAAGTACAGCCTGCTCTGTCCCTTCCTGTACAAGTGGTTGGTGTGGGTTGTCCAGGCCAGTTTGCCAGCTTGCAATAGGGATACAACCCCCTGAAATATATTCGTCATTTTTAGATGGCTGTTTTAAATATATTCAGAATACAAATGCAATTTAAAATCTTCTCACAGAGTGTTCAGGATGTGGAAACTATAAATCATCAGCCTAGTTGCTTGAGCTTTTCAAGAGGTATTATTCTGTCTTTTGAATTTTGTCATTTGTTCTGTACCTGCACAAGGCTACCTGACAAGAAAATGGTGCGGTTTGAACCATTCCTTGACCTCTATAATGTGATTTGTCCCAAACCTTGGGGATGTGTTTATTGCAGCTCCCTAGTAAGTGGATTTGAGCTTCAGTGCAACTCTGAAGGAATAGAATGAAGATTTGCTTTATCTTGGACATTTTCATGATAAAATTACAAGACAAATTTAAAAATAAAACAAAACTATAAACAGACCTGAAAGCAGAATGTAACAAATGATGAATAGTAAAACATTTCCTGAAAGATAGTACAGCAGTTTTACGCAGCAGTTTTTTTGCTCCCTGTTTGATTTTTTTTCTACTGATTTATTCACTCCTTTATTATTTGTTAGCTCTCACTGTATTTTTTTCAGTACTTTCAATGACACATCACAAAGCCGCATTACGGAAACAGCAGGAATTGCTGGAGACCCGCACAGCATCCTGGTAAACTAAGCACATTATCATTAAAATCTAATTCATCTTGTTGTGAAAGTGTAGGTTCACGGACCCACAACAGGGGGCGTAATGAACGGACAATGGAGAAAGGTGAACAACAAGTTTTACTGTTGTGAAACGAGCACAACGAATACAACAATTAACAATTTGGGGTCGAATCCGCTGGTGTCGTGTGGGCAGGCTCGAAGGTAGGAGACGTCCGTCTCAGTCGAACCGGAACCACCCAGATCTCCTCTGCCACCGAACCCTGGAAATACTGGAACCGCCAAGTCCCGAATTCCCAGGTGGCCACTGCCTCCGCTCGTCGGATCCGGTACTGCTGGCGGGAGAGAGCAACAACACACAGGTGTGGATGCGACAGCACCCAGTAACGGAGAGGGGAGAAGCCGCCTCCACCTCTTGTCAAAGTACAGCAGGAAGGTGAGTACTTATCCAAGCAATGAAGCTATCAGTAGTCAACAGTCCTGAAAAGGTTTAACAAGTTTAGCTGGTTGTTCAGAATATAAATGCAGAGAATATTACCTCAGTCTTAGGCGATATCTCGGCACTGAGGTGGAGACGCCGTCCTCCTGATATACCTCTGTGCTGAGTGGAACAGCTGTGTCTGGTGATGGGTGACAGCTGTCACCCAGGCTACTCCCATAAGGCGGCAGCGCCCTCTGGTGCCTGGAGCCCGCACTCCAGGCAGGGCGCCCTCTGGTGGTGGTGGGCCAGCAGTACCTCCTCTTCAGCGGCCCACACAACAGGACCCCCCCCTCAACGGGCGCCTCCTGGCGCACGACCGGGCTTGTCCGGATGGCGACGGTAGAAGTCGGCCAGGAGGGCCGGGTCCAGGATGAAGCCCTTCTTCACCCAGGAGCGCTCCTCGGGTCCGTACCCCTCCCAGTCCACCAGATACTGAAAACCCCGGCCCATCCGACGGACATCAAGGAGCCGGCGGACAGTCCAAGCCGGTGCTCCGTCGATGATCCGGGCAGGAGGCGGCGCCGGACCCGGGGTGCAGAGGGGTGAGGTGTGAAGGGGCTTGATCCGGGAAACATGAAAAACTGGATGGATCCGCAGTGAGGCCGGAAGCTGGAGCCTCACTGCGGCGGGGTTGATGACCTTGAGGATCTTATAAGGTCCGATGTACCGTTCTTGGAGTTTCGGTGAGTCAACCTGTAGAGGAATGTCCTTGGTGGACAACCAGACCTCCTGCTCAGGACGATACTTGGGGGCCGGGGCTCGCCGCCGGTCTGCATGTTTCTTCGCCCTCGTCCGGGCCTGCAACAAGGCAGAGCGGGCGGCACGCCACACCCGACGGCACTTCCGTAGGTGGGCCTGGACCGAGGGCACACCGACCTCTCCCTCAACCACCGTAAACAAGGGGGGCTGATACCCCAAGCACACCTCAAACGGGGAGAGGCCGGTGGCTGATGACACTTGGCTGTTGTGGGCGTACTCGATCCAGGCCAGGTGGGTACTCCAGGCCGTCGGGTGCGCGGCTGTCACACAGCGAAGTGTCTGCTCCAGTTCCTGATTCGCCCGCTCTGCCTGCCCGTTGGTCTGGGGGTGGTACCCAGACGAGAGGCTGACCGTGGCCCCCAGTTCCCGGCAGAAGCTCCTCCAGACATGTGAGGTGAACTGGGGACCGCGATCGGAGACGATGTCTGATGGTATGCCATGCAGACGGACGACGTGGTGGACCAGGAGGTCCGCTGTCTCCTGGGCCGTTGGGAGCGTCGGGAGGGCCACGAAGTGGGCCGCCTTGGAGAAACGGTCCACTATCGTGAAGACGACGGTGTTTCCCTGGGACGGCGGGAGACCCGTGACGAAGTCCAGACCGATGTGGGACCAGGGGCGATGAGGCACGGGCAGTGGCTGTAGCTGCCCTGAGGTCCTTCTGTGGTCGGCCTTGCCCCTGGCGCAGGTGGTACAGGCCTGGACGTAGTCCCGGACGTCGGCCTCCAGGGATGCCCACCAGAAGCGTTGCCGGACGACTGTCACGGTCCTACGCACCCCTGGGTGACAGGAGAGCTTCGAACCGTGACAGAAGTCCAGGACTGCAGCCCTAGCCTCTGGTGGGACGTATAGTCTGTTCTTTGGTCCGTTCCCGGGGTCCGGGACACGGGTCAGGGCCTCCCGGACGGTCTTCTCCACGTCCCAGGTGAGGGCGGCCACGATAGCGGACTCCGGGATGATGGGATCCGGGGGATCCGACGGTTCCGTTTTGACTTCATCTTCGTGCACCCGGGACAATGCATCCGACCTCTGATTCTTGGTCCCGGGACGGTAGGTAATCCGGAAGTCAAAACGGCCAAAGAACAGTGACCAGCGGGCTTGCCTGGGGTTCAGCCGCTTGGCGGTCCTGATATACTCCAGGTTCCGATGGTCAGTGAAAACCGTGAATGGCACGGCTGTTCCCTCCAACAGATGTCTCCACTCTTCAAGGGCCTCTTTCACAGCAAGGAGTTCCCGATTGCCGACGTCATAGTTCCGTTCAGCGGGGGTCAACCTGCGAGAAAAATAGGCACACGGGTGAAGGACCTTATCGGTCTTCCCGCTCTGGGAGAGCACCGCTCCTATCCCTGAGTCCGAGGCATCCACTTCAACCACTAACTGGCGGCTAGGATCGGGCTGCACCAGAACTGGTGCAGACGAGAAGCGCCGTTTCAACTCCTTGAACGCGGCTTCGCAACGATCCGACCAGGTGAAGGGGACTTTTGGTGAGGTCAGGGCTGTCAGGGGGCTAACTACCTGACTATAGCCCTTAATGAACCTCCTGTAGAAATTAGCAAAACCGAGGAACTGTTGCAGCTTCCTACGGCTTGTAGGTTGGGGCCAATCTCTCACCGCCGCAACCTTGGCCGGATCAGGGGCGACGGAGTTAGAGGAGATGATGAACCCCAGGAAGGACAAAGAAGTGCGGTGGAATTCACACTTCTCGCCCTTCACAAACAGGCGGTTCTCCAACAACCGCTGCAGAACCTGACGGACATGCCGGACATGAGTCTCAGGATCCGGGGAAAAGATGAGTATATCGTCCAGATACACGAAGACGAACCGGTGCAGGAAGTCCCGCAGGACATCATTTACCAACGCTTGGAAGGTCGCGGGAGCATTAGTGAGACCGAACGGCATGACCAGGTACTCAAAATGGCCCAACGGGGTGTTAAATGCCGTCTTCCATTCGTCTCCCTTCCGGATCCGAACCAAATGATACGCATTCCTAAGATCAAGTTTGGTGAAGATATTGGCTCCATGCAAGGGGGTGAACACTGAATCCAACAGGGGCAACGGGTATCGATTGCGAACCGTGATTTCGTTCAACCCCCTATAATCAATGCATGGACGAAGCCCGCCATCCTTTTTACCCACAAAAAAGAAACCAGCACCCATCGGAGAGGTGGAATTCCGGATCAACCCGGCAGCTAATGAGTCCCGGATGTAGGTCTCCATTGATTCACGCTCCGGCCGTGAGAGGTTGTACGGGAACTCACTGCCTGGAACCAAATCAATGGCACAATCATACGGGCGGTGGGGAGGAAGCGTGAGAGCCAGATCCTTGCTGAACACGTCAGCGAGGTCATGGTACTCCGCCGGCACCACCTTCAGATTGGGCGGGACTCGGACCTCCTCCTTAGCTTGGGAGCCGGGAGGAACCGAGGAACCTAGACACTCCCGATGGCAGGTTTCGCTCCACTGAACCACTACCCCGGACGGCCAATCGATCCGGGGATTGTGCTTTAGCATCCATGGAAACCCCAAAACCACACGGGAGGTGGCCTGAGTCACAAAGAACTCGATCACCTCCCGGTGGTTACCTGACACCACCAGAGTTACTGGAGGTGTCTTATGCGTGATTGGTGGGAGTAGGGAGCCATCTAGTGCCCGAACCTGCACAGGCGAGGTAAGAGCCACCAGAGGGAGCCCTATCTCCCTGGCCCATCTACTGTCAAGCAGATTCCCCTCAGAGCCCGTGTCCACCAGTGCTGGGGCCTTCAGGGTTGAATCCTCAAACAGGATCGTGACTGGGAGTCGTGTAGCAATGTGGGTGTGTCCCACGTGAATGTTTTGGCCCACCCCTGGCCCAGTCTCTAGGGGCGGGCGTTTGGCGTTTGACCGCTCGGGGCAGTCTCTCACATGGTGCTCTATTGAACCACAAACAAGACACGCTCCGTGGGTCCATCTCCTCTGTGCATCTGGTGCCCTAAATGTTGCCCTACTCGTGTCCCTAGCTTCGTCAGTAGGGGGAGCTGTGACCCCACGGAGCGCAGGGGCTGTGGAGCGTGGGGAAGGCGGAGCTCGATCGGAACCGGAAGGGAGAGGGACGACGTGTGCCTGGCCACGCCCTTCGCCTCGTTCCCGACGGCGTTCTTCTAACCGGTTGTCGAGTCGTATGACCAGATCGATGAGCCCGTCTAAGTCCCGCGGTTCGTCCTTCGCCACCAGGTGCTCTTTTAGGACCAATGACAGTCCGTTTACAAAGGCGGCGCGGAGGGCCGTGCTATTCCAGCCGGATCTCGCCGCCGCGATGCGGAAGGCGACTGCATAGGCAGCTGCGCTCCGACGCCCCTGTCTCATTGACAGTAGCGCGGTTGAAGCGGACTCTCCTCTGTTGGGATGGTCGAACACCGTTCTGAGCTCCCGTACAAACCCAACGTATGTATGAAGGAGCCGTGAGTTCTGCTCCCAGAGCGCTGTAGCCCAAGCGCGTGCCTCCCCGCGAAGCAGATTTATTACATAAGCTACTTTGCTAGCATCAGTCGCATACATCACGGGACGCTGTGCGAAGACGAGCGAACACTGCATCAGAAAATCCGCGCACGTCTCCACACAGCCTCCGTACGGTTCTGGAGGGCTTATGTATGCTTCTGGGGACGGAGGAAGGGACCGTTGAACGACCAGTGGAACATCACTTTCACGCGCAGGGTCCTCGGGAGGGAGAGCCGCAGCGGCGCCCGAAGGGCGCGCCTCCACTTGTGCGGCGAGAGCCTCCACCCTGCGGTTTAGGAGGACGTGCTGCTCGGTCATTAAATCGATCCGAGAGGTGAAAGCGGTGAGGATCCGCTGCAACTCACCGATTACCCCTCCCGAAGCCGCCGACGCGCCTTGGTCTTCCATTGGCCGTTCAACAGCCGGTTGACGCCCCTCGGGGTCCATGACGCTGGCCGAGATATCCTGTTGTGAATCTAGTCCCTTGTTTGTGAAAGATGAAACAAAGACACGATGTTCCTGAAAACCTATCAAAGAAATGTTAGACCATTTTCCAACTGATGACAGCTCCATATTCTCCCCACTGTGAAAACTGCATCTCCTTACTGATTCCTCAAATGAAGTGCATAGATTTGTTGTTGCCATTACTGTCGTATTTTTCCTTGTTGAGTAAGTTTCCTTTACTAACTTCTTTTCTTGCCATCTGCACAGCAGCTCTCTGTTTCATAGCTTTTGCAAATCTACTTGAAAATTCAGGTTTCAGCAGTGGTGGTTACAATTCAGCTAATCAACTAAAAGCCCTGCTTGCCATTGCCGTTGCATGGGCAAGGACAGGACTCAAACAAATATTCACAGAAAACTTCCATTTACCGTGTTGTTGCTTTGCCTTGGTGTATTTCTGTTGTTTCGACAAAAAACACAGCTTTATGGCTGCAAAGACTGAGCATGCTGAATAAAAATAGAAGTCTACAGGTAGCTGGGCGGATAAGTGTAAAATCGTTCATTTTGTGATACAAGCACCAAATTTGGCCTGTATATTCAGTTTAGGGTACTATTCAAGGAAAAAATGTTAGCCACTGAAAAGTTCAAGATGGCCACCAATTTAGCGTATGACACACATGGGGTCCAGATGAGATACACTGTATACTGTGTTCTGAAACATTATCATGGCCTATTTATGCTTCTATGTTGCCTTTTTATCTCTCTCAGCCTGGCCATACCTCTGGAAAATCCACACAGTGACTTTAGCGGCCATCTTTGATCCGCCATTATCAAAAAATACAATTAGCTCAATATCTTCGCAACCGTACCGCCTATTAGGATGAATAAAATGTCTATACCCATGTTTTCATGGTCAAAGAACATGTTTAACCCATAAGAAATTATGCTTATCCAATATGAAAACCGATTTTGCAAATGGATAGATGAGATTTAAATCTGTGGAAGAGATTGGACATGATATGACAGCGCCCCACACAACGGATGATGCCATTTCACTCAGTAAGTGATTTGACAGCCATAACACATAGAACTGGATATCACTGAATTGAAAACAGTTTTATTACTTTTAAGACAGTCTGACATTTTACCATTGATATGCTTTAATATACCAATGATAAACAGTCGCATGTATCATTGTAAATATCACGAGGTAAATGTGTACAAAAGTTTTTATCATTTCCATAAAACAGGGGGAACAATTACACATTTGTCAACTAAATTCCTGACATTACAGTATGAGCCATTTAAGAATTTACAGTACACAACATACTTTTTTGTTTTTCAGCATGTTCAACAAGCACACCCACAGAGGGCAGTACATGGAAGTCCAAGGCGGTAACATTTGCACCTCCCCTGGCACTGTGTTTTACATGAGCATTTGGTGAGTTCTTCACAACATTTTGCAATGGGAGGAAGTGCTGTCCAGACAACTTGCCAAAGCTGTTCCTTCTTAGTCCATCCCCAGTTTACAGGACTTGGGACATCTGGTCTGCACACAGTTGCTTGGCCCCATACACATGCAGCTTGATAAGCAACACGCTTTGTGTGTTCCAACAGGGAAGCTTTTGTCAGAGGCACGGCATCATAAGAGCCTTGTCTTCTAGCAAAAAGGTCCAGTCGTACATCATCAACACCACTTGCTGTGCTGGAATGGTCATACATGGCAATCATGAACTTTTCTATGGTTTCAACACAGGCATCATCATCATCCACAGGAGGGTACTTGCTGAGGCTCTGAAAAACAGCTGATGCATCTGGACACACATCCCAGGTTTGCCAAGCTGTTTGTTTCCTTTTTCCACAGAAGCCAGAAGTGACGTCGCATCCTGTAAATGAATGGAAGAATAAAATGCCATTTGCTTTTTCTAAGCCAATCGCTTCAACCATTCTATGAAGAGCTATCCAACGACTGTTAGACCCTTGGCCAAACAATAACCACATCTCATGAAGGCCAATTGCTTTCAGTGAAGGCATGACAGAGAGTGCTATGACGAGGCCATCTGTGTCATTTGCCTTAAGAGCCAAGACTTTCATTACTCTCTGGACTGCATCCATGGCGTGTACAAATATCTGGGTGTCTGCTTCCTCGTGGGTACAAGGTGCACAATTTTGTTTGTCAAAGAGATGATTTCCCAAGACATCCTGCCCTTTTGTGACCAAAATCATGTTCTCTACATGTAACTCACTGATTTTGTCAGCCAGGAAGTGGAAGAGTTCAGTTTTGTTATCACTATGCCGCAGAAAACTCTGACAATTTCTTGGTGTTTTGTTTGTACCAGCTAACCTTCTTCTCATTCCTCTTCCTCTGTTACCCCATGTTTCTGCCTTGAGGCTGCCTTCAGCATACATGTCAAAGACAATGTCTGTTCTTCTGTATTTCTGGGAATATCTCTCTATGACTGGAAGAACATCTTCTTTGGCATAGTCATCAAATGTTTTTGGCACACGTGGTGGCAGAGAATTTAGCAGTGCAGAACCATCAATCACTATAGCTTCAGCTGTTGGCTCAGTCTCAGGTGCAAGCACCTTTGTGAGCAAGACCTCTACCAACTGAGACTTTTGAGTGACAAGCATCTTCCCATTTTCACTTAGAGCAGCAGGAAAGGCTTGATTTTCATGCCGAAAAAAATGTTGAAGATCACATTGCTGGCTCTAACAGGAAATGAAGAGACAACAATGCACAATCTCCTTTGAGCATTTTTGTTTTAAATTTTTAGAGACTTGAAAAAGGATACCTTGTTCTTCTTGATGGGCTGGTAGAAAACTGGTTTGTCAGTGTTGCATTCAAGCCCTTTCATAAAGCTTTCGAATTGCTGCCGCCCCCGTTCAAAGTGTTCCTCCACCAGCTGAGCTGAGGCTGGACTTGCCACATCCTTGGTATCCAGTGTCAGAAGGTCTCCTGATTCCACTTTAAATGGATTCCCCATGTTCTGAATCACTGTCGTCAGCCTCTTTACCTTTTGTAGAAATTTCTGTTGAGTCCCTTCATTCTGTTCATGGTGGTCAGTAGAATGTGTAGCATTTCTTGTACCACATAAGGATTCATAGTCTTTGACAAGGTGACTAACTTCAGGGCCAGCTATCATCCACCTCCTAAACCATTTTGAAAAACCTTCAAAATGGCCGCCATATTGGACTTTTTGATTGGCTAACATATTTTTGTTGAAAGGTAGCCTCATATACGAGGTCTATTAGATAAGAAACCGACACTTTTATTTTTTTTTAACTATATGGATTTGAATGACGTGCGATTACACCAATCATGCTTGAACCCTCGTGCGCATGCGTGAGTTTTTTCACGCGTATCGGTGACGTAATTTCCCTGTGGGCAGGCCTTGAGTGAGATGTGGTTCTGTCCTCTCGGCTGAATTCCTTTGTTTCACACGCTGCTGGAGACGGCGTGCGTTGCTTTATCAAAATTTTTTCTGGACCTGTGAGGAATATCCGAGTGGACACTATTCGAGAAATTTAGCTGGTTTTCGGTGAAAAGTTTAACGGCTGATGAGAGATTATGGGGTGTTTCTGTCGCTGTAAGGACTTCCCACGGAGCAGGACGTCCCACAGCGCTTCCAGGCGCCGTCGTCGGCCTGTTTCGACCTGAAAACATCCTAATTTAAGGCTTAATTCACCCAGGACGTCGTGAGAGAACAGAGAAGATTCAAAAGAGGCCGGCATGAGGACTTTATGCGGACATTCCACTGTTTAAGGACATTTTGTAATGAAAGATGTGCGCGCAAATTCACCGAGTCGTTTCTGTGACGACTCGGCGAATCTGTGTGCGCCGCGACAGGAAAAACACCTCCGTGTGAAAACCATTTGTAAAATTTAGGCGGGTTTTGAAGTGAGTAACTGAGAAATTGTTTAACAGCTTGGGCATGTTCCAACTTGCCCGTTAAGGCGACTCTGCCCGCACGTTCTTTCATTACAAAATGTCCGTTAACAATGTAATGTCCGAATAAACTCCTCATGCCGACTTCTTCTGAAATTTCTCTGTTTTCTGACGACTTACTGGGACAACAGACCCTGAAATGTGGAAGTTTTCAACTTGAAACAGTGAGACGCTGCCGCCTCGAAGCGCAGATCTCCGTCAGGCGCCGTGGGCCGTCCTTAAAGCGACACTACCAGACCAAAATCTCTCATCAGCCGTTAAAATTTTTACCGAAAACCACCTGAATTTATCAAATGGTGTCCACTCAGTTGTGCCTTACAGTTTTTGAAAAAAGTTTTATCAAACAAAGCAGCAGTCTCTGAGCCATTCCTAAACAATGAAAAAACGACGAGAGGGTGGGCCACTCCTCACTCAAAGACTGCCCACAGGCGAATGACGTAACCGACAGGCGTGAAAAAACTCTCGCATGCCCACGTGGGTTCAAGCATGTCTGATGTAATCACACGTGATTCAAATCCATATGGTTTTTGAAAAAATAATAAGGTCGGATACTTTTCTAACAGACCTCGTACACATCCATGCAAAATTTGGTGCTTGTATCACAAAGTGAATGATTCGGCCAAAAATTGCACTTTGCCGCCCATCTAAGGAAAGACTTCAGGTTAAAGCATGGCATTGTGAGAAGGAAGTGGTAGCTACATATTTCAGCAGCACCAACCAGGGTCCCGTTTCATAAAGTAGTCTAATCTTGTTTAGTCAATTAAACTCACTTAGTTGACTAATTTTTTATGTTAGTCTTTGCAAAGAAACGCTTAGTCAGCTAAAGTTTTACGTTAGCCGATTAAAGTTTTTAGCTTGGTACAGAGGAGGCTAATCTTATTTTAGTTGACAAAACTTGTGTCTTTCCTAAAAAAAAAAGGTAAGACACTGAAGACACTATCATCTACCTCTACTTGATGGAGGAGGAAGGAAGGGCAGACTTGCGGCGGGAACAGGTGTTCAAGGAACCAGAATAATCCTTTGGAGATGTTTACAGACGCTGAGGCCAGGAGCGCTTCTCATCTGCTGTGGCGGATTTGACCATGTTTGTAGCAGATGGATATAACCAATGTCTAAATGTAAACATATTTCACAAAATCCAGTTGCCTGTCTGTTCGTATGGTGTTGTTTTTTTTTGTGTCTTTATATTTGTTTCTGTATTTAATTTGGGGAGCCTTAATTTTCTGTAGATTCATGCTGTTTTCCTCAGTCATCTTCCAGGCATCATGAGGTGAGGTGGGCTTTAGGAGTGCTCCTGTTCATAAGGAGTTAAAATACAGTAAAAACATTAAATATGGCTACAAATTTTGAATGAAAAAGGTTACATACGTTTCCTGTTGCTAGCACATTTTGTTGAAGTTTGTTTGTTTTTTTTTTAAATCAGTGCAGCACTGTATGTAAAATGCTAAGTTAATGATTTCAAATTAATTTAAATAAGCTTGGCAGAAGTTTTTCACGCAGATTGTTGCATGGTTCCTTTGTTTTTAGAGGTGTGCTGTGGAAAGCTGGATGTAAGAAATTGCTGAACTGATGTAAATGTGTTTTGCACAGGTATGTGAGTTTTTTCTTTTAATTTTGATGTTACTTTAATGCTGCATATTTGTTCAAATGAATTCATAAAAATATAGAAAATTGCCACTGACAGGGTGGAGAATGTCTCTCTTAAATTGCACTGTTGTGACTATTCAATTTGAGAGTAATGTAATTTCTTGAATGTTAATGATTTTGATGCTTTAATTAGACAGAGTAATATGCACACAGTAGTCAGTCATTTTCCAGGCGTTGTGAGAGGTTTGCTGTGAAAAGCTGGATGTAAGAAGTTGCTGAAGTGATGTAAATGTGTTTTGCACAGAGATGGTGAGGAGAGAGAGAATAAATCCCCCGGGTCCGCAAGGTAGAAGTTGTCCTCGACTCCTTCTTTATCGTACACAACACATCGCAGAGTACTATTCAAACCAGTGTCACTTCAGACTGGTTACATGGACCAACCCGGAAGTAAACAAAACTTTCGTGTCATGGTTTATCCAAGAAATTGTGGATGTGCCTGGACATGCCAGAACATGTCCTGTGAGGCTTCATCATGGCGTTACTGTGCGCTATGCGGCACCGCCGTGACGCCCGAAGCCTCCGCTCCTCTTTCCATGACAAAAACTCCTGTAACAGTGGAATGTGCCGTTCATTTCCAAACTGGACGCTGTGTTTTATCCGGGACGTCATCTGACTAGCACAGGAATTGCGAAAAGACGTGGACATCAGCACTTGTTCGGCACATTGAGACAGACGTGCGGAGGAATTCCGCGCGTCGCGGCGGTGCCGCATGGCGCAAAGCAACGCCGTGATGAAGCCTCATGGGACATGTTCTGGCATGTCCAGGCACATCCACAATTTCTTGGATAATCACTCAATGGAAAAACCACTGACAGCTGTCTGAACGCCATCTCAAAGCCGTCCTTGTGAGACCAAAACGGAGGTGGTTTTGGCTCGCTCCAGTAGCGAATCCATCGTGACGCGCGAAGCCTCCGCTCGGCTTTCCATGACAAAATCTCTTGTTAAAAGTGAAATTTGCTGGAAAATGGTTGATGTCCAGCTCTTGGGATAACCAGAGAAATGGCACACGATGGTCACGGATCCAGACAGCCATCCGTTTAGAAATGAAATGGTCGTTCAGCCTGTCGATGGCGGCTTCGGAGGGTGGCGCACCCCACAGCCGCTGGGGGCCATCCTTAAAGAGACAGTAACACTCCTTATTCTCTACCAAGCCCGTAACATTTTCACCGAAAGCCAGATAAATTTTTCTAATGGTTTCCAGCTGCCAGTCTCTAACAGTTTCTGAAAAAATTCTGATGGAAAAAAAGCCCAAATCATTCCGCCATTTCCTGGCAATGAAACAACGACGAGGGGGCTGGACCACTCCTCACTCAAAGCCTGCTCACAGGTGAATGACGCAACCGACAGTCGTTGAAAAACCCGAGGGTTCAAGCTTGTCTGATGCAATCACACGTGATTCAAATCCATATTGTTTTTGAAAAAAATAATAAGGTCGGATACTTTTCTAATAGACCTCGTATATCAAGTAGACTGAAAAGCAGGAGGTCAAACTTAAGTAAAAAATTTCATTCGATGTAAATTATTTTCCTTGTGCATTTTATTTCTTAATATGTGTTATTTGTTTAATACTTTCTGCATGGTGATTAAACTGTGTTGAATTGAAACTACTGTTTAATTTGTTCATTGAATTAGCCTACATCTAGGTCATCGTCTGATCTTGGCACGCTAAACCTTCTTGGGAATGTCCTTACTTACACTCCAGTGTATTAAAATTTCAGCTGTTTGGGTGTGTTCTGAGAGATTTAGAGCCAAAATTAAGCCAAACCTAAATTCATATATTAAAGGTTAGCTGTTATCTCTCTACTTTTAAGATTAGGCTTAAAACTTTCCTTTTTGCTAAAGCTTATAGTTAGGGCTGGATCAGGTGACCCTGAACCATCCCTTAGTTATGCTGCTATAGACGTAGACTGCTGGGGGGTTCCCATGATGCACTGTTTCTTTCTCTTTTTGCTCTGTATGCACCACTCTGCATTTAATCATTAGTGATCGATCTCTGCTCCCCTCCACAGCATGTCTTTTTCCTGGTTCTCTCCCTCAGCCCCAACCAGTCCCAGCAGAAGACTGCCCCTCCCTGAGCCTGGTTCGGCTGGAGGTTTCTTCCTGTTAAAAGGGAGTTTTTCCTTCCCACTGTAGCCAAGTGCTTGCTCACAGGGGGTCGTTTTGACCGTTGGGGTTTTACATAATTATTGTATGGCCTTGCCTTACAATATAAAGCGCCTTGGGGCAACTGTTTGTTGTGATTTGGCGCTATATAAAAAAAAAATTGATTGATTGATTGATTATCTGTAGTTTCAAGGAAATACTTAGCGGTTTTCCGGTTTAGCATTATCACAGTTAGCGGTTAATGAAGATAATCCTTTGCATGAATGTAACTGTGTAATTATGACAAGCATTCTTCTGGTTGAGATGAAATTACTCTTACTGATGTGAGTAGTTATCTGATGTAATTGGCCACCGCAGTCTCATTTGAGGGTGGGTGCTAAAGGGGTAAAATCTGACACATATGACGTAATTCCTCTAATTCTGGGGACAGAAACAAGACACTTTCTCTGAGTTTTTGGGCAAATTACACGGCAAACAAACTAAAAATGCAAAGAAAAGCGATGGAAGTGATGGTTTTAAGTGGACGTGTTGCGGTTTGCTCAAACGTGTTGAGGCAGTTGTACAGGCGAGAGAACGCAGATGCTCTGGTTAGCTGTGAAGGCTAACACTTACCTCTCACATTTGCCTTGTCTTCCTTTCTCCACTTGGAACAGAAAAAACTGTACTTTTTGTGACTGCTGCGGTCATTGCAGCCGAAAACAAAACAGTACACCGTTTTCCCATTAGAACTGATACAGTTTGTGGGAAGAGACTAGTCCCCGGACGGAGTAATGGAGTGTCAGCACCAACCATTCAGAGGATGAGGGTTTCAACGGAAACCATTTTAAACTGCCACATCTTAAACCGGCAGGTCTGCTAGGTGAAAACAAGTATGCTTTTCAGTTTACCGAGCCGGGCTGAATGGTTTGTGCTGAAACTCCCACACTCCGCCAGGGCCATGTTCGTGCTGGTTGTCCCCAGATGTGGTCAAATCCTGCGATATCACATAGGGGTTCAGTCGAGACTGCATGGTATCAGGTATCAAGTATCAGGCAGAGATCTGTTATCAGGACTTTCATTTCCACTCAGTAGCCAGATGGGATCATATATCTGACTCATAACATAATACACAATGTTAATCAATAATCTAACAATATTTTGTGATTGAATATGACCAGATGTGCCAAATTTGAATCAGTTCATCTTCATATTATTTATTGTAAAGATAAAATAGGAATTCCTATATTCTTTCAAATGTGAGGTATAGTGTTAAAAATCTTTCCGGTCTTGGGAGGTCCCATCCTGGTGAGGTTAAATGTACTCTTTAATAAATCAAATCAAATCAGTTTTATTTATATAGCGCCAAATCACAACAAACAGTTGCCCCAAGGTGCTTTATATTGTAAGGCAAGGCCATTGTCAGATCCCGCTTTAAGATACACGGCACACGCTCACCCTCCGATGAGTGTGTTTGTGTAAAACCAGCTCTCCATCTCTGGGGTCCGACCTTCGTGTCTCCACGGGTATTACCTGACAGGGCTGCACAAAGGCTGTTCAAGCTGGTGGCGAGGAGATTCGTCTAGCTGCTCACTGCCTCCATCCGGACGTCCACCCCGCTGAAGCTGACTCGCACCCCGGTCGAATAGCCTTCTCAGGAACCAGGATACGAACCGGCCATGCCCGTTAACGGCAGCTCTCCTCTTATGGATCAGGGCTCTTGGAATGTTGCTAGATTTTAAATTTAGTGACTCGTACAGCAAGTCCCCAGGATGTGTTATTTTCATTAAAAAAACAGACTAACCTTTTAGAGCCTTTTGATGTTATACACCTAATAAACTTAACTTTTACACCTTAAGAAGCATCAATAATCCAATGTCTGAGCCTTAACACTTTAACTGCATGCCTGGAATTTTATTGCAGGTTTTGCTCTTCATCAGCTATTAGTCGTTATCTGACCACGATCCTTGTGTGATATTGTAATCCTTCAGGAAGTTAATCCACATAAGAATTTATTCCGTCTTCAATCAACCAAAAGTTGATCTAATCCATTCTGGTATGCTGTGATGTTCCTTGAGAGAGAAATCGTTGAACATTCCCCACTCAGACTTAAGGCCAGTGGTTATCTTCCATCGTTCTGCTACTCCGTGACTGGACGGCCTGAGTGGGAGTTGAAATCTCTCTCAAATGATCTTTTATGGCTCCAATCCTCTCACTCCACGATTCCAATTGATGCTCACAAGATGGTCAAGTCTTGTAATCTCCTCGTAGCAGGGGAGTAGTGCCAACAGCACCTCTCCCTGGAAGAATAACCCCGTTTTCTGGTGTTTCAACAGGTTATATATGTTCCTGACTCCAGTCGTCCTCAGATGATCTTGGTTACCATGGGGACACTGTTGACTCAAAACCTCCTCCCTTCTCTTTCTGCTTTACTGGAAATCTCCGCAGCCCCTACCAGTAACTTATTTCTCAAGTTCCTCTTTTCTGTTAACACTTCAGCTTTTCTAAGAATTCATTCTTTTAAATCATTTCTTCAAAATCACATCAATCATATTCAATCATTTCATTACAACTCTCTTTCACATAAAAACAATTCATATGATCATATACAAACATTCTCATTCCTTATTATTCATTTCATATTTTACCAACATCTTAATCATTTGATCAGTTGTTTAACATCAGCTTTTCTTGCCCTACTTACGACATCTTCTTCACTTCCTCTTTTTGTCTGACTCTGTACTCTTTATGAAAAACAACTCATATAATCATTCATTTCACTTACTCGTAAAATACATTTTCTAATCAACTCTTAATTTTAACACATTAATACTCCATTTGATCATACTTGTCATGTTAGAATCATTTTTACATATATGCCCTCGTCTTCACCACCGAGTTCATTCCGTGGGCCTCCCCATTTGCAATGGAAAAGTCCGGTATGACCTCACTTACTCCTGGAAGGTACCAGAAACTGTGCAGTTTAATCCAACAGCATGTATATTAATTCCATGGCACGTATTATATTCCAAGATGAAAATAAGCTGAAAGCAAGCTTAAAGTCATCTTTCCTGACACCATACAATAATTACGAAAAACCCCAACGGTCAAAACGACCCCCTGTGAGCAAGCACTTGGCAACAGTGGGAAGGAAAAACTCCCTTTTAACAGGAAGAAACCTCCAGCAGAACCAGGCTCAGGGAGGGGCAGTCTTCTGCTGGTACTGGTTGGGGCTGAGGGAGAGAACCAGGAAAAAGACATGCTGTGGAGGGAAGCAGAGATCAATCACTAATGATTAAATGCAGAGTGGTGCATACAGAGCAAAAAGAGAAAGAAACACTCAGTGCATCATGGGAACCCCCCAGCAGTCTAAGTCTATAGCAGCATAACTAAGGGATGGTTCAGGGTCACCTGATCCAGCCCTAACTATAAGCTTTAGCAAAAAGGAAAGTTTTAAGCCTAATCTTAAAAGTAGAGAGGGTGTCTGTCTCCCTGATCCGAATTGGGAGCTGGTTCCACAGGAGAGGAGCCTGAAAGCTGAAGGCTCTGCCTCCCATTCTACTCTTACAAACCCTAGGAACTACAAGTAAGCCTGCAGTCTGAGAGCGAAGCGCTCTATTGGGGTGATATGGTACTATGAGGTCCCTAAGATAAGATGGGTCCTGATTATTCAAAACCTTATAAGTAAGAAGAAGAATTTTAAATTCTATTCTAGAATTAACAGGAAGCCAATGAAGAGAGGCTAATATGGGTGAGATATGCTCTCTCCTTCTAGTCCCTGTCAGTACTCTAGCTGCAGCATTTTGAATTAACTGAAGGCTTTTCAGGGAACTTTTAGGACAACCTGATAATAATGAATTACAATAGTCCAGCCTAGAGGAAATAAATGCATGAATTAGTTTTTCAGCATCACTCTGAGACAAGACCTTTCTAATTTTAGAGATATTGCGCAAATGCAAAAAAGCAGTCCTACATATTTGTTTAATATGCACATTGAATGACATATCCTGATCAAAAATGACTCCAAGATTTCTCACAGTATTACTAGAGGTCAGGGTAATGCCATCCAGAGTAAGGATCTGGTTAGACACCATGTTTCTAAGATTTGTGGGGCCAAGTACAATAACTTCAGTTTTATCTGAGTTTAAAAGCAGGAAATTAGAGGTCATCCATGTCTTTATGTCTGTAAGACAATCCTGCAGTTTAGCTAATTGGTGTGTGTCCTCTGGCTTCATGGATAGATAAAGCTGGGTATCATCTGCGTAACAATGAAAATTTAAGCAATACCGTCTAATAATACTGCCTAAGGGAAGCATATATAAAGTGAATAAAATTGGTCCTAGCACAGAACCTTGTGGAACTCCATAATTAACTTTAGTCTGTGAAGAAGATTCCCCATTACATGAACAAATTGTATTCTATTAGATAAATATGATTCAAACCACCTCAGCGCAGTGCCTTTAATACCTATGGCATGGTCTAATCTCTGTAATAAAATTTTATGGTCAACAGTATCAAAAGCAGCACTGAGGTCTAACAGAACAAGCACAGAGATGAGTCCACTGTCTGAGGCCATAAGAAGATCATTTGTAACCTTCACTAATGCTGTTTCTGTACTATGATGAATTCTAAAACCTGACTGAAACTCTTCAAGTAGACCATTCCTCTGCAGATGATCAGTTAGCTGTTTTACAACTACCCTTTCAAGAATTTTTGAGAGAAAAGGAAGATTGGAGATTGGCCTATAATTAGCTAAGATAGCTGGGTCAAGTGATGGCTTTTTAGGTAATGGTTTAATTTCTGCAACCTTAAAAGCCTGTGGTACATAGCCAACTAATAAAGATAGATTGATCATATTTAAGATCGAAGCATTAATTAATGGTAGGGTTTCCTTGAGCAGCCTGGTAGGAATGGGGTCTAATAGACATGTTGATGGTTTCGAGGAAGTAACTAATGAAAATAACTCAGACAGAACAATCAGAGAGAAAGAGTCTAACCAAATACCAGCATCACTGAAAGCAGCCAAAGATAACGATACGTCTTTGGGATGGTTATGAGTAATTTTTTCTCTAATAGTTAAAATTTTATTAGCAAAGAAAGTCATGAAGTCATTACTAGTTAAAGTTAAAGGAATACTCGGCTCAATAGAGCTCTGACTCTTTGTCAGCCTGGCTACAGTGCTGAAAAGAAACCTGGGGTTGTTCTTATTTTCTTCAATTAGTGATGAGTAGTAAGATGTCCTAGCTTTACGGAGGGCTTTTTTTTTATAGAGCAACAGACTCTTTTTCCAGGCTAAGTGAAGATCTTCTAAATTAGTGAGACGCCATTTCCTCTCCAACTTACGGGTTATCTGCTTTAAGCTGCGAGTTTGTGAGTTATACCATGGAGTCAGGCACTTCTGATTTAAAGCTCTCTTTTTCAGAGGAGCTACAGCATCCAAAGTTGTCTTCAATGAGGATGTAAAACTATTGACGAGATACTCTATCTCACTTACAGAGTTTAGGTAGCTACTCTGCACTGTGTTGGTATATGACATTAGAGAACATAAAGAAGGAATCATTTCCTTAAACCTAGTTACAGCGCTTTGTGAAAGACTTCAGAGTAAATGTAAATGTTATTAAGAAATGATCAGACAGAAGGCAGTTTTCAGGGAATACTGTTAAGTCTTCAATTTCCATACCATAAGTCAGAACAAGATCTAAGATATGATTAAAGTGGTGGGTGGACTCATTTACATTTTGAGCAAAGCTAGTTGAGTCTAATAATAGATTAAATGCAGTGTTGAGGCTGTCATTCTCAGCATCTGTGTGGATGTTAAAATCGCCCACTATAATTATCTTATCTGAGCTAAGCACTAAGTCAGACAAAAGGTCTGAAAATTCACAGAGAAACTCACAGTAACGGCCAGGTGGACGATAGATAATCACAAATAAAACTGGTTTTTGGGACTTCCAATTTGGATGGACAAGACTAAGAGTCAAGCTTTCAAATGAATTAAAGCTATGTCTGGGTTTTGGATTAATTAATAAGCTGGAATGGAAGATTGTGTTATGTGTCGGACGTAGCCCGGAGAACCCACCAGCGTTTGAAGGACCCAGTATAAAATAAGCAGAGCACGGTACAAAGGATAACTGAGTTTAATAAACATAACAGTGATGTGATAAATATACAAACAAATAAGTGCACGGTCTGGCGAGGTGGTAAACGGTGCGCTCCCAGCAGCACTAACGGTCCGGAGCCAGAACCAGTTCCGACCCAAGGACCCCGCCGACACCCCCCAGGTGGCCGCGACAAACCGAGTCTGTGAATGAAGAAATCATCATGTGAGTCCACACTCTACACACAGAGGGACCGCTCAAAGGTGTACAAACAGCAAACACTTCCTGGCTTAATTACTAATCAGCTTCCCACCCTGCAGGCATGGAACACCTTGTTCACAAACTCCACTGCAGTGAAAGCTGATTAAAACGACCAACATAACAGCTTAATATAATAAGGTGTGAGGGACACCACATTCACTGACTGTACAAATGTTAGTCACAAAACCTAACGCACCTCAGGAAGTGTGCTGACGAGCATGAGACCTCACCCTCTCCTCTTTCACAGACCATCGCATCAAACCTGGACGTTCTCTGCATCCACTGATGATGAGATGGCTCTCAAGACGACGATCTCACCCGTCTGGTCACAAGGTCGAGTCCCCGGCAAACACACACCGTGCACTCCAGACTCAAATGCCACCATGCTCCAATCCGCGCAGATGCACCACAGCCGTGAGTCCTGACGAGCCTCAGGTGATCAGGGTGAGGTCCTAACAAATCAGCCACACAGCCACTCAGTCCCAAACGCGCACCACCTGGAAGGAAAACCAAAAGACAGAAACAAAAGACAAACAAAAGCCAGCCAGGCACGCCAGCCACAACAGATTGCTGCTAATACTCCGCCTCGGCCCGTGCTACGAGCGTTCTGGCAGTTAGTGTGACTCGGGGGTGTTGACTCATTTAAACTAACATATTCATCCTGCTGTAACCAGGTTTCTGTAAGGCAGAATAAATCAATATGTTGATCAATTATTATATCATTTACTAACAGGGACTTAGAAGAGAGAGACCTAATGTGTAATAGACCACATTTAACTGTTTTAGTCTGTGGTGCAGTTGAAAGTGCTATATTATTTTTCTTTTTGAATTTTTATGCTTAAATAGATTTTTACTGGTTATTGGTGGTCTGGGAGCAGGCACCGTCTCTATGGGGATGGGGTAATGAGGGGATGGCAGGGGGAGAGAAGCTGCAGAGAGGTGTGTAAGACTACAACTCTGCTTCCTGGTCCCAACCCTGGATAGTCACGGTTTGGAGGATTTAAGAAAACTGGCCAGATTTCTAGAAATGAGAGCTGCTCCATCCAAAGTGGGATGGATGCCATCTCTCCTAACAAGACCAGGTTTTCCCCAGAAGCTTTTCCAATTATCTATGAAGCCCACCTCATTTTTTTGAGAGAGAAAATGAGAACACAATGAGAACAGAATCATTACTAGTGTTTGTCTTACATTTAAACAATACATTAATTGTTCTTATAATGTTCTGTGCTCTCTCATTATTTTGTCCTTATGCATTTTTGTTGATTTATGCACATGCTGCTGTGTGAGCCCGATGTGGTATCACACCTCTCATGTGCTCACACTGTGTTCATGCACGTGCACTTGAGCTTGGACGAAACCACCGTGGGATTGTCCTACTGTGTGTCCCTCCTGACAGCGGCTGGAATTTTTTGTGTTTCGCCAGTTTTTTTCTCACCCTTTTTCGGCTGGTTTCTGCTTCTTTTGCACCAACTTTGTGTAATATGTGTGAAGGTGCCCTATCAAATCAGCACTCGAGTATCGTGAGATGATTAATGTTGGGAGATAAGTGAATCGTTCCAGCCCTAGTTGGGATGGACTGGTTGTCTGCCTGGTTGGTTGCCTATTCAGGATCTTGGAAGGTTCTGTGGTGTGGTGGACACTGGACCAGTGAAAACCGCCAGACTTGCCTTGATTTGTTCTTGCTGCCTGTCTTAGTGAGGACACTTCAAAAACAGATATCATCTCAATGATATTTTCCCTGTTATATTAAGAGCAACTGATCAAATGATGTAACAGAAAGAAGTACAGAGAAAAAACACATTTGCCTGCAATATTTTTTTATTTCCAGAATTGATACATACAGAATGATAGTCAAAAATAAAACCAACTTATTGAAAACATCTATTTCTGCAAGGGACTCAAAACATACTTTTCAAAGTCTGAAACTGTAGTACAAGTGATATCAAGAGAATACAGTTTTTGTGTCTGATTTCCTTTCATGTTTTGTGTCCTTCTGTTCCTTTGCACTCTCATTTTGTTTGTCTTCATCTTTCCTTTTTTCTTCATTCCATCTGTCCCTCCTGTTGTGACATATCCTCTCTGCTTGATTGCTTCCTTCTGCTTTCTTCTCCTTAGGTGGTGTTTTTCAGGGATCACACAAAGCATGGATGTGAGCAGAAGTCAAAACAACTAAACCTCCAGCTTGCACTAATTTTTGGCACATCATCGTTTGGCTGATGGTGTGCAATGCATGTGTATATATCTGTGTTAGGACTGTTGGAGATTCATGACGATGTTCCATGACATCTGGACACGAATCAATGACCTAAGGTAATGACCAGATGTCTTTGGTACTGGACCTGTTGAAAAGATCCATGGGTACCGTTGAAATGGCTTTGGACTGTATTTAAAATCCAGTGCAAAAAGGCACATAGCACAGTAGAATTGTTTTTGGTAGTTTCCACCCAACACAGTTGTCGTTTTCACAGCGGCCACATCCTTTAAACCTCTGGGGCCGACGCCATTGTATACGATGGCTGAGACCAAGCTTTACTAAATTATAAATAACTTTTTAATGATATGAGATAGAAACTTACTTTTTTTTGCTGAAAAGTTAACTCAGCTTCTGGGAGGGGGGGCACTCCCCACAGACCCCCCTAATTACAGCCCTCTTAACCCCCTGACACTTTTTTGTAATGTAGATCAAATTAATATTCAAAATTTTCAGCTAGTTGACAGTAGGGATGTACAATATGGCCAAATTATTGTATCTCGATATTTTCATATCAGTATGATATACAATATGACTATGATTTCACACAAAGTGCAGCAACAGTGAAACTTAAACATTCTTAAACAAAACAGCAATAATACCACACTCATTTTGCACTCATCAATCAATCAATCAATCAATCAATCAATTTATTTATATAGCGCCAAATCACAACAAACAGTTGCCCCAAGGCGCTTTATATTGTAAGGCAAGGCCATACAATAATTACGTAAAAACCCCAACGGTCAAAACAACCCCCTGTGAGCAAGCACTTGGCGACAGTGGGAAGGAAAAACTCCCTTTTAACAGGAAGAAACCTCCAGCAGAACCAGGCTCAGGGAGGGGTAGTCTTCTGCTGGGACTGGTTGGGGCTGAGGGAGAGAACCGGAAAAAAGACATGCTGTGGAGGGGAGCAGAGATCAATCACTAATGATTAAATGCAGAGTGGTGCATACAGAGCAAAAAGAGAAAGAAACACTCAGTGCATCATGAGGTCCCTAAGATAAGATGGGACCTGATTATTCAAAACCTTATAAGTAAGAAGAAGAATTTTAAATTCTATTCTAGATTTAACAGGAAGCCAATGAAGAGAGGCCAATATGGGTGAGATATGCTCTCTCCTTCTAGTCCCCGTCAGTACTCTAGCTGCAGCATTTTGAATTAACTGAAGGCTTTTCAGGGAACTTTTAGGACAACCTGATAATAATGAATTACAATAGTCCAGCCTAGAGGAAATAAATGCATGAATTAGTTTTTCAGCATCACTCTGAGACAAGACCTTTCTAATTTTAGAGATATTGCGTAAATGCAAAAAAGCGGTCCTACATATTTCTTTAATATGCACTTTGAATGACATATCCTGATCAAAAATGACTCCAAGATTTCTCACAGTATTACTAGAGGTCAGGGTAATGCCATCCAGAGTAAGGATCTGGTTAGACACCATGTTTCTACGATTTGTGGGGCCAAGTACAATAACTTCAGTTTTATCTGAGTTTAAAAGCAGGAAATTAGAGGTCATCCATGTCTTTATGTTTGTAAGGCATTCCTGCAGTTTAGCTAATTGGTGTGTGTCCTCTGGCTTCATGGATAGATAAAGCTGGGTATCATCTGCGTAACAATGCCGTCTAATAATACTGCCTAAGGGAAGCATGTATAAAGTGAATAAAATTGGTCCTAGCACAGAACCTTGTGGAACTCCATAATTAACCTTAGTCTGTGAAGAAGACTCATCATAAGGTTAGGATACTGTGCCCTCCAAAAGTATTGGAACACTTGGAATTTCACACATTTTAATTTGTTTATGCCATTTTAAATACAAAAAAATATAAAGAATAAAAATTTCTAAAATTATCTTCCTCAAACTCAAAGTGAAAGCAAATCTTGAAAACTTGATAAAACCTGTAAATAATAATAATCAGTGAGACAAGTCAGGGGATGGAAACATGAACATTTCCAAGTCACTGAATATGTCTTGGACTTTATTTACATCAATTATGAAGAAATACAAAAGTTTCTTTCACCAAAATATCAAATCTAGGCTTTCATCTCTAATGTACTTTCTGGCAAATTGTAGCTGAACTATCGGGTCTTTTAATTTTTTTAATCCTCCTCCACACCATTTCATCAGGAAGCTGGATTTTATATTTTTAATTAATTTATATCAAGTTGTGGAGCTTTGCTTTCAGTTTGAATTTAAGGAAGATCATTTTAGAAAACAAATGTATTTGAAATGGAATAAACAAATTAAAAGGTGTAAAATACCAAGTGTTCCAATATTTTGAGGGCAGTTGAGAAACACTGAGGAGCAGCATCTTACAACTCTAGTTCCAATGAAAATGGGACATTGTGTGAAACGTAAATAAAAACAGAATATGATATGATTTGCAAATCCTCTTCAACCTATACTCAACTGAATACACCACAAAGACAAGATATTTAATGTTCAAACTGATAGACTTTTTTGTTTTTGTTCAAATATTTGCTCATTTTGAAATGGACATTTTACACAATGTCCAAACTTCACTGGAATTGGGGTTGTACATCTCATATATAGTGCAGCAGATAAGAGAAAATTTACAGAGGAATGCTGCAAATGGTGATACAAGCATCAAATTCGGTACAAAAGACTCCATAGACATGAACTCTTTTGCAAAACTGATTGGTGACTTGAATTCTCAATAGGCAGCCAGGTAGGGGTCAATTGAAGAATTACACAGGGATCAAAATTAAAATATGCTCCAATCATATAGAAACCTACACCACATTATTTGCCTGAAAGATTCCAAAAAGGTATAGTTTGGACTATCTGTGACTGAATGTTATGGAGTTCTGAGGTAAAAAGAGCAAGAATGGTGACAAAAGTCAGTTTTCAGTTCCATAACATTCAGTCATAGACAGTCCAAACTATACCTTTTTGGAATCTTTATGATCACACAAGTAATCAATCAATCAATCAATCAATTTTTTTTATATAGCGCCAAATCACAACAAACAGTTGCCCCAAGGCGCTTTATATTGTAAGGCAAGGCCATACAATAATTATGTAAAACCCCAACGGTCAAAACGACCCCCTGTGAGCAAGCACTTGGCTACAGTGGGAAGGAAAAACTCCCTTTTAACAGCAAGAAACCTCCAGCAGAACCAGGCTCAGGGAGGGGCAGTCTTCTGCTGGGACTGGTTGGGGCTGAGGGAGAGAACCAGGAAAAAGACATGCTGTGGAGGGGAGCAGAGATCGATCACTAATGATTAAATGCAGAGTGGTGCATACAGAGCAAAAAGAGAAAGAAACAGTGCATCATGGGAACCCCCCAGCATTCTACGTCTATAGCAGCATAACTAAGGGATGGTTCAGGGTCACCTGATCCAGCCCTAACTATAAGCTTTAGCAAAAAGGAAAGTTTTAAGCCTAATCTTAAAAGTAGAGAGGGTGTCTGTCTCCCTGATCTGAATTGGGAGCTGGTTCCACAGGAGAGGAGCCTGAAAGCTGAAGGCTCTGCCTCCCATTCTACTCTTACAAACCCTAGGAACTACAAGTAAGCCTGCAGTCTGAGAGCGAAGCACTCTATTGGGGTGATATGGTACTACGAGTTCCCTAAGATAAGATGGGACCTGATTATTCAAAACCTTATAAGTAAGAAGAAGAATTTTAAATTCTATTCTAGAATTAACAGGAAGCCAATGAAGAGAGGCCAATATGGGTGAGATATGCTCTCTCCTTCTAGTCCCCGTCAGTACTCTAGCTGCAGCATTTTGAATTAACTGAAGGCTTTTTAGGGAACTTTTAGGACAACCTGATAATAATGAATTACAATAGTCCAGCCTAGAGGAAATAAATGCATGAATTAGTTTTTCAGCATCACTCTGAGACAAGACCTTTCTGATTTTAGAGATATTGCGTAAATGCAAATGTCCTCTGGCTTCATGGATAGATAAAGCTGGGTATCATCTGCGTAACAATGAAAATTTAAGCAATACCGTCTAATAATACTGCCTAAGGGAAGCATGTATAAAGTGAATAAAATTGGTCCTAGCACAGAACCTTGTGGAACTCCATAATTAACTTTAGTCTGTGAAGAAGATTCCCCATTTACATGAACAAATTGTAATCTATTAGACAAATATGATTCAAACCACCGCAACGCAGTGCCTTTAATACCTATGGCATGCTCTAATCTCTGTAATAAAATTTTATGGTCAACAGTATCAAAAGCAGCACTGAGGTCTAACAGAACAAGCACAGAGATGAGTCCACTGTCCGAGGCCATAAGAAGATCATTTGTAACCTTCACTAATGCTGTTTCTGTACTATGATGAATTCTAAAACCTGACTGAAACTCTTCAAATAGACCATTCCTCTGCAGATGATCAGTTAGCTGTTTTACAACTAACCTTTCAAGAATTTTTGAGAGAAAAGGAAGGTTGGAGATTGGCCTATAATTAGCTAAGATAGCTGGGTCAAGTGATGGCTTTTTAAGTAATGGTTTAATTACTGCCACCATAAAAGCCTGTGGTACATAGCCAACTAACAAAGATAGATTGATCATATTTAAGATCGAAGCATTAAATAATGGTAGGGCTTCCTTGAGCAGCCTGGTAGGAATGGGGTCTAATAAACATGTTGATGGTTTGGATGAAGTAACTAATGAAAATAACTCAGACAGAACAATCAGAGAGAAAGAGTCTAACCAAATACCGGCATCACTGAAAGCAGCCAAAGATAACGATACGTCTTTGGGATGGTTATGAGTAATTTTTTTCTCTAATAGTTAAAATTTTGTTAGCAAAGAAAGTCATGAAGTCATTACTAGTTAAAGTTAATGGAATACTCAGCTCAATAGAGCTCTGACTCTTTGTCAGCCTGGCTACAGTGCTGAAAAGAAACCTGGGGTTGTTCTTATTTTCTTCAATTAGTGATGAGTAGAAAGATGTCCTAGCTTTACGGAGGGCTTTTTTATAGAGCAACATACTCTTTTTCCAGGCTAAGTGAAGATCTTCTAAATTAGTGAGACGCCATTTCCTCTCCAACTTACGGGTTATCTGCTTTAAGCTACGAGTTTGTGAGTTATACCACGGAGTCAGACACTTCTGATTTAAAGCTCTCTTTTTCAGAGGAGCTACAGCATCCAAAGTTGTCTTCAATGAGGATGTAAAACTATTGACGAGATACTCTATCTCCCTTACAGAGTTTAGGTAGCTACTCTGCACTGTGTTGGTATATGGCATTAGAGAACATAAAGAAGGAATCATATCCTTAAACCTAGTTACAGCGCTTTCTGAAAGACATCTAGTGTAATGAAACTTATTCCCCACTGCTGGGTAGTCCATCAGAGTAAATGTAAATGTTATTAAGAAATGATCAGACAGAAGGGAGTTTTCAGGGAATACTGTTAAGTCTTCTATTTCCATACCATAAGTCAGAACAAGATCTAAGATATGATTAAAGTGGTGGGTGGACTCATTTACTTTTTGAGCAAAGCCAATAGAGTCTAATAATAGATTAAATGCAGTGTTGAGGCTGTCATTCTCAGCATCTGTGTGGATGTTAAAATCGCCCACTATAATTATCTTATCTGAGCTAAGCACTAAGTCAGACAAAAGGTCTGAAAATTCACAGAGAAACTCACAGTAACGACCAGGTGGACGATAGATAATAACAAATAAAACTGGTTTTTGGGACTTCCAATTTGGATGGACAAGACTAAGAGACAAGCTTTCAAATGAATTAAAGCTCTGTCTGGGTTTTTGATTAATTAATAAGCTGGAATGGAAGATTGCTGCTAATCCTCCGCCCCGGCCCGTGCTACGAGCATTCTGACAGTTAGTGTGACTCGGGGGTGTTGACTCATTTAAACTAACATATTCATCCTGCTGTAACCAGGTTTCTGTAAGGCAGAATAAATCAATATGTTGATCAATTATTATATCATTTACTAACAGGGACTTAGAAGAGAGAGACCTAATGTTTAACAGACCACATTTAACTGTTTTAGTCTGTGGTGCAGTTGAAGGTGCTATATTATTTTTCTTTTTGAATTTTTATGCTTAAATAGATTTTTGCTGGTTATTGGTAGTCTGGGAGCAGGCACCGTCTCTACGGGATGGGGTAATGAGGGGATGGCAGGGGGAGAGAAGCTGCAGAGAGGTGTGTAAGACTACAACTCTGCTTCCTGGTCCCAACCCTGGATAGTCACGGTTTGGAGGATTTAAGAAAATTGGCCAGATTTCTAGAAATGAGAGCTGCTCCATCCAAAGTGGGATGGATGCCGTCTCTCCTAACAAGACCAGGTTTTCCCCAGAAGCTTTGCCAATTATCTATGAAGCCCACCTCATTTTTTGGACACCACTCAGACAGCCAGCAATTCAAGGAGAACATGCGGCTAAACATGTCACTCCCGGTCAGATTGGGGAGGGGCCCAGAGAAAACTACAGAGTCCGACATTGTTTTTGCAAAGTTACACACCGATTTAATGTTAATTTTAGTGACCTCCGATTGGCGTAACCGGGTGTCATTACTGCCGACGTGAATTACAATCTTACCAAATTTACGCTTAGCCTTAGCCAGCAGTTTCAAATTTCCTTCAATGTCGCCTGCTCTGGCCCCCAGAAGACAATTGACTATGGTTGCTGGTGTCGCTAACTTCACATTTCTCAAAACAGAGTCGCCAATAACCAGAGTTTGATCCTCGGCGGGTGTGTCGTCGAGTGGGGAAAAACGGTTAGAGATGTGAACGGGTTGGCGGTGTACACGGGGCTTCTGTTTAGGGCTATGCTTCCTCCTCACAGTCACCCAGTCGGCCTGCTTTCCCGGCTGCTCGGGATCTGCCAGGGGGGAACTAACGGCGGCTAAGCTACCTTGGTCCGCACCGACTACAGGGGCCTGGCTAGCTGTAGAATTTTCCACGGTGCGGAGCCAAGTCTCCAATTCACCCAGCCTGGCCTCCAAAGCTACGAATAAGCTACACTTATTACAAGTACCGTTACTGCTAAAGGAGGCCGAGGAATAACTAAACATTTTACACCCAGAGCAGAAAAGTGTGGGAGAGACAGGAGAAGCCGCCATGCTAAATCGGCTAAGAGCTAGTAGCTACGCTAAGATAGCGGATTCCTAAAAACACGCAAAGTGAATAATGTGTAAATAATTTAGAGGTGATTCAGCAGAAGGAGTGCTTTAGTTAAGGCACGTAAAGATTACACTGGGAAACAAATCGTAATCTAGATAACTAGATCAATCTAACTGCGCAGATTAAACAGCTAACAGATACAGAAAAACACCGCTGTGCTCCGGAACAGGAAGTGATAACCCTAACATAGCTGCATATTGAAAGTTCAAGTGGACCACACCTCCCCAGGGTGTGCTCACAGGCGAATGACGTCACCGACAGGCATGGAAAAATTCACGCATGCGCACGAGGGTTCAAGCATGTCTGACGTACAAACATATGAATGAAATCCATATAGTTTTTGAAAAAAATAAAAAGGACCTATACTTTATGGACAGACCTCGTTTGCAAACAGCTGTTTGATGGTTGAAACACAGTTTTACCTCCTCTAAAGCTTATTCACCATAAACCATGTTTGCATCATATAACAAGTGATCTGGCAAAGGCAATTTAATTTAACAAGTGAGGACACTTGTTAAATTCCTGATACATTCTGCTTTTGGTGGTACAGAGTGCTGGTGTAGCAACATGCATATTCAAAAACCACAATGTCTGCTTAGTGATATTTCACCTTGCAGTCTCTTTACAGATCAGCAAATGATTTGATTTTGAAGTTGCTCTTCACAGAATATTAGCCACCTTTGAACCTCATGCTGATATAAGCTGTGCCTGTTCTTGTATTCGCTGTTTCGCAGTTGTGAATCTTGCGCCGTCTGGTGGGCCGTGACTTACGCGAGAGGTTGGTTTCAGACGAGTTCCAGTTTAGGGCACAATGTAAGCACACCTCGTGAAGTGCGGATAACAAGACATCAGGGCACAGAAGAAGTGTACAATGTAACGCACGAGACATTCCATTGTTTTTGGTGCAATTTAAATAAAAGTATGATTCTATGCCTGTTTTAAAGGAATGAATGACTGTAAGTGTCTTTCTGTAGGTGGGCAGAACAAGAACCATATAGCTGAGGAGTCCATCTAGTTCCCTTCAAAGGGGAAAGAAAAATCTAAAATAAGAAGTTTCAGGCAAAAATGTTTGCCATTTAGGAGAGAGCAATGGGATAGGAGTTGAACTGTTGGACTACTGATATGTAGATCTGGGGTCAATTCCTGGTGGCTCTACCTTTCTTTGTCCTTAGACAAGATGCTTCATCTGCTTTCTTCCAGTCCACCCAGCTATAAATGGGTACTGGCCTTGGAAGTAACCTGTGACTGACTGGCTTCCTGTCCAGAGGGAATCATAGACTCTCAACAGTTATGGAATACTGTACCCAGGAATAATCCCAGGCCCCAGTGGGCCTCAGTGGCTGGATAGGACTTACTTACTTCATTCTCTGTTAACCAGCTTAGAATTGTGTAACTTGGAGGATTTTCAATATAAAATTTCAACCATTTTTAGCAGCAGTAGCTTTGATGGACAGCAGACCCAGGCTCTGGAAATGAAGCTGACCATCAAGCTACATGTAACTACAAAACATCATATGAGAAGGAAGGAAGGGCTGTGTCTGCTTTGGCTATAATTACAGAAAATTCTTTCTACAGGGTTGTATGAATGTCTTACCTCGTTATTAGAGCTTTAGAATGTATCTGCTGTGAAACCATCAGAAACTGATGGCTTATTTATTCCGTTTAGAATGTTTCTGTGTGTAAATGGTGTGCCTCATGAAGAACCACACCCTGCTCAGAGTGCCGCTCCCATTGGACTGACATCTCTGCTATTTTAGCATTGTGGGATAGCTCGCGCCCACAGATTGAGCTCGCTGGACTACTTTCGCGAAACTGCTCAGCATGCCGCTCTCGTTGGAGCAACAACACACAGAATGTGTCTCTTTGTCCCAGATAGATCTCTTTCAGTGCAGCTTCTTGTTGTGACTTTAACACAAAGTTAACACCCAAGTCTTTCATCACCAACTGTAAATGGTAATCAAAACATTCCAATCGTATCTTTTTGAACTCTTCCACATCAAACTCCATCGTGTCAATGTTTACAATGCTCATAAACTTTTAAGTTTCTTAAATATTTATTACGGCCACTCTTAAAACTTCAGTTCTCTTTATAATTTTATTACTGGTAAATTTTAGAATTGATATAGATGAGATATACTTATTATTTCACAGGAATATATCACAATTATCTGGGAACTACTTTTTGCGCAGGAATTCATCAAGCACATTGGTCGTGGACGTGTACTAACACAGAATCCCCAGAAACTATGGAAAGTTGTTCGGCCATAACAAGCGCGTCCACTTTTAGCTTGTCATAAGCTAAGCTAGTGGCACTCGTGAGAGTGTGGAAGAACCACATCTGCTCTCGTGCAACCGTCTCCCTTGCTCTTGTTCGACTGCAGATACATTCATATGAAATCCTTTCTGTGGGGTTCTGTGGAGGTTTCAAAGTGTTATAAGTTTCAGAATCGCTGTGAAGCACTCAGAATGGAAAATTTATGTGAAGGCCCTTGATGCCTGGTTTTGTGTGTTTTGGAACTTTCTGGTTGCACTGCGTCTCTGTGTTTTACATCGACCACCAGCTGAGTCCCACTTTAGCTTCGTCCTTTTATTCTACTGGTTTGTGTCTGTGTAGGTTTTGTGTGGGCTGGGGTGGAGGGGCACTCAGTTAAGGTTTCTTCTTGTGTGTTTGTGGACGTGCATCTTGCCTTTGTCTTCACCTGCTTTGTGTTGACATTTACAGATCTTGCACTTCAGTTTACTTTTGTTTGTTCAGCTTATAACATTCACTTCAATTATTTATACAGTGCCAAGTTATATAAGTTACCTCAATGTGAGACAAATGAGTAAGGTCGAGATGTTATCCACCTCCATGAACAAGCACACTGGTGACAAGTAGAATAGAACAGAGCCTTTATTGTCATTGCACATATATACAATGAGGAAAATAAGTACTTGAACACCCTGTGATTCTCCCACTTAGAAATCATGGAGGGGTCTGAAATTTTCATCTTAGGTGCATGTCCACTGTGAGAGACATAATCTAAAAAAAAAAATTCTGGAAATCACAATGTATGATTTTTTGAATAATTTATTTGTATGTTACTGCTGCAAATAAGTATTTGAACACCTGTGAAAATCAGTGTTAATATTTGGTACAGTAGCCTTTGTTTGCAATTACAGAGGTCAAACATTTCCTGTAGTTCTTGACCAAGTTTTCAGACACTGCAGCAGGGATTTTGGTCCACTCCTCCATACAGATCTTCTCCAAATCTTTCAGGTTTGGAGTTTCAGCTCCCTCCAAAGATTTTCTATTGAGTTCAGGTCTGGAGACTGGCCAGGCCACTCCAGGACCTTGAAATGCTTTTTACAGAGCCCCTCCTTAGTTGCCCTGGCTGTGTGTTTGGGGTCATTGTCATGCTGGAAGACCCAGCCATGACCCATCTTCAATGCTCTTACTGAGGGAAGGAGGTTGTTTGCCAAAATTTCACAATACATGACCCCATCCATCCTCCCTTCAATATGGTGCAGTCATCCTGTCCCCTTTGCAGAAGAGCACCCCCAGAGTATGATGTTTACACCCCCATGCTTCACGGTTGGGATGGTTTTCTTGGGGTTGTTCTCATCCTCTAAACATGGTAAGTGGAGTTGATTCCAAAAAGCTCTATTTTGGTCTCATCTGACCACATGACCTTCTCCCATGCCTCCTCTGGATCATCCAGATGGGCATTGGTGAACTTCAAACGGGCCTGGACATGTGCTGGCTTGAGCAGGGGGACCTTGCTGCCCTGCAGGATTTTAAACCATGACAGCATCATGTGTTACTAATGTAATGTTTGTGACTGTGGACCCAGCTCTCTTCAGGTCATTGACCAGGTCCTCCTGTGTAGTTCTGAGCTTTCTCTGAATTGAGTGAGGTAAGCATGGAATCCCAGACCGAGGGAGACTGACAGTCATCTTGTGTTTCTTCCACTTTCTAATAAATAATCATGGTGTCTTTTATACAGGTAACAAGTTCAAACAGGTGCAATTAATACAGGTAAAGAGTGCAGAATAAGAGGGCTTGTTAAAGAAAAATTAACAGGTCTGTGAGAGCCAGAATTCTTGCTGGTTGGTAGGGGATCAAATACTTATTTGTAAGAGTAACATACAAATACATTATTAAAAAATCATACATTGTGATTTCCAGATTTTTTTTTTAAGATTATGTCTCTCACAGTGGATATGCATCTAAGATGAAAATTTCAGACCCCTCCATGATTTCTAAGTGGGAGAACTTGCAAAACTGCAGGGTGTTCAAGTACTTATTTTCCTCACTGTACACACATACAGTGAAATTTGTTCTCTGCATTTAACACATCCTAATTACAGTTAGACACAATCCAACCACCAGGAGCAGTGGGCAGCCAGAGTCCGGTCCCGGGTACCGACTCCAGATGTAGACACTGCCTTGGTTAGGGGCAGAGAAAGGAGCACATCCTAAATGTGGTAAGGAAACACTCCCTCATTGTTTCTGATTATACGAAGACACCTCAAGCACTGGAACTGGTGAGGTGGCCATCTACAGCCATATTAAAAAGAAAGAAAAGAAAAAAAAAATCACAATAGACAAGACAAATTATACAATCAAAGTCTCTTTGGCTGCTCCCTTGTTTTCACTTGGGGTCTCCACAGCTGATCCACGGTGGATCTGTATGTTGCTTTGGCACAAATTTTAAGCCGGATGCCCTTCCTGACACAACTCCACATTATATGGAGAAATGTGGCAGGGGTGGGGTTTGAACCAGGAACATTCTGCACTGAAACCAAGTGCATTAACCATTTGGCCACCACATCTGCGCTAAATGATACAGTATAAAATAATAAATAATATACAAATAAAACTGTTGCAAATTAATAACCATTTGAGTCATTGCTTACAGTGGCAGGATTAAAGGATTATTAACCAAGCGAAGGGTCTGTATGGGGATCAGAACGAGTAGTTGATAGTACGGGCCGAGAGTCAGTGAAGTCCATGCGAAAAACAGAGGTCTGATATCCCCGTACAGACCGAACTTTCAATCTGTGTTTTTTTCGATGCTGTTTAGATATTTTTGGAGTACTTTCATGTCCAACTTGGATTTTCTAATCGTGTTTTAGCTTCCTGGTTTGTAACGAAAATATGCATTGTGGACCGATTGTCATGGTAACCAGTCTGATATGGGAAACTATCTGACTGGTAATCAGCCAATCAGAGCGCATAGCCATATAGCAAAATTGAAAATACAGCAATGTGTGGTAGTTCAGAAGTCTAGATGTCGTGGCTTCACTCAGTCACGGCAGTAGCGGGGGGCCCCCAGGGAGGGGGGGGGCCTCCACTGTCGGGAGCGGAGAAAGCACTCGGTCCGCGGCCCTGGGACGCACTGAGATGGGAGCGGCGGGGGGGCACTGTAGAGCTGGCAGCCAGGGTCACCAGCCACCTTCACCAAGCCGACAAGCTGGAGCCATTCGTGGCGCACCGCCACAGAGAAAATGCGCCCGGCGGGGGATGGCCAGTGCTGAGCGGGGATCCATGACGGGATCCCCCAGAAGCACCGTGCGGCCGCCCCTGGCTGCACTACTAAGTCAGTGAATTTGTGTTTGTTGCAAACTCAGACCAAACATCAAGACAGACTACTCCTTTCCCTAAACCTAACCATAACCACCCCTGATCCCCCCGCTGCACTTTTAATTACGTGCAGCCATCACGGAATGAATTAGAATGAATTCATGTTGCCATGACGAAAATTTTGCACTTTTCGTGACAATATGACGAACCAATAGATTAATGTATATTTCATGCTGGTGAATCACAACAATCTGTGAGACTGGGTTGTCCTTTGTTGAGCCCTTTCATCACTTCCACTGCTACACCTCTAAAGTCATTCTACAAACCACCATCTGATACTGTCTAGCTGCGGCTACACTCTCTCCTCCACCTTAAACTCTGTTTCCACCGAGTGGTCCATGTCAGTATGGTATGGTGTGGCACACAATTTGGTGCATTTCCACATCCAGATTTAGGAACGGGCACTAAAATTACTGTACCCCTTTATCGGCAGTGCTTGGCTGGGGTCCCAAAATAATGGACGACTTATAAAACGAAGGCACTAATTCGCTGCTGTGCATTGATTGGCTCAGCAGCTAAAGTGAAAGCTACAGTCCTCATGTGAACAGTTCACACTGTTTCAAATATTAAAACCACTCACCAACAGAGTAAATATAAGGTCTTAATCGTACCTGTTCATTTCAGTTTGATTCATCATCACAGCCTGAGGAAAATTTATCTATACTCAACAAAAATATAAATGCAACACTTTTGGTTTTGCTCCCATTTTGTATGAGATGAACTCAAAGATCTAAAACTTCTTCCACATACACAATATCACCATTTCCCTCAAATATTGTTCACAAACCAGTCTAAATCTGTGATAGTGAGCACTTCTCCTTTGCTGAGATAATCCATCCCACCTCACAGGTGTGCCATATCAAGATGCTGATTAGACACCATGATTAGTGCACAGGTGTGCCTTAGACTGCCCACAATAAAAGGCCACTCTGAAAGGTGCAGTTTTATCACACAGCACAATGCCACAGATGTCGCAAGATTTGAGGGAGCGTGCAATTGGCATGCTGACAGCAGGAATGTCAACCAGAACTGTTGCTTGTTTATTGAATGTTCATGTCTCTACCATAAGCCGTCTCCAAAGGCGTTTCAGAGAATTTGGCAGTACATCCAACCAGCCTCACAACCGCAGACCACGTGTAACCACACCAGCCCAGGACCTCCACATCCAGCATGTTCACCTCCAAGATCGCCTGAGACCAGCCACTCGGACAGCTGCTGAAACAATCGGTTTGCATAACCAAAGAATTTCTGCACAAACTGTCAGAAACCGTCTCAGGGAAGCTCATCTGCATGCTCATCGTCCTCATCGGGGTCTCGACCTGACTCCAGTTCGTCGTCGTAACCGACTTGAGTGGGCAAATGCTCACATTCACTGGCGTTTGGCACGTTGGAGAGGTGTTCTCTTCACGGATGATGCGAAGGAGATGTGTTGCACTGCATGAGGCAAATGGTGGTCACACCAGATACTGACTGGTATCCCCCCCCAATAAAACAAAACTGCACCTTTCAGAGTGCCCTTTTATTGTGGACAGTCTAAGGCACACCTGTGCACTAATCATGGTGTCTAATCAGCATCTTGATATGGCACACCTGTGAGGTGGGATGGATTATCTCAGCAAAGGAGAAGTGCTCACTAGCACAGATTTCGACTGGTTTGTGAACAATATTTGAGGGAAATGGTGATATTGTGTATGTGGAAAAAGTTTTAGACCTTTGAGTTCATCTCATACAAAATGGGAGCAAAACCAAAAGTGTTGCGTTTATATTTTTGTTGAGTATATATAAAGTGTCCGGATTTTGGAAAATAATGTCTGGAAATACTTTAGTTCCTTGTCATGGCTGAAGAAATGCAACATTTTTAAAGGAGTCCCTCTATGTTTTGTCTGCTCCCGGTGTGTTTCTCAGCCTGAACAAGAGGACGCTGGTGCTTTGTCCTACAACAGTAAAATGAACTACAACCCCAATTCCAATGAAGTTGGGACATTGTGTGAAATGTAAATAAAAACAGAATACAATGATTTACAGATCCTCTTCAACCTATATTCAATTGAATACACCACAAAGACAAGATATTTAATGTTCAAACTGATAAACTTTATTGTTTTTGTGCAAATATTTGCTCATTTTGAAATGGATGACTGCAACACATTTCAAAAAAGCTGGGACAGTAGAATGTTTACCACTGTGTTACATCACCTTTCCTTCTAACAACACTCAATAAGCGTTTGGGAACTGAGGACACTAATTGTTGAAGCTTTGTAGTTGGAATTCTTTCCCATTCTTGCTCAATGTACGACTTCAATTGTTCAACAGTCCGGGGTCTCCGTTGTCGTATTTTGAACTTCATAATGCACCACACATTTTCAATGGGCGACGGGTCTGGATTGCAGGCAGGCCAGTCTAGTACCCGCACTATTTTACTTTGAAGCCACGGTGTTGTAATAGGTGCAGAATGTGGCTTGGCATTGTCTTGCTGAAATAAGCAGGGACTTCCCTGAAAAAGACATTGCTTGGATGGCAGCATGTGTTGCTCCAAAACCGTAATGGACCTTTCAGCATTGATGGTGCCTTCACAGATGTGTAAGTTGCCCATGCCATGGGCACTAACACACCCCCATACCATTTGCACAAAAACAATAAAGTTTATAATTTTGATCATTAAATATCTTGTCTTTGTGGTGTATTCAATTGAATATAGGTTGAAGAGGATTTACAAATCATTGTATTCTGCTTTTATTTACATTTCACACAATGTCCCAACTTCATTGGAATTGGGGTTGTATTTTAAACATTGAAAGAGTCATAGTGCCTCCTTCATTCATGTCAGTGGTTACCACAGACATCAGTCATCTCTTCAGCATGCTGCAGATGAAGAAATTGGATCCCATGATCCACCAAGACAAAAGTCAAATAAAATAAAATAAAATTTAAAAAATGTTAAATTACACTTTGTGGAGTCCCTGTAGAGGGGACGAGGCCACACAACAGCCTACGTGCTCTTGATGATGTGCATGTCAACAACTACATGGTCTGCCTACTAAAGAAAAGGGTACTGCTGGTGGTGGAAACACAAACCGAGCCAGACTTAACCGTTCTGACCTGTACCATTCCATGCAGTACCAACCCGGACCACTCGGGCAAAACGAGGTGTTACAGTCTCCAATTTCTTTTAAGTGACATCTCCAAACAAAAAAACATCCACCCATGTGCACCTTCCACCACTCTTACAGTAAATTTCGCCCCGTGTGCCTCCTTTTTTTCTTAAAGTGAGTATTAATGACAGCCATTTCCATTCTTTTTGCAAAATCTACAACCATCTGCTCTTCCACATCCCTCCTGCTTCCTGGATGTGTAAGATAGAAGGCTTTGTTAATTGGAATAATTATTCAGCATAATTATTCCAGAGCAGCAGATAAACTTCCAATTTATCGCCCCCTAAATACTGAGTTGCGATGGTTGAACACAGTTTGATTATGTACTGCATAAAACAGAAGTGAAACTCGACGGATATTTATTGACAACAGTGATGCACCAGAGGGTGTTTATTTTTTTGTGATTTTTTTATTTATTTTATTTTTTTTATTTTCTGGGGCTAGATGGGGACATGATCATGTCGTCATGGGGTGACAGATTATCTATTAAATGTGCAAATATGCGTTCTAAAGTGAATTTTAATAGGGATCAAACTGATTTCAGAAGGAACAAGAGGGTGTAACTTTTCTTTGCAGTCACTACCTCTACCAGGTGATTTCACTGAACTCATTCCATCTGCTCAAAGTGATGTTATGTCCCGGTCACACAGCACACAACGCTTGCTGAATGAAGGAAAAAAGTCACAAAGCCACAAATTGTCGAGAAAAACTGGACGGATGTGCCAGCACGTCTCCCATCACCGAAAAGCCTCAGAGTGCAGAGCTCATAAAAGACCGAAATGAAACCGAAACTAACAAAAGAAAAACAAAGCTAACGGCGACCTTGACACTGTGATCATTTCTGCAGCGAGTCTGTGCTCTCCACAGCCGCCTGCAGCTGCGTTGTCTTGACAACAGGTTTGAACATGTGCATGCACATGCATGTTGGAGCCAGAGATGACATGCGAAGGTGTGTAAATAGTTAAAGTAGTTGATCAAACGTTCTTGCCGCTATTGTTTCTGTATGAAAACGTTGCTTTTCATCCCACACATGGACGAGTCACGTTCAGCTCGTCAGATCTTTAGTTATTGATCCATTCACATATCACCAATGTTCCCCAATGGTATTATGCAAATGATGAGGAACCGTCAGGACAGAAAGCAAAACCGAATACGGACGAATTGAGGTTGTCGTCAGGATTCTTTCACATTTTTCAACAGTTTGAAAATTCTGACGAAGCGCTAGCTACAGGAACGAACCTGGACGACGGTTAAACGATGTCTCCAAAAGTCAACGCAAGTCCAGAATTCTTGTTTGGTTTTGGCTTTGGTGTCCTTCGTTAGTGCCGTGTGACCGGGGCTTTAATCTACTTGATGCTTTTTAATACTCTCCTCCCCTTTCTTAATTTTATCAGCTTCTGGTTCCTGGATAACTGAAATGATATTTTCTTAATCATGCAAAGATAATACAACACATGAAATAATGCAAATAACTAAATACATCAAACATTATGTGAGGTTTTTCATTAACCGATTTGATTCACTGTACATAAATGAAATTTCATGCACATTATAGACTCTGGAGGCACTATCGGACTTGATCAGTCAGAGAATGGTGAGAAAGTGCAGTTGCAAATAGAGAGATTTAATAACAATTGTCAATATTCTTCTTAGGCTATGTTGGGAGGTTTATCCTGTGAGGTTGAGAGGCAGAGCTTGCTGGAAATTATTTTTTGGTGATGCTAATCTCTTTGCAAGAGAACAAAGGTCCAAGTCTGTAGGGTCCTGGTGCTTCCAGTCTTAAAACTGGTTCCAATATGCTTCATTTGCTCTACCACTTCATCCTTTCCCTTCATTTTGCACATTATGTGAAAAGGACAAAGTGGTAGGGCAAAGGAAGAGTAGTGGCATTGGGCCACACTGTATCATTATGGGATTTGGAGTCTAACCAGTTGTCCCAGTGCAACGAATACACGTCTTTGGGATTAAGCCTCTGGAGAATTTATGGGTAGCACTTGAATGGGTTTGTGCCCTGTCTAACACTTGGCACAAAACAACTCACTGCAAGTGTCCCTGCTCATTTCCTACCAACAAAGTTGTCATTTTTGTGCCGAGCACTCACGGCATTTAAGTACCAAGTGCACTTGCACTCTCATATAGTCGAGTCAAGTACAGTACTGGTTCATTGCGTTTCTGAGGTAGCAGAAATAAATTGCACCATAGACCACCAAAACATATCCTACACTATTTATGCTATTCATACGGTGTAGTATTCAGATATGGCTGATATAGGTGGGGTAACAACGTGCATACACTCTACTTCTGCACACAGGGATGTTCATTAGTGTTCATATTCTTCCTCTTCTCATATCAAAGTAAAATGAAATGTCATGGTTGTTGTCTTCTGTGGGTTCACGGGCATGGTGCACAAAGACAGTCTTGGACAGAGGAGGGTCGATGAACAACAGAGTATCTGTGTCTGATGCACGGATATGCACTCGTGTCCTGAATTAGTTAACTTTAAAAATCATATGGAAACCTGTTGACTTAAACTACTGAAGTTTTCATACATGGTCAAACAAAGTGGGTCAACATATGTTGGCACTGAAGTTTAATGTATATGTAGTAAAGTCATATGTTCAAACAATTTTTGAAAAGGAAAAGGTTTAATGGCCCAGTCACACGGCATATGACAATTCCTGAATGAAGGGAAAAAAGTCACAAATTGTTGAGAAAAGGTGGATGAATGAGCTTTATCACCGAATGGCCTGCGAATCAAGAGCGCAAAAGGGAAGAAAGAGGAACAAAACAAAACTGAAGCAAACGGTGATGTCCACGCTTTAACCATCTGGGGCCGACGCCGTCATATACAATGGTTATGATCAAGATTTACTAAATTATAAATAACCTTTTAATGATATGAGATAGAAACTTACTTTTTTTGCTGAAAAGTTAACTCCACGGACTTTCGAGCCGGCCATCAGCCATCTTTGTACTCCTCATAGAAGCTGTGTGATGATGTGCGCAATGTGAGTGTCCAATCGGAATGGTTCACCGTCACATGGTTTTCCAAAATCCAATCGTAGGGCAGATTTACCTCACGTGACACACCAAAGATTGTTTTCAGGAGTGATATGTTACTAGTTGGCCTGTTTGAATAGCCCCGTGGGTGCTCCAATGAGTACATACTATTAGTACATACTCAGTGTGCCCTGCGCCATTACGCACAGCGATCAGTGAAAGCAGGAGCAGACAAAGAGCCTCTGATGACAATCTCACATGCTCAAACAAAGAGTGTGTAACTATCAGGATTGCTCCACTAGTTTGCATGTGAATGTTACTGGATAACTCTGTTGTTTTCTCTGCGTAAAGCACTGTTTACCATATCAATGAACAGCAAAATGCATAGACCATTTTGTATATATTGTTCAAAATGTGCATTTGTGTTTATTGTTTGAACCTTTTTGTTGCACAGTCTTTCACACAAGATCTCAAATTACCTTTATAAAGTGTCAAAACAGTTGTTTATTATAGTTTGCTCTGTGTTTTGAATAAATGTGTGTGGAAAATGATTTTCGCTTTATTTTTTCCTTTCTTATTTCTGATTGTAAACCTTTATTACACTTATAAAACACAACAAAAACATATATATTCTGAAAGTACAGGTTGTCCTGAAAAAAGGAGACATAAAACTTGATTGTGGGATGCAGGGAGAGCTGTCCAAAAAATGCCCTCGGACCCCAGAGGGATAAACAAAGCATGCCTGGAGCCACTGTTGGAGCAGTGTGTGTCTCCGTCCTGCTCTGCGGCCCAACAGAAGCGTGTGATCTGACCCACTGTGGAGATCTGTGCCCACGTTGGTGGATCCACCTGCTCTGGTTCCTCATCCAGAACAAAAGAGGGATCTTCTGATTCAACACCAGAATCCTCACTATCTGGTTCAGACTGCACACTCCATCTTGATCCATTTAAAAAAAAAAAACGCTGGTGTGCTGTGGTGCTGCTGTATCACTGTATTACGTTACTAAACCGTATATATTGATTTATAACAGAAAACTGTCAAAAGGGGAGTAAATATGATTAAATATATCAGAGCAGTAAACTGATCAGTCCATGTGAACACAGTGCATTGACTCCCCATGTGCGGTTATTTCCACCAGCTGCCACTGATCCACAATGTGAATTCTGCCTCCCAGAACAGCTGTTATATAATCATCTGAATCATCTACCTGTTGTCACATGTACCAAAGGGTTGGATTGTCATTCCTACACTCATATTGGTATAGTTAATAAAAAATAATAAGTGCATGCAGGAAGCGATGGCTGCTGCTGCCACTGCATTCAAGTACCGCCGGAAATTACACAACTTTTTTGTTGTTTCAAATTCTCAGCAGTTGCTTGAGGCAGGAGTGTGGTTTTCATTTTATTTTTGATAAAACAATTCATTGTATCCACGCAAAAGTTTAATTCTGGCCTATATAATGTGCCTGAGCCCAGTGAAGCTGACCCCTCACTCAGATAAAAAAATCCAAGCAAACAGGCTGACTTTGTCTTGTAGTTTCCGATGGTACATGAACGCAGCGGCAGTAGCAGCGCTCACAAACCAGCTTCTGCACTGTATGAAAACATTCAGCTGGTTGAACGAAGTCAAACTAAATGCTAACGTTACAAAAACTAAGCACACAATTAAAAAACCGTCAAGAATGACAGCAAACCGAAATACGAATGAATTGAGATTTTCGGTGACATTCGTTCAAATTTTTCAACAGTTTAAAAATCCTGACGAAGTGCCAGCTGCAGGAACATAGCGTGAGTGTTAAACGATGCCAACGAAAGTCCAGATTTCTTGTTTTGTTTGGGCTTCATTGCCCTTCGTTAAGTGCCATGTGACCAGGCCTTAAGGCAACAGGTCTCCACACAGTTTTCTGGTTAAGTCAGCAAATTCAGTATGACTGTAGAGCAGATTGGTTGGTTTGAGAAGTTGTTGCAGAAATTAAGGTCTCACGTGCTTCACCTCAGGCAGCTATGGTGAATGACTACAACTCCTGTATGTGATTTGCCCATGTCTGAGGCACTTCCTCACCAGAGATCCTTTCACTTCTGTCACCGACAAAATCTGGCATCTAAACAGCAATGCACCAGGATCAAGGTCAATAACAGATGATAGGCTGATTGGTGTAATTCATATTACCCCTTTGTGGCCTGAGTCTTACTTTGTGCTCAGATTATTCATTCATTCATTCATTCATTCATTCATTTTCTGAACTAATTCCAATTAAGGGTCATGAGGAGAGGTCATGAAGTCAGAAGGGAACTGGAACCTTCTCGCTGGGAGGTAACAATGCTAACCACGTGTCAACCATGCTGCCTGTACTGCCTGTAATTATGCTCTGCATAAATAGCAAAATGAAGTTGGGCATGCCCCAAATGCACTCACACAATGTATGTGAGACCATTTACTGCAGACTATAAGCAACCTAGTCTCACAGATTGTCATGATTCAGCAGCACGAAATATAAATTAATCTATTGGTTCATGATATTGTCACGGAAAGTACAAAATTTTTGTCATGAGAGACATATTCATTCAAATTCATTCCATAATGGCTGCACAAAATTAAAAGTGCAGCGGAGGGGTCAGGGGTGGTTATGGTTATGGCTGGGAATGTTGGGAAGGTGTCGTAGCACGGACCCACAACAGGGGGCGCAAAGGAACGGACAATGAGTAAGCCAAAAGGTAACAATTTAATGTTGTGACAATACACAACTAAATACACAAAATCTGCAAAGTCAATTAACACCAGGTGACGTGTGGGCAGGCTTGAAGATAGGAGACCCCGATGAGAGAGAGGCCGCGTCCCACACGGCTTCCACCACCAACGGCCTGAAGAACACCGGAGCCGCCAAGTCCCGAATCCCCAGGTGACCTCTGTCTTCGACTGTCGACCCTGGTACTGCTGGCAAAAAGCAGAAACAAGATGAATGAGTGTAAGTCTTTACACTCAGTGGTTCTCGGTCTGTACACCGTTAGGAGGGGGAACCTCCACCTCCGAATCACACACTCGTGCAACGCCTGTGTAACCACTTATCTGTCCAGAGAGTAAGGCGCAGTCGTCGTCGTTAATCTCCGAAGTCCCAGATAAGGCTCCGTCCACAGGAATAGGGCTGCAAATAACACAATGTCAGTCAGCAGAGAATTACCTCATGGTAGTCGATTTCTCGGCGGGGAGGTGGAGTTGCAGTCCGGCTTAAGTAGTGGCGTAGATGGGTGACAGCTGGTGTGATGAGTGACAGCTGTCACTTCCTCTGGATCTGGCGCCCTCTCGTGCTTGGAGCCCGCACTCCAAGCAGGGCGCCCTCTGGTGGTAGTGGGCCAGCAGTACCTCCTCTTCAGCGGCCCACACAACAGGGAAGGAGTAGGGTTAGGTTATGGTTAAGGTTAGAGTTGGGGTAGGAGTAGGGTTAGTAATAGTGAGTTAAAAAAAAACCCTGTCACGAAAATTTTAATCATTTTGTGACAGGAGGATAAAAAAAAAAAAAAAAACGTGACTGGGCTGACTATCCGGTTGTTAAGCTCTGACGTAACACATCACGTGATAAATCTGTTTCCAGGTCCAAAGACCTGCAAGTTTACAATTAAAATTGCATCTGTATGATCCTTTTAAGGATCTACAGTTTACGTTTAGTTTGTGGTTACAGTGTGCGCAAACCTCCATTAACCGCATTCGTCTGTTTCTAAGATAAGAACACTTAATAAAACTTTTTCTTTTACTTTATATAATTTATTATGCACAGGTAAAATAGACATGTCTGTTTGTTAATAATTTTTTTTTTTATTACAACAAACAGGACATTAAAGTGCAAACTTCACTTTCCCCCCGAACGACATGAACAGGAAGTGATCGCAGCTCACAGCAATTCGCATTGAAAATAACGGAGAAACGACCTGAGCTTCTGGCATTTTTACATAAAACAAACGCAGTAACAACGTCTAAAAACCCAGTTAATATAACCAGGAGAGTTTTAGGCACAATATACAAAGAGTTTTATGTTGTGATGTTAATGCTGTTGTCCGTGTGCAACGGTTTAAGTGCAGCCTGATCAGAGCGTCTCAGTGCAGTTCTCAATGTTAATGACAGCGCGCCTTTTTTGTTTGGACCCGAAAGTTGAAAATCACATGTTGCGTTACATCACACTTAACAACCGGAAAAGATAGGGCCGTTTGTGTCAAATGAGAACTTGCTACTCAGTTCGTCAACTATGACATTGCAGCCATGTGACACACTTCACTGAGCATGATCCAGCATGCTGATACTGAGTATGCCAACAACTTGAAAAAGCCAAAGGATCACCCATGTATCACCTGTCTGAGGCAGATTGATGGGTGTATTTGGGATGGGGAGATGGACCAGTGGTTTGCCTGCCCATCAGTAGCCAGTATTGTTCCACAGTATAGTGCAGGGGTAGGCAACCTGTTCCAGAAAGAGCCATGAGGGTGCAGGTTTTCTTTGCAGCCACTGACTCCACCAGGTGATTTTACTGATTAATATCACTTTGAGCAGATGGAATCAGTTAATCAGTGAAATCACCTGGTGGAGTCAGTGGCTGCAAAGAAAACCTGCACCCTCATGGTTCTTTCTGGAACAGGTTGCCTACCCCTGGTATAGTGGATGGAGTGATGTGTATCACCAGTTCATTCTTTCAGGTCTGACTCAACTTGTTAGGAATGGGATACTGAAACTCTTGGTGCTAACATCACTAACATCCTATGTATGTCATCTTGAAACTTTTCCCATTACCTGGTACATAATACAACTTACTGTTGAACACAGTTTGTAAGTCAGGTGCAATGAATTCAAACTGTTTCATCACTCCTTTTTTTTTTTTTAGCATTTAATGAATAGCTACTGTAGCTATTTCTGAACCAAATGTCTTTCACACAGGTGCTCTTTATGGCTTTATGATCTAAGGAACATAGAGCAATTTATTGCTTGGTGACATCCTTAGTCTTCAGGATTATTAAGCATATTTCCTAAAAACAGGTTAGTTGATGGCATTCATGTATTCTCTTTGAACCAAGAGTGATAAGGTTTTGAAGGAAACTATTTTCTGAAAGTTCACCAGTAGATCACTGGGGAAAAACCTTCAGGGGACACAGAACTGTTGGTAATCTCATATTGAGTTTTCGGAGCAGAACCCATTTTTTTTTTAAAGCAGATTAAAAATAAGCACTCTGTTGCATCACTATGTACTTTAGGTTTTCTGTACTGAAATCAGGACTGTGTATGACTTCTTTTTCTCAGTCATCTCCCCTCTGTTACTCTCTGTCTCTCTTATAGCAGAAATTTTAGAAGATATGAAACGTATAGAGATGAGGGGTTGAGAGAAATGATGGGCAGAAAGAGAATATCGGGGAGCAATGAAGTCACCGGCTCGTTATAAAGTAATCACCTGAAGAAGAAAGGTCAGATGGCTGGTACAACAGCTATAAAATACTGAAGAGACTGAGAACTTCAGAATGAGAAAGAGAGACTCTGAAAGTGACACATCATATAAAATACTGATGGCCAAAGACACAGAGAGAAATGTACCATGATCCTGACAGAAATGCAAGTTCAATGTGGTGCCATAAGGTCACGATTACATGAGCAGAATTGAAAAATTGGCAGAAGTCCCACCACCCTGTTAGATGTCTGACAAATTCACATGAGCTGTTAGCGTTCCAAATAAATAAATTTGCCTTTCAGAGAATTATCACCAGAAATTACAGATGGATTTCTGGTCATCTGTCTTTGAGATGGAAAGACACCTGGGAACAGCTCATGGAGTCATGAGATTGCTGAACAAGTGCTTGGTGGCAGGGTCCTGCAGCTTTCTGTCCTATTGTGTGACTTGGACATTAACCAGAGACATCTTTGGTACTCAGTAGAGAGGATCCTTGGGTACCAGTGACATGACGTTGTGTCAAACAAACAGATACATTAGAAAATTGATATGAGTATCACTTGCATTTCAAAGGAATGTAAGCTGTGACATTTTGTCCATGTGGTGTGTATCTTTGACCGTGATCTAATATGCAGGTGCCTGAATGTTGAGGAACCCACCTGGAGAAGGCTGAGGGGATGCCCATGTTTCACCTGGCTTACAGCAGATAGATGGCTGCTTTCGAGAGGTGGGGATGGACTGTTTGTTTGTCTTGATGGTTGCCTTCCAGGGCCCAAGATGCTGGAAGTACTTGTGTTGCATGGTGCTGTCCTTTGCAGTGGCTAAAAGAAGGGCCCACTATGTTTTATCTTTTAATAGCTCCAGATTAGAGCCCTACATGAGACTAATGTCTATGTCCCGTTCCCGCTGAATTTCATGCTGTTACCCCCCGCACCCACATGTGTTACACTCCCGCACATTCCTGCAATGTGCCTCTCCAGTCCTGCCTGCAGCCGCGAAACGCTGAGAATTTATACACGTACAATAATAGAGATGCATGCAGAGAAACAGTTTCATGTGACTGCATGCCAATATACAGGCACTGTCTCTCTCTCTCTCTCTCTGTTCACGCTTTTATGTCTGCTGCTTCTGTTAAATTATTTAAGATGGAAGTATCATGTGGACGCGCATACTTTACACTATTCTCCTTTGTTGACTGAGTCATCTTGCCGCTTCTGTTCCTGCAGTGTTTATTTTTAGCCACCCGTTACTGCTCACAGCAATGTTCTGACTGCTTGCTCCCGCAAGATTTACATTAGGTCCCACAGGATCCAATCCCAGTGCACCCCTCTACAACTCCAATTCCAATGAAGTTGAGACATTGTGTGAAATGTAAATAAAACAGAATCCAATGATTTACAAATGCTATTCAACCTATATTCAATTGAATACACCACAAAGACAAGATATTTAATGTTCAAACTGATAATTTTTGTTTTTGTGCAAATATTTGCTCATTTTGAAATGGATGCCTGCAACACATTTCAAAAAAGTTGGGACAGGGCAACAAAGGACTGGGAAAGTTGATGAATACTCAAAGAACACCTCTTTGGAACATTCCACAGGTGAACAGGTTAAATGGAAACAGGTGAGTGTCATGATTCGGTATAAAAAGATCATCCACATTCACAAGCAAAGATGGGGTGAGGATCACCACTTTGTGAACAACTGCATGAAAAAATAGTCCAACAGTTTAAGAACAATGTTTCTCAATGTTCAAATACAAGGAATTTAGGGATTCCATCATCTACAGTCCATAATATAATCATTAGATTCAGAGAATCTGGGGAACTTTCTACATGTAAGTGGCAAGGCTGAAAGCCAACATTGAATGTCCTTGACCTTCGATGCCTCAGGCGGCACTGCATTAAAAATGACATCATTGTGTAAAGGATCTTACCACGTGGGCTCCAAAAATGACTGTGGCAAAAACAGGGTGACAGCTAAGCAAACTAACAAAGGCAGAACAGACTTGAAGACTACAGGAATACACAAACATCATTACAATACTTACAGGGAGTGCAAGGAGCAGACAAAGGTGAATAAATCAGCAAGGGCTAACTAATAAGTGAGAACTTAAATATCAGATGAACTAAATGATGACAGGTGTGGGGAATCAAGACATGAACAGAAGAACATATGGAAAGGAACAAATACCAGGTGAGTACCATTAAATGGAATACTGACTGTGCCAAACAACGCAACAATCTAAGGGTGAGTGGACAACAATAAAACAACCATAATCAACCATAACTGAGGAAGAAGAGAAATAATAAAACCACAAACCAACATAGAACTCAGGAGTTAATAAATTGAAAAAGGTAACATGATGAAAGGAGGTGATCGGAACACAAAAACTATAAGAACTAAGACTGACCATAACCAAAATCCAGAACTAAAGCAGAAAAGCAATGTGGAACTCAAATATGTGATAGAGTGCAACAGGAAGACACAACAAGATAGACAGGTGAGGACGTAGAAGTGTAACACAGGAGACTCAACCACAAAACCAGGACACTAACAAACAAACATATACAGAAAATAATAATACAGACAGCACAAACAAATTAATCAGGGGGGAAGTAAGATGTGATTCTTGCAGGAACTGTGCCACGGAAAAATTTGTTTTTGCTCACATGCTTCGTGCGCTTGCAGCATGTTAAAGATATTAAAGACATTGTAAGCTTGTGTAGCCTACTACAAATGATAACATTTGTCCAGTGCACTAAAATCTACTTCAACACGTCACGGGCGGCACATTCTGTTGATTATTTTCAGGTATTCATCAAATTTACATTTAATTTGGTGGAAATACGAGGGCTGTCAATAAAGTAACGGTCCTTTTTATTTTTTTCAAAAACTATATGGATTTCATTCATATGTTTTTACGTCAGACATGCTTGAACCCTCGTGCGCATGCGTGAGTTTTTCCACGCCTGTCGGTGACGTCATTCGCCTGTGAGCACTCCTTGTGGGAGGAGTCGTCCAGCCCCTCGTTGGAATTCCTTTGTCTGAGAAGTTGCTGAGAGACTGGCGCGTTGTTTGATCAAAATTTTTTCTAAACCTGTGAGACACATCGAAGTGGACACGGTTCGAAAAATTAAGCTGGTTTTCAGTGAAAATTTTAACGGCTGATGAGAGATTTTGAGGTGATTCTGTCGCTTTAAGGACTTCCCACGGTGCGAGACGTCGCTCAGCGCTCTCAGCCGCCGTCGTCAGCCTGTTTCAAGCTGAAAACCTCCACATTTCAGGCTCTATTGATCCAGGACGTCGTGAGAGAACAGAGAAGTTTCAGAAGAAGTCGGTTTCAGCATTTTATCCGGATATTCCACTGTTAAAGGAGCTTTTTTTAATGAAAGATGTGCGGACGGGTCCGCGCGTCGGGACGCAGCCGCCGCGACGCTCCGCCACAGGAAAAACACCTCTGTTGAAAGCCTTAAGGACAAGTTGGAACATGTCCTGCCTGTTAAACAATTTCTCATATACTCACTCCACTGAAACCCATCAAAAGCCGCCTGGATTTTACAAATGGTTATCAACATGGAGGTGTTTTTCCTGTGCCGCCGCACCGCGTCGGCTGCGTCCCGACGCGCGGACCCGTCCGCACATCTTTCATTAAAAAAATCTCCTTTAACAGTGGAATATCCGGATAAAATGCTGAAACCGACTTCTTCTGAAACTTCTCTGTTCTCTCACGACGTCCTGGATCAATAGAGCCTGAAATGTGGAGGTTTTCAGCTTGAACAGGCTGATGACGGCGGCTGAGAGCGCAGCGCGATGTCTCGCACCGCGGGAAGTCCTTAAAGCGACAGTATCACCTCAAAATCTCTCATCAGCCGTTAAAATTTTCACTGAAAACCAGCTTAATTTTTCGAACCGTGTCCACTTCGATGTGTCTCACAGGTTTAGAAAAATTTTTGATCAAACAACGTGCCAGTCTCTCAGCAACTTCTCAGACAAAGGAATTCCGACGAGGGGCTGGACGACTCCTCCCACAAGGAGTGCTCACAGGCGAATGACGTCACCGACAGGCGTGGAAAAACTCACGCATGCGCACGAGGGTTCAAGCATGTCTGACGTAAAAACATATGAATGAAATCCATATAGTTTTTGAAAAAAATAAAAAGGACCGTTGCTTTATTGACAGACCTCGTATACAGACTGGGATGCAGAGACCCTCCAGTACAGTTCATTGAGCCATATAAAGAAGTGTTTTTGAGCTCTACAGACTCTGTAAAAAAAGCAGTTGTGATCCCAGTGAGCACTCCTTCTTGTGGATGGAGTTTTTCTAAAACCAACGTCCCAACTTCATTGGAATTGGGGTTGTACTCCAGATGTGTGTATACAAGAAAAAACAAAAAGCTGACAATCTGAATATTTTTTTCACTGAAAATGATTTACCTCAAACCCAAGTGTCTTTGCATAGAAAATCTAGTTAATTGGCCTTGTTGTTGCAGTACGTTTGGAGTAGACACCACATCAATGATGGCTATTGTATAGCTTCTAAACTGTTTGATATGTTTAACAAACACAAACAGATGATCACATCTAACATTCTGTTAATGGATTTAATGTCCGATAAGGCCTCCTGACACTTTGACTTTGATCTGCACACTTGCACGCACTCAGCCGTGCACGAGAGTCAACACATCTCAGACTCATAAACTGTGCGCAGCTTCATGCAAGTGTGCAAAGAAAATTTTGAAATGTTCAAAATCTCCATCACGAATTAATGAATTTCACCTGAACATTACGCAAACAATTCAAACTCACTGCATGTGCGCGCGAGTGACTGCGTCAGAGCACCGCATCAGAGTGCAGCTCGTCTGAATGATTATAACGAGATCTTAAATCTGCCACAAACATACTTTTACAGCTGCACACAAGAAGGAATGAACATGTTTTACCAAGGTATTATAAACCTTATATAAAGGTATATAAACCTTTATATTACCAAGGTAATATAAACATGACAAATAATTACCTTTATAGATGGTTCCAAATGCTTTCTCGACCTCATTAAGCGCACGTGCGAGAAAAGCTGCACCTGGGGCGGTCCGCTATGATTCTGGAAGCAATTAGACAGATTTTCAACAGCCGACTTGGAGAGAAAATGATTAATCCGCTAAAAAAATTATTATTTTATATACGCAGCATCTAGCGCACAACAGGTGGCATCCTGTGCAACAAAGCATGACGTCCTGCTGGGAACACAGTGGGTGGGATCGTAACGACGATGTGCGTGCAAGTGTGCGGTTCAAAGTAGTGCAAGTGTGAGGGCACCTTTAAAGTGTGTGTAGATGCATCTTCAGTCACAATGGCTGCTGCCCCCATTGCTCATTTTGAAAGTGTGTAAGAGACAAATGCATCAGGATACTAGGAATGTGTGCTGCAGGTCCCCCAAGAACAGCTTCCAAGCACCAGTCATTGTCCCTCATTAATAAAGTTAAACTGGGTATTAGGGCAGCAGGCTTTGTTGGAGGAAGTTCTGCATGCTAGACACAGATTGGGCAATTCTCATGTGAATCACTAGTTTGTAAACAGGCAATTGTTATGCAGGAAACAAATGAAGGATTACAAAGAAAAGGCCTGATACTTATCCAGAGAAGGATGGTAAATGAGTTGGCTACCAATACTGGAATTCAGTGGAAGTAGACATCTGCTTTTCTCAAGTATCAAGATAGGAACTTGTCCAATTTGTCATCTAACAGTGCTTGTGTGGCCATGAAAGATGTCCAGTCCAAGTGAACACTGTAAGCTTCTAATGTATTTATGGAATGCTGGTTTTAGCTTCATTCTATCATGGACATATTTTTATGGAAAGGTCGTGGAGTTGTTCAGTGGAGTGAAGCATACAGGACAAAAATGCACAGTCAATTGAACCAAAATACACGGTACATGAATGCTGCGTGACATACAATCAGTGTTGCCATAGTTACTTTGAAAAAGTAATCCAATTACTGATTACTCCTTGAAAAAGTAACTTGGTTACTTTACTGATTACTCAATTGTAAAAGTAACTAAGTTAGATTACTAGTTACTTTTTAGGGCCCTGTCCCACTGGAGTTTAGGAGGATTTGCGTATGGATTGCGCACAAAATTGGCCCATATTCGCCAAACATCCGCAATATCCGTGTAACATACCTGTATGAGTCGGCCGTCATCCGAACATGCCCGTGATCATCCGCAGAGGCACGCATGTCCGCAGCCAGGATTTTTGAGTAGCTAAAAAATCTGAATGCGGATGACATCTGTCTTACATACTTCATACATACTCAATTCATACACAATACATACTCACTCTATGCGCTGTATATCTGCCGTTAACTGTTGATATCCGCAACTGACGGGGATTTGCAGCTTGGCAGCGGACTAGGACAGTGTGTAAAACAGATATATATCGTGCTCATCATGTCCACATCAAAAACTAAAATATGTTGTAGCGAATGCATACAGATTGGCCACGAATAAAGCATTTTTATTACATCTGCTTTGCAGCTGATTTGCGGACAATCTGTGAATGCATAACAAACATGTCACGTAAACCCAGAGTGTGGCAGAAAGCGACATACCTGCCAGTCAGTGCCGGTCCGGCTGTGTAAATCCACAAAGATGTAATAGCTGCTGCAATCCAGGACTTTTATTTAACACCAACAAAAGGAAAAGTTGCTGTGTAGCCACAACTCATGCTGACTGTTGCTTCCCCCCTCCCGCTCCCCAAACTCATGAACAGTTAACCCTCACAAAGCTTAACAGTTACAAACATTTATGAAGTCCAAAATCAAAGATTTGAGTACCTACCTGTTAAATGTTTTGTAGTAGATGCACAGCTCTATCCTCTACAAACAGAGGAGAGCTGGTTCCAGGAGAAACTGCTCTATCCTCTGCAGACAAAAGAACTGGCCACAGAATAGAAAAGTTCACTTCTTTTGACCTCATACGATGTGCTGGCAATATCACCCAAGTCATCCAGAGGCATACAGTTTTAACTGATGGTTAAAATTTTAACCAAACTAATTTCTGACAAGTTATTTATATTAATGTCACGTCTGAAGTTTTAGAAAGTGAAAATATCAGATATATGTTTTAGTTTTAAAGCAATGTACCAATTTTGAAGGTTTTAGTGTGGACATTGTGTCTCCACAAAGTGCATTATGGGTAATCTAAGTACAGTAGTGTTCAGAATCATAGTAGTGCTATGGCATTCAGTCAGTGAGTTCATTAATTTTGTGGAACAAACAGGTGTGAATCAGGTGTCCCCTATTTAAGGATGAAGCCAGCACCTGTTGAACATGCTTTTCTCTTTGAAAGCCTGAGAAAAATGGGACGTTCAAGACATTGTTCAGAAGAACTGTTGTGTGTTGGGGGGTTTGACTGGATGTTTTTGTGTTGTTTTCTTTTCTTTGCTCTCCAGGTGGTATGCAAACTGGTTTTTGTCTGTGGAGACAGTGCTGGCAGAAGAGTCCTTCACCCTCATCAGCATTATTAGCTGCACCTGTGGAGGATGTTCACGTGCAGGCCTACTGACTCGCAGCACCTGTGGATGATGCTCAAGTGTAAACTTAAAGACTTTCAGCTGAAGCAGATAATGAGATGGCATTCTGCATTTAAGCCATGAGTGGTTCAAGCAGAATTGCTGGGAACTCGACCTTGTGACATTCGTTTGTGAGACGCTGAGGACCGTGCCAGGGTTTAACACATCGTGCCTGTGATGGAGGACGGGTGAGGGACACATGCTGTCAGCACACATCAGAGGTGATTATTGTCTGAATGATCGTTAATAGTAATTTGGCATTTTGTTACGCAGTATATTTGAACATTGATGAGAATTGTGCAGTTTGCTTCTCACTGCCGTGGCGTACGGACTGATGATCCTCCACCTGTTGTGAGAAGCTGCTCATTTACATAAAGCTTAAATTCAGACCTGAATGTGTTGCTGATAATGTGTGCCTCTGAAAGATATTTGCTGTAGCTCTGTTGATTTACCTCACCTTTTCCATCCTTCACAGAGTCAGTTTGTCATGTCCACCTGGGGGGTGTTTGGCGGTGAATCTGAGTCCAGAAGCGCCGAGGCTTCGATCCTTTTGGGCACTGGAGAGCGCGCCGTCCTTCACTCCGCCAAACAAACCAAATATTTATGTTGTACACTAATTATTGCACTGGAGGGGAAATAAAATCGTTTTGTTTGTGGAACTGCTTTCTGGTTATTTAGCGCTGGATTCGGTCAGACGTTGGTCCGCTCCTCAACCTGCGTCTGCACATAACAGTAGTTCCCGGCCATTCCAAAATGGACCCAGCGTCAGAAGCGGTTCCATTTGCCGAAAGAGTTCAAGAACACTTGGAGAAAATATGGGAGCAATTACAGCATCTCGCAAACCAAATTAAACAAACAGATGCCCGCGTTACGGAGCTTGCAGCGCAAGCCGTTTTGCTTCCTGCTGCACCAGCTGCGGCACCATCGATACCGGTGCAGATAACTCCGTCACCCAGAGATTCGGCTTCCGAACCAATCATTTGTCATCCGGAGCCTTATGCGGGAAACGTTGAAGCCTGTGCTCCGTTTTTGATGCAATGTTCTCTGGTTTTTGCTCAGCGACCGGCTTCCTTCTCTTCTGATGGTAGTCGTGTCTCATATGTGACAAATTTGCTCCGAGATGACGCTTTAGCTTGGGTCACTGCGTTGTGGATTAATAACTCTCCATTGTTAGGATCATTTAAGGATTTCTCCCGGGAGTTCCGCTTGGTTTTTGACCATCCGGTGAAAACAAATACCGTTGCCCAACGGTTGCTGAATCTCAGGCAGGGGAGGCGGGGTGCGGCGGATTATTCCGTGGATTTCCGAATTTTTTCTGCTCAGTCCGGTTGGAATGCCGCAGCTTTAAGAGGAGTGTTTGTAGATGGTTGGAACGATCCATTAAAAGATGAGCTAGCAGTCCATGACGAACCAAAAGATTTAGATGAACTGATATCTTTGGTTATTCATCTAGATGATCGGATAAAGGAGCGTGGATGCGAGAGAGGACTGACATCAGAGTGGGTTTTTTCATCTCGGGGCTTTCCCCGACACAGATCTGGGCTGCCTCTTCTTCGCCCCACTGAGACTCCTCCGACGGGACCTCTGGCTCCTCTTGCGGATGAGCCCATGCAGCTCGGACGAGCTGAAGCCGCCATATTGCCCCGGTCACATAAGCGTCAAGAAAGATAGTGATGACGTATCTCCAGGTGTTCTGGGACAGGCATAAAAATGGACAAAAAAAAAAAAAAAAAAACCCTTTGGTTGTTTAGTTATTTGGGCTATTTTTGTTTTTTTTTGTAAGGGGTTATAAATTGTTTGGGGATTTAGAGGCGGTTCTGGAGGAGTGAACGACTGGCAGTTCGGAGCTCGGCTGGACTCAGGTAATCGTTTGTTTTCATTATTTGGACTTAGGTATTTTCTGTTTGAGGATTGGGTCATTTTGTTTTGTTGTTTTGTATTTCCCTGCTTCCCTAACCCCAACCTCACATTGCTCTGAGACCGTTTGTCTTTTGGGTTGTGGGGTGGTGCAGGTTGGTCATGCTGAGCGTTTCTCAGAAGACCTCTGCACCTGGGGGGGGGGGGGGGGGGGGGGGGGGGGGGGGGTTGTCAGGGGCATTTTTTTTTGGGTTTGGTTAGGGCCCGGTTCCTCTCCAGCCCCGGTGGGCCTTTGACCGTTCGTCATTGGTGTTACCGGGGTGTGGTGCAGCGGGTACATACCTCAGTCGGAGTGGTGGGCCGATCTGTTGCCGTTCGCCATTTCGGTAGTTCCACCCCTCCCGATAGGCTAGTGGTATGGTCGGGTTGGGGCACCGGACGTCTTTCCGGTTTTCCGCTGTGCTTCGGGGATGGGACTGGGTTAGTTTTTCCTGTTTCCTTCCCCAGCTTAGTAGTTTTGTGCCGTTCGCCAAAATTGGGCTAACGATAGGCTCTGGGAGTGATCTGGGGTCTTTCGGGGTGCTGGGGGGGGGGGGTAACAGGGTTTGACAGTTGTTTTATTTTGCCCCCGGGGTGTTTTAATGATGTCCGCCGGGGGTTGGATTTTTGTGTTGTTATGTTTCCTTCCAGGTTCCACCTCCAGGGTCGATGGGACGGTCCTCTGGGGGGGAATTGATTGTGGGGCCGATAAACCAAGTGTGGCCGGGTCTGGGGTTCCTGGGTTGTGGGGAGGGTGCCTCCTGGGGTTGATGGTACGGTCCTCTGGGGGGCGCTGTTCCTCCGTGTAAACCTGGGGACCTCTGTAAGACTCCGGTTTTGGTTGTTCTCTCCTGGAACTGGCGGTAAAGGTCTTCTGGGGGGGGTGGGCTCTGCATATCGTTCTGGGGGGGGTTGTTTGTTGTTTTTCTTTGTGAATTTATGTTTGTATTGTGTTGTTGGGGCTGTGTTGGGTTATTGCATTTGGGAGTTTTTCTTTTCTTCCCGGGGTTGGATGGGACGGTCCCCTGGGGAGGGTTTGGGTGGGTTTTGTGTTTTTCTTCTATGTTGGGTTGTATATGGGACTTGTTTGGGGTTTTTGTTGATGCCAGCCGGCCTTCCAGCCGCGGTGCCCTGTCCTGCCATCTGCTTTCTGTCATGGGCCCCGGAGGGAGGTGTTGTTCTCGGGCCTGGTCTGTTTGGTCGCCGGGAGGCTTCCCGTTGATGGGGGGGTACTGTTGTGTGTTGGGGGGTTTGGCTGGATGTTTTTGTGTTGTTTTCTTTGCTCTCCAGGTGGTATGCAAACTGGTTTTTGTCTGTGGAGACGGTGCTGGCAGAAGAGTCCTTCACCCTCATCAGCATTATTAGCTGCACCTGTGGAGGATGTTCACGTGCAGGCCTACTGACTCGCAGCACCTGTGGATGATGCTCACGTGTAAACTTAAAGACTTTCAGCTGAAGCAGATAATGAGATGGCGTTCTGCATTTAAGCCATGAGTGGTTCAAGCAGAATTGCCGGGAACTTGACCTTCTGACGTTCGTTTGTGAGACGCTGAGGACCGCGCCAGGGTTTGACACATCGTGCCTGTGAAGGAGGACGGGTGAGGGACACATGCTGTCAGCACACATCAGAGGTGATTATTGTCTGAATGATCGTTAATAGTAATTTGGCATTTTGTTACGCAGTATATTTGAACATTGATGAGAATTGCGCAGTTTGCTTCTCACTGCCGTGGCGTATGGACTGATGATCCTCCACCTGTTGTGAGAAGCTGCTCATTTACATAAAGCTTAAATTTAGACCTGAATGTGTTGCTGATAATGTGTGCCTCTGAAAGATATTTGCTGTAGCTCTGTTGATTTACCTCACCTTTTCCATCCTTCACAGAGTCAGTTTGTCGTGTCCACCTGAGGGGTGTTTGGCGGTGAATCTGAGTCCAGAAGCGCCGAGGCTTCGATCCTTTTGGGCGCTGGAGAGCGCGCCGTCCTTCACTCCACCAAACAAACCAAATATTTATGTTGTACACTAATTATTGCACTGGAGGGGAAATAAAATCGTTTTGTTTGTGGAACCGCTTTCTGGTTATTTAGCGCTGGGTTCGGTCAGACGTTGGTCCGCTCCTCAACCTGTGTCTGCACATAACAAGAACAGCGTAGTTTGATTAAAAAGTTGATTGGAGAAGGGAAAACTTATATGCAGGTGCAAAAAATTATAGGCTGTTCATCTACAATGATCTCCAATGCTTTAAAATGGACAAAAAACCAGAGATGTGTGGAAGAAAACGGACAACAGCCATCAAAATGGATAGAGGAATAAGCAGAATGGCAAAGGCTCACTCATTGATCAGCTCCAGGATAATCAAAGACAGTCTGGAGTTACCTGTAAGTGCTGTGACAGTTAGAAGATGCCTGTGTGAAGCTAATTTATTTGCAAGAATCCCCCGCAAAGTCCCTCTGTTAAATAAAAGACATGTGCAGAAGAGGTTACAATTTGCCAAAGAACACATCAACTGGCCTAAAGAGAAATGGAGGAATATTTTGTGGACTGATGAGAGTAAAATTGTTCTTTTTGGGTCCAAGGGCCGCAGACAGTTTGTGAGATGACCCCCAAACTCTGAATTCAAGCCACAGTTCACAGTGAAGACAGTGAAGCATGGTGGTGCAAGCATCATGATATGGGCATGTTTCTCCTACTATGGTGTTGGGCCTATATATCGCATACCAGGTATCATGGATCAGTTTGGATGTCAAAATACTTGGAGAGGTCATGTTGCCTTATGCCGAAGAGGACATGCCCTTGAAATGGGTGTTTCACCAAGACAATGACCCCAAGCACACTAGTAAATGAGCAAAATCTTGGTTCCAAACCAACAAAATTAATGTTTTGGAGTGGCCTGCCCAATCCCCAGACCTAAATCCAATTGAGAACTTGTGGGGTCAATCAATCAATTTTAATCACTTTTATTTATATAGCGCCAAATCACAACAAACAGTTGCCCCAAGGTGCTTTATATTGTAAGGCAAGGCCATACAATAATTACGTAAAAACCCCAACGGTCAAAACGACCCCCTGTGAGCAAGCACTTGGCGACAGTGGGAAGGAAAAAAGTGGGGTGACATCAAAAAAGCTGTTTCTGAAGCAAAACCAAGAAATGTGAATGAATCTTGGAGTGGAATAACAGCTGAAAGGTATCAGCCAGAATACAGGAAGGGCTGCCACACACAAACAACAGCATAGAAGTGAAATGTCCCGTAGAAAATGACCAGAGGGGACATGACCGGGGGGAAAATGTTCTAAGACTTGAGGGAGTTGAAGCCATTGTGAAGGTAAACATGGTCTAACGTGATACTACCGAAACGTAATGTAGTGACCAATGTGTGACTGTGTTAAGGGGTAGAGTCCTGCTCAGCATCATCATGCTCAGTACTGCCTCTATTGACTGGATCCTGTATTCCAGCATTCTGTGCTGTTACAACAGCATGCATCACTATACATAAGTCTGTAGCCTTTCATTTGAGGAATGTGCTGCACATCTGCAAAGCACTTTTCAATTATGCACGCTTCAGTGTGGGTACCTTAATTAAATCTTCCACCATGGCATCAGGCTCGAGCAAAATAAGTACACAACCTTCTGTCTTTTCTGCAAACCAGACACAGAGTGCACTATGCACAAACACAGCCATTACAATTCAGAGTGTGATATACTCAGCTTGGGTCTGAGCATCACTTTTTTCACTGAGGAGACAGAAAAAAAGAACAAAAGTCAAACTTTTGTACAGTCATGCTAGCGAAGCGCCACGCAGGGCGGCAAAGCTCCCTTTTATGGTAGACGAAGGCACAAACCGGAAATGGCACAAAAATCTGCCCAGTGGGGAAAAAGCCACAAACCAGACAACATTGTCGTAAAAAGTCCTAAAAGGCCACAAGCCGATGGTAGACGAAGCCACAAACCGGAAATGACATGGTGAGATGCTGAAGAACTTTGCTCGTTCATGTCTACAACTTATACAAATTAACAACAAAGCATAATGAAGGAATTCACAAACTGCTAAATAACTGAAAATTACAACAATGTAATCATCAATACAGAGTGATGAATTGTTGTTTTAAATGAAGTTATCTGAAGGAGTCTCAACCCATTTCAACATCAGTTCATTAAATTTTGGTGATGAGATGGATCTGTTTTTTTTTTTTTTACTCTTTTATATCTTAATTGAACATTCTTGTCTTATGATATCACAAGAACAGGATGGGGGTGGGGGTGAGATTTTAACAACTTTCATCTCTTTCTCCCATTCCCCATGATGCCCACCCCAAAAATGAATGCCCTCTATCAGTTGGTGGGTGTAACAATAGTTATTATTACACCAGCCAACGCACAGATCTTTGGTGTTTTGGTTTGCAGATGATGTGATTGTTGTGGAATCAGTGGATGCTGTGATTAAGGTATCTGAGAAGCTGACTGAGAAATCGGAGTGAGTTTGCAGCTGAGAAATCGGAGTGAGTTTGCAGTTGTCCTGCATCAAGATTGAAATGCAGGTTTTGAATGATGTTTTGGAATCGGCCATCATAGTTTGTGGTAAAGTGTCAAATTTGATGGAAGTTACACATATCTCGGCATTGATTTTCATATCTCAGCAAGAGATTGAGAGAAACCAGGGAAGAGCTTCTGGAGTCATGAGTTCTCTGGATAGAGTTGTTTAGCCATATATATATTTGCAAGAGAATGAAGGTCCTGGTGTTTTTATGGTTACAGTATTGCTAGAAAACGTGGATGCAGACCAGGGACTGAAGGCGACAACTGGATGTCTTGGTAGTAGGACTCTTGAGAGGATCATTGGGTATTGCTAGAATAACTTTGTTTCAAACAAACAACTACTTCATGAGACTCAGGTGATACACACTACATCAGGGGTGCTCAAGTTCGGTCCTCGAGAACTACCTTCCTGACACTCTTAGTTGTCTCCCTGCTCCAACACACCTGAATCCAATGAAAGACTCGTTAGCAAGCTTTTAATAAGCCTTTCACTGGATTCAGGTGTGTTGGAGCAGGGAGACAACTAAGAGTGTCAGGAAGGTAGCTCTTGAGGACTGAACTTGAGCACCCCTGCGCTACATTAATCATGAGGAAATGTTAGCCGAGCCATTTATGGCCTTGTGGAACAGTGTGTAGCTGCTTCAGTGTTGAGGATCACAGGCGCTGAAAAGGGCCAATGAAATACCAACATTGATCTGGCTGCAGTGGATACATGGCTAATTTTGGGAAGTGGGATTGAACTGGTTGTCTGCCTAGGTGGCGGCCAACCAAGACCCAGGTTTGTTCTGTAAGGTGGAGGACATGATGAGGTGTGGCATTAAGAGCATGCTCCCAGACCTAAGTTGACATGATTACTACACCAGCATTGGTATATGCTCTCTGAGTGACCTTTGTCAGCCAACAGAGTTGGGTATAGGTTATGTGATGTGTCGAAGAATATAGCACAATACTACACTATTCATTAAAATACAGTACATTGACAACATTGACACTACCTAAATTGTACTATAACATAAAAAGCCCCTTGAAATCATGAAAACATGAAAAAACCAAGACATTGTTGATTTACTACAGGCACTTTGTGTTCTGAAATTCTTTTTCTCGGAACACAGGTCTTTGGTCATTACTGAGACATTCTGTGTTCAATATTGTTAATTTATCTGTCATCACTGGACTTGTTACTGCTTGTTTTAAACTGCCATAGTAAGACCTTTCCTTATGAAGCCTTTTGTTGAGCAAGATATACCAGCAGTTTTTACTTTGTTGCTCTTTTATTGAAGTTTCTAATCTGTTATCTGTTATAAACTATTATTGGGATGATCCAGAGTCTACAACAGTTTTCCAGATATTAGATCTGAGTGCTTTTTTTACACAGTTGATGACTGTATGTTGTTCAAGACTACTGAAATAATTGTGGTATCTCTAGACAAGTGCTCTTACAGTTGAGTTCTTGCTTGTTTTCTACAACACTGTCTGAATATTTAAAGTGAAATATGGACCAAATTTGGACCCCGCTGATAAGGATCCCCCCATTCCCCACGATTCTGGATCCTGGGCTGGACCCTATCCCAGCAGTCATGGAGTGCAAGGTGGGGTACACTCCGGACAGGACGTCAGTCTGTTGCAGAGCCATATATAGACAAACAAACACATTCACACCCGCATACACACCTGCGGACAATTTAAAGTTTCCAATCCACCAAACCTGCATGTATTTGGATGTGGAGCACCTGGAGGGAACCCATGAAAACACAGGGAGAACACACAAACTCCACACAGAAAGGCCACAGTTGGGAATCAAACCCATGACCTTCTCACTGTAAGGCAACAGTGCTAACCACTAAGCCACCATGCTGCCATCACATTACCAATGTAACACTATTTTTTAGAGAAGGCTACTGGATTTCATTTACAATAATTTATTTTTACCCAAACACTGAACACAGATAGATAGATAGATAGATAGATAGATAGATAGATAGATAGATAGATAGATAGATAGATAGATAGATAGATAGATAGATAGATTTTTTTTTTCATATCTTAATTGAACATTCTTGCCTTATGATATCACAAGAACAGAATGGGAGGAGCAACGTCGCAATGATAGATAGATAAATACTTCAGTCATCCTCCTTAGGGGAAATTCATCTGCCCGAGAGCATGCATACATACACAATGCAGCCATCCAATAAAATACCAATAAATAAGACAAATATAAAAAGCACATTAGAAGTAAAAATGCATTAACAAGAGGCGTTAAACAGTCTCATGGCGGCTGGGACAAATGATCTTCTATACCTCTCAATCCTGGATCTCAAGGAGATGAGTCTGTTGCTGTGGTTGCTTTTCTGAGCAACCACAGTATCATGCGGAGGATGAGATTTGTTGTTAATAATAAAGTTCATAATACACCTCATCCTGCACTCCGCCAGTTCACCCACAGAGACCGCCTCCCTCCCCATCACCGACACGCACTTCCTGACAAATGTGTCCAGTCTGTTACTGTCCCTAACAGACAAGCTGTTCCCCCAACACACAACAGCAAACAATACAGTGCTGGCTATCACAGATTGATAAAAAAAGGAAAAGCATATAGTTACAGACATCAAAGGATTTCAATCTTCTGAGGAAGAACAGTCTGCGTTGTCCCTTTTATATGCTGCATTTATCTGCACCGACCAGTCCAGTCTATTGTCAATGTGGACTCCGAGGTACTTGTACGTGGGGACCACCTCAATCCCCACATTGCCTATATTGACTGGTAGGTGTTCCTTTGTTCTGCTGGTGTTCAGCAGCAGCCCGTTGCACCTGCTCCAGTTGGTGAACTCCCTGTTGACCGCCCTATACTCCGTCTCGTCCCCTCTCCTCACACAGGCCACCACAGCTGTGTCATCATAATATTTCTGAATATGACATGTTGGAGTCCTGTAGGTGAAGTCAAACATATACAGTGTGAAGAGAAAAGGGGAGCGGACCGCTCCCTGCTTGTTTGCGCAGTCCAGAGACTGCCTGCCCCAGCCTGACATGCTGTGGCCTCTCTGTCAGGTAGTCAGTTCCTCGTATATATAAGATGGAAGATGGAAAATGTGTTGTGTGGCTGGGGTCCCTGGCTGGCTTTTGTTTCTGTTTTCTGTCTTTCCTTCCAGGTGGCATGCGTTCAGGACTGAGTGGCTGATGTGTGGCTGAGTTATCAGGACCTCACCCTGATCACCTGAGGCTTGTCATGTGCAGCTCGTCAGGACTCACAGCTGTGGTGCATCTGTATGGATTGGGGCATGGTTGCATTTAAGTCTGGAGTACACAGTGTGTATTTGCCAGAGACTCGACCTTGTGACCAGACGGGTGAGATCGACGTTTGGAGAACCATCTCATCATTATGGACGCAGAGACCGTACCAGGTTTGATGCCATGGTCTGTGAAAGAGGAGGGGGTGAGGTCTCACGCTCGTCAGCACACTTCCTGAGGTACTTTAGGTTTTGTGACTAACATGAGTACAGTCAGTAGATGTGGTGTCCCTCACACCTTATTATATTGAGCTGTTATGTTAGTCGTTTAATCAGCTTCCACTGCAGTGGAGAATTGAACTGGGTGTTCCATGCCTGCAGGGTGGGAAGCTGATTGGTGATTAAGCCAGGAAGTGTTTGCTGATTATGGACACCTTTGAGTGGTCTCTCTGTGTGTGGAGTGGTGGACTCACATTATGGTTTCTTCTTTCACAGACTCGGTTGGTCGCGGCCACCTGGGGGGTGTCGGCGGGGTCCTTGGGTCCGTTTGTGCTGCTGGGAGCGCACCGTTTTTTCACCTCGCCAGACCGCGCACTTATTGGTTATTAATTGAGCACTCACTGTTATGTCATTAAATTCTGTTATCCTTTGAACCGTGCTCTGTTTCCTTTATGCTGGGTCCTAATGTCAAACGCTGGGTTGGTGCTCCGACTGCGTCCGACACATAACAAAATGTTGTGAATGGGCTTGATATCTTTTCATCTCTATGATATGGAATACCTCAGGAGTTGTTCTGGGCCCACTATTATTCTTAATTGATATATCTATTGACTGCTTACTTTTCTTTGATTTTTGAACATAGGTTTTGTGGCTTAAACTGATGTTTTTTTATTTTAAATATTATAAAGCATTTTAAAATACCTGAGTGGCAGCCGGTCTGCTCTGTGTCAGCCTGATCCCGTCAGATCTCAGAAGCTAAGCAGGGAGACCTCTTTGGAACACCAGCGGCTGTGTGTGTCCAGGTAAAACTGGAGTTGCGTCAGGAAGGGCATCCGGGGTAAAACTTGTGCCAATTACCAATGCGGATCTGGCTGTATCCGCTGTGGCGACCCTGAATAAAACCGTGAGCAGCCGAATGAACAACATTTTGAAATACCTGAGTTGCAAACATTTTAATAATAATAATGATAATAATAACAATTATTAATAAGTATTGTTCTTCTTATTATACATACATTTTGGAGTGTGTGTACACACACACACACACACACACACACACACACACACACACACACACACACACACACATACAGACAGAAAGTAATTGTAGCTGGAGTTTCACACGCTAAGGAGCACCAAACTGTGCCCATTGCTGCTGGCAGATGTTGACTGAAAATTTCTTGCCTTGCAATAGCTTGTGTATGTGTTTTCTAATTTCCTTTTGTAAATAAGCAAACATGTCACTGCCAGCACAACTGTTCTCTCGTCTCCGTTTTCTTATTTGTCTGTCCCTTTTGAGTGGCACTCTCTCTTTGTTTCTTTCTCTCTCACAGGGTAATGAGACATAAATGTTTCAGGACTGTGATCGCCTTCGGCAGTAGACCTGTCTGAATGCCCCGCTTTCTCTTTTTCACACATAATCACATAAAGCTGTGAACGATATATGCCAAATGTAGAAACGTGGTCTTCGTTCTCCACACAGTGCATTTCATCAGCAGCATTCCTCCTAAATCTAGGGGAACTAATTAGCAATTAAAACACATTTGGGCTGTGGGCAGGATGACTGAGGAGTGTGTGTTTGTGTGAGCTCAAAATAACAGCAGAAATTCAAGTACGTGTGTTTGTGTGCACATGTAGGTTGTATTGCACAGGAAAATCAGCAGTGTTAAATTAACACTATGAAGGTTGTATGTGTTTATTCAGTGTTCAGTTACTTTTGAAAGTGTAATGCCGCGTTCACACCGGGTGCGACTTCGGTCGCGTGGCGATGGACGCGCCACCATCGCCCGCTGTGTCGCTCTGCTTTCGCTGCGAAAATTCGCCCCAGTGCGTCATCAAATAGGAGGAGCTTCCATTCCACTCGTCGGCTCTGGTTGTCAGTCAAGTTAACATGACGGACCTTGATCACACGGAGTGAGTTGTTGTGGAAAGCTCCCAATTCGGGGAGTATCATCATTTGCTGCAGGAGCTGTGTCTGGATTACGGCCAATATCAGCGGTCCTTCCACCTCTGCAGGACACAGTTTGAGGTCCTCCTGTCCCGTTCACGCGCACACATGTAAACAAAAAACAAAAAAAAACTCTGCTGCTTGCTATGGGGCTCCTCCTCGCTCTTCCCCAAAAAACTCTGTCATAATTGTGTTTAGAAACCAGTCACCATTTGCTTTATTCTACATCTGTGTAGTTAATTAATAAAACAATCTTCACTCCCCTGACGACTCTCCTGATGACGTCGTCAGGAGAGTTGTCAGGGGAGCCGTCAGGAGATGCGTCCGTCCTATCATTAGGAGGGACAGCTGCCTTGTCATTAGGAGGATGCTAACTAGAGCACAATAGGTGCTAATTAGAGCTATTGTTTAGTCATTAGCCTATAGCAGTCTGCCTCTCGGTAGGAGGGGTGTGGTTAGGTTTAAAACTCCAGCTTTTGTGGCTTCTGTTATTCTTCTCTACAAGAGTCAAGACAGAAGTCAGATGACCAGAGCAAGAATTTTAGCTGAGGAAGCTTCTGTGTTTTGAAACGAAACGTCCTCATGTCAAGCAACCCAGTCCAGTCGAAGATTCAAGCTTCTCTACTAACCAACCTGTTGCTTATAGTAGTACATAGGCAATGGCTCTGCCATTGGTCCAGCAAATAATACTTATTGTTCAAAAACTGCTTTTTCTCAAAACGTAAGAATTAAGAAGATACCATTCATCAGGTGATTAAAATGGAACACTTCCTCTTCTTCTTCTTCTTCTTCTGTCTTTCGGCTCTTCCCGTTAGGGGTCGCCACAGCAGATCATTCATTTCCATCTCACCCTGACCTCTGTATCTTCCTCTGTCACACCAACCACCTGCATGTCCTCCCTCAGCACATCCATAAACCTCCTCTTTGGCCTCCCTCTTCTCTTCCTGCCTGGTTGCACCATCCTCAGCATCCTTCTCCCTATATACCCTGGGTCCCTCCTCTGCACATGTCCAAACCATCTCAATCTTGCCTCTCTGACTTTGTCTCCAAACCGTCCCACCTGAGCTGTCCCTCTGATATGTTCATTCCTAATCTTGTCCATTCTCGTCACTCCCAAAGAAAATCTCAACATCTTCAGCTCTGCCACCTCCAGCTCTGCCTCCTGTCTTTTTGTTAGTGCCACCGTCTTTAAACCGTACAACATAGCTGGTCTCACTACTGTTTTGTAAACTTTCCCCTTCACTCTTGCTGATATTCTTCGGTCACAAATCACTCCTGCCACCTTTCTCCACCCACTACACCCTGCCTGCACTCTCTTCTTCACCTCTTTACCACACTCTCCATTACTTTGAACAGTTGACCGCAAATATACTGCAAATGTAATTAAATGCACTGTTTTCATGAAAACACTGTATGGCAGGCTGATGGTATTTCAGCAAACAAGTTTATGAGTGGTGCGAAACAATTTGAATTTTTAGTCATCAGTTATGGAGCTGCAGGCTCTGCTGAGCAGGAGAACTTTTCAGGAGCATAATGAAAGTGGGCCAAGCTTTCAACCGACCGGCAATTAGAGTGCTCATTTTTAATCATGTAAAGCTTTTGAGTCAGTGGAGAAAAAACATTTAATCAATGTCATATTTGTAAACTGTGCATATTGGAATATTATCCATGCAGCCTGTGTTATCTGTGCACACTGTGCTATCTGTGCAGTCTGTATTACCCATACAGTCGCTGTTACCTATGCAGTCTGTGCTATCTGTACATTCAGTGCCATCTGTGCAGTCTGCGTTACCCATGCAGTCAGTATGTCCTATGCAGTCTGTGCCATCTGGGCACTCAGTGCTATATGTGCAGTCGGTGGTAGCTATGCAATCTGTACTATCTGTGCACCCAGTGCTATCTGTGCAGTCAGTGGGACCTATGCACTCTGTGTCATCTGTGCAGTCTGTGTTACCCGTGCAGTCGGTGTGACCTGTGCAGTCTGTGTCATCTGTGCAGTCTGTGATACCCTTGCAGTCGGTGTGACCTATGCAGTCTGTGTCATCTGTGCAGTCTGTGATACCCTTGCAGTCGGTGTGACCTATGCAGTCTGTCTCATCTGTGCAGTCTGCATGACCTATGCAGTCTGTCTCATCTGTGCAGTCTGCGTTACCTATGCAGTCTGTGGTACCCGTGCAGTCGGGCCTGAGGTTGCCTGGTTCTGGGGCTGAACCGCTGGTTTTCCACATTGATACCGGGCAGTGTTGGCTTGATGGGCCTGCAGGACAGGCCATTGCTTCAGCAGTCAGGTCCGTCGGAACTCGCTTGACCCAAGAGGTGACGGTGTTTGTTCTCAAAAGATTTCTGTTGGCTTCCAAAAATTTATGGAACCAGATTAAAAGTCTTTGTGAATTTAGAAAAGTTAAAGTTTTGACAGTGGCAATGTAAATTACATAAAAGAGAAAGATGTTTGTCTGTAAATTCGCTCTTATTCTGAAAAGTTCCACTAGGAAGTTATCTTATAAAATTAAAAACCTGACAAGCCTTAAAAGAGTTATCAGGCTGGTAAATTGGTATGAAACAAAGGAAAGAAAGAGCTACATGGTAGCTTAGCTACATGAGGCTAGGCCGCTTGGGGCCTTGTTAGCCACAAAAGAAAATTAAGCTCTTGTGAGAAGAGCAGAAAAAGGCAGAAGAGGAGAGAGAAGAGCAGAGAGGCTCTGTACTAGAACTTTTAAGGGGACTCTTACATCATTAAAACTCCACCCACTTGGGTGGGCAATTTCACAGAAAAAAACTTTATGTACAGGCAGACACAAATGAGTCAAATACAACCCCTGGCAAAAATTATGGAATCACCGGCCTCAGAGGATGTTCATTCAGTTGTTTAATTTTGTAGAAAAAAAGCAGATCACAGACAAAACTAAAGTCATTTCAAATGGCAACTTTCTGGCTTTAAGAAACACTATAAGAAATCAAGAAAAAAAGATTGTGGCAGTCAGTAACAGTTACTTTTTTAGACCAAGTAGAGGAAAAAAATATGGAATCACTCAATTCTGAGGAATAAATTATGGAATCACCCTGTAAATTTTCATCCCCAAATTTTCAGGTCAAAAGGTGAAACAACAGTCTTCTCTCAGTTGAAACCACAGCCATCTTGGAGAAAAGAATTAATGCACTTATTTAATTACGGCTAAGTGAAGCCATGATTGTTATAGCAGTCTGTGTTGTCTGTGCACACCCTCTCCTGAATGTCTCATCTGCTTTCAGAAATTTTCAGGCACTGTGAAGTAAAAGCAGCCGGTCCACCTCAATATCAGAGACAGTGGAGCATGAATGCATTTCTGTGACCCAGTGATATGTACAATGTATGCACAGCATTGAAAATCAAAGCGTAAGTTCTTTGGGGTGGAATGTTATATTTAAAAAAATGAACTGAAAATTGATATTCTTTGGAGAGTGGGTGTATAGATGGTTGTTAAATAATTTGAGTTGTAAATTATTATTTTTAAAGAGTATTAGAGCAAAATCCTGTCCCTGTCTGTTTGTGATAATTATATCAATTTACTAATCTGACGGGTATTTTTTTATTACCTCCCAGTTATTTTTTTTCTACTTTTTTAGTGAATGTCTTTACTAAGTGTGTAGAAATAAAGTGTGTGCATTAAAATGGCAGGGCAGGAGTGGCAGATGGAGATCGGTGTGGGAGGCTGCAGCACACAGCTGCGCCACAGACTGCCCTGCAAACCCACCCCCAACACCTGACCGCAAATCTATATGAACCCTATAATGTGCTGCTTAAATCCCAATATGATGTACGTGCATGTACTATGCTGATGAAGTGCATTGAAAGGGTGTGACATGTGACGTCAAAGGTCAAAGTCAGGAAAAATCTTTGAAAATTAAAAAAATCCCTATCTTTAACATTGAACGAATTTTCACAAATTCATAAATCAACAAAAAAAGACTAAATGTCTTTAAGAGCTATATGTAGGATGGTATCCTTTATCGACTGACTAAGTTTAATCCGGATCTGATACAGATTACAGTTTTTGAGGCCATTTAAATTTTTATTTTGAAAACTCAGTTTAATATATATTTTACATTATATCTTAATCAAACATGCCCCAATCTCTCTCATATTTGAAAGTGAGCTGCAGACTGCCACTCACTTTCACCTGACAAAGTTTGATCCAGATCTGATCCAGATTGTGGATTTTATGGACATTTGAATTTAATATTGAAATCCCATTTGGTGTACATTTTGTATTATATTGCAATCAAAAGTGCCTCAATCACCCTCATTTTTAGTTGGGTGGAGGTTATAATTTCGCCCGTTTGTTTGGCTGTTTGTTAGTGAACAGTGTGGAACCCACAATTTTTTATATATCTTTATGAATTTTTTTTAGAGGATTCATATCCTGATAGGCAACAACTATTTCAATTTTCAAGGTCATAGATGAAAGGTCACAGTCAGGAAAAATATTGGAAAATTGGAAAAATCCATATCCTTTAACATTGAATGAATTTTCAAAACTTCATACAGTAGTGTTCAGAATAATAGTAGTGCTATGTGACTAAAAAGATTAATCCAGGTTTTCAGTATATTTCTTATTGTTACATGGGAAACAAGGTACCAGTAGATTCAGAAGATTCTCACAAATCCAACAAGACCAAGCATTCATGATATGCACACTCTTAAGGCTATGAAATTGGGCTATTAGTAAAAAAAAAAGTAGAAAAGGGAATGTTCACATTAATAGTAGCATCTGCTGTTGATGCAACAAACTCAAAACTATTATGTTCAAACTGCTTTTTTAGCAATCCTGTGACTCACTAAACTAGTATTTAGTTGTATAACCACAGTTTTTCATGATTTCTTCACATATGGTGGTTGGCTCTCACTGCGGTATTGTATCACTTCCTGTTCCGGAGCACAGCGGTTTTTTCCTGTATCTGTTAGCTGTTTAATCTGCATAGTTAGATTGATCTAGATAACTAGATAACGATTTGTTTCACAGTGTAATCTTCACGGGCCTTAACTAAAGCACTCCCTCTGCTGAATCACCTCTAAATTATTTACACATTATTCACGTTGTGTGTTTTTAGGAATCCGCTAGCTACTAGCTCTTAGTCGGTTTAGCATGGCGGCTTCTCCTGTCTCTCCCGCACTTCTCTGTTCTGGGTGTGAAATGTTTAGTTATTCTTCGGCCTCCTTTAGCAGTAATGGTACTTGTAATAAGTGTAGCTTATTCGTAGCTTTGGAGGCCAGGCTGGGCGAATTGGAGACTTGGCATGCCCTAATACCCCTTCCCCGTAGAGACGGTGCCTGCTACCAGACCACCAACAACCAGTAAAAATCTATTTAAGCATAAAAATTCAAAAAGAAAAAAATATAGCACCTTCAACTGCACCACAGACTAAAACAGTTAAATGTGGTCTATTAAACATTAGGTCTCTCTCTTCTAAGTCCCTGTTAGTAAATGATATAATAATTGATCAACATATTGATTTATTCTGCCTTACAGAAACCTGGTTATAGCAGGATGAATATGTTAGTTTAAATGAGTCAACACCCTCCGAGTCACACTAACTGTCAGAATGCTTGTAGCACGGGCTGAGGGGGAGGATTAGCAGCAAACTTCCACTCCAGCTTATTAATTAATCAAAAACCCAGACAGAGCTTTAATTCATTTCAAAGCTTGACTCTTAGTCGTGTCCTTCCAAATTGTAAGTCCCAAAAAACAGTTTTATTTGTTGTTATCTATCGTCCACCTGGTCCTTACTGTGAGTTTCTCTGCGAATTTTCAGACCTTTTGTCTGACTTAGTGCTTAGCTCAGATAAGATAATTCTAGTGGGCGATTTTAACATCCACACAGATGCTGAGAATGACAGCCTCAACACTGCATTTAATCTATTATTACACTCAACTGGCTTTGCTCAAAAGATCTTGTTTTGACTTATGGTATGGAAATTGAAGACTTAACAGTATTCCCTGAAAACCCCCTTCTATCTGATCATTTCTTAATAACATTTACTTTAATGGACTACCCAGCAGTGGGGAATAATTTTCATTACAGTAGACGTCTTTCGGAAAGCGCTGTAACTAGGTTTAAGGATATGATTCCTTCTTTGTTATGTTCTCCAATGCCATATACCAACACAGTGCAGAGTAGCTACCTAAACTCTGTGAGTGAGATAGATTATCTCGTCAATAGTTTTACATCCTCATTGAGCACAACTTTGGATGCTGTAGCTCCTCTGAAAAAGAGAGAGCCTTAAATCAGAAGTGCCTGACTCCGTGGTATAACTCACAAACTCGCAGCTTAAAGCAGATAACCCGTAAGTTGGAGAGGAAATGGCGTCTCACTAATTTAGAAGATCTTCACTTAGCCTGGAAAGTCTGTTGCTCTATAAAAAAAGCCCTCCGTAAAGCTAGGACATCTTACTACTCATCACTAATTGAAGAAAATAAGAACAACCCCAGGTTTCTTTTCAGCACTGTAGCCAGGCTGACAAAGAGTCAGAGCTCTATTGAGCCGAGTATTCCTTTAACTTTAACTAGTAATGACTTCATGACTTTCTTTGCTAATAAAATTTTAACTATTAGAGAAAAAATTACGCATAACCATCCCAAAGACATACCGTTATCTTTGGCTGCTTTCAGTAATGCTGGTATTTGGTTAGACCCTTTCTCTCCGATTGTTCTGTCTGAGTTATTTTCATTAGTCACTTCCTCCAAACCATCAACATGTCTATTAGACCCCATTCCTACCAGGCTGCTCAAGGAAGCCCTACCATTAATTAATGCTTCGATCTTAAATATGATCAATCTATCTTTATTAGTTGGCTATGTACCAGAGGCTTTTAAGGTGGCAGTAATTAAACCATTACTTAAAAAGCCATCACTTGATCCAGCTATCTTAGCTAATTATAGGCCAATCTCCAACCTTCCTTTTCTCTCAAAAATTCTTGAAAGGGTAGTTGTAAAACAGCTAACTGATCATCTGCAGGGGAATGGTCTATTTGAAGAGTTTCAGTCAGGTTTCAGAATTCATCATAGTACAGAAACAGCATTAGTGAAGGTTACAAATGATCTTCTTATGGCCTCAGACAGTGGACTCATCTCTGTGCTTGTCCTGTTAGACCTCAGTGCTGCTTTTGATACTGTTGACCATAAAATTTTATTACAGAGATTAGAGCATGCCATAGGTATTAAAGGCACTGCGCTGCGGTGGTTTGAATCATATTTATCTAATAGATTACAATGTGTTCATGTAAATGGGGAGTCTTCTTCACAGACTAAGGTTAATTATGGAGTTCCACAAGGTTCTGTGCTAGGACCAATTTTATTCACTTTATACATGCTTCCCTTAGGCAGTATTATTAGAAAGCATTGCTTAAATTTTCATTGTTACGCAGATGATACCCAGCTTTATCTATCCATGAAGCCAGAGGACACACACCAATTAGTTAAACTGCAGGAATGTCTTTCAGACATAAAGACATGGATGACCTCTAATTTCCTGCTTTTAAATTCAGATAAAACTGAAGTTATTGTACTTGGCCCCACAAATATTAGAAACATGGTGTCTAACCAGATACTTACTCTGGATGGCATTACCCTGACCTCTAGTAATACTGTGAGAAATCTTGGAGTCATTTTTGATCAGGATATGTCCTTCAATGCGCATATTAAGCAAATATGTAGGACTGCTTTTTTACATTTGCGCAATATCTCTAAAATTAGAAAGGTCTTGTCTCAGAGTGATGCTGAAAAAACTAATTCATGCATTTATTTCCTCTAGGCTGGACTATTGTAATTCATTATTATCAGGTTGTCCTAAAAGTTCCCTGAAAAGCCTTCAGTTAATTCAAAATGCTGCAGCTGGAGTACTGACGGGGTCTAGAAGGAGAGAGCATATTTCACCCATATTGGCCTCTCTTCATTGGCTTCCTGTTAATTCTAGAATAGAATTTAAAATTCTTCTTCTTACTTATAAGGTTTTGAATAATCAGGTCCCATCTTATCTTAGGGATCTCTTAGTACCATATCAGCCCAATAGAGTGCTTTGCTCTCAGACTGCAGGCTTACTTGTAGTTCCTAGGGTTTTTAAGAGTAGAATGGGAGGCAGAGCCTTCAGCTTTCAGGCTCCTCTCCTGTGGAACCAGCTCCCAATTCGGATCAGGGAGACAGACACCCTCTCTACTTTTAAGATTAAGCTTAAAACGTTCCTTTTTGAAAAAGCTTATAGTTAAGGTTGGATCAGGTGACCCTGAACCATCCCTTAGTTATGCTGGTATAGACTTAAACTGCTGGGGGGTTCCCATGATGCACTGAGTGTTTCTTTATCTTTTGCTCTGTATGCACCACTGCTGGAGGTTTCGTCCTGTTAAAAGGGAGTTTTTCCTTCCCACTGTCGCCAAGTGCTTGCTCATAGGGGGTCGTTTTGACTGTTGGGGTTTTTCTGTAATTATTGTATGGCTTTTGCCTTGCAATATAGAGCGCCTTGGGGCAACTGTTGTTGTGATTTTGTGCTATATAAATAAAATTGATTTGATTTGATTTGATCTGCGAGGCATTAATTTTGTTGGTTTGGAACCAAGATTTTTCTTGGTTACTAGTGTGCTTGGGGTCATTGTCTTGTTGAAACACCCATTTCAAGGCCATGTCCTCTTCAGCATAAGGCAACATGACCTCTTCAAGTATTTTGACATATCCAAACTGATCCATGATACCTGGTGTGCGATATATAGGCCCAACACCATAGTAGGAGAAACATGCCATATCATGATGCTTGCGCCACCATGCTTCACTGTCTTCACTGTGAACTGTGGCTTGAATTCAGAGTTTGGGGGTCGTCTCACAAACTGTCTGCAGCCCTTGGACCCAAAAAGAACAATTTTACTCTCATCAGTCCACAAAATATTCCTCCATTTCTCTTTAGGCCAGTTGATGTGTTCTTTGGCAAATTGTAACCTCTTCTGCACATGTCTGTTATTTAACAGAGGGACTTTTCGGGGGATTCTTGCAAATAAATTAGCTTCACACAGGTGTCTTCTAACTGTCACAGCACTTACAGGTAACTCCAGACTGTCTTTGATCATCCTGGAGCTGATCAATGGGTGAGCCTTTGCCATTATGGTTATTCTTCTATCCATTTTGATGGTTGTTTTCCGTTTTCTTCCATGCGTCTCTGTTTTTTTTTTTGTCCATTTTAAAGTATTGGAAATCATTGTAGATGAACAGCCTATCATTTTTTGCACCTGCATATAAGTTTTTCCCTCTCCAATCAACTTTTTAATCAAACTATGCTGTTCTTCTGAACAATGTCTTGAAGGTGCCATTTTCCTCAGGCTTTCAAAGAGAAAAGCATGTTCAACAGGTGCTGGCTTCATCCTTACATAGGAGATACCTGATTCACACCTTTTTGTTGCACAAAATTGATGAACTCACTGACTGAATGCCACACTACTATTATTGTGAACACCCCATTTTCTACTTTTTTAAATAATAGCCCAATTTCATAGCCTTAAGAGTGTGCATATCATGAATGCTTGGTCTTGTTGGATTTGTGAGAATCTACTGGTACCTTGTTTCCAATGTAACAATAAGAAATATACTCAAAACCTGGATTAATCTTTTTAGTCACATAGCACTACTATTATTCTGAACACTACTGTAACTCTGTCAAAAAAGATAAAATACATTTCCTATTTGAGAGCATTATGTAGGGTGGTATCCTTCATTGACTGACAAAGTTTGATTTGGATCTGATTCAGATTACAGATTTTGTGGCCAAATTTACCATTGAAAACCCCTTTTAATGTATGTTTTACATCATATCTTAATCAAACATGCCCCAATCACTCTCACATTTGAAGGTGCGGTGCAGACTGGCACTCACTATCACCTGACAAAGTTTGATCCAGCCCTGATCCAGATTGTGGATTGAAAAGCCCATTTGGTGTACATTTTGCATTATATTTCAATCAAAAGTGCCTCAGTCAATCTCACTTTTCTGTTAGGGATTTACCTACATGACCAAAATTGGACGGAGGTTCCAATTGTATGCCTGTTTGTCCATCTCCTCAGTTGGAAACCAAGTGTCAAAAAGAAATGAGAAATTGTGCATAACAAAGCTAACCAATGTTCTGTGAAAATTATCTGAAAAAGAATAGGGCAGGGCAGTCTCATCTGAACCCTGCATAATATCGCAGGATTTGACCACTTATGGGGACATCCACTCTGGTGTATTGCTTTGTTTTCAGCTGCAATCACCAAAGCAGTTGTGAAAAGTGCCGTTTTTTTCGGTTCACAGTGAAGAAGGGAAGGCGAGGCAAATGGGAGACATTGTGTCGGTAAGTGCTAGCCTATACAGCTAACTCGCTTGCTTGCAAAACCGCCTCGACACGTTTGAGCTCCAGGTCATAAACAAACCACAACACATGTCCACATTCCACTGCATTGTTACTTTTTCTTTGTATTTTCACTTTGTTTGCGTGTAATTTGTCCAAAAACTCATATTGTAAGCACTCGCCCTGAAACAAGACTGCACTGCCCAATTCATAAACCAAAAAAGTTGAAAAAAAAAAAAACCCTGACAATACCACAACAGCAACAACAAAAAAAAAACTTTCAGTGTGTGATTTAAATACATACTCCTGACATTTGATCACATCTAATTTAGCTTATGACAAGCCACTTCTAATTGGACTGTGACATTGAAATTTTTTTCCCAGGTAAACATTTGTGGAATTAGAAACTAGTGTTGGCGGACGTTTGTGCTCTATGCGTGTGGTGCTCTAGTTATCTCTGAATTTATAGGTTTGTTCTTACATACATGCATCTTCAACCGCTTATCCAGGATCAATTGCGGGGGAACAGCTCCAGCAGGGGACCCCAAACTTCCCTTTCCCAGGCCACATTAACCACCTTTGACTGGGGGAAATCTAAATTTTATAAAATAGGATGTTCTAGGAGCAAACCTGTGCATATCTGTTGTCAAATTCCAGAGAATTATATGTTTAGGACACTTTTTTGTGATTTTTTTTTTTTAAACTGGAGAACACAAATAAACTGAAGTAAACACAGACATCGAATATAGGTAACGTGTTTTATTCTAAGACAAGGCATATATTCGGTTGTGCTCAAAAGTTTACATACCCTGGCAGAATGTTAGATTTTTTTTTTTTTTTGCCTATTTTTCAGAGATTATGAATGATAAGACAAAACCTTTTTTTCACCCATGGTTAGTGATTGGGTGAAGCCATTTATTGTCAAACAACCATTTTTACTCTTTAAAACATGATGACAATAGAACTACCCGAATCAAAAGTTTACATACCCCTGTTCTTAATACCGTGTGTTGTCCCCTTTAACATCAATGACAGCTTGGAGTCTTTTGTGGTAGTTTGTGGATGAGGCTCTCTGTTGGTAAAGCTGCCACTGAATATGTCTTGGACTTTATTTACATCATTTATGAAGAATTACAACCAGTATGGCACTCTATGGAAAATCTGCATGGAGTCGACAGTTCTCAAACAGTGAGTGTGTGTGCAAGAAGGATAAGAGTGAGGAAAGCCACCAAGACACCCAGACAACCCAGAAGAAGTTATAGGCTTATGTGGATGTGATTGGATAAATTGTGCACAGTGCAAATTATGAATTTTGCATCATCAGTTATACAGCTTCATGATGAAGTGGCATAGAGGAGGATTTTTTTTAAAAAAGAAGACCTGAAAGTTCAGCTACAAATTGACAAAAGATACATCTGAGATGCAAGCCTAGATTTGATCTGTTTCAGTGAAATACTATCCTTCTCCAGTCTACTCCACTATGAAGCTAAGACAAAAAGATATTAAATGAATTGTTTTTCCACATTTCTGTACAGTGCATTCAGTTCGGATTTATTGTGTGCATGTACATTTTTTCAAACTGCCATGAGCCTGAAGCACCTGCACAAAACACCTTACGTGGAAGATATTAATATGTTAAAAGGCATATTGACATTTATGTGGGCTCATCATCCATGTCCTTTGTTTCCATGATTTGTAAAATCCAAATATTGCTTGTGTTGGATCTCAGTCATCCATAGTCATAGTCATCTCTGGAGCTTAAACAAGGGTGGCTGGACATCTTCCACGTATTGCTCCATTCTTTGTAAAATCCAGAGTTTTTTCTGTGTGATGAATCAGTCAGAAGTGGAGAAAAGTGAGGTTTCTGAACCAGACAACAGTCATGTGACTTTATTTCAGTCCCTGCAATGGTTAAAACAAGCAAAAAAAAAAAAAAAGTGCTTTCTATTTTTCATGGCTATGTTGCTTTTCAGCCATAGAAAGTCCAATGAAAGTTGCTAATTATCCAATAATCATTTTTATGCTGATCAGTTCATGCTGTCCACTGTCCGTGGGAGAAATGCGTACGCATGTTTGATCATTCAAACAAGTGGTGCTTTGAATCGCTATGAGGACACACCCATGATAAAGGTCCAATCAGGACTCTTGTGTCTTGTGACATACAAGGGACTGTTTACCAAAATAAACAAAGCACATGGTTGGAGTTGGCCCAGAGATCAAACCCTAGCCCACGCTCCCCACCACCATTTTACACTGGATTTACACTCATCTCAAAAACATTTTCTGGGGAGATAAAAACGTGGGAAACCACAGATCTGCAGAAAATTGGCACATCTGGTAATAATTCAGATAAGAACAGCACCCGCTGATGACCTGGAGGCTAAGGTAAGTGGCTAATTTATATTCCATCCATCCATCCATCCATCCATTTTCTTCCGCTTTATCCGGAGTCGGGTCGCGGGGGCAGCAGCTCAAGCAAAGCCGCCCAGATCTCCCGTTCCACGCACACCTCCCCCAGCTCCTCCGGGGGAACCCCAAGGCGTTCCCAAGCCAGCCGAGAGATGTAATCCTTCCAGCGTGTCCTGGGTCTTCCCTGGGGCCTCCTCCCAATGGGACGTGCCCAGAACACCTCTCCAGCGAGGCGTCCAGGGGGCATCTGGAAAAGATGCCCGAGCCACCTCAACTGACTCCTTTCGACGTGGAGGAGCAGCGGGGCTCAGAGTCGAGCCGCGGCCATTTTAAAATGCTTCTTTACATTTTGTGAAATAAACATGCACATGTTATCCTTCATAGGGATGCTCTCCAAGCTACCAGACACTTCTAATGACATTTTATTCTGTTCATTCGTGACAAGAAATAGTTAACTGTGAGTGTTTTTAGCTTTCCCTGAACATTTATATTTTGTCTGTCAGTATTGTGTCTTTTAAAACAGTTTTGTGCTGAATGAAAATATGAACCCCAACAAAATAAATAAATAAATGAATAAATAAAAATCTAAAAAGGTTGAAAAATGTATTTTTATTTCCAGGTTGAAAAATAACAGTGTTCCCCTTTAAATGTAAAGATGGTGGCTTCTGACAAAATCATCACAAATGAGTAATAATCAAATAAAATATAAATACATACAAGCAGAATCAATCCAAAAATACTAAAAATTTAAATCCTGAGAAGTGATGAAGTGACATTAAAATAGGCTTTCAAGCAAAATAACACTTTAGGTGATGACACTGGCTCCACAAGAGTTCTTGTCTCAGGCATTTCATTTCAAAACCTCAGGCACTAATGGCAAAGACTCCATTTTTTTAAAAGGAAGAATAAAAAAAAAAAAACCTGGTTTGAGGACTTCAACCCACACGCAAGTATATGTGATACTAAAAGGTCTTAAATATAGCAAGCGACCCTGCCATGAAGCACCTTCAATGCAGGAAACAGAATTGTACAGTCATGTCTCAGGGCCCCTTCACACATAATGCGAACTTGGTCGATTTGCGCAGAAAGTGCACATGAAGCAGGAATCGTGTGCAAAATGTGTAATTTTGGAGCTGCCTCCTATGCCTCGTACACCTGTTGCTATAACAAATGATCTTCTTATGGCCTCAGACAGTGGACTCATCTCTGTGCTTGTTCTGTTAGACCTCAGTGCTGCTTTTGATACTGTTGACCATAAAATTTTATTACAGAGATTAGAGCATGCCATAGGTATTAAAGGCACTGCGCTGCCGTGGTTTGAATCATATTTATCTAATAGATTACAATTTGTTCATGTAAATGGGGAATCTTCTTCACAGACTAAGGTTAATTATGGAGTTCCACAAGGTTCTGTGCTAGGACCAATTTTATTCACTTTATACATGCTTCCCTTAGGCAGTATTATTAGAAAGCATTGCTTAATTTTCATTGTTACGCAGATGATACCCAGCTTTATCTATCCATGAAGCCAGAGGACACACACCAATTAGCTAAACTGCAGGATTGTCTTACAGACATAAAGACATGGATGACCTCTAATTTCCTGCTTTTAAATTCAGATAAAACTGAAGTTATTGTACTTGGCCCCACAAATCTTAGAAACATGGTGTCTAACCAGATCCTTACTCTGGATGGCATTACCCTGATGTCTAGTAATACTGTGAGAAATCTTGGAGTCATTTTTGATCAGGATATGTCATTCAATGCGCATATTAAACAAATATGTAGGACTGCTTTTTTACATTTACGCAATATCTCTAAAATTAGAAAGGTCTTGTCTCAGAGTGATGCTGAAAAACTAATTCATGCATTTATTTCCTCTAGGCTGGACTATTGTAATTCATTATTATCAGGTTGTCCTAAAAGTTCCCTGAAAAGCCTTCAGTTAATTCAAAATGCTGCAGCTAGAGTACTAACAGGGACTAGAAGGAGAGAGCATATCTCACCCATATTGGCCTCTCTTCATTGGCTTCCTGTTAATTCTAGAATAGAATTTAAAATTCTTCTTCTTACGTATACGGTTTTGAATAATCAGGTCCCATCTTTCCTTTTTGCTAAAGCTTATAGTTAGGGCTGGATCAGGTGACCCTGAACCATCCCTTAGTTATGCTGCTATAGACTTAGACTGCTGGGGGGTTCCCATGATGCACTGAGTGTTTCTTTCTCTTTTTGCTCTGTATGCACCACTCTGCATTTAATCATTAGTGATTGATCTCTGCTCCCCTCCACAGCATGTCTTTTTCCTGGTTCTCTCCCTCAGCCCCAACCAGTCCCAGCAGAGGACTGCCCCTCCCTGAGCCTGGTTCTGCTGGAGGTTTCGTCCTGTTAAAAGGGAGTTTTTCCTTCCCACTGTCGCCAAGTGCTTGCTCACAGGGGGTCATTTTGACCGTTGGGGTTTTTACGTAATTATTGTATGGCCTTGCCTTACAATATAAAGCGCCTTGGGGCAACTGTTTGTTGTGATTTGGCGCGATATAAATAAAATTGATTTGAAATTGATTTGATAACTATTTGCACACATCAATGGCTGAAAGACAGAGTGTGCGCTGTGCGAGCCCATCGATCTCTTTCGCGGCAGGTGTCGGCCAAATTCCAGCTGACACGCATGAACATCTAACACCGCTCGCATGGCACTTAGTGTGTGGCCATTCATACTATCATCACGAAAACAGTCTGCAGACAATCACTGTCAACCTGGATGTGAAATTTGTCTAAGTGCCCCATGACTGTGAAATTGCAGAGTGTACAGATGGCGTGCTAGAGTGTCAGCTCCCCCCACAACACAACAACATGTGTGCATGTGTTTCATGTGCTCTCCCCACCCCCATAACACATCTGTGTGTGTGGTTCACCCCCCCGCAGGCGAGGAATCTCTCATCTGATTACAGAGTGACTGTTGGGAAGGTGTCGTGACACGGACCCACAACAGGGGGCGTTAATGAACGGACAATGGATAAGCCAAAAAGTAACAATTTAATGTTGTGAATCGCACAACGAAGTACAGACAATAACAATATGGTGGAATGTCAATTATACACAAGGTGACGTGTGGGCAGGCTCGAAGATAGAAGACGTCTGGCGAGAGAAGAGCCGGATCCCACACAGCTTCCACCACCAACGGATCTGAAGAACACCAGAGCCACCAAGCCCTGCGCCCCAGGTGGCCACTGTCTTCAGCAGTCAGACCCGGTACTGCTGGCAGAGAACAGAAACAGTTTTGATGAGTGTGAGTTCGCACACTCAGTAACCCCACAGTCTGTGTTCAGTAAGGAGAGAGAACCTCCACCTCCAGAAACAATTTCACCCGTGCAGCTCCTGTTGGTCTCTTTCCTGGATGGAGTGAGAGGCGAAGAACGTCGCCCTCTCACGGTCCGCCAATCCAGCCTCCGACAGAGCCCGCAGGTACACGGCTGCACACAGAACAATGTTTTAGACAACGGTAATCACAGCAGAGAAGATTACCTGTATGGTAGCTGATTTCTCGGCGGGGAGGTGGAGTTGCAGTCCGGCTTTTATGGAGGTTGACGTAGATGAGTGACAGCTGGTGGTGATGATGTGACAGCTGTCACTCCACGGGTTTCGGCGCCCTCTCGTGCTTGAAGCCCGCACTCCAAGCAGGGCACCATCTGGTGGTGGTGGGCCAGCAGTACCTCCTCTTCAGTGGCCCACACAACAGGACTCCCCCCCTCAACAGGTGCCTCCTGGTTTGTCCGGGTGCCGGGCGTAGAAGTCGGCCAGGAGGGCCGGGTCCAGGATGAAGCTCCTTTTCACCCAGGAGCGTTCCTCGGGGCCATACCCCTCCCAGTCCACCAGATACTGGAACCTCCGACCCTTGCGACGGACATCCAGGAGCCGACGCACGGTCCATGCCGGCTCCCCGTCGATGATCCAGGCAGGAGGCGGTGCAGGTCCAGGGGTGCAGAGTGGTGAGGTGTGGTAGGGCTTGATCCGTGACACATGAAAGACAGGATGGATTCGCAGTGAAGCTGGCAGCTGTAGCTTCACTGCGGCCGGGCTGAGGACTTTGATGATGGGGAACGGTCCAATATACCTGTCCTTGAGTTTCTGAGAGTCCACTTGAAGTGGGATGTCCTTTGTTGACAACCACACCTCCTGCCCGGGCTGGTATGCAGGGGCCGGGGAACGCCAGCAGTCTGCATGGGCCTTGGCCCTCTTCCGGGCCTTCAACAGGGCAGAACGGGCGGTCCGCCACTCCCGGCGGCACCTCCTGAGGTGGGCCTGGACCGAGGGCACACCGACCTCTCCCTCCACAAGTGGAAACAATGGGGGCTGGTACCCCAAACACACCTCAAACGGGGAGAGGCCGGTGGCTGATGACACCTGGCTGTTGTGGGCGTACTCGATCCAGGCCAGATGGGTGCTCCAGGCTGTCGGGTGCGCGGAGGTAACGCAACGGAGGGCCTGCTCCAGCTCCTGGTTAGCCCGCTCTGCCTGTCCATTTGTCTGAGGGTGATACCCGGACGAGAGACTCACGGTGGCCCCCAGTTCCCTGGAGAAACTCCTCCAGACCTGAGAGGAGAACTGAGGGCCACGGTCTGAGACGATGTCCGCTGGTATCCCATGCAGACGCACGACGTGGTGGACCAGGAGGTCTGCTGTCTCCTGGGCCGTAGGGAGCTTCGGGAGGGCCACGAAGTGGGCCGCCTTGGAGAACCGGTCCACTATCGTGAGGATGGTGGTGTTGCCCTGGGACGGCGGGAGGCCCATGACAAAGTCCAGGCCGATGTGGGACCAGGGGCGATGAGGCACCAGTAGGGACTGGAGGAGTCCTGAAGTCCTCTTATGGTCAGCCTTGCCCCTGGCACAGGTGGTACAGGCCTGGACGTAGTCCCGGATGTCGGACGCCCACCAGAAGCGCTGCTGGACCACTGCCATGGTTCTGTGCACCCGGGTATGACAGGAGAGCTTGGAACCATGACAGAAGTCCAAAACCGCAGCTCTGGCCTCTGGTGGGACGTACAGTTTGTTCTTCAGGCCGGTCCCCGGGTCCGGGTTCCGTGTCAGGGTCTCCCGGACGGTCTTCTCCACGTCCCAGGTGAAAGTGGCCATGACAGTGGACTCGGGGATGATGGTCTCTGTGGGGTCTGACAACTCGGCCTTGGACTCCTCTTCATGCACCCGGGACAGGGCATCCGATCGTTGGTTCTTGGTCCCGGGGCGGTATGTAATCTGGAAGTCAAAGCGCCCGAAGAACAGTGACCAGCGGGCTTGCCTGGGGTTCAACCGCTTGGCGGTCCGGATGTACTCCAGGTTCCGATGGTCCGTGAAAACCGTGTAGGGCACCGTCACTCCCTCCAACAGGTGTCTCCACTCTTCAAGAGCCTCCTTCACCGCCAGGAGTTCCCGATTGCCGACGTCATAATTCCTCTCAGCCGGGGTCAACCTGCGGGAAAAATAGACACAAGGGTGGAGGACCTTGTCGGACTCCCCGCTCTGGGACAGCACGGCTCCTATCCCTGAGTCAGAGGCATCCACTTCCACTGTGAACTGGCGAGAAGGATCGGGCTGCACCAGAACTGGTGCAGATGAGAACCGGCGCTTCAACTCCCTAAACGCAGCTTCGCACCGATCCGACCAGGTGAAGGGGACTTTTGTGGAGGTCAGGGCTGTCAGGGGGCTAACTACCTGACTGTAGCCCTTAATGAACCTCCTGTAGAAATTCGCAAAGCCGAGGAACTGTTGCAGCTTCCTACGGCTTGTTGGGTGGTGCCAATCTCTCACCGCCGCAACCTTGGCCGGATCAGGGGCGACGGAGTTGGAGGAGATGATGAACCCCAGGAAGGACAAAGAAGTGCGGTGGAACTCGCACTTCTCCCCCTTCACGAACAGCCGGTTCTCCAACAACCGCTGTAGGACCTGACGTACATGCTGGACATGAGTCTCAGGGTCCGGAGAAAAGATGAGTATGTCGTCTAGATATACGAAGACAAACCAATGCAGGAAGTCCCGCAAGACGTCATTAACCAATGCTTGGAACGTCGCGGGGGTGTTTGTGAAGCCGAACGGCATGACCAGGTACTCAAAGTGACCTAAGGGGGTGTTAAATGCCGTCTTCCACTCGTCTCCCTTCCGGATCCGAACCAGGTGGTACGCATTCCTAAGATCGAGTTTTGTGAATATTTGGGCTCCATGCAGGGGCGTGAACACTGAATCCAACAGATGTAACGGGTATCGGTTGCGAACCGTGATCTCGTTCAGCCTTCGGTAATCAATGCATGGACGGAGTCCGCCGTCCTTCTTGCCCACAAAAAAGAAACCAGCACCCATCGGGGAGGTGGAGTTCCGGTTCAACCCGGCAGCTAATGATTCCCGGATGTAGGTCTCCATTGATTCGCGTTCCGAACGTGAGAGGTTGTACAGCCTGCTGGACGGGTACTCAGCGCCCGGTATCAAATCAATGGCACAATCGTACGGACGGTGTGGGGGCAGCGTGAGTGCCAGATCCTTGCTGAAGACGTCAGCAAGGTCATGGTACTCGGCTGGCACCGCCGCCAGATTGGGGGGGACTAAAACCTCCTCCTTAGCTGTCACACCGGGTGGAACCGAGGATCCTAAACACTCCTGGTGGCAGGTTTCGCTCCACTGAACCACAACCCCAGACGGCCAATCAATCCGGGGATTGTGTTTTAACACCCATGGAAAACCCAGAATCACTCGGGAGGTAGAAGGTGTTACATAAAACACAATCTCCTCCCTGTGATTCCCAGATACAACCAAAGTCCCGGGCTGTGTCTGATGTGTGATTAGTGGAAGAAGGGTGCCATCTAGTGCCCGCACCGACAATGGTGATGGTAAGGCCACTAGAGGGAGCCCAACCTCCTTTGCCCATCTGCTATCCAGCAGATTCCCCTCCGACCGCGTGTCCACCAGTGCTGGGGCGTGAAGGGTTAGATCCCCACTCAGGATCGTGACTAGGATACGTGCAGATTTTCGGGGTCTCCCCGCGTGGGTATTGTGACCCACCCTTAGCCCAGTCTCTAAGGACAAGTGCTGCTGTTTTGACTGTTTGGGGCATTCTCTCTGTGTGTGCTCGGTTGAGCTGCAGAGAAAACACTCTCCACGGATCAGCCTCCTTTGTCTCTGATCTGATCGCTTTTTGGCCCTGCTCGTTTCCATAGCAACGTCAGCAGGGGGAGCTGTCGTTACGTGGAGTGCCCTGGCTGTGGAGCGTGGGGAAGTCGGCTCCCTTTTGGACCCGGGAGGAAGAGGGACGGCTTGTGCCTGACCACGCCCTTCGTCTCACTCCCGTCGGTGTTCTGTTAATCGGTTGTCTAACCGTATAACCAGGTCGATAAGCCCGTCTAAATCCCGCGGCTCGTCCTTCGCCACCAGGTGCTCCTTAAGGACCAGGGACAGTCCGTTTACAAAGGCAGCGCGAAGCGCAACAGCATTCCAGCCGGCTTGCGCTGCCGCGATGCGGAAGTCGACTGCATACTTCGCTGCGCTTCGACACCCCTGTCTTATCGACAGCAGCACGCTTGAAGCGGTCTCGCCTCTATGAGGGTGGTCGAACACCTGTCGGAACTCCCTCACAAACTCAGTGTAAACCGTTAGGAGCCGTGAATTCTGCTCCCAGAGCGCCGTAGCCCAGGCGCGTGCCTCTCCTCGAAGCAAATTTATAACATAAGCCACCCGGCTAGCGTCTGATGCGTACATGACGGGACGCTGTGAAAAGACGAGCGAGCACTGCATCAAGAAGTCCACGCACATCTCCACACAGCCTCCGTACTGCTCCAGAGGGCTTATGTATGCTTCAGAGGAAGGTGGGGGGGTTCGTTGAACGACTAGTGGAATATCTGTCTCTGGCATTCGGTCAGCAGGAGGAGGTGCTGCAGGAGCGCCCTGAGCATGCGCTTCCACCTGGGCGGTGAGAGCCTCCATCCTTTGGTTGAGAACAGTGCTCTGCTCGGTAACTAAGTCCAACCGAGCAGTAAAAGCAGTTAAGATGTGCTGCAGCTCACCTAACACGCCTCCTGCTGGCGCCTGTGCACCTCGCTTTTCCATTGGCTGTTCAAGCGATGGTTGACGCCCCTCGGGATCCATGACGCTGGCCGAGAAATCCTGTTGGGAAGGTGTCGTGACACGGACCCACAACAGGGGGCATTAATGAACGGACAATGGATAAGCCAAAAAGTAACAATTTAATGTTGTGAATCGCACAACGAAGTACAGACAATAACAATATGGTGGAATGTCAATTATCCACAAGGTGACGTGTGGGCAGGCTCGAAGATAGAAGACGTCTGGCGAGAGAAGAGCCGGATCCCACACAGCTTCCACCACCAACGGATCTGAAGAACACCGGAGCCGCCAAGCCCTGCGCCCCAGGTGGCCACTGTCTTCAGCAGTCAGACCCGGTACTGCTGGCAGAGAACAGAAACAGTTTTGATGAGTGTGAGTTCGCACACTCAGTAACCCCACAGTCTGTGTTCAGTAAGGAGGGAGAACCTCCACCTCCAGAAACAATTTCACCCGTGCAGCTCCTGTTGGTCTCTTTCCTGGATGGAGTGAGAGGCGAAGAACGTTGCCCTCTCATTGTCCGCCAATCCAGCCTCCGACAGACCCCGCAGGTACACGGCTGCACACAGAACAATGTTTTACACAACGATAATCACAGCAGAGAAGATTACCTGTATGGTAGCTGATTTCTCGGCGGGGAGGTGGCGTTGCAGTCCGGCTTTTATGGAGGTTGACGTAGATGAGTGACAGCTGGTGGTGATGATGTGACAGCTGTCACTCCACGGGTTTCGGCGCCCTCTCGTGCTTGAAGCCCGCACTCCAAGCAGGGCGCCATCTGGTGGTGGTGGGCCAGCAGTACCTCCTCTTCAGCGGCCCACACAACAGTGACATCTTGGTCTTTGCGCTGACAGGACAGGGGGCGTGGCTGGTGGCCCACAGCTGTTGAGACATCTCTCTGGACATCACACCTGCAGCACACGTCCCATGTTTTGACGGACACGGGTGTGTGTGTGTTTGTGTGGAAATATATAAAAACATAGTGCTTTTGCGATGGGAGGAGAAATGGGCCGTCAGTCTGTTTGGACACGCAGCGGTCGGGCCATGAGCGACACGCTGCAGGACTAGGACAAGCCACCAGTCTGACAAAAATGCCACTTTCAGTCACGTATCAGCAGAAATATGCTGTACCAAACAATGTTTGGTCAGTTATCACAGCGCTTGTTTTTTTTTTTGTTTTTTTTAGAAAATACGGTAACACTTTATATTAACTGCACGCTATAAAGCATCAGTAAAGCATTTATAAAGTATAAGTAAATGTTTAAGTAACTACTTGTAAAACATTTACAAAGCTTTCTTTTTTATTAGTTACTCATTGGTAAGAACAAATAGATTACTTAATAATTATTAATAACAAAATATGTAATGCCTTTATAAAACATTTATGAATAATTTTTTAATTCTTTATAAACCATTCAAGAAAAGTTGATCATTAATAATCTACCATTTACAAATGTAAAATCAGACACTGTTATGTGATAAAAAGTACTTTACAAATGATATTTTTATTGTCTTTACATTTTTTTCTCACAAATTAAGCATTCTTTTTTATTAGCTACTCATTGGTAAGAACATAAATAGATGGCTTAATAATTATTAATAACAAAATATGTAATGTCTTTATAAAACATTTGTGATTTTTTTTAATTCTCTATAAAACATTTAAGAGGAATGTGATGAACAAATAATAGGTGCAGAGATAAGATTATTGTGGGACTCTTAAATGTTTTATAGAGAATTAAAAAATCATAAATGTTTTATAAAGACATTACATATTTTGTTATTAATAATTATTAAGCCATCTATTTATGTTCTTACCAATGAGTAGCTAATAAAAAAGAATGCTTAATAATTTGTGAAAAAAGTAAAGACAATAAAAATATCATTTGTAAAGTATTTTTATCACATAACAGTGTCTGATTTTATGTTTGTAAATGGTAGACTATTAATGATCAACTTTTCTTGAATGGTTTATAGAGAATTAAAAAATGATAAATGTTTCATAAAGACAATAAAACTAATGCTTTATAGCGTGCAGTTAATATAAAGTGTTACCAAAAATACATTTATCTGCTTGTTGATTTTACCCATTTTACGCTCCTGTTACAAGACAGTGATTGTAGTGCAGTGGTAAAGTTTCCGTCTGGTAACCAGCGCATGTGGGTTTGAATGCCATGGCATTTTTTTCTTTTTATTTAGCCAGGTTATTTTCCAGCCCCTTCGTCACTGTATGTCTGTGACCATGGGTCATCTACAAAGGAACAGATGGATCATATTTGTATTGCCCGCTTGATAAATGCAGTGTTTTTATATGGTGTGTGGGATTATCTAATTTTAAATACGTCCATCTCCTTCCTCATATCAGGCAGGTTCCTGCAACTTTCACAGGACTACGATCGTAGCTCAGTGGTCAAGCTTTTGACTGGCAATCAGAGCTTTTGGAAGGCGCAGGTTCGGGTCCCGTTCGGTGGCTGCGCAATGTGGTTAGCTGCTGTGTGTAACCACATCATGCAGCTGCTGGCAGTGTGTTCCCACATGCACAAACTGTCACACCAGCATTGTGCATGCCTGTGCGATGTTTCTTGGTTCAGTCGTATGAGCTGTTTCGCCGAGAGTCATCCTGGAGTTGTACGTATTCACACTATGTGTGAAGGGGCCCTAAACGAACACCTGCTCCATTTTTGTGTATGCATTCGTGTGACCTTAATTACATGTACAGTTGTCTTCAAAATAACAGCACTGTGTTCAAAAAGTGAGTAAAGCTCAAAATCTGTAAAACAGATTTTAACTCCATAGAAGCAAATGCACTGGGAACACTGCACATTCTATTCCAAATCAAAACATGAAGATAAATGTATCAAATGTATTATTATTTTACAGAAGTGAAGAAAAAGGAATATTAGGTTGTTTAAAAAAAATAGCAGCTTGCATCTTTCTTTCTGTGACCCTTACTACACCCTTTCAGATGGCCCTTTCAGGTGGCCCTTGTTTAAGGACAAAGGCAGCAATTGTTGTACATGCTGGTTGTTGTGTATTTCTCTCTGAAAATCTGAGTAAAATGGATCATTCCAGACATTGTTCAGAAGAACAGCATACTTTGATTTAAAAAAATGATTGGAGAGTGGGAAATATATAAAGAAGTGCAGAAAATGATAGGCTGTTCAGCTAAAATGATCTCAAATGCTTTAAAATGCCAACAAAACCAGAAAGACCTGGAAGAAAATGGAAAACCACCATTCAAATGGAGTGAAAAAATAACCAGAATGTCAACGACCCAGCCAAGATGAGCTCCAGGGTGATCAAAGAAGGTCTAAAGTTACCTGTGAGTCCTGTAAAAATTAGAAGACGCCTATGTGAAGCCAAGCTATGGGCAAGAAAATTTCCCGCCAATTCCCATGGTGGGAAAAAAACAGCATGTGATGAAGATGTTACAATTTGACAAACACCACATTAACTTGCCTAAAAGAAATGGAGTAACATTTTGTGGACTGATGAAGGCTAGATTGCTGTTTTTGGGTCTAGGTGCCACAGACAGTTTGTCAGATGACTGCTAAAAAGTGTGAAGACAGTGAAGCATGGTGGAGCAAACATCATGATATGGGGATGTTTCTCATACTGTGGTGTCAGGCCTGTTTATCGCAAGGATCATGGATCAGTTTGAATACATCAAAATACTTGAAGAGGTCATGCTTATCAGGTTACGTGAACAGAGACGTATGAATGCAAATGCAGGGCTCAAAAAGGCAGCTCTGTTTTTTAGGATTGTTTACTGAATGAATCAGCAGGGTCTGATACACAAAAAGCAGTCCAACATCAAGGCGAGGAAAACACAAGGAACAAAGCTCGAAGCAATGGCACAAGGCATAACGATCTGGCAAGGAACTAGTGCAACCAGTGATGTTGGGAAGGTGTCGTAACACGGACCCACAACAGGGGGCGCTAATGAACGGACAATGGATAAGGGAAGGAGTAACAATTTAATGTTGCACAAGAACACAACGTAAAATAAACAAAGGTACTGCCAATCACACACAAGAGGATTGCGGGCAGGCTCGAAGATAGGAGACCTCAGATGAACGAAGAGCCGGGACCCACACCGCTTCTACCACCAACGGCCTGAAGAACACTGAAGCCGCCAAGCCCCGAGTCCCCAGGTGGTCTCTGTCCTCCGTTGTCGGCCCTGGTACTGCTGGCAGAAAAAACAGAAGGTAGTGAGTGTGAATCCTCACACCCAGCAACCTTGATTATTGATTCTTGTGGAGGGAGAGCCTCCACCTCCAATCATACACACGTGCAGCTCCGAAAATCCAGTCAAGGAAATACCACCAGGAAAAAACAGCTGCAAAACAGATCAGATTATTATTTGACGTATAAGTCAGCAGAGAGATTACCTTGTATCGTAGGAGATTTCTCGGCGAGGAGGTGGAGTCGCCACCCGGCCTTTATGGTGATGGTGATGATGAGATGAGTGACAGCTGGTGTTGAGGATGATTGACGGCTGTCACTCCCAGTGGTTCTGGCGCCCTCTTGTGCTTGAAGCCCGCACTCCAAGCAGGGCGCCATCCGGTGGTGGTGAGCCAGCAGTACCTCCTCTTCAGCGGCCCACACAACAAGTGAAGCTTAAATACACCCTTGTGATGTAACTGTAATGTAACTGAACAAGTTGGAATGCTTCAAAAATATTTTTCCCCCTAAAACACATGCTGGAGAAATCACTGGAATTATCAGCAAGTACAGTTCTAATTTTCATGCAGATTAAGTCAATAAAACAAGTTATTAAAATGATGCTAATATGTGAAGGGATTTTTTTTGAAGATTATGTCTCTGGCTATGTTTCCATGTTTATTCAGAACAGAACACGCCTACAGTTCTTTTGTCACTGTTGAAACTTGTTTAACAAAATGCATGAGATTAATTCATTTGGATGGAATAGAAATCATGTTAAGAACAAATTATAAACAGCTTGACTTCAGGGGAAAGAGGGCAGGTTAGTGCTGGAAATGGAACAGCATAAATTTGCATATGCAAACACACAAACACTGTCTCTATCTCGGCTCTTACATAAAAACACTTTGCTGTTCATGTCAAGATCACAATCAACTAACACCTGCCTCGTAATGTTACAAATTAGTGTAATCACATAATTGCTTTATGGATTATTTTGCTCCGACAACATTAATTTCTAAACCAATTAAAAAATTTGGGGGGCCTTATCTTTCACCTAACCAAAGCAGTGTGCAGCACCCAGCACAGCTGGCGCTGCCTGTTTCCAAATTATACAGTTGCCATTTTCAAGCTCATGCTGTTTAAGTACTTCAATTTATTTCATTTATATAGTGCCAAATCACAACAAAGTTGCCTCAAGGTGCTTCCCACAAGTAAGGTCTAACCTTACCAACCCCCAGAGCAAGCATACAGGCGACAGTGGTAAGGAAAAACTCCCTCTGATGATTTGAGGAAGAAACCTCAAGCAGACCAGACTCAAAGGGGTGACCTTCTGCTTGCGCCATGCTACCGACACAATTTAAAAACAATTCACAAAAGGATTATACGAGGGTAGGCTGAAAAGTTCTAAGGCTCCATGAAGAAGTAATGCATTAACTGCATTATAGTGAGCCTTAGAACTTTTCAGCCTACCCTCGTACAGTGATTGTTGCTGGTGCACAGGACAGGAGGGTTTCAGAAACAGACACCACACCCATCTCTGGATGGAGGTGCCCCTCAAACAGAATCAGGCATCAGAACGACAACAAATACAGTATAATTTATCAGCATTAAGCAACAAGAAGAACAGAAGAAATACTAAGGTGATCGCCGGCCACTAGCCCTAAGCTTCACTAAAAGACCCAGAATTTTTCAAATAAAATTAATTTAAAAGAGTAAAAAGTATAGCAACATACTATGCCAGTATGCTAGCCATATGAAAGGGAAAATAAATGCGTCTTAAGTCTGGACTTGAAAGTCTCCACAGAATCTGACAGTTTTATTGATGCAGGGAGATCATTCCTCAGAACAGGGTCACGAAAAGAGAAAGCTCTGTGACCTGCAGAATGCGTTTCTTACTATTTTCCCAATAATTGCTCTCATAAAATATTAATGATCCAACAGATTACAGCCAAATTTATTGGTTATGATCATAATATATTTTATTTATACAAGTCCTATTTCATAAAGACTATGACTAAAGAAACCTAGTAAAATACTTAACTATTGTTATTTGACAACTTTTTTTATATCCTCCTGAGACGTAGCCCATTGATTATGTCCTCTGTAGTGGAGGACATAATGAATGGGAGGATATACTTCATTAATTTAATTTAATAAATTTACTAAAATATCTATTTTATTAATTTTTATTTTGGGGAATTTCAGCTTGATTAGAATGGATATATCCATGTGATTGCTATTAATACTATTATTATTAACAATGTGAAGATGGCAGCACAGTGGGTTAGTGGTTAGCACTTTTGCCTCACAGCAAGAAGGTCATGGGTTTGATTCCCTCCTGGGTTTGATTGCCACCTGCGGCCTTTCTGTGTGGAGTTTGCATGTTCTGTTCATTTTTGTGTGGGTTCTTTCTGGGTGCTCTGACTTCCTCCCACATCCAAACACATGCAGGTTAGATCAATTCAAAACTTTAAAATGACCATAGGTGTGTGTGCAGGTATGAATGTGTTTGTCTGTCCACATGTGGCCCTACGATAGACTGTCGTCCTGTCCAGGGTGTACCTGCCTCACGCCCTATGACTGCTGGGATAGACTCCAGCCCCCCTGTGACCCTTAATTGGAGTAAACGGTTGAAGATCATTGAGTGAGGTATATAGAAGATGGATGGATATTATGAGGATGAATGCATTTTTAACAACTAAAACACAACCGTCTTTCATCAGTTATTCAGTCATTATTATGCTGAATGTTGTAAGTAGAATTGATGAGCCATATAAAAATCTATTTGTTTACTTAGGGGTTTTTTTGTATTCTTACTAGGACTAAATGTTTGAATCCCTTGATAGTCAGTCCCACACCGTTGATGGGGATTTCCTCTCGACTGGGGTTGGATTAAGGGATGTCTGCCTGGTGCCTCCACAATGGCACATCATCAGTTGTACACCCCGGCTTCATTGGGTGTTTCAGCCTTTTATCACAATACACCCTCACCCGAGGCTGGCCCACCACAGGCTGATCAGGCCTTGGTGTGTGTCGCACCGGAGGCGCCATAAAGTCACTTGGCACCCCATACCATCTCCCTCCGCTTCAGCCACAGCCAGTGACTGCTTCTTTCAGTGTAAGCTGCAAGCTCTTTGACCGCCCTCCGCTGTGTTTGTACTCTGATTCCAGTCTCCTGTAGCAGTCTTGTGGTGGAACTAGTTACAAAGCCCCTGCAACCCACTTCCACTGGATGCACGTATACCTTCAAGCCCCGGTCCTCTGCTTCAGTAGCCAAGTTGCAGCTTTTTCCTTTCAAATGCCTCATTGATAGCTTCCACCCAAGGGATTGTCAGCACCACGGTGAAGACACATCGACAGGATTTGGACAAAAGGACTAGGTCTGGGCGCAGGTCGGTCGCTGCAATTTTGGGTGGAAATGTGAGCCTCCAATTTAGGTCTAACTGCATTTCCCAATCCCAGGCTGCATTCAATGGGCATGTGTCTGGAGGCAATTGGTTGGTCAGCCATTTTTTTCCCTTCCTGGATGAAAGATGCTGGTTCAGGTCTGTGAAATGAAAATTGTGAAATCCAAGGAAATTTTGCAGGTGGTCAAGCCGGGATCTAGTGCTCGCGGGGCCCCAGAAACCAAATTAATTTTGTATCTATTTTGTATACATTTTCAGCATCTCCTGGAAGAAAAAGATCTCAAAAGAAGTGCATATTTAAATGATCCTAGACTCAACCTTTCATTTAAACTGTCAATGATAATGTTGAAATAACAAAATATGACGTGGAAGTAGTACTGGAATGATTTTCCTTTTAATTGTAAACCAAATTATGCCTTAACTCAGAACAGTTAAACTATGTACTTGACATTCATGAAGACTGAAAAGACTGTTAAAGCATTTCAAAAACCACAGCTAAAGCTTGTAGATTATTTTGAAAATCATGGTAAAATATTAATCCTCTTCAGCCCAGGCAAAATTATAATCTTTTTTACACATTTTACAAACTTCATGTCTTGACAGTAGCAAGGCTCCAATTTTGACTTAAATGGGAATTGGTCAGTAATTCATGCAGATACAGTTTGTCCACAGTAGGTCGTGTGAAGAATGATATGTGCACAACTTAATCATCGGTCTTATCAGACGGTTTCACCATGCAGCAAAGTACAGAAGAGTTGGGAGGGAGAGGATTAATAACCTTATCGTAAAAAAGTCACATATTGTGTAAATTCCTGTAAATCCACTCAAAGCCACAGTGCCCTTTTTCCCATGAAAAAAGTCTACATTAATAAAAACTCATTTACATTCCTGTGTAAATTCATGTAAATCCATTCAAAGCCACAATGAAAGAAAGTCTACACTAATAATAATAAAAAATCACATAATGTCTGAAATCCTGTTTGAACTGGACAATGTTTATTTTCCAGGGAGGGAAAAATTCTTACCGTGTTTCCTGAGAGCACAGTTCACTTTTCCCGTTTCTTTTATCTTTCAGATGTGTTCATGAAGCCAGCGACAATTCCACAGGTTCTTGTCCTTATCAAACTTTTTCAAACCGTCTTTCTCGCCATCTTGCCTCTGTCTGATGTCGCTCCGTGACACAGACCTGCTGCAAAATTCTTCTTTTAAAAACTTGGGAGCTCTAAAAGTTTGCAATGTCCACATGATACGTTTAGCTTAAGCATCGCAGCAACCAACCAGTCCCACCTTATGACAACTTGAGTGGCATTTTTCCTCCACCAAGTTCCGAGGACACAGATTTGTATCTGTAACACACAGATCAGTGTCCGCGGACTTATAAAACTTGCATGATGTCATAAAAAAGGAAACGCTTTGCGATAAGAATTTTAAAAACTCAGTGACGATCATGATTACAGAGTACAACACCCCCACCCCCATGATGAAATTTGCTGAGTTTTCACAGCCATGCTGGTTGTCGGAAGGTAGTCTGGGCTTCTAGGGGCAGGCGTTGGCGGTTACCCTCTTGCTCTCCAGTGCAGCAGCCAGGCCCTTCAGCACTTGGTTGTGGCGCCAGGTGTATCTGCCTTAGATAAGGCTTGTCTCGCATCTCACTAGGATGTGTTTCAAGGTTGCTGGGGCAAGACACAGGAGACATGCCAGATTCTCTCCAAACAAATAAAATATATAAAATCATCAAGGGGCAGCTTGGATTTAAGGTTCTTTTTATTTGCTTTGCAGAGCTTGGATAAATGTAATTTCTCAGAAAAGTGTGCAAATAAAGCCAGACTTAATCAGGACATCCTGAAATGAAACATCATTCACTTCCATTTTTTATGAGTTGAAGTAAAAGATCTAAGAATTCTATCTCTACAAATGTTTATCTCGATTTTTTTTATTTTGTATTTTGTTTTTTTTTTTTTTGTTTTTTGGACATTTGTTGAAATCCATGTTATTGAGCACTCTGCCTTTACCAGGATAATCCATCCTCTCAGTAGGTGTGGTATATGAAAATGCTCATTTAACAGCATGATTATTGCACAGATGTGCCTTTACTGATCAATATTATTGGCCATTCTAAAATATGCAGTCGATCTTGAAAAAGGGTCTTTCTTAGTTGAAGAAGCTGTACGTGGTGGTCTCGGCTGGCATTGCTACATGTGGGCTGTATTCCTGCAGTCAGCATGCATTTGCAGGCTCCCTGTTATGTGTCGATGCGGGTTGAGGAGCAGACCTGCGTCTGACGGAACCCAGCGCTAAAATAACCAGAAAGCGGTTCCAATAACAAAACAATTTATTTGTGTCACCTCTGGTGCAAAACAAAGTGTATAAACAAAAGATGCGTCAGTATGGTGGAGTGAAGGCTGGCACGCTCTCCAGCGCCTAAAAGGATCGAAGCCCGGCGCTTCTGGACTCACTTTACCACCAAACACCCCGCAGGTGGACACGACAAACCGACTCTCTGCGAAGGATAGAAGAGGTGAGGTAAGTCAGCAGTTACAAGCAATATCCTTCAAAAGGCACACACTATCAGCAACACATTCAGGTCTGTATTTAAGCTTTATGTAAATGAGCAGCTTCTCACAACAGGTGGAGGATCAGTTGTCCGCACGCCACAGCAGTGAGAAGCGAGCTGCACAATTCTCATCACAATTCAAATATACTGCGTAACAAAATACCAAGTTACTATCAACAAGTAGTCAAACAATTAATCACCTCTGATGTGTGCTGACAGCATGTGTCCCTCACCCTTCCTGCTTCACAGGCACGATGTGTCAAACCCAGGCGCGGTCCTCAGCGTCTCACAAACGAACATCACAAGGTCAAGTTCCCGGCAATTCTGCTTGAATCACACATGGCTTAAATGCAGAACGCCATCTAATTATCTGCTTCAGCTGAAAGTCTTTAAGGTTGCATGTGAGCACCATCCACAGGTGCTGCACATAATGTTGATGAGGGTGAAGGACTCTTCAGCCAGCACCTTCTCCACAGACAAATCAGTTTTCATACCACCTGGAGAGCAAAGAAAAGAAAAGAACACCAAAATGTCCAGCCACACCCCCCCCAACACACAACAGTACCCCCCCTTTAACGGGAAGCCTCCCGGCGACCGAACAAACCAGACCCGAGAACAGCACCTCCCTCCGGGGTCCTCGTCAGGAAGCAGACAGCACAACGCTCGCAAGGTCCACCACAGACAGCAGGACAGGGCACCGCAGCTGGAAGGCCGGCTGGCATCAACAAAAACCCCAAAACATTCCCCAGTACGATCCAACACACAAGAAAAAAAACATAAAACCCACCCAAAACCTCCCCAGGGGACCGTCCCATCCAACCCCGGGAAGAAAAGAAAAACTCCCAAACGCAAAAACCCAACACAGCCCCACAAACACAATACAAACATAAATGCATAAAAGAAAAATAACAAACAACCCCCCCAGAACGACCTGCAGAGCCCAACCCCCCAGAAGGCCTTTACCGCCGGTTCCAGGAGGAATAGCCAGAACCGGAATCCTACAAAGGTCCCCAGGTATACATGGAGCAAACGGCGCCCCCCAGAGGACCGTACCATTAAACCCCAGGAGGCACCCTCCCCACAACCCCGGAACCCCAGACCCGGCCACACCTGGCTAGTCAGCCCCACAAGCCAATTCCCCCCCAGAGGACCGTCCCATCAACCCTGGAGGTGGAACCCGGAAGGAAACAAAACAAAATCAAAGTCCAACCCCCGGAGGACTACCTGAAACAACCCCGGGGGCAAATAAAACAACCGTAAACCCTGTTACCTTCCCCGGCACCCCGAAAGACCCCAGGTCCCTCCCAGAGCCCCTTGGCGGCTCAATTTTGGCGAACGGCTCAAAACAGTAAGCCGGGGAAGGGAACAGGAAAAACTAACCCAGCCCCAACCCCAAGGCGCAGCGGAAAACCGGAAATACGTCCGGTGCCCCAACTCGACCATACCCCAGCCTCTCGGGAGGGGTGGAACTACCGAAATGGCGAACGGCAACAGATCGGCCCACCCCTCCGACTGAGGTATGTTCCCGCTGCACCACACCCCGGCAACACCAATGACGAACAGTACAAAGGCTCACCGAGGCTGGAGTGGAACCAGGCCCTAACCAAACCAAGAAAAACGCCCCTAACAACCCCCCCCTAGGTGCAGAGGTCTTCTGAGAACGCTCAGCGTGACCAACCTGCACCACCCCACAACCCACAAGACGAACGGTCTTGGGGCAAGTGAGGTTGGGGTTACGGATGTAGGGAAATAAAAAACAACAAAACAAAACGACCCCAAAACCCAAACAGAAAATACCTAACTACACATAAAAAATAACGATCAAGTGAGCCCAGACGGGCTTCTAACCGCCTAACGTTCACTCCACCAGACACGCCTCTGACTCCCCAAACAAATTATAACCCCTATTCAAAAAAAAACAAAATATTAACCCATACAAGTTTTTTTTTTTTGTGTGTGTGTGTTATTTCGCCTGTCCCAGAACACCTGGAGATACGTCACCATTATTTTTCTTGACGCTTATATGTCGGGGCAATACAGTGGTCTCTGCTCGTCCGAGCTGCATGGGCTCGTCTGCAAGAGGAGCCAGAGGTCCCGTCGGAGGAGCCTCAGTGGGGCGAAGAAGAGGCGGCCCAGATCTGTGTCGGGGAAAGCCCCGAGACGAAAAAACCCGCTCTGATGGCCGCCCTCTCTCACGTCCACGCTCCTTCATCAGATCATCTAGACGAATCACCAACGATATTAGCTCATCTAAATCGTTTGGCTCGTCACGGACTGCCAGCTCGTCTTTTAATGACTCATTTAACCCATCTACAAACACTCCTCGTAAAGCTGCGGCGTTCCAACCTGACTGAGCAGAAAAAATCCGGAAGTCCACGGAATACTCCGCCGCACTCCGCCTCCCCTGCCTGAGATTCAGCAACCGTTGGGCAACGGTATTCGTTTTCACCGGATGGTCAAAAACCAGTCGGAACTCCCGGGAGAAATCCTTAAAGGATCCTAACAATGGCGAGCTGTTACTCCACAACGCTGTGACCCAAGCTAAGGCGTCACCTCGGAGCAAATTTGTCACATATGAAACACGGCTCCCTTCATAAGAGAAGGAAGCCGGTCGCTGAGCAAAAACCAGAGAACATTGCATCAAAAACGAAGCACAGGCTTCAACGTCTCCTGCATAAGGCTACGGATGACAAATAATCGGTTCGGACGCCGAATCTCTGGGTGACGGAGTTATCTGCACCGGGATCGATGGTGCCGCAGCTGGAGCAGCAGGAAGCGAAACGGCTTGCGCTGCAAGCTCCGTAACACGGGCGTCTGTTTGTTTAATTTGGTTTGCGAGATGCTGTAATTGCTCCCATATTTTCTCCAAGTGTTCTTGAACTTTTTCGGCGAAAGGAACCGCCTCTGCCGCTGGGTCCATTATGGAATGGCCGGGAACTACTGTTATGTGTCGACGCGGGTTGAGGAGCGGACCTGCGTCTGATGGAACCCAGCGCTAAAATAACCAGAAAGCAGTTCCAATAACAAAACAATTTATTTGTGTCACCTCTGGTGCAAAACAAAGTGTATAAACAAAAGATGCGTCAGTATGGTGGAGTGAAGGCTGGCACGCTCTCCAGCGCCTAAAAGGATCGAAGCCCGGCGCTTCTGGACTCAATTTACCGCCAAACACCCCCCAGGTGGACACGACAAACCGACTCTCTGCGAAGGATAGAAGAGGTGAGGTAAGTCAGCAGTTACAAGCAATATCCTTCAAAAGGCACACACTATCAGCAACACATTCAGGTCTGTATTTAAGCTTTATGTAAATGAGCAGCTTCTCACAACAGGTGGAGGATCAGTTGTCCGCACGCCACAGCAGTGAGAAGCGAGCTGCACAATTCTCATCACAATTCAAATATACTGCGTAACAAAATACCAAGTTACTATCAACAAGTAGTCAAACAATTAATCACCTCTGATGTGTGCTGACAGCATGTGTCCCTCACCCTTCCTGCTTCACAGGCACGATGTGTCAAACCCAGGCGCGGTCCTCAGCGTCTCACAAACGAACATCACAAGGTCGAGTTCCCGGCAATTCTGCTTGACTCACACATGGCTTAAATGCAGAACGCCATCTAATTATCTGCTTCAGCTGAAAGTCTTTAAGGTTGCATGTGAGCACCATCCACAGGTGCTGCACATAATGTTGATGAGGGTGAAGGACTCTTCAGCCAGCACCTTCTCCACAGACAAATCAGTTTTCATACCACCTGGAGAGCAAAGAAAAGAAAAGAACACCAAAATGTCCAGCCACCCCCCCCCCCCCCCCCCAACACACAACACTCCCTCAGAAACCTAAGACACTGTAATTATATGTATATATATTATATATATTTGAGGGAAATACACTCAACAAAAATATAAATGCAACACTATTGGTTTTGCTCCCATTTTGTATGAGATGAACTCAAAGATCTAAAACTTTTTCCACATACACAATATCACCATTTCCCTCAAATATTGTTCACAAACCAGTCTAAATCTGTGATAGTGAGCACTTCTCCTTTGCTGAGATAATCCATCCCACCTCACAGGTGTGCCATACCAAGATGCTGATTAGACACCATGATTAGTGCACAGGTGTGCCTTAGACTGTCCACAATAAAAGGCCACTCTGAAAGGTGCAGTTTTATCACACAGCACAATGCCACAGATGTTGCAAGATTTGAGGGAGCGTGCAATTGGCATGCTGACAGCAGGAATGTCAACCAGAGCTGTTGCTCGTGTATTGAATGTTCATTTCTCTACCATAAGCCGTCTCCAAACGCGTTTCAGAGAATTTGGCAGTACATCCAACCAGCCTCACAACCGCAGACCACGTGTAACCACACCAGCCCAGGACCTCCACATCCAGCATGTTCACCTCCAAGATCATCTGAGACCAGCCACTCGGACAGCTGCTGAAACAATCGGTTTGCATAACCAAAGAATTTCTGCACAAACTGTCAGAAACCGTCTCAGGGAAGCTCATCTGCATGCTCGTCGTCCTCATCGGGGTCTCGACCTGACTCCAGTTTGTCGTCGTAACCGACTTGAGTGGGCAAATGCTCACATTCGCTGGCATTTGGCACATTGGAGAGGTGTTCTCTTCACGGATGAATCCCGGTTCACACTGTCCAGGGCAGATGGCAGACAGCGTGTGTGGTGTCGTGTGGGTGAGCGGTTTTCTGATGTCAATGTTGTGGATCGAGTGGCCCATGGTGGCGGTGGGGTTATGGTATGGGCAGGCGTCTGTTATGGACGAAGAACACAGGTGCATTTTATTGATGGCATTTTGAATGCACAGAGATACCGTGACGAGATCCTGAGGCCCATTCTTTTGCCATACATCCAAGAACATCACCTCATGTTGCAGCAGGATAATGCACGGCCCCATGTTGCAAGGATCTGTACACAATTCTTGGAAGCTGAAAATGTCCCAGTTCTTGCATGGCCGGCATCCTCACTGGACATGTCACCCATTGAGCATGTTTGGGATGCTCTGGACCGGTGTATACGACAGCGTGTACCAGTTCCTGCCAATATCCAGCAACTTCACACAGCCATTGAAGAGGAGTGGACCAACATTCCACAGGCCACAATTGACAACCTGATCAACTCTATGCGAAGGAGATGTGTTGCACTGCATGAGGCAAATGGTGGTCACACCAGATACTGACTGGTATCCCCCCCCAGTAAAACAAAACTGCACCTTTCAGAGTGGCCTTTTATTGTGGACAGTCTAAGGCACACCTGTGCACTAATCATGGTGTCTAATCAGCATCTTGGTATGGCACACCTGTGAGGTGGGATGGATTATCTTAGCAAAGGAGAAGTGCTCACTATCACAGATTTAGACTGGTTTGTGAACAATATTTGAGGGAAATGGTGATATTGTGTATGTGGAAAAGGTTTTAGATCTTTGAGTTCATCACATACAAAATGGGAGCAAAACCAAAAGTGTTGCGTTTATATTTTTGTTGAGTGTATGAATCAGAATTGAATTTATTTCCAAGAAAGTTCTCACATACATGGAATCAATCTAATCTATGTAAAACAATAATTTAGGTAGAAGTATTCCAATATTAGCTTATAGTTAGGGCTGGATCAGGTGACCCTGAACCATCCCTTAGTTATGCTGCTATAGACGTAGACTGCTGGGGGGTTCCCATGATGCACTGTTTCTTTCTCTTTTTGCTCTGTATGCACCACTCTGCATTTAATCATTAGTGATCAATCTCTGCTCCCCTCCACAGCATGTCTTTTTCCTGGTTCTCTCCCTCAGCCCCAACCAGTCCCAGCAGAAGACTGCCCCTCCCTGAGCCTGGTTCTGCTGGAGGTTTCTTCCTGTTAAAAGGGAGTTTTTCCTTCCCACTGTAGCCAAGTGCTTGCTCACAGGGGGTCGTTTTGACGGTTGGGGTTTTACATAATTATTGTATGGCCTTGCCTTACAATATAAAGCGCCTTGGGGCAACTGTTTGTTGTGATTTGGCGCTATATAAAAAAATTGATTGATTGATTGATTGATTGATATTAAGTCAATGGGGTCATAAATACCCTACTTGGTTATATTAGTTGCGAAAATAGCTTGGTCGCTTGAGGGTTAATTTGGTGGAGTGGTGTGGTAGGACCCAAAACATAATTGTAAGAGTGTTCCATGCTGCATAACATAAAATGGTCGACGTGCATCCAAAATGTCCTTGTAACTATATGATCTTAACCTAAACTGCCTTTCAAAATGGCTGACGCACAAAATGTTCTTGTATTTGGTAAAACTATCTAATCTTTATACACCTGTCTAATTGATAAAACCATCTGTTCTTTTTATGTATGTTTAATTGATAGAACCAATGTATTCATGTCTATTTGGAAAAAGAATCAGCATGATGGAACACTGTTTTTATTGCGTAACATGACACTACATATATAAACACACACTATAAGATTTTTACATAACAACCATGAAGGCACTCACTCCACTTTGCAGCCATCTCACATAGACACTGATTCAAGCCACATGGGGGTGGCTTAGACTGAAGGAACAAAAGGTAGTGAAGGAGAAAAATCTGGGTTTTGTTCTAGGTGTTTGCATGTGACCGGTTCAAGATCACAGCGCTGAGTCTGTACCAGTGTAACAACTCTTTACAATACAACATCTAAACTTTGAAGTCCGTTTCCTGTCCAGTTCGTTTTGGAGATCTCACCGTGATAAAAGAACTTAACAATAATCCATTAAGGAGGAACCAGGAATTTTTTTTCCTCCACTTTGTTTCACATTGCTAGATAGGACAAGCGGGCTTCCTCAATTATTTCGGGTGAGTGTAAGATCGTGAATCAAGATACTCTACTCAACTCGACTTTTTCACATATTCTACAAGAATACGAATATTTACTTCAGATGGAATGAACCCAACAAAATGATTAAAAATTTACTTTGTACCATAATGGTTTAACTCACCCCTTTTTTCTGGATCTGCTCTTAAAATTAATGGAGCAGATCTGGGTCTCATCTTGGGCTATGCCCCCCTTTCCACCAAGTTTGAGGAAAATCCATTCAGTAATTTTTGTATAATCCCGCTGACAGACAAATGAACAGCTGAAAGCAGTCAGCTCCAGTGTTTGAGTTGGACTAACACAACAGGCTGGAATTCAGCAGTTCATTCCCATCTTACTGTGGTCATAATCTCCTGTGTTTTCTAGCTTTTACAAAAGTTAACTACAGTGTCGATAGTTGTGGTTGTTTTCACACCTCAGGGCACAGACAAGAAAGTAAGAAAAACAATCCTACAGGGTTGTGCGCCTCCTCTTCAAATGAATGTGCATTTCTGCGCGTGCATGCAGATGTGTGTGCGCGGCGACATTCTCCAGCCCACAGAGTCCATTAAAGAGATTATGAAGCTGTGTGTAGCCGAGCTGACAGTCCTTCAGCGCTGAAGTTCAGAATATTATGGCTGCCATTCTCACATCACCAAGACAACACACATCATCCCCCACAAACCGTACATAATAAACAGCATTAGATACAGTGTCGCGCAACCCGCCGCTGCCCATTAGGAGGAATTTGGACAACTGCTAATGGACTGCCACACATTAGAAAAGTATTATGCCAAATGTAAAAAAGGTATTACACAGACAACATGCCAGTGGCAGCTAATGAAACATGAGACATGTGGAAGTACAGGCCAAGAGCAAATGAGACGTTACTCGTGATGAAAGGAGCTAAAGCTGAATTCACACAAGCAACATGCAAGAAATCAGGAAAAAAAAACGGGAGAAATATGATCTAAGCATGATCCAGGGTGCAATTTAGAACTAGAAATTGGGGGGGACAAATTGGGGGGGACAAACTGCGAGGCCCACAGGGCCGAAGCCTATAGGCCGGGTGTCTGGGGGCCGTTTTAGGCCCCCTGAAGCCAACGGTTTCTAGATAAGCTCAGATGCATTCTGAGCATCCGGAACAGTAATTTTAATGTTTTGAGAAGACCATAAAGTGGACACCATTTGACTTATATGTGGATATAAGTACTTTATTCTGAGAATAGCCAGCATTGATTTTATTAACATCCTGGTGTAAATAAGGTATCACCACATGTGTAGAACTCAAAAAGAATGATAGGTTGAGTTTTCATTAAAAAAACAACTGCAATGTGGTAAAATGTATTCATAAATATGAAAGAACAGGCTCTTAATAATTATTAACTATCGCATACTGTATTTTTTTCTCAAGATTTGCTTTTTTGCATAAGTTTGAAAAACAACAGATCATAAGATTAGGAGAAATTACTTATCATGAATTTAATTTTCGAAGTGGCACTAATGACAACACTCAGACTTAACATAATTTCACTTGCATAGACTGATTTTGGAGATCAAGCAATAATTACAGATGGGCTTTCTGAGGTCCCAGATAGCTTTTCTGATTTCCTTTTCTAACTTTCAGAATTTAGTCAATTAGCATATGGTCCATTGATACTTATGTGTAGACACTAGTCCCTAGAGGCAACTATTTTTGGTTTCAAATCTGGGCAAATGCAGTCCCAGAAAATTCCGAATGTGACAAACAAGAAACAGGTGTTGTAAACAAGTCAATGCTGCTAAAAATACAAACTTGCAGAAACAAAGATACTATTCTGACATGGTTTTGCACATAAGACTGACATGGTTTGCACATAAGACTGGCATAGCATGTTTCAAGTACATACATATATGTCAGAAGGTGTTGGGGACATACCATATTCTGTCTCCCCCTGGTTGAAAAGCCATCTCCCATCAAATTGCGCCCATGAGCATGATGCACCCAAAATGTCAAATTTTGTTTCAGGTTAGAAAAATATACTCAAGTGCAATATTTTTTTTTTGTTTTTGTTCCTAATTTTCACACATTAAAGTATAAAATTTAACACTTGTTCTATGCACACAAAATGTTAATTTGTCCTTGCACACGCTGTTTGATGAACATTTTCCTCTACTTGCACCCATCCTGTGTGTTTCTTAAGAGCTGACGTAACATGTGAATTTCTCCTCTGTGAGATCAATAATGTTTATCTTATCTTATATCTGCAAAGGTTTAGCTCCTCCAGAAGAAAATAAGCCCAAGCATGACATTTTATGACATAAGATGAATTAAACAAAACCACAACAGGTTTTTGCTACCTCAGTTCTGAGGGAGCTTTAAGTTTTAAAGTCCTTCCCTGTCATATAACAGCAGACTAGCTCAGAATTTGATTGATTGGTACCCCTATCAACTTTTGATTAGCCATAGCAACAGCGACAGTTTCCTGTACTGAGAACATGCATCAAATGGCATTTGCCGTTGTGTGACACAACCAGTACATCCCCACTTTTTCTAAAGTAGTAACATATATGCTGGAACAACTTGATGGGTGGGTATCCCCTTGGCCTTCTTCAGTCAAAGGGGTCCTCAAAACTGAGACACGTGTGTGTTGGATCATGCACACAGAAAAGTGCCATATGGCAATCATTCAAATTGCATATCATCACCTGATAACCAATGCAATAGCTACAATTTTTATTATTCCCTTATTTTGCAGAGATGTACAGTCAGCTTACGGGTCACAGGTACAAGCTGCCAAAATGGGCTTCCTAGGAAGGGTGGCTGGTATGTCCTTTAAAGATAAGGGGAGAGGCTCGGTCATCCATGGAGAGCTCGGAGTAGAGCCGCTGCTCCTTCACATTGAAAGGATCCAGCTGTGGTGCTTCAGGCATCTGGTAATGATGCCCTCTGGGTGCCTCTCGAGGAAGATGTTCCAGGCAATCTGGGAGGAGACCCTGGGGAAGACCCAGGACTAGGTGGAGAGACTATATCTCCACACTGGCCTGGGAACACCTCGGGATCCCCCAGTCAGAGGTGGTCAATGTGGCCTGGGAAAGGGAAGTATGGGGTCCCCTGCTGGAGCTGTTTCCCCCATGACCTGATCCTGGATAAGTAGTTGTTGAAGATAAGGTGAGGTGGGGTGGGGTATAGTCAGCTCTACGTCAATCTGATTGCGTTGTAAAATGTGCAGTGTTTATCTAGACTCCCCTCAGTTTTCACTGCATGAAAGTGACCAGATGTTCGGCTGACTGCAATAAATCACAGATGTTAATGACGCAATGCATTCTGGGTTGATTTTTGCTAATAAATGATATGGAGAAGTGCAACCAGTGTTCCCTCACAATGCAAAGTGAAAATCCTCACCTGAGTCTCCCGAAGTAACTCTTCTTTTGACACAATACCATATTAGGGATTCTCAAGGATACTCCAAAGAGATTTAGTACCAAAATCATCCGGTCACCACCTCCAGACAATGGCAGCATTGAGCCCTGATAACCACACAGTAAGAATGGAAGAAGCAGAATGCCCTGAAGGGCGAGGAAGCAGTGAGCAGTCTGTCAGTAAAAGCCCTCTGTTCAGAAATTTCTATATGTCGGTTGTACTTCTGTTGTTTTGTATACTACTGTTTGCGTTTTGGCTATTTGCAGCACGTCTATGTTTTTATGTGTGTTGCAGTAGACACTATCAATGAAATTGTTCCATGTGCTGCAGGATATATATTCTTTGTGATGTCTATGCTTAGAAGCATTTTGATCAATTTGCAAGATTTTATTTAAATTCTAGTACCTGTTGATTTTATTTATTTCTTTTGGGGGGGGCAGGGGTCTACTTGTGTTTACTGCATTTAGGAGAGTTATGTTACAACCCCAATTCCAATGAAGTTGGGACATTGTGTAAAATGTGAATAAAAACAGAATACATTGATTTGCAAATCCTCTTCAACGTATATTCAATTGAATACACCACAAAGAATTTCAGAAATAGTTGTTTTCACACAATTTTTCTGGAGATATTTAATGTTCAAACTGATAAACTCTATTGTTTTTGTGCAAATATTTGCTCATTTTGAAATGGATACCTGCAACATGTTTCAAAAAGCTGGGACGGGGCAACAAAAGAATGGGGAAGTTGATGAGTGCTTAAAGAAAAACCTAATTGGAAACAGGCGAGTGTCATGATTGGGTATAAAAGGAGCATCCCCAAAAGGCTCAGCCTTTCACAAGCAAAGATGGGGCAAGGATCACCACTTTGTGAACAACTGCCTGAAAAAATAGTCCAACAGTTTAAGAACAATGTTTCAAAACATTCAATTGCAAGGAATTTAGGGATTCCATCATCTACAGTCCATAATATAATCAGGAGATTCAGAGAATCTGCAGAACTTTCTACACGTAAGCGGCAAAGCCGAAAACCAACACTGAATGCCTGTGACCTTTGATCCCTCAGGCAGCACTACATTGAAAACCAACATCATTGTGTAAAGGATCTTACAGAGTGGGCTCAGGAACACTTCAGAAAACCATTGTCAGTTAACGCAGTTTGTCACTACATCTACAAGTGCAAGTTAAAACTCTACCATGCAAAGCGAAAGCCATACATCAACAACTCCCAGAAATGCTGCTGCCTTCTCTGGGCCTGACCTCATTTGAAATGGACAGACACAAAGTGGAAGAGTGTGTTGTGGTCTGATGAGTCCACATTTCAAATTGTTTTTGGAAATCATGAATGTTGTGTCCTCCGGACAAAAGAGGGAAGAAGACCATCAAGATTGTTACCAGCGCAAAGTTCAAAAGCCAGCATCTGTGATGTTATGGGGGTGTGTTAGTGCCCATGGCATGGGCAACTTACACATCTGTGATGACACCATCAATGCTGAAAGGTACATCCAGGTTTTGGAGCAACACATGCTGACATCCAAGCAACATCTTTTTCAGGGACATCCCTGGTTATTTCAGCAAGACAATGCCAGGCTACATTCTGCACATGTTACAACAGTGTGGCTTCATAGTAAAAGAGTGCGGGTACTAGACTGGCCTGCCTGCAGTCCAGACCTGTCGCCCATTGAAAATGTATGGTGCATTATGAAATACAACAATGGAGACCCCAGACTGTTGAACAACTGAAGTCGTACATCAGACAAGAATGGGAAATAATTCCACGTACAGAGCTTCACCAATTAGTGTCCTCAGTTCCCAAATGCTTACTGAGTGTTGTTAGAAGGAAAGGTGATGTAACACAGTGGTAAACATGCCACTGTTTTAGCTTTTTTGAAACGTGTTGCAGGCATCCATTTCAAAATGAGCAAATATTTGCACAAAAGCAATAAAATTTATCAGTTTGAACATTAAATAGTTTGTCTTTGTGGTGTATTCAGTTGAATATAGGTTGAAGAGGATTTGCAAATCATTGTATTCTGTTTTACATTTTACACAACGTCCCAAATTCATTGGAATTGGGATTGTAGTTTGGAAGTGTTGTTGCCTCTATCTGCCATAATAGTTAACCCTGTATTTGCTCTCTGAATGATGCACACAACACGGCCATCTGCCAAAATTATAGACTGCCCAGGAAGGACATGCCGTACCAGATGCAACATGTAATAAAACACAGTTTTTTTTATTCACTGTCCTGTGCTGTTTTTAGTAGGTTCTACTCTTAATTTCCCATTTATAGTTCTGCCTTGTGCGTTATCAATAACTCCTTATTTTGATACCACACCTGCTGTGTTTGAAACCAGGTAATGATTTTTACACTTTGTTTGCCCTTCAATTGATTATTTAAATATGTGAGGTAAACATCATAATTCACCAGGTACAGATTAAACCTTAAAAAAAGAAGTTGGAAAAAAGTGATATTTTAGTACATAGTAAATATCAGTTATTTTTCATAGCTTGGATGGCTGGTTGTCCCCCTGTATGTTATTTTTTTTTACATTTTGTGACATCATGCTTTCCCTCGTCCTGCGCCATGACGATCAGTGAATGACAGTGTCCCCTATTGTCATTTTAATCTCAATGGTCATTACCCCACAATTACACTACATGAAAGTATATAGTTAAATGTATTGTGTCAATAACGTACAATTTTCTTGTCTTAAATGTAACTGCTGAGCCTATAAAACTTGCTTTTGGAAAATGTTATACGTTTGTAGGGCAGAATTTTGTGGCAACAAGCGAACAGAACATAAACACTGTTTATGACCATTGCCTTAAAGGAGGAGCATCTAAACACTGTGTGACTATGTCACCTCAAAATCCCACTTAACAAAAATGTAAATTAACATGAAATATTCATAGGGTTTAATCATCTTTTGGCGAAACTGCAGAATACTGCTGAATAGCTTCAAAAGCTTATGTTCAAAGTAACAGTCTAAGTAGCACCTTCTGGAAACTGAAATTTCACTTAAAAACCAAAACATTAATTTTGTCTGTTCCCATAAGATTTTAGTTGTGTGGGCGCTATTCACCTACTGAGTGAAATATCAACCACTCAGGGCTTTACTTAGCAGAACCATGTAGAATCTCTCTAGGTCATTACAAAATTCATTTTGAAGGTTTCCATTTCACTAATTTCTGTGTTTTATGACAAGATGATTGAAGATAAATGTCTTGGGAAACAGTGATAATCATTTCCATTAAAACAAGTTTAAAAACTTGCTATATATCTGAGTAAAGCGCTCCTGATAACACTTAAAAGGCATTTCTGTGGCTCTATTCCCTGGAGAGAAGCCTCTTCAACTTTAATCAACATGCTAATAAACCAATCAAATTCTCATTTTGTGCTAATCAGCCAATCAAAGTCTTTGTTCATGCTGGAAAGAAAGATGGGTAGTGGTGGTGATGGGGTATATCTTTAAAATGTGGATGTGTAGCTATTGTAATTAGAATGAAAAGATTCCCATTATTTACAGCATTACCATATGTTGCATGATTTTTTTACGGTTTAACTCTTCTCAGCTGCTTGATGTGCACAGTACAGAGTCCAAAACAGAGTCCATCAACAGGTAGAAATTAAACATCCAAATTCATCAGTGGTCCATTACGGCAGAGGTCCTATAGCCTCTTGAACAACCACCAGTCATTCCTCATGGTGTCCATTCTGAGCTTTCTCAGGTGTTTTTGTTTTTGTTGTTTGTTTTTTAAAATCTTATTATAACTTGTATTTCAACCTCTGTTTCAGATTGTGCAACATTAGTCCTTACTAGTGCGGTGCCAGTTGCATGGGTGGTGCTAAGGGGGCGCTAGGGGGTGCTAGAACTCCCCCTGGATTTGTCAACGCACCCCCATAGCACCCCAAAGAAAATAATTCCTCATTTATTGTTTTTATTTAATTTCATTCCATGTTTTTGTGGCCTTGTCTACACTGAAACTAAACTTCTGCTATACAATCTTTTTCTTTGTCATTTTCAAAAAGTGTTCCAGTCAAGAAATGTCTCCATTCTCACAGATCCACTGAAACCACATGAAAATGCTGTAGTACACCTGCCAGACTTGTATGTGGCACTGTAATGCTTCTACAAAAAATGGAGAAGAAGATGTAGGGCTAACAACAAAAACTAAAACTTTAGAAGCCTGCTCACGGATTACATAGTCTTTTAATCTGACCTGTTGCGAGGATTCTTCATCACAGATGAAAACTGTTCTCCATGACACCCTTGGTTTGGAAGATGACATCTGGAAATGCGTTAATTCGTTATGGAAGTTACTTGTTAAGGGTTTTTTTTTTTTTGAAGAGTTTTCAGAAGGCCTTCAGCGTCTGTCTGCTCTTGGTGAGTTTTTCAGCTGGAGGACGCCAGCACTTTGTCCCACCACCAACAAAAAGAAAAAAAATATGCTAAATTAGACTATTAAATTACACTGTTAACAACATGTTACAGAGGCAGGGAGTGATGACATCATCCTTTCAGTTTTCCACAGTAAGACACTTCTGGCATTTTCAGATTTATGTGATTTAGATAAATATTTCACTTATAAAAGAAAATAAACATTCAACTGATTGTCTTACACAAAATGAGTATAATGTGACGTTCAGTGACATCACGTTCGACAATGTCATGATAATAATAATACATTTCATGTATTTATAAGGCACCTTTCATTAATAAAAATCTTAAAGTGCTACAGGGAAAAAATAAAACCAAAGATAAATGAGAGAATAAAAAAGTAAAATCTTTAAGATAAAAACAATCACCAGAACATAATAAATCCAAAATAAACTAATATAGAGGGTTTTCAATCACGTGACCGATTTGCTGCAAGACAGATGCCGTCTCCATTCTGGATTACAAGGAGGCTGGCACATGATAGAAAAATGGAGAGAATGCACAGTTATTATGATGCTTTAAACCCTCAAGATGAAGCTATTTATCGTGATAGATGTGTAGCAGTTGATTCAATGGATCTGTATCTTATACCAGATAGTGAATTTAGTGGTGATGTAACGAACTGGCCGACAGTGTCACACTGTGATATTGTGAACTTTTTGGTGTTTTCCACTTCGCCATTGTACACCATGGAGGAAGTTCCTAACCAGGTCAGCCTCGCTGGCTTCCTGCAAAGCATCACAGCGAATCTCTGAAAGCGGACATCGGTCTTGAAGTCCTGAGTGATTTCTCTCATCAGGCGCTGGAAGGGCAGCTTGCGGATCATAAGCTCGGTGGATTTCTGGTAGCTGCGGATCTCTCTCAGCGCCACGGTGCCGGGCCTGTAACAGTGAGGCTTCTTTACACCAACGGTAGCTAGAGCACTCTTCCAGGTGGTCTGCTTGGTTCTGGCCATATTAATGGTTCCTTCAGATCTGCTGAGCCAGGTCTCTGTGTCGCCTAGAAAGCTTGTAACACGCCACTGCTTGATGCACAATAACTGCTGGTAGCCTGTAAAATGAGCGACCTGCCTCATTTTTATCACCTCTGTTTGAACAACCGACGACACCACAAAAGTTGACCATTGTTGAAGCTTCTGCAGTTGTTAGCCAAATGCACGTAGCGTATCACAGCAGCCACCGCGTCGTAATCCAGAATGGCCGCGGGGTGCAAAATCACGTGACCAATACGTCACATGAAAACCCTGTATAATTGAATAAAAAGACTAAGATGCAGCAGATTAAATTATTGAGACCTGTGATAGGCCTGTCTAAACAGGTATGTCTTGAGGCTTTTTTAAAAGCTTCCACAGTTTGTGGAGCCCTCTGGTGGTCAGGGAGGGAGTTACAAATATGAGGGACAACTGAACAGAAGGCCCTGTCTCTCATGGTGTGAAGTGTGGTGCGAGGGGGACGGAGAAGATTAGTGTTGTATGAATGGAGGGAATGGGAGGATGTGTGAGGAGGTCTTTGAGGTATGCGGGGGCATTACCATGGATGCATTGGTGGGTGATGAGAGCAATCTTAAAATGGATTCTGTAGAAACTGACCTCTGTCAAAACGGTTTTGCCATTTTTACCCCAAAACGCCATATCATTTAGTCACAGATACCCTAAACTATACTTTTTTGGAATCCCACCAATCAGACAAATACTCTGGTATATGTCTCAATATGATTGCAGCGTTTTTAAAATCTGACCCCTGTATAATCCTTCGTTGTCCCCGATGTGGCTTCGATTATCACCCTGGGGTGACTATCTTATATTTTACAAGTCCTTATAGATTAGTGACCAAATGTTGATAGTACTGACCAACCTATGTGGCCCATCCATCCCCGGATGGAACCAGACCGTTTCAGGCAATGGACCCAAATGCAGGGAGCTGGACATGGGAAGGAGTACAAAGGAAAATATATCTATATATAAACAATAAATAAAAGGTCTTGTGCTGGAGTGCCTGCAGTATGGAGAGACGGCCCGCCTCCTGGCAGTGAAAATAGGGAGTTGCAGTATCCCGAGCCAGTCTTGAAGGAGATTGATTCGTAAGGTTCAAGGACTGGGACCAGGTGGAACGCTTGTCTCCAAAACCAGGAACTATGGGGAATCAAGACATAGGGTGAGTGAATGCATTTGTAACGCCGGAGCCTCAAAACAGTCACAGTTCACAAAAGGCTTAACACAGGTTGCTTTGGGGGTGAGGAAATAATGTTCTCTTCTGAAGAAATAAGGTTTACTGTTCAGAAATTGTTCACAGTTCATAAATTGTATCCAGAGGTCAGAGGTCAAGTGCTGAGAATTGTGACATTGTTCCAAATAAGCAGAACTTGATACAGCTGGGTTCTTAATTGTTTGATATCATGCAGAATTCATGCAGTTCTTAGGAAGAGTTCTTGGAACAGTTCTTTATCATAGCACAGTCACAGACAGGGTCGAGGGAGAATGGGATCCCACTAAGACGAGGAGGAACTTAACTGGTGTGTATTCTCTGAGCAGACAGCGGAGGAGTTCCAAAGTGATGTCGCGGTGCAGGTAGCCAGGAACCAGGAGCCAGGGGAGCCGCGCAGGAATCATCTGGAACACCAGGAAAGATAGTTCGCTCTAATACGGGAATTGGAGGGGAGGCCAGGTTACCTGAAGTTTTGCTGCAGGAAACTCTGGCGTCTTAAGCACACAGCAGGAAGATCACAGAGAGGCATTCAGGCTTGGTCCTCCTGGTAACGGTCTGGATCATGGCTCTGGAAGAACCTGGAAAGTTTGCATGAGTCTGGCAAAGTCTGGAAATGCTGAAAAGTATCTGGCAACTACTGAACAGAAAGTCAGGGTTTAAATAGTCTGTCAATAATCAATCACTCATCTGATCTAGGTGTGAAAAATAACTGAGGGCACCATCTGGTGGAGAAACTAATGCATGACATTGGTTAAAAGACAGAGTTAAAACCAGGATCTGGGGGAAATCCTGACAACTATGCCCACAATTTAAATACTGTGGATGCTGGGTGTAAAAATGAAAATCACTTTGGTTGATGATCAATATTCATGGCAAACCAACTACAACTTATAAACACAGCACAAAGCCAATGGATGACATTAGTGTGTTTTCTTCATTGAGTGACAGGAATCTTTGTCCTGATATGGTTCTGGCATAAAATTAGAGCAGCTGTCATCTTTGAACAGGGTCATTTCATTTTGTCAACAAGTTGTTTCCTTGTCATCACATTTGAGACCGTGCTGTGACTGTCACACATCAACTGTCAGTCACGACAGGTGCACAAAATTCAAGAAGCAGCAGCAGACTGACTGCAGCCTGTTTCTCATAAATCAGCTGTAGATTCTGTTTTACGAGCTCCGATATCACTTTAGATTAGATTAGTTCTTCTCGTCACACTGGGGGTGCTTTTGTTATCTTCAAATAGGTGTTGTTCAAGCATTGAGTAGTACAAAAACAGCACTGTTATTTTTCTATCTGTCAGCAGAATACTGTCTCAAACAAGTCAAAGTGGATTTCACTGAAATTCAGTGGAGGGATGCATCATGAATCAAGGCAAAGATGATTTGGTAACAGCCTTCGGGCACTGACTTTGTGGAACAGTTAGCCAGCAAACTTTAGAAGGTCCACTACCTCTGACTCTTTTACAGTTAATCTTAAAATGTACTTATTTTCTGTTGTTTATGATTAGTGTGTGACTTCACCTCATGACATTTATATTTGTTGGTTTGCATGATTCATTTTTAATGTGAATTTCAATATTTCTCTATGTTGGACTCCTTACCATCCATTATTTGTGTGTATATATATATATATATATATATATATATATATATATATATATATATATATATATATATGTTAAACTTGCTTTATTGTGATGACAACGTGGACTTCAGATATGCAAAAATATTATGAATATAAAAGCAAACCCAATTTATTGTGAGTCCAAGTAATCTCCAAGTGTCCTTCATGTTAAAATATAATTTAACTGAACATTAAATCAGCTACACTGACACAACATGAGCTTCCTTGGCACACACAGCAAAGCATTGGGAGAGATAATAAAAACTGGTGTTTGGGCACAGTGCTCTGCATATAAAGTTCATCAAATGAACCATGTCCACACACTGATGTTACCTTTTTGCACTCCCTTTTTGTAAATTCTCATTTTACCACAACACACGGTATTGAAGAAATCACTCACACAGAGGCCAGTAGTTGAATATTACCTGCCTGCTGATGATAAATTCTCAATATAGAATTTTATATTACAGCTCTGAATCAGAAAACGTTGGGATGACATGGAATAAAAGAAAAAAAAACATCCTTTCACTGACTTCTGTTTCATTGCAGATTGTATGAAGTTGCAGCCATGCCAGTCTGTGCATACCTGACCAACTACAAAATCACCTCTAGATATCTATCCATGTAATTTTCCCACCGCGTTTAGGCAAATCTGTCCAACCATTTATGAGTTATCTTGTCCACAGATATATACACCCCAGTGAAAACAGTACCCTGCTATCTGCTTTGCTGACACTCAGGGCAAATAAAAGTATGAACCAGTTATTGAGGTTTTGTATTTTCCATTAGTTTTAATTTTATTGTTTTCATTTTTGTGGTGTACAGGAATATGTGTGTTTATGCGTCCTAAGCACAGAAAAAACTTTGCACTTCACACCAGATTATGATTTTAATGGTCTATAGAACAATTATTTTTTGTTGCTATACAAGAGCAATGCTCTAACCTTGCAGTTGACCGCACTTTAACTTCAGTCCGAGATGTCCATGTGCACAACCTATATTGGCCCTGAGATCCACTGATGTCAGTGGATATATTCAGATTCTGAAACATAAACTGGATGAGTGTCTACGATTCCCCCTGGATGGGATGCTAGTTGGACACGATTTACTTCCCCTGCCAAGACCGGGACACATTTACTGCTTCCTATGCCCATTTACTCCAATCAAGTGTCATGGGAGGGGCTGGGGCCCATCCCAGCTGTTATAGGCCATTAGGCGGGGTACACCCTGGACAAAGCGCCAATCTGTCACAGGGCCACATATAGACAGACAAATGCAGTCACACACATACCTACAGTCCAGTCCATGTAACCTGCATATCTTTGGAACTTCAACTTTACTGGTAGTTTGAGAAAGCTGGAGCACCAGGAGGGAACCCCAGTGAACACGGGGAGAACATGCAAACTCCACACACAAAGGCCACAGGTGGGAAGTGACCCTATGACCTTCTTGCTGTGAGGAAACAGTGCTAAACACTAAGCAATCATGCCGCCTGGACTGAGACAATGGAGATGAAATGTCCTGCCCAAGTATACAGACAGGTAGTGTGACCCAGTATCGAAACCAGGTGGATACCTGTTGGTAGTCCAACTCGTATGCTACTGAGGTACCTGCTCTGCTGGTCATGGCTTTGTCTACATGGGCATGTACAAGAGCACATATATACATTCTACTTCCACAATGTGCTTATAAACAACTGCGTCAGTTGCACATTACCAGTGACACCAGCACTCAACTGTGTGCCACTATGAATAAGGGGAAGATACACTTTGGCCTCTTTTGTTTCAGGGCAGTACAGCAGGAAAATAATTGAATTCCCTGGTTTGATATTGTGAGGCGACGAGTTGTAGGGAAAATCTGTGTGACTCATACAGGCTTATTGGCTGAATGACAGCATAAACACTCTGTGATGGACCTTCCTCTGTTGTGTTGAGGTCCAAATAAACTGGAGGCAGTCCATGAAATGAATATCTTTGGTTTTGAAATGAAATACATAATTTGACTGGCCAATTTGCTTAAATTGATATTCATTTATATTGATGTGTTTATATCGAGGTAAAAATAGTCTGTGATTTATACTTTTTATCCAACAAATAGCCAGTAAATCCATGCATTGAAGAGGGAGTGTCGGAAAAGCTTCATCTACTGTGGATGGTAATGGCCACTTAGTCTCCATAATCTACTCTCTTTAAATATGAACTGAAATGATTTCCATAAAAATTATTCCACTTCATAGGCTTTGGCAATTTACTGACAACACACATCCACAACTAGTTAGGTCCAAATGTATGTAACACTTAAAAACAACTCCATGGTCTTTATCTGATAGACACTGCAATGTCAAATGAGGAGACAACACACACCGGCTCATAGATTTACCAAAGACTATATATGTATATATACGAGGTCTGTTAGAAAAGTATCAAACCTTTTTATTTTTTGCAAAAACCTGATGGATTTGAATCACGTGTGCTTGCATGAGCCAACCTTGAACCTTCGTGCGCATGCGTGAATTTTTTCACGCCTGTCGATTGCGTCATTTGCTTGTAAGCAGCCTTTGTGTGAGGATGGGTGGATTCTCTCGTCATATTTTTTTTGCAAGGAAAATGGCGGAACGACTGGAGCAGCGCGACTGCATCAAATATTCAGATGGCTTTTGGTGACGATCCTATGGGCATCACACAGATTAAGGAGTGGTACAACCGGTTTAAAGCTGTCCGCACAATGGTGGAGAGCGAGCCACGCTCCGGTCGGCCATCAACATGCTGAAATGACCAGATCATTTCCAAAGTGAATGCTGTGGTGATGTGGGACCATCGTGTGACTATCCGAGAAATTGCGGAAGAGGTGGACATCAGCACTTTTTCGGCACATTCCACTGTAACAGAAGATTTGGCCATGAAAAGAGTTGCAGCGAAATTCATGCCGATGGCTTCGGCATGAAGCTGCTGACGATGCAAAAGCAACTCTGTGTTGAAGTCTCATAGGACATGCTGGACTCCGATAAATGATGCCCACCTCTTCCACCATTCGGATGATTCAGGCGGCTTTCAGTGGCTTTTCAGTCGTGTGACTATCCAAGAAACTGTGGAAGAGGTGGGCATGTCACAGCATGTCCTGTGAGACTTCAACGCGGTGGCACTTTTGCTCTGTCAGCAGCTTTGTGCCGAAGCCATCAGCATGAATTTCGCTGCAACTCTTTTCATGGCCAAATCTTCTGTCACAGTGGAATGTGCCAAAAAAGTGCTGATGTCCACCTCTTCTGCAATTTCTTGGATAGTCACACGACAGTCCCACATCACCACAGCATTCACTTTGGAATGATCTGGTCATTTCAGCTTATTAACAGCCGACCAGAGCGCGGCTCGCTCTCCACCATTGTGCGGAAGTCTTTAAACCGGTTGTACTGCTCCTTAATCTGTGTGACGCCCATAGGATTGTCACCGAAAGCTGTCTGAATCTTCTGAATGGTTTCCAACTGGCTGTCGCCCAGTTTCTGGGAAAATTTGATGCAGTCGCGCTGCTCCAGTCATTCCGCCATCTTCCTTGTAATGAAAATCTGACGAGAGACTACACCCATCCTCACACAAAGGCTGCTTACAACCAAATGACGCAATCGACAGGTGTGAAAAAACTCACGCATGCACACGAAGGTTCAAGGTTGGCTCATGCAAGCACACGTGATTCAAATCCATCAGGTTTTTGCATAAAATAAAAAGGTTGGATACTTTTCTAACAGACCTCGTGTGTGTGTATATACACTCAACAAAAATATAAATGCAACACTTTTGGTTTTGCTCCCATTTTGTATGAGATGAATTCAAAGATCTAAAACTTTTTCCACATACACAATATCACCATTTCCCTCAAATATTGTTCACAAACCAGTCTAAATCTGTGATAGTGCGCACTTCTCCTTTGCTGAGATAATCCATCCCACCTCACAGGTGTGCCATATCAAGATGCTGATTAGACACCATGATTAGTGCACAGGTGTACCTTAGACTGCCCACAATAAAAGGCCACTCTGAAAGGTGCAGTTTTATCACACAGCACAATGCCACAGATGTTGCAAGATTTGAGGGAGCGTGCAATTGGCATGCTGACATCAGGAATGTCAACCAGAGCTGTTGCTCGTGTATTGAATGTTCATTTCTCTACCATAAGCCGTCTCCAAAGGCATTTCAGAGAATTTGGCAGTACATCCAACCAGCCTCACAACCGCAGACCACGTGTAACCACACCAGCCCAGGACCTCCACATCCAGCATGTTCACCTCCAAGATCGTCTGAGACCAGCCACTCGGACAGCTGCTGAAACAATCGGTTTGCATAACCAAAGAATTTCTGCACAAACTGTCAGAAACCGTCTCAGGGAAGCTCATCTGCATGCTCGTCGTCCTCATTGGGGTCTCGACCTGACTCCAATTCGTCGTCGTAACCGACTTGAGTGGGCAAATGCTCACATTCGCTGGCGTTTGGCACGTTGGAGAGGTGTTCTCTTCACGGATGAATCCCGGTTCACACTGTTCAGGGCAGATGGCAGACAGCGTGTGTGGCGTTGTGTGGGTGAGCGGTTTTCTGATGTCAATGTTGTGGATCTAGTGGCCCATGGTGGCGGTGGGGTTATGGTATGGGCAGGCCTCTGTTATGGACGAAGAACACAGGTGCATTTTATTGATGGCATTTTGAATGCACAGAGATACCGTGACAAGATCCTGAGGCCCATTGTTGTGCCATACATCCAAGAACATCACCTCATGTTGCAGCAGGATAATGCACGGCCCCATGTTGCAAGGATCTGTACACAATTCTTGGAAGCTGAAAATGTCCCAGTTCTTGCATGGCCTGCATACTCACCGGACATGTCACCCATTGAGCATGTTTGGGATGCTCTGGACCGGCGTATACGACAGCGTGTACCAGTTCCTGCCAATATCCAGCAACTTTGCACAGCCATTGAAGAGGAGTGGACCAACATTCCACAGGCCACAATTGACAACCTGATCAACTCTATGCGAAGGAGATGTGTTGCACTGCATGAGGCAAATGGTGGTCACACCAGATACTGACTGGTATCCCCCCCAATAAAACAAAACTGCACCTTTCAGAGTGGCCTTTTATTGTGGGCAGTCTAAGGCACACCTGTGCACTAATCATGGTGTCTAATCAGCATCTTGATATGGCACACCTGTGAGGTGGGATGGATTATCTCAGCAAAGGAGAAGTGCTCACTATCACAGATTTAGACTGGTTTGTGAACAATATTTGAGGGAAATGGTGATATTGTGTATGTGGAAAAAGTTTTAGATCTTTGAGTTCATCTCATACAAAATGGGAGCAAAACCAAAAGTGTTGCGTTTATATTTTTGTTGAGTGTATATATATATTATATATATATATATATATATATATATATATATATATATATATATATATATATATATATATATATATATATATATATATATATATATATATATATAAAAGCTTATAGTTAGGGCTGGATCAGGTGACCATCCCTTAGTTATGCTGCTATAGACGTAGACTGCTGGGGGGTTCCCACGATGCACTGTTTCTTTCTCTTTTGCTCTGTATGCACCACTCTGCATTTAATCGATCTCTGCTCCCCTCCACAGCATGTCTTTTTCCTGGTTCTCTCCCTCAGCCCCAACCAGTCCCAGCAGAAGACTGCCCCTCCCTGAGCCTGGTTCTGCTGGAGGTTTCTTCCTGTTAAAAGGGAGTTTTTCCTTCCCACTGTAGCCAAGTGCTTGCTCACAGGGGGTCGTTTTGACTGTTGGGGTTTTACATAATTATTGTATGGCCTTGCCTTGCAGTATAAGGCGCCTTGGGGCAACTGTTTGTTGTGATTTGGCGCTATATAAAAAAATTGATTGATTGAATTGATTGATATATATATATATATATATATATATATATATATATATATATATATATATATATATATAGGGTGTTCAAATACTTACTCACTGTATATATATATATATATATATATATATATATATATATATATATATATATATATATATATATATATATATATACAGTGAGTAAGTATTTGAACACCCTGCGGTTTTTTGCAAGTTCTCCCACTTAGATATCATGGAGGGGTCTGAAATTTTCATCTTAGGTGCATGTCCACTGTGAGAGACATAATCTAAAAAAAATGCGGAAATCACAATGTATGATTTTTTAATATTTTATTTGTATGTTACTGCTGCAAATAAGTATTTGATCCCCTACCAACCAGCAAGAATTCTGGCTCTCACAGACCTGTTAATTTTTCTTTAAGAAACCGTCTTATTCTGCACTCTTTACCTGTATTAATTGTACCTGTTTGAACTTGTTACCTGTATAAAAGACACCTGTTCACACACTCAATCAATCACACTCCAACCTGTCCACCATAGCCAAGACCAAAGAGCTGTCTAAGGACACCAGGGATAAAACTGTAGACCTGCACAAGGCTGGGATGGACTACAGGACAACAGGCAAGCAGCTTGGTAGAAGACAACAACTGTTATGATTATTTATTAGAAAGTGGAAGAAACACAAGATGACTGTCAATCTCCCTCGGTCTGGGATTCCATGCAAGATCTCACTTTTGTTATGTGTCGACGCGGGTTGAGGAGCGGACCTGCATCAGACGGAACCCAGTGCTAAAAATAACCAGAAAACGGTTCCAATAACAAAAACAATGTCTTTATTTCACCCACTGGTGCATAATAAAGTGTAAAAACTAAAATAGCATCCTTCTGGTGGAGTGAAGGCTGGCACGCTCTCCAGCGCCCAAAAGGATCGAAGCCCGGCGCTTCTGGACTCACTATTACCGCCAAACACCCCCCAGGTGGACACGACAAACCGACTCTCTGCGAAGGATAGAAGAGGTGAGGTAAGTCAGCAGTTACAACTAATATCCTTCAAAAGACACACACTATCAGCAACACATTCAGGTCTGTATTTTAAGCTTTATGCAAATGAGCAGCTTCTCACAACAGGTGGAGGATCACTTGTCCGCACGCCACAGCAGTGAGAAGCAAGCTGCACAATTCTCATCACAATTCGGATATACTGCGTAACAAAATACCAAGTTACTATCAACAATTAGTCAAACAATTAATCACCTCTGATGTGTGCACCGTGGAAAATTCTACAGCTAGCCAGGCCCCTGTAGTCGGTGCGGACCAAGGTAGCTTAGCCGCCGTTAGTTACCCCCTGGCAGATCCCGAGCAGCCGGGAAAGCAGGCCGACTGGGTGACTGTGAGGAGGAAGCGTAGCCCTAAACAGAAGCCCCATGTACACCGCCAACCCGTTCACATTTCTAACCGTTTTTCCCCACTCGACGACACACCCGCCGAGGATCAAACTCTGGTTATTGGCGACTCTGTTTTGAGAAATGTGAAGTTAGCGACACCAGCAACCATAGTCAATTGTCTTCCGGGGGCCAGAGCAGGCGACATTGAAGGAAATTTGAAACTGCTGGCTAAGGCTAAGCATAAATTTGGTAAGATTGTAATTCACGTCGGCAGTAATGACACCCGGTTACGCCAATCGGAGGTCACTAAAATTAACATTAAATCGGTGTGTAACTTTGCAAAAACAATGTTGGACTCTGTAGTTTTCTCTGGGCCCCTCCCCAATCAGACGGGGAGTGACATGTTTATCCGCATGTTCTCCTTGAATTGCTGGCTGTCTGAGTGGTGTCCAAAAAATGAGGTGGGCTTCATAGATAATTGGCAAAGCTTCTGGGGAAAACCTGGTCTTGTTAGGAGAGACGGCATCCATCCCACTTTGGATGGAGCAGCTCTCATTTCTAGAAATCTGGCCAATTTTCTTAAATCCTCCAAACCGTGACTATCCAGGGTTGGGACCAGGAAGCAGAGTTGTAGTCTTACACACCTCTCTGCAGCTTCTCTCCCCCTGCCATCCCCTCATTACCCCATCCCCGTAGAGACGGTGCCTGCTCCCAGACTACCAATAACCAGCAAAAATCTATTTAAGCATAAAAATTCAAAAAGAAAAAATAATATAGCACCTTCAACTGCACCACAGACTAAAACAGTTAAATGTGGTCTATTAAACATTAGGTCTCTCTCTTCTAAGTCCCTGTTGGTAAATGATATAATAATTGATCAACATATTGATTTATTCTGCCTTACAGAAACCTGGTTACAGCAGGATGAATATGTTAGTTTAAATGAGTCAACACCCCCGAGTCACACTAACTGTCAGAATGCTCATAGCACGGGCCGGGGCGGAGGATTAGCAGCAATCTTCCATTCCAGCTTATTAATTAATCAAAAACCCAGACAGAGCTTTAATTCATTTGAAAGCTTGACTCTTAGTCTTGTCCATCCAAATTGGAAGTCCCAAAAACCAGTTTTATTTGTTATTATCTATCGTCCACCTGGTCGTTACTGTGAGTTTCTCTGTGAATTTTCAGACCTTTTGTCTGACTTAGTGCTTAGCTCAGATAAGATAATTATAGTGGGCGATTTTAACATCCACACAGATGCTGAGAATGACAGCCTCAACACTGCATTTAATCTATTATTAGACTCTATTGGCTTTGCGCAAAAAGTAAATGAGTCCACCCACCACTTTAATCATATCTTAGATCTTGTTCTGACTTATGGTATGGAAATAGAAGACTTAACAGTATTCCCTGAAAACTCCCTTCTGTCTGATAATTTCTTATAACATTTACATTTACTCTGATGGACTACCCAGCAGTGGGGAATAAGTTTCATTACACTAGAAGTCTTTCAGAAAGCGCTGTAACTAGGTTTAAGGATATGATTCCTTCTTTATGTTCTCTAATGCCATATACCAACACAGTGCAGAGTAGCTACCTAAACTCTGTAAGTGAGATAGAGTATCTCGTCAATAGTTTTACATCCTCATTGAAGACAACTTTGGATGCTGTAGCTCCTCTGAAAAAGAGAGCTTTAAATCAGAAGTGCCTGACTCCGTGGTATAACTCACAAACTCGTAGCTTAAAGCAGATAACCCGTAAGTTGGAGAGGAAATGGCGTCTCACTAATTTAGAAGATCTTCACTTAGCCTGGAAAAAGAGTCTGTTGCTCTATAAAAAAGCCCTCCGTAAAGCTAGGACATCTTTCTACTCATCACTAATTGAAGAAAATAAGAACAACTCCAGGTTTCTTTTCAGCACTGTAGCCAGGCTGACAAAGAGTCAGAGCTCTATTGAGCTGAGTATTCCATTAACTTTAACTAGTAATGACTTCATGACTTTCTTTGCTAACAAAATTTTAACTATTAGAGAAAAATTACTCATAACCATCCCAAAGACGTATCGTTATCTTTGGCTGCTTTCAGTGATGCCGGTATTTGGTTAGACTCTTTCTCTCCGATTGTTCTGTCTGAGTTATTTTCATTAGTTACTTCATCCAAACCATCAACATGTTTATTAGACCCCATTCCTACCAGGCTGCTCAAGGAAGCCCTACCATTATTTAATGCTTCGATCTTAAATATGATCAATCTATCTTTGTTAGTTGGCTATGTACCACAGGCTTTTAAGGTGGCAGTAATTAACCATTACTTAAAAAGCCATCACTTGACCCAGCTATCTTAGCTAATTATAGGCCAATCTCCAACCTTCCTTTTCTCTCAAAAATTCTTGAAAGGGTAGTTGTAAAACAGCTAACTGATCATCTGCAGAGGAATGGTCTATTTGAAGAGTTTCAGTCAGGTTTTAGAATTCATCATAGTACAGAAACAGCATTAGTGAAGGTTACAAATGATCTTCTTATGGCCTCGGACAGTGGACTCATCTCTGTGCTTGTTCTGTTAGACCTCAGTGCTGCTTTTGATACTGTTGACCATAAAATTTTATTACAGAGATTAGAGCATGCCATAGGTATTAAAGGCACTGCGCCGCGGTGGTTTGAATCATATTTGTCTAATAGATTACAATTTGTTCATGTAAATGGGGAATCTTCTTCACAGACTAAAGTTAATTATGGAGTTCCACAAGGTTCTGTGCTAGGACCAATTTTATTCACTTTATACATGCTTCCCTTAGGCAGTATTATTAGACGGTATTGCTTAAATTTTCATTGTTACGCAGATGATACCCAGCTTTATCTATCCATGAAGCCAGAGGACACACACCAATTAGCTAAACTGCAGGATTGTCTTACAGACATAAAGACATGGATGACCTCTAATTTTCTGCTTTTAAACTCAGATAAAACTGAAGTTATTGTACTTGGCCCCACAAATCTTAGAAACATGGTGTCTAACCAGATCCTTACTCTGGATGGCATTACCCTGAGCTCTAGTAATACTGTGAGAAATCTTGGAGTCATTTTTGATCAGGATATGTCATTCAAAGGGCATATTAAACAAATATGTAGGACTGCTTTTTTTGCATTTACGCAATATCTCTAAAATCAGAAAGGTCTTGTCTCAGAGTGATGCTGAAAAACTAATTCATGCATTTATTTCCTCTAGGCTGGACTATTGTAATTCATTATTATCAGGTTGTCCTAAAAGTTCCCTAAAAAGCCTTCAGTTAATTCAAAATGCTGCAGCTAGAGTACTGACGGGGACTAGAAGGAGAGAGCATATCTCACCCATATTGGCCTCTCTTCATTGGCTTCCTGTTAATTCTAGAATAGAATTTAAAATTCTTCTTCTTACTTATAAGGTTTTGAATAATCAGTCCCATCTTATCTTAGGGACCTCGTAGTACCATATCACCCCAATAGAGCGCTTCGCTCTCAGACTGCAGGCTTACTTGTAGTTCCTAGGGTTTGTAAGAGTAGAATGGGAGGCAGAGCCTTCAGCTTTCAGGCTCCTCTCCTCTGGAACCAGCTCCCAATTCAGATCAGGGAGACAGACACCCTCTCTACTTTTAAGATTAGGCTTAAAACTTTCCTTTTTGCTAAAGCTATAGTTAGGGCTGGATCAGGTGACCCTGAACCATCCCTTAGTTATGCTGCTATAGACATAGACTGCTGGGGGGTTCCCATGATGCATTGTTTCTTTCTCTTTTTGCTCTGTATGCACCACTCTGCATTTAATCATTAGTGATCGATCTCTGCTCCCCTCCACAGCATGTCTTTTTCCTGGTTCTCTCCCTCAGCCCCAACCAGTCCCAGCAGAAGACTGCCCCTCCCTGAGCCTGGTTCTGCTGGAGGTTTCTTCCTGTTAAAAGGGAGTTTTTCCTTCCCACTGTAGCCAAGTGCTTGCTCACAGGGGGTCGTTTTGACCGTTGGGGTTTTACATAATTATTGTATGGCCTGCCTTACAATATAAAGCGCCTTGGGGCAACTGTTTGTTGTGATTTGGCACTATATAAAAAAATTGATTGATTGATTGATATTATTGCATGTGGTTATTTTACAGTGTTATTGTACAGTCTGACAGCAGCAGGGAGGAACAACCTGCGGTATCGTTCCTTCTTGCACTGATGGTGCCTCAGCCTGTCACTGAACGAGCTGATCAGCTCCACTACAGTCCGGTGCAGAGGGTGAGAGGAGTTGTTCATGATTAATTTGAACTTGGTTAACACCCTCCTCTCAGCCACCTCATCCAGTGTGTCCAGAGGACAGCCCAGGACAAAGCTGGACTTCCTGACCAGCTTGTTCACTCTCTTTCTGTCCCGCTGTGTGCTGCCCGGGGCCCAACAGATGACAGCATAGAGGAGAGCAGAGGCTACAACAGAGTCGTAGAAGGTCTTGAGCAGAGGCCTACTCACTCCAAAGGATCTCAGTCTCCTCAGGAGGTGGAGGCGACTCTGGCCTTTTTTGTACAGGGCGTCGGTGTTGTGAGTCCAGTCCAGTTTGCTGTTGAGGTGAACACCCAGGTATTTGAAACTGTCCACAGTCTTTATGTCCTCCCCCTGGATGTTCACCGATGGATGAGGTGGTGGTTTCCTCCTGAAGTCGATCACCATCTCCTTCATCTTACTGGTGTTGAGACACAAGTGGTTGCGCTCACACCAGTCCACGAAGTCTGTGATGACCGACCGGTACTCCAGCTCGTTCCAATCAGACACGCGACCTACAATGACGGAGTCATCAGAGAACTTCTGGAGGTGGCAGCTGTCCGTGTTGTAGGTAAAGTCCGAGATGTAGGGGGTGAAGAGGAAAGGAGAGGACGGTGGCCTGGGGGGCCCCGGTGCTGCACCTTACCACCTCAGACTGACAGCTGCGCAGCCGCACGTACTGCGGGCGGTCAGTGAGGTAGTCGATGGTCCAGGCGGCGAGGTGTCCATCCACACCTGCGTCCACCAGCTCCCCCACAGCAGTGCCAGTCTGATGGTGTTAAAAGCGCTGGAGAAATCAAAGAACACGACTCTCACAGCGCTCCCGCCGGTCTCCAGGTAGGTGAGCCCTCGCTGCAGTAGGTAGATGACACCGTCATCTACCCCGATGTTGGGCCTGTAGGCGAACTGCAGTGGGTCCAGGGTGTCGCTCACCACGGTGCGGAGGTGAGACTGGACGAGCAGTTCCATGGTCTTCATGAGGTGGGAGGTCAGGGCAACTGGTCTGTAGTGGGCCCTGTTCCTTGGCGTGTGTTGTTTTGGGAACCAGGACAACACAGGTGGTCTTCCACAGGGTGGGGTCCACCCCCAGGCTGAGGCTCATGTTGAAGATGTGGCTGAGGACCTCACAGAGCTCATCTGCATATATTCATATATTGTTGATAAATAGCAATTGTAAACATCATGAAGGCTATTTCCAGACCATTCCAGTTTTCAGTAATTAACAGTTAACAAATTTTGTTTTGTTTTTTTGTTTTGTTTTTTTTGTGCAAAACCCAACACGTGTTCAGCTGCTGTTCTAAAGCTCCCACTGAATCCGTGGCAAATTTCCTCATTCTCAAGCAGCACTTGGCCTCATACTGATGTGCAAACACAAGTTGCATCTCACCAATCTCTGTGGATTTAACAGGCGATGCTGAGAGCATGTGACTGGATAATGACATGGTGTTGTCGCCTGCAGGGCAGCTTTCACATTAGGAACAACAGCATCTATGTCACTCAACACTTTGCCTGCATCACTGAGCATAGCTGTCTTGACATCTGTCACTTTCATGCACCCATGTCATTGACTATTGCAGATATGGTCTTTTCAAAGCACATCAGTTGTATGTAAAACATGGCTAAACAGCCCCAAAACAGATTCACCTCCTCTTCAAGGCCATGTTAAATGCTAAACAATCCAATGCAGCACTGAAATATCTTTGTTCTCTGGTAAAGCATCTTCATAAATATATATAACAGCAAGTTGTCAAAGATGACAACCTCATCCACAGACCACTTTTTTTCTGGCTACATTATACTTGCTCATTTATATTTCCTTCACTCCTCAGAGTGCTCTTATGTCATCCTTTCCCAAAGTCTTGTTGTGTTTTACATTAAGTCGGCCTGGAGAGCAAGTCAATTTGAATTTCTAAACAAGGTCAGACTAAGATGAGTTTCCCAGAAATATCAAAGAAGGCACCAGAAAAATTGTGTGAAACAATTATTTCAAAAATTAATCCAGGTTTTGAGTATATTTCTTATTGTTACATGGGAAACAGGGTACCAGTAGATTCAGTAGAGTCTCACAAATCCAACAAGACCAAGCATTCATGATATGCACACTCTTAAGGCTATGAAATTGGGCTATTAGTAAAAAAAAAAGTGGAAAAGGGGGTGTTCACAATAATAGTAGCATCTGCTGTTGACGCTACAAACTCAAACTATTATGTTCAAACTGCTTTTTTAGCAATCCTGTGAATCACAAATTTAGTATTTAGTTGTATAACTACAGTTTGTCATGATTTCTTCACATCTGCGAGGCATTAATTTTGTTGGTTTGGAACCAAGATTTTGCTCGTTTACTAGTGTGCTTGGGGTCATTGACTTGTTGAAAACACCCATTCAAGGGCATTCCTCTTCAGCATAAGGGCAACATGACCTCTTCAAGTATTTTGACATATCCAAACTGATCCATGATACCTGGTATGTGATATATAGGCCCAACACCATAGTAGGAGAAACATGCCCATATCATGATGCTTGCACCACCATGCTTCACTGTCTTCACTGTGAACTGTGGCTTGAATTCAGAGTTTGGGGGTCGTCTCCTCCATTTCTCTTTAGGCCAGTTGATGTGTTCTTTGGCAAATTGTAACCTCTTCTGCACATCTTTTATTTAAAAGAGGGATCCTTTGCCATTTTGGTTATTCTTCTATCCATTTTGATGGTTGTTTTCCGTTTTCTTCCATGCGTCTTGTTTTTCTTTTTTGTCCGTTTTAAAGCATTGGCGATCATTGTAGATGAACAGCCTATAATTTTTTTTGCACCTGCGTATAGGTTTTCCCCTCTCCAGTCAACTTTTTAATCAAACTACGCTGTTCTTCTGAACAATGTCTTGAACATCCCATTTTCCTCAGGCTTTCAAAGAGAACAGCATGTTCAACAGGTGCTGGCTTCATTCTTAAATAGGGGACACCTGATTCACACCTGTTTGTTCCACAAAATTGATGAACTCACTGACTGAATGCTACACTACTATTATTGTGAACACCCCCTTTTCTACTTTTTTTTTACTAATAGCCCAATTTCATAGCCTTAAGAGTGCATATCATGAATGCTTGGTCTTGAGAATCTACTGAATCTACTGGTACCTTGTTTCCCATGTAACAATAAGAAATATACTGAAAACCTGGATTAAATTTTTTAGTCACATAGCACTACTATTATTCTGAACACTACTGTACTTCTCAAGGGTAAGATCTCACCTGACATTCTCAACATTGGTAAGGAAAATCTCCCTCAGGTGTTTTTTGATTATAGGAAGAAATCCCAAGCAGACCAGACTCAGAGGGGTGACCATCTGCTTTGGCCACACTCCCAGTAACAATTTGACAAATAAAATTTAACAAAGAATTGTCAAACATACAAAGACACACCTGAGAAAACTCAGTGTCCAGGTAATTATCAAGTCCAGTAGTCATAATGGCTAGTAATCAATCAGGTGACAAAGAGCATGAACCCGTGAAGTGTGGTCATCATCATCAGCTGTTAGTTCAAATCCCTTAAACCACCACTGGCACTGGCCCTTAAACTGGCACTTTAATAGTCAAAGTACAAAATGTGACCATTACCTCCACAACCAACAAAGGAGGACAGCCTTTACAAAGAATTAAGTCTTCACATAATTACACACGGCAGCCCACTGAATGTACATTTGAAGCCTCCTGACTGCATTAACCAAATTAACACTTCAGTCACAGTCATGTGACTGAACATAGCAGCAATGTAACTGAGCAAAGCAAGGTAATCTCCATATTTGAAACGGGTGGTAACACAGTGGATCATGCTGGTTGTCGTTTTACAAGTGAAATATGTTCCATCTTTCAAAGGGAATTAAGCATTCCCAAATATTGCTGTGTTTTACTGCAAAGCATGAGAAGAACTCAAGCCTTGAAGTTTGTTTGCTACCAGTTAGTGGAAATTTGTGACAGAAGTGTTTGAAAACAGCCACAAAACTTTCGTTTCCAAAACTGAACAAAACATAAGTCTGTGGAAGGTATTTTAACATTTTAACATAATTCATTGTCTATAACCGCTTACACTAATCAAGGGTCATGGGGGGGGGGGGGGGGGGGGGGGTTGCTAGGGCATATAGGTGCATTCACAACACATCACGGCACAGGTCGTGATGTGTTGTGCTGGAGAGTAAACTCATCTTTAACGGGTGCAGACAGGATGCCAGAGGGGCGCCGTGCGTTCTATTGTGCACAGAGAATTTTGAAATATTCAAAAAATCTTTTGTGCACAAATGTGCTATGTGGTGCGATCTAATCTCTAACACTACATGCAGCTTGTCAAGTGGAGTAACAAGCAGTGAACAGAGCGAGTGTGACGTAAGCGGCTCGCATCAGAGCACAGCTTGCCTGAAGGATTATAACAAGAAGTTAAATCTGTTCTAAACATACTTTAACAGCTGCAGACAAGAAGGAAAGAGCATACAACTGTTTTATCAAGCCATGACAATGTAAACATGACAAATAATTATCTTTTTAGAGGTCTCAAAATGATTTCTGCAGGTAGTTGGTGCGTGCATGCGCACAGACGGCTCCGGCTGCAGCCTCCTCTGTGATTTAGGAAGTGATTAGAGCCATTTTCAACAGCCAATTTGCAAAAGAAAATGATTAATCGCCACAAAATAATTATTTTGAGCACGTGGCAGCCGGTAGAACAAAGAACGGTGTCCAGCTGTGAACGCAGTGGGTGGGATCATCACGACAACGTTTGTGCTATTGCGTAAAGCAAAGGCATGCTCATGTAAATGCACCTTATCCCAGCAGTCACAGTGTGTGAGTCGGGGTACACCCTGAACAGGATACCAATCTGTTGCAGCGCCACATATAGATGGACAAACACCCGTGATGCCTTGAGAACAGGGGTTTTCAAAGTGTGGGCGAGTGAGCCCCCCCTCAGAGAATAAATGAATAGCTGTGCCACCTCCCCCACCACACACACATACACACAATTTCAACATCTTCGTGTGTTTCTTTTTATTATTTTACGCATCTTAAACACATTTTAAAAGTATTTGTGCATTATTAAGGGCCCCTTCACATATAGTACAAATCAGGGCGAATCACGGTGGAACAGCTCGTATGAGCGAACCACACAAACATCAAGCCGACGGGCAGGCGTGAATGAACCTGTTGCAACAGTTTCATGCACACAATGGTTTTGTACACGCTCGTGCACAAAACTGTTAGTAAAGTTGGAACTTACTTGTGTGAAGCACCTTGAAGCAACTTTGTTGTGATTTGGTGCTATATAAATGAAAATAAATTGAAATTGAGCAGCTGGAGCATGTGCAGCCACATCACGCAGCTGCTGTGAAAAAAATAAATAAAATACATGCCACCCATGGGATTCAAACCAGCAATTTACAAAAGCTCTGATTGCCAGCCAGAAAATTTACCACTGGGCTACCATTGCTTTCATGTAAAAGGTGCAGAAAAATGCCTGAAATCAACAAGGACATAAACATATTTTTTAAAAAAGAGAAAAAAGCGCAGTGATAACTGACCAAACGGCATTTGTTATGGCATATTTCTGCTGATATGTGACTGAAAGTGGCTTATTTGTCGCACTATTGGCTTGTCATATAGTCCTGCGGCGTGCTGCTCACAGGACACGTGTGTCATGTCTTGCATCTTGATGAAATGTTAAGTATAACTGTTTGGCCCTGTGGTGGGTTTCTCAGTGTTGAGGACTGAACAAGGAAAGGGGACATACACATCACCTGTGTCAGATAGTTGATAAGGGGAAGGATATGCCTGGGTGGTCACCGTCCAGTTCCCAAGGCAGTTCTATACTGCAGTAGATGTGGCGACGTGTCACCAGCGCATGCTACCAGACCTCATTCACTCACTCATCCTCAACTGCTTACTCCAATTAAGAGTCACGGGGGGCTGGAGCCTATCTCAGCAGTCATAGGGCGTGAGGCGGGGTATGCCCTAGACGGGACGCCAGTCTGTCACAGGGCCACATACAGATAAACAAACATTCACACTCGCATGCACACCTACGGACAATTTAAAGTGTCCAATCCACGTAACCTGCATATCTTTGGATGTTGGAGGAAGCCAGAGCACACCGAGAGAACCCACGCAAACAAGGGGAGAACATGCAAATCCACACAGAAAGGCCACAGGTGGGAATCGATCCCATGACCTTCTTTCTGTGAGGCAACAGTGCTAAACAACGAATCCACCATGCTGCCGCTACCAGACCTGACCTGACCTATTTCCAGGAAGCTACAGGATTGCTGTGAATTCCAAGGGCCAATCCGGGAACCACCTTTTATTAGCCTCAGCTGGCAGTGTGTTTCCACGTAATAATTATCACATATTACATGCAAATAATCTTTGTTTGCTTGCTTTTCTGATCTCATGCTGCAGATGTTTAGCATGTTTTATTTGAAAAACTTGTATATAATCCTCCTCTGGATTTGCTGCCTGGTGTGCAAGAGGCTGCAGAAAATGGACGGACTTAAAGTAAGATGGATAGTTTTCATGTTTTGCTGAGCATTCACACTGTTGTTGAGATATTTATGAGGGTACCAGTTATCGAGTAGGAAGATTGATTATCTGTGTAGAATTAGACTAAAGATGTCGAACAGCATCTATTTTAATTACTCCTTCCGTTCATCTCATCTTGAAGCTTCTCCCTCAGCCCTGTTAATTTCACACTGAGGTCATGGGAAGCCATGCATTCACTTATCGCTCCATCCGTTCCTCACAGGAAGGCTTGCGCACATTTGCATACCCCGAATGAATTTTATGTGGTTTTTATGAGCTCCAGCAATGGGATGAATGCAAGTACGATTTCATACATTCCATGTGTAAGTTGGCTTAATTCTTTTTCCCCACCGCTGCAGCTATTAATAACAAATGCCAGTGTGGATGCAAATAAGTCATATTTTTAAATTCTTAACCCTCCAGCGAGTCTCAGTGGGAGACAGAGAGCAAGTGCTGGAACGCCTACATTGCAACCAGGCTGCCAACAGTGGTGCACAAAGGTATGATGGTTTCACTTCTTAATCATCAAGTATAAGCATGAGTGGTTAATTTTGAATGCTCACTGTTACTTTTTAATGGTGTTAATCATGCTTCCCATGTGTGTTTCTGTATATGTCCAAATGTAGGATGATGCAGTCAAACCTATTGTTCACACTTCTAGACACTTTTTTTTTAAGTTTGACAGATCTCAGTCAATCTAGAACAACTCAATGTGCAGTCTTTAAAAAGTACAAACGAACCAGCAGACTTGAACCCTACACTGACATTGCCACCTGAATGAACCCGAACCTATATTTATTTTTGTTTTTTGGGTGTAGGGCAGTGCTTGGTGATGATGCCATCCTGGGCCACCCTCCTTGTGGGTTGTTGGGCTCAGTCTGATGCTGGGGCTGAGGGTTTGTGTCTCACGCTTGCTTCTGGGGTGGTTCGATGCTCCCTCTTGTTGAGCAGCTGTTCTGTGGTCCCTGTGGCTGCTTCTTGCCTCTTGTTAGTACAGTCTATTCATCTTATCCCTGTACATGTCTCCTCCCACTAAGTTGGGGGGAAGTCTTTGCCATATGGTGCTACTGTGTCTCAGGGTCCCTCTACACCCCTGTGGGTCACAGCTGAAAGTTTCAAGTTATGTGGCACGGAAGCAATTCCTCATAATCATTCATGAATTACACGGTACATCTGGAAAGTATTCACAGCGCTTCACTTTTTCCACATTGTGTTATGCTACAGCCTTATTCCAAAATGGAGTAAATTCATTTTCCCCCATTTTTTTCTACTCACAACACCCCATAATGACAACATGATTTATTTTTTTAATTTTTGCAAATTTGTTAAAAAATAAAAAACAAATCACATGGACATATGTATTCACACCCTTTGCTCAATACTTTGTTGACGCACCTTTGGCAGCAATTAGAGCCTTAAGAATTCTTGAATATGATGTCACAAGCTTGGTGCACCTATCTTTGGGCAGTTTTGCCCATTCCTTTTTGCAGCACCTCTCAAGCTCCATCAGGTTGGATGGGGAGCGTCAGTGCACAGCCATTTTCAGATGTCTCCAGAGATGTTCAATCAGATTCAGGTATGTCCTCTGGCTGAGCCACTCAAGGACATTCACAGAGTTGTCCCGAAGCCACACCTTTGATATCTTGGCTGTGTGCTTTGGGATCATTGTCCTGCTGAAAGATGAACTGTCACCCCAGTCTGAGGTCAAGAGGACTCTGGAGCAGGTTTTCATCCAGGATGTCTCTGTACATTGCCACATTCACCTTTCACTCAATCCTGACTAGTCTCCCAGTTTCTGTCGCTGAAAAACATCCCCACAGCATGATGCTGCCACCACCATCCTTCACTGTAGGGATGGTGCCTGGTTTCCTCCAAACATGGCACCTGCCATTCACGCCAATGAGTTCAATCTTTGTCACATCAAACCAGATAACTTTGTTTCTTGTGGTCTGAGAGTCCTTCAGGTGCTTTTTGACAAACTGCCTTTTACTAAGCAGTGGCTTCCATCTGGCCACTGTACCATACAGTTCTGATTGGTGGATTGCTGCAAAGATGGTTGTCCTTCTGGAAGGTTCTCCTCTCTCCACAGAGGACTGCTGGAGCTATGACAGAGAGACCATCGGGTTCTTGGTCACCTCCCTGACTAAGGCCCTTCTCCCCTGATCACTCAGTTTACACGGGCGGCCAGCTGTAGGAAGAGTCCTGGTGGATCGGAACCTCTTCCATTTGTGGATGATGGAGGCCACTGTGCTTATTGGGACCTTCAGAGCAACAGAAATGTTTCTGTATCCTTCCCCAGATTTGTGACTCGAGACAATCCTGTCTCAGAGTTCTATAGACAATTCCTTCATGCTTGGGTTGTGCTCTGACATGCTCTGTCAACTGTGGGACCTTATATGTAGCCAGGTGTGTGTCTTTCCAAATCATGTCCAACCAACTGAATTTAATGCAGGTGGACTCCAGTTAAGCTGTAGAAACATCTCAAGGATGCACCTGAGCTCAATGTTGAGCTTCATGGCAAAGGCTGTGAACATTTCTATACATGATTTTTTTTTTCTAAATTTGAAAATATCTAAAAAAAAAAAAAAAAACTTTTTCACATTGCTATTATGGGTTGTTGTGTGTAGAATTTGTAAGGAAAAAATGAATTTCATTAATTTTTGAATAAGCCCGTAGCATAAAAAAGGTGCAAAAAGTGAAGCGCTGTGAATAGTTTCCGGATCCACCATAATATTAAAGACATTATTACACCCACCATACTGTGCGTGTGGATTCATAGCTTTTACACACATATACTCACACGTACATTCATGAACTCACACTTGCACAATATACTTTGGAATTCTGCACATTGCTGTCTTTGCTGCGCCTGTCATCACGAACATCTCCTCATGCAAATATATTCATTTTCCCTTTTGTTCTGTTTTGTTTAATGTTTTCGATTTGGGTTTCCACATTGTCCATGACCCTTAATTGGAGTAAGCGGTTGAAGATGAGTAAGTGAGTTTCCACATTGTCCATTATTGTCCATGTTGTTGGTTCAGACACTATTTTTAGTTGTCTGTCACTGTCAATGTCACTGTCATTATTTGTCTTATGTGTTCTCCTCTTAATCTGGTGTGATTGACAATAAAGTTCACTTTGACTTAAAAAAGATGATATTCTGTAAAATGTATATGCCTGCTCTCTGTTTGTTTATGTTGTGATTATTTGCATTTTGTTGACGTCTGTGTGCACTATTATGTTTTATGTTACAGTATATGTTGTGTGTTAAATCAATACTTGCCCATTGGAGTTTGGGGAAACTCAGTTTTGATCCTCTGTGTAATTCTTGTTGAAGCTTGAAGTTTATTGATCATTCTGATGACACCCCCCCCCCCCCCCCCCATAGGGTATGAGAGTACAGAATACAATAAATATATAAAACAATAACTGTACAATGAACATGCATAGCTCACAAACAGTACACACACAACATGTATTGCAGAGTTCCAGCTCTGCATCCTTCAATAAAATAAAACAAAACAGCTGTTATCTACTTATAAGTCCTACTATGATACATTCAAGAACACTCTATTTGTTCATTCGGCTGCTCCTGGTTTTTGTTCGGGGTCGCCACAGCGGATAGATCCGCATTGGTATTTGGCACACGTTTTACGCCGGATGCCCTTCCTGACGCAACTCCAGTTTTTCCTGGAGAAACACACACAGCCGCTGGTGTTCCAAAGAGGTCTCCCATCCAAGTACTAACCAGATCCTGCTCTGCTTAGCTTCTGAGATCTGATGGGATCAGGCTGACACAGAGCAGACCGGCTGCTATATACATTCAAGAACACTAAAAATAAATATTATAGGTTTAACCTAACTGGATGAATAACTGGTCTGCCACAATTTGTAGTAGTAAAAGTGCTTGCCTGAGGTAGCTCTGGTCGCAGGACATTATATAAATTACGGAAATGATACATCACAGCATTCACGAACTTTGCTAGATTTTTTAATTTAGAGATTCTCTTACAATTGAATAGTGAGGTTATGGTGTAGATATTTGAGTTTCCCATACATTTTTTCCCCAAATACTTTTCCCTATCTACACTGAAATACTCACACCTAAATACTTAGTGAAATTCATCACCAGCCTCATCCAAGTCACACATTGGACACATCATCTCTCCCCCTGTTCACCCCATAAAAGTGACCCTTATTTACAGGTAGATAGTGATTCCTACAACAAAATCTACATAAATTTATCCTATCTACATTGTCCAATTTAAGTAAGTACTCTTCCGTATTAAGCTCTTCTTTAAAGATTCTGTAGTTACTGCATTGACTGTTGTCGAACATCTTAGCTCGCCACTCTTGCTTAGACATGTCATTCATTCTGAGTTTTAGAGCTTCTTTTAAATGTTTACTATTGAAATTATTCAATTTGTTGGTCCATATGTTGCTAAGTCCTGCATTATTAAGTGTGGTTTCTACCATCGCAACCCATTTCGATGTAAATGGAGTCTCAGGATCCATATGCATACATTTCAGTAGCTTATACATAATCACGGACAATTTGGACTGTTTGCCTGACATCATCCTACTCCAGAAGGCAACTATTCTTTGCCTAACCACACCTATTAATTCATTTGAACACATTTCACCATAAACCATGCAACTCGGAGTGTAACTCACAACGTTTAGGATTCTTTTAAGGAATTTTCAATAGAAAACTTCTATTTGTGTGATGTCCTCATACCCCCAAATTTCACATCCATATAATAAAATAGGCAACACCAACTTCTCAAACAGATCACACTGAACATCTACTGGGAGCTTCAGTCTATGGACTTTTGTCATACTAAATAGGGCTTTTCTGGCTTGAGTAACTGTTACATGGTCTGACTGACAATAAAGTTCACATTGACTTTGACTTGATTTGTGGAGGCAGCAAAAATTGCCACTGCAATCTACAGTTAGCCTCTAAACAAACTAGCACCCTACAATCATAGCCTCACTAACATTTGGTCCTTCGAGCCGGATAACTGTATTTAAGATGGACCCAGTGGAAGAGATGTATCCTACTGTGAGACCTAAGAGACAAACCAGACCTCCTCCTAGACTACAGGACTATGAAGTGGATTATGTGGGATATCAGCAACAAGATTTGTCACCTCCAAGTACAGTAGGAGCACCACCACCCCCTCAAGCGTATTCAGTCCAGGTGACCCTCTTCCAGACACCCCTCTCCGGTGCTCCTATGGGAATGCTGCTCACTCCAAGATTCCTCAGCTAGCCCCAGGTCACCTCCAGAGAACCGATGTGGAATGGAACAACCTACCACCGTCTCCACTTACAGCCCCATACCAGGCCAGTTCCTACCACAATTACCACTTCTCCCAAGGGATCAGAGTAATACAGGAGGAGAATGCGAAGTTGCAACAATCACGGCAGTGGATTCAGGAAGGCATAAAGGAACTGAATGAGGCCCGAAGTGAGATTAAGGAATTAACAGCCATCGCCCGCTCACTGAAAACAGAAAGGGCCCAAATCCATAGCCCCTCTCCAACTGCACAGAAACTGTCAAGTTCCATAGTTCCTACTAACTATCCCCTGAAGACAGACCCTCATGAGGAGAATGATTGGCCTCCTCCCCCATGGCCTGAACCTGAGCCAGACCTGCAAAGTAATATGCAGGCCCTTAAGATCAAAGGAGCTAGTAATCAGCTTCTTTACCCTCCCCCTCCTAATGACTCTGTTCGTCCTCCTGAATGGCCTCCTTTGCCTCCCCTATGTCCATACCCAGCTCCTGTGAATGCAGAGATCAGGCATCTGGCACCTCAATCAGCTCAACCATGTTCACTGGCTGTTGGGACAACTCCTTGCATGCCCCCTCCTAGCGGTAGCAATCCACCACTTGTATCTGAACCACTGTACAGATGGCCTAACCCTACCATCCCAAAGTTCATCAATCCAGACCCCAGCGAGTTTGCAAGGCTGCGCATTGCTTTAGAGAACCTGCTTCCAGCCAATGCCACTGAACTTTTCCGTTATCAGATACTTGTGGACCACCTTAGGCTAGAAGAAGCCAAGGTTATTGCTGATGCTTATTTGAACTCCCCCACTCCATTCAGTGATACTATGGCAGCCCTCCGTGATAAGTTTGGCCAACCACACCAAGTTGCCCTCAGGAGAATAGCTAGTGTCCTTGAGGCCCCTGAAGTTAAGCGTGGCGACATTGCAGCATTCCAGAAGTTCTCCCTTCAGATACAATCCCTAGTAGGCTTACTGCAGACCTTAGGTCCAGCTGGGGAAATTGAACTGAACTGTGGTTCCCATATAGCTCACCTACTAAGCAAGTTCCCTGCTGAACAGCATGTTGACTTCCGCCGACAATAGTTTAAGTGGTCAGGAACCAGCCACACCCTTGGTGACCTGTTGGAGTGGCTTCATTATGAGTCATGGTGTCAGGAGTTCGACAGTCCGACTACTACACAAACAAACAAAGAAAGGCCAAGCATGAGGAATGACAGTCGTTCTGCCAAACAGACAGTGACGGTCTTGCATGGTGCTGATGAGTCCGCACTACCCCTTCCCAACAGGTGTAAACCAGATAAGGGGAAGATTAGGAGTAAAGCATACTGCCCCTACTGTGAGAGTAATGAACATTATCTTAGCCAGTGTGGCAAAGTCGCAAAGCTCTCCAAAGAGCAGCTTAAAGAGTGGATCCAGGCCAATAAATGCTGCTGGCGCTGTGCACGTGCCCATCTAGCTGCTCAGTGCACACTGAAGAAGTTCTGCAATCTTTGTCAGGGCAAGCACCTCCTAGCTCTCCATGAGATTAACTTTAAGTCAGAGAAGAGCAACCAAGACATGCTGCTAAACAAGAGAGCTGTCTCGTTAGCTCCACCTCAAACTCTCTCTACCTCGATCGACCAGGTGCAGGTAACAGAGTTATGTTAAAGGTGGTTCCCATCCTTATCCACTATGGGGGACCGACCCTGAACACTTTCGCCATCCTAGATGACGGGTCTGAAAGATCAATGCTGTTACCAAGGGCAGCCAAAGCTCAAAGCTCGAAGTACTGAGAGACGCCTCTTGAAGGACCCTAAACAAGCTGAGGCCTACATGAAGAGATACAAAACTCATTGATGTGGGTGCTGTGCGTGAGGTTAGCCAACAGACCCCCCACCAGGAGGAGTGGTACATTCCCCATCATCTTGTCAACCATAATGGGAAGACTCGCCTCGTATTCAACTGCTGCCACCAGTACCTCGGACAGTCCTTAAACCAGTACTTACTAGCTGGCCCTACCCTCTGGGCTTCTTTACTGGGAGTCCTGCTGAGGTTTCGTGAATACCCCATAGCAGTAAGTGGGGATATAAAGGGGATGTTCCATCAGGTACACCTCCTCCCTGAGGATCGCCCCTTACTCAGATTCCTGTGGCGAGACCTACAAGTGCATGAACCTGTAAGAGTCTTTGAGTGGCAAGTCCTTCCATTCGGCACGGCCTGCAGCCCATGCTGCGTGACTTATGCCCTGCAACGCCATGTAGCAGATCCTCGCCAACACGATCATGACATCAAGGTTTCGGTGGAGAATTGTTTCTATGTTGATAATTGTCTCCAAAGCCTGCACACTCCAGATGAAGCTAAGTCACTCGTCAATCGCCTCAGAGCCCTTCTAGCCTCAGCAGGGTTTGATTTGCGCCAGTGGGCCTGTAATGATGCAAATGTCCTGAGCCACTTGCCTCAAGAAGCCAGATCCAAGAGTCTGGACAAGTAGTTAGCCCAGGATAACTCCAACCCACAAGAATCTACCCTTGGCCTTAGTTGGAACTGGAGAACTGACTCCTTGGGCTACAAACACAGGCCCATAACCTATGACGTGCCTACCCTCAGAAACATTGTCAAAGTATTGGCCTCCCAATATGATCCCCTAGGGTATCTGTTGCCCTACTCCACCCGAGCAAAGCTTATTGTCCAGCAGTTATGGGATAAACAGCATGGCTGGGATGACACAAATCTCCCCTCTGAGCTCATACAGGCCTGGTCCAGTTGGGAAGCAGAGCTTGAGTGTTTGTCTGTCTTGTCTCTCCTCTGCCCTTATGTTTTCACAGGTGCAAAGCTGGAGGGTGCTACGTATGAGGGTCACATCTTCGCAGATGCCTCAGAACGAGCCTATGGGACTGTGGCATACTTGAGAACCAAAGATGGAGATGGTCAGGTGCACCTATCTTTCATCCTTGCTCGGTCCCATGTGGCTCCCAAACGTACACATTCCATCCCACGCCTGGAATTTTGTGCGGCGCTGATAGCTGCACAGCTCGCCCACCTCCTCGAGAAGGAACTGAACCTGGCAGTTACCCAGATGGTTTTGTGGTCTGACTCCACAACGGTCTTAAACTGGCTACAATCCCAGTTGTGTCACTACAAAGTCTTCGTGGGAGCGAGGGTAGCTGAGGTCCAAGAGCTCACCCAGAGCTGTACCTGGCGCTATGTCGATTCAGCAAACAACCCTGCAGATGACTTGACCCAGGGTAAATCCCTGAGATCGCTCACCGAACCTAATCGATGGTCACAAGAACCTCCCTTCCTCCTTCAAGACCTAAATACCTGGCCACAGAAGCCTACTATAGAGCCACAAGAAGACCCATCTGAGCTCTGCAAGGCTACATTTTGTGCCCTGACCGTTACCTCATCAATGAACAAGAGCAACAAAGTGTATAACACATGGCAGGAGCTAATTGAAGACAAGGTCCAGGAGCTCCATGGACAGAGCTACTCTGACTCCCCTCCGAGTGCTGAAGAGTATCAGCAAGCAGAGACAGTGGTGCTGCTGCAGGCCCAACAACAGTCATTTCCTGAAGATTACATGTTGCTGGCAGAAGGAAAACCTGTCTCATCCAAGAGCCGTCTACTTACCTTATCACCCGAATTGGACAAATCCTCCAGTCTAATAAGGGTAGGTGGTCGGTTGCGGTGCTCAGAAGGCCTTAGTGACTCTACCTTGCACCCAGTTGTCCTTAATCCCTCACATACAATCACCTGACTACTTATCCAGAAGTATGACAGTGACCCTCACCATCCTGGTCCAGAGCGAGTCTTTGCCGAAATGCGGAGGTCGTTCTGGATCATCAAAGGCAGAGAAACCATTCGCAGGTACCAGCATGCCTGTGCTGAATGTCACCACTGGAGAGCCCAGCCATCCATCCCCAAGATGGCAGATCTACCAGCTGCCCGCCTTCAATTATTCAGGTCAGCCTTCTACTCCATGGGTGTAGACTGTTTTGGGCCGATGCTCGTCCAGGTGGCCAGAAATCATGAGAAACGCTGGGGAATAATCTTTAAGTGCTTAACTACCCGGGCAGTCCATCTGGATCTTTTGAGGAGCATGGATACAGACGCTTATCTGATGGCGCTACGAAGGTTCATAGCTAGACGTGGAACCCCTGCAGAGATGTGGTCTGACCAGGGGACCAACTTCAAGGGTGGGGAGTGTGAACTCCAAGAGGCCTTCACCAACATGGCTCCCACTCTACAACAACAGCTCGCATGCCAGAAGATTAACTTCCACTTTAATCCCCCTGCAGCCCCTCACTTTGGTGGGGCATGGGAGTGGGAAATTCGCTCTGTGAAGACTGCCCTGTACACTTGTGTTGGAGCCCAACCGGTCTACGAGGAAGTCCTGCTCACAGTGCTTCTGGAAGTGGAGTCTGTCCTCAACTACAAACCACTGGGCTACATCTCAGCTGACGTGGCCGATGCTGACCCTGTGACTCCGAACAGTCTTCTGATGGGACGGCCAGATGGATTGCTTCCCCAAGTTGTGTACCCTGAGACAGAGATTCTGAGTTGCAAGCATTGGTGGCACTCACAGGTGCTCGCTGACCAATTCTGGTCAACATTCATTAGAGAGTACCTCCCTGCACTGCAAACAAGGCAGAAATGGCATTCTACAACCCCTGAGCTTTTCTAGAACGCAGTTGTGATGTTGGTGGACCTGCAGCTGCCCAGAGCTTCATGGCCCATCGGTTGGGTCACCAAGGTTCACCGGAGTGATGATGGGTGTATTAGGTCAGCTGATGTGCATATTAGAGGTCATGTGTACACCCAACCTGTTGCTCGACTAGTGATGCTGCCAGCCCTTCCATCTGGGAAAGACTAGTCTGGCCTTTATTTGGGGAGCAAATGTGCCTAGCACATTTGGGGGCGGCTGTAATAAAGGCTCAGCCCTCCTCCATTGTAGTCATGTGAGGTTATGTTCATGGTCTCGCGTTGCTGCTGATTCTGATTTAACCAGGTTTTTTCTCCTGATGTGTAGTATGATACAGAAGAGCAGTCCAGTGAAATAAGTGCCTTTCACCTCCTACAGCTAATGTTCTCAGCACTGAGTTAATGACAAAAAATTCACTTCTTCACTCCATCACCCTCCCTAACTGTAAATATTTTTGAATATGTTCATGAATATGAGCTGGAGTAAAGCCTGCTGAAGGACATACTTGGAGTCTAGTGTCTTCATCCCTGTGTTCTGACCGACACACCATCTTGTCTACAGTTAGCCTCAAAATGAACTAGCACCCTGCTATCATAGCCTCACTAACAATACACAACCAGTCAAAAGATTCAATTGAATGTGAAAGTGTGTCCAAACTTTTGACTGGTACTGTATACAGGCAAAAGGAAGGAATTCACCCCAAAAGCAAAAAGCTCAGGTGAAAAAATTAATTAAGGCTCTTTCAACTGGTAATGTGAACATAGCGTGAGAGGTTCGTTCATTCAGTCATTCCTCTTCTCAATTCACTTAATCTTGTTAATTCTATCCTAGTGGTCACCTGGGTCCAACCTGGACAGGTTACCGATCTACCAACACTAACACACAGACAAACACATTCACATGCTCAATCACGCCTACGTGTTTCCAGTTCACCTGACCTGCATGTCTTTGGAAGTGGGAGGAAGCCAGAGTGTAATACCTTACTGAATTTTCATGTGGTAGTCAATAGGCCTCACTCCTCCAGCAGCCAAAGGATACTCTGGCCACTTAGGCCAGAGCCTGGGCTTTCACCGACTGGTCAGAGCATCTGCCTCCCATGCCAGAGATTGCGAGTCTATGACCCGATTGGAACGAGCGGGAGGAGTCAATCACAACACAATGCAGAAAAGCAGCTACAGTAGCCCAGCTCCTATCTCACGGAGCTACTTGCTCTACGGTGTGTTTTTTGACTATACTGTGACATAAACCAATCAGAATGTCATCTGTCATTCTTTTAAATGTACACTTCTGTTCAGACAACGGACTCAGAAGAAATCGGTTTTCTGGTGCACAAAGTGTCAAAGCGCACAAGCTAATCATTGACAGCATTTGTGCCCCTTGCTGCACAACACTACCCCCTTTGGCCACTTGATACCGTCCACATCCCACCAGGTGCTGACAACCCTCCTGTCCCCATTGATGTCTTGGTGCTCCCCGTCTGCTGTCCCAGGGGACAGGAAACCAGTGCCGAAATATCTTACATTCCAGAGTTATTAATGCTTTGTTTTTTTCCCGCATCGGTTTTACTTTTATTAATTTATTTTTTTGTCAGTTTTGCTTTCAGTTCAGTTTTGTGATGGTGTGGTGCCTGAAGGTGCATTCCTTTGTGCGCAGACAGAGTATACGTACATCTTTAACCAGCTTATGTGAGACATATCTGAATATAGAACACCTGAAACACAGAATGGTCTACGGCAGGGGTGGGCAATCATGTGCCATGAAGGGCCAAAGCACTGCAGGTTTTCCTTGCTACCAGTCCTCAGCAGGTGATTTCATTAATGATCAGGTGTTTCAGCAGGTAATTTCAAGACGACCAGGTGTTTACGTTCAAGGTAGAAGCTCATCAGCAACCCACCTGCTGAGATGATTGGTTGCAAGGAAAACCTGCAGTGTCTCGGCCCTCGTTGCCCACCCCTGGTCTACGGTGAGATCGCTTTCGGCTGCCGGTCAGTTGAGCGTTAAAGTGATTACGCCACAGCATCTTGACAACTGTGTCGCTGGTTCTACACAAGCAGTTGCAAGGGAAAATTGGCTCATAAGCATCCTGCTTTTCTGATGAGCCAATATCATGACAAGGCAAAACCACTACAAATTAACTACGCTGGAAGTTGTAGTTATTTTCTAGGTAAATGTGAAGAATTGTGCTGTAGATCTATCTGCCCACGTCTACAGCACTTTGAATTTCATGCTAAATGCTAAAAGCTAAATGCTGAGACAGACATGACTCAAACTGCATAAATGTTGTTTCACAATGTTCTTGGTTTAAATATTTCTATGGTAACATTTACAGTTGGTAAATCACATATGATGAGCAGCGGTCAGAAGCATAAAAGCAGTGCATAACTCCATCACAACACAGGGGTAGGATGCCTTATGCTTAGCGGTGGCATTTACAAGCACTCTGAAATACTATCACTAAACTCAAAATTGATACATTAAATGTATAAATAACATCCCATCTGTGTAATCCATCACCGCCGTTCACACATTGTGCCCAGATTGGTCTTCAAAACACAAAATGGTAGTTTTGAAAGGATAGTGTCGAAACCGCTCGAGCATTGGTATGTGATGTCACCCTTTGAAGCTGTATAGCAATGCACAGGCACTGCGCCCCACCACACCTCACTTTGAGACCCATTTGAGACCCATACTCATTAGTGTAGCATCGTATTATTGATGAATAATTTCTACTGCTGTCTCTGCTGATTTTGTGTGTGTGTGTGTGTGGGTGTGTGTGTGCGCTGCGTCCGATATTGCTCTGCAAACCTCCCGAGGCACTTTCTTGTCTGTGTGTCTGTGTGAGGTGCCCACACAGAAAGCCTCGGCCCCTGCTCGCCATCGACACGCCGATGCGTCACGTCGTTTTGACTCCAGCTCCACTTTTGTGTGTATGTGTGTTTGCTTTAATTTAAAAGCAAATCAGTGTGTGCACTCTTTGTGTCAATCACACCCAGATTCATCATTGATTCTGTGATTGTCCTGTTCATTTGGACCTGCGTGCCACACTGCAGAAGCTCTCTTTATGCATGAAATATGAGCTGTATTAAAAAGCAGCATGTGATTACTTTGTTTTTGTGGCTGTCCTTGTGCGTGTCACAGCTGTACAACCAAATGATTAATTTGCAGGGAGGATTCTGCGTACATTTGTTGTTATTGTGAGAGTTGTTGCCTGGAATATTGTCCTTTTGGAAGGGGTGTGAATACATTAATTCATCTGTAAGCTTTTCTTTGTATTTCATGTGAATCATTGTAATTGACTGTTAGTGGTTTTGTCTGTTCTTTATTCAGTGTCAGCTGTTTGTTTTATGTCGTCCTCCGCTGAGGTGCCTCTATTTATCCTTGAAGCATAAATACTGTGACATTTACTGTTATTATGTCTCAAATCTTAACTGCGCATGAAGCAACATTGCACATATCACGTGTAGCTCCATTTGGCACAATAGGCCTGTTTTATTAAGGCACTGACACGTCACAAGAAAAAAATGATATATTTTGTTTATTTATTTTGCAAAACCACTAAGTGGCATGTGAAATGACTGTGCATCATTATTGTTCTTCGGAATATAAAACACTATTTTTTTTTCCCAATAGGAACACATCTGTAAAATGGGATTAGCTATATTCAGGGTGGAGACATTTTCAAGTCACAATAGAGTCACAACAGTATGTTGTACCAAGTACATGTGAAATGAGTGTACCCTATAGGCTTGAAGCGAGCTGACTCGCTCCTCTTAAGTTTTTATGGAAGCAGGTGGATGGAGTCTAAATGTTGCTGGTGAGTGTTTATTTTATTGTCACAGTACATGTTGACATGTACATGTTGAAGACATTAGATTGAGCATATCTAAACATGCTTTGGCTCAATCTCTGCACCCTGCTGTGGAGGTGGGTGTTAATAATGAGGTGAGACCGAGATTTACAGAATTTGATACTATTTCACTAGACGCGCTTGCAAAGCTCGTGATGTCTACAAAAAGCACAACCTGCCTATTTGATCCTATACCAACAAAATTGTTTAAGGACCTGTGGCCCGTTCTTGGGCCAACTGTGCTGGAAATTGTTAATCTTTCATTAAGCTCTGGTTCTGTTCCTGGGTGTTTTAAATCTGCAGTGATTAAACCATTGCTTAAGAAATCTAGTCTTGACCCTGGTGTATTGAGTGATTACAGGCCGATATCAAATCTGTCATTCTGTTCTAAAATTCTGGAAAAAGTGGTTTCACGGCAGCTTGTGGACCATCTTACTGAGAATGATCTTTTTGAGCCACTTCAGTCTGCTTTCAGAAAACATCACTCCACAGAGACAGAGCTTACCAGAGTGGTGAATGATTTTCTGTGTGCAGTGGATTCGGACACCACAATGGTTTTAGTGCGCTTGGATCTTAGTGCTGCATTCAATACTGTGGATCATCGTGTTTTACTTGAAAGGCTGGAAAATTACTTTGGGATTACTGGAAGTGTTCTTGCTTGGCTGACGTCATACTTGTCCAGTCGTTCTTATTGTGTTGTGTATAATAACACTACTTCTGGCCTTGGTGAAATGAAATTTGGGGATCCACAGGGGTCTGTGTTAGGCCCCTTGCTTTTCTCACTTTATATAGCGTCCCTTGGGCATATTCTGCGGGATTATGGGATTGCCTTTCATTGTTATGCTGATGATTCTCAATTGTACATGCTGGTAACTGCTGGTAATCTTGCCCATATAAAAGCCTTGGAAGATTGCCTTATATCTGTGAGAAGCTGGTTGTCTAGTAATTTCCTACTCTTGAATTCTGATAAGACTGAAATGATGGTTCTTGGTCCAGCCAGACATCGGCATCATTTTGACCAGTTGGCGCTTAATTTTGGTTCGTGTGTTGTGCATCATACGGACAAAGTGAGGAATCTTGGAGTACTTTTCGATCCTACATTGTCTTTTGGCCCCCACATTAGAGACATTACGAGGACTGCCTTCTTTCATCTGCGAAATGTGGCGAGGATTCATCCCATCCTATGGCTGTTGCCGAGACTTTGATACATGCGTTTATTTCTTCCAGACTGGATTATTGTAATGCTTTATTTTCTGGCCTGCCGCAGTCTAGCATTTGAGGACTTCAGTTGCACAGAATGCTGCTGCCAGACTTTTGACACAAAGTAGAAGGTTTGACCACATTACCCGCATTCTGGCATCCCTTCATTGGCTACCGGTTTCTGCCAGATCAGATTTTAAAGTTTTATTGTTGGTTTATAAAATTGTTCATGGACTGGCACCTTCCTACCTTGCGGACTTGGTTAAGCCCTACGTACCTGCGAGTCCCTTGCATTCGCAGGGCTTCTGTGTGTTCCGAGGATGAACAAGAAGTCTGTGGGGTATAGAGCCTTCTCCTACCGTGGTCCGACTCTTTGGAACGATCTGCCTGCTGTTATTCGGCAGTCTGACACGGTGGAGCCATTTAAATCAAGACTGAAGACCCACTTTTTTAGACTCTTATTAATTTAATCTGTTTGTACTTGCTTTGTAATTTCTTTTTATTTTACTGTTTTATCTTTTTATTGTGCTTTTCTTGCTTTTAATTTTGATTTTAGATTAATTTGTGTTGTGAATTGTGTGAAGCGCCTTGGGGAGACTTTGTTGTGAGTTGGCACCATATAAATTAATAAATTGAAATTGACAGCTGATTACTGTTGTCACAGAAACAAAACCCACACACGGTACTTCTTTGTGATAAAAAACGCTGCAATAATCATTGCCCTGTGCTACTACTGAGCTTTTCTGCCAGGAAATAAACATTATATAAACAGAGGGCATATGCAGCAGAGGGGAGGTTGTGATGACTCCTTTAAGTTTGTGATGATAAATGCAGCATAGTCATCAAACAACTCTCAAGCAACTATGAAATAAAGTGTGGAGACAGTGTTGTCTTCATAAAGTACTTTTCGAAATATATGTATTGAAAAAAGGGAGGCTGTCTTATAATCAGGGTGATCTTATTGCGATTTGTTGTTAATAATGAACCTAAAGTGCAGACAGTGATGAAATGAGGAGAAAGTGACAAATACCAGAGTGGTTTATTGACTGCGGCAAGAGCTAACAGACCAAACAGTCGTGAAGTGACAAAATGGCAAGCAAAAGTAATTCTAAAAATGACTGTGGCAAAAACAGGATGACAGCTAAGCAAACTAACAAAGGCGGAACAGACTTGAAGACTACAGGAATACACAAAGATTACAATACTTACAGGGAGTGCAAGGAGTAGACAAAGGTGAATAAATCAGCAAGGGCTAACTAATGAGTGAGAACTTAAATATCAGATGAACTAAATGATGACAGGTGTGGGGAATCAAGACATGAACAGAAGAACATATGGAAAGGAACAAATACCAGGTGAGTACCATTAAATGGAATACTGACTGTGCCAAACAATGCAACAATCTAAGGGTGAGTGGACAACAATAAAACATAACCATAACCAACCAAAACTGAAGAAGAGGAGAAATAATAAAACCACAAACCAACATAGAACTCAGGAGTTAATAAAGTGAAAAAAGTAACATAATGATGAAAGGAGGTGATCGGAACACAAAAACTATAAGAACTAAGAATGACCAAAACCAAAATCCAGAACTAAAGCAGAAAAGCAATGTGGAACTCAAATATGTGATAGAGTGCAACAGGAAGACACAACAAGATAGACAGGTGAGGACGTAGGAGTGTAACACAGGGGACTCAACCACAAAACCAGGACACTAACAAACAAACATATACAGAAAATAATAATACAGACAGCACAAACAAATTAATCAGGGGGGAAGTAAGATGTGATTCTTGCAGGAATTGTGCCACTCAAAAATTGTTTTGCTCACATGCTTCATGCGCTTGCAGCATGTTAAAGATATTAAAGACATTGTAGGCTTGTGTAGCCTACTACAAATGATAACATTTGTCCAGTGCACTAAAATCTACTTCAATACGTCACGGGCGGCACATTCTGTTGATTATTTTCAGGTATTCATCAAATTTACATTTATTTTGGAGGAAATTTCTCCACAACAAAGACAGGAAAATACAGACTGGGATGCAGAGACCCTCCAGTACAGTTCATTGAGCCAAATAAAGAAGTATTTTTGAGCTCTACAGACTGTAAAATAGCAGTTGTGATTCCAGTGAGCACTGCTTCTTGTCAACGGAGGTTTTCTAATTTAAAACTAATTTATATATATATATATATATAACTAATTTATATATATATATATATATATATAATATATATATATATATATATAACTAATTTATATATATATATATATATATATATATATATATATATATATATATATATATATATGTGTGTGTGTGTGTGTGTGTGTGTGTACAGTGGGGAAAATACGTATATGACCCCCTGTCAGTTTTGCAGGTTTTCCCACCTACAAAGAATGTAGGGGTCTGTAATTTTTATCGTAGGTACACTTCAACTGTGAGAGACAGAATCTAAAAAAAAATCCAGTAAATCACATTGTATGATTTTTAAATAATTAATATGCATTTTATTGCATAAAATAAGTATTTGAGCCCCAAGAAAAACAGAGCTTAACAATTGGTACAGAAACATTTGTCTGCCATTACAGAAGTCAGATGTTTCCTGTAGTTCTTAACCAAGTTTTCACAAACTGCAACAGGGATTTTGGTCCACTCCTCCATAAAGATCTTCTCCAAATCTTTCAGGTTTGGAGTTTCAGCTCCCTTCAAAGATTTTCTATTGAGTTCAGGTCTGGAGACTGGCCAGGCCACTCCAGGACTTTGAAATGCTTCTTACGGAGCCCCTCCTTAGTTGCCTTGGCTGTGTGTTTGGGGTCATTGTCATGCTGGAAGACCCAGCCATGACCCATCTTCAATGCTCTTACTAAGGGAAGGAGGTTCTTTGTCAAAATCTCGCAATACATGACCCCATCCATCCTCCCTTCAATACGGTGCAGTCATCCTGTTCCCTTTGCAGAAGAGCACCCCCAGAGTATGATGTTTCCACCCCCATACTTCACGGATGGTTTTCTTGGGGTTGTTCTCATCCTCTAAACATGGTAAGTGGAGTTGATTCCAAAAAGCTCTATTCTGGTCTCATCTGACCAAATTACCTTTTCCTATGCCTCCTTTTGATCATCCAGATGGTCACTGGTGAACTTCAAATGGGCCTGGACATGTGCTGGCTTGAGCAAGGGGACCTTGCTGCCCTGCATGTCCCAGCTCCCTTCAGGTCATTGAGCAGGACCTCCTGTGTAGTTCTGAGCTTTCTCAGAATCATCCTTACCCCACAAAGTGAGATCTTGCATGGAATCCCAGACCGAGGGAGATTGACAGTCATCTTGTGTTTCTTCCACTTTCTAATAAATAATCATAACAGTTGTTGTCTTCTACCAAGCTGCTTGCCTGTTGTCCTGTAGTCCATCCCAGCCTTGTACAGGTCTACAGTTTTGTCCCTGGTGTCCTTAGACAGCTCTTTGGTCTTGGCTATGGTGGGCAGGTTGGAGTGTGATTGATTGTGGGACGCAATACAGAACCCTGTTAAATAACCCTCGTTAAAAAATGCCACTCACGGGATTCAAACCTGTACGCTCTGATTACTAGACAGAAACTTTGCCACTGTGTTACAATCACTGTTTTGTAACAGGAGCGTGAAATGGCTAAAATCAACAAGCAGATAAACGTATTTAAAAAAAAGAAAAAAAGCGCTGTGATAACTGACCAAACAGCGATTGGTACGGCGTATTTCTGCTGATACGTGACCGAAAGTGGCATATTTGTCATACTGTTGTGTCGTGCTGGTCCTGCGGCGCGCCGCTCACAGCCCTCATGGCCTGACACGTGTCCTGTCAGACGTAACATTCAGACCACCTGCTGCATGTCCAAATGGAGTGATGGCCCGTTTCGCCTCCCATCGCAAAAGTGATATATGTTTTTAAGTATTTCCACACAAACACACACACACACACACACGCAAACGTGTCCATCAAAACACGGGATGTGTGCTACAGCTGTGGTGTCCAGAACTGGAGATGTCTCAACAGCTGTAGGCAGTCAGCCACGCCCCCTGTCCTGTCAGTGCACAGACCAAGATGTCACTCTGTGATCACATGAGAAATGCCTCACCTGCGGGGGGTGGGGGGCGCGCGAACCACACATACACACGTGTTGTGGTGGGAGCCGAGACTCTGGCCGCCACATGCGCAACTCCACACTCGTGGGGCACTTAGACAAATTTCGCTGCCAGTGATTGTCTGCTGACTGTTTTCGTGTTAATAGTGCGAATGGCCACACAGTTTCTAAGTGCCAAAGAGTGGTGTTAGATGTTTGTGTGTGTCACCTGGAATTTGGCCGACACCTGCCGTGAGAGCAGTGCACATGATTCCTACTTTATGTGCACTTTATGCATAAATTGACCAAATTCACACTATGTCTTAAGGGGCCCTAACATTTGTGTGGCTGCTTTGTGGCACACACACACACACACACACACACACACACACACACACACACACACACACACACACATATATATATATATATATTAAAGCCCAAAACTTGCTGCTCTGATTGTCGCCATGCTGACTGTGCTTACTGTACCCATGTCACGACCAACCCAAAAATGGATTGATCGTTATCTGGAACATACGTCTTAGATGATCTATTAGGACATTTCACTGCACAACAAGCCATGAAAGAAAATGCTAAAAACAAAATACAAACAAACAACCCTGCTCCTATCTGGAACCAGCCTCAAGTGGACAGTCAAGGAACTGCAGTCTTTCCTTCTTCCAGGCGTGCCTTATTTAGAACTGTAGATCCTTACTGATTGCTTTGCACCTAATGCAAGTTTGGGCCATTTTTGTTACTTCGTGTTACTTTGTGAGACTCTGAGGACTTCTGCTTGCAGAATGACAGATTAGATGGATACTTATGACAAACAGGGATGGTCAGGTGGTCTTCCTGCATTGTTGCCAGACAGGCCCCATAGTGTGATGGATGTAGAGACGCATGGCACCAGTGTATGCTGCCACACCCGACTTGACCACTTTAAGCACAAACAATCCATTCCACATTAGTTACAACACTCATTTATCCAATTTTAAAACATTTTGCTTGGCTGCTGATGACATCTCATTAAAGCTTTATTGCACATTTGATTTGTTGCTGGTTCACTCTAAGTATGCGTTTACACTAAGCTTGTGTTTTTGCATAATGTGTTCATGCACCGTTGGCAATTGCAACTCCTGAGCTTTTTAATTTATTAATACAATAGAACATTCACTAAACAACACAGTATGTGCCAGAGGGTAAAACAATAGGAAAAAAAAAATTGTAGCGACACACAGGAATAACAGAAACCCAACATTGAAATTCATGTAGCCACCAGACATTGTGAGAGGAAAAAAAAGATGTCCAAAAAAATAATTTAACAAGAAGAAATTAGAATAAATTTGAAATGTTCAGACAAATATTTGAGCATGCTGTGTTTTGATGTAGTTTATATGCATGGGAGTGTATCGAATGAAGTCAAAGTGGTTTAGTCAAACTAAAAGCAATTTAAAGACTAAGCAAGCTGCATAAAATATTTCTTCTTTTATGCATAATATTCATTATTGTGATATTTATGAGCAGCCAGCATGTGCATTTGGCAGTGCGACGCCTTAGCCTTAATGCGGTACAGAGTTCGGAAAGTAATAAATAACCTTCAATTTATAACAGAAACAATATGAAAGCATAAAGTACAAACTGTTTGTGTGGCATCTTTTTGTGTATCCTTCTCTCTGCACAAGCAGCCAGCTGCCATTCTTTGTCTGTACACTTATCAGGTCACTAAACGATCTGCACATATTCTGGTGAAAAAAGGCAACAAAATGTACTCTTTGGTCGTCTCTTTGTCTTTTGTGAAATAATGTGTTTGATTGATTCTGTATTGTGTTTTCTCCAGCTCATCTCTTGAGAATAAAATATAGTTATTTGCTTAAAATGACAAAATCAAATGCACATCTATTTGGGGAAAAAAAAAAAAAAGAAAATTCATAATTTGATATGGACGCACATTTTTAAATTGTCCAGTAGGTGCCAATGTTCAGCAAGTAGCAGCATCTCACATGATGGCTTCCTTTTCATACAGACTCTGGAACAATGTTGGAAACACATGTCTTTCAACAGTTTAAAAATGTTTCAAAGCAGTGTTTTTCAGTTATCCAGTGGTTGATGTTGACGTATTTAATATGGTCACTCGCCTGTTGGGGGGGTCTATTTCTTGTGGTCACCTCTGCAGCCTGAAACATTTTCATGTCAGTGTCCATCAAATCTTGCAAATGTACAGCACGAAGGACATGATGTGTGAAATGCTCCCTTCTAGAAAATAGACCCAGCTCCTATTTTTTCCCACACAATGACAACATTAAATAATTAACATCTTTTCTTTTAAAAAAACCATTGCGCTGACTGGAAAAAAGCCACATGACTGCTGTTGTTCACAATCTGTCCTCACCACATTTTGGATGCATTGTACTTTGATGTGATCCAACTGTAATCTGATCAACAAAAACGCATTTAGGTTAGTGTAAATGGGGTCTTTTATTTCCATATCCAAGGCAACCCCTTGCTTTGTGTGGCTAATCTGTGAAGAAAAAAAAATACAAATAACAATAATTAAACCTCAACAAAACAAATGTTGAGTGAAAATGATTCTGTTCTTTTAAAGTAAAAGCTTTGAGTATGAGTGTTCAGGGTGCTGAAGCACCTTCAGTTTGTACAGTGGCCAAAAATTAGAGTTACTCCAATTTTGGTAAAAAGTGATGCAAATTATTGGTTGTATAAGAAATAGTTTGCACCATCTGTCATGCTTAGCTCTCATATTACAGGGTAACCATTATGTTATACGCCAGTGGTGTCCAAAGTATTCCAGAAAGATGGTGCAGGACGTCTCATAACCTATTTCATTATATGCAATTAGATGAAATACAAAATAATAATTATCTCAACAAGAGGACAAATGAGCGTCTGGCTCAAGACTGCACCGGTAAGCGGACAGGCCTTTTTAAACCCCAGACTGTCCGACTTAAAGCCGGACATATGGCCATCATAGCGCATATGGTCACCCAAACTCTACTTACTGCCTCACATTAACCATGGTTAACCAACGTTATATGCCGTTAACTGCTTATATGGGCTGTATATGCTAATCGTAGCTGCAAGTACCATAAGGAGTAAAGTGTATGTCAGCTAGTCGTACATTATCTTCAGTGTGCGCCACATCCACAAGGTCAGTAATGTCTAGAAAACTTTCATCACGGCAATAACAATTAAAATTTTGTAAAATCAATTGGTAATAGCAGTCCGGGGGCATAAGCAGTTTGTATATTTGCCTCACAACAAGAAGGCTCCCCATTTGAGGTCAACTGTGCCCATTTCAGGGCATCCGGAGTAAAACTTGTGCCAAATCAACATGTGGATCCACACAACATCCACTGGTGACCCTGAGCAAAAAAAGAAAAAAAAGCAACTCTGTGGGTAATTCCTGAATTAGGAGCAGGTTTTGTAGTTATACTTTGATTTTTACTAGAATTACCCACAATCTGACAGTTTTCTAATGCTACGTGTAATTCAGACTTCAAAGTTTCTGTTCAGATGATGTGATTTTTTTTTTTAAACCACTCCTTTGAACTGCCGTCATCTCCACAGTTTTGGGGGATTATTCTTCTTTGGATGAAAAGCAGCTCAGTTTTGTCCCCCTCTTCTCTGCCTTATGGCTCATTTTCTTCCCTTTCCTCTTCCTTTTCCATCCCTCCACTAATCCCATCGTCTCTCCTCTCGTCTCCTATTTTTCTATTTTTCATGTTTTCTTCAGCACGGTCCGTCCTCATCTCTATTCTCTCTTCTCCTCACCTCCCCCTTATCCCTTTTTCTCCTTGACTGCTCCCCTCTCTCTCCCTGGTTTTTAACCTGTAATCCTGCAAATTTTTTTCTTCTTATTTCCTCTGGTCTAATGTCTCTCCTCCACTCTTACTCCTCAACACTCCTCCTCTCCTTCATGATCATTTTTTCATCCCCCGCTCTGCTATTCTTCTTCCACCTACCGCTTTGGCTTATTCCTTCCTTTCCTCTTCCACTTCCTGTCCTTCTGACCTTTTATTTTTCAGCGTTTCTGTTCTGAATCAGCCTTTCATCCCACAGCGGCAGCTCTAAACACAGAAGAGAAAAAGAACCTCGACAAAGCCGAGAGCTCTGCCCTTCTAGTCCTTCCCATCTGCTCATCTGTTTATTTGTTTGCGTTTCCTCGTTCGCCTCTCTCCATCCCTGGTGTGCCCCCCCTCCGATCTTCTCATCAGCACACACACATGTGCATGCACACATGGGTTCTGATTGCTACCTGACGGAGCGTTAAATTACAGCCTCGCCAACACTTCTGTGAGTGTGCTCTGCTCGCTGTCTCTTCCATCTCTGCTTTCCTCACAGATTCCTCTGTTTTTCTCTTCTCAGCTCTTGAGAACCAAAACTGGGCCTGGATTTTCTGTACTGGACTAACACCGGAACTTTGGCTGGCACTGTAGGGTAAACGTGTTCTGACTCTCACGCAGAAAAGATGAGAAGAACAAAACTCAGGGAGGAATTCACTTCATTTGTCAGTCAGTCATGAAAGCAGTTGTTCTTCTGTCCCACTCTATCAGACACACGTGCACTCAGAGCTTAATCTTGATGTTGCTGCACAATGTGTCATGCAAATCCTTTTGGAGTTTGTGTAATGTAGGCCAGCAGGTGGTGCAGTGCAGAATAAGATAGTAGACCTCACTCCCCAAGGCCAAAAGACACTGTGGTGACAGATGCTAGAGCCCATGGCTTTTTGTATCGTGCCACATGGGGTGGTGCAGCCAGTACATTCTGAGTGCCGGTCCCAAGCCCGGATAAATGAGGAGGGTTGCGTCAGGAAGGGCATCCGGCGTAAAACAAGCCAACCGAACTATGCAGACTCAGAATCGAATTCCCATACCGGATCGGTCGCGGCCCGGGTTAACAACGTCCGCCACCGGTGCTATTGCCCAACAGGGTGCCGGTGGAAATTGGGCTACTGCTGGTCGAAGACGACAAAGAAGAGGAGGAAAACGTTGCCACGAACAGTGGGAGAAGAAGAAAACTAGAAGGGTGGAAATGAGAGTGGGGACTTTGAATGTTGGTAGTATGACTGGTAAAGGGAAAGTAATGGGTAGATATGGTATCAAGGATAGGAATGGGGAAGGACAGATGGTAGTTGATTTTGCGAAAAGGATGGAAATGGCTGTGGTGAATACCTACTTTAAGAAAAGGGAGGAGCACAGGGTAACATATAAGAGTGGAGGAAGGTGCACACAGGTGGACTACATTCTTTATAGGAGATGCAAGCTAAAAGAAATCACAGACTGTAAAGTGGTAGCAGGAGAGAGTGTCACTAGACAGCACAGGATGGTTGTTTGTAGGATGACTTTAGAGGTAAGAAGAAGAGAGTGAGAGCTCAACAAAGGATCAGATGGTGGAAGCTGAAGGAGGAAGACTGTTGTGTGAAATTTAGCGAGCAGGTGAGAGAAGCACTGGTTGGAGGGGAAGCAATTTTGGACAACTGGAAAAGTACTGCAGATGTGGTGAGGGAGACAGCTAGGACAGTACTGGGTATGACATCTGGACAGTGGAAAGAAGACAAGGAGACTTGTGGTGGAATGAAGAGGTCAGGAAAGCATAAGGAGAAAGAGGTTGGCGAAAAAGTTTTGGGATAGTCGGAGAGATGAAGAAAGTAGACAGGAGTACAAGGAGATGCAGCGTAAGGCGAAAAGAGAAGTGGCAAAAGCAAAGGAAAAGGCATATTGTGAGCTGTACAAGAAGTTGAATAGTAAGGAAGGAGAAAAGGACTTGTACCGATTGGCCAGACAAAGGGACAGAGCTGGAAAGGATGTGCAGCAGGTTAGGGTGGTAAAAGATGCACATGGTAATGTGCTGACAAGTGAGGAGTGTGTGCTGAGAAGGTGGAGGGAATATTTTGAAGAGCTGATGAATAAAGAAAATGAGCGAGAGAAAAGGCTGGATGATGTGGTGAGAGTAAATCAGGAAGTACAAGAGATTAGCAAGGAAGAAGTGAGGGCTGCTATGAAGAGGATGAAGAGTGGAAAGGCAGTTGGTCCAGATGACATTCCAGTGGATGCATGGAAATGTCTAGGAGAGATGGCAGTAGAGTTTCTAACCAGATTGTTTAATAAAATCTTGGAAAGTGAGAGGATGCCTGAGGAGTGGAGACGAAGTGTGCTGGTTTCCTATTTTCAAGAACAAGGGTGATGTGCAGAGCTGCAGTAACTACAGAGGCATAAAGCTGATCAGCCACAGCATGAAGTTATGGGAAAGAGTAGTAGAAGCTAGGCTTAGAAAACAGGTGAAGATCTGTGAGCAGCAATATGGTTTCATGCCGAGAAAGAGCACTACAGATGCAATGTTTGCTCTGAGAATACTGTTGGAAAAGTACAGAGAAGGACAGAAAGAGTTACATTGTATGTTTGTGGACTTAGAAAAAGCTTATGATAGGGTGCCAAGAGAAGAGTTGTGGCATTGTATGAGGAAGTCTGGAGTGGCAGAGAAGTATGTTAGGGTAGTGCAGGACATGTACAAGAGTAGTGTGACAGCGGTGAGATGCGCAGTCGGAATGACAGACTCATTCAAGGTGGAGGTGGGATTACACCAAGGATCAGCTCTGAGTCCTTTCTTGTTTGCAGTGGTGATGGACAGGTTGACGGATGAGATCAGACAGGAGTCCCTATGGACTATGATGTTTGCAGATGACATTGTGATCTGTAGTGAGAGTAGAGAGCAAGCTGAGTCTAGTCTGGAGAAGTGGAGATATGCTTTGGAGAGAAGGGGAATGAAAGTCAGTAGAAGCAAGACTGAGTACATGTGTGTGAATGAGAGGGGGCCAGTGGAATAGTGCAGTTACAAGGAGTAGAAGTGGTGAAAGTAGATGAGTTTAAATATTTGGGGTCAACTGTTCAAAGTAATGGAGAGTGTGGTAGAGAGGTGAAGAAGAGAGTGCAGGCAGGGTGGAGTGGGTGGAGAAAGGTGGCAGGAGTGATTTGTGACCGAAGAATATCAGCAAGAGTGAAGGGGAAAGTTTACAAAACAGTAGTGAGACCAGCTATGTTGTATGGTTTAGAGACGGTGGCACTAACAAAAAGACAGGAGGCAGAGCTGGAGGTGGCAGAGCTGAAGATGTTGAGATTCTCTTTGGGAGTGACAAGAATGGACAAGATTAGGTAGGAATGAACATATCAGAGGGACAGCTCAGGTGGGACGGTTTGGAGACAAGTCAGAGAGGCGAGATTGAGATGGTTTGGACATGTGCAGAGGAGGGACCCAGGGTATATAGGGAGAAGGATGCTGAGGATGGAGCCACCAGGCAGGAGGAGAAGAGGGAGACCAAAGAGGAGGTTCATGGATGTGCTGAGAGAGGACATGCAGGTGGTTGGTGTGACAGAGGAAGATACAGAGGACAGGGTGAGATGGAAACGATTGATCTGCTGTGGCGAACCCCTAACGGGAACAGCCGAAGACAAAGAAGAAGAAGAAGAAGCCTCCCATTCCAGAGAGTGTGAGTTTGCGCCTTGAGTGGGATGCAGCGACACAGGTCACACTGGTGCCATGACCCGGATGGGAGTGAGGTTTGGGGGTGGGGGGTAGCAGAAGAAGTCAGTAAACCTCACTCCCCAAAGCCAAATGACTCTCTGGTGAGAGATGCTGGAGCCCATGGGTTTTAGGCTCGTGGTTAGGGTGACTCCCATCCCAAAGGTTGTGAGTTTGTGCCCAGAATGGGATGCAGTCACACAGGTTGCATATGGACACTTTCTTTTTGCTAGCTAGAGAATATGTAAACTTCAAGCAAAGTTAGACACTAGGCACAAAGTTTGTTCCAGGTGCCCACCCACATGAGTCATCTCAGGTATAGACCTGGGTGTTGCCATGCAGTGGACTATCCCCTTATCTTAGCAGTGTCATTCATGTCTTTTGGTCTTTGGGGTCCGATTTCAGGAGACCACTTTGAAGAACTGTGAGCTAACTTTTTTGTTAGCTGATTAGCTTTTCAGCTAACTTTGAAAACTATTAGCGGAGCAATTAACTTCCGCTAAATTTTGTTCTGATAACTTTTAGATCACACATAGTGAGTAAAGCTTAACGGTTAAACACATTTTAGAATCTGGTTCATGTTTTATAATAGACACAGCAAGGCCACCTAGCAAGCACAAGCAATCATTTGTTTTCACACCATACAGACTTGCTGACGTATCACAGGAGTCATGCACAGCAAGACAGTTTTGACTTATGGTTAAAATTTTTAAACAAACTAATTCCGGAAAAGTTACTGAAATTAACATCACTTCTGTCATTTTTACAAAGTGAAATATCAGCTATATGTTTTAGTTTAACGTAATGCAGTAATTTTGAGGGTTTTAGCATTTTACAGACACACATGCCAAAAAGCATTATGAGGTGGGGGGTTAAGGGGGTTGCAACCCCCCATCACTTGAAGCTAGATCTGCTTCTGCATTGTGCAGTTTCACAACTCAAACTTATTGTTGAGCTACATCTCCACCATAAAACCTATTGGGTTTGCTTTTACTATTACACTCCTTTTTTCTTACACAACTCAGAGTAAAAATTACACCTGCAGGGAGCTAGATTACACTTATGGAGAGTTGAATTAAGACCATCGTCTTTGAGAAACAACGCCAACATTGTACAAGCTTTAACACTGTGCTAAACTAAAATGTACATCATGTTCTATGAATTTGCACCACTCTCTGGGCTGTTTCTCAATGCATCACCATTCTCTTGCCTGCCATTTCCTCTTTCCTCCCTCACAGCCTTCATTACCAGATGTGCATCTGTGTCAGGTTTCATCCTGTCAGTAAAAGGTCAGCAGCAGGGATTTCCCTGGGCATCACATCAGCTAGGAGCTTTAGCACTCTGCAACACCGGCCTTATGCTGCATATTAATAATGGCGCCATCAGCTGTGCACATTAATACCACCAGTCTGCATATTAAACAGGTAAAACCAAGCCGAAACCGCAAGTAAACTAAAGCACAGGTTATTAAAGGACAAACGGCCTTAGCACTTTGTCACCACCTATTAGCTACGGCGCATCTGAACAGCAACAGCTTTTTGCTGCATATTTATAGAGGTAGCAGCGGAAGTAGGAGGGTAAACTGTGTGCCCATTGTTCAAATTTCAGGGGATCCTGTAGGGGGGGCTCACTGCCCTAATTAAGACTTGGTGGTGGGTGGGTCAAAAACATTTATATATCCGTCTTAATAAGAATGTGCATCTCTCTCTTAGAACAGTGTTATGCCTATTGAGATACATTTCATGAATTATTCTTTTTATGAAGGAATGATTTGATTTGTTGCACCTTGTTTCAATGCAATATGATATAGTACTTTATTTAATATAGGCATTAATTTTCCATGATAAATTAGAATGTCAAATGTGGCATTGGTTACCTTCAAATACATATTTCATGAAAAATCAGAGAAAACTTTCAGGTTTTTACTACTGTGCTGCAGCACTGATGCTGTATCTGTTTGCCTTTTGATCTTCACTAGGCGAAACTGACAGGCAGGTTAGTCAAGGATGTTTGGACACAAATGCAAGACTCACACAAACAGCTCTGGTTTAAGAAAGACTTTAGTGGTGAGGATAGCAGTGGTTGGTACACAAGAAGGTAGTCCAAAAAAAAAAAAAAAACAGCAGCAGCACAACAATCATCAGGCTTTGGCAAGGTCGGAAAAAACTATGGAACACGAGATCAAGACCTGGAGAGATCAATCTGGTGAGGAACAAACACACCCAGTGAGCTTAATATCCCCAGGTGACAATCAGCAAATTGGGATAGGTGTGCATGGAAAGCACCAAACCAGGGCATGGCCAGAGAGAGGGGAACACACATCCAATCACCAAGACACAAAGAGAGGTCGCGACAGACAGACCCAAGCAGAAAACCCCAGCAAGAAAATGAACACAGAAAAGCAATGAAACAGTAAAAAAGAAAATAATAAAACAGAAAACCAGACAAAATATCAAACCCAGACAGAAACATCACATATACGAGGTCTGTTAGAAAAGTATCCGACTTTTTTATTTTTTGCAAAAACCATATGGATTTGAATCACGTGTGATTACATCAGCCAAGCTTGAACCGTCATGCGCATGCGTGAGGTTTTCATGCCTGTCGGATGCGACATTCGCCTGTGAGCACGCTTTGTGGGAGGAGTGGTCCAGCCCCCTCAGCGGATTTTTATTGTCAGGAAAATGGCTGAGCAACTGCTGCTTTTGCTGCATTCAAAAATTTTTTCACAAGAAAACTGTGAAGACAGCCAGGTGAAACCATTCGGAAAATTCAGATGGCTTTCGGTGAAGATCTTATGGCATCACACAGATTAAAGAGCATTATAACCGGATTAAAAGATGGCGCACAGTGGCTGAGGGCACGTCCCGCTTTGAGCGGGCCATTGACAGCTGAAACGACCAGATCATTCCAAAGTGAAGGCTGTGTTGATCCAGGACGTCGTCTGACTACCAGAGAAATGGCAAGAGAGGTGGACATAGTTTTTCGGCACATTACACTGTTACAGAAGAACGAAAAGAACCTCCGTGTTGGAAGTCTCACGGGACATGCCCAGCTCTTCCACTATTCGGAAGATTCAGACGGCTTTGGGTGGCTTTTCAGTCGAGTGAGTATCCGAGAAATTGCCAAAGATCTGGGCATGTCACATGTCCTGTGAGACCAATACGGAGGTGCTTTTGTTCTGCGCCATTAGTAGCTCCGCGGTGAATTCCTCCGCTCCTGTTTTCATGACAAAATCTCCTTTAACAGTGGAATGTGCCGGAAAAGTGCTGATGTCCACCTTTTCTGCCATTTCTCTGGTAGTCAGACGATGTCCCGGATCAACACAGCATTCAGTTTGGAAATGATCTGGTCGTTCCAGCCTGTCGATCGCCGCTCGGAGCGCCCTCCGCCATTGTGCGCCATCTTTAAACCAGCTGTAACACTCCTTAATCTGTGTGATGCCCATAAAATCGTCCCTGAAAGCCATCTGAATTTTCCGAATGGTGTCCACCTGGCTGTCTCTCACAGTTTCTGGAAAAATTTGATGCAGCGCTGCTCCAGCCGTTCAGACATTTTCCTCACAATGAAAATCCGACGAGGGGGGAGGACCAGTGCTCACTCAAAGCCTGCTCACAGGCAAATGTCGCAACCGACAGGCGTGAAAAAACTCATGCATGCGCACGAAGGTTCAAGCTTGGCTGATGCAATCACACATGATTCAAATCCATATGGTTTTTGCAAAAAATGAAAAGGTCAGATACTTTTCTAACAGACCTCGTAGTAACAGAAAATGCAGCATAGAAGAAGCCCAGAAGAAGAAACCAGCTGTTGATAGCATAACATATGATGTATAGCATGAGATGGTATGCTAACATGAAACTGTCATATTTTGACGTGGAATGAAAGTATTAACAATCAAACACGTACATTTATCCATTATACTGCCAACCACAGCATGCTGATTTTGTTTTAAGCTCAGAAAGCTAACCTTCCTGTCACTAGTCTTGCATAGAGCTTTAGCTTTTACAAGAGTTTGAAGATGTGGAAGAAGCAGCGTAACAGTTTAACTCTGCTGATTTATAACATTAAAATCAAACCATTGACCACCTCATAGTGCATGTAAATCTATTCAGTGTAGTCATAGATTAGTTTCTGATTTGTTTCAATTTCAATTGATTGCTATCTGGTCCCTGTACGACTGCAGCAGGCGCTTGTTTCGCATTGCCGGTAGTACGTCAAACCTTCCAGTGCATGTTGGCCTCCACCATGGCTGCCCTTTGTCACCAGTTCTGTTCATTATCTTTATGGACAGAATTTCTAGGCGCAGCCAGGGTGTAGAGGGGGTCCGGTTTGGGAACCACAGAATCTCATTGTTGCTGTTTGCGGACGATGTGGTTCTGTTGGCTTGGTCAAATCAGGACCTTCAGCGTGCACTGAGGTGGTTTGCAGCCGAGTGTGAAGCATCTGGAATGAAAATCAACACCTCCAAATCCGAGGCCATGGTTCTCGACCAGAAAAAGGTGCCTTGCCCTCTTCAGGTCGGTGGAGTGTCCTTGCCTCAAGTGGAGGTGTTTAAGTGTCTCGGGGTCTTGTTCACGAGTAAGGGACGGATGGAGCATTAGATCGATAGACGGATCAGTGCAGCATCTGCAGTGATGCGGTCGCTGTATTGGACAGTCGTGGTGAAGAGAGTAGGAGGGCAATGCTCTCGATTTACCGATCGATCTACGTTCCGACCCTCACCTATGGCCATGAGATTTGGCTCATGACCGAAAGAACAAGATCGCGAGTACAAGCGGCCGAGATGAGTTTCCTCCGCAGGGTGGCTGGGCGCTCCCTTAGAGATAGGGTGAGGAGCTCGGTCACTCGGGAGGAGCTTGGAGTTGAGCAGCTGCTCCTCCACATTGAAAGGTGCCAGCTGAGGTGGCTCGGGCAACTTTTCCAGATGCCCCCTGGACGCCTCGCTGGAGAGGTGTTCCAGGCACGTCCCATCGGGAGGAGGCCCCGGGGAAGACCCAGGACATGCTGGAGGGACTACGTCTCTCGGCTGGCTTGTGAACGCCTCGGGGTTCCCGCGGAGGAGCTGGGGGAGGTGTGTGTGGATCGGGAGGTCTGGGCAGCTTTGCTTGAGCTGCTGCCCCCGTGACCCGACTCTGGATAAAGTGGAAGAAAATGGATGGATGGATAGCGCCAAATCACAACAAAGTTACCTTAAGGCGCTTCACAGAAGTAAGTTCTAACCTTACCAATCCCTAGAGTAAACACACAGGCAAGAGTGGTAAGGATAAACTCCCTGTGATGATTTGAGGAAGAAACCTCAAGCAGAAGAGACTCAAAGGAGTGACCCTCTGCTTGGGCCATGCTACCGACACAATAAATACAGGAAATTATACAGTAAATTTTGGGATATTATGGGAGTCTCTGCTGGTGTCCAGGATGGGAGGCCTACAGAGGAAAACACCCACTCCCATCTCTGGATGGAGCCGCACCTTAAGCAGAGAGAGAGAGAAAAAAACGAATCAGGGGGCAGAAAGATAACAAATACAGTATTATTTATGAGCATTTAGCAACAAGAAAAACAGAAGAAATAAGGTGATTGCACTAGACCTAATCTTCACTAAAAGACCCAGACTTTAGATAAAGTAGAGGCTGCGGCATGCTCAATTTACTAATAAGATGAATTTAAAAGGGTGGAAGGCATATTACCATACTATGCCTGTATGCTAGCCATACAAAAGCGAAAATAAGTGCTTCTTAAGTCTGCACTTGAAATTCTCTACAGAATCTGACTGTTTTATTGCAGGGAGATCACTCCACAGAACAGGGGCATGATAAGAGAAAGCTCTGTGACCCACAAACTTTTTATTCACCCTAGGGACACAAAGTACTCCTGCACCCTGAGAATGCAGAACTTGGGCTGGTACGTAGGGTTTAAGTAGGTCAGCTAAGTAGGGAGGGGCAAGTCCATGAATAATTTTATAGATTAGTAACAGAACCTTACGAAACCTAGAAGAAACAAATGCATGAATCAGGGTCTCAGCATCAGCCATCGACAGGATGGGACAAATCTTCGCTATACTTTACAGGTGTAAGAAAGCAGTCCTCATAAAATCTCTAATGTGGAGGTCAAAGGACAATGTACGATCAAAAATTACCCCAAGGTTCCCCACTTTGTCAGTGTGATGTATGACACACAAACCTAGGCTAAGAATGAGCTGGTCAAATTGATGCCGATGTCTCACTGGACCAAGAACCATCATTTCTGTTATGGGTCCACTAGAGGATGGTAGGACCCCAAAAATGCAGAGTAGCCAGACACAGGAAGGTTGAGTGAAAAAACAAGGTGGTTAACGTTCCAAACAGGACTGGTGACCAACAAAGGTACTGACAAATGAGTGACCAAAAATCCCAACAGAAAAAGGACTCTCTTCAACATTAAACAGACGTCACAAAAACTGACAATGTCCAGGAACATGGCCAGGTATGATGTCAACCATGGAAGGGCATTCCCAGTAATCCCAAAATGATCTCCAGCCTATCAAGTAGAATATGATGAGCCACAGTATCAATCGCAGCACTAAGTGTTACGGTTTGGACGAGCGTGGAGGACAAACCCAAAAGCAGGGAGCAGAAAATGATATTAGACTATGGATTTATTTACAGAGGAATTATATACAGAGGAATAATGATGTGCAGGGGCGTAGTCTAGCCGGGTGGAGATGGGCCCGCACGGCAGTGGAACCATGGGATCCGCAGTCCCGGCACTTAGGTACTGGAATGGTGGTTCGGAGCCAGGTGGCTGCCACAAGCTGTCGAGGCTGGGAATGAGACACAGATGGGTGAGTGCTGAGCCAGTCACTTCCAGAAGTGGTTCACACAGACAATCAGTGATAACTATCACAGCTGGTCCAGAGATGCAGGCAATTACACAGAGTGATTCAGTTCAGTTTCTTCGAGTTATGTTTTATCAGGAAAAAGTCCACAGTTCAGTTTGCATCAGAGATAACTGATTGCAGCTGGTCCACATAAGCTGGCAGTTTAGACAGCAAGAAATCAGTTCAGTTGTTTCTAATTGTTCTTTATCAGGAAAAGTTCACAGTTCAGTTTGTATAATATTCCAAGCAGAGTTCAGTGTGCAGTGGCTCGTGTGAGCAAAAGGTGAACAAACACTTAGCTTGGCAGAAGCGGAGCATCAGAGCTCAGTAACAAGCGGCAGATGAGTCTTGGTAGCAATGGGCTGCATCAGAGATAAGCTGCGGCTCTTTCAGGCTGGTGTGTGGAAACACAGAGAGAGGAAAAAATATCAGCAAGCACAAAAATGACCAGTCTTACCATGGAAGGTTTGCAGAGTTTCTGGAGAAGATGGAATGAGGAGCCAGGGTTCATATGCTGATGGTGATTAGATGGAAAACAGGTGTGTCGATCAGCCAGCGGCGCGCCACCTGTGCAGGAAAGGAGAGAGGAGGGTGTTGGGTCTGCACCCTGTTTTAAAGAAATGAGAGGCACAGACACTGTAAAGAAACCAGTCAGAGAGATGCAAATATATTTTATGCTCTGCGCAGAGGAGGAGAGTAGGAGCGGGCAGTAGCAGCTTGTACGTGATCAGCTCCAAAGCTCTCCTAAAATCTCCTCCTCTGGCTCGGCTTTTTATTTAGTTCACCAACATGAGAAAAAACAAACAAGGACAGTTAGGGAGAGGTTACACATGAGTCATGTCTGCATGGGGGAGATAGCAAAGTAAGGTAACGGCTGGAACCTTCCATTCCTGCAACATGAGCCTTGTGGCTTGTCAAAAACAGGATAAGGCACTTGTGCAAAATGAAAAATAGTTTGCTCAATCATGAAGAATGCAGACAACAAGTCTTTCTTTTTAAAACCTCCTCTTCTCACAAAGAGGAAAAGTACATGTCATCAACCATCAACTTTTTTCTTCTATAGCGCCAAATCACAACAAACAGTTGCCCCAAGGCGCTCCATATTGTAAGGCAAGGCCATACAATAATTATGAAAAAACCCCAACGGTCAAAACGACCCCCTATGAGCAAGCACTTGGCAACAGTGGGAAGGAAAAACTCCCTTTTAACAGGAAGAAACCTCCAGCAGAACCAGGCTCAGGGAGGGGCAGTCTTCTGCTGAGACTGGTTGGGGCTGAGGGAAAAAACCAGGAAAAAGACATGCCGTGAAGGGGGGCAGAGATCGATCACTAATGATTAAATGCAGAGTGATGCATACGGAGCAAAAAGAGAAAGAAACAGTGCATCATGGGAACCCCCCCACAATCTATGTCTAAAGCAGCATAACCAAGGGATGGTCCAGGGTCACCCGATCCAGCCCTAACTATAAGCCTTAGCGAAAAGGAAAGTTTTAAGCCTAATCTTAAAAGTAGAGAGGGTATCTGTCTCCCTGATCTGAATTGGGAGCTGGTTCCACAGGAGAGGAGCCTGAAAGCTGAAGGCTCTGCCTCCCATTCTACTCTTACAAACCCTAGGAACTACAAGTAAGCCCGCAGTCTGAGAGCGAAGCGCTCTAATGGGGTAATATGGTACTACGAGGTCCCTAAGATAAGATGGGACCTGATTATTCAAAACCTTATAAGTAAGAAGAAGAATTTTAAATTCTATTCTAGAATTAACAGGAAGCCAATGAAGAGAGGCCAACACGGGTGAGATATGCTCTCTCCTGCTAGTCCCCGTCAGTACTCTAGCTGCAGCATTCTGAACCAACTGAAGGCTTTTTAGGGAACTTTTTAGGACAACCTGATAATAATGAATTACAATAGTCCAGCCTAGAGGAAATAAATGCATGAATTAGTTTTTCAGCATCACTCTGAGACAAGACCTTTCTGATTTTAGAGATATTGCGTAAATGCAAAAAGGCAGTCCTACATATTTGTTTAATATGCGCTATGAATGACATATCCTGATCAAAAATGACTCCAAGATTTCTCACAGTATTACTAGAGATCAGGGAAATGCCATCCAGAGTAACGATCTGGTTAGACACCATGCTTCTAAGATTTGTGGGGCCAAGTACAATAACTTCAGTTTTATCTGAGTTTAAAAGCAGGAAATTAGAGGTCATCCATGTCTTTATGTTTGTAAGACAATCCTGCAGTTTAGCTAATTGGTGTGTATCCTCTGGCTTCATGGATAGATAAAGCTGGGTATCATCTGCGTAACAATGAAAATTTAAGCAATACCGTCTAATAATACTGCCTAAGGGAAGCATGTATAAAGTGAATAAAATTGGTCCTAGCACAGAACCTTGTGGAACTCCATAATTAACTTTAGTCTGTGAAGAAGATTCCCCATTTACATGAACAAACTGTAATCTATTAGACAAATATGATTCAAACCACCGCAGCGCAGTGCCTTTAATACCTATGACATGCTCTAATCTCTGTAATAAAATTTTATGGTCAACAGTATCAAAAGCAGCACTGAGGTCCAACAGAACAAGCACAGAGATAAGTCCACTGTCCGAAGCCATAAGAAGATCATTTGTAACCTTCACTAATGCTGTTTCTGTACTATGATGAATTCTAAAACCTGACTGAAACTCTTCAAATAGACCATTCCTCTGCAGGTGATCAGTTAACTGTTTTACAACTACCCTCTCAAGAATCTTTGAGAGAAAAGGAAGGTTGGAAATTGGCCTATAATTAGCTAAGATAGCTGGGTCAAGTGATGGCTTTTTAAGTAATGGTTTAATTACTGCCACCTTAAAGGCCTGTGGTACATAACCAACTAACAAAGATAGATTGATCATATTTAAGATTGAAGCATTAAATAATGGTAGGACTTCCTTCAGCAGCCTGGCAGGAATGGGGTCCAATAAACATGCCGATGGTTTGGACGAAGCAACCAATGAAAATAACTCAGACAGAACAACCGGAGAGAAAGAGTCTAACCAAATACCGGCATCACTGAAAGCAGCCAAAGATAACGATACATCTTTGGGATGGTTATGAATAATTTTTCTCTAATAGTCAAAATTTTGTTAGCAAAGAAAGTCATGAAGTCATTACTAGTTAAAGTTAATGGAATACTCAGCTCAATAGAGCTCTGACTCTTTGTCAGCCTAGCTACAGTGCTGAAAAGAAACCTGAGGTTATTCTTATTTTCTTCAATTAGTGATGAGTAGAAAGATGTCCTAGCTTTACGGAGGGCTTTTTTATAGAGCAACAAACTCTTTTTCCAGGCTAAGTGAAGATCTTCTAAGTTAGTGAGACGCCATTTCCTCTCCAACTTACGGGTTATCTGCTTTAAGCTACGAGTTTGTGAGTTATACCACGGAGTCAGACACTTCTGATTTAAAGCTCTCTTTTTCAGAGGAGCTACAGCATCCAAAGTTGTCTTCAAAGAGGATGTAAAACTATTGACGAGATACTCTAACTCCCTTACAGAGTTTAGGTAGCTACTCTGCTCTGTGTTGGTATATGACATTAGAGAACATAACGAAGGAATCATATCCTTAAACCTAGTTACAGCGCTTTCTGAAAGACTTCTAGTGTAATGAAACTTATTCCCCACTGCAGGGTAGTCCATCAGGGTAAATGTAAATGTTATTAAAAAATGATCAGACAGAAGGGAGTTTTCAGGGAATACTGTTAAATCTTCTATTTCCATACCATAAGTCAGAACAAGATCTAAGATATGATTAAAGTGGTGGGTGGACTCATTTACTTTTTGAGCAAAGCCGATAGAGTCTAATAATAGATTAAATGCAGTGTTGAGGCTGTCATTCTCAGCATCTGTGTGGATATTAAAATCGCCCACTATAATTATCTTATCTGAGCTAAGCACTAAGTCAGACAAAAGGTCTGAAAATTCACAGAGAAACTCACAGTAACGACCAGGTGGACGATAGATAATAACAAATAAAACTGGTTTTTGGGACTTCCAATTTGGATGGACAAGACTAAGAGACAAGCTTTCAAATGAATTAAAGCTCTGTCTAGGTTTTTGATTAATTAATAAGCTGGAATGGAAGATTGCTGCTAATCCTCCGCCACGGCCCGTGCTACGAGCATTCTGACAGTTAGTGTGACTCGGGGGTGTTGACTCATTTAAACTAACATATTCATCCTGCTGTAACCAGGTTTCTGTTAGGCAGAATAAATCAATACGTTGATCAATTATTATATCATTTACCAACAGGGACTTAGAAGAGAGAAACCTAATGTTTAATAGACCACATTTAACTGTTTTAGTCTGTGGTGCAATTGAAGGTGCTATATTATTTTTTCTTTTTGAATTTTTATGCTTAAATAGATTTTTGCTGGTTATTGGTGGTCTGGGAGCAGGCACCGTCTCTACGGGGATGGGGTAATGAGGGGATGGCAGGGGGAGAGAAGCTGCAGAGAGGTGTATAAGACCACAGCTCTGCCTCCTGGTCCCAACGCTGGACAGTCACAGTTTGGAGGATCCAAGAAAATTGGCCAGATTTCTAGAAATGAGAACTGCTCCATCTAAAGTGGGATGGATGCCGTCTCTCCTAACAAGACCAGGTTTTCCCCAGAAGCTTTGCCAATTATCAATGAAGCCCACCTCATTTTTTGGACACCACTCAGACAGCCAGCAATTCAAGGAGAACATGCGGCTAAACATGTCACTCCCGGTCTGATTGGGGAGGGGCCCAGAGAAAACAACAGAGTCCGACATTGTTTTTGCAAAGTTACACACCGATTTAATGTTAATTTTAGTGACCTCCGATTGGCGTAACCGAGTGTCATTACTGCCGACGTGAATTACAATCTTACCAAATTTACGCTTAGCCTTAGCCAGCAATTTCAAATGTCCTTCGATGTCGCCTGCTCTGGCCCCCGGAAGACAATTGACAATGGTTGCTGGTGTCGCTAACTTCACATTTCTCAAAACAGAGTCGCCAATAACCAGAGTTTGATCCTCGGCGAGTGTATCGTCGAGTGGGGAAAAACGGTTAGAGATGTGAACGGGTTGACGGTGTACACGGGGCTTCTGTTTAGGGCTACGCTTCCTCCTCACAGTCACCCAGTCGGCCTGCTTTCCCGACTGCCCGGGATCTGCCAGGAGGGAACTAGCGGCGGCTAAGCTACCTTGGTCCGCACCGACTACAGGGGCCAGGCTAGCTGTAGAATTTTCCACGGTGCGGAGCCGAGTCTCCAATTCGCCCAGCCTGGCCTCCAAAGCTACGAATAAGCTGCACTTATTACAAGTACCGTTACTGCTAAAGGAGGCCGAGGAATAACTAAACATTTCACACCCAGAGCAGAAAAGTGCGGGAGAGACAGGAGAAGCCGCCATGCTAAATCGGCTAAGAGCTAGTAGCTACGCAACCTAGCGGATTCCTAAAAACACACAAGTGAATAATGTGTAAATAATTTAAAGGTGATTCAGCAGAAGGAGTGCCCCAATCAAGGCACCAAACAGGCCATGAAGCAGCACAGGCAACGCACGACAACAGCGCCAAAAGAGAAAAATAAAAAAAAATAAATAAATAAAAAACGAAAGCGTTAGCAAGCTAGTTAGCTTGCCAACGCTGATGAAAGTTAGCAGATAAAAGTGCTCCGTCGCGATGTTTCGACCGTTAGAGGTCTTCCTTAGGCGTTGGAGCACAGTAAAAAAGTAAAAAAAAAAGTAAAAAGGTAAAAAAGTAAAAAAGTCTTGAAAAAGACTGTTAATTCAAGTCCAAAGCAGCAGGTAGCAGTCTCAGTGTAAACAGTCCCAACTACAGAAACTCCTTTCAGGCCTTACGTTCGGCACAGAAACCAGACACAGCGTGGATACAAACAAGCCTCAATAACGCAACGCCAACGCCATGAGGGTGCAGGTTTTCTTTGCAGCCATCAGATGTACTAATGCTGATGTATTGTCCATGGAGATATCTGCTGTCATCTCATGTAGTCATAAAAGGAAATAAATGATAATATAAGCATGAACTATATAAAATCCTTGACATAATCCTCCCTGTTTATCGTTTATTTACATAAATTTGTCATGTCCAAAACACACTTCAATAGAAAATTTGTCCACTTTAACAACTTGTCTTATTACATTTTCAGCTAAAGCTTCATAGGCTAAGAGTGTGTTAACTTATCACGTCAACAGTTCAAGCTTAAACTGGAATTATGGGCTTTTCAATATCATCATAATTCTCAACACAGTCATTATAGTTTTCTCCACTAAGGTCTGACTGTTTCAATGCTTGATATTTTGGCATAGTTTGTTGGAAAGCCAGATTACATTGCACAAATATATTTGAAACCATTTTGTCAACCATTGTTTTGATACAAGAGATCACACAACACATGCAAAGTCCAATCAGAATTAGGACTACAATAACTGGTGTCATCATTTTCAGTAACAACTGCCACCATGGTCCTGAAGTCAACCAGGACCAGGGATCCCAGTGTGTAACAGTTACAGTGTCCTTGTGCATTACATCGCGTAACTTGGTCAGTTCTTGTAACGCATCTTGTACATCAACAGAATGTATTGAATCTGGAATAAAAGTACAACAAGTGGTGTTAAGCATCACACAGACTCCTCCTTGTGATCCAGTGAGTAAATCTAAAACCATGCGATTTTGCATCACCATGGTACGTAAGGCATCGATCTCTGTGTTTTGGGCTGTTACTATTTTCTCATACATTCATGAACAGACCCAGTCGATAATTCAGAGTTTCAATCATTAATGAATTTTTTACCACTCCTATCCAGGGGAACAGTGAATGTGCTATTTTATCTCCTACAGACCACAACTTTTGGTCCTCCGGTACATCCGAGCCCCACATGTGATCACGTTGCAACACATCTGGGTATATTGATCTCTTCCGTCTGGTGCTGCCATTCTTCTCTGTGGAGGTCCTTGGCTCTACCACATATGTATGGTCAGTCACCTGGGTAGGTGCACACACCCCACCCCATTTTGGTGGGAGACTCATGTACAGCCTGGAACCACAAAGCCAATAGATGTCATCATACACCGGAGTACCATTTATAGGTGGTAGCAAAAACTTACTAACATAAGCACACGATTCATCCGTTCCCCATGGACAGGAGCCTGTATGATTACATCCACGTCTAATGCGATGAAAATAAGTATCATTCTCAAAATATATTTTGGTTAGGCTTAAATCATTTGATAAAACCTAAGTTTGGGTACACAGACGTTTCCTAATTTTACCTACAGTTTTATTCCCTGTTCCGTAAAAGCAAATCGGGAATGGCTGTTGTGATGACAATTTAACGTGTGATGATATTTTTGCGTTTCCCTTCAGTCTAGTCAATGGAGCAGCACTTGGGCACGCTTGTACATCGTCTGTTGGAGTCCCTAACATAAAAGTGGTTGCATTGAAACAAGTGGTATTACGTCTTGTCAGATCAGCTGAGAACTGTTGTCCCTGAAATACAGTTTGATTATGCATCTGTATGATAAGACATTCTGTCAGCCTAGCGGAGTATGGTTTAGCCATCAGAGCTGGGTGTGTTGAGGATATAGGCATATGCGAACAACCTTTACAATTAGTAACATGTAATTCCATTGCCAATAAATGAACATATCTGTACCACGAATTAGTATGGTATATATGAGGGTGTCCATCTGTCTCATTCGCATTCTGAATAAACCTCTTCTGACGTTGCTTTCGTTGTTCTCTGGCTCGGTCCACAGTGAGCTTCAATTCTTGGGTCAACCACCAGGCCAGGAATCCGAGGAGCATGAAACACACTAAGGTCACAGCGCAACCGGCTGCCCTACCAACAGTCTGGCAACAGCGGCGCTGAGCACGCCGCTCCGGGGTCTGCTGTAGTTCAGTCATGATTGCTAGGATACAGTGTTGTTAACCAACCTCACCTAATAGTGCAAGGATCTCCCTGCTTCACTGGCGTTGAGACAATCTATTGCTAATTAAATAGACTCCCTTTGTAGCCAGACTTCCCCTTACACTGTGGAGGCAGCCAACACACGCTGTATCTTACAGTGACTTAGATGTATCCACGTTGATCTCTCTGCTATCTTTACTGCAGTTGGTGTTATTAACAGCACTTGGTATGGACCTTCCCAATGAGGACTGGACCAGTTCTTCCTCTTAATCACTCTGATGAACACCCAGTCTCCTGGTTGGACTACTGGAAGGCCGTCCTGTGGAAGATCAGAATTATTCAGCAGTAAATGTGTTTGAGTTGTCTCTTTCTGTGTTAATGTCTTTTTCATAAAATCTGCTAATGTTTGTTCCTCATCTGCTGTTTTAGTATGCATGTCAAAAATTGGTAGACGATATGGTCGTCCATAAAGTATCTCAAATGGTGTTAAACCTGATGGTGTTGGTGTTATTCTCATATACAATTTTCTAGGTCCAAACATTCAATCCAGGTTCGTTTTGTCTCTTCCATACATTTCCTTAATCTTGTTTTTATTGTGCCATTTGTCCTTTCCACTAATCCTGCACTTTGTGGGTGGTAAGCACAATGATGTTTTAACTTAATTTTCATGTGTTCTGCTACTCTTTGTACAACTTCATTTACAAAATGTGTTCCATTATCATTGTACAATGTCTCTGGTATTCCATAATACGGAATAATTGTCTTACACAGTGCTTTTGCTACTGTTAAAGCATCTGCTTTTTGTGATGGAACGATTTCTACCCATTTTGAAAAAGCATCAATTAATACTAGACAGTATTGATAAGGTCCACATCGATTTAGTTCAATAAAGTCCATATGAACAATTTGAAAAGGATACTGTGGTTTTGGGAATTGCCCTCTCCGGGGTCTTATATTTCCCTGTGGGTTGTGTTTCAATCAGGTAACACAGGCTTTACAAAAGTTTTTGAGTATAAATTAAATCCATAGGTAGTAAAGTGTTGGTCTACCATATGTACCATCCCCCCTGTCGACACATGTGTTGAGCCATGTGTTTCAAGTGCAGCTGCTTTGAATAAGCTTTTGGGTAGGATGGGTTTGTTATGTACACAATAAAGTCCTTTGGGGTTTGGGGTTGCCCCATTTTTCAACCACAGATTTCGTTCCTGTGTTGGTGCTTGTTTTTGCATATCCAGTAAAAGGCCAGAGTCTATTAATGGTTCATTGTCTGTCTGAGCTGTGTAAATAGAAGAAGTGCCATATCGACCAGCTGCTGCTTCTTTCGCTATTTTGTCTGCGAGACAGTTTCCTCTGGAGACAAAATCTGTGCCTCTGGTGTGGGCTGCGCATTTACATAATGCCAGGTGTGATGGTAATGTCACTGCTTCTAGCAAATTTTATTTTTACTTGTCCTGTATTTCTTAGCCGGATGGGGACTCGAACCCCTCCACCAAATGTGCCGACAGGACCGGAGACTCTAGCTCCCTCCCCCGCACTTTATTCCGGATGGGGACTCGAACCCCTCCGTCAAATGTGCCGGCAGGACCAGAGACTCTAACTCCCTACCCAGCACTTTATTGCTCAAGTTAACGTATTTTATCCTCACAGGCAGGCAGTAATTATGTTAATTTGTTGCACCTCTCATTTCGGAGGCGTCGTCAATCTACTACGGCGAGCGGAGGTGGACGTCTATGGTCACCGGCCCAATGGAGAATTCACTCCTCAGGACTTTCTTCAGTGCGCGCTGTCAGCGGTGCGTCTCCCGTCGTTAGCTCGAGAAGATCTGTCGATGCCCCACATTGGGCGCCAGGAAAAACCAGGGACGCCAGGAAAAACTGTTGGGTCTGCACCCTGTTTTAAAGAAATGAGAGGCACAGACACTGTAAAGAAACCAGTCAGAGAGATGCAAATATATTTTATGCTCTGCGCAGAGGAGGAGAGTAGGAGCGGGCAGTAGTAGCTTGTACGTGCTCAGCTCCAAAGCTCTCCTAAAATCTCCTCCTCTGGCTCGGCTTTTTATTTAGTTCACCAACATGAGAAAAAACAAACAAGGACAGTCAGGGAGAGGTTACACATGAGTCATGTCTGCATGGGGGAGACAGCAAAGCAAGGTAGCGGCTGGAACCTTCCATTCCTGCAACATGAGCCTTGTGGTTTGTCAAAAACAGGATAAGGCACTTATGCAAAATGAAAAATAGTTTGCTCAATCAAGAAGAATGCAGACAACAAGTCTTTCTTTTTAAAACCTCCTCTTCTCACAAAGAGGAAAAGTACATGTAGTCATAAAAGGAAATAAATGATAATATAAGCATGAACTATATAAAATCCTTGACAGAGGGAGAAGAGAGGAGCAGCAGCAAAACAGAACAGAACAGGCAGCCCACAAAAACTAAGATCTAACAGCACCAGAAGTGCAGTGGTGTCCGAATCCATTGTAAGCAGAAGATCATTAACCACTTTAGTGAGTGCCGTCTCTGTGGAATGATACTTTCTAAAAGCAGACTGCAGTGGCTCAGAAAGATTATTCTCAGTAAGGTGGTCCACAAATTGCTGTGAAACCACCTTTTCCAGAATTTTATAGCAGAATGATAGATTTGTTATTGGCCTATAGTTTTTCAATACACAAGGGTCAAGATTAGATTTCTTAAGTAATGGTTGAATCACTGCAGATTTGAAACATTTTGGAACAGATCCAGACGCTAATGACAGATTAATAATTTCCAGCACAACTGGCCAAAGAGTAGGCCACAGGTCCTTAAACAGTTTTTGCTGGTATCAGATCAAATAAGCAGGTTGTGCTTTTTGTAGATGGTACAAGTTTCATCAGTATACCTAGTGAGATACTATCAAGTTCTGTAAATCTAGGGAAAACTTCAGTGATGGCACCTACCTCAATAGCAGGGTGTAGTGGCTGGGTTAAGGAATGCTGGGATATGTTTAACCTAGTGTCATCTATTTTCTTCTCAAAGTAATCCAAGAAATCTTGTGCTGTAAAAGGAGAGTGACTTATAGGTGGTTGTCCATAAATAAGTGTTGCCACCGTGTCAAACAAGAGCTTTGAGTTATGCTTGTTTGTGCTGATCAAATCAGAGTAATAGGTTCGCTTTGTAGCCAGTAATGCATGCTTATAGTCTAAGATAGCATCACACCACGCAAGGTGGAATACTTCTAATTTTGAACTACACCATTTTCATTCTCGACTTCTAGCCTTATGCTTGAAATCACGCAAGTAGTCATTGAACCAAGGTGACTGTGGTTAGGGGGTGTGTGGTTTTAAGAAAGGTGCCGCAATCATGTTGAGTGTAGTTTTGAGCCCTGAAATTAAACTATCCGCAAGACTGTCTACTGATTGGGCATTTTCCAAACATGAAGCTAAGATATCAGGCAGTCTAGCTTTGAGTTCAGTTGTAGTTGAAGAGTTGATGCATTGTTGCAATGATAATTAAGGTGGTTGTTCGACTAAACATGGCAGTGAAACTGTAAACCTAATAAGTGAGTGATCAGAAACCATTGATTCAAGAAGCATGATGTCAATATATGTGACAGCAATGCCAAGTGTGAGAACCAAATCCAGGGTATTTCTACTAATGTGTGTTGAATCCTGAATGTATTGCTGGAATCCTAATGCATCCATAATTTCCATAAATGATTTGCAGAGGGGATCAGAGGGCTAAAGATAATTTTAAAATCCTGTCGTGTGAACCAGGCTTAACCTTACCAGCCCCCAGAGCAACGGCAGTAAGGAAAAACTCCCTCTGAGGAAGAAACCTCAAGCAGACCAGACTCAAAGGGGTGACCCTCTGCTTGGGCCATGCTACAAACATAAATTACAGAACAATTCCCGGACGAATATACAAGAAATGCTATTGGCGCACATGACAGGAGGATCGCCAACATGAATACAACTCCCATCTCTGGATGGAGCTGCACCTTAAACAGAGAGAAAAAACAGAATCAGGCATCAGAAAGACAAAAAAATACTGTATAATTTACCAGCATTAAACAACAAGAAAAACAGAGAAATACTAAGGTGATCGCTGGCCACTAGCCCTAAACTTCACTAAGAGACCCAGAATTTAGGTAAAGTTGAGGCCGCGGCCCGCTCCAATTACTAATAAATGAATTAAAAGAGTAAAAAGCGTAAAACAAAACTGTACCAGTATGCTAGCCATATGAAAGGGAAAATAAGTGCGTCTTAAGTCTGGACTTGAAAGTCTCCACAGAATCTAACTGTTGTATTGACGCAGGGAGATCATTCCACAGAACAGGGGCATGATAAGCGAAAGCTCTGTGACCCGCAGACTTCTTATTCACCTTAGGGACACAAAGTAGTCCTGCACCCTGAGAATGTAAAGCCCGGGCCGATACGTAAGGTTTAATTAGGTCAGCTAGGTAGGAAGGTGCCAGTCCATGAATAATTTTATAGGTTAGTAGCAGAACCTTAAAATCTGATCTCACTGGAACAGGAAGCCAGTGAAGGTGTTGGGAAAGTGTAGTGACACGGACCCACAACAGGGGGCGTAAATGAACGGACAATGGATGAGCCAAAAGTTTGTTGTGAAATGTGCACAACGAAATACAGACAATTGCAGATTTTGGAATGCAGTCAAATATACAAAGGTGACGTGCAGGCAGGCTCGAGGATAGAAGACGTCTGTCCAGAGAAGAGCCGGATCCCACACAATTTGCACTGCCAGCAGATCTGGAGTATACTGGCGCTGCCAAGTCCCAAGTCCCCAGGTGGCCACCGTCTCCAGCTGTCAGATCTGGTACTGCTGGCAGAAAGCAAAAACAGTTAAAGGTGAGTGTGTGTGTACACACCAAGTAAAACAGTCAGCAAACAGTCTCTGCTTTTTCTGGTGGGAAAAACACCTCCACCTCCGAAACAAGAACACAGTTTATGCAGAGTCTGAGTCACCACTTATCGGACTGAGGAGTGAGGAGTGAAAGACATCACTCCTCCACCATCCGCAAACCCAGCCTCCAGCTTCAAGTAGCGAGAATCAGGACACCTGCAAACAGTTCAGAAGAGATCCTGTGTGTTGGGCACCAAACACGGCTGAGAGTAATACCTAGAAGGTAAGACGATATCTCGGCAGCAAGGTGGAGATGCTGTCCAGCCTTTATGGGGTTGATGATGATGATGAGTGGCACCTGCCACTCCCGGCTGCTCCCTGGAGGCAGCTGCGCCCTCTCCTGCCTGAAGCCCGCACTTCAGGCAGGGTGCCCTCTGGTGGTGGGCCAGCAGTACCTCCCCTTCAGCGGCTCACACAACAGGATCCCCCCTCAACGGGCGCCTCCTGGCGCCCGACCCGGCTTGTCAGGGTGACGGTTGTAGAAATCGGCCAGGAGGGCCGGGTCCAGGATGAAGCTCCTCTTCACCCAGGAGCGTTCTTCAGGTCCATACCCCTCCCAGTCCACCAAGTACTGGAACCCCCGGCCCTTCCGATGGATGTCCAGGAGCCTGCGAACTGTCCATGCCTGGCTCCCCGTCGATGATCTGGGCAGGAGGCGGCGCCGGTCCGGGAGTACAGAGGGGTGAGGTGTGGTGTGGTTTGATGCTGGAGACGTGAAAAATTGGGTGGATCCGCAGTGAAGCTCCAGCTCCCAGCTTCACTGCGGCTGGACTGAGGACCTTGAGAATCTTGAACGGGCCAATGTATCTGTCCTTCAATTTAGGGGAGTCCACCTGTAGGGGATGTCCTTCGCTGACAGCCACACCTCCTGCCCGGGCTGGTATGCAGGGGCCGGGGAACGCTGGCCGTCTGCATGGGCTTTGGCCCTCGTCCGGGCCTTCAACAGGGCAGAACGGGCGGTGCGCCACACCCGACGGCATCTTTGTAGGTGGGCCTGGACCAAGGATGCACCGACTTCTCCCTCCACCATTGGAAACAATGGGGGCTGGTACCCCAGGCACACCTCAAACGGGGAGAGGCCGGTGGCAGAGGACACTTGGCTGTTATTAGCGTACGCGATCCAGGCCAGATGGTCACTCCAGGCCACCGGGTGCGTGGATGTCACACAGCGAAGGGCCTGTTCGAGCTCCTGGTTAGCCCGCTCTGCCTGTCCATTCATCTGTTGGTGATACCCTGACGAGAGGCTCACGGTGGCCCCCAGTTCTCTGCAGAAACTCCTCCAGACTTGAGAGGAGAACTGAGGACCACGATCCGAGACAATGTCAGTTGGTATCCCATGCAGACGGATGACATGGTGGACCAGGAGGTCTGCTGTCTCGTGGACTGTTGGGAGCTTCGGGAGGGCCACGAAGTGGGCCGCCTTGGAGAATCGGTCCACTATCGTGAGGATGGTCATCATGCCCTGGGACGGCGGGAGGCCCGTGACAAAGTCCAGGCCAATGTGTGACCAGGGGCGATGAGGCACTGGAAGCGGCTGAAGGAGTCCTTGAGTCTTTGAGTGGTCTGCCTTGCCCCGGGCGCAGGTGGTACAGGCCTGGACGTACTCCCGGATGTCAGTCTCCATGGACGCCCACCAGAAGCGCTGCCGGACCACTGCCACGATTCTTCGCACCCCTGGGTGTAAGGAGAGCTTGGAACTGTGACAGAAGTCCAGGACTGCAGCTCTGGCCTCTGGGGGGACGTACAGACAGTTCTTCAGGCCGGTCCCGGGCTCCATGCCAGGGCCTCCCGGACAGTCTTCTCCATGTCCCAGGTGAGGGTGGCCACGATAGTGGACTCAGGGATGATTGGTTCTGGTGGATCCAACAGCTCGGTTTTGACTTCCTCTTCGTGAACCCGGGACAAGGTGTCAGATCTTTGGTTCTTGGTCCCAGGGCGGTAGGTGATCCGGAAGTCAAAACGCCCGAAGAACAGTGACCAGCGGGCTTGCCTGGGGTTCAGCCGCTTGGCGGTCCTGATATACTCCAGGTTCCGATGGTCCGTGAAAACTGTAAATGGTAACGCGGCTCCCTCCAACAGATGTCTCCACTCCTCAAGAGCCTCTTTCATCGCAAGGAGTTCCCGATTGCCCACGTCATAGTTCCACTCTGCCGGGGTCAACCTGCGTGAAAAATAGGCACATGGGTGGAGAACCTTGTCGGACTCCCCCGCTCTGGCGAGACAGCATGGCTCCTTTCCCCTGAGTCCGAGGCATCCACTTCAACCACAAACTGGTGGCTAGGATCGGGCTGCACACAACTGGTGCAGTCGAAAACGAAGTTTTCAACTCCCTAAACGTTGCTTGCACCGATCCGACCAGGTGAAGGGGACTTAGAGGAGGTCAGGGCTGTCAGGGGACTAACCACCTGACTATAGCCCTTGATGAAACCCTCCTATAGAAATTTTGTAAAGCGAGGAACTGTTAGTTTCTACGGCTTTTGTCAGTTGGGGCCAATCTCTCACCGCCGCAACCTTGGCCGGATCAGGGGCGACGGAGTGGAGGAGATTATGAACCCCAGGAAGGACAAAGAGGTGTGGTGGAACTCGCACTTCTCGCCCTTCACAAACAGCCGGTTCTCCAACAACCGCCTGCAGGACCTGACGTACATGCTGGACATCGGTCTCAGGATCCAGGGAAAAGATGAGTATATCGTCCAGATATACGAAGACGAATCGGTGCAGGAAGTCCCGCAAGACGTCATTTACCAAAGCTTGGAATGTTGCGGGGGCGTTAGTGAGGCCGAACGGTATGACCAGGTACTCAAAGTGACCTAACGGGGTGTTAAATGCCGTCTTCCACTCGTCTCCCTTCCGGATCCGAACCAGATGATATGCATTCCTAAAATCGAGTTTGGTGAAGATTTGGGCTCCATGCAGGGGCATGAACACTGAATCTAACAGGTGCAAAGGGTATCGGTTGCGAACCGTAATCTCGTTCAGCCCTCTGTAATCAAAGCATGGACGGAGTCCGCCGTCTTTCTTGTCCACAAAAAGGAAACCAGCACCCATCGGGGAGGTGGAGTTCCGGATCAGACCGGCAGCTAATGAGTCCCGGATGTAGGTTTCCATTGATTCTCGCTCTGGACGTGAGAGATTGTACAGCCTGCTGGACAGGTACTCAACGCCCGGGATCAAATCAATGGCGCAATCATACGGACGGTGTGGGGGAAGAGTGAGTGCCAGATCTTTGCTGAAGACGTCAGCAAGATCGTGGTGCTCCTCAGGCACCGCCGTCAGATTGGGGGGAACTTTGACATCCTCATTAGCAGTCAAACCGGGGGTAACCGAGGATCCTAAACACTCCCGGTGGCATGTTTCGCTCCACTGAGCCACAACCACAGACGGCCAATCAATCTGGGGATTGTGTTTAATCATCCATGGGAAGCCCAAAATTACACGGGAGGTAGAAGGAGTCACATAAAACTCTATCTCCTCCCGATGATTCACAGACAGTACCAGAGTTACTGGTTGTGTCTTGTGAGTGGTTGTGTCTGTGCTTGCTCACAGGGGGTCGTTTTGACCGTTGGGGTTTTACATCATTATTGTATGGCCTTGCCTTACAATATAAAGCGCCTTGGGGCAACTGTTTGTTGTGATTTGGCGCTATATAAAAAAAAAATTGAATTGAATTGAATTAAAGGAAGAAGGGTGCCATCTAGTGCCCGCACCTTCAATGGTGAAGGGAGCGCCACTAGAGGGAGCCCTACCTCCCTTGCCCATCTGCTATCCAGCAGATTCCCTTCCGACCCCGTGTCCACCAGTGCTGGGGCTTGAAGGGTTAGATCCCCACTCAGGATCGTAACTGGGAGACGTGCAGATATGCGTGTGTCTCCCACGTGAATTTCTTGGCCCACCCTTAGCCCAGTTTCTAAGGGCGGGCGTTGGTGTTTAACCGCTTGGGGCAGTTTTTCTGCAGATGCTCACTCGAGCCGCAGATGAAACACTCCCCACGGGCCAGTCTCCTCTGTCTATTGGAAGCTCTCAATTTAGCCCTGCTCGTGTCCATAGCATCGTCAGCAGGGGGAGCTGTAACCACACGGAGCACTGAGGCTGTGGAGCGTGGGGAGGGCGGAACCTTTTCGGACCCGGAAGGGAGAGGGACGGCGCGTGCCCGGCCACGTCCTTCGTCTCGCTCCCGACGACGTTCTTCTAACCAACTGTCTAATCGTATAACCAGGTCGATGATCCCGTCTAAGTCCCGCGGCTCGTCCTTAGCCACCAGGTGCTCCTTTAGGACCGACGACAGTCCGTTTACGAAGGTGGCACGGAGTGCAGCAGCATTCCAGCTGGACCTCGCAGCCACGATGCGGAAGTCGACTGCATACTCGGCTGCACTCTGACGCCCCTGTCTCATAGACAGTAGCACTGTTGAAGCGGTCTCGCCTCTATTTGGATGATCAAAAACCTGTTTGAACTCCCTCACAAACCCAGTATACGTCGTTAGGAGCTGTGAATTCTGCTCCCAGAGCACCGTAGCCCAGGCGCATGCCTCACCTCGAAGCAAATTAATTACATAAGCCACCCGGCTGGAGTCTGACGCGTACATGACCGGACGCTGTGGAAAGACGAGCGAACACTGCATCCAGAAGTCTGCGCACGTTTCCACACAGCCTCCGTACGGTTCCGGGGGACTTATGTATGCTTCAGTGGACGGTGTTGGGGGGGGGGGGAGTTCGTTGAGCGACCATTGGAATGTCTATATTTGGCACCAGGACAGCAGGAGGAGGAGCTGCAGCCACGCCCTGTGTGCGCACTTCCACCTGTGCGGTGACAGCCTCCATCCTACGATTGAGTATGACGTTCTGCTCGGTCATTAAATCCAACCGAGCAGTGAAGGCGGTGAGGATTTGCTACAACTCACCTACCACGTCTCCTGCTGGCGCCCGTGCACCCTGCTCTTCCATTGGTTGTTCAACTGATGGTTGACGCCCTTCGGAATCCATGACGTTGGCCGAGATATCCTGTTGGGAAAGTGTAGTGACACGGACCCACAACAGGGGGCGTAAATGAACGGACAATGGATGAGCCAAAAGTTTAACACTTTACTGTTGTGAAATGTGCACAACGAAATACAGACAACTGCAGATTTTGGAATGCAGTCAAATATACAAAGGTGACGTGCGGGCAGGCTCGAGGATAGAAGACGTCTGTCCAGAGAAGAGCCGGATCCCACACGATTTCCACTGCCAGCGGATCTGGAGTATACTGGAGCCGCCAAGTCCCGAGTCCCCAGGTGGCCACCGTCTCCAGCTGTCAGATCTGGTACTGCTGGCAGGAAGCAAAAACAGTTAATGGTGAGTGTGTGTGTGTACACGCCCAGTAAAACAGTCAGCAAACAGTCTCTCCTTTTTCTGGTGGGAAAAACACCTCCACCTCCGAAACAAGAACACAGTTTATGCAGAGTCTGAGTCACTACTTATTGGAGTTCGGAGTGAGGAGTGAAAGACGTCGCTCCTCCACTATCCGCGAACCGAGCCTCCAGCTTCAAGTAGCAAGAATCAGGACACCTGCAAACAGTTCAGAAGAGATCACGTGCGTTGGGCACCAAACACGGCTGAGAGTAATACCAAGAAGGTAAGACAATATCTCGGCAGCGAGGTGGAGATGCTGTCTGGCCTTTACGGGGTTGATGATGATGATGAGTGGCACCTGCCACTCCCGGCTGCTCCCTGGAGGCGGCTGCGCCCTCTCGTGCCTGAAGCCCGCATTTCAGGCAGGGCGCCCTCTGGTGGTGGACCAGCAGTATCTCATCTTCAGCGGCCCACACAACAGAAGGGATGCCAAAACGGGTGTAATGTGGTTGAACTTTCTGCTTCATGTCAAAACTCTGGCTGCAGCATTTTGAACCAATTGGAGACCCCTAATGCTAGACTGCTGTAAACCAGAAAATAGAACATTGCAGTAGTCCAAACTAGAAGAGATAAATGCATGGATCAGGGTCTCAGCATCAGCCATAGACAGGATGGGACGAATCTTCGCTATATTTCGCAGGTGGAAGAAAGCAGTCCAAGTAATATTTCTAATGTGGAGGCCAAAGGACAATGAAGGATCAAAAATTATCCCAAGGTTCCTCACTTTGTCAGTGTGATGTATGACACACGAGCCGAGGCTGAGCGTTAACTGGTCAAATTGATGCAGATGTCTCACTGGACCAAGAACCATCATTTCAATCTTATCAGAGTTTAAAAGTAGGAAGTTTCTAGACTTCTCACTGCTGAAAGGCAATCTTCTAAGGATTTTAGGTGAACAAGATTACCAGCAGTTATCGGCATGTATAACTGAGTATCATCTGCATAGCAGTGAAAGGTAATCCCAAAACGCTGCAATATGTGCCCAAGGGGTACTATATAAAGGGAGAAAAGCAGGGGGCCTAAGACAGACCCCTGTGGAACCCCAAATTTCATGTCACTAAGGTTAGAGGTAGTGTTACTGTACAAAACACAGTGAGAACGACATGTCAAGTATGACGTCAGCCATGCAAGGGCACTTCCAGTAATCCCAAAATGATTTTCCAGCCTATCAAGTAGAATATGATGATGCACTGTATCAAATGCAGCACTGAGATCTAACAGCAACAGAACCGTAGTGGTGTCCGAATCCATTGTAAGCAGAAGATCATTCACCACTTTAGTGAGAGTCGTCACTGTGGAATGATATTTTCTAAAAGCAGACTGCAGTGGCTCAAAGAGATTATTCTCAGTAAGATAGTCTATGAACTGCCGTGACACCACTTTTTCCACAATTTTAGAAAAAAATGATAGATTTGATATCGGCCGATAGTTTGTCAATACACTAGGGTCAAGATTAGGTTTCTTAAGTAATGGTTTAATCAGTGCAGATTTGAAACATTTAGGAACAGATCCAGAAGTTAAAGATTAATAATTTCCAGCACAGTCGGCCCAAGAGTGGGCCACAGGTCCTTAAACAGTTTTGTTGGTATAGGATCAAATAAACAGGTTGTGCTTTTTGTTGACATTACGAGTTTTGTCAGCATGCCTAGTGAAATACTGTCAAATTCTAGGTAGATCTAGGTAGGTAATACCTCAGTAGTGGCGCCCACATCAATAGCAGGGTGTCATGGCTGGATTAAGGCATGCCGGGATATGTTTAACCTGATGTCTTCTATTTTCTTCCCAAAGTAATCCAGGAAATCTTGTGCTGTAAAAGGAGAGCGAACAACAGGTGGTTGTCCATGCAAAAGTGTTGCCACCGTGTCGAACAAGAACTTTGAGTTATGCTTGTTTTTGTTGATAATAATAATAGTAATAATTATTGCACACTTTCTGTAAATACTAGAAACTTCAACTTAAGGTTGTTGTTCCACTAAACACGGCAGCGAAACTGTAAACTTAATAAGTGAGTGATCAGACACCACTGATGTAAGAGGCATGATGTCAATATTCGTGACAGCAATACCACATGCGAGAACCAGATCCAGGGTATTTCCACTAATGCGCGTCAAATCCTGAATGCATTGCCGAAATCCTAGTGCATCCACAATTTCCATAAATGATTTGCAGAGGGGATCAGAAGGCTTATTTATATGAATGTTAAAGTCACCAATGATCAGAATGTTATCTACACTAGTTGACAAGTTAGAGATGAACGCAACAAATTCATCTAATAATTCAGAATATGGGCCAGGAGGCCTATATACAGTGACAAAATAATACGACTGATTTTTATTCTTCTGACCTTGGCAATGTGTAATATCCTGAGCAGAGCGGAGAATCAGATGCTCATATGAGTGATATTTGTAACCCCCAACAGCTAATAAGCTAAACCTAGATTTATAAATAAGAACAACACCCCCGCCTTGCTTTGCATCACGAGGGACGTGACTAAATGTATATGCTGGTGGGCAGGCCTCATTTAAGGGAAGGACAGCTGTAGGTTTAAGCCAGGTTTCACATAGCCCAATCATATCTAAGTGATGATCAATAATTAGATCATTGATCAACAATGATTTTGAGACCCAGTCTGAGGACCTCAGTGGAGTTGACAGTTGAACTGTTTGGGTTTAGGGGTGGTTGCAGAGTAGCATATATAAGATGCCTAGAAGTAGGTTTAGGTTTAAGACATTCCACGCGCGTTTTAGGTAGCAGACACGAAATCTTTGCTATTGCTGCAACAACCACTGGGCCATCGTCAATTTCAACATCATCCAGTATAGTAATGGGTATTAAGATTGGAAAGCATATCCCTCTATGATTTTTATGGACATGACTATAGAAGCAAGCCACAGTCTCAACTTGTTGAAATTCCCTCCCTGGCAAATAAACTGCACTATCACCATAGTGGATTTTCTGCACTAAATTCCCTGCTAAGCTAATGGATTCCACACCCACATTTGTCATAAGCCTTGCAGGGTCTCTAATCACCTGCTCCGTGGCCTGCTGTAGATTCCTAATGTTACCCTCCCTATAGAGTTCTATCTATGTTCTCAGACAGGATGGCAGTGCCTTCTCCAGTAGGGTGGAGGCCGTCCGGCATCAGCAAACCATGGCGGCCCCAGAACAAAGGCCAGTTATCAATAAAGCAAAAGCCTTGATGTCTACAAAACTGCGCCAGCCACCTATTTAACGATGTCAGCCTGCTAAATGCCTCATCAGTACCCCGGGAGGGAAGGGGACCAGAGACTATTAACTGATGCCGACACATCTTTCTGGCAAGGTCACAAGTCCTCTCTATGTCCATTTTTGTGACCTCTGAGTGCTTCATCCTGATATCATTGGTGCCAACGTGAATAACTATGTGACTCTATCTCATGTCATGTTCCTTCATTTGTCTTCCCTTCTGCAGTGTCAGCACCATAAGATGAGATGCAATGTCGGGAGCTCTGGCCCCAGGAATACATTTAACGTCAGCCGGCATCTGTAACCTGACTTTGCGGGTGATAGAATCCCCTATCACTAAAGTCCGGTGTTTCGGCCTGGAGACAGGAGTGGAAGTCACTTGTGGGCTCAGAGAATTCACATCTGGTAAATCCAAGGGGGAAAACTGATTCACATTTCACACTGGCGAGTATGATCGGGGTGCCACAACTGGGCACCAAGCCCTACAGGGCTTCCTCCGCCTAGCCACAGTCCGAAAACCATCCTGCACAGCCAGCGTTTCTAAGCTGATGCTAATGGGCTTGCTAGCCGGCCCAACACTAACCTCATCTGGAGTGCCCGTAACATCTAACTCCACTGCGCTAAGAAGCTGCTCTAACTTACGGACACGGCTCTCTAAGAGAGCCACCATATCTTCCAACATCACACAGGATTTACGGAGGGTGTGAAGTAGAATTAGTAGTGTACTTTGTGCACTGAGAAATTCAAGAATGTAGCCAAGCAAACACGAGCTAACCATCCATCCATCCATCGATTTTCTTCCGCAATATCCGGAGTTGGGTCGCGGGGGCTGCAGCTCAAGCAAAGCCACCCAGACACACCTCCCTGAGCTCCTCCGGGGGAACCCCAAGGCGTTCCCAAGCCAGCCGAGAAATGTAGTCCCTCCAGCGTGTCCTGGGTCTTCCCCGGGGCCTCCTCCCAATGGGACGTGCCCGGAACACCTCTCCAGCAATGCGTCCAGGGGGCATCCAGAAAAGATGCCCGAGCCACCTCAACTGACTCCTTTCGATGTGGAGGAGCAGCAGCTCGACTCTGAGCTCCTCCCGAGTGACCGAGCTCCTCACCCCATCTCTAAGGGAGCGCCCAGCCACCCTCCGGAGAAAACTCATCTCAGCCGCTTGTACTCGCGATCTCGTTCTTTCGGTCATGAGCCAAATCTCATGACCATAGGTGAGGATCGGAACGTAGATCGATCGGTAAGTTGAGAGCTTTGCCCCCCTACTCAGCTCTCTCTTCACCATGACGGTCTGATACAGCGACCGCATCACTGCAGATGCTGCACTGATCCGTCTATCGATCTCACGCTCCATTCGTCCCTTACTCGTGAACAAGACCCCGAGACACTTAAACTCCTCCACTTGAGGCAAGGACACTCCACCGACCTGAAGAGGGCAAAGCACCTTTTTCCGGTCGAGAACCATGGCCTCCGATTTGGAGGTGCTGATTTTCATCCCGGACGCTTCACACTCGACTGCAAACCGCCCCAGTGCAAGCTGAAGGTCCTGATTTGATGAAGCCAACAGAACCACGTCGTCCGCAAACAGCAGAGACGAGATTCTGTGGTTCCCAAACCAGACCCCCTCTACACCCTGGCTGTGCCTAGAAATTCTGCCATAAAAATAATGAACAGAACCAGTGACAAACGGCAGCCCTGGCGGAGGCCAACGTGCACTGGAAACAGGTTTGACTTACTACCGGCAATATGAACCAAGCTCCTGCTGCGGTTGTACAGGGACCGGATAGCCCTTAGCAAAGGACCCCGGACCCCATACTCCCGGAGCACACCCCACAGGGTGCCCCGAGGGACACGGTCGAACGCCTTCTCCAGATCCCCAAAATACATGTGGACTGGTTGGGCGAACTCCCATGAACCCTCGAGCACCCAATGGAGCGTAAAGAGCTGGTCTGTAACAGTGCTGGTGTAGAGCTGCTTCCGCCTCCTGAGGCGTTGGACGGTTTGCCAGAATCTCTTCGAGGCCGACCGATAGTCCTCCTCCATGGCCTGCCCGAACTCCTCCCAGACCTGAGTTTTTGCCTCTGCGACCACACGGGCTGCGGCATGCTTGGCCTGCCGGTACCTGTCAGCCGCCTCCGGGGTCCCACCTACCAACAAAAATAAGTCGGACTCCTTCTTCAGCTTGACAGTATCCCTTACTTCCGGCGTCCACCACCGGGTTCGAGGATTGCCGCCACGACAGGCACCAGAGACCTTGTGACCACAGCTACGAGTGGCCGCATCAACAATGGAGGTGGAGAACATGGTCCACTCGGACTCCATGTCTCCAACCTCCCCCGGGATCTGGGAGAAGCTCTCCCGGAGGTGGGAGTTGAAGACCTCGCTGACAGAGGGTTCCGCCAGTTGTTCCCAGCAGACCCTCACGATACGTTTGGGCCTGCCAGGTCTGACCAGTTTCCTCCACTCCCAGCGGATCCAACTCACCACCAGGTGGTGATCGGTCGACAGCTCTGCCCCTCTCTTCAGTTGAGTGTCCGAGACACGTGGCCGAAGGTCAGAAGATACGACTACAAAGTCGATCATCGACCTCCAGCTCAGGGTGTCCTGGTGCCATGTGCACTTATGGACACCCTTGTGCTCGAACATGGTGTTCATGATGGACAAACTGTGACTAGCACAGAAGTCCAACAACTGAACACCACTCGGGTTCAGATCGGGGAGGCCGTGCTTCCCGATCACCCCCCTCCAGGTCTCACTGTCGCCGCCCACGTGGGCGTTGAAATCCCCCAGGAGAACAATGGAGTCCCCAGTCGGAGGACTATCTAGTACCCCTCCCAGGGACTCCAAGAAGGTCGGGTACTCTGCACTGCCACTCGGCTCGTAGGTCAAGACAACGGTGAGAGACCTGTCCCCGACCCGAAGACATAGGGACGCGACCCTCTCGTTCACTGGAGTAAACTCTTTCAGGAAAGATGACTTTAAGCTTGCTTTCAGCTTGTTTTCATCTTGGAATATAATACGTGCCATGGAATTAATATACATGCTGTTGGATTAAACTGCACAGTTTTTGGTACCTTCCAGAAGTAAGTGAGGTCATACCGGACTTTTCCATTGCAAATGGGGAGGCCCACGGAATGAACTCGGTGGTGAAGACGATGGAATATGTCTAAGAATGATTCTAACATGACAAGTATGATCAAATGAAGTATTAATGTATTAAAATTAAGAGTTGATTAGAAAAAGTATTAGAAAAAGTATGTTACAAATAAGTGAAATGAATGATTATATGAGTTGTTTTTCATAAAGAGTGCAGAGTCAGAGAAAAAGAGGAAGTGAAGAAGATGTCGCAAGCAGGGCAAGAAAAGCTGATGTTAAACAACTGATCAAATGATTAAGATGTTGGTAAAAATTAAATTAATAATAAGGAATGAAAATGTTTGTATATGATCATATGAATTGTTTTTATGTGAAAGAGAGTTGTAATGAAATGATTGAATATGATTGATGTGATTTTGAAGAAATGATTTAAAAGAATGAATTCTCAGAAAAGCTAAAGTGTTAACAGAAAAGAGGAACTTGAGAAATAAGTTAAAGGTAGGGGCTGCGGGGATTTCCAGTAAAAGTAGAAGGAGAAGGGAGGAGGTTTTGAGTCAACAGCGTCCCCATGGTAACCAAGATCATCTGAGGACAACAAGAGTCAAGCACATATATAAACTGTGAAAGACCCCGAGATCCCCTGTGAGATCCCCTCTTGCTTGCCTCTACTGGTGGTTGGCTCTCACTGCGGTATTGTATCACTTCCTGTTCCGGAGCACAGCGGTGTTTTTCTGTATCTGTTAGCTGTTTAATCTGCGCTAGTTATCTAGTTATCTAGATTACGATTTGTTTCCCAGTGTAATCTTTACGTGCCTTAACTAAAGCACTCCTTCTGCTGAATCACCTCTAAATTATTTACACATTATTCACTTTGCGTGTTTTTAGGAATCCGCTAGCTTAGCGTAGCTACTAGCTCTTAGCCGATTTAGCATGGCGGCTGGGTGAATGTGAGGAGGAAGCGTAGCCCTAAACAGAAGCCCTGTGTACACCGCCAACCCGTTCACATCTCTAACCGTTTTTCTCCACTCGACGACACACCCGCCGAGGATCAAACTCTGGTTATTGGCGACTCTGTTTTGCGAAATGTGAAGTTAGCGACACCAGCAACCATAGTCAATTGTCTTCCGGGGGCCAGAGCAGGCGACATTGAAGGAAATTTGAAACTGCTGGCTAAGGTTAAGCGTAAATTTGGTAAGATTGTAATTCACGTCGGCAGTAATGACACCCGGTTACGCCAATCGGAGGTCACTAAAATTAACATTAAATCGGTGTGTAACTTTGCAAAAACAATGTCGGACTCTGTAGTTTTCTCTGGGCCCCTCCCCAATCAGACCGGGAGTGACATGTTTAGCCGCATGTTCTCCTTGAATTGCTGGCTGTCTGAGTGGTGTACAAAAAATGAGGTGGGCTTCATAGATAATTGGCAAAGCTTCTGGGGAAAACCTGGTCTTGTTAGGAGAGACGGCATCCATCCCACTTTGGATGGAGCAGCTCTCATTTCTAGAAATCTGGCCAATTTTCTTAAATCCTCCAAACCGTGACTATCCAGGGTTGGGACCAGGAAGCAGAGTTGTAGTCTTACACACCTCTCTGCAGCTTCTCTCCCCCTGCCATCCCCTCATTACCCCATCCCCGTAGAGACGGTGCCTGCCTCCCAGACTACCAATAACCAGCAAAAATCTATTTAAGCATAAAAATTCAAAAAGAAAAAATAATATAGCACCTTCAACTGCACCACAGACTAAAACAGTTAAATGTGGTCTATTAAACATTAGGTCTCTCTCTTCTAAGTCCCTGTTGGTAAATGATATAATAATTGATCAACATATTGATTTATTCTGCCTTACAGAAACCTGGTTACAGCAGGATGAATATGTTAGTTTAAATGAGTCAACACCCCCGAGTCACACTAACTGTCAGAATGCTCGTAGCACGGGCCGGAGCGGAGGATTAGCAGCAATCTTCCATTCCAGCTTATTAATTAATCAAAAACCCAGACAGAGCTTTAATTCATTTGAAAGCTTGACTCTTAGTCTTGTCCATCCAAATTGGAAGTCCCAAAAACCAGTTTTATTTGTTATTATCTATCGTCCACCTGGTCGTTACTGTGAGTTTCTCTGTGAATTTTCAGACCTTTTGTCTGACTTAGTGCTTAGCTCAGATAAGATAATTATAGTGGGCGATTTTAACATCCACACAGATGCTGAGAATGACAGCCTCAACACTGCATTTAATCTATTATTACACTCTATTGGCTTTGCTCAAAAAGTAAATGAGTCCACCCACCACTTTAATCATATCTTAGATCTTGTTCTGACTTATGGTATGGAAATAGAAGACTTAACAGTATTCCCTGAAAACTCCCTTCTGTCTGATCATTTCTTAATAACATTTACATTTACTCTGATGGACTACCCAGCAGTAGGGAATAAGTTTCATTACACTAGAAGTCTTTCAGAAAGCGCTGTAACTAGGTTTAAGGATATGATTCCTTCTTTATGTTCTCTAATGCCATATACCAACACAGTGCAGAGTAGCTACCTAAACTCTGTAAGTGAGATAGAGTATCTCGTCAATAGTTTTACATCCTCATTGAAGACAACTTTGGATGCTGTAGCTCCTCTAAAAAAGAGAGCTTTAAATCAGAAGTGCCTGACTCCGTGGTATAACTCACAAACTCATAGCTTAAAGCAGATAACCCGTAAGTTGGAGAGGAAATGGCATCTCACTAATTTAGAAGATCTTCACTTAGCCTGGAAAAAGAGTCTGTTGCTCTATAAAAAAGCCCTCCGTAAAGCTAGGACATCTTTCTACTCATCAGTAATTGAAGAAAATAAGAACAACCCCAGGTTTCTTTTCAGCACTGTAGCCAGGCTGACAAAGAGTCAGAGCTCTATTGAGCTGAGTATTCCATTAACTTTAACTAGTAATGACTTCATGACTTTCTTTGCTAACAAAATTTTAACTATTAGAGAAAAAAATTACTCATAACCATCCCAAAGACGTAAGCCCTACCATTATTTAATGCTTCGATCTTAAATATGATCAATCTATCTTTGTTAGTTGGCTATGTACCACAGGCTTTTAAGGTGGCAGTAATTAAACCATTACTTAAAAAGCCATCACTTGACCCAGCTATCTTAGCTAATTATAGGCCAATCTCCAACCTTCCTTTTCTCTCAAAAATTCTTGAAAGGGTAGTTGTAAAACAGCTAACTGATCATCTGCAGAGGAATGGTCTATTTGAAGAGTTTCAGTCAGGTTTTAGAATTCATCATAGTACAGAAACAGCATTAGTGAAGGTTACAAATGATCTTCTTATGGCCTCGGACAGTGGACTCATCTCTGTGCTTGTTCTGTTAGACCTCAGTGCTGCTTTTGATACTGTTGACCATAAAACTTTATTACAGAGATTAGAGCATGCCATAGGTATTAAAGGCACTGCGCTGCGGTGGTTTGAATCATATTTGTCTAATAGATTACAATTTGTTCATGTAAATGGGGAATGTTCTTCACAGACTAAAGTTAATTATGGAGTTCCACAAGGTTCTGTGCTAGGACCAATTTTATTCACTTTATACATGCTTCCCTTAGGCAGTATTATTAGACGGTATTGCTTAAATTTTCATTGTTACGCAGATGATACCCAGCTTTATCTATCCATGAAGCCAGAGGACACACACCAATTAGCTAAACTGCAGGATTGTCTTACAGACATAAAGACATGGATGACCTCTAATTTCCTGCTTTTAAACTCAGATAAAACTGAAGTTATTGTACTTGGCCCCACAAATCTTAGAAACATGGTGTCTAACCAGATCCTTACTCTGGATGGCATTACCCTGACCTCTAGTAATACTGTGAGAAATCTTGGAGTCATTTTTGATCAGGATATGTCATTCAAAGCGCATATTAAACAAATATGTAGGACTGCTTTTTTGCATTTACACAATATCTCTAAAATCAGAAAGGTCTTGTCTCAGAGTGATGCTGAAAAACTAATTCATGCATTTATTTCCTCTAGGCTGGACTATTGTAATTCATTATTATCAGGTTGTCCTAAAAGTTCCCTAAAAAGCTTTCAGTTAATTCAAAATGCTGCAGCTAGAGTACTGACGGGGACTAGAAGGAGAGAGCATATCTCACCCATATTGGCCTCTCTTCATTGGCTTCCTGTTAATTCTAGAATAGAATTTAAAATTCTTCTTCTTACTTATAAGGTTTTGAATAATCAGGTCCCATCTTATCTTAGGGACCTCGTAGTACCATATCACCCCAATAGAGCGCTTCGCTCTCAGACTGCAGGCTTACTTGTAGTTCCTAGGGTTTGTAAGAGTAGAATGGCAGGCAGAGCCTTCAGCTTTCAGGCTCCTCTCCTGTGGAACCAGCTCCCAATTCAGATCAGGGAGACAGACACCCTCTCTACTTTTAAGATTAGGCTTAAAACTTTCCTTTTTGCTAAAGCTTATAGTTAGGGCTGGATCAGGTGACCCTGAACCATCCCTTAGTTATGCTGCTATAGACGTAGACTGCTGGGGGGTTCCCATGATGCACTGTTTCTTTCTCTTTTTGCTCTGTATGCACCACTCTGCATTTAATCATTAGTGATCGATCTCTGCTCCCCTCCACAGCATGTCTTTTTCCTGGTTCTCTCCCTCAGCCCCAACCAGTCCCAGCAGAAGAATGCCCCTCCCTGAGCCTGGTTCTGCTGGAGGTTTCTTCCTGTTAAAAGGGAGTTTTTCCTTCCCACTGTAGCCAAGTGCTTGCTCACAGGGGGTCGTTTTGACCGTTGGGGTTTTACATAATTATTGTATGGCCTTGCCTTACAATATAAAGCGCCTTGGGGCAACTGTTTGTTGTGATTTGGCGCTATATAAAAAAATTGATTGATTGATTGATTGAAACACCAGAAAACGGTGTTATTCTTCCAGGGAGAGGTGCTGTTGACACTACTCCCCTGCTACGAGGAAATCACAAGACTTGACCATCTTGTGAGCATCAATTGGAATCGTGGAGTGAAAGGATTGGAGCCATAAAAGATCATTTGAGAGAGATTTCAACTCCTACTCAGGCCGTCCAGTCACGGAGTAGCAGAACAACGGAGAGTAACCACTGGCCTTAAGTCTGAGTGGGGAATGTTCAACAATTTCTCTCTCAAGGAACATCACCGCATACCAGAATGGATTAGATCAACTTTTGGTTGATTGAAGATGGAATAAATTGTTATGTGGATTAACTTCCTGAAGGATTACAACATCACACAAGGATCGTGGTCAGCTAACGATTAATAGCTGATGAAGAAGAAATCAAGTTCATTGAGCTGGGGACCCTAACCTCAAAAACCTCCTTCCCTCACTCCTAGAAAAAATTGTTAAGAAGTCAATCCAGTCCCAGTCAAAGTAAGATCAGTCAGAATTATTGAATTAAAAACAAAAATCTCTGCCAATCATTATTCTAATTATACTTGAATTACTGTTGTGAAATTATCACCATATAATCTATGTTGATTATGTTATTGGCACTTGCAAAACCTGCAATAAATTTCCAAGCATGCAGTTAAAGTGTTAAGGCTCGGACATTGGATTATTGATGCTTCTTAAGGTGTAAAAGTTAAAGTTTATTGGGTGTACAACATCAAAAGGCTCTAAAAGGTTAGTCTGGTTTTTAATGAAAATAACACATCCTGGGGACTCGCTGTACGAGTCACTAAATTTAAAATCTAGCAACATTCCAAGAGCCCTGATCCATAAGAGGAGAGCTGCCGTTAACGGGCGTGGCCGGTTCGTATCCTGGTTCCTGAGAAGGCTATTCGACCGGGGTGCGAGATCAGCTTCAGCGGGGTGGACGTCCGGATGGAGGCAGTGAGCAGCTAGACGAATCTCCTCGCCACCAGTTTGAACAGCCTTTGTGCAGCCCTGCCGGATAATACCCGTGGAGACACGAAGGTCGGACCCCAGAGACGGAGAGCTGGTTTTGTACACAAACACACTCATCGGAGGGTGAGCATGTGCCGTGTATCTAAAAAGTGGGATCTGACACGTGGCGCCCGAACAGGGACCTGACGAAGTGTAGTCGGGTCCGAGGAAGAATCCTGGCCAAAGGAGAGTCTTTGCCATTGGGTAGGTGGAAAGCCCCTGAGTAGATCACCAAAGGAGACAGTGTTGTGGAGAGTGTCGGCTGATGGCCTGTATAGGTCCAGTAACGGCTTGAAACATATCTGTCCTCCAGAGGTGTGAAAATTGGAGGCGACCACCAGAAGGACGAAGTAAAGACAACAGGAGTAAGTATCCCAGGGAGCTGGGATCAAGGACGAGAAGCAGACGTGTCACTGCTGGATCGTCTGGACTGGGACGAGAAGCAGACGGGGATAGCCTGCTGGATCGTCACAAAACGACGAGGAAGGGAAGCAGGCGAGGGAGCTTGCTGGATCGGATCGTCAACAAAGCAGGTATGAGAGTATACCGTGCAAAATGGTGATCTACAAGAGAGAATAGGATCATCAACCCGTGAGGTTCCTGAGGGGAGAAGCGGGAAAAGGAGCAGCTGATTTGGAGTTAACCTCTGGAATTAGTGCTGAATAGCCAAGTAGTCTGTCACTTATCCCTGACTCGAAGCGCTAAGACAGGCTTTAAGGGGCAGACGACTCGAGATGACAAGGACCATAGCTGAAGTCAAGGAGACGATAGTGGTGGAATCGACAATCTCAGCAACCGAGAGAATAAAGGGAGGACAATCATTACGAAACAGTAAGGTTAGTATTAAGTAGTAGTATAAGTAGTGAAAATATGGCTGAAGGAGAGCCAGGACCCGTAACAAACCCTGAATCCGAACATGAAGGGGGAAAAGAAGTGGATTTTCGGCCACACAGAGTGGTATTGTATGGACGAGGATATGATACTTGGGCAGAAACAGTTCAAAAATATGTCATAGATCAAAGTGTGGAAACTGATGAAGAATGTTTCAAAGAAGATATGGCAGGAACTATACACACATTAGGGATATATTATCCAGGTAAGCATAAGGAGGGGCAGATCCTGGCCCTTTTGGGAGCCCACCAGTCCCAAAGGACAAGATGGGGATCAGAGAGTGGCTTGAATGGTGGTGCAAACTTCTCGGAGAAGAGTGGAAAAGAGGACAAATCACCACCTTAATAAGTCCTGAGAAAAGTTATGACTCCGTAGTAAAAATGACAGCTGGGTTGTTGGAAGTAGAGGCGGTCCTGGTTGATGTTAAAGCAAAATCAGCGTCCGTATATGCTGAATTTAAGTCCATAGCAGAACGGCTAAAAAGGTTAGGAAGAATGCTTAAGGAACAATATCCTATAATGGAAGATATGAGTAGAAGTCAGATCCTCGATAATGAAGACGAGGGCAAGATAGACTCCCAGGCCGAATCCAAACAAAGTGATGAGGAACACAAGCCAGAGGGAAGTGGAGATGAATCGATATCCCCGGGAGGTCCTAATCCTGGGGGAAATGGTCAAGAATATAAACGCCCGGACCAGCTCCACACAAGCTTTGACCCAGTGTGGCCAAATTTGTCCTTGGGAAGTGTGAGAGGAACAACCTCAACAGTTAGAAAACAGACAGAACGCCTGGTTGAGCAGGATAAAAGACGAAGAAGTCTTCAGGGAGTGTCTGGACAGATATTCCATCAATCGCTGGAATGTGGGCCCAGAAGCTTGGGACAGCTTAAAGCTGAAGAATGTGTTGCCGGACCGAGTTACCATATTAAAGAGGAAGGGCGTTCGCAGGAGATCTTTAGAAAATCTAAAGCAAAAACCCACCATGTATATGCTGAATCTGACTACATGGAGGAATTGGACCCTATGCCCGAAGGAACCAAAAAAATGGTGACCCAAGATGGAAGACGGGCATATCATTATTTTGGCAGTCCTTGGGATATAGATGGAGATAGTCTCATTGTCTTCACAAATCCCAGACTGAAAATTGCCAACCGAAAATTCCGAGCAAAGCTCAAGGAGCGGGCAGGCAGAGCTTAAGAGTATAAAAGGGAGAGGTCTGGACAGAAAATCGATGGTGATAACAAGGGCACCACAAATGGCTTATCATGCACTCATACATGTGCCCTTTGAAAGCTACCCAGGGAGAGAAAATTCAATCGAATAGATGGAGGAAATGCTGAAAACTTTGGGAACAGCTATTGATTTGGCCAAAGAACGCCAGCATCGGCTTGTGGTGATATGTGTAGACGGATTACGATCTGGACATATGACATGGGAAGAGGCAGAAAAGGTTGCCATGGCAGCCGTGAGCCTACACATGCGTACTCCAGGAGTATGGGGATCAATGAGAGAAATTGTTGTGGTCACTAGCAATGAGCAGGAGCAAGATCGAGTGAGAAGGGCACTTGAAGCGGTGAACCTAGGACCAAATAGAGCAGGTCCAAGGAAGGGTGCAGTTGGAGCTAGTGGAGTGGCAACTAGTCCCCCGCTAGTGATGCAGTCCATCCCCACGGCGACAAGTGATAAAAGATCAGTACATGCTGTGGGAGTGCAGCAATTAAGGATTAAAACCCCACGACCAACATTAAAACGAGTTACAAGTGGGCTCCAGACTATCATACACCCCACAAGCTCCCAATCTCGGATGAGAGAGCCTTTCCAGGCTCCTCCACCGGACAATGGAGAAGAGGATCCTATATTCATTCCTCTACCTGTCGGAAATACCGAAGCAACCGGGTCACCCCGAAGGTTAAAACAAAACAGGGACCCACAACCACAAGACCCACGTCCTTCCCATGAATCTGATATAGATGAGGACCAGGAAAGAGAGTCTGAAGAGGAGATCAATCCACAAGACTCAGAAGAGGATGAACCGCTATCTGTGGTAGGGGAAAGAGAAGTCTCACGCCCAGAACTACGAACTGGACGCTACAGAGGATGAAAGAAAGAAGTTGGGGTGTATAATGTGCGTGTAGCGTCAGAGAGAATTGCAAGAGATGTCAGGGTCAACCCAGTGGAGACCCGAGATAAGCGACAAACCTATGCTCCAGAAGTTGGACAAACTGGGTATGACATCCCAGAAGAGTGGATTGAGCGACAAGATGAAAAGAAAACTCTCGAGGTAACAGCAGCTGTTGGAGAGTGGGCTAATATACTAATGTGGCCTTTCTATCCTACACTGACTGCCTGTAAAGAGGTAACAAATAACTTCAGAGTCGCCTATTTAGGCGTTGCCCATGATGTGATGTTGAGAAAACTAAAAACAGCAGCTTTACACTGGTCACGGCAAGTGTTGAGAGAAATTAATGAAGAAAATCTGGATGATGAGGGGGAAACAATTCCACCATTGTCAGGATTACAAGCGAGCCTCCCAAATCAGGGCTTTCCTGCTGGATCTAGAGAGCAAAGTCTGCCAGCAATTCAAGTTGAAATCCAAGCACACGGCAGGGAATTCCGGGAATTCAAGAAATTAAAGATGCAGGTGAGAGAGAAAGAACCAAATGAAGACCTAAAGGACTATTTGAAAGAAGTGTGGCCCCTTATTGACAGAGCTTCTAACAGTGAAGAGGGTAAATCTATGTGGCTTGCCCAAGTTACCAGTCAACCCATCAGTCGGGGTGAACCAGCACGAAACCATTATGCCAGGTTAGTGTTGGAAGATCCCAATGATGAAGATTCCCATATTGCTCGAGCTAAAGCTGGACTAGACAAAGGTCAAACATTAGTTCAAGTGTGGCATGGGCTAAAACAGACGATTTTGCCACAACGCTATGTTAGGGCACTGAGAGAAGTCACTAAGGGAAGAAGAGGGGAGATAACTTTTGTGAAAATGCCCATAGACGGCACTACAGTCCCACAAATGGACGCGGTGGCGAGGAGCTGGGATCTGGAGCAGCAGTTCTATGAGGAAAAGAGAAAGAAGGAGAGCACACCGAGATCAGGACAAAAACCGGTGGGAGTGGAGAAAAGAAATTCAGTGCCCAAACCACCACTTCCTCAGCCGCATCAAACACCACAGAGGAATAATCAAAGGCCTCCAGTTGGACAATGGAGCTCTCGGCTGAGAGGTCCACCACCTCCACCACCACAGTCACGACCTACACCTGCACCTTGTAGTGGTGGCTATCTCCCTAAAGAGGAGTATGACAAATTAACTCCAGAACAAAGGAAAGCCCTCCAGGAAGTCCGCCAAGCCTCACCGGTGGCTGGAGGGCAGAAGAAGTAATGGCTTCGGAGGCGCGGGTCACGCTAGACCATGCCTACTGGGGGGGGGACAATATCTACACTGATGTGGATGGAGAAGCGTACCTGGTGGACACGGGAGCAGAGGTGTCCATGACCCGCAGAAGCCTCGAGACCAAAGGATACCTACTGATCCAGTATGCAAATGCGGCAACGGAGAAAAGACCATTTGGAATATGGAAAGGGGTAGTTTGGATAAAAGGTCCCTTTAATTTGATAACAGTCAAGGATTTGAGAGAATTGCATCGGCCCAAAAGGCTTCGAACTCTAATAAGACGACGAGTGAAAAAATTACAGGCAAGAGTTGTACGTATGGATATGACTCCAATTGGAAAGAGTCCGGTAAGCTGGTACAAAGAAGTGGATGTACCAGCTGTCACAGAAGAAAAGATTGAAGAAAGTGATTTCTCTGAAGCAGGGAAAGAAAAATTGAGGGAAATTATCTCCGAAGCTAAAGTAGCACAATTTAAAAATGATTGTGGAGATTTGGGGGCTAAATACATTCATGTCATCGAAGGAGGAGTACATCCACCGGTGCGACAATATCCCTTGAACCCTGGAGCGGTTGAGGAAATGGATAAAATAGTAAAAGAATTGGAAGCTTTGGGGATCATTCGAGTGGAATTGAATCCGATTACTAACAGCCCCATCCAAGCAGTTAAGAAGCCAGAGTCGGCAGGAGGAGGCTGGAGACCAGTAATCAACTTCAAGGCTCTCAATCGATGAACAATAGCCAATAGAGCGAGTTTGATAAATCCCCAAGGAGCACTGAAAACGCTCCAAATTAAGAGATACAAATCATGCATTGATCTGGCAAATGGATTATTTTCCCTGCGATTAGCAAAACAGTCACAAGGGAAAACAGCATTCACACATAAAGGGAAAAGTTATGTGTGGCAGCGACTCCCGCAGGGATACAGAAATTCACCAAATGTGTTCCAAGCAGCAGTAATGGAAATATTAAAAGATCTGGGAGTAACAGTCTACATCGATGATGTGTTTATCGCAGATGATGATGAAAATGAACACCTAATGCGGCTGCAAAAGGTGATTCAGAAGCTCACAGAAGCTGGATTAAAACTCAACCTGAAGAAATGTCAGTTTGGACAATTCAAGGTTAACTATTTGGGATTCCAGGTATCGTCAGACCTGGGACTCTCAGAAGTATACCGACAAAAATTGAGTCAGATTAAACCACCGCAATCTGAGAATGACCTACAGAAAATATTGGGATTTTGTAACTATGTGAGAGATCACGTTTCACACTATCAGAGATACGCAAAGCCCCTTTATACTTGTCTCAAGAAGAAACCTAATGGACAAGAGCAAAAGCAATGGATTTGGACAGCTACAGATCAGGATTGCTTGGAAAAGCTAAAGACAGCCATTCAAGACGCAGTTAGGCTGGAACCGCGTAGTTTGACTACTCGTCTGCTAGCCGAAATAAGCTGTGAAGAAGAGGATTCCGAGAAACCAAGTCTGCCGAGTCCTCAAAGACTGTGAAGTATGTGGTCGATACAATGCAGGACGACGAGGACAAAGGGTGGATGGTTTCACCATAAAGAGTACTGTTCCATGGGGATCAGTATGCATGGATGTTGCCGGGCCCATGGGGGTGACCGGTAAGAAAGGAGAAAAGTATCTGTTGGTGCTTGTGGACTCTATGTCGGGCTATGTGACTGTTAAGCCTGTAAGGAAAGCCAACGGCAGCAGTGTGATCAGCATGTTGGATCAAGTGTGTTCAAATCTGGGGATACCTAGGGAGCTGAGAACGGACAATGGGACACATTTCCGTAATGCTCAGGTCGACCAGTGGTGCCAGAGAAATGGAGTAATGAGAATTTACTCGCCCGCATACACTCCTCAAGCAAATGGAGTTGTGGAAAGGGCTATTGGACTGGTGAAAAACTGGACCTGGAAAAATGCTAACACAAGGGAATGGAGTACTAAGGCCCTGGAAATTGGACAGGCCCTGAATGACCGCCATCGTGCCGGCAGGCCCACCCCTTCGCAAGAACTGAACCAACGCCCATTTTCGACACCGGAAGTGGGACGGAGTAAGACTAAAAGGGACAGAGAACCAGAACGGGCAGAAGGTGTGGGTGAGAGCTCGAGATCACCTAACCAACACTGCTGTTAAACCTAAGTATGAGACCACAGATACAGTAGTGAAGATACTGGACAGTAACACAGTAGAGTTGAAGAAGAAGGGAATCCAAGGAGTGGAGCAGCTGAAGCCAACTCCTAACTAGACAAAACCAGGAGCTAAACATGGCCAAAAACACCCAAGATCTTCCACCCTTCGTCAGAATGGCCACTGTCAATGGGGTGGTTGCCTTAAGAAGAACAAAAAATGACCTCTGGGCAGGCAGAGCCCTGAAGAAACTATATCATGCAAAGAAAGGATTTTTATCTCATGAAAAGGAGTTATTACAATGGAAAAAAGTTGAGAATCACTGTGTGATTTGCCGCGAAGAAGTACCGCTGACGGTCCAATGGTCGGGACCTGTGGTTAGAAAAACCCCAATTCCAAGTGGGGCAAAACATGAGTTCAAGCAAATACTTCACAAGCCGGTGAAGGTTTTGGATGCACTTGTATGTGGGTTATGCCGACTAACCCAGTTGCCAAGAATGGTCTTTTACACCCAGTGGGATATACGAGGAGACGATGTGGACATGCAGGTGTGTTCATGCTATTGGAATGGATATGCGATCAAGTATTGCCTGGTGTGTAAAGCAAGAACTCATATGGGAAGACTACTGCATGTGGCAAGAGCAGAAGGCTGGCAAGTGAGAAGGTTTTTGGACCCCCTGAGGACCTTTCACACCGATGAAGCCTGTTGGGCTAATCCTGCAGCAACAGTTGCATTTCATCAAGCAGAAGGGAATCAAGGCAGCGGTGACGTGAGTCCAACGGCACCAAGTGTCTATTTGATGTTGGAAACAACTAGAGCAGGAGGAAGTGACCAAGCTGCAGGAGGTGGTGAGCGAAAGCCGTCTTTGTTGCATGAAGCTATACATCAAAGTTGGTCCCATGGTCCAGAGTATGGGCAAACTTATGACCCTCCAATAGACACAGTGCAAATTCCACTGGTGTTCAGAGTGTATAGAGATCCGGAGCGACCCGGATATACAGACATGATGGGAGGACTGACCGATGATCAACAGCAAAAATCCCAAGAAGAAGGATGGATTGGCCCTTGGGAATTGACAACTTGGGCCAAATTGATAGAAGAAGTTCTAAAAAATCCAGAAGTTCTACTGGAAGATGCAGAAGAGGTGCCACAAGAAAAAGGGGGCAGAGAAACCCTCATGCATTATTTTACCACTGGACTAGACGCCTGGGGAAATAAAGCAGCAAAACCGAAGAAGTCAGCCGAGTACCACGTGACACCTGAAGAATGGGTGAGAAAGAGGAGGATACAATCTTTGGGGGGAGTGGCTAGCAGAGCGGACACTCCTAGTAGGCCGGACCAAACAATTAAGGTGCGGCTCACAGTGCTGATGGTGTTGGTCCCCTATGTGGGGGTTTACTCTGTCGGAGCACATGTTGACCTCCTGGATGAACAGCAGCAGTCGTTACACCAACCGACTCAACGTGAGGAAAAATCAAGAAAGTCTCAGAGTCGCTGGATGTTTCCCTCCATTTTCCACGGGATAAGGAAGAAGTAAAAAGAAGCGGCTGTTTGCAAAATGTCCCATTATTAATAATCGAGGAAGACTTGGACCCTACATACAATGTGGCCTTGGTGCTGAGAAACTATACTTAAATTGGCCAGAAAAAGATTTTGATGAAGAAGATTGGGAACTAGCATCTAATGGATATTATGTCTCAAATTATGAATATAAAAGAGATGCCGACTTAACAGAGACAACAGGACAAAGATTACTTGCTGAACGAGTGCTTAGCGAGGAAAGTCTGCGGCATTGGTACATAATAGGATGCCGAAGAATACCCCAATTGGTTCCAAGATGTCCAGACACCTACCCTTGGATATTAAATGTGGTTTACCTACAACTCAAAGACCTGAGATTCACATTGAGATGGGGGATTAATTACGTTAAGCCACTCCAAGGAGTCTATGTTGAAATATACCTTAACCAGTGCTTGATCTGGACGACAAGCCCCAATATGCGACGTCAATTGAACAGACGACTGCAAGACCCAAGATATCACGTTTTAGATAACCAGACATTAAATTTGAGAGTTATCGATCAACCCCGGGCCTGTATGAGCTGCCTACCCCCAACCATACCAACAATTTTTGTAAATCAAGACTTCTTCTACTTGTACAAAAGAGGAGTCTGGAACTGTTGTCAAGCAAGGAAGATTCAGCTTCAAATTGAGCCCAAGGATCAAGAAGAAAAGCCTATAGTTCCCCTTTATCTAGCCTTATCACAAACCAGGTATTCTGGAAACCAGTTTTGGCAGCATTGGCAAGATCTATGGAACTATGTACCCCCACATCAGGTACAGAGGATCCCTGAGGGACCCCTCTCTAAACCTGACAGAATAATTGTTACGATGTGGAAGTGGGTGTGGAAAGGAATGGATTCAGAACTTAAGCACCCATCTCCCATCTACACTCATCTCTTTAAGAGACAACAACTATTCCCTATGGTGGTGCATCTTGGCAGAAAGAGAAGGAGACCGATGGCGGAGTGACAACTCACTCTGAATCATGCTGCGGACCTTCAAACTAGATGAAAATAATGTAAATAGTCTACGATCCGGGCCTGGAGGACTTACACCATACTTGGAATTACCCTACAAGAAAATATGTTTAAACTGGCCACAAAAGGATTACAAAGAAAAAGGATGGTTGCTGGGAACAGGAGGATATTTTGTAGATAATGATTCATATAAAAGGACTGCTGACTTTGCAGAGCCTGGAATATACACTCCTCTGGAAGCTATCGTGAACAAAGTTGGACAACACTGGAATTGCCCTGGGGTCGGATGGAAGTTTTGCCCAATTCCCCGGTGTCCAGACTCATATCCCTGCATCTTGAATGTAGTGCATGTACAGAAAAGGGGCTACAGGTTTAAAATAAGGTGGGGACCTAATTATGTTGATCCATTACATTGAATGTATGTGGATATTTGGCTTGGATCTTTCCAGATCTGGACCAGTAGTCCCTATATGTTTAAAAGACTTCAACTACAAGAGGCACGTTCAACTTTTTATTTGATTGAGAACCAAACTTTGCCAATATGCACGACAGTACAGCACCTTGACATCGAGAAAGGCGGAAGTCTCCCACCTATTAGAAGTGGATGGTGAACCAGAGTACTAGTGGGGCTTTGGCAACCCCCAAAGGCTATACTGATACGACTTAGCATAAAGTCGGGAAGAGGACTATTCCGGAGATCGACTCCTCTGTACTCTGTGATGGCGCAGTATGTCTACAGTGGAACGGCATATTGGGACGCCTATGAGGATATCTTGCACCTACGTAGAGAATTGAATCCTGCATCTTCACAGTGTTTCTACACACCCCAGGGACCACCGCCTGAAATGAAGGAGGTGACAGTCGTCACTTGGAAATGGGCGTGGCGAGGACTAGATATTAGACTCCCATGGCCATCTCCCTTGTTAGTCACCCTTCTTTAGCAACGAGCATCAAGCGTCTCTGTTGGGAGCACGCGACAAACAACAGCACCTAAGATCATCTATCTCCGAGATGGAAGAACCACGGGAAGGCAGCGTGATCACCACGCAACCTCAAAGAATCAACGAAAGACCAAGAGAAGAGGAGCTTGGCATAGAAATGCCACTGCTGCAACGACCCCAAAAGCTGGAGCCGCTGCCACCAGTACCAAGTGAATTCTACTACGAAAATGTTGGAAGAAAGCAGCAGCAACAAAGCCAGCCGTGGAACAAAAAGTGCCTCCAGTGTTGGAGTTGGATGGCCAGACTTACAGCATTATTAGTCGGCATTGCTGTACTTCTAGCTATCCTGTACCACTATGGTAGTACGCCCTGGACCTTAACCCACATCAGGGTCCAGTACGCAACAACTAAAACTTTCCAACAGACATGTTGGGGAGTTGAATCAAGAAACATCTACATGATATGGGACCAGAATTCTACAGAGAAATGGGCAAAGATGAAGAACCTAACCCAGCAGATGCTAAAGAATAAGTGGCTGCAATACTTGAACGACAGTGGGGAATTTCCAACCGTCACCACCAATTACAACCTGACCACCGGAGCAGACATCCTTCAAAACCTACAAGTGAGGGATCAAGAGATTATCATGGCAACCATCTTACGGTTATAACAAAGAGAGCGAAGAGAAGTAGGCTGTACTTGGATAAGACCTGAACCTGACGAGCCAGCCTGGTATTGCTCATGGGGATGCAGAGTACTGCTGGGCTATCGAGCAGGATATTGGGAGAAAGAAGCTGTTTTTCCAGCATCACCAAGACATGATGTTTGCAGAATGATAATGCCTACCTGGAAACATTGGGGTAATTATAACCTCACCTGTGACAGCACCCGCAGCAGAGTGCCGAAAGTGGATACTACATCTACAATAGTCCCTCCGTTGAACAACGCTACCGGCATGGGAGCAGGGATACCATATTCCAAACCAACCGCCATCTCACCAGCAGCATCGGTGGGGTCCACAAAGATATCACCAACACAGGGAAAAACCAAACCACTCCCTACATCGCCAACACAAGATACCCAGCAAGTATTAGAACCAAAAGTCAAAAGTATCGATAACGTGGCTAAAAAAAGATGGAAGAAGATTCATGATTATTGTGTAAAAGAAAAAGTAGCAAAATTAGATAGATGTTATTGGAATCGACCTATTGGATGTAAATCTCAAAATTACATGGTCATCGATTTGATAAATAGGATTACTTGGAAACAGAAACAGGAGGCAAAACATGATGAATGGCTTAACGACACTTTTCCGTGGGTCTGGAGTGTTCCACTGATACATTTTGAGGGGAATTTTCCGAAGGGATGCACGTGGACTGGACATAGTTTGCGGGGTCCACATAAAGCAAAATTCTATGTGCAAAAACTACCAAAGCCTGATGAGCTAAGGTCAGTACCTCAGGAAGATTTTAGCAAAATTGATCAATGCGTGGCGAATAAAATCTATGGAAGCTTACATGAGACAGAATACCATAATAATTTGGCTGAAGGTTCTGGTAAATCCCCCCAATGTCCAATAGACCAAATTAAGACAGGGAATTGGCTAAGATGGGTATATAACTGTACACAGTTGTTACAGATTCCAACCATTAAGGGGACCCTTCAAGCATAGCAGGAAGGAGTTAGACGTAGTAAGGATGTCACCTGGTGGGGAATGGAGAAATATGGAGTTGAAGATTGGGTATTCCCCTGTTTGGATCAAAGTAATAATTATTGGGTTAAATATCAATACATCGCCACGGTCTACTCCAGAGACAGAGCTACTTGGTCCAGTGTACTCTGGAGACCAAACCCTTATGTTACGCCACGGCCCTGGAAAATGATTTGTAATAGATGTAATACCACATGCACAATGAGCCTTGCCCGCCAAAATTGTAGAAATGTTCCTGGCTGGGAAGAATATTGTGATGCTTACTATGACGGCGAGTATGACACTTACGGCCATCAAACAGTTTGGGAGAAGAACAGTGCTGGCGCATGGATAAGAGCTTTTCCACCCAACGTTGGAAGCAGGTCCTAGGCCACATAGTGCCATTTGTTGGTGATGCTTTGATAATGCTTGAGGAAGGATACGCCTTCAAGAAAAGTCTATGTGAAGGACGAGAAATTGTCAGTTACGAATGGTTGGGACCCAATCAGATTTACAATAATGGTACGTGTGAATCGCCTGCAGAACATTGGTTGAGCTGTGGAAAAGGAAGAGGTCAGCATGAATGTTCTTGGTGGGAAAGAACGCAAATAATAGCTGGAGGAATCATCACCGCTTTCACTGCAGAGACCGGAGAGGTCATTAAAGAAGGTCTTGAAGTGGTGACTGGTTGGATTGGACATTTGTTTGGATATCTTTGGCCCTATCTGTTAATCATAATAGGACTTATTATTGCTGCAGTGATTGGATATGTTTTGTTAAAAGGAAGTTTCGCAGCCGCCCTGCGCTTGTGTGGGAGGAGCACACAACGCAGTGATATGGAGCCCCTCCTCCGTTAGGGGATGAGCGATGAAGCCTACAAAGCCCAACGCCGAGACACGCCCTGTTCATTCTGACTTGGGGGAGTGAAGGAAGAAGAAGCATCTACATAACAGCGTACAAACTTAAGGAGATAAGTAAAAAGAATAAGACAGCACAATGTCCAACAATACTGGCGGCGTAAATGACACCATCTTCAAAGTGAGTAGAGTGGAGTTTATTTCACTACTGTTAATATGGCTGCTATACTGCTGTGTCTGCCGTTGGGACTTACAACAACCACTGCGAATAGTAACGCTACTACATGGATGTGTCAGATTGGCAATCATCAATCTGCACTACGGTCAGAGTGACTTAGGGTTGTCTTTATTCATCACTCACGTCCTCGGTCGCTTTACTCTCCAGTTTGACTGTTGGGGAATATGGCAGTACACATCAATTACAATTTGGATGGTGATAGATATGACAGCAATCTTTTACGCCCCGGCAGTGATAGCTGACATTCAATCAATCAATCAACTTTTTTCTTATATAGCGCCAAATCACAACAAACAGTTGCCCCAAGGCGCTCCATATTGTAAGGCAAGGCCATACAATAATTATGAAAAACCCCAACGGTCAAAACGACCCCCTATGAGCAAGCACTTGGCCACAGTGGGAAGGAAAAACTCCCTTTTAACAGGAAGAAACCTCCAGCAGAACCAGGCTCAGGGAGGGGCAGTCTTCTGCTGAGACTGGTTGGGGCTGAGGGAAAGAACCAGGAAAAAGACATGCCGAGAAGGGGGGCAGAGATCGATCACTAATGATTAAATGCAGAGTGATGCATACGGAGCAAAAAGAGAAAGAAACAGTGCATCATGGGAACCCCCCCACAGTCTACGTCTAAAGCAGCATAACCAAGGGATGGTCCAGGGTCACCCGATCCAGCCCTAACTATAAGCCTTAGCGAAAAGGAAAGTTTTAAGCCTAATCTTAAAAGTAGAGAGGGTATCTGTCTCCCTGATCTGAATTGGGAGCTGGTTCCACAGGAGAGGAGCCTGAAAGCTGAAGGCTCTGCCTCCCATTCTACTCTTACAAACCCTAGGAACTACAAGTAAGCCCGCAGTCTGAGAGCGTAGCGCTCTAATGGGGTAATATGGTACTACGAGGTCCCTAAGATAAGATGGGACCTGATTACTCAAAACCTTATAAGTAAGAAGAAGAATTTTAAATTCTATTCTAGAATTAACAGGAAGCCAATGAAGAGAGGCCAACACGGGTGAGATATGCTCTCTCCTGCTAGTCCCCGTCAGTACTCTAGCTGCAGCATTCTGAACCAACTGAAGGCTTTTTAGGGAACTTTTAGGACAACCTGATAATAATGAATTACAATAGTCCAGCCTAGAGGAAATAAATGCATGAATTAGTTTTTCAGCATCACTCTGAGACAAGACCTTTCTGATTTTAGAGATATTGCGTAAATGCAAAAAGGCAGTCCTACATATTTGTTTAATATGCGCTTTGAATGACATATCCTGATCAAAAATGACTCCAAGATTTCTCACAGTATTACTAGAGATCAGGGAAATGCCATCCAGAGTAACGATCTGGTTAGACACCATGCTTCTAAGATTTGTGGGGCCAAGTACAATAACTTCAGTTTTATCTGAGTTTAAAAGCAGGAAATTAGAGGTCATCCATGTCTTTATGTCTGTAAGACAATCCTGCAGTTTAGCTAATTGGTGTGTATCCTCTGGCTTCATGGATAGATAAAGCTGGGTATCATCTGCGTAACAATGAAAATTTAAGCAATACCGTCTAATAATACTGCCTAAGGGAAGCATGTATAAAGTGAATAAAATTGGTCCTAGCACAGAACCTTGTGGAACTCCATAATTAACTTTAGTCTGTGAAGAAGATTCCCCATTTACATGAACAAACTGTAATCTATTAGACAAATATGATTCAAACCACCGCAGCGCAGTGCCTTTAATACCTATGGCATGCTCTAATCTCTGTAATAAAATTTTATGGTCAACAGTATCAAAAGCAGCACTGAGGTCCAACAGAACAAGCACAGAGATAAGTCCACTGTCCGAAGCCATAAGAAGATCATTTGTAACCTTCACCAATGCTGTTTCTGTACTATGATGAATTCTAAAATCTGACTGAAACTCTTCAAATAGACCATTCCTCTGCAGGTGATCAGTTAGCTGTTTTACAACTACCCTCTCAAGAATCCCCGAGAGAAAAGGAAGGTTGGAGATTGGCCTATAATTAGCTAAGATAGCTGGGTCAAGTGATGGCTTTTTAAGTAATGGTTTAATTACTGCCACCTTAAAGGCCTGTGGTACATAACCAACTAACAAAGCTAGACTGATCATATTTAAGATTGAAGCATTAAACAATGGTAGGACTTCCTTGAGCAGCCCGGCAGGAATGGGGTCCAATAAACATGCTGATGGTTTGGATGAAGTAACTAATGAAAATAACTCAGACAGACCAATCGGAGAGAAAGAGTCTAACCAAATACCGGCATCACTGAAAGCAGCCAAAGATAACGATAACGATTGTGTGCGAAGCTGTGATGGCCTTGACCCTATTGGCGTACATAGCTACGTTAACTGGAGCCATACAACGCAGGAAACCCTGGATCTACAAACTTGGACTTATCATAATTTGGGCCTTAGGATGGGGAATGTTATCAGCTTTATACTGGCTGTCCATGGTTAGTCAACTACTCCTGCTGTTATGGTTTACGACCTATGATGCTTGCTTCCCGCGTACGGCTCCTTCAGTTACAGTGGGAATGACAACGTCACCACAGTCCCACTCTCCTACGGTGATCATGAGGCGTCTCTGGTGTACATCTGAATAATCCCGACGAACACTTTTGCTTGCTTGCAATATAATAGTTAAAAGACTAATGTTTCCTCTTACACTATAGGGGGATATAAGATGTATTCATTGTCAAGCCACCCTGGAACAAGCGCTCTACTTCTGGGAGATAACACCGACTCTGTGGTGCCCGACGTGTTACAGCAACAACTTCCCTGTTCAAGTGGCACGGGGAATAGTGGGACGGAAGGATACTTCTTTTCTGCCCCAGGTACCAACAGAAGCATACTTAAAAATTGAGATCGAAGCAGACATGATCTGGCATTCTCTCTTGATTGATCAAATATGAGCTGACACTATAGTGTCTCCAGAGGGATATATGTATTGCCCCGTGTTTACCAAAATGTGGATGTATCCTATGGGAATAAGATTCTCCACAGCTCATCTTGCCGATGGCCGGATCGTGGCCATTGGTCCTTCATTACCACCAGTTCCACGTTCATCTCCACAGCGCACTGCGGAGGTTGGGGTGCAAACCAAGGATATGAACTGGTGTTTGGAGGCCCTCACGCAGGTGTTCCTGGATGAACACATTCAACAGCCCGAGCCTGAGGATATTCTCGCTGAAGCTTCACCTCAAACGAAGGATACATCACCGCGGCCATCTACACCAGTTACATCGTGTTATACACCCGTCACCCCCACTTCACCATGTGCACCATCATTCCCTGACGGATTATCATCTCAGGAATATGAGGCGAATCTGTCTCCATTGGGATTACCATCACAATCACCACTACTGGACGAGCAGCCTTCTGACGGTGACGGCAATCTACAGGTGGGCGGAGAGGAGTACGTGCTGCTGGATGAGTGTCGTTCAACTCCAGCTCCTCCTGTTCTGTCCCCGATGGTGGATGAAAAAGAAGTGCTCAACCTTCATCCTGTCGACGAGGACGAGGATGTTTTTATGGAGGTATAGAGAGATCGGAGGAGCTTCAAGTCATGGAGGGGGTGTCAGGAAAGATGACTTTAAGCTTGCTTTCAGCTTGTTTTCATCTTGGAATATAATACGTGCCATGGAATTAATATACATGCTGTTGGATTAAACTGCACAGTTTTTGGTACCTTCCAGAAGTAAGTGAGGTCATACCGGACTTCTCCATTGCAAATGGGGAGGCCCATGGAATGAACTCGGTGGTGAAGACGATGGAATATGTTTCAGAATTATTCTAACATGACAAGTATGATCAAATGAAGTATTAATGTATTAAAATTAAGAGTTGATTAGAAAAAGTATTAGAAAAAGTATGTTACAAATAAGTGAAATGAATGATTATATGAATTGTTTTTCATAAAGAGTGCAGAGTCAGAGAAAAAGAGGAAGTGAAGAAGATGTCGCAAGCAGGGCAAGAAAAGCTGATGTTAAACAACTGATCAAATGATTAAGATGTTGGTAAAAATTAAATGAATAATAAGGAATGAAAATGTTTGTATATGACAGAATTGTTTTTATGTGAAAGAGAGTTGTAATGAAATGATTGAATATGATTGATGTGATTTTGAAGAAATTATTTAAAAGAATGAATTCTCGGAAAAGCTGAGGTGTTAACAGAAAAGAGGAACTTGAGAAATAAGTTACTGGTAGGGGCTGCGGGGATTTCCAGTAAAAGTAGAAGGACAAGGGAGGAGGTTTTGAGTCAACAGCGTCCCCATGGTAACCAAGATCATCTGAGGACAACAAGAGTCAAGCACATATATAAACTGTGAAACACCAGAAAACGGGGTTATTCTTCCAGGGAGAGGTGCTGTTGACACTACTCCCCTGCTACGAGGAAATCATAAGACTTGACCATCTTGTGAGCATCAATTGGAATCGTGGAGTGAGAGGATTGGAGCCATAAAAGATCATTTGAGAGAGATTTCAACTCCTACTCAGGCCGTCCAGTCACGGAGTAACAGAACAACGGCGAGTAACCACTGGCCTTAAGTCTGAGTGGGGAATGTTCAACGATTTCTCTCTCAAGGAACATCACTGCATACCAGAATGGATTAGATCAACTTTTGGTTGATTGAAGACGGAATAAATTCTTATGTGGATTAACTTCCACAGCATGTCTTTTTCCTGGTTCTCTCCCTCAGCCCCAACCAGTCCCAGCAGAAGACTGCCCCTCCCTGAGCCTGGTTCTGCTGGAGGTTTCTTCCTGTTAAAAGGGAGTTTTTCCTTCCCACTGTAGCCAAGTGCTTGCTCACAGGGGGTCGTTTTGACCGTTGGGGTTTTACATCATTATTGTATGGCCTTGCCTTACAATATAAAGCGCCTTGGGGCAACTGTTTGTTGTGATTTGGCGCTATATAAAAAAAAATTGATTGATTGATTGATTGACTTCCTGAAGGATTACAACATCACACAAGGATCGTGGTCAGCTAACAATTAATAGCTGATGAAGAAGAAATCATGTTCATCGAGCTGGGGACCCTAACCTCAAAAACCTCCTTCCCTCACTCCTAGAAAAAATTGTTACGAAGTCAATCCAACCCTAGTCAAAGTAAGATCAGTCAGAATTATTGAATTAAAAACAAAAATCTCTGCCAATCATTATTCTAATTATACTTGAATTACTGTTGTGAAATTATCACCATATAATCTATGTTGATTATGTTATTGGCACTTGCAAAACCTGCAATAAATTTCCAAGCATGCAGTTAAAGTGTTAAGGCTCGGACATTGGATTATTGATGCTTCTTAAGGTGTAAAAGTTAAAGTTTATTGGGTGTACAACATCAAAAGGCTCTAAAAGGTTAGTCTGGTTTTTAATGAAAATAACACATCCTGGGGACTCGCTGTACGAGTCACTAAATTTAAAATCTAGCAACATTCCAAGAGCCCTGATCCATAAGAGGAGAGTTGCCGTTAATGGGTGTGGCCGGTTCGTATCCTGGTTCCTGAGAAGGCTATTCGACCGGGGTGCGAGATCAGCTTCAGCGGGGTGGACGTCCGGATGGAGGCAGTGAGCAGCTAGACGAATCTCCTCACCACCAGCTTGAACAGCCTTTGTGCAGCCCTGCCGGGTAATACCCGTGGAGACACGAAGGTCGGACCCCAGAGACGGAGAGCTAGTTTTGTACACAAACACACTCATCGGAGGGTGAGCGTGTGCCGTGTATCTAAAAAGTGGGATCTGACAACTCCAACACATGGCGACTGAGCCGGGGAGCAATAAGCAATGCAACCCTAGCTCTCCGCCTCTCCCCATGGGCAATGCCAGAAAAATGAAGCATCCAGCCCCTTTCCAGGAATTGTGTACCAGAGCCCAAGCTGTGAGTGGAAGTGAGCCTGACTATCTCTAGTCGGTATCTCTCAACCTCCCGCACAAGCTCAGGCTCCTTCCCCCACAGCGAGGTGACATTCCATGTCCCAACAGCCAGGGGCTGTGAGCATGGACCGGGCCGCCGGGCCACCCGCCATCGACCGCCACCCAATCCGCCACCCCCATGGCCCCCTCTACACATGGTGAACCCACAGGAGGGCGGGCCCACGTCGCTCTTTCAGGCTGAGTCCGGCCGGGCCCCATGGGCTAAGACCCGACCACTAGGCGCTCGCGCGCGAGCCCGAACCCCAGGCCTGGCTCCAGGGTGGGGCCCCAGCTCCGCCATACCGGGCGATGTCTCGGTCCTTGAACTTTTACTGGTCATGGAGGTTCTGAACTGCCCTTAGTCTGACCCATCATCTAGGACCTGTTTGCCTTGGGAGACCCTACAAGGGGCACAAAGCCCCCGACAACATAGCTCCTGGGATTATCTGGGTATGCAAACTCCCCACCATGATATAAATCAAATCAAATCAATTTTATTTATATAGCGCCAAATCACAACAAACAGTTGCCCCAAGGTGCTTTATATTGTAAAGCAAAGCCATACAATAATTACGGAAAAACCCCAACGGTCAAAACAACCCCCTGTGAACAAGCACTTGGCGACAGTGGGAAGGAAAAACTCCCTTTTAACAGGAAGAAACCTCCAGCAGAACCAGACTCAGGGAGGTTCAGTCTTCTGCTGGGACTGGTTGGGGCTGAGGGAAAGAACCAGGAAAAAGACATGCTGTGGAGGGGAGCAGAGATCAATCACTAATGATTAAATGCAGAGTGGTGCATACAAAGCAAAAAGAGAAAGAAACACAGTGCATCATGGGAACCCCCCAGCAGTCTAAGTCTATAGCAGCATAACTAAGGGATGGTTCAGGGTCACCTGATCCAGCCCTAACTATAAGCTTTAGCAAAAAGGAAAGTTTTAAGCCTAATCCTAAAAGTAGAGAGGGTGTCTGTCTCCCTGATCCGAAATGGGAGCTGGTTCCACAGGAGAGGAGCCTGAAAGCTGAAGGCTCTGCCTCCCATTCTACTCTTACAAACCCTAGGAACTACAAGTAAGCCTGCAGTCTGAGAGCGAAGTGCTCTATTTGGGGTGATATGGTACTATGAGGTCCCTAAGATAAGATGGGACCTGATTATTCAAAACCTTATAAGTAAGAAGAAGAATTTTAAATTCTATTCTAGAATTAACAGGAAGCCAATGAAGAGAGGCCAACATGGGTGAGATATGCTCTCTCCTTCTAGTCCCTGTCAGTACTCTAGCTGCAGCATTTTGAGTTAACTAAAGGCTTTTCAGGGAACTTTGAGGACAACCTGATAATAATGAATTACAATAGTCCAGCCTAGAGGAAATAAATGCATGAATTATTTTTTCAGCATAACTCTGAGACAAGACCTTTCTAATTTTAGAGATATTGTGCAAATGCAAACTCTTCAAATAGACCATTCCTCTGCAGATGATCAGTTAGCTGTTTTACAACTACCCTTTCAAGAATTTTTGAGAGAAAAGGAAGGTTGGAGATTGGCCTATAATTAGTTAAGATAGCTGGGTCAAGTGATGGCTTTTTAAGTAATGGTTTAATTACTGCCACCTTAAAAGCCTGTGGTACATAGCCAACTAATAAAGATAGATTGATCATATTTAAGATCGAAGCATTAATTAATGGTAGGGCTTCCTTGAGCAGCCTGGTAGAGTCTAACCAAATACCGGCATCACTGAAAGCAGCCAAAGGTAACGATATGTCTTTGGGATGGTTATGAGTAATTTTTTCTCTAATAGTTAAAATTTTATTAGCAAAGAAAGTCATGAAGTCATTACTAGTTAAAGTTAAAGGAATACTCGGCTCAGTAGAGCTCTGACTCTTTGTCAGCCTGGCTACAGTGCTGAAAAGAAACCTGGGGTTGTTGTTATTTTCTTCAATTAGTGATGAGTAGTAAGATGTCCTAGCTTTACGGAGGGCTTTTTTATAGAGCAACAGACTCTTTTTCCAGGCTAAGTGAAGATCTTCTAAATTAGTGAGATGCCATTTCCTCTCCAACTTACGGGTTATCTGCTTTAAGCTGCGAGTTTGTGAGTTATACCACGGAGTCAGGTACTTCTGATTTAAGGCTCTCTTTTTCAGAGGAGCTACAGCATCCAAAGTTGTCTTCAATGAGGATGTAAAACTACTGACGAGATAATCTATCTCACTCACAGAGTTTAGGTAGCTACTCTGCACTGTGTTGGTATATGGCATTGGAGAACATAAAGAAGGAATCATATCCTTAAACCTAGTTACAGCGCTTTCTGAAATACTTCTACTGTAATGCAACTTATTCCCCACTGCTGGGTAGTCCATCAGAGTAAATGTAAATGTTATTAAGAAATGATCAGACAGAAGGGTTTTCAGGGAATACTGTTAAGTCTTCAATTTCCATACCATAAGTCAGAACAAGATCTAAGGTATGATTAAAGTGGTGGGTGGACTCATTTACATTTTGAGCAAAGCCAATTGAGTCTAACAATAGATTAAATGCAGTGTTGAGACTGTCATTCTCAGCATCTGTGTGGATGTTAAAATCGCCCACTATAATTATCTTATCTGAGCTAAGCACTAAGTCAGACAAAAGGTCCGAAAATTCACAGAGAAACTCACAGTAACGACCAGGTGGACGACAGATAACAACAAATAAAACTGGTTTTTGGGACTTCCAGTTTGGGTTGGACAAGACTAAGAGTCAAGCTTTCAAATGAATTAAAGCTCTGTCTGGGTTTTTGATTAATTAATAAGCTGGAGTGGAAGATTGCTGCTAATCCTCCGCCTCGGCCCATGCTACGAGCGTTCTGGCAGTTAATGTGACTCGGGGGTGTTGACTCATTTAAACTAACATATTCATCCTGGTGTAACCAGGTTTCTGTAAGGCAGAATAAATAAATATGTTGATCAATTATTATATCATTTACTAACAGGGACATAGAAGAGAGAGATCTAATGTTTAATAGACCACATTTAACTGTTTTAGTCTGTGGTGCAGTTGAAGGTGCTACATTATTTCTTCTTTTTGAATTTTTATGCTTAATTAGATTTTTGCTGGTTATTGGTGGTCTGGGAGCAGGCACCGTCTCTACGGGGATGGGGTAATGAGGGGGTGGTAGGGGGAGAGAAGCTGCAGAGAGGTGTGTAAGACTACAACTCTGCTTCCTGGTCCCAACCCTGGATAGTCACAGTTTGGAGGATTTAAGAAAATTGGCCAGATTTCTAGAAATGAGAGCTGCTCCATCCAAAGTGGGATGGATGCTGTCTCTCCTAACAAGACCAGGTTTTCCCCAGAAGCTTTGCCAATTATCTATGAAGCCCACCCCATTTTTTGGACACCACTCAGACAGCCAGCAATTCAAGGAGAACATGCGGCTAAACATGTCACTCCCGGTCCGATTGGGGAGGGGCCCAGAGAAAACTACAGAGTCCGACATTGTTTTTGCAAAGTTACACACCGATTCAATATTAATTTTAGTGACCTCGGATTGGCGTATCCGGGTGTCATTACTGCCGACGTGAATTACAATCTTACCAAATTTACGCTTAGCCTTAGCCAGCAGTTTCAAATTTCCTTCAATGTCGCCTGCTCTGGCCCCCGGAAGACATTTGACTATGGTTGCTGGTGTCGCTAACTTCACATTTCTCAAAACAGAGTCGCCAATAACCAGAGTTTGATCCTCGGCGGGTGTGTCGCCGAGTGGGGAAAAACGGTTAGAAATGTGAACCGGTTGGTGGTGTACACGGGGCTTCTGTTTAGGACTACGCTTCCTCCTCACAGTCACCCAGTCGGCCTGCTTTCCCAGCTGCTCGGGATCTGCTGGAGGGGAACTAACGGCGGCTAAGCTACCTTGGTCCGCACCGACTACAGGGGCCTGGCTAGCTGTAGGATTTTCCACGGTGCGGAGCCGAGTCTCCAATTCGCCCAGCCTGGCCTCCAAAGCTATGAATAAGCTACACTTATTACAAGTACCATTACTGCTAAAGGAGGCCGAGGAATAACTAAACATTTCACACCCAGAGCAGAAAAGTGCGGGAGAGACAGGAGAAGCCGCCATGCTAAACCGGCTAAGAGCTAGTAGCTGCGCTAAGCTAGCAGATTCCTAAAAACACACAAAGTGAATAATGTGTAAATAATTTAGAGGTGATTCAGCAGAGGGAGTGCTTTAGTTAAGGCACGTGAAGATTACACTGTGAAACAAATCGTTATCTAGTTAACTAGATCAATCTAACTGCGCAGATTAAACAGCTAACAGATACAGAAAAACACCGCTGTGCTCCAGAACAGGAAGTGATACAATACCGCAGTGAGAGCCAACCACCAGTAGAGGCAAGCCTCTACTGGTGGTAACCAATAATGGATAAGCTAACCACTCCTAAGGCTCACACAGACGCAAATAAATTTATTAAAATTCACAGCAGTTACACTGAAAAACTAGAAGTATTAAACAGGTAAAAAAGCAGCAGCTATAAAATACACTAAACAGAATATATAAATGTTGAAGTCACTGATCATTTATCAGTTAACTGTTATACCCCTACTTCCTACCTATAATTTAATATGTTGGCCATGCTCTTGTCTATCAGAATCTTGTAACATGATTTCAGACACCCCTAAAGTGGAGCATACCCGTTCTTCATGTTTGTTGAGCACTGCCTGCCTGCCTGCCTCACTCCCACCATTCCGATGGTTCTTTTACATCTGTGGTCCAGCAGCCCAGTCTTACGTTTTTTTTTTTTCGTGCCCCCGTGACAAAATCAGTCAAATCTTCGTGATGGGGTTTTTTTTAAAACTCTATTCCTAACCCTACTCCTACCCCCATCCCTAACCTTAACCATAACCTAATCTTTCTCTTCCCCCCCCACCCTAACCATAACCACCCTGACCCCCCCCCCCCCACACACACACACACACACACTTTTAATTTCGTGCAGCTATCATGGAATGAATTAGAATGAATTAGAATGAATTTGTGCTGCCGTGATGAGGCGCTTTTCGTCACAATATCACGAACCAATAGATTAATGTATATTTCGTGCTGCTGAATCATGACTTGCTGTGAGACCAGGTTGGGTCCAGTGTGCAGCACAAGTCAAAGGATAGTGTAGCAGGTTCATGTAAGTAACAATCTACATTGTTTAATACACTTTCATTTCATTCATGAGGGTCTGAATTATGTGTCTATACATGAATGCTCATAGCTAATATTGGGTAGTTTCTGTTTTTGACCTTCAGTTAAAAGTGTTGTAAGTTACAATTTAGCTAACCAAAATTAGCTAGCAAGCAAAATCTAAGGGCCCCTTCACACATAGTGCAAATTTAGTTGATTTTCACAGAATGTTGTATGGGCCGCCAGAAGAGGAGGTACTGCTGGCCCACCACCAGAGGGCGCCCTGCCTGAAGTGCGGGCTTCAGGCACGAGAGGGTGCTGCCGCCACGGACACAGCCGGGAGTGACAGCTGTCACTCATTAATTCCTGACAGCTGTCACTCATTCTTCATCATCGCACTCCATAAAACCCAGACGTCATCTCCACCTCATCGCCGAGATATCGTACTTCTATGAAGGTAACTTTCTCTGCCTATATTGATTGATTGTGTTGCAGCTGTCTTACCAGAGGACCGGCATGGGTCACGACTGTTTCGTCCCTCGTCTCGTCAGATAAGTGGTTAAACAGACGCTGCACGAGTGTGTGTTAGAGGTGGAGGTGGCATTCCCACCGTTGTTGTTACGGGGTGTACACACACCCACACTTGACTGTCTTTGTTCTTCGCCAGCAGTACCAGATCCGACAGTCGGGGACGGTGATCACCTGGGAATTCGGGACTTGGCGGCTCCAGTATTCACCAGGTTCGGTGGCGGCGGAAATCGTGTGGTTCCGGCTCTTCTCAGGACAGGCGTCTTCTATCCTCGAGCCTGCCCACACGTCACCTTTGTGAATTGACTGTTATCAGATTCTGAGACTGTCTGTGTATTCGTTGTGCACCTTCACAACATTAAATTGTTACTTTTTGGCTCATCTATTGACCGTTCATTTGCGCCCCCTGTTGTGGGTCCGTGTCACTACACTTTCACAACACAGAAAGTGCGCATGAAGCAGGAATCTTGTGCAAAATGTGTAAAATCGTACCTGCCTCCAACTCATCGTACACCTGTTGCTATAACTATTTGCACACACCAGCGCCTGAAAGACAGAGTGTGTGCTGTGAAAGCCCATCGATCCCTCTTGCGGCAGGTGTCGGTTAAATTCCAGGTGACACGCACGAACATCTAACACTGCTCATTTGGCACTTAGAAAATGTGTGACCATTCGTACTATTAACACATCAAACAGTCAGCAGACAGTCACTGTCGTGCTGGCAGTGAAATTAGTCAAAGTGCACCACGAGTGTGGCTTTGGTGGTTGTACTGAACTGACAGGAGGTGTGTCCTCCCACTGAAGTCGCTGTGGAGAACTGTTGATCTGGACATCTCAGCTGGAAAACTCGTACTGTGTTTGGACGGACATGGACTAACACCTGCCCACTGTGACCCGCATGTGTCTGCTTGCTGTCATCACGTGAGATTGACAGGCTACCCCCAGGTTGAAACGGACCATAACACGCAGCGGGCGATATGACTGTCACGTCACCCACGTGAGCTCTGTTCCACATGACGCGGTGTCTGTGCTGCAGCGCGCCATCCACAAGGCACGCATGTTGGACAGAACATGCGTTCTGCCCAACATGCGTTCTGCCCACAACAGCAGATGTGGACATGAGAAGAGCAAATTGCTTCCCATTCATGTCATTTCATGACTGTATGTCTGTGACCATGGGTCATCTACAGAGGAACAGATGGATCATATTTGTATTACCCGCTTGATAAATGTGGTGTTTTTATATGGTGTGTGGGTTTATTTCATTTTAAATACATCCATCTCCTTCCTCATATCAGGCAGGTTCCCGCAGCTTTTGCAGGACAGCAGTCATAGCTCAGTGGTAAAGTTTCTGACTGGCAATCAGAGCTTCTGCAAGGCAAGGATTCAAGTCCCGTTGGTGGCATGTTCACAGCAGCTGCACAATGTATAACCATGTCGTGCAGCTGCTGGCAGTGTGTTCCCGCATGTACGAACGGTCACACCGGAATTGTGCACGCCTGCCCCTCGGCGCGATGTTTGTGGTTACAAGCTGTTTGTTGCCGTGAATTGCCCTGAATTGTAGTACTTTATTTGCACTATGTGTGAATAGGCCATAACATTTGCCTTATGTAACATTACATTAGTAACTGTCAATAAAGACCCCCCAGAGCTAAGGAATCCCCAGTTGTTATTTTATAATTTGCACTCTGCATGAGTTTTGCTCATATTCGAGTCAGTTATTATCAGAGATGTTCACAAGTCATTTTTGCAAGTCCAAATCAAGTCTCAAGTCTTTGAGCTCTAGTCCAAGTCATATTTCAAGTCTTTGAGCGGCAAGGTCAAGTCAAGTCTAAAGTCTTTTATCTAGAGTCCAAGTCAAGTCTTAAGTGTCTGGCCATTTGGTCTGTCCCGAACACTGCATAGCTGAATCTTATTGAGATTCAGCAGTGGTGTTTGTATCTTATATGTTTGGATTACATCTTAATTTCATGTTATTAAGAATAGGCTTCCCAGCCCTGTTCCAACTGGGAGCAGTGCTTGCAAAGCACCGCTGCTCGCAGCATTGCTTCACAGCAAGGAGGTTGTGGGATTGCTACCCACCTGGTCCTCTCTGTATGCAGTTTGTATGTTCTCACCATGCGTGGGTTCTGTCCAGGTGCTCTGGTTTCTTCCAACTTCCAAAGACGTGTTTTTTTAAGGTGAATTAGAAACTTTAAATTGACCATGGGTGTGAAAGTCTATTTGTGACCCTGTGATAGATGATTTTAATGAAACTCAGTTGGATCTGTCTTGCAACATCCCATTATAATTTTTGGAAAGATCTGAATAAAGGAAGATAATTTATATTTTTAACTGTTTAGTCATTGAACCAGTTGCCAAAAAAAAAAAAAAAAAGTGTGAAAGCAAAGTAGCTTTGGGCAAAAACAAAACAAACAAAAAAACAACAACAACAAAAAACATTGCAATATGGCAATAAAATCCGTGATAAAGAGTGCCCTTCTGTTTATAAGTGACATGATTTATGTACGACGTAATGTAAAATATTTCCTCTCCCACTCTTCACATTTAAAATTGGAAGGAAATGGCAATGCAGTGATAAGTACCAAATATGAAATATACATATTTCTATGAATAAACACTGGAAACTCCCAGTCACTTTGCATTATTTAGAAATAACTTCATTGCTTGTTTTGTTTTTCTTGCATACAGGTAGCCTAGAGATGAGTGGGCTGATACTGGTTAGATTTCAAATCAAATGGTTTGGTGTACTGATTGCTTTCTCCTGCATCCCTGACTGTCAAGCCATCTATGTATTTTTTTCTCTCCCACTCAAGATCTGTTTCTCCATTTCTTGTCTCTTTCTGAAATTAATCTAACAGAAAATGAGAAGCTGCCACTGTATACCTCTGTGCCATATTGCAATGTCACAAATAGACTCAGTCAGTCAAAAGCAAAACAAGATGAGTACACAGAACAGATTAGACAATGTGCAAAAGAAAGTTTATTGGCTCAATGCCTTGAAGCAAATGAGGACATTTGGTTATGAAAGAAAATCAGAGAATCTCACACTGAGCAAGTGTGACTTAAGGGCCCTGTCCCACTGGCGTTTAGGAGGATTTGCGTATGGATTGCGCACAAAATTGGCTCATATTCGCTTAACATCCACAATATGCGTGAAACATGCTTGTATGAGTCGGCCGACACCCACACACGTCCGCAATTATCTGCAAAGGCACATTTTTCCGTTTCCAGGATTTTTGAGCTGCACAAAATTTTGGCTGTGGATGACATCTGCCTTACATACTCCATACATACTCAATACATACACAATACATACATATACATACTCAATCTATGCGCTGTATACGAGGTCTGTCAATAAAGTATAGGTCCTTTTTATTTTTTTCAAAAACTAGATGGATTTCATTCATATGATTTTACGTCAGACATGCTTGAACCCTCGTGCACATGCGTGAGTTTTTCCACCTGTCGGTGACGTCATTCACCTGTGAGCACTCCTTGTGGGAGGAGTCGTCCAGCCCCTCGTCGGAATTCCTTTGTCTGAGAAGTTGCTGAGAGACTGGCGCTTTGTTTGATCAAAATTTTTTCTAAACCTGTGAGACACATCGAAGTGGACACGGTTCGAAAAATTAAGCTGGTTTTCCGTGAAAATTTTAACGGCTGATGAGAGATTTTGAGGTGATACTGTCGCTTTAAGGACTTCCCACGGAGCGAGACGTCGTGCAGCGCTCTCAGGCGCCATCGTCAGCCTGTTTCAAGCTGAAAACCTCCACATTTCAGGCTCTATTGATCCAGGACGTCGTGAGAGAACAGAGAAGTTTCAGAAGAAGTCAGTTTCAGCATTTTATCCGGATATTCCACTGTTAAAGGATATTTTTTTAGTGAAAGACATGCGGACGGATTGCAGTGTCGGCTCGCAGCCACTGCGACGCTCCGCCACAGGAAAAACACCTCTGTTGGAAGCCTTAAGGACAAGTTGGAACATGTCCAGCTGTTAAACAATTTCTCATATACTCACTCCACTGAAAGCCATCAAAAGCCACCTGGATTTTACAAATGGTTACCAAAGAGAGGTGTTTTTCCTGTGCCGGCGCACTGCGCCGGCTGCGTCCCGATGCGCGGACCCCTCCGCACGGACCCCTCCGCACGTCTTTCATTAACAAAATCTCCTTTAACAGTGGAATATCCGGATAAAATGCTGAAACCGACTTCTTCTGAAACTTCTCTGTTCTCTCACAATGTCCTGGATCAATAGAGCCTGACGTCACCGACAGGCGTGGAAAAACTCACGCATGCGCACGAGGGTTCAATCATGTCTGACATAAAAACATATGAATGAAATCCATATACGAGGTCTGTCTGTAAAGTATCGTACCTTTTTATTTTTTCAAAAACTATATGGATTTCATTCATATGTTTTTACGTCAGACATGCTTGAACCCTCGTGCGCATGCGTGAGTTTTTCCACGCCTGTCGGTGACGTCATTCGCCTGTGAGCACGCCTTGTGGAAGGAGTGGTCCCGCCCCCTTGTCGGATTTTCATTGTCTGGAAATGGCGGAATGAAAAGGACTTTTTTTCCATCAGAATTTTTTCAGAAGCTGTTAGAGAGTGGCACCTAGAAACCATTCAAAAAATTTATCTGGCTTTCAGTGAAAATTTTACGGGCTTCACAGAGAATAAGGACTTTAACTACAGGTTTAAGGACCCCTTTAAAGGACGGTCAGTGCGCCGCGCTGCGAGCTGCGACGATGCGGCACAAACCACTGGATCATTTCTAAGCTGATGGCTCTGTGGATACGAGACCGTCGTGTGCTCTTTCTCTGGTTATCACAAGACCTGGACATCAGCCATTTTCTGGCAGTTTTCACTTTTAACAAGAGATTTTGTCATGGAAAGCCGCGCGGAGGCTTCGCGCGTCACGACCGATTCGCTGATGAAGCGAGACAAAGGAACACCTCCGTTTCGGAGTGTTAGAGGACAAGTTTGGACATGTCCAGCTCTCCACAAGTTCTTTTATACTCACTTGACTGGTAAGCACTGAAAGCTGACATAGGCATGTCCCAACTTGTCCTCTAACACTCCGAAACGGAGGCGTTCCTTTGTCTCGCTTCATCAGCGAATCGGTCGTGATGCGCGAAGCCTCTGTGCGGCTTTCCATGACAAAATCTCTTGTTAAAAGTGAAATCTGCCGGAAAATGGCTGATGTCCAGGTCTTGTGATAACCAGAGAAAGAGCACACGACGGTCTCGTATCCACAGAGCCATCAGCTTAGAAATGATCCAGTGGTTTGTGCCGCATCGTCGCAGCTCGCAGCGCGGCGCACCGACCGTCCTTTAAAGGGGTCCTTAAACCTGTAGTTAAAGTCCTTATTCTCTGTGAAGCCCGTAAAATTTTCACTGAAAGCCAGATAAATTTTTCGAATGGTTTCCAGGTGCCACTCTCTAACAGCTTCTGAAAAAATTCTGATGGAAAAAAAGTCCTTTTCATTCCGCCATTTCCAGACAATGAAAATCCGACAAGGGGGCGGGACCACTCCTTCCACAAGGCGTGCTCACAGGCGAATGACGTCACCGACAAGCGTGGAAAAACTCACGCATGCGCACGAGGGTTCAAGCATGTCTGACGTAAAAACATATGAATGAAATCCATATAGTTTTTGAAAAAAATAAAAAGGTACGATACTTTACGGACAGACCTCGTAGTTTTTGAAAAAAATAAAAAGGACTTTGAGCCTGGACTAACCTCTCCAGTAAAGTTGTCCTTATTTTCGCCCGTTGAAGTTGCATTTTCGCCCGTTGTACAGTAGTAGGGAAGTCGGGAGCACTAGCAGCAATGCTAGAAGTAGTATTGGCCACAGCAAAGAAATGATCTATTTTAAAACACCCGGAAGCCTCAGCTTGTAGAGCTTTCTGCTTTTTGTCCCGAATCTTCTCCGCTGCCCCTTTCCTCTTTTTGCCACCTCTTTCCATGATTTATCTAGTGAAAATATATGCGCGACATGCATCCGTGTTCCCATGGACCTGCGCCACTCATCACATCAGCAGGGTTGCCACATGTAACTGACTGATGATTTCCAGCCCAAAAAAATGCTCAAAAACCACCTTGATGTACTAAATCTTGCCCAAGTTGAACAAAAGTCTATTGATCTCTATGGCCATAAATCTACAGAAAAACATTTTTTACCCACAGACGGCCATCCTAAACAGCCCAATTGGGAAACTGCCCAATCTGGCAACACTGCACATCAGACGGAAAATTGACAGCCTTTAGATGCATACCCCCATGCACCGCAACACATTTTTTGCAAAATCTTCGGACATAAATCCGCCAAATACAAGAGGAACATCGTAGTTTTGCTTAAACAAAGTAATATTTATTATAATTTAGTTTGTTGCAAGGATTTTACAGTTTAAAAAAACTGTGGGCAGTCTTTGAGTGAGGAGTGGCCCACCCTCTTGTCGATTTTTTCATTGTTTAGGAATGGCTCAGAGACTGCTGCTTTGTTTGATCAAAAATTTTTCAAAACTGTAAGGCACAACTGAGTGGACACCATTCGATAAATTCAGCTGGTTTTCGGTAAAAGTTTTAACGGCTGATGAGAGATTTTGGTCTGGTAGTGTCGCTTTAAGGACAGCCCACTGCGCCTGACGGCGATCTGCGCTTCGAGGCGGCAGCGTCTCGCCGTTTCAGGTTGAAAACTTCCACATTTCAGGCTCTGTTGATCCAGGAAGTCGTCAGAGAACAGAGAACTTTCAGAAGAAGTCAGCATGAGGAGTTTATTCGGACATTCCATTGTTAACGGACATTTTGTAATGAAAGAACGTGCGGGCAGAGTCGCATGTCGGGCTGGACCCGACCGCGGGGGGTCGCGACAGGAAAAACACCTCCGTTGGAAACCTTAATGGGCAAGTTGGAACATGCCCAAGCTGTTAAACAATTTCTCAGTTACTCACTTGTTGAAAGCCATCAAAAGCCACCTGAATTTTACAAATGGTTTTCAACACGGAGATGTTTTTTCCTGTCGCGGTGCACACAGATTCGCCAAGTCGTCACGGAAACGACTCGGTGAATTTGCGCGCACGTCTTTCATTACAAAATGTCCTTAAACAGTGGAATGTCCACATAAAGTCCTCATGCCGGCCTCTTCTGAATCTTCTCTGTTCTCTCACGACGTCCTGGGTGAATTAAGCCTTAAATTAGGATGTTTTCAGGTCGAAACAGGCCGACAACAGCGCCTGGAAGCGCTGCGCGACGTCCCGCTCCGTGGGAAGTCCTTACAGTGACAGAAACACCCCATAATCTCTCATCAGCCATTAAACTTTTCACCGAAAACCAGCTAAATTTCTCGAATAGTGTCCACTCAGATATTCCTCACAGGTCCAGAAAAAATTTTGATAAAGCAACGCACGCCGTCTCGAGCAGCGTGTGAAACAAAGGAATTCAGCCGAGAGGGCTGGACCACATCTCACTCAAGGCCTGCCCACAGGGAAATGACATCACCGACACGCATGAAAAAACTCACGCATGCGCACGAGGGTTCAAGCATGATTGGTGTAATCGCACGTCAGTCAAATCCATATAGTTAAAAAAAAATAAAAGTGTTGTTTTCTTATCTAATACACCTCGTATGCATCTGGAAACGGTAGTCGTCACAATATTATCATCTGTTAAGTTAACATACCTGTATGTCCATGCGACTTATAGTCCAGTTTCGACTTATTTCTGGTTTATTTTTCTTTATAATGGATAAAGTGGCTGGTGCGACTTATACTCCGGAAAATACAGTAATTATTTGACTTGTTTACATTGTCAGAGTTTGATAAAACAGTTGCGTGTTTTTCCTTCTTGTCTGCAGCTGTTACAGTATTTATTCCTATGTTTATAACAGATTTAACTTCTTGTTATAATCGTTGAGGCGAGCTGCGCTCTGATGTGATCCGCTGATGTCACCACTCGCCCTGTTCACTGCTTCTTTACTCCAATCAACTTGTCCAAGTCCAGCAATTGCTCCAGAGGCTGTATTGTTGGTGTGAATAGTAATGCCGAAGGCCGAGTGTGCTTCATTTATGACCACAATGCAGATGTCGTGCATGCGCAACACGTGCGCGATGCATCATAATACACCCGTAATACTGCCGTGATAATCGCAATGCATCTGATCCGTTTCCTCACTACATGTGTTATACAACCGTGATTGTTCATCATATATTCGCTATATATTATTAATATATCCGTAATTCATACTGGGACATTTTCCATTTTTGGCCACTTTTGTTGCGGACGACAACGAATGCCCGTACTTTGTATACTCAATTCATGCGCAATTAATCCTCTCCCCAGTGGAACAGGGCCCTAAAAAAGAACTAGAGCTCTGCACTCGTAGAGTGCAAACCTCCGCCAACATGAGTTTCCAATTCCACAAATTTTTACCTTGGAAAAAATTTTTAATGTCAAATTTCCTGTTAAAAGTGGCTTTTCATAAGCTAAATTAGATGTGATCAAAAGTCAGGAGTATGTATTTAGTTCATGCACTGGAATCAAAGTTTTTTTGTGGTGTCAATTTTTTTTCCCCCAACTTTTCGGTTTCTGAATTCTTTTTCAGATAATTGTTACAAAAAGTCTGTGGGTAACAGATCTTTCTCTTATCATGCTCCTGTTCTGTGGAATGATCTCCCTGCATCAATAAAACAGTTCAATTCTGTAGAGACTTTCAAGTCCAGACTTAAGATGCACTTATTTTCCCTTTCGTACGGCTAGCATACTGGTATAGTATGTTACTATGCTTTTTACTCTTTTAATTCATTTTATTTAGAAACGGAGCAGGCCGTGACCTCAATTTTATCTAAATTCTGGGTCTTTTAGTGAAGCTTAGGGCTAGTGGCCGGCGATCACCTTAGTATTTCTTCTGTTTTTCTTGTTGCTTAATGCTGACAAATTACACTGTATTTGTCTTTCTGATGCTTGATTCTGCTTTTTTTCTTTTCTCTCTGTTTGAGGTGTGGCTCCATCCAGAGATGGGTGCGGTGTCTGTTCCAGAAACCGTCCTGTGCACCAGTAACATTTCCTTTATGTTTGTTTTTGTCATGCTTGGCCCTGATCAGGTTTTTGGTTTAATTGCTTCCCCTTTGTTTGACCCACTTTCTGCTCCTGTTCTGTTTTATTAGTTATTCATCATGTATTTATTCCCTGTTCTATTTTACTTTGGTTCTCTATTACTTTGCATTCTTTAGCTATTGTCTAGTTCTTTTCTTGTTCTGCCAGATTGTGTTTTCATTGTTTATCATTCAGTTGTCATCTATTAATTTCTGTTGATCTTTAGTATTGGTATTTTGGTGTCATGGCTTGTCGATTTTGTCATCTGGTTTTCATTTGGTATTCAGTTGTTTTCATTATGTTATCACTTGTTTAGTTTTGCTTTAGTATTCTGCTTCATGTCTCCTGATCAGTTATCATGTCATGCCTGGTTCCTAGCTATGTTTTTCTGCCCTAAGTTTTCATTGTTACTTTTGTTCGTAGTAATAATATATTCCGTAGTAGCTCTGTTCTTTGTTCTGTGTTTCACTACACCCTGCACCTGCCTTCATGTCTTCATCCCTCACTTATATCTGATTATGTTCTCTCTGCACCTGCCATGTGTCCCTGTCTCTCACTTTAATTCTGTCTGCTTTGTGTTTCCCTTCTCTCACGCTCTGTGCACCCATTCACATATCTTTGTCTTTTCTTCACTCCACCTTGTGTTCTCTTCCCTCACTGTCTTGCACACATTGTATCTTTGTTCATTAGCCACGCCCCCTTTCTGGATCCTTCCTCTCACGTGCATCTTGTTAACATCACCTGTTCCTAATTAGTCCACGTGCATATTAACCCTCACAGTCTCACAGTCCCTCGCCAGGTTGTTGTCGCTTCCAGCACACTCTCCAGCCTTTTTGTTCTCTGTCCTGATTAGTCTTGCCGTGTACCACTTCCTTGCTCTGTGTTTTTTGACCACGCCTTTTTGCCTCAGCCTATATGCCAGTGTTTGCCCGTGCCTCAGACCCCTGCCTGGAGATGACTGCGTTTTTGCCTCACCCTGCTTGTGCCTCTGCTCCATTTTCTGACAACCTGTGTACCGAACCTCTGCCTGAAATAAACATGACGACTTATACCTCAAAGCCTGGTTCGGGAGTTTGTATTGTGGGTCCACCCGCTCCTGGTGTCGGGCAGCTGCCCATCATGACAGTTTTGTGAATTGTTCTGTAATTTATGTCTGTTGCATGGCCTAAGCAGAGGGTCAACCCTTTGAGTCTGGTCTGCTTGAGGTTTCTTCCTCAGAGGGAGTTTGTCCTAACCACTGTGGCTCTGGGGGTTGGTAAAGTTAGACCTTACTTGTGTGAAGCACCTGTTGTGATTTGGCGCTATATAAATGAATGAAAATTAAATTGTTACAGAACGTTGATTATCTCTGCTATGCACAATTTGTCATTGGTTTCTGGCACTTGGTTTCTGACTGATAACTGGAAGACAGACCAGCAGGCATAAAATTGGAACCTCCATCCAGTTTTCGTGGTGTAGGTAAATCCATAACAGAAAAAGACTGAGGCTGAGACGCTTTTGATTGAGTTATAATGCAAAATGTACACCAAATGGGCTTTTCAATATTAAATTCAAATGTCCACAAAATCCACAATCTGGATGAGATCCATTCAGACTTTGTCAGGTGATAGTGTCAGTCTGCACCTCACTTTCAAATATGAGAGTGATTGGGGCACGTTTGATTCAGATATAATATAAAAAATACATTACATGACGTTTTCAATGTTAAATTTAAATGGGCACAAAATCTGTAATCCGGATTAGATCCAGATCAAACTTTGTCAGTCAATAAAGGATATGATCTTACATAAGGCTATCAAACATGAAAGAGATTTGATCTTTTTTGACAGAGTTATGAGGTTTTGAAAATTCATTCATTGTTAAAGGATAGGTATTTTTCCAATTTTCCAAGATTTTTTCTTGACTTTGACCTTTGACATATGACCTTGAAAATGTAATCAGTTCTTGCCTATCAGGATATGAAGCCTCTGTAAAAATGTCATAGCGGTATATGGAAAATTGTGGGTTACAGGCTGTTCACAAACAAGGGAGAAAACATAATCTTATAAACCATAAAACATTTTTACCTTCACCCCAACATCATTGGCAGAGATAAAAATGTTGGAAAGAAATGGGACCCTGTTACAGGTCAACAAGAAAATGATTTTTTTTTTTTTTTTTGCTCAAAATCCCACAGAAAATATGTCTGAAATTATTATAAAAAGAGCCTGGTCATATCACATTTTGTAAAACCCTTAAAATTGTGTGCCAATAATGAAGATAACATTCTGTGTGGCTGTGTAAAGGTGCAAGGAAATGGACTCTGTTCATTTATATGGTACCAAACCACAACAAAAGTCACCTGAAAGGACTGCACACAAGTAAATAAATTTTAGTTGTTGCTCTGATCCATTTCTGTAGATCTGTGTATTATTTATTTATTTATTCCATTGTATTGTTTGCATTGTATGTGTGAATCATTTGCAGGCAAAAGCATTTCCCCATTGGTGATTAATAAAGTTTTTCTAGTTTTTAATCTAAGATCTGTTGCATCAGCTGTAAAAAGCTTCCTAATTTATATTTTTTCTTATTTTTATTTTATTTTCAGGAAGAAACCCGAAGTAGATCTAATTCAATAGGGTGACCATCTGCTATGGCTGTTCTATCAAGACAGAACAGAACGCAGAATACAAGGTTAACAGCAGACATTGCTCCCAAAAGGTTTGTGTACTTCTGAGTTTTTGTACTGTATATTTAAATTGCGTAATGACATCAAATTAAAATAAATACATTGGGTTTCTTAATATAAAATTTTCTTAAATGATGCCCTTTAAACTCAATAATGAAAACTAATCTCTAAAACATGACGAATAAAAATATAAATGCTCAAACAATGGTGTGAATTCATACATTTAAGTGAAACACAACTAAATCATCACTTTTATAGGTATAATATTCTTTCGACGAGTCAGTGGATGGACACATGAACATTTCTAAGTCACTGAATATGTCTTGTACTTCATTTATATCACACTTTAAGAACTACAAACAGTATGGTTTGGCACTTGTACAATGATCTAAGAGCATATGGTGAATTTCCCCAAGCAAGAGTCATCACCTGGACCATGCAGAGGGCACACCCACATAATACATGAAGGTGGTTATTGTTAGAATATAAGGGTGCCCCACAGTTGTGCCTAAGTGGTTGACAATCAGGATGAAATGCAGCTAGTGACTCTGCCAATAAGGGGTCAAGTTTTGATGACTAAATATGAGGGTGTTGCCCTACAAACTCATTTCCTTTCCATTTTGATTAATTTGTGAGCAGGTCAAATCTGTTGCCATGTTTTGACTATGCAGAAATAAGAGAATGCACAAACACCCTAAACAACACACCAACCTTAATCCATGAGTTCTGAATATCCTCATTAATTCACTTTTACGAACAGTCATCCCTTGCAAAGTAAGTGTTGTCAGTGTGTCCTGATAATTAATCCCCAAGTGAAAATAAATCTTAAAGGTAGAGTGCCATTGGGCCTCATGTATCAACGTTGCATACGGCGATATTTGAGCGTATATGGGGTGTACGCCAAAACGGCTGCGCTACTTGGCATTTATCAATGTGGTCGTTGGTGTACGCTGCGCTGAAAATATACACCAGGTCGAGAGGTGGCGTAAATTATACACCTAAATGAACCAGCGCTGGAATCCACATAAAAATGAAGATGATCAACATGATAAACAGTGCCATTATACAAATCAATGCAATGCTACATAAATAACACTTTCCTGATTATACTACATAATAATCAATACAAATCCCGCCTTTGCGGGATTGTTATGGAGCATGATCCGTGGCTACAGCGCTGACAGGAAGGAAAGCGCTGCTTGCCTTTTTCTCCAGACTTCGAGCCGGGAGCCAGAGCAGCGCTGAGCTTAACTTCATGTGGTGTGATCGTTTTAGACAATGAAATTGATAATAACAACTGTAGTTTCGTCATTCCCTTAATTCACCCGTGCTGCAACCAGGTTTTGTCGTCTCCATTCGGTTGTCACAATAAAATAAATACAGAAATACATAAAAAAAATAAAGAAATCTGACAGATTAGGCGTGTCTTATTAATTGAGCGAGCAAATATCCACATGTCAAGAATTATTGACATGTCAAAAGAGAATACAGTGGTCCCTCGCTATAACGCCGTTCACCTGTCGTGGCCTCGGAGTCTCGCGGAGTATTTAGTCCAATTTTGCATGCCTGTGTGTTCTGTGTTCTGCGTATCTGTTTATAAGAATCTTGTTGCCCAGAAGAGAAAAGAGCGCCAACAACTACTCATAACTGTGTTTGTCACACGGAAACAAACACCTGCTGCAGCCAGGTGTGAGTGCAAAAAGGCGCAGCATCAGGATGCAGAGGCCCGATCTGTGAAATACTGGTCAGTCACTATTAATTAATTTCTTATGTGTCCGACCTCGTTCGTTGATTGTTAAAATTAATTCATTAGTTCTAAATGCCATCATAATTATTTATAGGAAAATGTTCTATTTTTATTTCTCAAACAAATGTTTGGGCCTGAAAACAGTTTGGTATTATTTTCCTACTAAGGTTTGAACTTTGAGAGTGTTTACACACGAGAGAAAAGTGAGAAAATGTTCATGCCTGATTGAGAAAGTGTATAAACTGTGTAGTGAGGGGTTTTACAGCTTTGAAATGTCTATAATAATTGTAAAAAATAACGCTGACTACGTCGCGGTTTCGCGTATTACGGGCTATTTTTTAGAACGTAACTCCAGCGATTAATGAGGGACCACTGTAACACTTTATTGATTATATACTACAAAACAATTGATACGACAGCCGCTTTTGACGCTCTATTGGCACGCGCCGTGATTGGTGGAGTTGTTTTTCATTGCCGTCTTTCCGGCTTCCATGTCGTAAAATGAGGGTGTGTCTGAAGCAGAGTCTGAATATTTATGGGCGTGTTTATTATAATTACGATCGTTTCCACCCGCCGCATTTATCAAGATCACGTCAGGCGTATGCCAGAAATGGGCAGGTGCGCACTGCTTGATACATGTCACGGCGACTTTGGTGTATTTCAAGTTTACGCCGTAAATTTACGCCACAAGTGCGCAACATTGATACATGAGGCCCATTGGGTTTTTAAGATTTAAGTCATAAAATGAATTTTCTTTGGCACCAGTATAATCCTGCCACTCACCCAGTGACCTCTGGCATAGGCTCTTGCTCCCTTGTGACCCTCAATTGGAATAAGCACCTATAGAAAATAGATTGTATCTTGTTCCCACAAATTAATTAAAATGTGCGAATTAATTAATGAAAGCATGGGGATCAGTTATAGCTTGTGTCTACAAAGTACTAACTGAAACAGGAATAGATTTTATCTTGTGTCCAAAAATTTATCAAAAAAATGGAAACAAATTAATCAAACCATGGGATTTGATTGTATCTTGCACCCACAAATTAATCAAAAAGTGTTGAAGAATTGAACATACAAATGGATTAAATCTTGTGCCCAAACATATGTCAGAAAGTGGGAACAAATGAATCAAAACATGGGATTCGATTGTATCTTGCACCCACAAATTAATCAAAAAGTGTTGAAGAATTTAACATACGAATGGACTGCATCTTGCGCCAAAAAATTAATCAGAAAGTGGATAACAAATTAATCAAAAATAGGAATAGATTATATCTTGAGCCATCAAATTAATCAAAACATGGGAAACAATTGTCTCCCCAGTACAGATATTTTTCTCTCTATGGTCAATCCAAGGCTTCTTAGAAATACAGTAAATGCTGATCTGGATTACCATTTCCAATTAGACTGTAGAGCTTAATCCAATTTTACCACTTTTTATTTCAAAGGCTACACTGTGTTTATTATGAAGGTAGTCTCTGTGATATAAATGACTGAGCTGTGAAAATGCAGTCAGGATTCTGACAAAGTGTGACAGCTGAGGTCTTGTTTCATTGTATGTACAGTAAACCACAATGATAATAAAAGCTGCTCTCTTTCTCTCTGTCACTTGAGGGTGAAGGAAAAGGGCTCTCATCACCAAGAGAAGCTTGATTACTTTGATCTTCACTCCTCATCATTCTGGGCTAAAAAATGTGATGTCCCAGACCACCCTCTGTCTTGTAAGCACCATTAAAAGCTTCATATCCAAAGAGCTTTGTGTCAGGCCAGGCACACCATCAAGCATAACTGATCAGATCAAAACAGTATGAACAGAAAAAGATGACTCTGAAAATGCCTAATAACAACACTGTTCATTGGCATCATTATCACTTCCAGCATATAAAGGCCCGGTCCCACTGGTGAGAGGATTAATTGCGCATGAATTGACTATACATATTACGGGCGTTCGTTCTCATCCGCAACAAAATTGGCCAAAAATGAGAAATGTCTCAGTATGAATTACGGATATATTAATAATGTATAGCGAATATATGATGAACAATCACAGATGTATAATGCATGTATTGAGACTGCATCATGCACGTGTGGTGGCAACAGCAGTTGTAATGCACATGCATGGCATCTGCATTGCGGTCATAAAAGAAGCGCACTCGGGCCTGACGGCATCACTATTCACACCAACACCACAGCCTCTGGAGCAATTGCTGGACTTGGACACATTGATTGGTATGATGTTGGATGGCAGCAACTATCACACTACGTCTTTGGGGATCCATAACTACATCTGTACGTCTCCACAGCTGGACTGGCAATGACTGGCAAGTATGTCGATTTCTGTTTGTTATGTATTTGCAAATTGTCCGCAAATCAGATGCAAAGTAGACGTAATACAAACACTTTATTCGTGGCCACTCTATGCATTTGCTACAACTTATTATAGTTCATGATGTGGACATGATAGGCACACTATATATCCGTTTTACATACTGTCCCAGTCTGCTGCCAAGCCACAATACTCCGTCAGATGTGGATATCAGCGGATAACGGCGGATATACAGCGCATAGATTGTGTATGTATTAAGTATGTATTGCGTATGTAAGGTGGATGTCATCCGCAAACATAATTTTGTGCAGCTCAAAAATCCTGGCAATGGAAAAAATGTGCCTCTGCGGATAATTGTGGCCATGTGCGGATGTCAGCCGTTTGTCAGATGTTTCACGGATATTGCGAATGTTTAGCGAATATGAACCAATTTTGTGTGCAATTCATATGCCAATGTTCCTAAACGCCAGTGGGACTGGGCCCTAACAGAGGGTCGAAGGTTATGAGGTCAGTTTGTTATCTTAGTGAGATATCCAAAAATATGATTCAAGTTACCTCTTTCCTGTTCCGGTGGAAGTGGGTGGAGTATTAATGAAATAATGATTGCTTCCATTATTTTATTTTTTACATAATTTAGGTTCTTGTATTTATGTGTTAGACAGAAGTTTAACAGTGGTGGCTCCAAAAGTTTTTTCTTGGTAGGGTGAGATGAGGGTGAGGAAATTTAATTTATACGTACAACATACATTTTATTTCCAACTACATATAAGAAGAACAAATGAAACCCCTCACAACGGATCAAGTTGTGGCTTGTCTAATGGGGTGAAATGTCCTTGTGTCCCATGTGGCCACTACGATAACAATGAAGACCCATCAGGAACCCTGAACACATGGGGGTCTGGTGACACAAGATGTCCTCAACGGTAGGTCAAGCGGAGGAGGTGATGGTTTAACACCAATGACTGTGACAGTGGATAAAGACTGTAGCAGGTCTTCAGACCATGATCTTCTAGGATTTCTTAGCCATCAGACCAGACCGTGTCATGGACCGTTGACATGCAACGACATTCCCACGTCAAACAAACCCACTCACAGGCATCTCTCTGCATCCTCCATCTCATCTGGGAATTTATCGAGAAATGATGTATTCTTCGCCACTGAGGGATTACCGTGATGAGAAAAAAAATGAAGTAAGTGTGCTTTGTTTTCTAATTATTTGTAGTGTTTGTTTCATGTTATTTTCACATGCATTATGTCTGTCTTCATGTAGGAGTGTGACAAAAAAATCATTTCTTTTAACACCATACTGATACGCTGGCAATATCACCCAAGTCATCCAGGGGCATACATTTTTAACTTATGGTTCAAATTCCAGCAGTGCATTATGGGTAGGATGGGGTAATCTCAGTACGTTCATGACAGGACAAATGCATTTCAGAAACTCTGTTCAGGCTCCACGGACAACACCAATGCTAAACTCTAGTGCCTAAAACTCTCGTGAATATATTCTCTTGGTTTATAGATGTTATTGTATTTGCGTTTGTTAAATTCTATGCATCTTAAATGTAGCAGACATGGATTATCTGGAATTTTGTTTTGGCAAGTTTTCACGGTCTCTACTGCCATCTACTGGCCAGTAGTGTTCATGGCAGTTCATGGCAGTATTTGTCCTGAAGATGAGCAGACACTGTATGATATTTTTAATCACAAGTTAAGTTTTTTCAAACTTAATTTACAAAAACTCAAGAATTTTTTGGACCGAGTTTCAGGTTAATCGCGCGTCCTGCATCATGTAGTGTACATGGAGTAACAAGCTGTGTTTAACATCTCAGGACCACCTCCTGATCGCCGATCGTATGGTCCAATGAAAATCAAACCTGTTAGATATTATTCTGGTCGGCCGTCGTGAGGGTATCCTGCTGCTGAAGAGCTACAAGCATCTAACACCGCAGAGAAAACCACTTGGTTTTAAATGTCAATAAAACCAAGGAAATGATTCTGGATCCAAGGACTGTTGGGGACCATACTCCTGTGGTCATACATGGTATTCCCATTGACCAGGTCAACTCATACAAGTACTTGGGGCTGCACATAGACAATACCTTCAGCTGGACTGCACATGTGGACAGTTTGTGCTCCCGATTCCATCAAAGACTTTATTTCCTTCGTAGACTTCGTTTGTATGGAGTCAATCTGAAAATTATGTTGTTGTTTTACCAGGCAGTGTTAGAGAACCTAGTTAGGTATGGCATGACTGCCTGGTACGGCAATCTTTCTGTACAATTTAAAACAAAACTTAACAGACAAATTGATGATGCAATGAAGATAATCGGAAAGAAACAATATCAGTCCCTCAGTTCACTCTATGAAGAATCTGTTTTGAAAGCAGCTCAGAGGATACTGATGGATTCAGTTCATGTTCTTCACGCAGAGTACACTCTCCTTCCTTCTGGGAGAAGGTACAGAGTTCCTCGGAGTAGACTGAATAGATTTAAAAATTCATTCGTCCCCATGACTATTAAATTGTTAAACAATAATGTTTAAAATTGGAATTATGCAATATTTATGGTGTTTCTCCTGACTCCTGTCATGTTAATTTGTTATGGATGTGGTTGTGTTTTTATCTGTATTGTTTGTTTTCTCTTTTCTTGTAAGGCACCTAGCATGAGTCCAAGATAAATTTCCCTGAGGGGACAATAAAGTGTATCGTATCGTATCGTATCGTATCGTATCGAGTTGTCTTGTAATGTTATTTTATTGTTTTTGGGTTTTTTTTTTTTTTGCTGTTGTTTTGGTTTGTTTTTAAACTTCATTTGTTAAAAAAAAGCCATTTGCAAAGCCAAAAAGTTGATCTGCTGCCCAGATGCTTAGTACTTAGGGCGAATACTGCCATGAACACTACTGGCCAGTAGATGGCAGTTGAGGCCTTGAAAACAAAATTCCAGATAATCCCTCTCTGCTACATTTAAAATGCGTGGAATTTAACAAATGCAAATACAATAACAATGTCTATAAACCCAGAGAATATATTCACAAGAGTTTTAGGCATTAGAGTTTAATGCTGTTGTCCGTGGAGCCTGAACAGAGTGTCTGAAATGCAACTGTCCTGTCATGAACGTACTGAGATTACATCATCCTACCAATAATGCACTCCTGGGCACAGCATGTCCTCACAAAACCTTAAAAATTAGCACACTTACTTTAAAACTAAAACATATATCTGATATTTTCACTTTATAAAACTTCAGACATGACAGTAATTTTAAATAACTTGTCCAAAATTAGTTTGGTTAAAATTTGAACCATAAGTTAAAAATGTATGCCTCTGGATGACTTAAGTGATATTGCCAGCATATTGGTATGGTGTTAAAGAAAATGATTTTTTTTTGGGGGGGGGGGGGGGGGGGGCATTTCGCTTTTGTCTACAGAGGATAGAAATGCTTTTCATAGAAGCAGCTCTCTTCTGTTAGCAGAGGGTATAACTGTCCATCTGTTACAAAACTTTTAACAGGTAGGTGCTGAACTGATTTCAAAAATGCTTGTCACTGTTCAGCTTTGTTTACTTTGTTTATCGGACAAAAATTAATTGGAAGATAATTGGTTCAATAATGGTTTTTAAAGTTATCTGAAAAGATAATCCGATAATGAAAACATTATCTTCGATAATTATCTGTTATCGGATTATCTGAAGTGTGCCCACCACTGTCAGCAGCAGGATACACTCAAGACGGCCGACCAGAATAATATCAAACAGGTTTGATTTTCAATCGAGCATACAATCGGCCATCAGGAGGTGGTCGTGAGATGTTAAATGCAGCTTTTTACTTCATGTACACTACACAATGTAGGATACGTGATTATCCTGAAACTTGGTCCAAAAAAATTCTTGCACGAATGAAAAATCATCTGAAAAAGGGTCAAAACTCGCACAGTGTAAAGCCAACATTTATGTGTCAAGACAATATTGAGTGCACATTTTACAACATCATAAAACATGCGCACATCATAAAACTAATAATAAAAATAATAAAACTAATAAAATGAGCGCACATTGTCTCCACATGTAAAACATGTTGTGATGACACTTCCAGGGCTCTGTAAAAATGCCTGTTTTTACCATTAAAAAATGGAATATTTTACAAAAGCACATTTATCTGTAAACACCAACACACGACACATGTCACATTAACGTGCTGGTTTACTTAATAAATGACTGAACCAATCAGTGTTTAGTAGAGGTATTCTTACCCAGAATCCTTTGCGATCTGTCTGTGTTTGTTACAAAACCTCAGAATTAGTGCATTATTCAACATTGGGGAGGTGATGGTCTAGTGGTTAAGGTGTTGGGCTTGAGTCCAGAAGATCATGGGTTCAAATCCTCGCCTGACTGGAAAATCACTCAGGGTCCTTGGGCAAGGCCTTTAATCCCCTATTGCTCCAGGTGTGTAGTGAGCGCCGTGTATGGCAGCACGCTGACATCGGGGTGAATGTGTGGCATAATTGTAAAGCGCTTTGAGCGTCTGATGCAGATGGAAAAGTGCTATATAAATGCAGTCCATTTAACATTAAAAGATATATGTTATATTTTAACTTTGTACAAATGACAGAATTTTTTGTTATTTCTGCTTTTCTGTTTTTTTTTTTTCTTTTAAATGAATGAAATAAATATTAATAATCCAATAATCCAGTTGACATTAATGGAGTTATTCTATCAGTATTCATTTTATTTATACACCAAACCATAAGTCAGTATTTTCCAAAACCTCCGCCTGACTGGAGCATTGTTATTGGGTAGAGAGCTGGACTTTGTGGCTGCGCTCTGTGTGTGTGTGTGTGTGTTAAATAAGAGCTTCCAGCAGGGGGCACGATGTTCAAACATAGAAGTGTGGGCTCATTGTTGGGGTCTTTTGTCGCTTTTGATGTTTCCAGAAGTGATCGTGGTGTTAAAACTGAAATTCAGTTTATTAGTAGTTGCAAATATACCAGAAACAATACTGGAATTTATCGGTTATCTGTAACTTCCGATACATTTTTGGGTGGTTTATCTTTATCAAAGATACCTTTTCAGTTATCTGATTATCTGTTATCGAAGTTAATTTTTTGGTTATCTGTGCCCACCACTGCACAAAAGTGGCGATGGCTGTCGGATGGTTATGGTCCATCATGTGGAACTCATAGAACTTGGAAGTATTGAAGGGGACAATGACTTTCTTTACATATGAAGCCGCATGAAACCGGAGTAGCACCAACTGCAAAAAAGTCTGGGATGCTGATAACGCAGTGCACTGTGGGTCAGTTTTTGCTGATGTGTAACATGGACAATTCTGGATTGTGGGTGGAGCTACTGTATTTGACAAGCAACCAATCTACATTATTAAAAACCAAGTGGCTTCTGTGTATGTGTATGCGTGCGTGCATGTACATTAGATCACAGAGAAACCGGGGAGAGCTGACATTTGCCGTTTGGTAAATGGTATGGTTTGGTATGGTTATGTATTTTGGGTCAAGGATGAACACTGCGAAAATGGAAAGCTGATAGGACTACTATTTTTGGAAACATTAGAGATATTAGGTAACAGCAGTGAACAATGGATGTTGATATCACCATTTATCAGTCCCTGGTAACCACACAAGCTCTGAACAAAGTAAATATCTCAACCTTGTCAGTTGTAAAACATGACATCAAATACGAGGTCTGTCAATAAAGTATTGTACCTTTTTATTTTTTTCAAAAACTATATGGATTTCATTCATATGTTTTTACGTCAGACAAGCTTGAACCCTCGTGCACATGCGTGAGTTTTTCCACATCTGTCGGTGACGTCATTCGCCTGTGAGCACGCCTTCTGGAAGGAGTGGTCCTGCCTCCTCGTCGGATTTTCATTCTCAGCAAACAGCTGAGCTACTGCCGCTTTGTTCCATGAAATTTTTTTCAGGAGCCCAGACAACCAGCTGGAAACCATTTCAAAGATTCAGTTGTTTTTCGGTGAAAATTTTACGGGCTTCACAGAGATTAAGGACTGTTACTACAGCTTAAAGGACAGCCCACAATGGCGCATGGCGCCCCGCGCTCTGAGCTGCGACGATGAGGCAGAAAATGCCAGATCATTTCTAAGCTGATGGCTCTGTGGATACCAGACCGTCGTGTGCACTTTCTCTGGTTATCACAAGAGCTGGACATCAGCCATTTTCCAGCAGATTTCACTTTTAACAAGAGATTTTGTCATGGAAAGCCGCACGGAGGCTTTGTGAGTAATGACCGATTCGCTGTTTGAGCGAGACAAAGGAACACCTCCGTTTCGGTGTGTCATGGGACAAGTTAGGACATGCCCAGCTCTCCACAATTTCTCTGATACTTACTGGACTGGTAAGCATTGAAAGCCGAGATAGGCATGTCCTAACTTGTCCCATGACATGCCGAAACGGAGGTGTTCCTTTGTCTCACTCAAACAGCGAATCGGTCGTTACGCACGAAGCCTCTGCGTGGCTTTCCATGACAAAATCTCTTGTTTAAAGTGAAATCTGCCGGAAAATGGCTGATGTCCAGCTCTTGTGATAACCAGAGAAAGTGCACACGACAGTCTCGTATCCACAGAGCCATCAGCTTAGAAATGATCTGGCGTTTTCTGCCTCGTCGTCGCAGCATAGAGCACGGCACGACGAGCGTCCTTAAAGCCGTCCTTAAAGCTGTAGTAACACTCCTTATTCTCTGTGAAGCCCGTAAAATTTTCACCGAAAGCCAGATAAATTTTTCAAATGGTTTCCAGGTGCCAGTCTCTAACAGCTTCTGAAAAAATTCTGATGGAAAAAAAGTCCAAATCATTCCGCCATTTCCAGACAATGAAAATCTGATGAGGGGGCGGGACCACTCCTTCCACAAGGCGTGCTCACAGGCAAATGACGTCACCGACAGGCGTGGAAAAACTCACGCATGCGCACGAGGGTTCAAGCTTGTCTGACGGAAAAACATATGAATGAAATCCATAGTTTTTGAAAAAAATAAAAAGGTACGATAATTTATTGACAGACCTCATACATTTGCCAAATAATAAATACAATTGTTCACCAAACTTTGTCATTTTAATTTCCTGCACTTTCAGTTAAAATTACAGAAACTTTGCATAATTTATTACGACCCTTGAAAAATGTCATCTACCTATTTTATAAACACTATCCAGTCTAGGGACCATGGATCCCCACGGGCAATGCGCTAGTCCATTTTTAACCATGCTAGCATACCAAAGTAAACAAACTGCATTATGTCAGTGGTGTGAAGACTTGACTCCTGATTTAATGAGAAAAAAAAAAATCTTATGTTTGCTAGGGAAACTGGGGGTGCTTTAGAAATGGACCAACCAGAGAATGTAAGACTGTTTGATGTCCAGTTCAAGTTTGGTATTTATACAGTGTGTAATGTGAGTCGGGTTGCCACCTTTCAAATATGAAAATAAAGGACACCCACCAGGGCTCCTCAGGGCCACTACCACCACCCAAGGAGTGATATATTTAATTTTTAAAAAGCATTCAGTCATAGTTAAAGCTTTTAGTGCTTAACACGAAACTGTTAATGATAAACTGTGCAGTCATTGAAGTGTGCAATATACAGACCAATAAGTTTAATCTTTAAAGTGAGGACATTTTAACTTAAAGAGGAAATAAAAATAAAAATACTTGGTTGCCTTGTACCCATTGCCACTAATGCTGTCAAGCCAGGGGTTCGACTCTTCCCACTCATATCTGTACATTTGCAAATGTTTTTGCTTCCTTGGATGTGATGGAGTTTCAGGTGTAGACACGCAACAATTAATTGTCAAATAAAGGACAAATTCATTTTAAGGGACGGGTGGCAACCCTAAATGTGAGTGCAACATAAAGCACAGGGAGCAAAGGACTTGTATTCACTTAAGGAATTATTAATTTTTTCCATGGGTTCTTTACTTTTGTTCTGAAAATTTGTGTTTTCAAATCTGGCTTGGTGTTTCCCACTGTAGCCAAGTGCTTGCTCACAGGGGGTCGTTTTGAACGTTGGGGTTTTACATAATTATTGTATGGCCTTGTCTTACAATATAAAGTGCCTTGGGGCAACTGTTTGTTGTGATTTGGCGCTATATAAAAAAATTGATTGATTGATTGATTGATTGATAATTGCACACAGCAAGAAGGTCATAGGTTCAATTCCCACCTCAGGCCTTTCTGTGTGGAGTTTGCATGTTTTCCCCATCTTTATGTGGGTTTCCTCCAGGTGTTTTGGCTTCCTTCCACTCCCACTGCTCTGTCGCAACTTGAAAATTCCCCAATGCTCTTTGCAACATGATACCAATGCACATGCTACCAACGGTGCACAAATGAATATAACTGTTCTGCACTAGGTACAAGATAGGGCAGCAGCTTTTGGTGCTTCTCTTCTTTTGCACAACTAATATGTAAGTGATGAGTTTTGTGGCATGTTATTGCTGAAAGAGAAAGTTAATAACGGCTCGACCTTCCGTGTGTTTGACTGATTAGATATTTGCATTAACAAATAGGTGGACAAGCTTTGCAATTAAAGCTACTGCTGGTAACATCACAACAACAAACTTAAGAAAATGCACATTAGCAATTCAAAAATGAAAGCATGTTGGGACTGCATGGAAAGTAGCATGCACTGATATGTTTTACTAATATTTTCTCCATCACATACACTCAGTTGTGGAATACTACAGCTGATCTACAGCAGACCTCCTGCTCATTCATGTTTACCTTTAAAACAGATTTATTTTACATAAATTGCATGGTTTTGCAAAACAAAATCTTTAACAATTCAATATTTAATGATTATCTCCTATTTGTTCTCTTTGCAGAATCATGCTTCATGTAGTAAACAGTCTTTTTATTCATCTGTTAACTTATTCAGTCATCTCTTTTTTTTTTCTTTTTTTTTTGCTTGAGGAGACCACAGTAGCTCCGGTATGATCTGCATGCTGATTTAGCACAATGTTTATGCCAGATAATGCAACTCCAGATGTACAATGAGGGCACAAGTAGCGTTGAACCTGGGATTTAATAACAGATGAAAATTCCATGGTAACTGTTTTGTAACATTGGGCAATTTGGAATTTGGTCTTTTATGGACATAACATTGTCAAAGTCATGGAAGTCTACATTTATAGGGACACTCTAGCACTCCTGAGTACTTAAGACATTTGCACACCTGTTTAGGGCGGCAGGCTACTAGTTTTCTGTTGCATTATGCATGCTGCTGAATTCCTTTCACGATTCTTTTAGTGCAGTTTGACACTAAAAACACAGCTATTACAGGTTTTAAAGCTGTACAAGGAAGACATTTTCTTTTATTTAAATCAAAAGTGGAACACTTAATAGAGAATGCAGACCCCTCAATTTTCAATTCAATTTCAATTTATTTTCATTTATATAGCGCCAAATCACAACAGAGTTGCCTCAAAGCGCTTCACACAGGTAAGGTCTAACCTACCAACCCCCAGAGCAACAGTGGTAAGGAAAAACTCCCTATAAGGAAGAAACCTCAAGCAGACCAGACTCAAAGGGGTGACCCTCTGCTTAGGCCATGCTACAAAACATAAATTACAGAACAATTCACAGAACAATTCACAGACGAATATACAAGAAATGCTATTGGCGCACAGGACAGGAGGATCGCCAACACGAACACAACTCCCTTCTCTGGATGGAGCTGCACCTTAAACAGAGAGAAAAAAACAGAATCAGGCATCAGAAAGACAAGAAATACTGTATAATTTGTCAGCATTAAACAACAAGAAAAACAGAGAAATACTAAGGTGCTCGCTAGCCACTAGCCCTAAACTTCACTAAAAGACCCAGAATTTAGGTAAAGTTGAGACCGCGGCCCGCTCCAATTACTAATAAATGAATTAAAAGAGTAAAAAGCGTAAAACAAAACTGTACCAGTATGCTAGCCATATGAAAGGGAAAATAAGTGCATCTTAAGTCTGGACTTGAAAGTCTCCACAGAATCTGACTGTTTTATTGACACAGGGAGATCATTCCACAGAACAGGGGCACGATAAGAGAAAGCTCTGTGACCCGCAGACTTCTTATTCACCTTAGGGACACAAAGTAGTCCTTCCCCCTTGAGAACGTAAAGCCCGGGCCGGTACGTAAGGTTTAATTAGGTCAGCTAGGTAGGGAGGTGCCAGTCCATGAATAATTTTATAGGTTAGTAGCAGAACCTTAAAATCTGATCTCACTGGGACAGGAAGCCCAGGGATGCTAAAATGGGTGTAATGTGGTCAAACTTTCTGCTTCGTGTCAAAAGTCTGGCTGCAGCATTTTGAACCAATTGGAGACCCCTAATGCTAGACTGCAGTAAACCAGAAAATAGAACATTGCAGTAGTCCAATCTAGAAGAGATAAATGCATGGATGAGGGTCTCAGCATCAGCCATAGACAGGATGGGACAAATCTTTGCTATATTTCGCAGGTGAAAGAAAGCAGTCCTAGTAATATCAGATTACACTGTCGGCTTCTGATAAACCAGTTTCACTTTAAACGCGGCAGGGGCTGCTGGGTAAATTCCAGGATCACAAACACAAAAACAACGCACGAAAAATGAATGAATAAAAAATAAAACCCCAAACACTGTCATCATCTTTCATAAGCAGTAAAACACAGTATTAGAAGTCACGGTTTATCTCAGTATTATATACACCGTCATTTACGAACTAAAAGCTGCTGCTTTTTTCACAAGCTTTGAACCCTGCGGCTTAAACAACCGAAATACATCCATTAATGTATTAATTGGCAGAGTAAAAGACATGTAGTAAATATAAATTCTTACCTGTTAGTTTCAGGGGGTTTCATGAAGAAAATAATCCACATAAAGCATCCTGACACACACACACATACTCATCTTCAACTGCTTAGTCCAATCAAGGGTCGTGGGGGGCTGGAGCCTATCCCAGCAGTCATAGAGTATGAGGCGGGGTACACCTAGGACAGAATGCCAGTCTGTCGCACATACATACGAAGTCTATTAGAAAAGTATCCGACCTTATTATTTTTTTCAAAAACTATATGGATTTGAGTCATGTGTGATTGTGTCAGACAAGCTTGAACCCTCGTGCGCATGCGTGAGTTTTTTCACGCCTGTCGGTTGCGTCATTCGCCTGTGGGCAGGCTTTGAGTGAGCACTGGTCCACCCCTCCCGTTGGAATTCCTTTGTCTGAGAACTTCCTGAGAGACTGGCGCTTTGCTTGATCAAAATTTTTTCAGAAACTGTAAGGCACATCCAAGTGGACACCATTCGAGAAATTCAGATGGTTTTCCGTGAAAATTTTAACGGCTGATGAGAGATTAAGGAGTGTTATCATGTTTTTCTGTGGCGCCGTGCGATGAGCAGCTGCATGCCGACGCACGAATGCGTCTGCACGTCTTTCATTAGAAAATCTCCTTTAACAGTGGAATGTCCGGATAAACTGCTGATCCTGACCTCTTCTGAAACTTCTCTGCTCTCTCACAATGTCCTGGGTCAACAGAGGCTTAAATTTAGAAGTTTTCAGCTCGAAACAGGCTGACAATGGCGGCTCGGGGCACGGCGCGCCGTCCGGCGCCGTGGGCTGTCCTTAAAGCGATAGTAACACTCCTTAATCTCTCATCAGCCATTAAAAGTTTCACAGAAAACCATCTGAATTTCTCGAATGGTGTCCACCTGGATGTGCCTTACAGTTTCTGAAAAAATTTTGATCAAGCAAAGCGCCAGTCTCTCAGGAAGTTCTCAGACAAAGAGATTCCGACGGGAGGGGTGGACCAGTCCTCACTCAAAGCCTGCCCACAGGCGAATGATGCAACCGACAGGCGTGAAAAAACTCACACATGCGCACGAGGGTTCAAGGTTGTCTGATGTAATCGCACGTGATTCAAATCCATATGGTTTTTGAAAAAAATAAAAAGGTCGGTTTCTTTTCTAATAGACCTCATAATGTTTTAAAATATCTCTGAATAAAAAATCAGTAAAATAATCAAAACATAATTGGGGTATTCAATGTCATACAACTGTTGTGATTTTTTTTAAACAAAATGTAGTTGTCCCACACTATTGCCGTAATTTCCACCACAACACTATAATGTCTCTTTAAACAGTTTGTATGAAAGATTGTTTGGGTAGTTTCTATGGAGATAAACAGTGACATCAGAGCACATGTATATAGCGCCAAATCACAACAAACAGTTGGCCCAAGGCGCTTTATATTGTAAGGCAATGGTGTGGTGGAAATTACATTTACAAGGCCAATAGTGCCCGTAGTTAAAGAATCACCCATAAATGTTTGTTAATTAGTAGCCAGTCTGCTCTGTGTGAGCCTAATGCTGTCAGATCTCTGAAGCTAAGCAGTGTAGAGCCTGCTTAGGGACCGTTTTGAGCATCACAAGCTATTTATGAGACAAAATTTCACAATACTAATAAAATGTATCTATGAATGTGTTTTCCCTCCTAATTTTAAGACCTATTTTATGTTATATAATGGCTGAGTAGATCCTTGTCATTTGATTGGTGCTTTGTATGTCACATGACATAGATTAATTCATTCCATTTGTGTTGCATTGCATTTAGAGTGCGGCTTGGTTCCATTTAGAGTGCAAATTTGGTTCCATACGTTTGGTACCATTGCACTCTACACACGCACATGCTCACGTCCTCGTGCACGCACGCACATGTGATCACACTCGCGCGCACATGTGCACAGGCACGAGTGCATGCGCATGTACACATGCTCGTTAACGTACACAAAACAAATCCACTGTGCTGCCTGGAGGCTGTAAGCAGGAAGAGAGAGAAAAAAAAGCTGGACTCATTTCTGACATGATTTTTTTTTTTTTGCTGCACTGAGGACGTACACAGTCTTTCTTTGGTACACCTACGCACAAGCACCGACCGAGAAATCGTCTACCGATCAGGTAAACACTCAGCCGTGGTTTTGTGTCATACAACTTTCTGAACATTTGCAGGCGTACCTGTTTGACTAGTCAGCAGCTGGAAGCTGGGAGGAGACGACGTCTTCGCTCCTCGGATAAGTAGTCCTTCAGGCGCTGCACGTTTTTGTTCCTGTGTGACTGTGATTGAGAGGTGGAGGTGTTTCCCACCCTTTCTGACTGTTTGCTGGGTGTTCACGCACCCACCATCACCTGTCTGTTCTTCCTGCCAGCAGTACCCAATCTGACAGCTGGAGGCAGTGGCCACCTGGGGACCCAGCGCTTGGTGGCTCCGGGGTGCTTCAGATCCGGTGGCAGTGGAAAGCATGTGGGATCTTTTCTGGACGGGCGTCTTCTATCCTCGAGCCTGCCCACACGTTACCGTGACTTATTGACTGTTGATCTCAATTGTGTTGTCTGTTGCTCTGTTGTGCACATTCACAACATTAAATTGTTATATTTTGGTGTATTCCATTGTCCGTTCATTTGCGCCCCCTGTTGTGGGTCCATGTCCCTACACTTTCACAACAGGCAGAAGATGGCATTTGTGGTAGATGTGGCAGTGATAACAACATCAGCAAGACTAGACTGATGCCTAGACTCGTTTTTATTATCATTCAGTTAAAAAAAACAGATGCTGCCACAGAACAAAATATTGATGCATTGCACAAATAGATAAAAGCACAGTATAAAAGCACAAAATAAAAGTCCAAGGTGTGTGATAGTGAAAAATAGGGTTTGAAAAAAAAATATCAATAACCATCTCTGTATCTACACAACATAAAATACATAAATAAAGTACACAGGATATTGCACATGTGAAGATGCAACAGTTTATTCTATATCCTACATTCTGTATTGCACAGTTCTTTCTATTGATTTGTATTTAACTGTCTAGTGGCGGTTGGGGAAAAAGCTGGTATCATGGTCTGAAGGAAGACCTAGAAAAGATGTGGAAAGTAAAGCCCACAGTGCTTTAAGTGGTAACTGGAGCTGTTGGGTCTGTAACTTCCAAACTATGACAGTGAATATCACTCTCCGAGCTGCAGTTTAGGATATATAGCACATGTTACCGTCTACAAAACCAATGTAAGACCCTTAATGGAGTATGCTTCTCTGATATGCTGTGGAGCAGGCATCACTGCTCTAGGCGAGGTGATGGTCTAGTGGTTAAGTGTTAGGCTTCAGACCAGAGGATCCTCAGTTCAAAATCCAGCCAGACCAGGAAAATCACTAAGAGTCCTTGGGCAAGGTCCTTAATCTCAGACCTTGGGCAAGATCCTTAATCTGTTGTAGGGTAAATTATTCTTAATCTTCAAGTTGCTCCCGGTGTGTAGTGAGTGCCTTGCATGGCAGCACCCTGATGGGAATGTGAGGCATAATTGTGAAGTGCTTGGAGCTTCTGATGCAGATGGAAAGGTGCTATATAAATGCAGTCCATTTCCATTTTTGAACTATTGGACACATTACAGTGCAAAGCTTTCCTTCTATTGAGAATAGATGAACCTACCAAGGTTGGAATCTACCCCCTGGTGCACAGAAGGAATGTTGCATTTCTCTATGCCTCCTATAGACACGTCTTCACGAAACAGTCCACTAAGCTAACTGGAATTCTGCCTTCATTAGCATCTTTTGTTTGCCCAACCAGATCTGCTGCTGCTGCTCATGATTCCCAAATCTAATACAAATCTCCATCTTTCTTCATATACACTAAAGAATTCTTGACTGTGGAAATCACTTCCTGCATATTTCCCTCTATGTCCAATATGGACAAATTTAAGAAAGCTGTTAATGCATATTTAATGAACAGATTGTTAGATTTTATAAATTGCATATGTTTTTCTTAAGTGGAAAGTAATAATGCATTTGTGTATATTTTAAAATGCATTAAAATGCCACTTTTCAACAGTATTGATGGTACCATCAGATATAGGGGTGAATAAAACCCACATATAACTGTTGCAGTATGGGATCTTTGCTCATATTTGAGAAAATTGTTCGCTTATGAGTGGTAATACTTTGATTAACTCTGAAAACACGTTTGTTTTGCCACCAAATGCTTTGCGGCAGTGACTGGATGTTACTGCAAATTAGCAGCTCGCCTGTTTGTTTTTATCTCATTGTTCACCTCTTTAATTTAGCTGCTCTAATGAGGGTAAGAGCCTTGTATTATTGGAGTCTACAGTCATAAACACACTCTGGAAAGCACACAGGTTGGACAGGGGTAGTCGTGAAGAGGTCCACATACCATAAATTCTCATTCCACAAAGAAAGCAACAAGAAAAATCTTGTTTTTTCCCCCACAAAATATATAAATAACATGATTCTCCTGTTTATTCACCACACATGTATGTGGCTGGCTGGGAATCATTTAGTTTGAGTGAGTGGTGGGTGGGCGACCATACAAAACAAGTTTGCAAACACCATTTTGGTGCAGACTTTTGTGTTTGTGTGTGTCTGCACTAGCTTTAGTGTAATTATGCCTGCAGACCTTGAAGCGGTGCTCCGGTAGCTGGGGAGCTGCTTTTCACTGTTTACAAAGCAGACATTAAAAGCAGCTATTATTGATGGTGTGGAAGTGAGGATTCATTCCTTACAGTGATTTCAGAGTTTCCTCTATATGTTCCTTGTATGTTTGCATGTGTGCATGTCAGAGTTCATCACTTCTCTGTGTGACGCTCTTCCTGCATAATGCATGAAACTTAATGCTCAGTTTAAAAGGCAAACACTGGATACATATTTCAAAGAACGCGTAAATCCTATATAGGCCTTGAAAATGCTTGGTGCTAATGCTTATTACCTAGCGGCCACTGAAGCAGTCGAGAGTATCACATGCCCCATGGACAGGACACCAGCTGGGTGAACTGGGAATCAGTGAATTAATCCAAGCGAATCAGTGGTGACAAGAAACTGTGTACTTTCATTTTGTGTCTTGTACATTAACATTATTGAGCTCATTAGCTTCTGCTGGCTAATGATATGCTTGCATTATAAATAAACAATGTCAATTTAATTGATTTTTCTTTATTTTCTGTGGCAGCATGTTTCAAAAACGAATGTAGCTTACACATACACTGGTGTGACTTCTGTTATTTTCCTCTTCATCACACATTTTTGGACAGATGCGACTAATACTACAGTTTGAATTAATCTTGAAAACACAGTAACCCAAGTAATCATCAGCTGGCAAGCTGTGATCATATGACCAAAATGCAAAATCTTCATACCATGTGCTTGAAGATTTGCAGGATTATGCGAGAATTGTTGTATTACTTTTCTCAGCATATCATGCAACCTCCTTCATGAGAATATGAATTGAAGTCACAGATTTAAAGCTTATATAAGGTTTGACAACAACAAAAACAGGACATGAAGCCTTGTTCAGCAGTGTCCGAAAAAGAGCCAGCCTATGTTGTGGGTAAAAAAAAATCTGAAGAAAGAAAGTTTCTTGAAGAAAGTTTAAGTACATACTGACTTCTTACAATTGTCTGCCTAACACACCTGCAAGTCAAATTTGGATGAAATCAGGTGAGTTGAACATACTGACATAAAAGTAATTTTCAACCATTGTTTCCACACTATGTTTCCACACACTGTTTCCTAATCTTGACCAAAGAAAAGAAACTAGAACAGTATTAAGAGATTGCATACCTCCACCTTCGCCTATCTTTCTGCTGTTTACATCAGTCTTCAAATTTTCCTGATACCTCTATTACTGATCTTTGATCCTGACCTTTGATGCTGATTTCTGACCATTGATTCTGGTCATTGAGCTCTGACCCTAATTGCTCATATTTCAACCTGACCTTAGATCTTTAATACTGGGCTTTGCCACTGATCACTGAAGTTTTCATTTTTTGTAGGTCTGTCATGTCAGGAATCAGGATTAGAGATCAAAGATCAAAGGTAGAAAGATCAAAGAACTCAGGATCAATGCTCCAACGTCAAAGATAAGATTCAAGACTTGAGCTTGATCCACATTAAGGTGGACAGAACATTTCCTTCACCCAAAGCCTACCTCCATCTGAAATCCATTTGTCCCTTTGAGATATCCTGCTGACAATGATGGACACATGATAGGACAGAGATCCAGGTCTGGCAGATTGCAGACACTTAGGGATAAAGTCTCTTTACAGTCACAACTGCTGCTGCTGACAGTGGTGTCTTGATTTCTTGGGTCTATTCTGTGTGGCACCTGGTCACCAAAAAATAAATGGTGTCAGGAAGAAACCTGTGCAGGTCTTCAGGGGGTTTGGGATAGCTATACCCATAAGAGTCAGCAGTCACTCATATGTCAGTGACTGCACCACCTCACCTCAGGGCAGAACATTAATCATAGAAGATGGCAAACACTTTTGTGCACTTGCAGTCTCACCTTGTCAATGTAGTTCTCTTATGAGTGCCTTTTTCAGAAAAAGAGATGTAGTTGTCTTGGTGAAGGATTCAGATTATTGTACGGTAAATGATCCATTTTCTAGAAACAGGTTTCAGTTGCTCACTATCTATTTCTTCATGGCAACAGTTCTCAGTTTTTAGTCAGTAGGCTGAGATTTATATGGCAAAATCAACTTCCAAGATTAGCAGCAAGGCTTCGAAATCAATTTGATATTCATCTTGTCTTTAATTCATGTTATGGTCATTGTGGATGTTAAAACATGCAAATATGGCCCAAAACAGGTCGATCAAGGGTCCACACCTGTATCTACCAGAAATAAAGTCTAGTGTAACGTCTGACAGCAATTTTGTTAATTCAGAATCATCTAATCGATGACAGCTGTAATCTATGATTGGAAACAGTTAGTCATCTTTGTAGCTATCAACTCACAACCACAGGAAACATACATCATGAAAATTTCAGTTCTAACTCACTGCTCTGCTGCTTGCACTTTATGAATTTTGACACTACCTCTTCCAGCTCACTGCCACCAGTAGGTCCCAGTCTGACGCCAGTGGTTGCCTCCAGCCCTGCCTTCTCCTGATGGCAGGATCTGAGATCTAAGTACCTCTACACGTTATCATGACGGGTATCTCCACCAAAGACTGTTCAAACATTCTGTATATCATCACAAAAGTTCAAAATCTTTAACTTCATCTTGATTCCTGAGTGTTTATGGTACCACCTAGTAGTTGAATAGATTTGTCAACTTGTTGACCTTACTACTCTTCAGTCCCAGTTTAAAAACACTGAGTAGTCAATGACATGATTATGGCACAATGTCTGCTGCACGGATTTGGTTCTAAACAGTGACATCTGACATTTTATTCTGGTAGCATGTTCATAAATTATGAACGTGTTCAGCACAATGGATGCAAAAAAGCCAAAATTGTGACTGGAAGGACCACAACAGCAAATTAAAGACCTTAATCCAACACCACAGGATAGGATCAGGATGTGCCTGCCAGTGTCATGTGTTTGAGGTGCATACAGAACAATTGATGGTCGTGTTGCAAAACCTTATGTGCTCAGAAGTCTTCTTCTTCCCGGTGAATAACGTGAGCTTTGCACAAAATATTTGTGTGGTTACACAACATAATTAATTTTGAATGAGTTGATTTTCTCTCATTTTCTGATGAAGATGTTGAGATTTCAGCATATGCATAAATTTTTGTGAATGCAGATGATCACTCTAAAGTATTCCCTTCTCATGTGGTTTTATTGATGGCACCATTAATGTTAGTCAACCTCCACACAACATTCTTGACACAGATGTCATTTTTCACAAATTTGAAATCATGCAACACCAAATCAGAAGCCACACTTTCAGAGCTGAATATACAGCAGTTTTAATAGTGTTAGTTATGGAAATTTTGTGAGCGAACTCACTCACTGAATCACATGCTTGTCCCACTAATCGCAGGGAAAAACACTTCATTTATTGCAGCACAAATGATAATAGCATACACTGACTGGGAAACTGAGTGAAAGCTAGCCTTCAAGCAAAGAGCTTATATATGACTACTAGAGTCCACACACTCATTGCTGCCCAGTAAACACAAACGTCCCTTCATGGACAGCGACATGATGCCTCCTAACCGGGCAAAAATATTGACGAAGTGCCCCGATGTTAATGCATTTTCAATGGGGACTTGCGACTGAACACACTCAGAAAAACGCTCACAAAATATGTGTTAAAATGCCGTTCTGACCTGGATATCGAGCCAGTAAAATTAATTTACATTAAATTATGTCAGAAAAGTATTAAACGTACTCTCACACCCACACATTCCAAGATATTAGTGTTGAAAGGTACATGGATCTGCGCTGTTAAGCTGTGCTGCTGGGCTGAGCTGCTGCTGTTTTCAGCATAGTGTGGCTCCTAAAACATTACAAAACATTTATATATTATATTTTTACACAATTATCCTTTATTGACTGAGTTTCATTCATGAAGTCAGTGGTGTGTGTGCACATCTCTGTGTGTAAGTGAAGAGTTAATGGTCCGTGTCCTCGGACGACACAGGCACGGGCAGGAAACATACACCTGTTTATCAACCAAATGTCACGGACAAAGTGACAAGAACAACCAAAACCACTTACTCATAGAAGGAAATGTTGTCTCCCTTCTTCCTCTGTTTGTGGCTTTGCCAACATGCGTAGCTTTCCAGCGTATTCCACCTGTTTCTTGACAAGACTAATTGAACTTCTATGCGCGCTGCCTCCTGACTTGCCCAGAATTAAAATGGCAACCATGCCTCCTTGCCAGGACACGGATCAGTGCTAGTGCGGACTCCAGTACTCAAATATCACTTCTTTGCCTTCAGCCTATGACGGCTTTGACTGGCATGCTTGAGAAGCATCGCCCTTCATATTTTTTCATTTTCAAAAACCTTTTCATGTTGCACTTTACACACTGTTTTCATGTCAGCATAAATCCTTCTAACCTGACCTTGTTCACCTTCCCGTTATCAGAGCATCCTTCTATACTGTTTCCCCTGTGAATCTAATTAATATTACCGTATGGCTCTTTCATTGTTTTGTTCATGCCCTCCTGGCAATGGGGACGGGAGGAGGGGGCATTTAAAACAGGATCAGAAATGCCTCAGGGACAACACTGCGGTGTGTGATGGTGCTCACATGGTAGACAGAGGCCAAAAGTGAGCAACATGAAGCAGACACAAAGGCCAGGACTGAACTTGTGGTGAATTTAATAGGATTTCTGGAAAGAAAAGTCGGTTCTTTTTTCAGGCGTAGCAAAGACAAGCAAAACAAGTGAGGAATGTTTATATATATATATATATATATATATATATATATATATATATATATATATATATATATATATATATATTAGTAATAATTACCTAAAAACTCTGACACAGACAACAAATGAGACACCAGAGGAAACAGGTTTCAGTTTCTAAGATCTTGTGTTATTTAAAGCTTTAAAGGTAAATGTCATACAGAGTGTACGTCTGGAGACAAATGCAGGTACATTTAGTTTTTATTCCACTTATATACAGTCCCAGAGTGTTCCAAAGTCCACTCAGTGAAATCATTTGATAGTATAAAACAGTCACTCTCAAAGTCCATCATGCACTGATAAAATCATGTCTCGTCTCATCACATGGCATAAGACAATCAATCTCATATGTCTCGCCTCATCAATCTTATCTGTGCTCTTCCATGAGATTTTTCAATCAATTACTAAGACAATTATAATGGCAAATATATTTGACAGACCATTAACAACATAAACTTTTATAAGTCTCTCTCTCTCTCTCTCTCTCTCTCTCATATATATATATATATATATGGGGATGGTTTGCAAGATAATGCAATTACATTAGTTTTCCATTAATAAACATCACAGACTTGGACATAATTAATAATCATGTCTCTAAGTACTGTACTTCAGTTGACTGCTTTGGTTGTCATTTGAAAAATGTATGTCAGTAACACTGAATGAGAGTGACCTGGGCATGCATCGCCAACAATACCAACACCCACCTGATACTCAATGTACTAATGAAATAATATCAGCAACCAACATTGTGTCAGGTTCAAGACCCAGTGAATTGGACTCAGCATTATTCTCAAACGCCATGAATTTTATGCAAGATAATGCCCTATCACATATGTCTAATCACTCCAGCAAAGGCCTCAGAGATGACAGAATAATGAGACAGCCCCTTCCTTACCTCACTTAACCCCTATTGAGAACTTGAGATTTACAGTGAGGGAAAAGAGTACACCTCTTTGTGCAGCATTTAGGAGGTTGTGGTTGCTGCTGCATGAAATCAAATCAAGAAACTGACAGGCTCCATGGACGGAAGGCTCATGGCAGTTATTGAAAAGAAGGGTGGCTATATTTCTCACTGAATATTTTTTGAAATGTCAAAAGTGCTGATTTGTTCATGTTGACTTGCTTATTTGTTGTACTACTAAATGAAAATACACAAGTGAGAAGTTATCATATATCTATACGAATGCATTAATAATGACACTATACATTTTTCAGATTTTTGTGAATGGAGTTTTGTCATTTAGACCTAAATTACAAGTGCTCCTTTGATACCCATGTATTTCCTTCAGTATTTTATGGAAGCAATTTCTCTCATAAGACTCATATATCAAAGGTGAGCACAAGACTGAGAGGTATGATTGATAACAAAGTTTTCATATTTTAAGCAAAAAGGTAAACTTGCCCTTTGATGGTCCCAATTCATTCTGTCAGCTCTCTATTGGATGCTCTCATTTTGTTTGAGCCTCATAGGTATTCATCTTCTCACACGTGAGTACAGAGGGCAGTGAAGTAGATGCAGTTGATGTTCTGCACCAGCGAAGCATAACAGTGTAGTTCACCTTCTTGGCATGAAACAGAGTGCCTCAGCATGGAACACAGCAGAGCCCGGACGGAGTGAGAGTTCGGCCGAGGAGCCGGCGAATCTCACACACTTGTCACATTGTAAGGTCAAGTCCAGAGTATCTCCAAACAGTTACACCTCCTTCATCTGTTTTGTTTTCAGTCTGCACAAAAAATGGCCTCAAACACATCTAGGTAATAGAATACAGAAATAATAATGTCCCAGATGTGTATTTGGCATTGACAAAATACTTGAAGTAGCATCTTTGTTGTGTTAAACCCAAAGGCGCACATATGAAAATGTTCTGCACCTTTGAATCTTGCAAAATTTATCAGTGGATATCTCCATGGCTACAAAATGAGCTGTTATCAATCAAACAATGTACATCCACCCTGTTATTACACCTGACAGTTGATGGATATCATGGATTTGGTGCCAGTTGGCAGATTGATTTATAGATATCCTTAGGAAAACATCATTACTTCATTGTAGATATGTAATTGTCAAGAAAAGTAAAACAAAATGTGAAAATGTGGGATGTATTGGCAAAAGATCAGAGATGTCTCAGATATGTGAAGGGGTGTGAGCATGTTGTAGTATTTGGTAAAATGGGTTCAAGTGCTGAGAGCACATCAACAGATGTCTTATATCACACAGTACGAATATGTACAACTCCAGGGTGACACCCGTTGGAGAAGCTGGTATGTGTGCACCACGAAACATTCACCGACAGGCAGGGGTGCGACGGTTCTTGCATGCGGGAACACAGTGCCACCAGCTGCACAGTGTGGTTAATAAATAACAATAACTAATAAATAACAAATAAAAAAAATACATGCTGCGACGGTTCCATGCACATGGAAACACAGCAGCTTTTCCCCAACAGCTGCGCGATGTGGTTACACATTGCACATCTGAAAAAAATAAAAGAATAAAAAAAATTACATGTCACCCATGGGACTCGAATCCACGCCTTCCAAAAGCTATGATTGCAGTCAGAAACTTCAGAAACCATTGTTGTCCTGTAAAAGGTGCTGAACACTGCCTCATATCAGGAAGCACATGGACGTATTTAGAAAAAAATAAAAACGCACCATATAAAAACATTGCATTGCATTAAAGCCCTCTGATCAAGTGAGCAATACAAATATGATCAGTCTGTTCCTCTGTAGATGACCCATGGTCACTGATGTAGAGTCACGAAATGACATGAATGAAAAGCAGTTTGCTCGTCTCATTCATGTCCACATCTGCTGCCGTGTGTCCTGCCAGGCCACGCGTGTCTTGCTGACATATGTGCCTTGTGGATGGCATGCCGCAGGACACCACATCATGTGGAACAGAGGTCACATGGGTAACGTGACAGTCAGATCGCCAGCTGCGTGTTATGATCTGACGGTCTGACGTTTCAACCTGGGGGCAGCCTTTCCATGTGCTAGCCATGCACGTGCGCTTGCTTGCTGCAGCCCGTCACCACAGTGATATATGTATTTATTTATGTCTACTTGATGACAGCAAACAGACACACGTGCGTCATAGTGGTCAGTTGTTAGTCCATGTCCGTCCAAGCACAGTACTGTCTAGCTGGGATGTCCAGAATGACAGATCTCCACGGCCGCTTCTGTCATAGCCACACCTCCTGTCAATTCAGCGCACACACCAAAGCCACACTCATGGGGCACTTTGACAAATTTCACTGTGAGTACAACAGTGATTGTCTGCAGTCTGTGGTTGTGCCAAGAGTGCGAATAGCTACACATTTTCTAAGTGCCATGTGAGCGGTGTTAGATGTTCGTGTCTGTCAGCTGGAATTTGGCCGACACCTGCCACACAAGGGTTTGATGGGCTCGCACAGTGCACCCTCTGTCTTTCAGCCGCTGGTGTGCGCAAACAGTTGGAGCAACAGGTGTGTGAGGCGTTAGATGCAACTATGAAATTACACGGTTTGCATACGATTCCTGCTTCATGCACACTTGTGTAATTCAACCAAATTCTCGCTATGTGTGAAGGGGCCCTTAGAATTTTTCATGAGAGCAGGCTGTTGTTTTCTATTTTGTCCCAAGACATCAAACTCAAGCTTTGTATATTTATGTAAAATGGTTTGAATGATGCCCTCCCTCCACTGCGGGATGTCCATGATTCATCCATGATGGATCACATCTTTGATTCCTCCTGAGCACCAAAACCTCATTAAGGACAAGATTCAACATGAAAACATCCTGAGCCTGTTGCATGGTGTTTTGAGGAGTCAAGCTTGTTTATTTCTTCATAAACAAGGTGAGCTCAGAGAATGACCTACTATTAGTCTAATAATACAAATGAATCAACTCACCATCAGGCCCAGAGCTCTGCTTCAAACATATTAGTCAGAGGTCTAATATGGTCTAACCTGAATGATGGGTATGGAATCCAAAAATGCTGGGAGCTAGACTGGAAAAACAAGATGATGGTTTATACAATGTAGAAAAATGATACAGAAATGTTGGTTGAGATGACTGAGTTCGGAGACAAAGGCTAGACCAGAATGGGTGGAGTGCAGGGAACCAGAACCAGGCAGCTGCAAATGGAGCTGACTGCAGGAGGGTTTGCTGGAATAAAAAGCAGAGGAGAATCAAAGCACTGATGGGGAAAAAAAACACAAGGAACATGAGTACGATCATGGAAGATAGTTGGCCAGGTTACCCACAAGATGGACACTGAGTTTCTGGCAGAGGTGGATTGGCTCAACCAGGCTTTAAATACAATTTCAATTTCAATTTATTTTCATTTATATAGCGCCAAATCACAACAGAGTTGCCTCAAAGGGCTTCACACAGGTAAGGTCTAACCTTACCAACCCCCAGAGCAACAGTGGTAAGGAAAACCTCCCTCTGAGGAAGAAACCTTAAGCAGACCAGACTCAAAGGGGTGACCCTCTGCTTGGGCCATGCTACAAACATAAATTACAGAACAATTCACAGAACAATTCACGGACGGATACACTGTAAAAAAAGACTGTTGCCTTTACAGGGAAATACTGGCAGCTGTGGTTACCAGGGAATTCCTGTAAAACAATACAGCAGTTAAATGTACAAAAAAGAGAGCTCTTGTTTGTAGATTTAACAGTTTCTTTAATGGAGTCAGCCGTGGTTCATTCACTGTAAATCCATTTACATATTATGTCTGTAATGTTATCTACTGTGCTGCTGCATTTTTACAGGAATTCCCTGGTAACCACAGCTGCCAGTGTTTCCCTGTAAAAACAACAGTCATTTTTTTACAGTGTACAAGAAATGCTATTGGTGCACAGGACAGGAGGATCGCCAACATGAATACAACTCCCATCTCTGGATGGAGCTGCACCTTAAACAGAGAGAAAAAACAGTATAATACTGTATAATTTGTCAACATTAAACAAGAAAAACAGAGAAGTACTAAGGTGATCTCTGGCCACTAGCCCTAAACTTCACTAAAAGACCCAGAATGTAGGTAAAGTTGAGGCCGCAGCCCGCTCCAATTACTAATAAATGAATTAAAAGAGTAAAAAGCGTAAAACAAAACTGTACCAGTATGCTAGCCATATGAAAGGGAAAATAAGTGCGTCTTAAGTCTGGACTTGAAAATCTCCACAGATCTGACTGTTTTTATTGACGCAGGGAATCATCCACAGAACAGGGGGATGATAAGAGAAAGCTCTGTGGACCCGCAGACTCTTATTCACCTAGAGGACACAAAGTAGTACCTGCACCCTGAGACGTAAAGCCCGGGCCGGTACGTAAGGTTTAATTAGGTCAGTAGGTAGGGAGGTGCCAGTCCATGAATAATTTTATAGGTTAGTAGCAGAACCTTAAAACTCTGATCTCACTGGGACAGGACGCCAGTGAAGGGAATGCCAAATGGGTGTAATTGGTCGAACTTTCTGCTTCGTGTCAAAATGTCTGGCTGCAGCATTTTAAAACCAACTGAGACCCCTAATTGCTAGATTGCGGTAAACCAGAAAATAGAACATTGCAGTAGTCCAATCTAAAGAGATAAATGCATGGATCAAGGGTCTCAGCATCAGCCATAGACAGGATGGGACGAATACAGGTGAGGATGATTAATGACAGGTGCGAGTAATCAGCTCCGTTTCACGGCGCCTTTCTCACTCTCTCTCTCTCTCTCTCTCTCTCTCTCTCTCTCTCTCTCTCTCTCTCTCTCTCTCTCACTCAGAGAAAGTGAGAGAGAGAAAACAGAGCAGAGCAACACCAAGGCAGTACAACAAGTCGATGTTATTTTAAAATCACCTGCAAGTCTTCTTGCTTGTCTATCCATCACACCCTGTGGAGAATCAAGATGAAATGCATTAATGGCCAAATGATTGTGTGTGTGTGTAAAAAGGTGTAAACTCCACTGCACCCACAAATTCATGTGCATTCCAGTTCTACTAATGGCGCATGCGGAGGATTGTTTTTAAATAAGCAAAATAGTACATATTGTCCTCGAATCTGCAAAAATGTGGGGGGGTGAACATGGAAATAGGTGAATTTAGCACACGCAATGCGATGTATCAAGGTCAAAAGGAATTTAGTGGGGTGAGATAGCATCTGTATTTTGCATGTCTGAAATCAGTATGGTAACTGTTGTCTGAAATTGCAGACAAGAAAAAAGTCTGACTCAAGATCATTCCCCATGATCTGTTTGGGGTATGCATTTCTTTATTTTCACTCTAAAATCTTCTTTAACATGGAAAACACAGCAATTAAACATTCATTATTAGTGGCTATGCAGAGGGGCTGGTAACAGTCAGCACATATCAGCACTATGGACAGAACCCATGGAAAGTAACAGGAACAAATATGTAAAAGTGAGTCCTATTCTATAGCATGTCCTCTCCAGTTCTGTGACAGTGAATCAAATATATTAACAAGAGTCAGTTTGTGTGCCATAAAAACACCTCCATTGTGAGAATGCACATTTTCGGGCCCCTTCACACATAGTGCAAATTTGGTCAATTTGCAGCTGCGCAATGTGTAACCACACCATGCAGCTGCTGTGAAAAGCTGCTGTTTTCCCGCGTGTACAAAACTGTCGCAGCATGTATTTTTAATTTTTTCTTTATTTATTTTTTCTTCACAGTAGCTGGTGGCACTGTGTTCCCACATGCACGAACCGTCGCACCGGCATCGTGCATGCCTGCCCTTCAGCACAATGTTTCGTGGTTCACTCATACGAGCTGCTTCGACGGGTGTCACCCTGAGTTGTACATATTCACACTATGTGTGAAGGGGCCCTTAAGATTGTCACCTTTAAACAAGCAGTTTAATAACAATAGTGATTATGGTGACAATCAATATATTATTCTTTCTATTGTAGCTCACCATGATATCCATAAACTAGAGGTGTAGGCTGAGCATACATAGTAAATTTTGCAGAGTAAAATGTATTCTGCCAGGATAGCATTTGGTCCCAGTCCAAATAGAATTAAATACACTCTATTATAGAGTGAAAGCAGCTCTACCATCAATTTCAATTAAATTTATTAAGCTTATAATGCGCCAAATCACAGCAAAAGCCATCTCAAGGCACCTTACATGAAACAATTCAACATAAAATTTAAATAAATAATTAAAAATAAATAAAAAATTAAAATACGTGATCAAAAACAGAAGTAAAAGAATAATACAGATAAAAAATAAAAACTATTCATAAGAAAGAATAAAAATAGGTTTTCAGTCTTGACTTAAAAAAATGTCCACAGACTCCGACTGCCTCACGGTCGCAGGAAGACTGTTCCACAGGGTGGGTGCATGATGCGAAAAGGCTCTTTGACCTGCTGACTTCTTCACCCTGGGAACACAGAGAAGTCCCACATCTTGCGACTGCAGAGCCCAGGCCAGCACGTAAAGTTCCACCAGATCAGATGGCACCAGTCCATGAACAACTTTACAAGTCAATAACAAAACCTTAAAATCTGCTCTCACAGAGACAGGGAGCCAGTGCAAAGATGCCAAAATGGGTGTGATATGTTCAGACCTTCTGCTATGTGTCAGAAGTCTGGCGGCAGTGTTCTGAACCAGCTGAAGACCCCTAATGCTGGACTGCGGTAACCCTGAAAATAGAACATTACAATAATCTTGTCTAGAAGAAACAAAAGCATGAAGCAGGGTCTCAGCATCAGCCATGGACAGGATGGGGCAGATCCTCGCTATATTTCGCAGATGGATAAAAGCAGTCCTAGTGGCATCCCTGATGTGGAGGTCAAAAGACAACGTGGGATCAAAAATTACCCCACGGTTCCTCATTTTGTCCGTATGATGTATGACACATGAACCCAGGCTGAGCACCAGCTGGTCAAACTGATGCCGATGTCTCGCTGGACCAAGAACCATCATTTCAGTCTTATCAAAGTTTAAACGTAGCAAGTTACTAGACATCCAACTTCTCACTGAGAGAAGACAGTCCTCCAGGGATCTGTACCATCTTGTCAAACCATGTCTTTCAACTCCAATAAGAGTCATTCACAGCAGGATAGAGTTGATTTTACCCTGTGATAGAAGTGCTTTAGCACTGTGATATTTACTGTAACTCTATTTTGACTGGGACCAATGTTATCCTGGCAGAGTCCATTTTACTCTCCAAAATTTACTGTGTATTTATAGCAGGGTTTAACATAAACAGGTCTTACACATTTTGGATGTTGAACTCAACTTTACAACTCAACTTGTAAACTTGAGTTCAACATCCAAAACTTGTAAAAGCTCTTTATGTTGGAGAGAGGTAGCAAATGGACATAACTAAATGTGCTGCAGTGGCTTAGAGCGTATTTCTCCACTTTTTATTTATGAAACAGTTTCACAGTACAATAAAAGAAAGAACCAGTGCGAGGTCATGGAATATACAGTATGTGTATAAAAAATGTCTAAAAAAAAATTACATATAGACATACAGTACATTAAGTTGTTATGGAAAATCACTCCTTTCAGCTATGTACATAAATGGACCGTTTTTCTCCTCTAGTTCTTTCTGGAGCTGTAAGGACTAAGTCATCTACTCAAGAAGTTGTAAATAGTAGGAATCTCTTTTTGAAGCCAGTACTTTGTGATAGCCTTTTTACTGACAACTAATAGGATTTTAAGGAGGTACTCATCATCTTTACCTAATCCCTCAGGGAAATTTCCCAGGTATAAAAGAGTGAATGTAATACCAACATGAACACCCAAGGGTTGTCATCAAATCCTTCCAAAAACTCTGAATAAGAGGACACAACCAAAACACATGGGTGTGGTCAAACATGGTTTCTCCACATTCCCTCCAGCACCCAAATTGAGTATTGGTCTACTTAGCTTTTTGTTTAGGTGAAATAAAAAGCATATGGAGATTTTTCCAGCAGAAGTCTCTCCAAACCAAGGAATTAGTGGTGGATCATTATGTGTCAGTCATAAGTTCATCCACATGTCCTGTAATTTCAATGTCCACTTCTTTTTCCCGGCATTCCTTCATGTAGACAGTGGAGCGCTTGTTTAAGGATGTGATCCCATTATACAACTTGAGTCCAGTTTTTACTTATTGTGTATAGAGAGGTGACACCAGCAAAAACCCATTGTCTGTATCTAGAGTTATGCAGTGCCGGTTTACAGTCTGTGTCATATGCTGGCCATTTGAGCAGTTTGGCCTCTCTCTGGAGTTGAAGATGTTGTGCAACTTCTACCCATAATTCCAATGAAAAATTCACAATGGTAATTGGTAACATATGAAGATAAAAACAGGCTCTCTTTAGTCCAGGTCCGTCCCGGCCCAACTTTCCTCCAATAAGGACATACCACAGAGGGAAAAATAAAATAACATACTTGGCAACCTATGAAAACAAGAACAACTGGAGATTTCTGACATCCACCAATCTATATCCGGATCACCTCCAAAATTCAGTGGAGGCTTCTGTGCCCTAATATATATATCTGTGGTGCATATTTGGTGAGAATCAGTGAAGTGCCTTTGACATAATCCTTAAAAGCATATGAAGTGAAATCTTGATCCAGAAACCAGATCCGGATCACCTCCAAAATTTAATATAGTCTTCCGTGACCTAATATGTATCTGTGGTGAAACCTTTGCCAAAATCTGTGCAGTAGTTTTGACGTAATCCTGCTAACAGACAGTCAGAAAAACTGGACTAAAAACAGGCTCTTTTTAGTCCAGGTCTATTCCGGCCCAACAATAATCAACACACACAGATTAGCATACACCATGTGTGCACCTCACTCAACATGCGCAACCATCCAGTGCCATAATACGATGCACACGATGGTAACAATGATAGGATGAACGTAAAAACATGATTATGATGGATGACACAGACAACCTACCTCTTCCCACAGGGATATACCACAGAGGAAGAGGCAGTCGGATGCTCCTGAATTTATATCAGAGGCGCCCGAAGATGAAAAAGACACTAACCAATGAAGAAGAGCGTGGACGACCAACTAAAATACGGAGCAATACACAAAATAATACTAGGTAACAATGAAAATACAAAAAAGCAAAAGAACAATCAAAAACCAATTTGCAGGGATTTACCAGGCCCTTTTTAACCCTGTTACATATAGGACTTTTGTAAATCAGGTCCTAAAACTGTTTAAAACTTTTCTTTAGCTCCATGCACATGTAGTTCTCCTTTAAATACATCACTGGTGATGTACATGTACATACATGCACGGGCCTGTTTTTCACTCCCATCTTTTCCCGTGGAAGGACAGACACACCCTTAAATAAACATCTCCATCAACAGCCTCTCATTATCTGTCATTTCTCAAGACAGACACGTTCTCTCAAAGCAGGAACATGGAAATGACAAAATATTATGCTGAATGTGAAATTGAGACACTTTGCAAAGAGGTGGAGAAGAGGAAATTCATTTCATTTGGTGGTCTTGGCACCGGAATCCCGAACAAAAGATAAGCCACTGAATGGTGGAAAAAATAACAGAGGCAATCAGCTTGCATGCAGACCATGACTGCAATTATTTATATCACTCAAAATTGACAAATAAATAAATAATAAGAGAACAGAAAAAATTCAGTCCACACTCAATTATTTACAAAGCTGTTTGTGAATAGGAAATTGTACATATTACTGTGCATGTGTCTGCCCAACCTGAAGTATGCATGAGCTGTGCATATTCTCACTGCTCATTCTTCCTTTATCAATTCTGGTTCATGCATGGGATCAATCAATCAATCAAATCCTTTATTTTACAAGATCGCAATGGTTGAGATTAAAAATCTGGTTTCCAAGTGTGATCTGGCCAGGAAAGCAGCACAGTATTACAACAGCAAAACATTAAAACAGGCAGATACAGACACGCTATAACTCAAAAACAGAACAGTTATACAATAAAAGACATGGCATAAAGACAGAGTGAGTACCCGGCAAATAACCAAGTATTGATCACACACAGTTACACAATCCAAGTGAATTCCTTTCAATGTCTGTTATGATCAGAATCAGAATCAGAACCAAGTAAGTTCTCACATACAACGGATTTGATCTGGTGTCATTGGTGCATAAACAAACAAAAAAAAGGGAAAAAATGTTTCTGTAAGAAATAAAGGAGTCAAATAGACAGGCAAATGGGCAAAACTATGTTTACTGTCAAATAAATATAGTGGAATGGGGCTGTGCAGACATGCAGATGTATAGTACCTTTCAGTCGTACAGGACTCCCCACTTACCCTGCCCCCCCTTTGTGGGAGTGGGGGGAGACAGGGTAAGTGGGGGTTCTCTAGCATTATTTATAAGTCTAGCTGTGGATGGAAAGAAGCTGTTTTTGTGTCTTGAGGTTTTAGTCCTGATGGACCTCAGACGTCTGCCAGAGGGGAGGGTGACAAAAAGTTTGTGTCGTGGGCGAGAGGAATCGGCCACACTTAAACTCTCCAAATGAAAGCAGTCCCGGCAATTTTAATTCTTTCTGAAGTTCATTCTAGGAAGAAGGTGCATAGTACTTAAATGCTTTTTTAAACCCAGTGTCACGGCAAGTCGTGATTCAGCAGCACGAAATATACATTAATCTATTGGTTTGTGATATTGTGATGAAAAGCGCCTCATTTTCATCACGGCAGTACAAATTCATTCTAATTCAATCCATGATGGCTGCACAAAATTAAAAGTGAAGTGGGGAGGGGGGGTCGGGGTGGTTATGGTTAGGGTGGGGGGGGAAGGAGTAGGAATAGGTTATGGTTAATGTTAGGGTTGGGGGTAGGAGTAGGGTTAGTAATAGTGAGTTTAAAAAAGTCAGAAAAATTTGAATCATTTTGTGACGGAAGCACGAAAAAACAAACAAACAAACGTGAGACCGGGCTGGCTTTTTTTTTTTTTTAACCAAGTTCAGTCCTCACTCTGGGTACCACCATGAGAAGCACATCTTGTGTGCGTAGGGAATGAGTGAGTGTTTTGTTTCCTGCTCATCAAGTTGCATAAATGAGGCGGAACCAGTCATTAGTTAAGCATTTATAAAGTGTAAGTAAATGCTTAAATAACTACAACCCCTGGCAATAATTATGGAATCACCGGCCTCGGAGGATGTTCATTCAGTTGTTTAATTTTGTAGAAAAAAAGCAGATCACAGACATGACACAAAACTAAAGTCATTTCAAATGGCAACTTTCTGGCTTTAACAAACACTATAAGAAATCAAGAAAAAAATTGTGGCAGTCAGTAACGGTTACTTTTTTAGACCAAGCAGAGGGAAAAAATATGGACTCACTCAATTCTGAGGAATAAATTATGGAATCACCCTGTAAATTTTCATCCCCAAAACTAACACCTGCATCAAATCAGATCTGCTCGTTAGTCTGCATCTAAAAAGGAGTGATCACACCTTGGAGAGCTGTTGCATCAAGTGGACTGAAATGAATCATGGCTCCAACAGGAGAGATGTCAATTGAAACAAAGGAGAGGATTATCAAACTCTTAAAAGAGGGTAAATCGTCACGCAATGTTGCAAAAGATGTTGGTTGTTCACAGTCAGCTGTGTCTAAACTCTGGACCAAATACAAACAACATGGGAAGGTTGTTAAAGGCAAACATACTGGTAGACCAAGGAAGACAGCAAAGCGTCAAGACAGAAAACTTAAAGTAATATGTCTCAAAAATCGAAAATGCACAACAAAACAAATGAGGAACGAATGGGAGGAAACTGGAGTCAACGTCTGTGACCGAACTATAAGAAACCGCCTAAAGGAAATGGGATTTACATACAGAAAAGCTAAACGAAAGCCATCATTAACACCTAAACGGAAAAAAAAACAAGGTTACAATGGGCTAAGGAAAAGCAATCGTGGACTGTGGATGACTGGATGAAAGTCATATTCAGTGATAAATCTCAAATCTGCATTGGGCAAGATGATGATGCTGGAACTTTTGTTCGGTGCCGTTCCAATGAGATTTATAAAGATGACCGCCTGAAGAGAACATGTAAATTTCCACAGTCATTGATGATATGGGGCTGCATGTCAGGTAAAGGCACTGGGGAGATGGCTGTTATTACATCATCAATAAATGTACAAGTTGATGTTGATATTTTGGACACTTTTCTTATCCCATCAATTGAAAGGATGTTTGGGGATGATGAAAGCATTTTTCAAGATAATAATGCATCTTACGATAGAGCAAAAACTGTGAAAACATTCCTTGCAAAAAGACACATAGGGTCAATGTCATGGCCTGCAAATAGTCCAGATCTTAATCCAATTGAAAATCTTTGGTGGAAGTTGAAGAAAATGGTCCATGACAAGGCTCCAACCTGCAAAGCTGATCTGGCAACAGCAATCAGAGAAAGTTGGAGCCAGATTGATGAAGAGTACTGTTTGTCACTCATTAAGTCCATGCCTCAGAGACTGCAAGCTGTTATAAAAGCCAGAGGTGGTGCAACAAAATACTAGTGATGTGTTGGAGCGTTCTTTTGTTTTTCATGATTCCATAATTTTTTCCTCAGAATCGAGTGATTCCATATTGTTTTCCCTCTGCTTGGTCTAAAAAAGTAACCGTTACTGACTGCCACAATTTTTTTTTCCTGATTTCTTATAGTGTTTCTTAAAGCCAGAAAGTTGCCATTTGAAATAACTTTAGTTTTGTGTCATGTCTGCGATCTGCTTTTTTTCTACAAAATTAAATAACTGAATGAACATCCTCCGAGGCCGGTGATTCCATAATTTTTGCCAGGGGTTGTACTTGTAAAACATTTACAAAGCATTGTTTTTTATTAGATACTCATTGGTAAGAACATAAATAGATTGCTTGCTTAATTATTAAAAACAAAATATGTAATGTCTTTATAAAACATTTATAAATTATTTTTTAATTCTCTATAAACCATTTAAGAAAACTTGATCATTAGTTCATTTAGAAACATAAAATCAGACACTATTCATTAGTGAAAAAATACTTTACAAATCATATTTTTATTGTCTTTACATTTGTTCCTCACAAATTTAAGCCTTTACTAAGTATTAATAAACTGATGCTCAATGTATCAGTTATAACATTTGTAAAGTTTGCATTTACTACTTTTCCTTATTGCTCAATACTTTGTGTATCATTTGTTAATAATGTACAAAGCTCAAGTTTGTTTCCCCATCACTATAAATGTGCAATTTTAAAGACTTTATCTATGTACAAATTCTTCTTTCAATGTACGAATAAGCCTTAACTGAGCATTAGTTAAGCATTTGTAATATCCTTGTGGTGATAAAATTTGCTTTATAACTCATTTGTATATGCTTAATATATATTTTACAAACAGTTGACCAATTCACTTTTATACAGAGCTGGCCCAAGGCATATGCCAACTACGCGGTCGCTTAGGGCCTCCACGCCACCAGGGGGCCCCGAGAGCACCGAGACGTTGTGATAAAAAAGTAAATATATACATGAAATTAAGATAATATTAAATAATTTAAAGAAATTGTATTACACCTGAAAAAAATTAATTCATTTTGACAAAATACCAATACTAGGTTAATTGATGCCTCCTGTTGGCTGCTGCCACCGTTGGGCAAATTTAGATGCACCGATTGGGTCAGGTGGTCGATGACTAATAGTGAGGAATGAAGTGAGTCATGTCTCAGAAAAGAAATTATCCCTCTGGAGCAGAGAAAAGAAAAAAGAAGTTGGAAGACAAGAAAAAACAACAAGACAAAGGTAGTTTTGCATGTCCAATATTACAATTTTTGTTGTCATTATTTGTGAAATTCTCCGTTCGTTTAGTGTAAAGTGCTTTAGGTGTTTTAAAGTCAGAGGCGATTGCTCTAAGACTGCAGGGGAAGCTCAGCTTCCCCTAAAATGTCAAAAAAAATAAGTGATCAAATATATACTGTTGTGTGTACATGTCATTGACTAAATATGTGCTACAACGCGCTCAACTTTTGTTCAGAATCAGCTTATCACTGGTAACGACGCGGCTTTCAACCCGCAGCTTCACAGTGTTGACGCTGAACGTCCAGAAAGTTCAATAGCAACACAAAGCATGCAGCGAAACGAGACGAGTCATTGGATAAATGCTGGGCTTTGTCCCGCCCATCGGACGCTCAGCGTGTCTGGGGGTCTATGGGGCAGTGGGCTGGCCTCGGCTGGCCCGGACGCTCAGCTTCTGCATGATGATTGGATGATCTGTCTGAGGCTGAATCCCTTTTTGATTGACAGCGAAATGAGCGAATCAGCGATCTTTTGGTGTAAACATCCGTGGGAGCATTTTCATTCTGTTCTGAGTTGAACCGGAGACTTTCCTAATCCTCTTAGCGGCATTTTCTTTGTTAAAAACAACTAGCGACAAATCGAGCTTCTATTTCTGGTGTGTGTGTGTGTTTTTTGTAGCTGCTTGTGTTTGGAGATTGACTTCTATCACTCTTTCTGACTTCTATTGCAGTTTCTGTCCCGACTGAGCTGCGGGTGCTGCTGAGCTCCTCCACCGTCACAAAGCACTCACAGGCGGACAAACTTCACACGAGCCTCGCGCCAGTCCCAGCTAGCTAGCTAGTTAGGTAGCAAGCTGCACATAATGGCAGACAATAAGAATGTTGTGGACCGGATTTTGGCGAAGCCATTTGATAGTCGTCCTTACGAAGAAAAACTTAAGAGTTAAACAGCAGGGAAGATCAACTCCTCAGATTAATTTGGTGCAAAAGGTGGGGAAAAGTAGTTCAGCTCTCAATGGATTGCAGGTCAAAGTTAAAGCAATAGGCCCCAGTGCAATGTTTGTGCATTGCTATGCACAAACATTGCTGTTATGTTGTGGATTTCTATGTTCATTTTGGAGATTATTTAAGTATTGTATTTATTATTTAAGTATTTAATTTTGTTTACAACTTTATTTTTCTGTAAGATAATGTGAATGTCGTTTGATTCTATTTCGTATTTGGATATTGAACATTTTGCACACCATTGCACATCTGAAAGAAATTAAACTATTTAACGTGTTTACTGTAAATGCAGTCTCCTGCCTGCTGATGTTACTTTCAAATAGTTAAATTAATGAGCCATACTTATACATCACTCTGTATGTAGAAGTTAATTAAAACGTATTTATGAGTTTATGACCCCTTTAAGGTTAAAAACAAGAATGACACCTGAATGATGTAAGATAATTACAAATAATGCTAATGATTGTGGGTACGTTACATAACAGTGTAGCCTATGGAATAATAAGGCATCTGGTGCTGAGGTGATGGTAGGGGGCCCCCCAAATGAAATTCTGCTTAAGGCCCCATAAAGGCTTGGGCCGGCCCTGCTTTTATATGTCCATAAAGGAAAGATATCCACAGAGAGAATCTGCGGGCATGCAGAGATGGTCAATCTGCCACAGCATACAATGTTGGTGTACCCAGCTGCCACAGCCAGTAACAAAACATAATGCTGTGTGATACACGGTGTCTAATTTTTTCAAATACATTTCAGAAACATTCATAAAAAGATCACCATAGTTGAGAAAGGTTATTTAAGTGGCAGACATAACATGCTTCCTAACCTGAAGCAAAAAAACAAGATTTATTTCTGCAGAAAAACCGTAATTTCAATTTCACTTTGCTGACTACCTTTTTGATTTGTTGCTTAACACACAGGTTTTCATCCAAAACAAAACATAAGTACTTAAAAACATTCACCTCTTCAATTGCCACCCTCTGGGCAGTGGAAAGAGTAGGAAGGTTGGCTGGGAGAAGTTTTCCATTTGTAAAAATCATGTATTTAATTTTGTCTGGCTTTAAATTATCAAAAGCTGATTGCAAAAACTCCAGAGTTTTAGCAACACAGGTAGAAGAAGAGTATAGAACCATATCATCAGTACAGAAATGGTATGCAACATTTTGTGCATACAGATTGATAATTATGACCTCGAATTTCCATACAATCAAAGCGTAAAATTAACCTTGTATAAAATAATACACCCCATCACTTGGCTGCCACATTATACCATGGCAACCAACAGAAGGATGGAGAAAGAATCTGTGCATCATTTCAACACTTTCGTTCTAGCCGTGCCTCAGTGTGCTGTGCAGAAATTAGATCTTTGTTGCTGCACTGTGATTCTCCACGTGTGTCATGCTGAGCTGAAATGTGATTTTCCATACAGTCCTGTGTCACAAACACCTTTGCTCCTCTCTTCCATGCAGTTCTCCACTAGCCTTCTGAGAGCAGCAGTGCGGCAACGAGAGGTGTGAGCAACGCGGCAGTGCTCAGCTCCACATGCTCCAGCAATCAGCACTATAAAATTCTTTAAAGAGTAGTTTGGAGTCATGCCACAACCATTTGAAAGTCCTAAACACTGTTTAATATCAATTCAGTGACCCACCTGCAATGTCTCTTGCAATCAGGTACATACATATAATTCACGGGGATTTACACTATATATATACAAGATATATACAGAGAGAGAGAGTCAGATAAAGATTAAAACAATACAAACAATATTGTCAATATTTTTTAGTTGACTGACAAAGTACAGTAAGATAACTACGTGTATGTATATGACATTTATTTTGTGGTATAGTTTATATTTGTAGTAAAAAAATAGTCATAATAAAAAACAAACAATAAAACCTCCAGTAATTTTAAGTTGTCTAAGGTAGAGTAAAAAAAAGAAAAACCAAATAAACCATTTAATTGTAAGGACACTGTAAAGACAACACATTCATTAAGTGAATGCGGTTTTTCACAAGATAAATCACTGGATGTTTTCCAGGAAAACGTTAAATCAAGGTATTGCTTTATATATTGTAGTTGTCATTTTGTATTGTTATAGACAACAAACTATTACTGACTGCTGGGAAACTCTGGGTCTGGTAAATTTTAGGTTACCAATGGTGTCAAACAAGTTGGATTGTTGCACAGTATTTTTAATTTTTATGTGAATGATTTGAGCATATGTTTTAAAAATATAAGTTTTGGTAGGCGACTGAATCTTAATTTTTTTGCAGATGATCTTTATTTAAATTGATCAAGTTCTACTATACAACAATTGTTATTTGTGAGGAATTTAGTCTATAATGTGACATTGTCTTTAATTCTACTAAATCCAAAAGGGGTCAAAACATGAGATCCTACTCTTTTGTTATCTGGTAACCAACTACCATTTGTAACAAAAGCTAAATCCTTGGTGTATGGCTAGAATCTGATGGATTTATGAACAGTGATTGTATGAGGCAGTTAAGGAAAATTTATGCCAAAACAAATCTATTACTCAGGAAATTTCATAAGTGATCCTACGATGCTAAGTGTATGTTGTTGTCAGTGGTGGGCAGTTTTGCTAATCTGCTAACCACTAATTAGCAAAGCTAACATTTTCATTAGAGGATTTACCTTTTCAACTAACTTTGAAAACCATCAGTGGACCAGTTAGCTTCCGCTAAATTTAGTTCCATTAACTTTCAGTCCACTAACGTTTTGTTGTTGTTGTTGTTGCTGGTAAAGTGAGTAAATTTAATGGTTAAAAACATTTGTAAACCCTAAAATCATACATGTTAGTTCCTGTTTATGAATACAGAGAGCAAGCTAACACTTCTGGTTCACAGGTCAAAGCACACGAGTGCTGGTAAGAACACAAGAAGTTACCCTGTGGACAAAAACGGCATGTTAGCAGCTCAAAATTCATTATTTTTATTTATTTATTTTTCGTGCATTTGTTTTATGGGTAACACTTTTTATTAACTGCACGCTATAAAGCATTAGTTAAGCATTTAATAATGTAAGTCGATGCTTAAATAACTGCTTGTAAAACATTTACAAAGCATTCTTTTTTATTAGCTACTCATTGGTAAGAACATAAATAGATGGCTTGCTTAATTATTAAAAACAAAATCTGTAATGTCTTTATAAAAGATTTATAAATGATTTTTTAATTCTCTAGAACCCATTTAAGAAAAGTTGATCCTTAATAGTTCATCATTTAAAAACATAAAATCAGACACTATTCATTAGTGAAAAAATACTTTACAAATCATATTTTTATTGTCTTTACATTTTTTCCTCACAAATTTAAGCCTTTACTAAGCATTATAAACCATTAGTTGATGCTCAATGTATCAGTTATAACATTTGTAAAGATTGCATTTACTACTTTTCCTTATTGCTCAATACTTTATGTATCATTTGTTAATGTACAAAGCTCACGTCTGTTTCCCCATTACTATAAAGCTGCAATTTTAAAGACTTTATCTATGTACAAATTCTTCTTTCAATGTACGAATAAGCCTTAACTGAGCATTAGTTAAGCATTTGTAATATCCTTCTGGTGATAAAATTTGCTTTGTAACTCATTTGTATATACTTAATATATATTTTACAAACAGTTGGCCAATTCACTTTTATATGTCCATTTATAAATGCTTATCAATGCATTAGTAAACTTAAAAATACTATTATAAAGCCTTTACAAGCTGTTAGTAAAGTATTTGGTGTGAGCTTAACTAAAGTGATGGATAAATCTGCATTATAACTCATTTGTAGATGCTATTTATGTGTTACGTAGAGTCACCAACAGTTGACCAATTCATTTTTATATGTCCATTCATAAATACTTGTCAATGCATATTTTGTTTTGAGGAATTGGTACGGCGGTATTAGATGAGGAGTGCGGGTTCATTGGTCCCAAAATGTTAAAGTGATGTTTGGTTAGGAGGTGGGGTGTCGATTTGCCACTAATTGCGCCGCCAAAAGTTGCTAACCGATAGCTAAATGTTATGTGTCGGACGCAGCTCGGAGAACCGACCAGCGTTTGAAGGACCCAGTATGAAATAAGCAGAGCACGGTACAAAGGCTAACTGAATTTAATACATAACAGTGACCATAATAATAATAAAAAGTGCGGTCTGGCGTGGTGCGCTCCCAGCAGCGCTAATGGTCCGGAGCCAGAAGCTGTTTCGGACCCAAGGACCCCGCCGACACCCCCCAGGTGGCCGCAACAACCGAGTCTGTGAAAGAAGGAACCATTATGTGAGTCCACACTCTACACACAGAACACTTAAAGGTGTACAAACAGCAAACACTTCCTGGCTTGATTACTGATCAGCTTCCAACCTGCAGGCATGGAACATCTCGTTCACAAATCACCACAGCAGTGGAAGCTGATACATGACTAACATACAGCTCAATACAATAAGGTGTGAGGGACACCACATTTACTGACTGTATAACTGTTAGTCACAAAATCCAACGTACCTCAGGAAGTGTGCTGACGAGCGTGAGACCTCACCCTCTCCTCTTTCACAGACCGTGCATCAAACCTGGACGTTTCTCAGCGTCCGCTGCTGAAGAGATGGCTCCCAAGACGACGATCTCACCCGTCTGGTCACAAGGTCGAGTCTCTGGCAAATGCCCACTGTGCACTTCAGTCTTAAATGCCAACATACTCCAATCCCTCCAGATGCACCTCAGCTGTGAGTCCTGACGAGTCGCAGGTGATCAGGGTGAAGTCCTAACAGCCTCAGCAACACAGCCACTCAGTCCCAAATGCACGCCACCTGGGAGGAAACAAAAGGCAAACAAACCAGCAGCCAGGCCCCCCCAGCCATACAACAGCTAAATGTGGGTTTAGAACGGGTCGCCATTAGCCGCTAAGCGATAGCGGCTAATCGGCTAACTGGTCTTAAAAACTAACAAGGCTTTACATCCGACAGTATAAATTCACATTGATCAAGTGGATAGCCTCTCGGAAGGAAACAAAGTGTCCGGTTAACCAGTTAGATTTGGTACGACAACGGTTAGCAAATGCAGCTTTAGCCTAGCTTTCGCTAACACTTACAAGCATAGCTGATTAACCATCATTTTCGGTGAGGTGTCCACTGGAAGTGTGTGTGAGAATGCCAGTAATTAAGCAACATTAGTCCATACGGTCCAAAAACTGGTTAAAACCAGTTTTTTATTTTAATCTTTCTCCTCGGATGTTCATCGTCAATGAGAACAAAAACAGGAAGTGTTGTAGGACAACGTCCTTGCCATTTTAATTTGTTGAACAATCGTGTGAGCTACTGCCATCTGTCAGCGATAGTATCATTTGCACATGATGTTGCAGGTAAGTAAAATCACATTATTTGGTTTGAAAAAACAATAGGCTTTATATATGATTTTTATTTACTGTAAAATTGTTTCATGTTAATGTGGTTAATGTATTTATTATGTTTTTTTTTTAAGAGAGCGCATAGGACTAAAATGATTTCCACATTGTATGTATCTGTATATATGATGAGGCGAATAAACGATGAACTTGAATAGGCTTATATTCCTAGAAATTGAATAAAATAAAATAAAAATAAGGACTAATAAATAATTAATAATAAATAAAAATAAAATAATAAGTAGCCAATAGTGTAATCCCATGTGGCCGCAACCGAGTCAGTCCTAAAAGTTAGTGGCTAGTGGTAACTTCCGCTATTTGTTTTTAGCGGTTTAGCGTTCTAAAAGTTAACTTTTCAGTTAGCGCTTTAATGGCTATCTAAGCTAACTTTTCGGTTAGCTGTCCCCACCACTGGTTCAGGTCATATCGTACCTTGATATATTTAGGTACGTGTATAAGCGCCCCTTCACACATAGTACGATTAAATACAAATCAGGGTGAATCACGGCAGAACAGCTCATATGAGTGGACCACGAAAACATTGAGCCGATGGGCAGGCATGCACGATGCCGCTGTGACGATTTTGTGCATGCGGGCACACAGTGCAGGCAGCTGTGACCACATTGTGCAGCTGCTGTGAAAATTAAAAAGAAATACATGCCACCCACGGGATTCGAACCTGCGTTTTCCAAATGCTGATTGATTGCCAGTCAGAAACTTTATCATCGCTGTCCTGTAAAAAGGTGTGAGAAAATGCTTGATATCAAGAAGGACATTGACATATTAAAAAAATAAAAATAAAAGCACACACCATATAAAAACACTGCATTTTATTGAATCCCTCTTATCAAGCAGGCAATACAAATATGATCCGTCTGTTCCTCTGTAGATGACCCATGGTCACAGACATGCAGTCATGAAATGACATGAATGAGAAGCAGGGCGCTCTTATCATGTCTTGTGGACGGTGTGCCACAGGACAAACACTGCATCATGTGGAACAGAGCTCACGTGGGTGATGTGATATTCAGATCACCCGCTGCGTGTTATGATCTGAAGGTCCATTTCACCTGGGGTAGCCTGTCAACATGCACGGTGTGTGCGCTCGCTGCAGCCCATTGCAACAGCGATATCTGTTTTTATGTACATTATGTCCACGGGAGGACAGCAAGCAGACACACACGCATCACAGTGGACAGTTGTTAGTTCATGTCTGTCCAAACATGGTACCTGTTTCCCAGCCGTGACATCTAGAACCACAGATCTCCGCAGCTGCTCCTGTCAGTGGCCACACCCCCTGTCAGTTCAGTGCACACACCAACGTGTCACTGTGTCTGTTTGCAAACCCACACTTGTAGGGGGACTTAGACAAATTTCACATACAGCTTGACAGTGATCATCTGCTGACTGTTGTCATGCTAACAGCGTGAATGGCCACAAGTGCCAAGTGAACGGTGTTAGATGTTTGTGTGTGTCAGCTGGAATTTGGCCAACACCTGCCCCAAGAGGGTTCGATGGACTCCCACAGCGCACACTCTTTCAGCCGCTAGTGTGCACAAATAGTTGTAGCAACATGTGTACGAGGCATTGGAGGCAGCTACGATTTTACATGGTTTGCATACAATTCCTCTTCATACGCACTTCATGCCCAATTTGACCACATTTGTACTATGTGTGAAGGGGCCCTAAAATCTGACTGTGAATTCAGAAAGAACGTGACAAACCCTTTAAAATGACTCCAAAATCATGTGATTATCTTAAGTATTAAGGAAGTTATGGGTGTCAGGGCTGGATTCAGAGTGAAAATCTGAGCGATGCATTTTTGCCCAATGATAAAATAAAAATAATACGCATCTTGTTATTCAATAATTTTCATTCTTTTATTCGTATTTTATTTTATTCGTGTATCACATGGCTGTGGAACTTCCCTATAATTTAAAAATAATCAAGTTTTTAGAATTTTGCAGAATTTATTTATTTGCTCCAGAAGAAAAGTAGATCTGTGTAGTTTTTAGAATTTTATAGCATTAATTTTTAATATTTATTTGCTCCAGAAGAAAAAAAAATAGATCTACAAATTTACAGCGTAGTTTTTGAAATTTTATAAAATTTATTTCTAATAGTATTTATTCACTCCAGAAGAAAAATATAATTACCTATTTACAGTGTATTTAAAATATGAAGAAAGTTCTGTGTATCAACAATGATTTAATTTCTTTATCGGAAAGTGTCCTATGCCACGTGACCGAATGGGTGCCTTCGTTTGGATACATGTATTTATTAGATGAATAAAATGTTTTCCGATCTGAAAGTTTGTGTGTGGCATAAATACACTTCAAACAGGCATAATTCCATGATGATTTATGGATAAATTAAATACTTTTACAATCAATGCATGTGGCATGTCCGATATCGTCGGTATCGACAATCGACAGCGACTGAGCGAGTGCGGTTTTTTCCATGTTTCGGCCATCGATTGACCAACGATTTTAGTCGGAAATCCACCGAAAATGTAAAACCACACTATTGTCTGAAAACTGTTTATAAACCACTCACCGTTTCTTGTTGAAATAAGCTCCCAATTTTCCTTGCATAGCAACTTTTTTCCTGGATGCCATGATCATTGACTCGACTGGACTGATGCTATGTTTGTTTTGATCCACCTGCGTGGTGCATTGTGGGATCAAATCAAAAGCTGTATTCATCGTGGGGACACGCTCTGCACTATTCGGGATTATTCTAGTTTTTTTTTTTTTTTTACCGTTGACGAACAATGCGGAAAAAAATCTGACCAATGCAACTGCATCGGTCCAAACTGGTCTGGTTCCAGGCCTGGGTGTTTTGTGCTGGGAATCGAGCTTGTTTTCCTGGTCTTAATTAATAGATCAAACAATAGGGCCTTTGTGACCGATTTGGGCTTGTTTTTTCATATTTTTTCTCATAACTTCCTTAATATCCAAGATATCTCCATGAAATTTTCAGGAATGATGGATTACCACCTCTCCTTCATTTTAAATGGTATATCATCTGAAATACTTAATGAGTACTCATTGATTAGTGCTTAATTAGTATCAGAGATAGAGACAGTCATGACGGAGTACAAAAGTCAGAACATTTTGAGACAGTCCTCTCACCAGTTGTTACATGTACATCTGGAAGTTAAAATGATCATTGTTTCTTGCCATTTTACATAAAAAAAAAACACTTAAAGGAATATATTGAGCCAGTAATTAATGGCTAAAAGCACATCTATGACAACAAAGTTTGAGGTACTTCTCATTGTGTACCTGAAAATAAAATGTGAGATGTACTTGTTTCCGTTTCATTTTCTCACGTGAAAAGAAGAGAAATTAAACAAAATAAAACAGAAGAGTTTAAGTTACACAATACCTTTTTCATCCACAGTACAGTTTAATCATGAATGTCATGTTGATCTCTACACAACCATTGGTCTGTCCCATGTGAGTGACATGTCCTATTCAGCTCTTAGTAGTTTCTGATGCCATCTCTGTATGCACCAACTCCAGCAGCCATTGCTGCTTCACTGTCAAGCAGGCAATCAAACAATGTACATCCTACATCCTTATTATATTGTTAAGTCCCCCAGAATGATGTCAATGGCTAGGGCAAATACTGACAAATCATAGTCAATGGCATCATCAAGAGTTTCTCCCTCAGACCAATATGAGATCACATATTTTCTATTATTATCACTTTACCGGGGCGTTGCTAGGCCGGTATCATAGATTTACGTCAACGGTATCTGTCTATACCCGCCCGCTGTGCGTAAACAAATGACATCATAGCTCGCAGCCCAAAAACTGTCCGCAGAGGGGAAAAAAAAAACTGTCTGCAAAGGAAAAGATGAAAAGGCGAGGAGTGTGTTTTGGTCCCAATATGGATATTCCGGATTTGGCCTCTACTGGTGGTTGGCTCTCACTGCGGTATTGTATTACTTCCTGTTCCGGAGCACAGCGGTGTTTTGCTGTATCTGTTAGCTGTTTAATCTGCACATTTAGATTGATCTAGTTAACTAGATAACGATTTGTTTCACAGTGTAATCTTCACGTGCCTGAACTAAAGCACTCCCTCTGCTGAATCACCTCTAAATTATTTACACATTATTCACTTTGTGTGTTTTTAGGACTCCGCTTCTCCTGTGGCTTCTCCTGTCGCTCCCGCACTTTTCTGCTCTGGGTGTGAAATGTTTAGTTATTCCTCGGCCTCCTTTAGCAGTAATCGTACTTGTAATAAGTGTAGCTTATTCGTAGCTTTGGAGGCCAGGCTGGGTGAACTGGAGACTTGGCCCCGCACCGTGGAAAATTCTATAGCTAGCCAGGCCCCTGTAGTCGGTGCGGACCAAGGTAGTTTAGCCGCCGTTAGTTTCCCTCTGGCAGATCCCGAGCAGCCGGGAAAGCAGGCCGACTGGGTGATTGTGAGGAGGAAGCGTAGTTCTAAACAGAAGCCCCGTGTACACCGCCAACCCGTTCACATTTCTAACCGTTTTTCCCCACTCGACGACACACCCGCCGAGGATCAAACTCTGGTTATTGGTGACTCTGTTTTGAGAAATGTGAAGTTAGCGACACCAGCAACCATAGTCAATTGTCTTCCGGGGGCCAGAGCAGGCGACACTGAAGGAAATTTGAAACTGCTGGCTAAGGCTAAGCGTAAATTTGGTAAGATTGTAATTCATGTCGGCAGTAATGACACCCGGTTACGCCAATCGGAGGTCACTAAAATTAACATTGAATCGGTGTGTAACTTTGCAAAAACAATGTCGGACTCTGTAGTTTTCTCTGGGAGTGACATGTTTAGCCGCATGTTCTCCTTGAATTGCTGGCTGTCTGAGTGGTGTCCAAAAAATGAGGTGGGCTTCATAGATAATTGGCAAATCTTCTGGGGAAAACCTGGTCTTGTTAGGAGAGACGGCATCCATCCCACTTTGGATGGAGCAGCTCTCATTTCTAGAAATCTGGCCAATTTTCTTAAATCCTCCAAACCGTGACTACCATTATTTAATGCTTCGATCTTAAATATGATCAATCTATCTTTATTAGTTGGCTATGTACCACAGGCTTTTAAGGTGGCAGTAATTAAACCATTACTTAAAAAGCCATCACTTGACCCAGCTATCTTAGCTAATTATAGGCCAATCTCCAACCTTCCTTTTCTCTCAAAAATTCTTGAAAGGGTAGTTGTAAAACAGCTAACTGATCATCTGCAGAGGAATGGTCTATTTGAAGAGTTTCAGTCAGGTTTTAGAATCCATCATAGTACAGAAACAGCATTAGTGAAGGTTACAAATGATCTTCTTATGGCCTCAGACAGTGGACTCATCTCTGTGCTTGTTCTGTTAGATCTCAGTGCTGCTTTTGATACTGTTGACCATAAAATTTTATTACAGCGATTAGAGCATGCCATAGCTATTAAAGGCACTGCGCTGCGGTGGTTTGAATCATATTTATCTAATAGATTACAATTTGTTATGTAAATGGGGAATCTTCTTCACAGACTAAGGTTAATTATGGAGTTCCCCAAGGTTCTGTGCTAGGACCAATTTTATTCACTTTATACATGTTTCCCTTAGGCAGTATTATTAGACAGCATTGCTTAAATTTTCATTGTTACACAGATGATACCCAGCTTTATCTATCCATGAAGCCAGAGGACACACACCAATTAGCTAAACTGCAGGATTGTCTTACAGACATAAAGACATGGATGGCCTCTAATTTCCTGCTTTTAAACTCAGATAAAACTGAAGTTATTGTACTTGGCCCCACAAATCTTAGAAACATGGTGTCTAACCAGATCCTTACTCTGGATGGCATTACCCTGACCTCTAGTAATACTGTGAGAAATCTTGGAGTCATTTTTGATCAGGATATGTCATTCAAAGTGCATATTAAACAAATATGTAGGACTGCTTTTTTGCATTTACGCAATATCTCTAAAATTAGAAAGGTCTTGTCTCAGAGTGATGCTGAAAAACTAATTCATGCATTTATTTCCTCTAGGCTGGACTATTGTAATTCATTATTATCAGGTTGTCCTAAAAGTTCCCTGAAAAGCCTTCAGTTAATTCAAAATGCTGCAGCTAGAGTACTAACGGGGACTAGAAGGAGAGAGCATATCTCACCCATATTGGCCTCTCTTCATTGGCTTCCTGTTAATTCTAGAATAGAATTTAAAATTCTTCTTCTTACTTATAAGGATTTGAATAATCAGGTCCCATCTTATCTTAGGGACCTCATACTACCATATCACCCCAATAGAGCGCTTCGCTCTCAGACTGCAGGCTTACTTGTAGTTCCTAGGGTTTGTAAGAGTAGAATGGGAGGCAGAGCCTTCAGCTTTCAGGCTCATCTCCTGTGGAACCAGCTCCCAATTCGGATCAGGGAGACAGACACCCTCTCTACTTTTAAGATTAGGCTTAAAACTTTCCTTTTTGCTAAAGCTTATAGTTAGGGCTGGATCAGGTGACCCTGAACCATCCCTTAGTTATGCTGCTATAGACTTAGACTGCTGGGGGGTTCCCATGATGCACTGAGTGTTTCTTTCTCTTTTTGCTCTGTATGCACCACTCTGCATTTAATCATTAGTGATTGATCTCTGCTCCCATCCACAGCATTGCTTAAATTTTCATTGTTACGCAGATGATACCCAGCTTTATCCATCCATGAAGCCAGAGGACACACACCAATTAGCTAAATTGCAGGATTGTCTTACAGACATAAAGACATGGATGACCTCTAATTTCCTGCTTTTAAACTCAGATAAAGCATGTCTTTTTCCTGGTTCTCTCCCTCAGCCCCAACCAGTCCCAGCAGAAGACTGCCCCTCCCTGAGCCTGGTTCTGCTGGAGGTTTCTTCCTGTTAAAAGGGAGTTTTTCCTTCCCACTGTCGCCAAGTGCTTGCTCACAGGGGGTCGTTTTGACCGTTGGAGTTTTTACGTAATTATTGTATGGCCTTGCCTTACAATATAAAGCGCCTTGGGGCAACTGTTTGTTGTGATTTGGTGCTATATAAATAAAATTGATTGATTGACTGATTGATGATTTTCTCATGGATAGTACTACAATGAACAGCAGCTAAAGCAGCCAGCTTGATGAGGATGCACTGCTGAATTTTGAACAGCAGCAACTTTTTATGTACGCATTACATGTTGTGTATCTCAGTAAAAAGTGATAATAATGCAAATAACATGCTGTTGTTGTGCGGTATGCATTTTTCGGAGTCCCTCCGTCCATCCCGTTGCCTGCAATGACAGCTATTCGCTCTCATCTAACTCGGGCGAATAGCTGTCATTTTGGGCGACTGGGCATGGACGTCAGGCCTCTTGAAAATGCATACCGCCCTCCAAAAGCATGTTATTGTATTATTATTCCCCTTCCCTTTCGTTTTTACAATTTTCCCAAAGTAGGGCACCTGCACTCCGTCCTCATACCAGGCATGGCTCCTGTAGATCAGGGAATTCCTGGGGAATATCAGCCACTATTATATTGTTATATCAGCATCCTTATTATATTGTTAAGTCCCCCCAGAATGACGTCAATAGCTAGGGCAAATACTGACAAATCATAGTCAATGGCATCATCAAGAGTTTCTCCCTCAGACCAATATGAGATCACATATTTTCTATTATTCCCCTTTCCTTTCGTTTTTACAATTTTCCCAAAGTAGGGCACCTGCACTCCGTCCTCTTACCAGGCATGGCTCCTGTAGGTCAGGGAATTCCTGGGGAATATCAGCCACATTGACTGACTTAAGTTTCTTTTCTAATATGTTTCTAGAAGCCGTATTTCTTGCCTGGTCTTTCTCTTTCTGTGTTTTCACTAACTCAACCATCAGTTCAATTGCCTTTTTTCTCCTCATCTGCTATTCTTATTCCTAACGTGCAGCAGCCAGCTGAAGAGCTCAGCTCAGAGTCTCTCGAATTACATTTGTGTCATTAATATCTGAAAGGAAATGCTTTTGACAAAAAACTACAGATTTTGTTTATTTCTATTTCTGTCCAGAGATCAAGGATCCATCATGTACATCAAGGATCCAGTGACCATGTACAGATTTTATTGATATTTATTCCTGTCCAGAGATCAAGGATCCAGTGACCAATTTCATATTTATTTACTTTAATGCTGAATCTCAATTCTACCCCTCGGCCCTTCCTCTTATCCCGTCCCCTCCATTTTGCGCGGGCACGACAGACAGAGCGGTGTCTCAATTCCCTTTTTGGAGCGAGGTGGAGGGGTAGACAGAGGGCTACAAACCTCTCCAAATGGAGCGTGCATCCAGATTCACCTCGTTTGGAGGGGTAGGGGGAGCTTACCGCTGTCTTCACAGAAACAAACATGGTGCTGAAAGAGCCGCACAAATGAAAGCGGCTTTCATCACAAATTACGCTGTTTGGAAAGTTATAACTTGCCAAAACACTTTACAGGCAATTGCCTATGACAGCAGTGTGTATGCTGCTGGATGCATGTTGCGTATATTGTCGTTCTGACGAATATTGTAACTTCGCTGGTGTGCTGAGGCGTTATAATGCATATAATACACATGAACGCTATGATAACAAACTTTTATATCTCACAATGGAGAAAATCGTGATAAAGGATAAGCACGTTAATTTGTATGTTCATAAATCTATGGATAATATCAATCCCTGCTGTTGGATTTCAAGGTCTGTAACGTGTGTGTATTTTGTAAACAAACAGGGAGCCCTGAACACACTTGTCTCCTAATAAGCTTTCAGGCAGAAAATGAGAAGTTTCATCAATGGGAGTAAGTTGGAAAGTATATACACACACATGTATATGTGTAACACATAACCTGATGTCCTAATAGACTGCTATTATTTGTCAAAGAAATTTCTAAAGGAAATATGGCTGGATGCAAAAAATGGGAGAATTTGAAAAAGAAATATAAGGTTAACAGAACAAGATGCAGCCCATAACATACATACAGGTGCTGGTCATATAATTAGAATATCATGAAAAAGTTGATTTATTTCAGTAATTCCATTCAAAAAGTGAAACTTGGATAATGTATACATTCATTCCACACAGACTGATATAGTTCAAGTGTTGATTTATTTTTATTACTAATTGATTAATTAATTATCAATCAATTAATGATTAATCAGTTAACAATATTAATTGTTACTGTTATTAATTATTAATTATTCTTAGTATTATTGACATCAATTAATTACAAATTAATTGATTATTAATACCATTATTATTATTATTATTATTATTATTATTATTATTATTGTTATTATTATAAATTATGAATTCATTAAATTAATTATTAATACCACAAAATTCTCCGACATGATTGCGATGCATCAAAGAAATCTGCAACTTCTTCTATTTCTTTGAATTTATGCAGAAAGGTGAGAAAATATAAAGAGCAAACAGGCTACTGCAACAAGCTGCACTTCAGTTGCCATGTTGACAAACAGTGAAGACGGCAGTTTGAGACGGGCAGTTTTTGTTTCACCCTAAGGCGGAGGGGTGTCTCAATTCATAGGGCTAGAGGCATGCCACTTCGCCTTACCCCTTGTTTTAAAGTGGTAGGGGTAGGGCCAAGGGAAAGGGGAACAAAAGAGAATTGAGATTGGGCCCAAGACTCAATAAAATGTTGTTGACATAGAAAACCTGTAAAGCCTGCTTTTAGTACACAGAAAATTCACAAGAGGTATTGATAAGGGAATCAATGAAGAATCGGATCGATAAGCGGAATTGAGAATGGCATTGATAGATAAAATCTTATCAGTACCCATCCCTAATCATATCGCACCAAACTGCATCATATCACATTGTGGGGAATTGAATCGTCATCAAATACATATCAAATTGCATCAAATCGGGAACAAGGGTGAATCGTATCGCATCGTATCATCAGTATCGTCATGTATCGCTGTATGTATCGTATCGCTGGTAGTGTATCGAAGTGTGTATTGAATCGTGTCAGTGATGCGATTCGCATGCCAAGAACAGTTTTGGACTCCAATTTAAAGTTCATGTTAAACTGTTGACATCAAATCACCAGTGGAACACAAAAATGTAAGTCCCTTTTCTGTTGTTTATAAATTAATAAAATATCAAATGACAAGGATCTATTTTAAATCAAATCAAATCAAAATCGAATCAAATCAATTTCATTTATATAGCACCAAATCACAACAAACAGCTGCCCCAAGGCATTTTATATTGTAAGGCAAGGCCATACAATAATTACGTAAAAACCCCAACGGTCAAAACGACCCCTGTGAGCAAGTACTTGGCGACAGTGGGAAGGAAAAACTCCCTTTTAACAGGAAGAAACCTCCAACAGAACCAGGCTCAGGGAGGGGCAGTCTTCTGCTGGGACTGGTTGGGGCTGAGGGAGAGAACCAGGAAAAAGACATGCTTTATCTGAGTTTAAAAGCAGGAAATTAGAGGTCATCCATGTCTTTATGTCTTTAAGACAATCCTGCAGTTTAGCTAATTGGTGTGTGTCCTCTGGCTTCATGGATAGATAAAGCTGGGTATCATCTGCGTAACAATGAAAATTTAAGCAATGCTGTCTAATAATACTGCCTAAGGGAAACATGTATAAAGTGAATAAAATTGGTCCTAGCACAGAACCTTGGGGAACTCCATAATTAACCTTAGTCTGTGAAGAAGATTCCCCATTTACATGAACAAATTGTAATCTATTAGATAAATATGATTCAAACCACCGCAGCGCAGTGCCTTTAATAGCTATGGCATGCTCTAATCTCTGTAATAAAATTTTATGGTCAACAGTATCAAAAGCAGCACTGAGGTCTAACAGAACAAGCACAGAGATGAGTCCACTGTCTGAGGCCATAAGAAGATCATTTGTAACCTTCACTAATGCTGTTTCTGTACTATGATGGATTCTAAAACCTGACTGAAACTCTTCAAATAGACCATTCCTCTGCAGATGATCAGTTAGCTGTTTTACAACTACCCTTTCAAGAATTTTTGAGAGAAAAGGAAGGTTGGAGATTGGCCTATAATTAGCTAAGATAGCTGGGTCAAGTGATGGCTTTTTAAGTAATGGTTTAATTACTGCCACCTTAAAAGCCTGTGGTACATAGCCAACTAATAAAGATAGATTGATCATATTTAAGATCGAAGCATTAATTAATGGTAGGGCTTCCTTGAGCAGCCTGGTAGGAATGGGGTCTAATAGACATGTTGATGGTTTGGAGTAAGTAACTAATGAAAATAACTCAGAACAATCGGAGAGAAAGAGTCTAACCAAATACCAGCATCACTGAAAGCAGCCAAAGATAACGATATGTCTTTGGGATGGTTATGAGTAATTTTTTCTCTAATAGTTAGAATTTTATTAGCAAAGTCATGAAGTCATTAGTAGTTAAAGTTAAAGGAATACTCAGCTCAATAGAGCTCTGACTCTTTGTCAGCCTGGCTATAGTGCTGAAAAGAAACCTGGGGTTGTTCTTATTTTCTTCAGTTAGTCATGAGTAGTAAGATGTCCTAGCTTTATGGAGGGCTTTCTTATAGAGCAACATGTTATGTGTCGGACGCGGTCGGAGCACCGACCCAGCGTTTGACAGGACCCAGCATAAAATAAGCAGAGCACGGTTCAAAAGGTAACAGAATTTAATAAACATAATAGTGAGTGGAGTGATAAACCACCCAAAAAGTCCACGGTCTGGTGAGGTGGAAACACAGCGCGCTCTCAGCAGCGCAAACGGTCCGGAGCCACAGCAGTTCGGACACAGGGACCCCACTGACACCCCCCAGGCGGCCGTGACAAACCGAGTCTGCGAAGGAAGAAATCATGAGGTGAGTCCAACACTCTCCACACAGAGAGACACAGCTCAAAGGTGCACACAATCAGCAAACACTTCCTGGCTTTAATATAACTCAGCTTCTCACCCTGCAGGCACGGAACAACTCAGTTCAAATCTCCACTGCAGCAGAAGGTGATCAGACGATTAGCATAGCGTAACAGCTCAATATAACAAGGTGTGAGGGACACCAAATCCAATGTCATTACTTCATGAAAGTCACCAAAACCAAATTACCTCAGGAAGTGTGCTGAAGAGCTTGAGACCTCACCCAATCCTCCTTCACAGACTGTGGCGTCAAACCTGGAGCGGTCTCTGCATCCGTAATGGTGAGATTGTTCTCCTGACGTCGATCTCACACGTCTGCTCACAAGGTCGAGTCTCTGGCAATCACACACTGTGCATTCAAGGTTTAAGTGCAGCAAGCTCTGATCAAGACAGATACACCACAGCTGTGAGTCCTGATGACATGCACGTGATAACAAGCCTCAGGTGTTCAGGGTGAGGTCCTAATACTCAGCCATACGTCAGCCACTCAGTCCTGAATGCATACCACCTGGTGGGAGAAACAGAAAACAAAAACAAAGCCAGCCAAACACCCCAGCCCACAACAGTACCCCACCCTCACGGGAAGCCTCCCGGCGACCACACGAACCTGGGCCAGGAAAAACACCCCCCTCCAGGGACCATGGCTGGAATGTTGGCTGGGAGCAAAAAACACCTCCTGCAGCTTCAGTCTCAGCTCCGTGTGCTGACGATCCAGCTGGGAAAGCCTGTCTCCAAGAGCTGAGCGTTACTGCACTCTGAAGACAGCTCTGTCGTCAGCTGCTCAACCTCATGTGAATCTCATCATGCGGTCATTGACCCTCTCAATGTTGAGCTTCTCCTCCTCTAGTTTTTCCTTCAGCTGGATGATACGAGCTTCCAGCCATCTCTTCTCTGCCAACAGGGAACTCTGTGTTGAGACTATAGATCTCATCTTGGAGCTCATCCTTTCACTCCCTGAGCCTGTCTGCAGTAGACAGCTCCTCCTGGATGTGTAACATGTCTCCCTCCATGGCTTTAAGCTTCTTATCACTGTCTTTAGCATCAGTAACAGCTTCATCCCCGAACATTCACAGCTCTTCCAGTCCTTTCATCTGGTCTTTCATTCGGGCCTGCAGTAAGACATTATCGCGATTTTCAGTAGCATCTTCAAGATGGCCTTCAAGCCCTCCCAGATCCAGCTCCCATTTCTTCTTGGCAGAGTGGGCCTGGACACATTACCTATATACATCCTCCAGCTGAATCTTCATCTCCTCCAGTCGCTGCTCCATGGCACGCTTGGACCTCTCCAAACTATGAACTCTTTCCGACGTCATCCGTCTCGGTCTTGAGCACTTTATTAAATCGGTCAAGTTCATCTTTCAGGTCTGTAAGAGTCTTTAACTCTCTTGCCAGGGTCAACACTTTTGTCTCCTTCTCCCTGGCTTCCGCTTCGGCACGATCATACTCCTCTGCATATAGAGTAGCAATACATTTCTCTTTGGCCCACATCTGGTCAGACTTTTTTTTGCTTCCTCTCCAGATTGGAGACGATCTACCGAAGGTGGTCCTGGTCCACCAAGAGGTCATCCATTTCTCTTGCTGCAAACGGATCTCTATCTTATCCAGTTTGTCCATAGGCTGAACTTTTCTACTCCAGCTGCCGCTGAACACCGTCCAAATTCCCATTGGACTCCTTGAGGCCCTCTTCAGCCCCCTCTACTGACAAGGCGTTCTATCCTGCCTTTGTCTTTCTTTCAGCCAGCTGAGTCTAGAGAGCAAAGACGTACTTCTCTACAGTCTTCTTGCTCTCGTTCTCTTTTTGCAGCTTCTCCCGCAAATATACCCCTCATCCTCCATCTACCCTAGGCAGATGGAGAAGGAAGGTGTCTACTGGATTTCCTCTTGGAGCAGATCCTGAATGACCTGCAGCTGACACTCCAGTGCAGAGATATCTTTTGTTAAATTTGATGGTCTTGCCTACTGCTTCATTTAGCAGACCTGTTAGCGTCTCCACCTCTGACTGCATCTTTGCATTCGTTTCTGTCAACTCTTGCTTCTGTCATTCACTTTGCACAGATTTGGCCAGGAGTTCTTAAACCTGTGCATTCAGCCTTCTTTCGACCATGTTCAGAGTCTGCCTAGTCACAAAACAAAAAGAAAAACACAAACAACTATTCTAACCCCCCAGAGGACACCATAACCAACCCCAGGGGTGCAAACTGGGAGGAAGGAAAAAAAAAAGAAAAACACAAACAACCATTCTGACCCCCCCCCCCCCCCCCCCCCCCCAGAGGACCGTCCCATCAAACTCTGGGAGGAGGAGATAAGAAAAAAAAAAACAACAACCCAAACTTAACCCTGCCAAAAAAAAAAAAAGGAATCTAACCCCCCCCCCCCCCCCCCCCCCCCCCCCGGACGACATGTAGGGACCAACACCCCCCAGAGGACATCTCCGCCAGCTCCAGGAGTAATAACCACAGCCGAGGTCCATCTGAGATCCAAAGTCAGTTATGGGGGTTTCCAGCGCCTCCCAGAGGACCGTTCCATCAAAAACCCCAGGAGACACCCCCCATGACTAACAACAGACCTAGCCCCGGCCATCTACGGCTAGATGGTCCAACAGTCATTTCCCCCCCAGAGGACACTATAGTCACACCCTGAGGGCGGAAACTGGGGGAAAAAAACAAACAAACAAAACAACAACCCCAACCCCACCCCCTCAGCGCAGGGGAAACTGGAAGTATGTCCAGTGTTACCAACCATGACTATACCTCAAAAGTCAACCGGGAGGAGTGGAACAGCGGTAATGGCGTATGGCACAAAACGGCGCCACCCCTCCGACTTTTAAACCAGCCACCAGCTGCGGGTATATTCCACTGCCCCAAACCTCAGCTACGCCGATGGCGTATGGCTCAAAGGCGAGCTGAAGCCGGAGGTGGAACAGGGAATTAACAAAAAATAAAAAACACCCCAAACCCCCCCCCCCCCCCGGGTGCAGAGGTCATCTGGGAAACGCCCAGCATAACCGAACTGCCCCACCCCAGCAACGCCGACAACGTACGGCTCAAACGGCTGGGGCCACAGGAGAAGAGAGGGAACAACAAAAACAAAAACAAAAAAAAAAGAGAAAAAGAAAAAACAACCCAATTACCCCCCCATCATCCCCCAGAGGACCGTCCCATCAAACCCTGGGAGATGAAACCAAAAGAAATAAAAAAGAAAGACTAACAGACAAACATAAAGTCACCTGGGTCCAACTATGCTCCAGACAGCCTGTATTTTCACGCCACCAGACCACTGACAGTGCTTAAAACCCACAAAAACAGTTTGAATCACACATATAAAACCACACAATTAATAAACCAACAAGAAACTAACTCATAAATGACTTATACCGTCAAGCTCAACAAATGGAACATTTAGGTTCTACCTTAAGAGCTGTGATGGTAATGTGGCTCAGTCACCAGCAGGGGGAGCCAGAGTGCTAAAAATAAAAAGCCCTGTGGCAACCGAGTAAACTCAACACACGGTGCTTTAATTGTGAGCAGCTACGTGTAGCATACAGCTAAAGTGTGATTTAACTAATAAGTCCGGAGCTGATACAACAGACGTAGTAGCTATCTTCACCCGGGGAGACGGGGCTACATCTGTAACAGCAGGACGCAAAGCGACCCGTGCTGCAGAACTCCGCCGTGCGCGCTCACCCTCCAATCACACACTCATGCAGCTCCTGTCTAACCTCTTATCTGGTTGGAGTGTGAAGCGAAGCCGTCGCTGATCACACTTTACACCAATCCCATAGATAAGACAACACCACAGGAACACGGCTGCAAGAGAGTTCAAACTATTATTCAATTTTAGGTTCACCGACACGCACAACCCGGGCGGAGAGCACCCGCAACTGATTCCGGATAACTTCCAACGTCTGCTGCCGTATTCCCGGCACGGTACCGACTCTGCTGCCGCTGGGTCATTGTTAAATAGCCAGAGACTACTGTTATGTGTCGGACGCGGTCGGAGCACCGACCCAGCGTTTGACAGGACCCAGCATAAAATAAGCAGAGCACGGTTCAAAAGGTAACAGAATTTAATAAACATAATAGTGAGTGGAGTGATAAACAACCCAAAAAGTCCGCGGTCTGGTGAGGTGGAAACACGGCGCGCTCTCAGCAGCGCAAAACGGTCCGGAGCCACAGCAGTTTGGACCCAGGGACCCCGCCGACACCCCCCCAGGCGGCCGCGACAAACCGAGTCTGCGAAGGAAGAAATCATGAGGTGAGTCCAACACGTCTGCTCACAAGGTCGAGTCTCTGGCAATCACACACTGTGCATTCAAGGTTTAACTGCAGCAAGCTCTGATCAAGACAGATACACCACAGCTGTGAGTCCTGATGACCTGCACGTGATAACAAGCCTCAGGTGTTCAGGGTGAGGTCCTAATACTCAGCCATACGTCAGCCACTCAGTCCTGAACGCATACCACCTGGTGGGAGAAACAGAAAACAAAAACAAAGCCAGCCAAATACCCCAGCCCACAACACAACAGACTCTTTTCCAGGCTAAGTGAAGATCTTCTAAATTAGTGAGACGCCATTTCCTCTCCAACTTACGGGTTATCTGCTTTAAGCTGCGAGTTTGTGAGTTATACCACGGAGTCAGGCACTTCTGATTTAAGGCTCTCTTTTTCAGAGGAGCTACAGCATCCAGAGTTGTCTTCAATGAGGATGTAAAACTATTGACGAGATACTCTATCTCACTCACAGAGTTTAGGTAGCTACTCTGCACTGTGTTGGTATATGGCATTAGAGAACATAAAGAAGGAATCATGTCCTTAAACCTAGTTACAGCGCTTTCTGAAAGACTTCTAGTGTAATGAAACGTATTCCCCACTGCTGGGTAGTCCATCAGAGTAAATGTAAATGTTATTAAGAAATGATCAGACAGAAGGGAGTTTTCAGGGAATACTGTTAAGTCTTCAATTTCCATACCATAAGTCAGAACAAGATCTAAGATATGATTAAAGTGGTGGGTGGACTCATTTACATTTTGAGCAAAGCCAATTGAGTCTAATAATAGATTAAATGCAGTGTTGAGGCTGTCATTCTCAGCATCTATGTGGATGTTAAAATCGCCCACTATAATTATCTTATCTGAGCTAAGCACTAAGTCAGACAAAAGGTCTGAAAATTCACAGAGAAACTCACAGTAACGACCAGGTGGACGATAGATAATAACAAATAAAACTGGTTTTTGGGACTTCCAATTTGGATGGACAAGACTAAGAGTCAAGCTTTCAAATGAATTAAAGCTCTGTCTGGGTTTTGGATTAATTAATAAGCTGGAATGGAAGATTGCTGCTAATCCTCCGCCTTGGCCCGTGCTACGAGCGTTCTGGCAGTTAGTGTGACTCGGGGGTGTTGACTCATTTAAACTAACATATTCATCCTGCTGTAACCAGGTTTCTGTAAGGCAGAATAAATCAATATGTTGATCAATTATTATATCATTTACTAACAGGGACTTAGAAGAGAGAGACCTAATGTTTAATAGACCACATTTAACTGTTTTAGTCTGTGGTGCAGTTGAAGGGGCTATATTATTTTTTCTTTTTGAATTTTTATGCTTAAATAGATTTTTGCTGGTTATTGGTGGTCTGGGAGCAGGCACCGTCTCTACGTGGATGGGGTAATGGGGGGATGGCAGGGGGAGAGAAGCTGCAGAGAGTTGTGTAAGACTACAACTCTGCTTCCTGGTCCCAACCCTGGATAGTCCACGGTTTGGAAGATTTAAGAAAATTGGCCAGATTTCTAGAAATGAGAGCTGCTCCATCCAAAGTGAGATGGATGCCGTCTCTCCTAACAAGACCAGGTTTTCCCCAGATGCTTTGCCAATTATCTATGAAGCCCACCTCATTTTTTGGACACCACTCAGACAGCCAGCAATTCAGGGAGAACATGCGGCTAAACATGTCACTCCCAGTCCGACTGGGGAGGGGCCCAGAGAAAAACTACAGAGTCCGACATTGTTTTTGCAAAGTTACACACCGATTCACTGTTAATTTTAGTGACCTCCGATTGGCGTAACCGGGTGTCATTACTGCCAATGTGAATTACAATCTTACAATCAAACTGCTTAGCCTTAGCCAGCAGTTTCAAATTTCCTTCAGTGTTGCCTGCTCTGGCCCCCGGAAGACAATTGACTATGGTTGCTGGTGTCGCTAACTTCACATTTCTCAAAACAGAGTCGCCAATAACCAGAGTTTGATCCTCGGCGGGTGTGTCGCCGAGTGGGGAAAAACGGTTAGAAATGTGAACGGGTTGGCGGTGTACACGGGGCTTCTGTTTAGGGCTACGCTTCCTCCTCACAGTCACCCAGTCGGCCTGCTTTCCCGGCTGTTCGGGATCTGCTGGAAGGGAACTTACGGCGGCTAAGCTACCTTGGTCCGCACCGACTACAGGGGCCTGGCTAGCTGTAGAATTTTCCACGGTGCGGAGCCGAGTCTCCAATTTGCCCAGCCTGGCCTCCAAAGCTACGAATAAGCTACACTTATTACAAGTACCATTACTGCTAAAGGAGGCCGAGGAATAACTAAACATTTCACACCCAGAGCAGAAAAGTGCGGGAGAGACAGGAGAAGCCGCCATGCTAAACCGGCTAAGAGCTAGTAGCTGCGCTAAGCTAGCGGATTCCTAAAACACACAAAGTGAATAATGTGTAAATAATTTAGAGGTGATTCAGCAGAGGGAGTGCTTTAGTTAAGGCACGTGAAGATTACTCTGTGAAACAAATCGTTATCTAGATCAATCTAACTGCGCAGATTAAACAGCTAACAGATACAGCAAAACACTGCTGTGCTCCGGAACAGGAAGTGATACAATACCGCAGCAATACCACCAGTAGAGCCGTTATATAAAACAAATGATGAATGTGCCTCGTTAAATGGAACATTCCTGCTTTCACCTCATGAAATATTCATACCATTGAACTAATAAACATCCATTATTTGTATAATATCCAGTGCTGCTCCACTTTTTTGTTTGTTTGTTTTTTTTTTTTTTTTTTGTTGCCCCTTTTTGACAGCATTCATTTTTATTACCAACAGTAAAAAGCTAATGCTTCAAATTGTCTGAAAAAAATCTGTTGAAGATTTAATGAGAATAGGTTTTACTGTCATTTCTGTTGTATTTTTGAAGAATAGCCCTTATCTGTTTTGGCAAATAAACTTTTTGTATGTTATTTTGTCCACTTTTTAAAATTATTTTTAATTTTCCTCATGATTTTGGCATGTCTAGCAGTGTGCCAATACACTTTCACAGAATCATTGCTTTCTAGTTTGGGAAGCAGCACATCTGCCACTAATTACTGAGTCTGATTAAATCTGAGATTTCACAGGCACACAAATGCACACAGACACACAAACTGTTACATGTTTAAATCCCATACACTGACTCACTGCTCTACAGCAAACAGCGTCTCCAGCTTTGATGGCAAACTCTCAGTGACTTGGATGTTCAGTGTCAATATTATTACGATTTTACGAAATTATTTTTTGCCCCTTTTTTCAAAAGGATGTCTCATTTGTATGGAGTCACAATCTTGTAGTTTTTTTTTTTTTTTTTTTGGCTTGTTTTTAGTTGAACTGCTTTCCAGGGATGTGAAAATCTTTATGGCACAGCATACCAGTCTCATATCAGGCTGCATTGGATCACATAATCCTGAACCACTTGTCGGAGACAACAGTAATAACAAGCAACATACCTGCAAGTGCACGTACACACTTTGCACAAATGGTAGCCTTTCAAACAAGAAAGTCATCATTTGATAAGACCAAAACATAAGTGTCAAAAAAAAAAAAAAATCTGAACTGTGTTTTGAGTTTACCATAGGTAGGTTGCTGTGAATGCCCTTCTGAGAAACATCTTATTACATCAGATCTCAGAAGCCAAGCAGAGTAGATCCTGATAAGTACTTGGCTTAGAGACTGCTTGGGAACACCTGGAGCTGTGTCCATGGTTTTGCATGTCCTGTAGAACCAGAATTGTGACATGAAGGACATCTGGCATAAAAATAGTACCAAATCCCATTGTGGATCTGCACCAGATCTGCTATGAATAAGAAAAATAAGAAGTGTTTGTGGCAGCTCGATCACAGCAGACAGAGGGTGCAGGCTTTCTTTGCAACTCCTGACTCATGTTATGTGTCGACGCGGGTTGAGGAGCGGACCTGCGTCAGACAGGACCCAGCGCTAAAAATAACCAGAAAGCGGTTCCAAACAGAAACTATTATTATTCACCTGTGCTTAAAAGTGTAAAAACATAAAACAACGTCCCTCTGGTGGAGTGATTCGTGGCTCGCTCTCCAGCGCCCGCAAGGATTAAGCCGGCGCTCCTGGACTTCCCTACCACCGCCAAACACCCCCCAGGTGGACACGACAAACTGATTCTCTGTGAAGCAAAGAGAAGGTGAGGTAAGTCAACAGATACAACTATATCTTCCAATAAACACACGCTATCAGCAACACACTCAGGTCAGTGTCCTTTTTTTACTTTATGCAAATGAGCAGCTTCTCACAACAAGTGGAGGATCACTTATCCTTCACGCCACAGCAGTGAGAAGCAAACTGCACAATTCTCTTCACAATTCCAGTATACTGTGTAACAAAACACCAAGTTACTATCAACAATTACTTAAACACTTAATTACCTTTAGTGTGTGCTGACAGCATGTGTCCTCACCCCTCCCTGCTTCACGGGCTCGATGTGTCAAAACCCAGGCGCGGCCCCTCAGCGTCTCACAAACGAACGTCACAAGGTCGAGTTCCCGGCAGTTCTGCTCAAATCACACATGACCTAAATGCAGAACGCCATCCCAATTATCTGCTTCAGCTGCAAGTCGTCCAGGTTGCACGTGAGCACCATCACAGGTGCTTTCCATGATGTTGATGAGGGTGAAGACTCTTCAGCCAGCACCTTCTTCACAGACAAATCAGCCCTCATGCCACCTGGAGAGCAAAGAAAAGAAAAGAACACCAAAACATCCAGCCACGCCCCCCCAACACACAACAACTCAGCCATGTAATTTCACTGATTAACGTCACTTTGAGCAGAGGAGATGAGTTCATTATTGAAATCACCTGGTGGAGTGAGTAATAGCAAAAAACACCTGCAGCCTCTAGTCCAGACCCCATCCAACCCTGCTCATGAAAGACACTTGTCTATATATAGAGCATATTTCACCCATATTGGCCTCATCTTCATTGGCTCCCTGTTAATTCTAGAATAGAATTTAAAATTCTTCTTCTTACTTATAAGGTTTTGAATAATCAGGTCCCATCTTATCTTAGGGAGCTCATAGTACCATATCACCCCAATAGAGCGCTTCGCTCTCAGACTGCAGGCTTACTTGTAGTTCCTAGGGTTTGTAAGAGTAGAATGTGAGGCAGAGCCTTCAGCTTTCAGGCTCCTCTCCTGTGGAACCAGCTCCCAATTCGGATCAGGGAGACAGACACCCTCTCTACTTTTAAGATTAGGCTTAAAACTTTCCTTTTTGCTAAAGCTTATAGTTAGGCTGGATCAGGTGACCTTGAACCATCCCTTAGTTATGCTGCTATAGACTTAGACTGCTGGGGGGTTCCCTGATGCACTGAGTGTTTCTTTCTCTTTTGCTCTGTATGCACCCACTCTGCATTTAATCATTAGTGATTGATCTCTGCTCCCCTCCACAGCATGTCTTTTCCTGGTTCTCTCCCTCAGCCCCAACCAGTCCCAGCAGAAGACTGCCCCTCCTGAGCCTGGTTCGCTGGAGGTTTCTTCCTGTTAAAGGGAGTTTTTCCTTCCCACTGTCGCCAAGTGCTTGCTCACAGGGGGTCGTTTTGACCGTTGGGTTTTTCCGTAATTATTGTATGGCTTTGCCTTACAATATAAAGCTCCTTGGGGCAACTGTTTGTTGTGATTTGGCGCTATATAAATAAAATTGATTTGATTTGATTTATATTTTCATGTCTACCTGCTCTAGTCACACTTGGTCAATTACCACTGGTGTTTCCCAGAACACACCTGACTCAGTTAATTAGCTGTGGGTGGAGTAGAGAGAGTTGTAAAACATGCAGGGCAGGACCAGGATTGGAAAGGCCTGCTCTAGGTCCTTTCTGGAATGTCTTTTTGCTATATACACACAAAAGGAAAAAAACCCCCCAAAAAAAAAAAAAAAAAAAAAAAAAAAAAACAGTGACTTAAGCCAACAACTTGGCTATGATATGAGGTCTGTTCAAATCATTGGGTACCGTTGGAATAACTTTGTGACAAACAAGCAGTTAACTAGGGCAGCTTAAGTGAGATGTATCACTGTCATTGTGAGGGAGCATTACAGATGACATTTTGACCATGTGCATGATCTACGTAGAATGTAGTACCTCAGCGTTGAGGACTACAGCGGCTGGAGAAGGTCAAGGGGGCGTTGATGCTTCACTGGCTGCAGCAAGTAATGGTTACTTTGATATGTTTGGATGGACCATTTGTTTGCCTGGATGGTTGCCGTCCAGGACTCTTGATGGTTCCATAGTGTGGTAGACATGTTGCCACGAGGCACCAGCGCGTTTCGACCCTCCTGCAGGTGCAAAATCTAACACTCGTACTGTGAGTTTGCTCTGTTCTATCGGTTGTATTGTTCTTGCTTATTAGTTACCGTTGTCCACTTTATTTGTACTAAAATGACTTTCTATATGGGACATTTGGAGATGTTACTTACGTATGGTTTCTCACATCAATGTTTAATCTCTTTCTCTTTTATAAACCCATACGCCACACGCAGGTGAGTTTAGCACCTAATTTTGGCACAAGAACACTGTGCAGACACATTTATTTCTGTCTTATTATCTGGATGAGAGCTTTGCTTGACTTGAACCCATGTTCATACTAAATGCCCATGCTACTGTTCTAATATTGGCTGTGAATCTTAAAAGTAAGAACAGATGAGAAACAAATCATCTCTGGCTGAGTGACACCAGATGGCAGATGATATAAGTTGACACTGTGGAGCACATTTGCAACAAACTTGGAACATATCACTCCTGAAAACAATCTTTGGCTTTTCGCGTGAGTTAAATCTGACCTACGACTGGATTTTGGAAAACCATGTGACGGTGAACCAATTCCGATTGGACACTCACATTGCACACGTCATCACACAGCTTCTATGAGGAGTACAAAGATGGCTGATAGCTGGCTCGAACGTTCACAGATTTAACTTTTCACCCCAAAAAAAAAAAGAGTAAGTTTCTGTCTCATATCATTAAAAAGTTATTTATAATTTAGTGAAGCTTGGTCTTAGCCATCGCATATGACGACATCGGCCAGTCCTATGGCTGCTTCAAATTCACAGGGAACATTCTTGGGGCACAGACCTTGTACAAGTTCAAAGATGGCTAACCTTGACCTATTTAAGAGGTCAAAAGGTCACACTCTCTTTCCTATTTTTCTTATGCTCATACGGTTGCGTTGTATTTAAATTTAAAACTACAAAGTAAATGCTGATTTGTCAGATCAAGTCAGTTCTAACGGGGGTGAAAAAACACACTTGAACAGAGTAGATTTAATGTTATGATGGAGTAGGTTCGACATTATTATAGAGTTGATTTTTTTTCATATATTTTTTTCACAGATTTTTATTGAACTAATTTTTTATTTTAGTAACTGCAATGCTTGCAGTTATTTACAGTGGTGCGACAAAAGAGACAATGAGCCCGCACTTCTACGTTTTAACATCCCGCCCCCTGCTGGAAGCTCTTTTTTTACTACAAAGCTTACAGCACAGATGCAAGCTGAGAGCAGCCACAAAGCCAGCTCTCTACAAATCACAATCCGGTCAGGCGGAGGTCTTGGAAAATAAAGTCATGCTGACTTATGGTTAGGTGTGAATACTGATAGAATAACTCCATTAATGTCAAGTCTGTCATCTGTACAAAGTTAAAATATAACATATATCTTTTAATGTTGAATAATGCACTAATTCTGAGGTTTTGTAACCAAACACAGACAGATCGCAAGGATTCTGGTAAATGTGCCTCTGCTAAACACTGATTGGTTCAGTCATTCATTATGTAAACCAACACGTTAATGTGACGTGTGTTGGTGTTTACAGATAAATGTGCTTTTGTAAGATATTCCATTTTTTATTTGTAAAAAACAGGCATTTTTACAGAGCCCTGAAAGTGTCATCTCAAAATGTTTGCATGTGGAGAGAAAGTGCGCACGTTTTATTAGTGCCGTGCGCATGTTTGATGTTGTTGTAAAATGTGCACTTAATATTGTCTTGACACATAAATGTTGGCTATACACTGTACGAGTTTTGGCCCTTCTCTACTGGCCAGTAGATGGCAGTAGAGGCCTTGAAAACTTGCCAAAACAAAATTCCAGATAATCCGTCTGCTACATTTAAGATGCGTGGAATTTAAACAAACGCAAATACATAATGTCTAGAAACCCAGAGAATATATTCATGAGAGTTTTAGGCACTAGAGTTAATGCTGTTGTCCGGGAGCCTGAACAGAGTGTCTGAAATGCATTTGCCCTGTCGTGAACGTACTGAGATTACCCTAATCCTAACCATAATGCACTGTTGGGCACATCATGTGCTCCCTAAAACCTTAAAAATTAGCACATTACTTTAAAACTAAAACCATATATTTGATATTTTCACTTTATAAAACTTCAGACATGACAGTAATTTTAAAATACTTGTCCAAAATTAGTTTGGTTAAAATTGAACCATAAGTAAAAATGTATGCCTCTGGATGACTTGGGTGATATTGCCAGTGTATCAGTATGGTGTTAAAGGAAAATTATTTTTTTTCTTTTTTTTTTTCTTTTTTTTTGTGATCAGTTCCCCTTTGCCTGCGAGAATAGAGTGGGTTTCTCCTGGAAGCAGCTCTCTTCTGTTTGCAGAGGGTAGAACTATATCAATCTGTAGGACAACTTTTACAGGTAGGTGCCCAACTGTTTTTAAATTTTAAAAATGTTTGCCCGCTGTTCAGCTTTGTGTACTATGTTATCGGTCTAAAAGTTATCGGACAAAAATTTAGCGGGAATATAATTAGTCCGATAATGGTTTTTAAAAGTTATCTAAAAAGATAATCCGATAATTAAAACATTATCTTCAATAATTATCTGTTATCGGATTATCAGAAAATGTGCCCACCACTGGTTATTTAATATGATTTAGTTAATTTAATTTTAACAATATGAGTTTATTTAACACTATGACAGAGTTGATGTACACTGATACTTTGATTAAAGGTGTGATACACTTTATTATACACTATGACAGAGTTGACTTTACTCAACAGTGATTTTATTCTGGGATACGTTATTTTACGCTATGGTAGAATGGATTTCACACTATGATGGTTGTGATTTACAACAATCTGCAATGACGTTGTGATCAGGTGAAGTGAAAATACCGAGGCAGCAAGTTATCATTTTCTCCTTGACGTTGATGTGTTGGAAGCAGGAAAATGAGGACATTTGGTTGACTTTAAAGAGGGCCAAATTGTGATGGCCAGACAATTGGGCCAGAGTATCTCCAAAACTGCAGGTCTTGTGGAATGTTTCTGGCCTGAAGTGATTAGTAATTACCAAAAGTGGTACAAGAAGGAAAACCAGTGAACCAGCGACAGTGTCATGGCATCCAAGGCCAGTGGCAGCTCCAGAGATTTTTTTCTGCAGGTGCTATGGGGGAGCTTGGCATTTTTATGAGTGTGCTACGGGCATGTGTCGTGACGGCTCTCTGCTAAACCTCTGCCACATTCACGGGCATGCGTACACATAGCCACATTCTCATCTGTGACAGTCACTAATGACATACAGAATGACCAAAATCAGACACACAAACCTAGGCTACTGTTCAATACAAATATTCACAGACCTCCACTTGTAGCCTATAGCCTCAGGGAAAAAATGCCAACAGCAGGCAGAGAGAAAATCTTTCACCTACCATTGATGTCTTCATAACATTACAATGCGCCTGTTGTTGTGGTAATGAGCAAAAGCATCAATGATTTGGTTCCTGTCCAGAGGCCGTGTTCTCTGAAGGATAACTGCCAGGAGTTACACTGGGTCACTGGTTTGTCTGTGCCTACTGCTGTTCCTCAGGTAGTTCTTTAGGCCACACAGACTTTGGGCAGCAAAAACTGAACCATTTCAGCGACTTGAAACTACACTCACTGCAGTACGACATCATCATTGACGCTGAAAAACCTGTCCATGCCTTTCTCTCCTCTAGGCTTAACTACTGTAACTCTCTGCTCTTTGTGATCTCTGGAAAAAACTTTCAAAGGCTCCAATACATTCAAAACAGTGCAGCTAGAATTCTGATGAGAGTATGTAAACAGGAGCACATTACACCTATTTTCCATAACCTTCATGGGCTCCCCATCACCTACAGAATCCATTTTAAGATTGCTCTCATCGCCCTCCAATGCATCCATGGCAATGCCCCCTGCTCACCTCAAAGACCTCCTCACTCCCCACCACCCCCTGTTCACACAACACTAATCTTCTCCGTCTTCCCTCGCACCAAGTTTCACACCATGGGAGACAGGGCCTTCTGTTCAACTGCCGCTCATATTTGGAACTCCTTCCCTGACCATCAGAAGGCTCCACAAACTGGGAGCTTTTAACAAAAGTCTCTAGACATACTGTTTAGACAGGCCTATCACGGGTTTCACGAATTTGAATCTGTTGCATCTTAGTCTTTTTATTCTATTTTATTCTGGTTTACATACTGGTGACTGTTTTTAAATCTTAAGATTTCATGTTTTATTTCCTTATTTATCCTTGGTTTTATTTTTTTTTTCCTGTAGCACAGATTTTTATTAATGAAAGGTGCCTTATATTTATCATGACAATGATGGATTACCACCTCTCCTTCATTTTAAATGGTATATCATCTGAAATACTTAATGAGTACTCATTGATTAGCTTAATTAGTATCAAGATAGAGACAGTCATGACGGAGTACAAAAGTCAGAACATTTTGAGACAGTCCTCTCACCAGTTGTTACATGTACATCTGGAAGTTAAAATGATCATGTTTCTTGCCATTTTTACATAAAAAAAAACACTTAAAGGAATATATTGAGCCAGTAATTAATGGCTAAAAGCACATCTAGACAACAAAGTTTGAGGTACTTCTCATTGTGTACCTGAAAAAAATGTGAGATGTACTTGTTTCCGTTTCATTTTCCACGTGAAAAGAAAGAAATTAAACAAATAAACAGAAGAGTTTAAGTTACACAATACCTTTTTCATCCACAGTACAGTTTAATCATGATCATGTTGATCTCTACACAACCATTGGTCTGTCCATGTGAGTGACATGTCCTATTCAGCTCTTAGTAGTTCTGATGCCATCTCTGTATGCACCAACTCCAGCAGCCATTGCTGCTTCACTGTCAAGCAGGCAATCAAACAATGTACATCCTACATCCTTATTATATTGTTAAGTCCCCCAGAATGATGTCAATGGCTAGGGCAAATACTGACAAATCATAGTCAATGGCATCATCAAGAGTTTTCTCCCTCAGACCAATATGAGATCACATATTTTCTATTATTATCACTTTACCGGGGCGTTGCTAGGGCCGGTATCATAGATTTACGTCAACGGTATCATGTCTATAACCCGCCCGCTGTGCTAAACAAATGACTCATAGCTCGCAGCCCAAAAACTGTCCGCAGAGGGGAAAAAAAAAAACTGTCTGCAAAGGAAAAGATGAAAAGGCGAGGAGTGGTGTTTTGGTCCCAATATGGATATCCGGATTTGGCCTCTACTGGGGTTGGCTCTCACTGCGGTATTGTATTCCTTCCTGTTCCGGAGCACAGCGGTGTTTTGCTGTATCTGTTAGCTGTTTATCTGCACATTTAGATTGATCTAGTTTAACTAGATAAGATTTGTTTCACAGTGTAATCTTCACGTGCCTGAACTAAAGCACTCCCTCTGCTGAATCACCTCTAAATTATTTACACATTATTCACTTTGTGTGTTTTAGATCTCCGCTTCTCCCTGGGCTTCTCCTGTCGCTCCCGCACTTTTCTGCTCTGGGTGTGAAATGTTTAGTTATTCTCGGCCTCCTTTAGCAGTAATCGTACTTGTAATAAGTGTAGCTTATTCGTAGCTTTGGAGGCCAGGCTGGGTGAACTGGAGACTGGCTCCGCACCGTGGAAAATTCTGTAGCTAGCCAGGCCCCTGTAGTCGGTGCGGACCAAGGTAGTTTAGCCGCCGTTAGTTTCCCTCTGGCAGATCCCGAGCAGCCGGGAAAGCAGGCCGACTGGGTGATTGTGAGGAGGAAGCGTAGTTCTAAACAGAAGCCCCGTGTACACCGCCAACCCGTTCACATTTCTAAACCGTTTTTCCCCACTCGACGACACACCCGCCGAGGATCAAACTCTGGTTATTGGTGACTCTGTTTTGAGAAATGTGAAGTTAGCGACACCAGCAACCATAGTCAATTGTCTTCCGGGGCCAGAGCAGGCGACACTGAAGGAAATTTGAAACTGCTGGCTAAGGCTAAGCGTAAATTTGGTAAGATTGTAATTCATGTCGGCAGTAATGACACCCGGTTACGCCAATCGGAGGTCACTAAAATTAACATTGAATCGGTGTGTAACTTTGCAAAAACAATGTCGGACTCTGTAGTTTTCTCTGGGAGTGACATGTTTAGCCGCATGTTCTCCTTGAATTGCTGGCTGTCTGAGTGGTGTCCAAAAAATGAGGTGGGCTTCATAGATAATTGGCAAATCTTCTGGGGAAACCTGGTCTTGTTAGGAGAGACGGCATCCATCCCACTTTGGATGGAGCAGCTCTCATTTCTAGAAATCTTGGCCAATTTTCTTAAATCCTCCAAACCGTGACTACCATTATTTAATGCTTCGATCTTAAATATGATCAATCTATCTTTATTAGTTGGCTATGTACCACAGGCTTTTAAGGTGGCAGTATTAAACCATTACTTAAAAAGCCATCACTTGACCCAGCTATCTTAGCTAATTATAGGCCAATCTCCAACCTTCCTTTTCTCTCAAAAATTCTTGAAAGGGTAGTTGTAAAACAGCTAACTGATCATCTGCAGAGGAATGGTCTATTTGAAGAGTTTCAGTCAGGTTTTAGAATCCATCATAGTACAGAAACAGCATTAGTGAAGGTTACAAATGATCTTCTTATGGCCTCAGACAGTGGACTCATCTCTGTGCTTGTTCTGTTAGATCTCAGTGCTGCTTTTGATACTGTTGACCATAAAATTTTATTACAGCGATTAGAGCATGCCATAGCTATTAAAGGCACTGCGCTGCGGTGGTTTGAATCATATTTATCTAATAGATTACATTTGTTATGTAAATGGGGAATCTTCTTCACAGACTAAGGTTAATTATGGAGTTCCCCAAGGTTCTGTGCTAGGACCAATTTTATTCACTTATACATGTTTCCCTTAGGCAGTATTATTAGACAGCATTGCTTAAATTTTCATTGTTACACAGATGATACCCAGCTTTATCTATCCATGAAGCCAGAGGACACACACCAATTAGCTAAACTGCAGGATTGTCTTACAGACATAAAGACATGGATGGCCTCTAATTTCCTGCTTTTAAACTCAGATAAAACTGAAGTTATTGTACTTGGCCCCACAAATCTTAGAAACATGGTGTCTAACCAGATCCTTACTCTGGATGGCATTACCCTGACCTCTAGTAATACTGTGAGAAATCTTGGAGTCATTTTTGATCAGGATATGTCATTCAAAGTGCATATTAAACAAATATGTAGGACTGCTTTTTTGCATTTACGCAATATCTCTAAAATTAGAAAGGTCTTGTCTCAGAGTGATGCTGAAAAACTAATTCATGCATTTATTTCCTCTAGGCTGGACTATTGTAATTCATTATTATCAGGTTGTCCTAAAAGTTCCCTGAAAAGCCTTCAGTTAATTCAAAATGCTGCAGCTAGAGTACTAACGGGGACTAGAAGGAGAGAGCATATCTCACCCATATTGGCCTCTCTTCATTGGCTTCCTGTTAATTCTAGAATAGAATTTAAAATTCTTCTTCTTACTTATAAGGATTTGAATAATCAGGTCCCATCTTATCTTAGGGACCTCATACTACCATATCACCCCAATAGAGCGCTCGCTCTCAGACTGCAGGCTTACTTGTAGTTCCTAGGGTTTGTAAGAGTAGAATGGGAGGCAGAGCCTTCAGCTTTCAGGCTCATCTCCTGTGGAACCAGCTCCCAATTCGGATCAGGGAGACAGACACCCTCTCTACTTTTAAGATTAGGCTTAAAACTTTCCTTTTGCTAAAGCTTATAGTTAGGGCTGGATCAGGTGACCCTGAACCATCCCTTAGTTATGCTGCTATAGACTTAGACTGCTGGGGGGTTCCCATGATGCACTGAGTGTTTCTTTCTCTTTTTGCTCTGTATGCACCACTCTGCATTTAATCATTAGTGATTGATCTCTGCTCCCATCCACAGCATTGCTTAAATTTTCATTGTTACGCAGATGATACCCAGCTTTATCCATCCATGAAGCCAGAGGACACACACCAATTAGCTAAATTGCAGGATTGTCTTACAGACATAAAGACATGGATGACCTCTAATTTCCTGCTTTTAAACTCAGATAAAGCATGTCTTTTTCCTGGTTCTCTCCCTCAGCCCCAACCAGTCCCAGCAGAAGACTGCCCACTCCCTGAGCCTGGTTCTGCTGGAGGTTTCTTCCTGTTAAAAGGGAGTTTTTCCTTCCCACTGTCGCCAAGTGCTTGCTCACAGGGGGTCGTTTTGACCGTTGGAGTTTTTACGTAATTATTGTATGGCCTTGCCTTACAATATAAAGCGCCTTGGGGCAACTGTTTGTTGTGATTTGGTGCTATATAAATAAAATTGATTGATTGACTGATTGATGATTTTCTCATGGATAGTACTACAATGAACAGCAGCTAAAGCAGCCAGCTTGATGAGGATGCACTGCTGAATTTTGAACAGCAGCAACTTTTTATGTACGCATTACATGTTGTGTATCTCAGTAAAAAGTGATAATAATGCAAATAACATGCTGTTGTTGTGCGGTATGCATTTTTCGGAGTCCCTCCGTCCATCCCGTTGCCTGCAATGACAGCTATTCGCTCTCATCTAACTCGGGCGAATAGCTGTCATTTTGGGCGACTGGGCATGGACGTCAGGCCTCTTGAAAATGCATACCGCCCTCCAAAAGCATGTTATTGTATTATTATTCCCCTTCCCTTTCGTTTTTACAATTTTCCCAAAGTAGGGCACCTGCACTCCGTCCTCATACCAGGCATGGCTCCTGTAGATCAGGGAATTCCTGGGGAATATCAGCCACTATTATATTGTTATATCAGCATCCTTATTATATTGTTAAGTCCCCCCAGAATGACGTCAATAGCTAGGGCAAATACTGACAAATCATAGTCAATGGCATCATCAAGAGTTTCTCCCTCAGACCAATATGAGATCACATATTTTCTATTATTCCCCTTTCCTTTCGTTTTTACAATTTTCCCAAAGTAGGGCACCTGCACTCCGTCCTCTTACCAGGCATGGCTCCTGTAGGTCAGGGAATTCCTGGGGAATATCAGCCACATTGACTGACTTAAGTTTCTTTTCTAATATGTTTCTAGAAGCCGTATTTCTTGCCTGGTCTTTCTCTTTCTGTGTTTTCACTAACTCAACCATCAGTTCAATTGCCTTTTTTCTCCTCATCTGCTATTCTTATTCCTAACGTGCAGCAGCCAGCTGAAGAGCTCAGCTCAGAGTCTCTCGAATTACATTTGTGTCATTAATATCTGAAAGGAAATGCTTTTGACAAAAAACTACAGATTTTGTTTATTTCTATTTCTGTCCAGAGATCAAGGATCCATCATGTACATCAAGGATCCAGTGACCATGTACAGATTTTATTGATATTTATTCCTGTCCAGAGATCAAGGATCCAGTGACCAATTTCATATTTATTTACTTTAATGCTGAATCTCAATTCTACCCCTCGGCCCTTCCTCTTATCCCGTCCCCTCCATTTTGCGCGGGCACGACAGACAGAGCGGTGTCTCAATTCCCTTTTTGGAGCGAGGTGGAGGGGTAGACAGAGGGCTACAAACCTCTCCAAATGGAGCGTGCATCCAGATTCACCTCGTTTGGAGGGGTAGGGGGAGCTTACCGCTGTCTTCACAGAAACAAACATGGTGCTGAAAGAGCCGCACAAATGAAAGCGGCTTTCATCACAAATTACGCTGTTTGGAAAGTTATAACTTGCCAAAACACTTTACAGGCAATTGCCTATGACAGCAGTGTGTATGCTGCTGGATGCATGTTGCGTATATTGTCGTTCTGACGAATATTGTAACTTCGCTGGTGTGCTGAGGCGTTATAATGCATATAATACACATGAACGCTATGATAACAAACTTTTATATCTCACAATGGAGAAAATCGTGATAAAGGATAAGCACGTAATTTGTATGTTCATAAATCTATGGATAATATCAATCCCTGCTGTTGGATTTCAAGGTCTGTAACGTGTGTGTATTTTGTAAACAAACAGGGAGCCCTGAACACACTTGTCTCCTAATAAGCTTTCAGGCAGAAAATGAGAAGTTTCATCAATGGGAGTAAGTTGGAAAGTATATACACACACATGTATATGTGTAACACATAACCTGATGTCCTAATAGACTGCTATTATTTGTCAAAGAAATTTCTAAAGGAAATATGGCTGGATGCAAAAAATGGGAGAATTTGAAAAAGAAATATAAGGTTAACAGAACAAGATGCAGCCCATAACATACATACAGGTGCTGGTCATATAATTAGAATATCATGAAAAAGTTGATTTATTTCAGTAATTCCATTCAAAAAGTGAAACTTGGATAATGTATACATTCATTCCACACAGACTGATATAGTTCAAGTGTTGATTTATTTTTATTACTAATTGATTAATTAATTATCAATCAATTAATGATTAATCAGTTAACAATATTAATTGTTACTGTTATTAATTATTAATTATTCTTAGTATTATTGACATCAATTAATTACAAATTAATTGATTATTAATACCATTATTATTATTATTATTATTATTATTATTATTATTATTATTATTATTATTATTATTGTTATTATTATAAATTATGAATTCATTAAATTAATTATTAATACCACAAAATTCTCCGACATGATTGCGATGCATCAAAGAAATCTGCAACTTCTTCTATTTCTTTGAATTTATGCAGAAAGGTGAGAAAATATAAAGAGCAAACAGGCTACTGCAACAAGCTGCACTTCAGTTGCCATGTTGACAACAGTGAAGACGGCAGTTTGAGACGGGCAGTTTTTGTTTCACCCTAAGGCGGAGGGGTGTCTCAATTCATAGGGCTAGAGGCATGCCACTTCGCCTTACCCCTTGTTTTAAAGTGGTAGGGGTAGGGCCAAGGGAAAGGGGAACAAAAGAGAATTGAGATTGGGCCCAAGACTCAATAAAATGTTGTTGACATAGAAAACCTGTAAAGCCTGCTTTTAGTACACAGAAAATTCACAAGAGGTATTGATAAGGGAATCAATGAAGAATCGGATCGATAAGCGGAATTGAGAATGGCATTGATAGATAAAATCTTATCAGTACCCATCCCTAATCATATCGCACCAAACTGCATCATATCACATTGTGGGGAATTGAATCGTCATCAAATACATATCAAATTGCATCAAATCGGGAACAAGGGTGAATCGTATCGCATCGTATCATCAGTATCGTCATGTATCGCTGTATGTATCGTATCGCTGGTAGTGTATCGAAGTGTGTATTGAATCGTGTCAGTGATGCGATTCGCATGCCAAGAACAGTTTTGGACTCCAATTTAAGTTCATGTTAAACTGTTGACATCAAATCACCAGTGGAACACAAAAATGTAAGTCCCTTTTCTGTTGTTTATAAATTAATAAAATATCAAATGACAAGGATCTATTTTAAATCAAATCAAATCAAAATCGAATCAAATCAATTTCATTTATATAGCACCAAATCACAACAAACAGCTGCCCCAAGGCATTTTATATTGTAAGGCAAGGCCATACAATAATTACGTAAAAACCCCAACGGTCAAAACGACCCCTGTGAGCAAGTACTTGGCGACAGTGGGAAGGAAAAACTCCCTTTTAACAGGAAGAAACCTCCAACAGAACCCAGGCTCAGGGAGGGGCAGTCTTCTGCTGGGACTGGTTGGGGCTGAGGGAGAGAACCAGGAAAAGACATGCTTTATCTGAGTTTAAAAGCAGGAAATTAGAGGTCATCCATGTCTTTATGTCTTTAAGACAATCCTGCAGTTTAGCTAATTGGTGTGTGTCCTCTGGCTTCATGGATAGATAAAGCTGGGTATCATCTGCGTAACAATGAAAATTTAAGCAATGCTGTCTAATAATACTGCCTAAGGGAAACATGTATAAGTGAATAAAATTGGTCCTAGCACAGAACTTGGGGAACTCCCTAATTAACTTAGTCTGTGAAGAAGATTCCCCATTTACATGAACAAATTGTAATCTATTAGATAAATATGATTCAAACCACCGCAGCGCAGTGCCTTTAATAGCTATGGCATGCTCTAATCTCTGTAATAAAATTTTATGGTCAACAGTATCAAAAGCAGCACTGAGGTCTAACAGAACAAGCACAGAGATGAGTCCACTGTCTGAGGCCATAAGAAGATCATTTGTAACCTTCACTAATGCTGTTTCTGTACTATGATGGATTCTAAAACCTGACTGAAACTCTTCAAATAGACCATTTCCTCTGCAGATGATCAGTTAGCTGTTTTACAACTACCCTTTAAAGAATTTTTGAGAGAAAAGGAAGGTTGGAGATTGGCCTATAATTAGCTAAGATAGCTGGGTCAAGTGATGGCTTTTTTAAGTAATGGTTTAATTACTGCCACCTTAAAAGCCTGTGGTACATAGCCAACTAATAAAGATAGATTGATCATATTTAAGATCGAAGCATTAATTAATGGTAGGGCTTCCTTGAGCAGCCTGGTAGGAATGGGGTCTAATAGACATGTTGATGGTTTGGAGTAAGTAACTAATGAAAATAACTCAGAACAATCGGAGAGAAAGAGGTCTAACCAAATACAGCATCACTGAAAGCAGCCAAAGATAACGATATGTCTTTGGGATGGTTATGAGTAATTTTTTCTCTAATAGTTAGAATTTTATTAGCAAAGTCATGAAGTCATTAGTAGTTAAAGTTAAAGGAATACTCAGCTCAATAGAGCTCTGACTCTTTGTCAGCCTGGCTATAGTGCTGAAAAGAAACCTGGGTTGTTCTTATTTTCTTCAGTTAGTCATGAGTAGTAAGATGTCCTAGCTTTATGGAGGGCTTTCTTATAGAGCAACATGTTATGTGTCGGACGCGGTCGGAGCACCGACCCAGCGTTTGACAGGACCCAGCATAAAATAAGCAGAGCACGGTTCAAAAGGTAACAGAATTTAATAAACATAATAGTGAGTGGAGTGATAAACCACCCAAAAGTCCACGGTCTGGTGAGGTGGAAACACAGCGCGCTCTCAGCAGCGCAAACGGTCCGGAGCCACAGCAGTTCGGACACAGGGACCCCACTGACACCCCCCAGGCGGCCGTGACAAACCGAGTCTGCGAAGGAAGAAATCATGAGGTGAGTCCAACACTCTCCACACAGAGAGACACAGCTCAAAGGTGCACACAATCAGCAAACACTTCCTGGCTTTAATATAACTCAGCTTCTCACCCTGCAGGCACGGAACAACTCAGTTCAAATCTCCACTGCAGCAGAAGGTGATCAGACGATTAGCATAGCGTAACAGCTCAATATAACAAGGTGTGAGGACACCAAATCCAATGTCATTACTTCATGAAAGTCACCAAAACCAAATTACCTCAGGAAGTGTGCTGAAGAGCTTGAGACCTCACCCAATCCTCCTTCACAGACTGTGGCGTCAAACCTGGAGCGGTCTCTGCATCCGTAATGGTGAGATTGTTCTCCTGACGTCGATCTCACACGTCTGCTCACAAGGTCGAGTCTCTGGCAATCACACACTGTGCATTCAAGGTTTAAGTGCAGCAAGCTCTGATCAAGACAGATACACCACAGCTGTGAGTCCTGATGACATGCACGTGATAACAAGCCTCAGGTGTTCAGGGTGAGGTCCTAATACTCAGCCATACGTCAGCCACTCAGTCCTGAATGCATACCACCTGGTGGGAGAAACAGAAAACAAAAACAAAGCCAGCCAAACACCCCAGCCCACAACAGTACCCCACCCTCACGGGAAGCCTCCCGGCGACCACACGAACCTGGGCCAGGAAAAACACCCCCCTCCAGGGACCATGGCTGGAATGTTGGCTGGGAGCAAAAAACACCTCCTGCAGCTTCAGTCTCAGCTCCGTGTGCTGACGATCCAGCTGGGAAAGCCTGTCTCCAAGAGCTGAGCGTTACTGCACTCTGAAGACAGCTCTGTCGTCAGCTGCTCAACCTCATGTGAATCTCATCATGCGGTCATTGACCCTCTCAATGTTGAGCTTCTCCTCCCTCTAGTTTTTCCTTCAGCTGGATGATACGAGCTTCCAGCCATCTCTTCTCTGCCAACAGGGAACTCTGTGTTGAGACTATAGATCTCATCTTGGAGCTCATCCTTTCACTCCCTGAGCCTGTCTGCAGTAGACAGCTCCTCCTGGATGTGTAACATGTCTCCCTCCATGCTTTAAGCTTCTTATCACTGTCTTTAGCATCAGTAACAGCTTCATCCCCGAACATTCACAGCTCTTCCAGTCCTTTCATCTGGTCTTTCATTCGGGCCTGCAGTAGACATTATCGCGATTTTCAGTAGCATCTTCAAGATGGCCTTCAAGCCCTCCCAGATCCAGCTCCCATTTCTTCTTGGCAGAGTGGGCCTGGACACATTACCTATATACATCCTCCAGCTGAATCTTCATCTCCTCCAGTCGCTGCTCCATGGCACGCTTGGACCTCTCCAAACTATGAACTCTTTCCGACGTCATCCGTCTCGGTCTTGAGCACTTTATTAAATCGGTCAAGTTCATCTTTCAGGTCTGTAAGAGTCTTTACTCTCTTGCCAGGGTCAACACTTTTGTCTCCTTCTCCCTGGCTTCCGCTTCGGCACGATCATACTCCTCTGCATATAGAGTAGCAATACATTTCTCTTTGGCCCACATCTGGTCAGACTTTTTTTGCTTCCTCTCCAGATTGGAGACGATCTACCGAAGGTGGTCCTGGTCCACCAAGAGGTCATCCATTTCTCTTGCTGCAAACGGATCTCTATCTTATCCAGTTTGTCCATAGGCTGAACTTTTCTACTCCAGCTGCCGCTGAACACCGTCCAAATTCCCATTGGACTCCTTTGAGGCCCTCTTCAGCCCCCTCTACTGACAAGGCGTTCTATCCTGCCTTTGTCTTTCTTTCAGCCAGCTGAGTCTAGAGAGCAAAGACGTACTTCTCTACAGTCTTCTTGCTCTCGTTCTCTTTTTGCAGCTTCTCCCGCAAAATATACCCCTCATCCTCCATCTACCCTAGGCAGATGGAGAAGGAAGGTGTCTACTGGATTTCCTCTTGGAGCAGATCCTGAATGACCTGCAGCTGACACTCCAGTGCAGAGATATCTTTTGTTAAATTTGATGGTCTTGCCTACTGCTTCATTTAGCAGACCTGTTAGCGTCTCCACCTCTGACTGCATCTTTGCATTCGTTTCTGTCAACTCTTGCTTCTGTCATTCACTTTGCACAGATTTGGCCAGGAGTTCTTAAACCTGTGCATTCAGCCTTCTTTCGACCATGTTCAGAGTCTGCCTAGTCACAAAACAAAAAGAAAAACACAAACAACTATTCTAACCCCCCAGAGGACACCATAACCAACCCCAGGGGTGCAAACTGGGAGGAAGGAAAAAAAAAGAAAAACACAAACAACCATTCCGACCCCCCCCCCCCCCCCCCCCCCCAGAGGACCGTCCCATCAAACTCTGGGAGGAGGAGATAAGAAAAAAAAAAAACAACAACCCAAACTTAACCCTGCCAAAAAAAAAAAAAGGAATCTAACCCCCCCCCTCCCCCCCCCCCCCCCCCCCGGACGACATGTAGGGACCAACACCCCCCAGAGGACATCTCCGCCAGCTCCAGGAGTAATAACCACAGCCGAGGTCCATCTGAGATCCAAAGTCAGTTATGGGGGTTTCCAGCGCCTCCCAGAGGACCGTTCCATCAAAACCCCAGGAGACACCCCCCATGACTAACAACAGACCTAGCCCCGGCCATCTACGGCTAGATGGTCCAACAGTCATTTCCCCCCCAGAGGACACTATAGTCACACCCTGAGGGCGGAAACTGGGGGAAAAAAACAAACAAACAAAACAACAACCCCAACCCCACCCCCTCAGCGCAGGGGAAACTGGAAGTATGTCCAGTGTTACCAACCATGACTATACCTCAAAAGTCAACCGGGAGGAGTGGAACAGCGGTAATGGCGTATGGCACAAAACGGCGCCACCCCTCCGACTTTTAAACCAGCCACCAGCTGCGGGTATATTCCACTGCCCCAAACCTCAGCTACGCCGATGGCGTATGGCTCAAAGGCGAGCTGAAGCCGGAGGTGGAACAGGGAATTAACAAAAAATAAAAAACACCCCTAAACCCCCCCCCCCCCCCCGGGTGCAGAGGTCATCTGGGAAACGCCCAGCATAACCGAACTGCCCCACCCCAGCAACGCCGACAACGTACGGCTCAAACGGCTGGGGCCACAGGAGAAGAGAGGGAACAACAAAAACAAAAACAAAAAAAAAAAGAGAAAAAGAAAAAACAACCCAATTACCCCCCCATCATCCCCCAGAGGACCGTCCCATCAAACCCTGGGAGATGAAACCAAAAGAAATAAAAAAGAAAGACTAACAGACAAACATAAAGTCACCTGGGTCCAACTATGCTCCAGACAGCCTGTATTTTCACGCCACCAGACCACTGACAGTGCTTAAAACCCACAAAAACAGTTTGAATCACACATATAAAACCACACAATTAATAAACCAACAAGAAACTAACTCATAAATGACTTATACCGTCAAGCTCAAACAAATGGAACATTTAGGTTCTACCTTAAGAGCTGTGATGGTAATGTGGCTCAGTCACCAGCAGGGGGAGCCAGAGTGCTAAAAATAAAAAGCCCTGTGGCAACCGAGTAAACTCAACACACGGTGCTTTAATTGTGAGCAGCTACGTGTAGCATACAGCTAAAGTGTGATTTAACTAATAAGTCCGGAGCTGATACAACAGACGTAGTAGCTATCTTCACCCGGGGAGACGGGGCTACATCTGTAACAGCAGGACGCAAAGCGACCCGTGCTGCAGAACTCCGCCGTGCGCGCTCACCCTCCAATCACACACTCATGCAGCTCCTGTCTAACCTCTTATCTGGTTGGAGTGTGAAGCGAAGCCGTCGCTGATCACACTTTACACCAATCCCATAGATAAGACAACACCACAGGAACACGGCTGCAAGAGAGTTCAAACTATTATTCAATTTTAGGTTCACCGACACGCACAACCCGGGCGGAGAGCACCCGCAACTGATTCCGGATAACTTCCAACGTCTGCTGCCGTATTCCCGGCACGGTACCGACTCTGCTGCCGCTGGGTCATTGTTAAATAGCCAGAGACTACTGTTATGTGTCGGACGCGGTCGGAGCACCGACCCAGCGTTTGACAGGACCCAGCATAAAATAAGCAGAGCACGGTTCAAAAGGTAACAGAATTTAATAAACATAATAGTGAGTGGAGTGATAAACAACCCAAAAAGTCCGCGGTCTGGTGAGGTGGAAACACGGCGCGCTCTCAGCAGCGCAAACGGTCCGGAGCCACAGCAGTTTGGACCCAGGGACCCCGCCGACACCCCCCAGGCGGCCGCGACAAACCGAGTCTGCGAAGGAAGAAATCATGAGGTGAGTCCAACACGTCTGCTCACAAGGTCGAGTCTCTGGCAATCACACACTGTGCATTCAAGGTTTAACTGCAGCAAGCTCTGATCAAGACAGATACACCACAGCTGTGAGTCCTGATGACCTGCACGTGATAACAAGCCTCAGGTGTTCAGGGTGAGGTCCTAATACTCAGCCATACGTCAGCCACTCAGTCCTGAACGCATACCACCTGGTGGGAGAAACAGAAAACAAAAACAAAGCCAGCCAAATACCCCAGCCCACAACACAACAGACTCTTTTTCCAGGCTAAGTGAAGATCTTCTAAATTAGTGAGACGCCATTTCCTCTCCAACTTACGGGTTATCTGCTTTAAGCTGCGAGTTTGTGAGTTATACCACGGAGTCAGGCACTTCTGATTTAAGGCTCTCTTTTTCAGAGGAGCTACAGCATCCAGAGTTGTCTTCAATGAGGATGTAAAACTATTGACGAGATACTCTATCTCACTCACAGAGTTTAGGTAGCTACTCTGCACTGTGTTGGTATATGGCATTAGAGAACATAAAGAAGGAATCATGTCCTTAAACCTAGTTACAGCGCTTTCTGAAAGACTTCTAGTGTAATGAAACGTATTCCCCACTGCTGGGTAGTCCATCAGAGTAAATGTAAATGTTATTAAGAAATGATCAGACAGAAGGGAGTTTTCAGGGAATACTGTTAAGTCTTCAATTTCCATACCATAAGTCAGAACAAGATCTAAGATATGATTAAAGTGGTGGGTGGACTCATTTACATTTTGAGCAAAGCCAATTGAGTCTAATAATAGATTAAATGCAGTGTTGAGGCTGTCATTCTCAGCATCTATGTGGATGTTAAAATCGCCCACTATAATTATCTTATCTGAGCTAAGCACTAAGTCAGACAAAAGGTCTGAAAATTCACAGAGAAACTCACAGTAACGACCAGGTGGACGATAGATAATAACAAATAAAACTGGTTTTTGGACTTCCAATTTGGATGGACAAGACTAAGAGTCAAGCTTTCAAATGAATTAAAGCTCTGTCTGGGTTTTGGATTAATTAATAAGCTGGAATGGAAGATTGCTGCTAATCCTCCGCCTTGGCCCGTGCTACGAGCGTTCTGGCAGTTAGTGTGACTCGGGGGTGTTGACTCATTTAAACTAACATATTCATCCTGCTGTAACCAGGTTTCTGTAAGGCAGAATAAATCAATATGTTGATCAATTATTATATCATTTACTAACAGGGACTTAGAAGAGAGAGACCTAATGTTTAATAGACCACATTTAACTGTTTTAGTCTGTGGTGCAGTTGAAGGGGCTATATTATTTTTTCTTTTTGAATTTTTATGCTTAAATAGATTTTTGCTGGTTATTGGTGGTCTGGGAGCAGGCACCGTCTCTACGTGGATGGGGTAATGGGGGGATGGCAGGGGGAGAGAAGCTGCAGAGAGTTGTGTAAGACTACAACTCTGCTTCCTGGTCCCAACCCTGGATAGTCACGGTTTGGAAGATTTAAGAAAATTGGCCAGATTTCTAGAAATGAGAGCTGCTCCATCCAAAGTGAGATGGATGCCGTCTCTCCTAACAAGACCAGGTTTTCCCCAGATGCTTTGCCAATTATCTATGAAGCCCACCTCATTTTTTGGACACCACTCAGACAGCCAGCAATTCAGGGAGAACATGCGGCTAAACATGTCACTCCCAGTCCGACTGGGGAGGGGCCCAGAGAAAACTACAGAGTCCGACATTGTTTTTGCAAAGTTACACACCGATTCACTGTTAATTTTAGTGACCTCCGATTGGCGTAACCGGGTGTCATTACTGCCAATGTGAATTACAATCTTACAATCAAACTGCTTAGCCTTAGCCAGCAGTTTCAAATTTCCTTCAGTGTTGCCTGCTCTGGCCCCCGGAAGACAATTGACTATGGTTGCTGGTGTCGCTAACTTCACATTTCTCAAACAGAGTCGCCAATAACCAGAGTTTGATCCTCGGCGGGTGTGTGTCGCCGAGTGGGGAAAAACGGTTAGAAATGTGAACGGGTTGGCGGTGTACACGGGGCTTCTGTTTAGGGCTACGCTTCCTCCTCACAGTCACCCAGTCGGCCTGCTTTCCCGGCTGTTCGGGATCTGCTGGAAGGGAACTTACGGCGGCTAAGCTACCTTGGTCCGCACCGACTACAGGGGCCTGGCTAGCTGTAGAATTTTCCACGGTGCGGAGCCGAGTCTCCAATTTGCCCAGCCTGGCCTCCAAAGCTACGAATAAGCTACACTTATTACAAGTACCATTACTGCTAAAGGAGGCCGAGGAATAACTAAACATTTCACACCCAGAGCAGAAAAGTGCGGGAGAGACAGGAGAAGCCGCCATGCTAAACCGGCTAAGAGCTAGTAGCTGCGCTAAGCTAGCGGATTCCTAAAAACACACAAAGTGAATAATGTGTAAATAATTTAGAGGTGATTCAGCAGAGGGAGTGCTTTAGTTAAGGCACGTGAAGATTACTCTGTGAAACAAATCGTTATCTAGATCAATCTAACTGCGCAGATTAAACAGCTAACAGATACAGCAAAACACTGCTGTGCTCCGGAACAGGAAGTGATACAATACCGCAGCAATACCACCAGTAGAGCCGTTATATAAAACAAATGATGAATGTGCCTCGTTAAATGGAACATTCCTGCTTTCACCTCATGAAATATTCATACCATTGAACTAATAAACATCCATTATTTGTATAATATCCAGTGCTGCTCCACTTTTTTGTTTGTTTGTTTTTTTTTTTTTTTTTGTTGCCCCTTTTTGACAGCATTCATTTTTATTACCAACAGTAAAAAGCTAATGCTTCAAATTGTCTGAAAAAAATCTGTTGAAGATTTAATGAGAATAGGTTTTACTGTCATTTCTGTTGTATTTTTGAAGAATAGCCCTTATCTGTTTTGGCAAATAAACTTTTTGTATGTTATTTTGTCCACTTTTTAAAATTATTTTTAATTTTCCTCATGATTTTGGCATGTCTAGCAGTGTGCCAATACACTTTCACAGAATCATTGCTTTCTAGTTTGGGAAGCAGCACATCTGCCACTAATTACTGAGTCTGATTAAATCTGAGATTTCACAGGCACACAAATGCACACAGACACACAAACTGTTACATGTTTAAATCCCATACACTGACTCACTGCTCTACAGCAAACAGCGTCTCCAGCTTTGATGGCAAACTCTCAGTGACTTGGATGTTCAGTGTCAATATTATTACGATTTTACGAAATTATTTTTTGCCCCTTTTTTCAAAAGGATGTCTCATTTGTATGGAGTCACAATCTTGTAGTTTTTTTTTTTTTTTTTGGCTTGTTTTTAGTTGAACTGCTTTCCAGGGATGTGAAAATCTTTATGGCACAGCATACCAGTCTCATATCAGGCTGCATTGGATCACATAATCCTGAACCACTTGTCGGAGACAACAGTAATAACAAGCAACATACCTGCAAGTGCACGTACACACTTTGCACAAATGGTAGCCTTTCAAACAAGAAAGTCATCATTTGATAAGACCAAAACATAAGTGTCAAAAAAAAAAAAAATCTGAACTGTGTTTTGAGTTTACCATAGGTAGGTTGCTGTGAATGCCCTTCTGAGAAACATCTTATTACATCAGATCTCAGAAGCCAAGCAGAGTAGATCCTGATAAGTACTTGGCTTAGAGACTGCTTGGGAACACCTGGAGCTGTGTCCATGGTTTTGCATGTCCTGTAGAACCAGAATTGTGACATGAAGGACATCTGGCATAAAAATAGTACCAAATCCCATTGTGGATCTGCACCAGATCTGCTATGAATAAGAAAAATAAGAAGTGTTTGTGGCAGCTCGATCACAGCAGACAGAGGGTGCAGGCTTTCTTTGCAACTCCTGACTCATGTTATGTGTCGACGCGGGTTGAGGAGCGGACCTGCGTCAGACAGGACCCAGCGCTAAAAATAACCAGAAAGCGGTTCCAAACAGAAACTATTTATTATTCACCTGTGCTTAAAAGTGTAAAAACATAAAAACAACGTCCCTCTGGTGGAGTGATTCGTGGCTCGCTCTCCAGCGCCCGCAAGGATTAAAGCCGGCGCTCCTGGACTTCCTACCACCGCCAAACACCCCCCAGGTGGACACGACAAACTGATTCTCTGTGAAGCAAAGAGAAGGTGAGGTAAGTCAACAGATACAACTATATCTTCCAATAAACACACGCTATCAGCAACACACTCAGGTCAGTGTCCTTTTTTTACTTTATGCAAATGAGCAGCTTCTCACAACAAGTGGAGGATCACTTATCCTTCACGCCACAGCAGTGAGAAGCAAACTGCACAATTCTCTTCACAATTCCAGTATACTGTGTAACAAAACACCAAGTTACTATCAACAATTACTTAAACACTTAATTACCTTTAGTGTGTGCTGACAGCATGTGTCCTCACCCCTCCCTGCTTCACGGGCTCGATGTGTCAAAACCCAGGCGCGGTCCTCAGCGTCTCACAAACGAACGTCACAAGGTCGAGTTCCCGGCAGTTCTGCTCAAATCACACATGACCTAAATGCAGAACGCCATCCAATTATCTGCTTCAGCTGCAAGTCGTCCAGGTTGCACGTGAGCACCAATCACAGGTGCTTTCCATGATGTTGATGAGGGTGAAGACTCTTCAGCCAGCACCTTCTTCACAGACAAATCAGCCCTCATGCCACCTGGAGAGCAAAGAAAAGAAAAGAACACCAAAACATCCAGCCACGCCCCCCCAACACACAACAACTCAGCCATGTAATTTCACTGATTAACGTCACTTTGAGCAGAGGAGATGAGTTCATTATTGAAATCACCTGGTGGAGTGAGTAATAGCAAAAAACACCTGCAGCCTCTAGGTCCAGACCCCATCCAACCCTGCTCATGAAAGACACTTGTCTATATATAGAGCATATTTCACCCATATTGGCCTCTCTTCATTGGCTCCCTGTTAATTCTAGAATAGAATTTAAAATTCTTCTTCTTACTTATAAGGTTTTGAATAATCAGGTCCCATCTTATCTTAGGGAGCTCATAGTACCATATCACCCCAATAGAGCGCTTCGCTCTCAGACTGCAGGCTTACTTGTAGTTCCTAGGGTTTGTAAGAGTAGAATGTGAGGCAGAGCCTTCAGCTTTCAGGCTCCTCTCCTGTGGAACCAGCTCCCAATTCGGATCAGGGAGACAGACACCCTCTCTACTTTTAAGATTAGGCTTAAAACTTTCCTTTTTGCTAAAGCTTATAGTTAGGGCTGGATCAGGTGACCTTGAACCATCCCTTAGTTATGCTGCTATAGACTTAGACTGCTGGGGGGTTCCCATGATGCACTGAGTGTTTCTTTCTCTTTTTGCTCTGTATGCACCACTCTGCATTTAATCATTAGTGATTGATCTCTGCTCCCCTCCACAGCATGTCTTTTTCCTGGTTCTCTCCCTCAGCCCCAACCAGTCCCAGCAGAAGACTGCCCCTCCCTGAGCCTGGTTCTGCTGGAGGTTTCTTCCTGTTAAAAGGGAGTTTTTCCTTCCCACTGTCGCCAAGTGCTTGCTCACAGGGGGTCGTTTTGACCGTTGGGGTTTTTCCGTAATTATTGTATGGCTTTGCCTTACAATATAAAGCTCCTTGGGGCAACTGTTTGTTGTGATTTGGCGCTATATAAATAAAATTGATTTGATTTGATTTATATTTTCATGTCTACCTGCTCTAGTCACACTTGGTCAATTACCACTGGTGTTTCCCAGAACACACCTGACTCAGTTAATTAGCTGTGGGTGGAGTAGAGAGAGTTGTAAAACATGCAGGGCAGGACCAGGATTGGAAAGGCCTGCTCTAGGTCCTTTCTGGAATGTCTTTTTGCTATATACACACAAAAAGGAAAAAAAACCCCCAAAAAAAAAAAAAAAAAAAAAAAAAACAGTGACTTAAGCCAACAACTTGGCTATGATATGAGGTCTGTTCAAATCATTGGGTACCGTTGGAATAACTTTGTGACAAACAAGCAGTTAACTAGGGCAGCTTAAGTGAGATGTATCACTGTCATTGTGAGGGAGCATTACAGATGACATTTTGACCATGTGCATGATCTACGTAGAATGTAGTACCTCAGCGTTGAGGACTACAGCGGCTGGAGAAGGTCAAGGGGGCGTTGATGCTTCACTTGGCTGCAGCAAGTAATGGTTACTTTTGATATGTTTGGATGGACCATTTGTTTGCCTGGATGGTTGCCGTCCAGGACTCTTGATGGTTCCATAGTGTGGTAGACATGTTGCCACGAGGCACCAGCGCGTTTCGACCCTCCTGCAGGTGCAAAATCTAACACTCGTACTGTGAGTTTGCTCTGTTCTATCGGTTGTATTGTTCTTGCTTATTAGTTACCGTTGTCCACTTTATTTGTACTAAAATGACTTTCTATATGGGACATTTGGAGATGTTACTTACGTATGGTTTCTCACATCAATGTTTAATCTCTTTCTCTTTTATAAACCCATACGCACACGCAGGTAGTTTAGCACCTAATTTTGGCACAAGAACACTGTGCAGAACATTTATTTCTGTCTTATTATCTGGATGAGAGCTTTGCTTGACTTGAACCCATGTTCATACTAAATGCCCATGCTACTGTTCTAATATTTGGCTGTGAATCTTAAAAGTAAGAACAGATGAGAAACAAATCATCTCTGGCTGAGTGACACCAGATGGCAGATGATATAAGTTGACACTGTGGAGCACATTTGCAACAAACTTGGAACATATCACTCCTGAAAACAATCTTTGGCTTTTCGCGTGAGTTAAATCTGACCTACGACTGGATTTTGGAAAACCATGTGACGGTGAACCAATTCCGATTGGACACTCACATTGCACACGTCATCACACAGCTTCTATGAGGAGTACAAAGATGGCTGATAGCTGGCTCGAACGTTCACAGATTTAACTTTTCACCCCAAAAAAAAAAAGAGTAAGTTTCTGTCTCATATCATTAAAAAGTTATTTATAATTTAGTGAAGCTTGGTCTTAGCCATCGCATATGACGACATCGGCCAGTCCTATGGCTGCTTCAAATTCACAGGGAACATTCTTGGGGCACAGACCTTGTACAAGTTCAAAGATGGCTAACCTTGACCTATTTTAAGAGGTCAAAAGGTCACACTCTCTTTCCTATTTTTCTTATGCTCATACGGTTGCGTTGTATTTAAATTTAAAACTACAAAGTAAATGCTGATTTGTCAGATCAAGTCAGTTCTAACGGGGTGAAAAAACACACTTGAACAGAGTAGATTTAATGTTATGATGGAGTAGGTTCGACATTATTATAGAGTTGATTTTTTTTTCATATATTTTTTTCACAGATTTTTATTGAACTAATTTTTTATTTTAGTAACTGCAATGCTTGCAGTTATTTACAGTGGTGCGACAAAAGAGACAATGAGCCCGCACTTCTACGTTTTAACATCCCGCCCCCTGCTGGAAGCTCTTTTTTTACTACAAAGCTTACAGCACAGATGCAAGCTGAGAGCAGCCACAAAGCCAGCTCTCTACAAATCACAATCCGGTCAGGCGGAGGTCTTGGAAAATAAAGTCATGCTGACTTATGGTTAGGTGTGAATACTGATAGAATAACTCCATTAATGTCAAGTCTGTCATCTGTACAAAGTTAAAATATAACATATATCTTTTAATGTTGAATAATGCACTAATTCTGAGGTTTTGTAACAAACACAGACAGATCGCAAAGGATTCTGGGTAAATGTGCCTCTGCTAAACACTGATTGGTTCAGTCATTCATTATGTAAACCAACACGTTAATGTGACGTGTGTTGGTGTTTACAGATAAATGTGCTTTTGTAAGATATTCCATTTTTTATTTGTAAAAAACAGGCATTTTTACAGAGCCCTGAAAGTGTCATCTCAAAATGTTTTGCATGTGGAGAGAAAGTGCGCACGTTTTATTAGTGCCGTGCGCATGTTTGATGTTGTTGTAAAATGTGCACTTAATATTGTCTTGACACATAAATGTTGGCTATACACTGTACGAGTTTTGGCCCTTCTCTACTGGCCAGTAGATGGCAGTAGAGGCCTTGAAAACTTGCCAAAACAAAATTCCAGATAATCCGTCTGCTACATTTAAGATGCGTGGAATTTAACAAACGCAAATACAATAATGTCTATAAACCCAGAGAATATATTCATGAGAGTTTTAGGCACTAGAGTTTAATGCTGTTGTCCGGGAGCCTGAACAGAGTGTCTGAAATGCATTTGCCCTGTCGTGAACGTACTGAGATTACCCTATCCTAACCATAATGCACTGTTGGGCACATCATGTGCTCCCTAAAACCTTAAAAATTAGCACATTACTTTAAAACTAAAACATATATTTGATATTTTCACTTTATAAAACTTCAGACATGACAGTAATTTTAAAATACTTGTCCAAAATTAGTTTGGTTAAAATTTGAACCATAAGTTAAAAATGTATGCCTCTGGATGACTTGGGTGATATTGCCAGTGTATCAGTATGGTGTTAAAGGAAATTATTTTTTTTCTTTTTTTTTTCTTTTTTTTTGTGATCAGTTCCCCTTTGCCTGCAGAGAATAGAGTGGTTTCTCCTGGAAGCAGCTCTCTTCTGTTTGCAGAGGGTAGAACTATACATCTGTTAGGAAACTTTTAACAGGTAGGTGCCCAACTGTTTTTAAATTTTAAAAATGTTTGCCGCTGTTCAGCTTTGTTTACTATGTTATCGGTCTAAAAGTTATCGGACAAAAATTTAGCGGAATATAATTAGTCCGATAATGGTTTTTAAAAGTTATCTAAAAAGATAATCCGATAATTAAAACATTATCTTCAATAATTATCTGTTATCGGATTATCAGAACTGTGCCCACCACTGGTTATTTAATATGATTTAGTTAATTTAATTTTAACAATATGAGTTTATTTAACACTATGACAGAGTTGATGTAACACTGATACTTTTGATTTAAAGGTGTGATACACTTTATTTAACACTATGACAGAGTTGACTTTACTTCAACAGTGATTTATTCATGGGATACTTATTTTACGCTATGGTAGAATGGATTTCACACTATGATGGTTGTGATTTACAACAATCTGCAATGACGTTGTGATCAGGTGAAGTGAATAACAGAGGCAGCAAGTTATCATTTTCTCCTTGACGTTGATGTGTTGGAAGCAGGAAAATGAGGACATTTGGTTGACTTTAAAGAGGGCCAAATTGTGATGGCCAGACAATTGGGCCAGAGTATCTCCAAAACTGCAGGTCTTGTGGAATGTTTCTGGCCTGAAGTGATTAGTAATTACCAAAAGTGGTACAAGAAGGAAAACCAGTGAACCAGCGACAGTGTCATGGCATCCAAGGCCAGTGGCAGCTCCAGAGATTTTTTTCTGCAGGTGCTATGGGGGAGCTTGGCATTTTTATGAGTGTGCTACGGGCTCATGTGTCGTGACGGCTCTCTGCTAAACCTCTGCCACATTCACGGGCATGCGTACACATAGCCACATTCTCATCTGTGACAGTCACTAATGACATACAGAATGACCAAAATCAGACACACAAACCTAGGCTACTGTTCAATACAAATATTCACAGACCTCCACTTGTAGCCTATAGCCTCAGGGAAAAAATGCCAACAGCAGGCAGAGAGAAAATCTTTCACCTACCATTGATGTCTTCATAACATTACAATGCGCCTGTTGTTGTGGTAATGAGCAAAAGCATCAATGATTTGGTTCCTGTCCAGAGGCCGTGTTCTCTGAAGGATAACTGCCAGGAGTTACACTGGGTCACTGGTTTGTCTGTGCCTACTGCTGTTCCTCAGGTAGTTCTTTAGGCCACACAGACTTTGGGCAGCAAAAACTGAACCATTTCAGCGACTTGAAACTACACTCACTGCAGTACGACATCATCATTGACGCTGAAAAACCTGTCCATGCCTTTTCTCTCCTCTAGGCTTAACTACTGTAACTCTCTGCTCTTTGTGATCTCTGGAAAAAACTTTCAAAGGCTCCAATACATTCAAAACAGTGCAGCTAGAATTCTGATGAGAGTATGTAAACAGGAGCACATTACACCTATTTTCCATAACCTTCATGGGCTCCCCATCACCTACAGAATCCATTTTAAGATTGCTCTCATCGCCCTCCAATGCATCCATGGCAATGCCCCCTGCTCACCTCAAAGACCTCCTCACTCCCCACACACCCTCCTGTTCACACAACACTAATCTTCTCCGTCTTCCCTCGCACCAAGTTTCACACCATGGGAGACAGGGCCTTCTGTTCAACTGCCGCTCATATTTGGAACTCCTTCCCTGACCATCAGAAGGCTCCACAAACTGGGAGCTTTTAACAAAAGTCTCTAGACATACTGTTTAGACAGGCCTATCACGGGTTTCACGAATTTGAATCTGTTGCATCTTAGTCTTTTTATTCTATTTTATTCTGGTTTACATACTGGTGACTGTTTTTAAATCTTAAGATTTCATGTTTTTATTTCCTTATTTATCCTTGGTTTTATTTTTTTTTTCCTGTAGCACAGATTTTTATTAATGAAAGGTGCCTTATTATTATTATCATGACATTGTTGAACATCACGTTACACTCACTTTGTGTAAAACAATCAGTTCTGTTGATGAATGTTTATTTTCTTTTATGAGTGGAATATTTATCTAATCACATAAATCTGGAAATGCCAGAAGTGTCTTACTGTGGAAAAGTGAAAGGATGATGTCATCGCCCTGCCTCTGTAACATGTTGTTCACCGTGTCATCTAACAGTCTAATTTAGCTTTTTTTTTTTTCTTGGTGGTGGGACAAAGTGCTGGCATCCTCCAGCTCAGTCTGAGAAACTCACCCAGAGCAGAGAGACACTGAGGGACGTCTTTAAAAACTCGAATTAATTAACCCATTTCCAGATGTCATCTTCCAAAACAAGGGTGTAATGTACACAACAGTTTTCATCTGTGATGATGAATTCTGGCAACAAATCAGATTAAAATACTTTATTTAATCCATGAGCCAGCTTCTAAAGTGTTAGCTTTCATTGCTACATTAGCCCCACGTCGTCTTCTCCATTTTTTGTAAAAGCATTACAGCGCTATATACAGGCCTGGCATGTGTACTACAGCATTTTCACATGGTTTCACTGGATCTCTGACAACGGAGATATTTATTGAATGGAACACTTTTTGAAAATGACAAAGAAAAAGACTGTATAACAGTCGTCAAGTGGGAATTTCCCCTCAGTGTAATGTGTGAGTGTATATGTCCTGGTTTGTTGTCCTGTTTGTCTCCCAAGGTGTGCATGTGTGTGGGTACGTGGATGGTGTGAGTGTGTGTCTGCCTCTCCATGTCCAATGGGGGTCCTGTATGTATGCTCACCAGTTAATATGTCACTCATATGGATGAGTGTGTGTGTGTGTGTGTGTGTATGTGGTACGTGTGGGCATTCCCCTGGGGTCTGCGTGTGTGGGTGTGTGCATTCCTGCATCCTCCGAGTTTGATGTGTCTGGTGACCTCAAGCAGAAGGCTAGAGGTCCAGAACGGACATGGCGTACCTCCAAATTAGAAGTATTCCACTTTACGTGGCATGATGCTATCTTAGACTATAAGCATGCATTACTGGCTACAAAGTGGACCTATTTCTCTGATTTGATCATCAAAAACAAGCATAACTCAAAGTTCTTGTTCAACACAGTGGCAACACTTATTCATGGACAACCACCTGTAGTTCACTCTCCTTTTACAGCACAAGATTTCCTGGATTACTTTGAGAAGAAAATAGAAGACATCAGGTTAAACATATCCCAGCATGCCTTAACCCAGCCACTACACCCTGCTATTGAGGCTGGCGCCATTACTGAGGTATTACCTAGATTTACAGAATTTGACAGTTATCTCTGTAGACATGCTGACGAAACTCGTAACGTCTACAAAAAGCACAACCTGCTTATTTGATCCTATACCAACAAAACTGTTTAAGGACCTGTGGCCCACTCTTGGGCTGACTGTGCTGGAAATTATTAATCTTTCTTTACTTCTGGATCTGTTCCTAAATGTTTCAAATCTGCAGTGATTAAACCATTACTTAAGAAACCTAATCTTGACCCTAGTGTATTGACAAACTATCGGCCGATATAAAATGTATCATTTTTCTCTAAAATTCTGGAAAAAGTGGTGTCACGGCAGCTCGTAGACTATTATAAAAAAAAACAGATTACACTGTCAGCTTCTGATAAACCATCACTTTAGGGCCCTGTCCCACTGGCGTTTAGGAGGATTTGCGTATGGATTGCGCACACAATTGGCCCATATTTGCCAAACATCCGCAATATCCGTGTAACATGCCTGTATGAGTCGGCCGTCATCCGAACACGCCTGTGATCATCCGCAGAGGCACGCATGTCCGCAGCCAGGATTTTTGAGCTGTTCAAAAATCTGGATGCGGATAACATCCGCCTTACATACTCCATATATACTCAATTCATACGCAATACATACTCACTCTATGCGCTGTATATCTGCCGTTAAACGCTGATATCCGCAACTGACAGGGATTTGCGGCTTGGCAGTGGACTGGGACAGTGTGTAAAACAGATATATATCATGCCCATCATGTCCACATAACAAACTAAAATATGTTGTAGCAAATGCATACAGATTGGCCACGAATAAAGCATTTTTATTACATCTGCTTTGCAGCTGATTTGCGGACAATCTGTGAATACATAACAAACACGTCACATAAACCCAAAGTGTGGCAGAAAGCGACATACCTGCCAGTCAGTGCCGGTCCGGCTGTGTAAATCCACAAAGACATAGCTGCTGCAATCCAGGAGTTTTATTTAACACCAACAAAAGGAAGAGTTGCTGTTTACCCACAACTCACTCAAAAAAAAAAAAAAAAAAAAAAAACACCGTCTCACACCCCGAGCGGCTTTCCCCCTCCCGCTCCCCAAACTCATGAACAGTTAACCCTCGCATGACAAAATTAACAAACTCTATGATCAACTTGTCCAAGTCCAGCAAATGCTCCAGAGGCTAAATTGTTGATGTGAATAGTGATGCCGACAGGCACGAGTGCGCTTCTTTTATGACCGCAATGCAGATGCCGTGCACGCGCAACACGTGTGCAATGCATTCATAATACACCCGTAATACTGCCGTGATAATCTCAATGTGTCGGATCAGTTTCCTCACTACATGCATTATATAACCGTGTTCATCATATATTCGCTATATATTATTAATATATCCGTAATTCATACTGGGACATTTGTCATTTTTGGCCATTTTTGTTGCGGACGACAACGAACGCCCGCAATTTGTATACTCAATTCATGCGCAATTAATCCTCTCCCCAGTGGGACAGGGCCCTTAAGCGCAGCAGGGGCTGCTAGGTAAATTCAAGGATCACAAACACACAAGAACGTATGAAAAATGAATGAATTAATAAAAAATAAAAACCCCAAATACTGTCATCATCTTTCAAAAGCTGTAAAACACAGAATTAGAAGTCAGAGTTTATCTCGGTATGAGATACACCGTCATTTACGAGCTAAAAGCTGCCGCATTTTTTCACACACTTTCAACCTTGCAGCAGCTACCCCTGAGCAGCCATATTGCAGGGGTAGCTGTGTTTTGTTTCCCCTCCTGCGTGATTTAAATGCACAGTGAGTAGTCTGTGTATTTTACTGGATTAGCTGACAAATGCAATCAGTGATACAACAATAAATATTGATTGCTTTTGGGGGACTTTAACCTTTCAAATGCCGCGTATCAATCAATCAATTCAATCAATTTTATTTATATAGCACCAAATCACAACAAACAGTTGCCCCAAGGTGCTTTATATTGTAAGGCAAGGCCATACAATGATTACATAAAAACCCCAATGGTCAAAACGACCCCCTGTGAGCAAGCACTTGGTGACAGTGGGAAGGAAAAACTCCCTTTTAACAGGAAGAAACCTCCAGCAGAACCAGGCTCAGGGAGGGGCAGTCTTCTGCTGGGACTGGTTGGGGCTGAGGGAGAGAACCAGGAAAAAGACATGCTGTGGAGGAGAGCAGAGATCAATCACTAATGATTAAATGCAGAGTGGTGCATACAGAGCAAAAAGAGAAAGAAACACTCAGTGCATCATGGGAACCCCCCAGCAGTCTAAGTCTATAGCAGCATAACTAAGGGATGGTTCAGGGTCACCTGATCCAGGCCTAACGATAAGCTTTAGCAAAAAGGAAAGTTTTAAGCCTAATCTTAAAAGTAGAGAGGGTGTCTGTCTCCCTGATCTGAATTGGGAGCTGGTTCCACAGGAGAGGAGCCTGAAAGCTGAAGGCTCTGCCTCCCATTCTACTCTTACAAACCCTAGGAACTACAAGTAAGCCTGCAGTCTGAGAGCGAAGCGCTCTATTGGGGTGATATGGTACTATGAGGTCCCTAAGATAAGATGGGACCTGATTATTCAAAACCTTATAAGTAAGAAGAAGAATTTTAAATTCTATTCTAGAATTAACAGGAAGCCAATTAAGAGAGGCCAATATGGGTGAGATATGCTCTCTCCTTCTAGTCCCCGTTAGTACTCTAGCTGCAGCATTTTGAATTAACTGAAGGCTTTTCAGGGAACTTTTAGGACAACCTGATAATAATGAATTACAATAGTCCAGCCTAGAGGAAATAAATGCATTAATTAGTTTTTCAGCATCACTCTGAGACAAGACCTTTCTGATTTTAGAGATATTGCGTAAATGCAAAAAAGCAGTCCTACATATTTGTTTAATATGCGCTTTGAATGACATATCCTGATCAAAAATGACTCCAAGATTTCTCACAGTATTACTAGAGGTCAGGGTAATGCCATCCAGAGTACGGATCTGGTTAGACACCATGTTTCTAAGATTTATGGAGCCAAGTACAATAACTTCAGTTTTATCTGAGTTTAAAAGCAGGAAATTAGAGGTCATCCATGTCTTTATGTCTGTAAGACAATCCTGCAGTTTAGCTAATTGGTGTGTGTCCTCTGGCTTCATGGATTGATAAAGCTGGGTATCATCTGCGTAACAATGAAAATTTAAGCAATGCCGTCTAATAATACTGCCTAAGGGAAGCATGTATAAAGTGAATAAAATTGGTCCTAGCACAGAACCTTGTGGAACTCCATAATTAACCTTAGTCTGTGAAGAAGATTCCCCATTTACATGAACAAATTGTAATCTATTAGATAAATATGATTCAAACCACCGCAGCGCAGTGCCTTTAGTACCTATGGCATGCTCTAATCTCTGTAATAAAATTTTATGGTCAACAGTATCAAAAGCAGCACTGAGGTCTAACATAACAAGCACAGAGATGAGTTCACTGTCTGAGGCCATAAGAAGATCATTTGTAACCTTCACTAATGCTGTTTCTGTACTATGATGAATTCTAAAACCTGACTGAAACTCTTCAAATAGACCATTCCTCTGCAGATGATCAGTTAGCTGTTTTACAACTACCCTTTCAAGAATTTTTGAGAGAAAAGGAAGGTTGGAGATTGGCCTATAATTAGCTAAGATAGCTGGGTCAAGTGATGGCTTTTTAAGTAATGGTTTAATTACTGCCACCTTAAAAGCCTGTGGTACATAGCCAACTAATAAAGATAGATTGATCATATTTAAGATCGAAGCATTAAATAATGGTAGGGCTTCCTTGAGCAGCCTGGTAGGAATGGGGTCTAATAGACATGTTGATGGTTTGGATGAAGTAACTAATGAAAATAACTCAGAACAATCTGAGAGAAAGAGTCTAACCAAATACCGGCATCACTGAAAGCAGCCAAAGATAACGATACGTCTTTGGGATGGTTATGAGTAATTTTTTCTCTAATAGTTAAAATTTTATTAGCAAAGAAAGTCATGAAGTCATTACTAGTTAAAGTTAAAGGAATACTTGGCTCAATAGAGCTCTGACTCTTTGTCAGCCTGGCTACAGTGCTGAAAAGAAACCTGGGGTTGTTCTTATTTTCTTCAATTAGTGATGAGTAGTAAGATGTCCTAGCTTTACGGAGGGCTTTTTTATAGAGCAACAGACTCTTTTTCCAGGCTAAGTGAAGATCTTCTAAATTAGTGAGACGCCATTGCCTCTCCGACTTATCTGCTTTAAGCTGCGAGTTTGTGAGTTATACCATGGAAGTCAAACAAAAGGTCAGACCATAGGTCTGAAAATTCACAGAGAAACTCACAGTAACGACCAGGTGGATGATAGATAATAACAAATAAAACTGTTTTTTGGGACTTCCAATTTGGATGGACAAGACTAAGAGTCAAGCTTTCAAATGAATTAAAGCTCTGTCTGTGTTTTTGATTAATTAATAAGCTGGAATGGAAGATTGCTGCTAATCCTCCGCCTCGGCCCGTGCTACGAGCGTTCTGGCAGTTAGTGTGACTCGGGGGTGTTGACTCATTTAAACTAACATATTCATCCTGCTGTAACCAGGTTTCTGTAAGGCAGAATAAATCAATATGTTGATCAATTATTATATCATTTACTAACAGGGACTTAGAAGAGAGAGACCTAATGTTTAATAGACCATATTTAACTGTTTTAGTCTGTAGTGCAGTTGAAGGTGCTATATTATTTTTTTCTTTTTGAATTTTTATGCTTAAATAGATTTTTGCTGGTTATTGGTGGTCTGGGAGCAGGCACCGTCTCTACGGGGATGGGGTAATGAGGGGATGGCAGGGGGAGAGAAGTTGCAGAGAGGTGTGTAAGACTACAACTCTGCTTCCTGGTCCCAACCCTGGATAGTCACGGTTTGGAGGATTTAAGAAAATTGGCCAGATTTCTAGAAATGAGAGCTGCTCCATCCAAAGTGGGATGGATGCCGTCTCTCCTAACAAGACCAGGTTTTCCCCAGAAGCTTTGCCAATTATCTATGAAGCCCACCTCATTTTTTGGACACCACTCAGACAGCCAGCAATTCAAGGAGAACATGCGGCTAAACATGTCACTCCCGGTCCGATTGGGGAGGGGCCCAGAGAAAACTACAGAGTCCGACATTGTTTTTGCAAAGTTACACACCGATTCACTGTTAATTTTAGTGACCTCCGATTGGCGTAACCGGGTGTCATTACTGCCGATGTGAATTACAATCTTACCAAATTTACGCTTAGCCTTAGCCAGCAGTTTCAAATTTCCTTCAATGTCGCCTGCTCTGGCCCCCGGTATAACAAAAGGAAACCCTCAATTTGCAACAGAGAGTGACACCATGGCATCTACAGAAATGCTCACATTATTCATTGAAACTGCAGTCGGAAAATACTTTACTAAGGCCGAGGCAGCATCAAATGAAGGATTCTCCCGTTTGAAGCAATGTTTGGATTCACTCCAAGCCAAGTTTTCATCGCTTAGAAAAGAAACAAAGGCGCTAAGGGAGGCAAACGCTGACCTAATTGCGCATACCGCATTCGTGGAACAAACATCTAAAGCCTTGTCCGAAAGAGTAACAATAGTGGAGGCTAAATTAGCAAAACAAGAGGATGGGAGCAGATGAAACAACATTGTTGTACATGGGCTTTGTGAGCTAAAAGAGAACTCTAATGCTTTACAGTATATCATGGCTCAGCTGCCACTGTGGTTCCCCACGCTGAAGGACGTGCCACCGGAGATCATGAGAGCACATTGAATTGGTCCTCCCCGGGGTAGTACAACCACAAAACCAAGAGTCATGATCTTCATGTGCCTTAGAGATACACTGACAGAGCAACCATTTTGAAAGCAGCGAGGGACTCACCGCCGGCAACGGGGGTCCGACGTAAAGCCTGCTATCCTGTTATGGAAATGGCTCGGCATGCTGGTTTCCAGGCTTTTCTGCTCTACCTGGCTACTATAAAAGTGTCCAAAGGCCATGAGCACAAGTTCTTTGAGGATCCGGAGAAACTGGAGCTGTTTCTCAAGAGTCATGGAATTACAGAATAGAGTCCATTGAAAAGACATCATGGGCTCAGTCGCTCAGATAAAGCTTGTTACATGGTGAAAAATGCAGTCGGCTATCTTATAGTTCCCATTTTCATTCATTATGTCCCTATTAATGATCGTAATTATCCAAAGGAAGACACAGGTGATAGTATGAACTATTGTTTTGGTTCCGCGCTGCTGGTCATGTGACTAGGTAGCAAATGATGCTGATTGGGTGAGAGTGTCACGTGACCGTACGCACAGCAAAACGAGGACTGGGACTGACTAATGACTGTACTGGAAAATAACATGAATGAAAGGGAGCGGACTAAAGATATATATTTTTGTTCACCAGGATGATAAGGAGAAAAACTCTTGCACCAGTTTCACAATGTTCATGGACTTTGGGGTGTGAATGGAATGAGTGATGAGTGCGTGTTTGTACGGAAGCTCTGAGCTGCCAAGCCCTAATACTATATATTTGGCTCAGTATCATGTAATTACGTGAAAAGTTTCATGTTATAACGTGATATTTATCACGTTATAACATATCACATTATTTCGTGATATGAAATTATCATGTTATTTCATGATGCGGTATTTTCACGTTATAATGAGAAATTATCACGTTATAACAAGAAATTATCACGTTATTCTGAGATAAGAAACTATTATGTTATTTCATGATATGCAACTATCACGTTATTCTGAGATAAGAAATTATCACGTTATTCTGAGATATGCAATTATCACGTTATTTCGTGATAAGCATTTATCATGTTATTTCATGATATGTAGGCTACTCAGCACTTTAACACTTCCCAGGTTCAGTCAAGGAGCATGGCTTGTCTGTGATGTAGGGGGATTTAAGGATCAATAAAAAGCATGAGCCAATACTTTTGCTATTTGTTTTCACTTGAATCAGAGTAAAAAAAAAAAGCAAACAGCCTTAGATAAGTAGCGCCCTTTACTGGTATTCTACCGCCATCTAGTGGCAGAATAGCAGAACAGGTATATTGGCTGTGTATCAAAGTAAAACCATATTGATGTTTTCACGTTATAACGTAAAAATATCATGAAATAACGTGATAAATGTTTATCACAAAATAACATGATAATTTCATAATTCGAAATAACGTGATAATTTCATATTATGAAATAACGTGATAGATTCATAGATTCATATCTCGGAATAACGTGATAATTTCATATCACGAAATAACATGATAATTTCATGATAAAACGTGAAAATACCATATCATGAAATAACATGATAGTTGTGCATCACGAAATAATATGATAGATATCACCTTATAACGTAATAAATATCACGTTATAACATGAAACCTTTCATGTTATTACATGTTACTGAGTCAAATTATATTTATATGGCTGGTAGCTCCACATCGCCGTATGTTTGTGTGTTTCTACTATGTACAGTTTTTTTTAAGTTGGCACCCAGTAACTATCAATTTAATTGTGGAAATTACAGTTCAATAGTGGCTCAGTTAATAAATTTGATTATATCTACGATATTAACTGAAAATGGTTTCTCTTGCAAAGCTGCCTAAAAAGGGATTGAAATTGGCACATTTTAATATTCATACGAGGTCTGTTAGAAAAGTATCCGACCTTTTTATTTTTTGCAAAAACCATATGAATCACGTGTGATTGCATCAGCCAAGCTTGAACCTTCGTGCGCATGCGTGAGTTTTTTCACGCCTGTCGGTTGCATCATTCGCCTGTGAGCAGGCTTTGTGTGAGCAGTGGTCCACCCCTCTCGTCGGATTTTTACTGCGAATAAAATGTCTGAACGATTTGGAGCTTTGCTGCATCAAATTTTTCCAGAAACTGTGAGAGACCTCCGGGTGGACACCATTCGGAAAATTCAAATGGCTTTCAGGGATGATTTTATGGGGATTACACAGATTAAGGAGTGCTCCAGCCGGTTTAAAGACCGCCCACAGCGGCTGAGAGCGCGGCGCACTCCGAGCGCTGATCGACAGGCTGAAACCCCGCTGAAACAACCAGATCATTTCCAAAGTGAAGGCTTTGTTGATCCGGGACGTCGTCTGACTTCCACAGAAATGGCAGAAGATGTGGACATCACCACTTTTTCGGCACATTCCACTGTTACAGGAGTTTTTGTCATAGAAAGAGGAGCGCAGGAATGTGCCACAGAGCCGCGAATGGCGCGGGACAAAAGCACCTCCGTGTTGGTCTCACAGGACGGCTTCCAGATGGCTTTCGGTAGCTTTTCAGTCGTTTGACTATCCGAGAAATTGTGAATGAGCTGGACATGCCAGAACATGTCCTGTGAGGCTTCATCACGGCGTTGCTTTGCGCCATGCGGCTCCGTCCCGACATGCGAATTTCTCTGCACGTCTGTCTCAATGTGCCGAAAAACTGCTGATGTCCATGTCTTCTGCAATTTCTGTGGAAGTCAGACGATGTCCCGGATCAACAAAGCCTTCACTTTGGAAATGAACGACACATTCCACTGTTGCATTGTTAGTGCGCCGCGCTCTCAGACGCTGTGGGCGGTCTTTAAACTGACTGGAGCACTCCTTAATCTGTGTAATCCCCATAAAATCGTCCCTGAAAGCCATCTGAATTTTCCGAATGGTGTCCACCTGGAGGTCTCTCACAGTTTCTGGAAAAATTTGATGCAGCAAAGCTCCAAATCGTTCAGACATTTTATTCGCAATAAAAATCTGACGAGAGGGGTGGACCAGCGCTCACACAAAGCCTGCGAGTGACGTAACCGACAGGCGTGAAAAAACACTCATGCACACGAAGGTTCAAGCTTGGCTGATGCAATCACACGTGATTCAAATCCATATGGTTTTTGCAAAAAATAAAAAGGTCGGATACTTTTCTAACAGACCTCGTAGTCTTAGAAATAAGGTAACTGACATCTCAAAGATATTACTAGAAGGTAATTTTCATATTATGGGGATTACAGAGACTTATTTAGATTCCACGTTTGAAGATGCCTTTTTATATATCCAAGGCTACAGTATATATAGGAAAGACAGAAAAGTAAGTGGTGGTGGGGTTGCCATCTATATACAGGAACATGTACCAGTAAAAATAAGAATGGATTTAATGTTACCTGAGATGGAAGTATTATGGCTTGAAGTCCAAATACCACATTTAAAGCCCTTACTCCTGTTGTTACCGCCCACCCAATGCAAATTTTGATTATTTAGATAGTTTATGTGCCATGATAGACAATGTGTGCGATAGTCAAAATGAGGTTTATATTATGGGAGACCTTAATGTAGACTGGAATTCAATGCAGTGTCCTTTAAGGAATAAACTTAAATCTGTTACTGAGGCATGTGGCCTAATACAACTGGTCAACAAACCAACTCGTATATGCTGTAGGAATGATGGATCCAAAGCATCGACTTTGACTATATTTATACTAACTCTGGTGATTTTTAATATCAATCCCAGTAGGCTGCAGTGATCATAACCTAATAGCAGTGGCGAGGTAAACAAAAGTTCCAAAAGGAGGGCACAAAATAATATTCAAAAGGTCATACAAACAATTTTTGGAAGATGTTTATAGAGAGAACATTCAGAATATTTGTTGGGATGAGGTACTGATGTGTAATAATCCAGATGATGCAGATGAAATTTTTAATATTTTTTACAAGTAAGTGATAGACGCGCCCCTTTAAAAAAGATAACACGTAAATTGAGATCTGGATGGATTGATGCAGAGCTTAAGTACTATATGGTACAAAGAGACGAGGCTAAAAAAGTGGCAGTTACTTCTAATTATGAATCTGATTGGCAGATATATCGCAAATTGAGAAATGATGTATACTAAAAAGAAGGTATACTATACAAATCTGATTATGGATCATTAACAGAAAAACAAGAAATTATGGAGTATCCTAAATAATATGTTAGGAAGAAATGCTCATTTTAAAAATGGTAATTTTATGATAAAGCCTTGAGATATAGCCAATCACTTAAATAATTATTTTTTATGATAAAATTAACAAGCTTCGGGCTGATATGGCTCAAACTAATGACACAAAAGCAGAAGGTTCAATAAGGGACAATATTATGGCAGAGAAGATTTGCAAATTTGAGTTTATCAATGCTACTGTGGGCCAGGTAGAAAAATTGCTTTTAGAATGTAAAGAAAAGCTGTCGGGTGTTGATAATATTGATTCAAAATTATTGACACTTGCTGCAAGGTCAGTTGCTGTCCCAGTGGCTCATATTGTAAATTTAAGTTTTGAGCATGGAAAATGACTAAGATTGTGCCATTATCAAAAAATGCTGCTGCACCATTCTGCGGCCCTAACAGTAGACCGATTAGTCTGTTAGCTGCTCTGAGCAAAATTATGGAGAGGATTGTCTTTGAACAAATTCAAAAATATTTTTCAGATAATAATTTAAATACTGATTTTCAACATGCATATCAGGCAGGTCATTCAACATCTACAGCTATGACCCAGATGACAAATGACTGGCTGATCACATTAGATAATAAAAGGTTAGCAGGAGCTATACAGTTGGATTTCAGCTGTACTTTTGACCTTATTGATCACAACCTCTTGTTACTGTTATGGATAAGACGCGGATTGAGGAGCGGTCCAGTATCTGACTGAACCCAGCATGGAATAATCAGAAGCAGTTCCAAAAAGAAAACACCTTTATTTTTCTCCCTTTGTGCTATACATGAAATACTAAATAATTCAAGTTCTGGTGAGGTGAAAAGGCGGCGCGCTCTCTCAGCATCTCAACAGTTGGAGTCCGAACGTTCAGGACTCAGGAGTTCCGCCAACACCCGCCCCCCAGGTGACTTTCCCAGACTGTACTCTGCGAAGGAGGAACAGAGATGAGATTATTCAACACTTATTACTACGAAATATTGTTTAGAGGCAAACTTATCAGCTACACATTTAGGTCTGGTTTCAAAACTTAGTTCAAAGAGGCTGCTGCTCACAGCTAGTGGAGGATCATTAATCCGCACGCCACTGCCGTGAGGAGCACGCCAAACAATTTTCACCAATAATTACTTATAGCTGCGTATAAACGCCAATTTACATTCACGGATAAACTTTTCAGAACTTTTTCAGATTCACCTCTGTCGTGTGCTGACAACGTTTGCCTCTCACCCTCGTCCTCCTTCACAGGCGCGATGTCAGACTCTGAAACGGCCCTCAGCGTCCCCACACGGTCGTCACAAGGTCGTATTCTCCGGCAATCTTATCCAACTCACTGCTGGTTTAAATGTAGTTCTTCATCACTACATTGGTACCAGCTGGAAGTCCTCAGATCTGCACGTGAACATCACAGGTGTCGTGGATTGTCCTGATAGAGAGCCACACGAGAATGCAACAGGTGCAGCCAATCATTGTAACAGAGGAGAGAGACTCTTCTGCAGCCCCAAATCACCTGGGAAGGAAAATAAACACAAAACAACCCAACCTTGTCCAGCCAACCCCCCCCCCAACACACAACAGTTACGAAAAATGCAATGTTATGGGTTCAGTCCAGCAACATCTCTATGGCTTAAAAGTTATCTAGAAAACAGGAGGCAAATTGTCTTTTTTTAACGGAAGCCTCTTGGATGAGAAAACCATTTGTTGTGGTGGTCCACAGGGAAGCTGCCTAGGACCTCTCCTGTTTTCTATATATACAAATGACTTGCCGTTAGTCTTGGAGAAAGCCAAAATATCAATGTATGCTGATGACTCAACTATTTATTCATCACATACTAATGTCCAGGAACTCAAAATTGTTCTTAGTGAAGCTCCAACATCTGTGTTGGAGTGGGTCACAAATAACAAGCTAGTTCTAAATATTGGCAAGACAAAAATTATTGTTTCTGGAACCAAACACATGTTGCTGACTGAACCCAAGCTGATGCTTGCTGTTAAAGATGTAACTGTTGAACAGGTGAACGAGACCAGATTGCTTGGAGTTGAAATTGACTCTGAACTATCATGGTCCTAACACATTAGTAGAGTAGTATGCAGGATGAGTAGGAGTCTTTCAATGGTGAGAAGATGCGCCCACCTCTTACCTCCTAATATTACTGCTGATGTGGTAAAAATTCTTGTTCTGTCACAGTTAGATTATTGCTCTGAGATTTGGGCTTGTGCTGTGACAACACACATAAATACCTTACAAGTCCAAAATAGAGCAGTAGGATGTGCACTTCAGTGTCCACTCAGAACTAATGTGAACTGGATGCATAATACACTGTCCTGGTTTAAAGTTAAAGAGAGATGTACAGCCTCATTACTGAACTTGATGGAGAGTATCCTTACAACTAAATCTCCAAATGTACTTTATAAAGAATTATTGTTCAGTCAGAGTGAACATGATTATGATACTAGACATGCCATGGAGGGCAGATTTATAATACCTAAAGTGAAAACAAATAAAGGAACACGTGTGGTAAAGTATAGAGCAATGTTTGACTGGAACACTTTGCCAAAGGACATTATTAATGCAACCAGTAAACATCAGTTTAAAGTCCTATTGAAAAGGCATCTTCTTAGAATTTAACATTTGGGTTTATTGACCATTCTATGAAATTATTTGTAGCCAATCGTTTGACAAGAATGAATTAACTGTAAGTAACCATATATAAACTGAGTCCCGTCAATGTGTTTGTGCTGATGAGTGTGTGTGTGTGTGTGTGTGTGTGTGTGTGTGTGTGTGTGTGTGTGTGTGTGTGTGTGTGTGTGTGTGTGTGTGTGTGTGTGTGTGTGTGTGTGTGTATATATATATATATATATGTGGGTGTGTGTGTGTGTGTGGGGGGGGATCTCTGTTTTTATTATTTATGTATGTATAGTAGTGTGGTGTTGGAAATACTGTGAGCTCCATGTTGGGTTGACTCCAGGAAGAGTAGCTGACCTTGTTACAGCTAATGGAGATCAAATAAATAAATAAAATCAAATTGGCAGAGTAAAATACACATAGTAAATATAAATTCTTACCTGTTAGTTTCTTTGGGATTCATCTGAAAAAATAATCATCCTGAGATTATCCAAAACGGTCTAAACAGTGAAGAAACTTCCCAGTCTGTACACAGCTGCGCTGTGAGAGCTCCTCTCTCCCACCAAGTCTTGGCGATACCGTCTGCCACAAAGAAATAAAATAAGAATAATGTTAAAATTAGTCCGTTTTGTGTTTGTGTCGAGCGGACGTCTTTCAGATCCAGTGGCAGACGACACCAGTTTAAGGTGCATTTACCACCACCTACCGGGCTGGTGACTGATGTAAATTTCATTACATCTTTCTGGTGCCCCGGTGTGAGGCCAATTCAGCATTGACCATTTGTTTCTGTTACTGACAAAAATTAACCCCTCATGAGACGTTCTTAAAAACATTTTCTCTGAATGAAACAAAGCCACAAAAGTGAAATTTCTATGAATGAATTAAGTGTTTATTTATGTTATTTAATGCATGCAAACTTATTAAGGCCTTTGACGAAAGTATTTATAGTGCGACTTTTCCACATAATTACTTTTTGTCCAGACTCAAGTTTATTTCTGTGACTGTCAAGAAATTAAACCACTGATTCTGATGCTACAGAAATAACACAGATTAACTGCGTCTTTATGAGTTAAAAGTTGTTATTTTACCCGACGCTACAAAATAACACTGATTAACTGCGTCTTTTCCAGTTCTAAAACCTTTATTATTTTACCTACAGATTCAGAAATAACACTAATAAAACTGTGTCTTTTCCAGTTCAATACTTTATTTTTATCCACATTTAAATGTGTCGTTTTTGATGGACGGACGCGTCCAAACTTTTATTGTGAAAGTACACTGTGCCACTAACATGCTGAGTAGCTTCCATATTAGCTGCTGGTTTAAACACAAAAGTGAATTCTTTCTCTCCTAAAATTCCCCGCTTTCGCCGAGCTGAAAAAGCGACTCCGTGATAAGCAGACTGGTACCGCTAGACAAAGGAGCGGCAAAAATAAATTAACCACTAATGCACTACCTAACAAACTTTAATATAAGAAACGATTAAATTCATCAGTGCAAACTAACCCCCATCAATTGAATAAAAGGCAACAGCCAGGAACGTCGAGTCCGTTTACCAAATTTAAATTAATAACACATTAAAATTTACAAGTTAGCACAACAGCACATGGGATAAGCTAACTCTGCTAACTCACTCGAAAAACCTCAGAAAGTCACAAAGTTCCTGTTGAACTGCATTGTAAAAGTTGCAGTGGTTTAAGCATGGTCACAGACGGGACCAGCAAAATAGCCAGAAGATTTTTCCGAATTTTATTTCTTCTTAAGCAGAGTATTTAAAGGCCACCAGGAACTGCCAGCAAAACCGGAAACGAGTGGGGGGAACCCCTCCCTGCTCCTTTCTCTTCCTTGACTCTGCCTCTTGAGCAGTGATCCCACCTACAGGTGGCGGACCGCAGTGCATCCTATTTGGCTCTAAAAATATTAAGCCAAATTTGTAAATACCTGACCAGCTTTCTTTTGTGAATAATTGACACTGATCAATTAAACTTATTGCATCGTTTAATGATTTGAATCACTTTTAAACTGTTTAAGCTGGTACAATCCTGAATCCATTTGGAAAAGTAAAAGTGTTAGTGATTGACTCCTTCACTTTAATAAATTGAGAACACATCTCTAAAATCAAATTAATTTGTATTCTGATTCATGACAATTGTCTAATTTTCAATTTTTACTGTTTGTGATTTTCCAAACTAATTCTTTTGTTGGGAAAGTGTAAGTACACGGACCCACAACAGGGGGCGCAAATGAACGGACAATGGAATAGGTCAAATAACACACTTTACTGTTGTGAATATGCACAACAAGTACAACAGATTACAATAATAGACAAAGTCAAATTCACACAGGTGTCGTGTGGGCAGGCTCGAAGATAGGAGACGCCTCTCCAAAGTAGAACCGGAACCACACGGCTTCCTCCGCCACCAGACCCCGGGAATACTGGAGCCGCCAAGTCCCGAACTCCCAGGTGGCCACTGCCTCCGCGTGTCGGACCTGGTACTGCTGGCGAGGAATAAAGAACAATTAAAGGAGGGTGCGTTCGCACCCAGGAATCCGAACGGCAGGTAAGCTACCTCCACCTCTCATTGGAAAGTTCTCTCAGAGCAATGCACAAAGTCACAAAGATCACTGTCAAACAGTTAGCTGAGTACGTTACCTTCTCGGTAGAAACGATATCTCGGCAAAGAGGTGGAGACGTCGTCCTGCTGATATACTCCTGCCGATCGGATGATTGGTAACAGCTGTTGCAGGTGATGCGTGACAGCTGTCACCCTGGCTGCTCCTGTGAGGCGGCTGCGCCCTCTGGTGCCTGGAGCCCGCACTCCAGACAGGGCGCCCTCTGGTGGTGGGCCAGCAGTACCTCCTCTTCTGGCGGCCCACACAACAGGACCCCCCCTCAACGGGCGCCTCCTGGCGCCCGACCAGGCTTGTCCGGGTGGCGGCGGTAGAAATCGGCCAGGAGGGCCGGGTCCAGGATGAAGCTCCTCTTCACCCAGGAGCGTTCTTCAGGTCCGTACCCCTCCCAGTCCACCAAATACTGGAAGCCCCGGCCCATCCTACGGACATCCAAGAGCCGGCGCACAGTCCAAGCCGGCTCGCCATCGATGATCCAGGCAGGAGGTGGTGCCGGACCGGGAGTACAGAGGGGTGAGGTGTGATGGGGCTTAATCCGGGACACGTGGAAAACGGGATGGATCCGCAGTGAGGCCAGAAGCTGAAGCCCTGCGGCTGGACTGAGTACCTTGGTGATCTTGAACGGACCGATGTACCGTTCCTGCAGTTTGGGGGAGTCCACTTGAAGGGGTATGTCTTTTGTAGACAACCACACTGCCTGCCCTGGCCGATACATAGGGGCCGGGGTCCGCCGACGGTCTGCATGGGCCTTTGTCCTCATCCGGGCCTTTAGCAAGGCAGAACGGGCGGCACGCCACACCCGACGGCACTTCCGTAGGTGGGCCTGGACCGAGGGCACACCGACCTCTCCCTCAACCACCGGAAACAAAGGAGGTTGATACCCCAGACACACCTCGAAAGGGGAGAGGCTAGTGGCTGCCGACACCTGGCTGTTATGGGCATATTCGATCCAGGCCAGATGGGTACTCCAGGCCGCCGGGTGCGCGGCTGTCACGCAACGCAGGGCCTGCTCCACCTCCTGATTGGCCCGTTCTGCTTGCCCGTTGGTCTGGGGATGATACCCGGATGAGAGACTCACCGTGGCCCCCAGTTCCCGGCAGAAGCTCCTCCAGACTTGCGAGGAGAACTGGGGACCCCGATCCGAAACGATGTCCGATGGTATCCCATGCAGCCGGACAATGTGGTGGACCAGGAGGTCCGCTGTCTCCTGGGCCGTCGGGAGCTTCGGGAGGGCCACGAAGTGGGCCGCCTTCGAGAATCGGTCCACTATCGTGAGGATGGTGGTGTTGCCCTGGGACGGCGGGAGGCCCGTGACAAAATCCAGGCCGATGTGGGACCAGGGGCAATGGGGCACGGGCAGCGGCTGGAGCAGTCCCGAAGCCCTGCGATGGTCAGCCTTGCCCCTGGCGCAGGTGGTGCAGGCTTGGATATAGTCCCGGACGTCGGCCTCTAGGGACGCCCACCAGAAGCGCTGCCGGACAACTGCCACGGTTCTTCGCACCCCTGGATGACAGGAGAGCTTAGAGCCGTGACAGAAGTCCAAGACTGCAGCCCTAGCTTCTGGTGGGACGTAGAGTCTGTTTTTCGGCCCAGTCCCGGGGTCCGGGCTCCGTGCCAGGGCCTCCCGGACGGTTCTCTCTACGTCCCAGGTGAGGGTGGCCACGATAGTGGACTCCGGGATGATGGGTTCCGGTGGATCCGACAACTCCGTTTTGACTTCATCTTCATGTACCCGGGACAAGGCATCCGATTTCTGGTTCTTGGTCCCGGGACGGTAGGTGATCCGGAAGTCAAAACGGCCGAAGAACAGTGACCAGCGGGCTTGCCTGGGGTTCAGCCGCTTGGCGGTCCTGATATACTCCAGGTTCCGGTGGTCAGTGAAAACCGTGAATGGCACGGACGTTCCCTCCAACAGATGTCTCCACTCTTCAAGAGCCTCTTTCACCGCAAGGAGTTCTCGATTGCCGACGTCATAGTTCCGTTCGGCCGGGGTCAACCTGCGGGAAAAATAGGCACACGGGTGAAGGACCTTATCGGTCTTCCTGCTCTGGGAAAGCACAGCTCCTATCCCTGAGTCCGAGGCGTCCACTTCAACCACTAACTGGCGACTAGGATCGGGCTGCACCAGAACGGGTGCAGACGAGAAGCGCCGTTTCAACTCCTTGAACGCGGCATCGCAACGATCCGACCAGGTGAAGGGGACTTTTGGTGAGGTCAGGGCTGTCAGGGGGCTAACTACCTGACTGTAGCCCTTAATGAACCTCCTGTAGAAATTTGCAAAGCCGAGGAACTGTTGCAGCTTCCTACGGCTAGTGGGTTGGGGCCAGTCTCTCACCGCCGCAACCTTGACCGGATCAGGAGCGACGGAGTTGGGGGAGATGATGAACCCCAGGAAGGACAATGAAGTGCGGTGAAACTCGCACTTCTCGCCCTTCACAAACAGCCGGTTCTCCAACAACCGCTGCAGGACCTGACGTACATGCCGGACATGAGTCTCAGGATCCGGAGAAAAGATGAGGATATCGTCTAGATATACGAAGACGAATCGGTGCAGGAAATCCCGCAAGACATCATTAACCAATGCTTGGAACATCGCGGGGGCGTTTGTGAGGCCGAACGGCATGACCAGGTACTCAAAGTGACCTAACGGGGTGTTAAATGCCGTCTTCCACTCATCTCCCTTCCGGATCCGAACCAGGTGATACGCATTTCTAAGGTCTAGCTTCGTGACTATTTGGGCTCCATGCAGGGGCGTGAACACTGAATCCAACAAGGGCAATGGGTATCGGTTACGAACCGTGATTTCGTTCAGCCCCCGGTAATCAATGCATGGACGTAGTCCGCCATCCTTTTTTCCCACAAAAAAGAAACCTGCACCCATCGGGGAAGTGGAATTCCGGATCAACCTGGCAGCTAAAGAGTCCCGGATGTAGGTCTCCATTGATTCGCGCTCAGGTCGTGAGAGGTTGTACAGCCTGCTGGACGGGAACTCAACGCCTGGAACCAAATCAATGGCACAATCGTACGGACGGTGGGGGGGAAGGGTGAGCGCCAGATCCTTACTGAACACATCTACAGGGTCATGGTACTCCACCGGCACCGTCCCTAGATTGGGCGGGACTCTGACCTCCTCCTTAGCCTGGGAACCGGGAGGAACCGAGGAACCTAAACATACCCGATGGCAGGTCTCGCTCCACTGAACCACTACCCCGGACGGCCAATCGATCCGGGGATTGTGTTTTAACATCCAGGGGAACCCTAAAATCACACGGGAGGTAGTAGGAGTCACAAAAAACTCGATCTCCTCCCGGTGATTTCCTGACACCACCAGAGTTACTGGTGGTGTCTTATGTGTGATTGGTGGGAGTAGGGAGCCATCTAGTGCCCGCACCTGCACAGGCGAGGTAAGCGCCACCAGAGGGAACCCTATCTCCCTGGCCCATCTGCTGTCTAACAGATTCCCTTCAGAGCCCGTGTCCACCAGTGCTGGGGCCTTCAGGGTTAAATCCTCATAAAGGATTGTCACTGGGAGTCGTGTGGCAATATGGGTATGTCCCACGTGAATGTTTTTGCCCAGCCCTAACCCAGTGTCTAGGGGCGGGCGTTGGTATTTTAACCACTCGGGGCAGTCCCTTACTTGATGCTCTATTGAGCCACAAACAAAGCACGCTCCGCGGGCCAGCCTCCTCTGTCTATCTGGTGCCCTAAATTTGGCCCTGCTCGTGTCCATAGCTTCGTCAACAGGGGGAGCTGTCACCACACGGAGCGTAGAGGCCGAGGAGCGTGGGGAGGGCGGAACTCGGTCGGAACCGGAAGGGAGAGGGACGGCGCGTGCCCGGCCACGCCCTTCGTCTCGTTCCCGACGGCGTTCTTCTAACCGATTGTCTAATCGTATAACGAGATCAATAAGCCCGTCTAAATCCCGCGGTTCGTCCTTGGCCACCAGGAGCTCCTTCAGGACCAATGACAGTCCGTTTACGAAGGCGGCGCGGAGGGCAGTGTTATTCCAGCTGGACCTCGCAGCCGCGATGCCGAAGTCGACTGCATAAGCAGCTGCGCTCCGGCTCCCCTGTCTCATTGACAGCAGCACGGCTGAAGCGGTCTCTCCTCTATTTGGGTGATCGAACACTGTTCTGAACTCCCTCACAAACCCATCATATGTCAGAAGGAGCCGTGAATTTTGCTCCCAGAGCGCTGTAGCCCAAGCGCGTGCCTTGCCGCGAAGCAGATTAATTACATAAGCTATCTTACTAGCATCAGTTGCGTACATGACGGGACGTTGTGCGAAGACGAGCGAACACTGCATAAGAAAGTCCGCGCACGTCTCCACACAACCCCCGTACGGCTCTGGAGGGCTTATGTATGCTTCAGGGGAAGGTGGGAGGGGTCGTTGAACGACCTGTGGAACGTCACTGTTGCGCACAGGATCGACAGGAGGGGGAGCCGCAGCAGCGCCCTGAGGGCGCACCTCCACCTGCGCGGCGAGAGCCTCCACCCTGCGGTTAAGGAGGACGTTCTGCTCGGTCATTAGATCCAACCGAGCCGTAAAAGCGGTGAGGATTCGCTGCAACTCACCGACCATTCCTCCTGCAGACGCCTGTGCACCCTGCTCTTCCATTGGCCGTTCAACAGCCGGTTGACGCCCCTCGGGGTCCATGACGTTGGCCGAGATATCCTGTTGGGAAAGTGTAAGTACACGGACCCACAACAGGGGGCGCAAATGAACGGACAATGGAATAGGTCAAATAACACACTTTACTGTTGTGAATATGCACAACAAGTACAACAGATTACAATAATAGACAAAGTCAAATTCACACAGGTGTCGTGTGGGCAGGCTCGAAGATAGGAGACGCCTCTCCAAAGTAGAACCGGAACCACACGGCTTCCTCCGCCACCAGACCCCGGGAATACTGGAGCCGCCAAGTCCCGAACTCCCAGGTGGCCACTGCCTCCACGTGTCGGACCTGGTACTGCTGGCGAGGAATAAAGAACAATTAAAGGAGGGCGCGTTCGCACCCAGGAATCCGAACGGCAGGTAAGCTACCTCCACCTCTCGTTGGAAAGTTCTCTCAGAGCAATGCACAAAGTCACAAAGATCACTGTCAAACAGTTAGCTGAGTACGTTACCTTCTCGGTAGAAACGATATCTCGGCAAAGAGGTGGAGACGTCGTCCTGCTGATATACTCCTGCCGATCGGATGATTGGTAACAGCTGTTGCAGGTGATGCGTGACAGCTGTCACCCTGGCTGCTCCTGTGAGGCGGCTGCGCCCTCTGGTGCCTGGAGCCCGCACTCCAGACAGGGCGCCCTCTGGTGGTGGGCCAGCAGTACCTCCTCTTCTGGCGGCCCACACAACATCTTTGACTTAGACTTTGACTCTGTTTCAGCATTGAAGTATTCATACGGTCAAATTGGTTATTACCTAAAGCGAGTATTTTAATTTAAACAATTCTACAACTGAATTAAGAAATTCTTACGTTCTTAATTTAATTCAAAGAAACTTTAATTAAAAACACAAATTATTCAATTTTTTAACTCAATTGAGTTGATTTTCAAATACTACTAATTGGAGGAAACACTCCTTTTCAGATTTGAAATTCCTTTGAAACAAATTTGAAAATCGCTTACAGCGAATCAGTTTCTCCGTACATAACTGTGACGGGTATTTTTGTATCTTGTGTTAACCTGATAATCTTATCTCATCAGGAAATTGAAAATGCCGTTGTCTTTCGCGACGAAGTCACGTGCACCCAGTGGCTCTGAAACTTCCAGCCACACTGATTCAGATGATTCAATCACGCAGGTACTATTCAATCTAACCGCAGAGTTATTACCTGGATTTGTCAATGACCTTCAGTCTGCTATGCAGAAGAAGGTGAGCGCAGAAATGTCTGCATTCTGCAGCCAACATTTGAACGAAGCCCAAAAGGGAAACAACGTAGCTGAAATGGTAGGAAGATTAGCCTTAACTGCTTGTGCCAAGCTGAAGCATGTTGAATCTCTGTTATCACAGACTGTTTCTCAATTCCAGGAACAGAAGGAGGAGAACCAGCGATTGAATCAGAGACTAGATGAGACCAAAAGATCTTTGATCCTTGCTGAAGAACGCATCAAAGATGAAAAGGTAACAGTCACAGTACTCAGTGATGAGGTCTGCGCCCTGGAAGAAACTACCAGTGAACATGGCGAGACAATCACTGACTTACATGAGGAACTTAAGCAGGCACATTGTGAAATCGCAATCCTCCAAAACGAAACAAAAACATGCAGACAAGTTCTGGCTCTTGAAAAATCAAAGAACCAGGAACTTGCAAACAACTCATTGACATAGACTTTTGTCTGACTGAAACTCGCCAACAGCTGGAGCTCATGAGCGAAGAAGTCTTCTCACTAAGACGAGACCTGGAAACTTCTCGCATGAAACACTTCAGACAGCTGCATGACTTTGACCAAAAATGCATGGAGAGAGAAAAAACTCCAATTCCTCTCCACAGGTACACACAGAGGACTTTTTCCACCTCCCTTCATTGAAACAGGCTCTTGTCCTCCAGAAAACTTTGACAGGTATCGTGAGACTCTTGAGAGCTCACCTCACAATCCTCTTCCACACACTCAGCCTCTTTCAGTTCTCATTGATCGAGAACTTGATAAGATTGCACGACACATAACTCGCTTTAAGCCAAGTCCTGATGGCTCCGTGAACATTGGTGATTACTTGAACGACATCAAATATTTTGTCAGAAGATTTCCTCAAGCAACCAGTGAACTTTATCTATCTTGTCAGAAGAACTTCTAGCCACGAGGGTAGCAGGTTCATTGAACGCCAACCTGAAGCAGTAAGACAAGACATTCAGAAGCTTTGCATGGCACTGGAGAAAGAATTCTCCGACCACACAGCCACCCTGAGAGTCAAACAGGGGAGAAAAGAATCTCCTCACCTGTATTACAACCATCTGTTGCGTGCATACTTTGGTACACGCAACGAGCCAGGCATGGATGAAGCTCTCAGCTTCAAAACCTTGTTTGTTTAAAACCTTCACCCTGCCATAAGTTACCATCTGGGAATCCTTGGAGACCCCAAGGAAGCCAGCATTCAATATTTGCGTGAACTTGCCTTGAAAGGTTTCACAAAGCAACAGAAAGGAGACTCTAAAGCCATTGAACATCATCAGTTTTGAGTGTTAACACTCAGTTGTCAGCCCTTGAGCTCAAAGGCACCCCCTGTGGTCCACCGAAGCTCAACACAGGCTCTACACCAAGCTCTCCTAAACGGAAGCAGAAATCCACTCAAAACACACCAAACATTCAAAATGGACCACGTCCACACGACTGTGGTCCCCCCAAAATGCTCACTACTGTGGATCAAAGACTGATCCAAACTCAAAGACACAACATGGCACCCAGACATTGGGAGAAACCCACAAACTGGGAAAGACAAACTGATAACCAACACCAAAGCAGGGCTTCCCCTGCAGATGAACATGAAAACTCTGTCTTGAGGCAGGAAATTTGAAGTATCCTTCGAGACATCATCTACGACCTGAAGGAAGAGAACCATCAACAAAGGGCTGATGTGCTATCCATCACCTGTATGGTTCCCTCTTCAAACGTAGCAACATCATTCCCTCAGGCTCACACAACTGAGAAGGTCACAGTTTGACTCAGACACAGATCCCGAGTCCGAGACTCGAAGCTCAAAACCAAACACTATGAAAAGGTCAACCTTACTCCTCCAGCTCTTGGAGACAAGGTCAACCTTGAGGAGAAAACATGTGCTAACCCAGATGGGGTCAACATAAATGAACCAGGCCAACCAAAGTTTTTGTGCAACCTGTCAGAAAACGACAGAACACACAAGCTATACATGCCTGTAACACTGGAAAATTCCATCCAGCAGGAAGCCCTCATTGACACAGCTGCCGATGTCACACTTATGCCAGCCAAACTGTTTAACAAACTGCAGGCTGAGACTAACAAGTACCTTACACACTCACCTTGCTCAGTTAAGATACAATTTTACACTGACCGAAACGCAACAATGTCATCCATGATGGGGCCCATGAGTTTTGTCCATCCAGTCTGTATATCACAACTGGATACTTTTCCACTTCTTCTCAGCAAAGACTTCTTTGACCGAATAGAACCTCTCAGATTTCAAACAGTTGAAACTTTGGGCTCAGGTGCAGCAACCGCTTCTCCTGAAACAAGGGCGGTCGCATCTCCTCTTCTCTCCTCTATCTCTGCTCCAACCTTCAAAGTCCCTACTTCACCAGGCTGTGAATTCTTCAAACTACATTGGATTAATCATGGAATTGATCAGCTGGTCTCTGAACGCTAATGACACCATTTTTTTTGTTCTTTTTTTTTTCAAGAAGATCAGGGCTGGGGGACCCTGCATGCCTGGATGGAACTTACCCTGCGGGCTATGTTCTCGACGCCTGGGAGGCGTGGCGGGTGGCATGCTTTCCGCCTTTCTCTGTGGAGGATGTCAAGGATTTATTCATATTTGGATTCATAGTAGGAGGGCTGGTACTTACTGGCTTATGTGCTGCCCTGACCTACCGGAAGATTGGCAAGACGGCTGCTGCCAAAACCATGACCCCTCCTTTGTCCGTCATGAATTAATGAATGGGGCAAGCGATGCATTCTCAGACTGCGTTAACCCTTGAACTCAGACGAAAATTGGACAACATCTCGGAGCAAATGCATGCCTTGCAGGAGAAGACTTCAGAGGCCGGTGAATTTTCATAATTGGGTTTTGATTTGTTCATGTGAAGCTTAGAAAAGTGTTTTCACTGCTGAAACCACAAACACGGCAAGCTTATGAGCCTGTCAAGGATAAAATGCCATTGTTTATCCTCCAGAAGAACTTCTATGGCCTTGGGAAGATTGGCTGCCTTCTTATCTTTCTTACTCCATACACAAGGACAGACAGACTCACACATGGACAAAGACTGAAGCATGCTCCATTTTTCCCTTTTACCTCACCTCCTGTCCCCCATCATACACCCGATCCCGGCCACCGCTCACTGCCACTCTTTCCCTCTGGGGGCTATGCAATTTTACATGCGGCAGGTCCCCGTTCCCCCCAAGCTGGCGGCGGCGCAACTCCAGTTGCAGTGGCTACCACACACTCACATTGCCTCAATTTGGATAACGGACTGTTTCAAGTTTAGTGCCCATAAACAATGTCAAATGTATATGTGTTGTCTTAATTCTGATGTGTGCCATTATTACGGTAAACAAGTAAAGTTGTGGATAAATTGCTGTTTGTCTGTGGAAATGTGAGTGTGGACGTTATCTCGTTGTTGTTGCACATTGTAGTGAACAATGACAATAAATCTCATCCATCTCATCCATCCATCCAGTACAACCGACTGACCACTTGAGGTACTACGCACTAGAACCACCTGACCAAAACACCAGTAGACCGACCTGGCGTTCCTTCCCCGTAGGTCCGGATCAATTCAAAATCAGCAGAGATCAAAGAGAAACTCTCTCCGAAGAAAGAAAATGCTACTAAATCAATCAATCAATCAATCAATCAATTTTTTTTTAGATAGCGCCAAATCACAACAAACAGTTGCCCCAAGGCGCTTTATATTGTAAGGCAAGGCCATACAATAATTATGTAAAACCTGTGTAAATCCTGTGGTACACTTTGGGTATGCCACAGTTGTTGACTAACTCAAAAAATTAAAATCAATCTTGTCGCGTCAAAGTGCACCGCAAACTTCTGCGATATCCATCACACCCACAAAGCTATTAGTACCGCGAAAACTACAGCGGACAAACTACATTTGTAAATCTCAAAACTTACAGAGCATCACAGATGTTACACTCTGATGCAGTGCTTTTGTATATAAAATTAACAGTAAGAAACAGCTATGCTGACTTTAATAAAATTTCAAAAAACCTTGAATCAATTGTGTGTGAATATATCAAATAAAATGCTTAAAATTTTTATCTGTTAATTTTACCTTGACTTTACATTTTTTATTTGAATTTATTTCCGTGAAATAAATTAGCATGCATTTAACCAATTATATTTCTTTGAATCTACTTAATTTGTGCGGTAAAATGTCCTTCAAAATAGTCGAAAAAGACTAAATATGCCTATTATTTTTACTTAGATGCACCAAGATCATCAAGTATCTAAATTACTTCACAGCTTTTAATTTACCCAATATTTTTAGGCGTAAAAATGTTTCTCCAAAACTGAGTAGGACGCATTCATAGTTTTACACTGATAATTGAGCCACCTCAGGCAATCCAAATGGGGGTGAACACTATCTAATTCAAAATTTACTCAATTCTAATTTGATTTCAACCAGGATAACTCCACTAAAGTCGAGATCTTCTGTACCAGGTAGACCTGGACCAATTTAAAATTCAACTAACTTGGATGTGGGAGGAAGCCGGAACAGCCAGATGGACCCACACAAACACTAGGAGAATCTGCAAGCTCCAAATTCGACTAACTAATCTTAAACCTATTCAATTGACTTTTGTGTTGAGAAATTTAAAGCAACCTTCTGTTTCAATCAAAACAAATAATAAGATGGATGATGCAGACCTACAGGGTCTCCAAACTGCTGAAACAGTTCGAACCCTGAACAGCTTCCAAGAAAACACTCTTTGAAGTGTTCCAATCAAGAAACAAAATGCTTGGCTTTGTTTGTTTATTTGAGCCACGCTGTGCCTCTGACATCAGCCTTTACAGCAAACATCGCCTGGGAGGACCTTGTCCACCATCAGCCACCCGTGACTCTTCTTGGGCCAGCTTCTTCCTTGTGAGGAAGGAATCGACATCATCCATGCCTCCCTTAAATGGGGGGGAGGGTATGTAGCACCCGTCCTCGATTTGCCCTAATTAAATAAATACATTCATGCTGTCTCAACAAAAAAACTGAGTTTTGAACTGCAGACAGACTGTGCTCACTCCCAATTGAGAAATTCCTAAGTCATCTGGTGATTTCAGATAAGATGAAGACATCCCCCCATGGGCCAACACTGTGATTCGCAGCAAAAGCAGAACTGTAACTCAAAGTTCTTCAAAGGGAGCCCTTGCCTTTTTTCCTGGTGAATTTTCAATCACTATGAATTACATGACATTGTAATGGCTTCACGCCAAGAGTTTGAAATTTCCCAGGCCCGAAGAACCCACTTTTATGGCCTCACGCCAAGGCCTCTCAAGACTGCAAGACGATATCCCTTCCACGATAAGAGTGGCCATAAAACTTTGCGTCTTGATAACAGCTATTATCTTTTAGGTCTCAGTGAAGAAAGCCATTATTTTAAAATAAAAAAAAATTGCACTAGTATGCTCTTATTCATATATAAAAAAAACTTATAATATTGTCTGTATTGATTAATCAAGCAAATGCTTTGCGTGTATTCCATTTAATTGATATGTGTTCCTTGCAACTGATATGTGTTTAAGTGTGATCTTTCTGCATTTTCAATATGTTGATGGTGAAACATTCTGTTTTAATCACATGGAGTGTTTAAGCCTTTAATGTTATATTCATTCCAGTATGTCTTACAACAAATAGTATACCAAAATAGTTAATGTGTTTAAATAGTAGAATCATTTTGTCTGCCTCTGACATGAAGTTTTCTGTGAAGTTACACATCCCTAAATGGCAGAGTTTAATGATGTAAGTCCCCCTTAAACAGAGTGCTGCTCTCTCTCTTTCCTTTAGGCTCTCCTCTTGCCACTCTTGTAACTCTCTCTCTCTTCCTTTCTTAAATGCTTAATTATTTTTGGGTCAGCAAGGCCCATGCTAAGCTAACCTAGCTGAAAGCTACCGCTTGCATTCATTCTTTGTTTTATTCTTGTCTCAATTTTGATAATTTTAACCTGACGCTTTAAGGTGCATCAAGTCTTTCCAAGTCTTAAGAGAACTTCCGATCTGAACTTTTCAAATAACAGCAAATTTGCAGAAAAGCGACTTTCTTTTTCTGTCAGGCTTAATTTTCCAACGCTCTTGAAAGTTTTAATCTTTTTTTCTAAAATTCACAAAGACTGGCTCCAACAAATTTTAAAAGCTACCAGAAACCATGTTCAACAACACTACATTGATCACTGAGATTTAAACCTTAACTCCTGACAGCGATTTGTTTAGATACGATGAAGTAATCCGTGTCCTTTAGATAGTTACATAATTCTTTTGCACAATGTGTGATGGGTTTTGCAGCAGATTTCCAAGGGACAAGGGACGAAAACACTGAAATGTCCAAAGTGAACCTGAACTACACTACCCACAATGCTCCCTGCATTGACCGGCCATCATGTTTTGCGCTTAATGATGATGTCCATCACAAGCACAGGCCAGTTCTGCCATAAATAAGAACACAACAGATGGACTAAAATGTTTGATTTTAGGGTTTACAGGACATTTTTGACAGTTGACAAACGTTTGCTCATCTTTACCACAAAAACAACAACAACAAAAAACAATGTTATCGGGCTGAAAGTTATCAAAATAAATTTAATGGAAGTTAATTGGTTCGATGATGGTTTCAAAACTTATCTGAAAAGCTAATCCACCTAGTAAAAAACATTAGCTTTGATAATTATACTGCTGTCTGATTATCTGAACTGTTGCCACACCACTGGTTATGATGAAACAACACTTGCATACTGCAGTTGTTGTTTTCCATTTATTTCTTAAGTGTATTTCTTGGTGTTGCTGCCCCCTTGTGTTCATTTAGTTCCTCACGTGTCTCTGTCTGTCATTATCACTGCTCCTGTCGCGATTGATTTGGTTATTTAAGTCACACGTGTTTGGGCTCCTCATTACCAGTCAAACTGCTTTCTGTTCATCTTCTGTTCATCATGCTCTATCAGCCTGCACCCATATTGTTATCCAGTAGTAAGTGTCCTTCTTCCCTGTCGGGTTTTGACATTGTTTTTTGTTTGGTTTAAGCGCGTTGTTTGTTTGTTCATTTTGACTGTTGTAGTATTTGGGCTTTTGTTACCTTGGATTTTTGTGTCACTTTAACTACAGACTCTGGTAGTTTGTCCCCGCGCCATGAGCGGCTGCGTCCCGACGCGCGAATCCGTCCACAACGTCTTCATTACAAAGTCTCCTTTAACAGTGGAATGTGCCGATAAAGTGCTGATCCCGACCTCTTCTGAAACTTCTCTGCTAGTCACAACGACGTCCTGCATCAACAGAGCCTTAACTTTAGAAGTGATCTGCTCGTTCCAGCCTGTCGATGGCCGCTCGGGGCACGGTGCGCCCTCCGCCACTGTGGGCCGTTTTAATCCAGTTTAATGGTCTTAATCCATGTGATACCGATAGAATCTTCACCGAAAGCCATCTGAATCTTCAAATGGTTTCCATCTGGCTGTCTGGCAGAGTTTCTGAAAAGATTTTCATGGAACAAAGCGGCAGTCGGCTCCGCCATTCCTAAACATAAAAATCCGACGAGGGGGCTGGTTTGAGAGGTCAAACAGGGGAGAAAAGAATCTCCTCACCTGTAATTACAACCATCTGTTGCGTGCATACGTTGGTACACGCAACGACCAGGCATGGATGAAGCTCTCAGCTTCAAACCTTGTTTGTTAAAACCTTCACCCTGCCATAAGTTACCATACTGGGAATCCTTGGAGACCCCAAGGAAGCCAGCATTCAATATTTGCGTGAACTTGCCTTGAAAGGTTTCACAAAGCAACAGAAAGGAGACTCTAAAGCCATTGAACATCATCATTTTGAGTGTTAACACTCAGTTGTCAGCCCTTACTCAAAGGCACCCCCTGTGGTCCCACCGAAGCTCAACACAGGCTCTACACCAAGCTCTCCTAAACGGAAGCAGAAATCCACTCAAAACACACCAAACATTCAAATGGAACCACGTCCACAACGACTGTGGTACCCCCAAAATGCTCACTACTGTGGATCAAAGACTGATCCAAACTCAAAGACACACAGCATGGCACCCAGACATTGGGAGAAACCCACAAACTGGGAAAGACAAACTGATAACCAACACCAAAGCAGGGCTTCCCCTGCAGATGAACATGAAAACTCTGTCTTGAGGCAGGAAATTTGAAGTATCCTTCGAGACATCATCTACGACCTGAAGGAAGAGAACATCAACAAAGGGCTGATGTGCTATCCATCACCTGTATGGTTCCCTCTTCAAACGTAGCAACATCATTCCCTCAGGCTCACACAACTGAGAAGGTCACAGTTTGACTCAGACACAGATCCCGAGTCCGAGACTCGAAGCTCAAAACCAAACACTATGAAAAGGTCAACCTTACTCCTCCAGCTCTTGGAGACAGGTCAACCTTGAGGAGAAAACATGTGCTAACCCAGATGGGTCAACATAAATGAACCAGGCCACCAAAGTTTTTGTGCAACCTGTCAGAAAACGACAGAACACACAAGCTATACATGCCTGTAACACTGGAAAATTCCATCCAGCAGGAAGCCCTCATGACACAGCTGCCGATGTCACACTTATGCCAGCCAACTGTTTAACAAACTGCAGGCTGAGACCTTACACACTCACCTTGCTCAGTTAAGATACAATTTTACACTGACCGAAACGCAAACAATGTCATCCATGATGGGCCCATGAGTTTTGTCCATCCAGTCTGTATATCACAACTGGATACTTTTCCACTTCTTCTCAGCAAAGACTTCTTGACCGAATAGAACCTCTCAGATTTCAAACAGTTGAAACTTTGGGCTCAGGTGCAGCAACCGCTTCCCCTGAAACAAGGCGGTCGCATCTCCTCTTCTCTCTCCTCTATCTCTGCTCCCACCTTCAAAGTCCCTACTTCACCAGGCTGTGAATTCTTCAAACTACATTGGATTAATCATGGAATTGATCACTGGTCTCTGAACGCTAATGACACCATTTTTTTGTTCTTTTTTTTCAAGAAGATCAGGGCTGGGGGACCCTGCATGCCTGGATGGAACTTACCCTGCGGGCTATGTTCTCGACGCCTGGGAGGCGTGGCGGGTGGCATGCTTTCCGCCTTTCTCTGTGGAGGATGTCAAGGATTTATTCATATTTGGATTCATAGTAGGAGGGGCTGGTACTTACTGGCTTATGTGCTGCCCTGACCTACCGGAAGATTGGCAGACGGCTGCTGCCAAAACCATGACCCCTCCTTTGTCCGTCATGAATTAATGAATGGGGTAAGGCGATGCATTCTCAGACTGCGTTAACCCTTGAACTCAGACGAAAATTGGACAACATCTCGGAGCAAATGCATGCCTTGCAGGAGAAGACTTCGGAGGCCGTGAATTTTTCATAATTGGGGTTTTGATTTGTTCATGTGAAGCTAGAAAAGTGTTTTCACTGCTGAACCACAAACACGGCAAGCTTATGAGCCTGTCAAGGATAAAATGCCATTGTTTATCCTCCAGAAGAACTTCTATGGCCTTGGGAAGATTGGCTGCCTTCTTATCTTTCTTACTCCATTACACAAGGACAGACAGACTCACACATGGACAAAGACTGAAGCATGCTCCATTTTTCCCTTTTACCTCACCTCCTGTCCCCCATCATACACCCGATCCCGGCCACCGCTCACAGGCCACCATCTTTCCCTCTGGGGGCTATGCAATTTTACATGCGGCAGGGTCCCCGTTCCCCCCAAGCTGGCGGCGGCGCAACTCCAGTTGCAGTGGCTACCACACACTCACATTGCCTCAATTTGGATAACGACTGTTTCAAGTTTAGTGCCCATAAACAAGGTCAAATGTATATGTGTTGTCTTAATTCTGATTGTGTGCCATTATTACGGTAAACAAGTAAAGTTGTGGATAAATTGCTGTTTGTCTGTGGAAATGGTGAGTGTGGACGTTATCTCTCGTTGTTGTGTGCACTTGTAGTGACAATGACAATAAATCTCATCCATCCATCCAGTACAACCGACTGACCACTTGAGGTACTACGCACTTAGACCACCTGACCAAACACCAGTATACCGACCTGGGCGTTCCTTCCCCGTAGGTCCGGATCAATTCAAAATCAGCAGAGATCAAAGAGAAACTCTCTCCGAAGAAAGAAAAATGCTACTAAATCAATCAATCAATCAATCAATCAATTTTTTTTATATAGCGCCAAATCACAACAAACAGTTGCCCAGGCGCTTTATATTGTAAGGCAAGGCCATACAATAATTATGTAAAACCTGTGTAAATCCTGTGGTACACTTTGGGTATGCCACAGTTGTTGACTAACTCAAAAAATTAAAATCAATCTTGTCGCGTCAAAGTGCACCGCAAACTTCTGCGATATCCATCACACCCACAAAGCTATTAGTACCCGCGAAAACTACAGCGGACAAACTACATTTGTAAATCTCAAAACTTACAGAGCATCACAGATGTTACACTCTGATGCAGTGCTTTTGTATATAAAATTAACAGTAAGAAACAGCTATGCTGACTTAATAAAATTTCAAAAACCTTGAATCAATTGTGTGGTGAATATATCAAATAAAATGCTTAAAATTTTTAATCTGTTATTTTACCTTGACTTTACATTTTTTATTTGAATTTATTTCCGTGGAAATAAATTAGCATGCATTTAACCAATTATATTTCTTTGAATCTACTTAATTTGTGCGGTAAAAATGTCCTTCAAAATAGTCGAAAAAGACTAAATATGCCTATTATTTTTACTTAGATGCACCAAGATCATCAAGTATCTAAATGACTTCACAGCTTTTATTGTACCCAATATTTTAGGCGTAAAAATGTTCTTCCAAAACTGAGTAGAACCATTCATAGTTTGTACACTGATAATTGAGCCACCTCAGGCATCCAAATGGGGGTGAACACTATCTAATTCAAAATTACTCAATTCGAATTGATTTCAACCAGGATAACTCCACTAAAGTCCGAGATCTTCTGTACCAGGTAGACCTGGACCATTTAAAATTCAACTAACTTGGATGTGGGAGGAAGCCGGACAGCCAGATGGACCCACACAAACACTAGGAGAATCTGCAAGCTCCAAATTCGACTAACTAATCTTAAACCTATTCAATTGACTTTTGTGTTGAGAAATTTAAAGCAACCTTCTGTTTCAAATCAAAACAATAATAGATGGATGATGCAGACCTACAGGGTCTCCAAACTGCTGAAACAGTTCGAACCCTGAACAGCTTCCAAGAAAACACTCTTTGAGTGTTCCAATCAAGAAAACAAATGCTTGGCTTTGTTTGTTTATTTGAGCCACGCTGTGCCTCTGACATCAGCCTTTACAGCAAACATCGCCTGGGGAGGACCTTGTCCACCATCAGCCACCCGTGACTCTTCTTGGCCAGCTTCTTCCTTGTGAGGAAGGAATCGGACATCATCCAGCCTCCCTTAAAATGGGGGGGAGGGTATGTAGCACCCGTCCTCGGATTTGCCCTAATTAAATAAATACATTCATGCTGTCTCAACAAAAAACTGAGTTTTGAACTGCAGACGACTGTGCTCACTCCCAATTGAGAAATTCCTAAGTCATCTGGTGATTTCAGATAAGATGAAGACATCCCCCCATGGGCCAACACTGTGATTCGCAGCAAAAGCAGAACTGTAACTCAAAGTTCTTCAAAGGGAGCCCTTGCCTTTTTTCCTGGTGAATTTTCAATCACTATGAATTACATGACATTGTAATGGCTTCAACGCCAAGAGTTTGAATTTCCCAGGCCCGAAGAACCCACTTTTATGGCCTCACGCCAAGGCCTCTCAAGACTGCAAGACGATATCCCTTCCACGATAAGAGTGGCCATAAAACTTTGCGTCTTGATAACAGCTATTATCTTTTAGGTCTCAGTGAAGAAAGCCATTATTTTAAAATAAAAAAAAATTGCACTAGTATGCTCTTATTCATATAAAAAAAAAAACTTATAATATTGTCTGTATTGATTAATCAAGCAAATGCTTTGCGTGTATTCCATTTAATTGATATGTGTTCCTTGCAACTGATATTGTTAAGTGTGATCTTTCTGCATTTTCAATATGTTGATGGTGAAACATTCTGTTTTAATCACATGGAGGTGTATTAAGCCTTTAATGTTATATTCATTCCAGTATTTCTTACAACAAATAGTATACCAAAATAGTTAATGTGTTTAAATAGTAGAATCATTTGTCTGCCTCTGACATGAAGTTTTCTGTGAAGTTACACACCCTAAATGGGCAGAGTTTAATGATGTAAGTCCCCCTTAAACAGAGTGCTGCTCTCTCTCTTTCCTTTAGGCTCTCCTCTTGCCACTCTTGTAACTCTCTCTCTCTTCCTTTCTTAAATGCTTAATTATTTTTGGGTCAGCAAGGCCCCATGCTAAGCTAACCTAGCTGAAGCTACCGCTTGGCATTCATTCTTTGTTTATTCTTGTCTCAATTTTGATAATTTTAACCTGACGCTTTAAGGTGCATCAAGTCTTTCCAAGTCTTAAGAGAACTTCCGATCTGAACTTTTCAAAATAACAGCAAATTTGCAGAAAAGCGACTTTCTTTTTCTGTCAGCTAATTTTCCAACGCTCTTAAAGTTTTATCTTTTTTCTAAATTCACGAAGACTGGCTCCAACAAATTTTTAAAAGCTACCAGAAACCATTTTCAACAAACACTACATTGATCACTGAGATTTAAAACCTTAACTCCTGACAGTGATTTGTTTAGATACGATGAAGTAATCCGGTGTCCTTTAGATATTTACATAATTCTTTTTGCACAATGTGTGATGGGTTTTGCAGCAGATTTCCAAGGGACAAGGGACGAAAACACTGAAATGTCCAAAGTGAACCTGAACTACACTACCCACAATGCTCCCTGCATTGACCGGCCAATCATGTTTTGCTCTTAATGATGATGTCATCAGCAAGCAACAGCCAGTCTGCCATAAATAAGAACACAACAGATGGACTAAAATGTTTGATTTTAGGGTTTACAGACATTTTTGACAGTTGACAAACTTTGCTCACTTTACCAGCAAAAACAACAACAACAAAAAACAAATGTTATCGGGCTGAAAGTTATCAGAAATAAATTTAATGGAAGTTAATTGGTTCGATGATGGTTTCAAACTTATCTGAAAAGCTAATCCACTAGTAAAAACATTAGCTTTGATAATTATCTGCTGTCTGATTATCTGAACTGTGCCCACCACTGGTTATGATGAAACAACACTTGCATACTGCAGTTGTTGTTTTCCATTTATTTCTTAATGTGTATTTCTTGGTGTTGCTGCCCCCTTGTGTTCATTTAGTTCCTCACGTGTCTCTGTCTGTCATTATCACTGCTCCTGTCGCTGATTGATTTGGTTATTTAAGTCACACGTGTTTGGCTCCTCATTACCAGTCAACTGCTTTCTGTTCATCTTCTGTTCATCATGCTCTATCAGCCTGCACCCATATTGTTATCCAGTAGTAAGTGTCCTTCTCCCTGTCGGTTTTTGACAGTTGTTTTTTTTTTGGTTTATCGCGTTGTTTGTTTGTTCATTTTGACTGTTGTAGTATTTTGGCTTTTTGTTACCTTGGATTTTTGTGTCACTTTAACTACAGACTCTGGTAGTTTGTCCCGCGCCATGAGCGGCTGCGCCCCGACGCGCGAATCCGTCCACACTCTTTCATTACAAAGTCTCCTTAACAGTGGAATGTGCCGATAAAGTGCTGATCCCGACCTCTTCTGAAACTTCTCTGCTAGTCACACGACGTCCTGCATCAACAGAGCCTTAAATTTAGAAGTGATCTGCTCGTTCCAGCCTGTCGATGGCCGCTCGGGGCACGGTGCGCCCTCCGCCACTGTGGGCCGTTTTTAATCCAGTTTTAATGGTCCTTAATCCATGTGATACCGATAGAATCTTCACCGAAAGCCATCTGAATCTTCCAAATGGTTTCCATCTGGCTGTCTGGCAGAGTTTCTGAAAAGATTTTCATGGCACAAAGCGGCAGTCGCTCCGCCATTCCTAAACAATAAAAATCCGACAAGGGGGGTGGACCAGTGCTCACTCAAAGCCTGCCAACAGGCAAATGACACAACTGACAGGTGTGAAAAAACTCACGCATGCGCACGAAGGTTCAAGCTTGTCTGATGCAAGCGCACATGATTCAAATCCATATAGTTTTTGAAAAAAAAAATTAAAAGGTCAGATACTTTTCTAACAGACCTTGTAGTTCTCTTACTTTTGTGAACAAAATCATTGATTTGCATCTCAATTTTGAGGCTGTTCTGTGAATAGTTTTCAAATAAACAATAAATATAGCAACTTATGATCAATCCATATCAATTTCAGACTGAAAATAATGTACAGATGTAAAGCCCCACCCATTTCTGGTTAAACCACGCCCACTTCCAGTTTAGGCCCCGCCCACTCAGTACAGATAATTTAGATGGTTGAACAGATACAGATGCAGATAGTGGTGTACTCGCTCATCCCTATCAAGAAGACATGAGGCTGTAATTGTAATTGCTGCCAAAGGTGTATCAACAAAGTATTGTGCAAAGGATTTGAATTCTTATGTACATGTGATTTCTTAGTTTGTATTTTTAACAAATATACAATAATTAAACAAACAAACAAACAAACAAAAAACACTAATTTGATGTTGTAATTGTCAGACCTTAAAAAAATTAATTTATTCCATTTTGGAATAGGCTGTAACATAAAATGTGGAAAAAGTGAAGTGCTGCGAATACTTCCCAGATGCACTTTACAAAAGCAGAGTTCTACTCTTTCTTTCTCTCAGATGGCATCTTATTCCACTTGTCTCTCAGTCACGCTCTCTATTGACTTCTCTTCGACTACTTATCTTCTTCCCGTTTCTCATTCCCAGCCTGAGCCCCGGGAGATAGTCTTTTACCATTTCTCCTCTCTTCCATTTACGGTTCTCTTAACACTCTACCAGTACAACTCCTGTCTGTTTATCATCTCTCTCTCTCCCTTCTTTTTCCTCTCTGCATAGCTCTTTCAGCAGTTTGGAGTGACCATGTTGTTGTCATGTCAGGGTCTCTCTTTCTCCCTCCATCATCACACAAGGTTGTGAATTGACAGCCTTCATTTCTCTGTACATGCTGTGCCTCCGTTGCCCCCCCTATGAATAGATATTCACAGTGGGGTCAGTGTTCCAGAAGAAGTGGTGGTTTCAGCTCCATTAGGCTGAAGCTTGTTTCTCTGAAGGACAATAAAACAACATTTCCTTTCCTCTCCCTGTTTCTTTCAGGCTAATAAAGTAAGCCCTGTGCACAGTGTCAGTCCTGATGTAAGATCGGACAAGTTATTTTAAGCAAGTGTGTGTGTGTGTGTGTGTGTGTGTGTATATATATATATATATATATATATATATATATATATATATATATATATATATATATATATATATATATATATATATATATATAACTGAGAAATTGGTTAACAGCTTGGAGTTAAGGTTTCCAATGGAGGTGTTTTTCCTGTCGCGACCCCCCGCGGTCGGGTTCGGCCTGACATGCGACTCTGCCCGCACGTTCTTTCATTACAAAATGTCCGTTAACAATGGAATGTCCGAATAAACTCCTCATGCCAACTTCTTCTGAAAGTTCTCTGTTCTCTGACAACTTCCTGGATCAACAGAGCCTGAAATGTGGAAGTTTTCAACTTGAAACGGCGAGACGCTGCCGCCTCGAAGCGCAGATCGCCATCAGGCACCGTGGGCCGTCCTTACGGCCACACTACCAGACCAAAATCTCTCATCAGCCATTAAAATTTTTACCGAAAACCAGCTGAATTTATCGAATGGTGTCCACTCAGTTGTGCCTTACAGTTTTGAAAAAAATTTGATCAAACAAAGCAGCAGTCTCTGAGCCATTCCTAAACAATGAAAAAATCAATGAGAGGGTGGACGACTCCTCACTCAAAGACTGCCCACAGGCGAATGACGTAACCGACAGGCGTGAAAAAACTCTCGCATGCCCACGAGGGTTCAAGCATGTCTGATGTAATCACACGTGATTCAAATCCATATGGTTTTTGAAAAAAATAATAAGGTCGGATACTTTTCTAATAGACCTCGTATATATATATGTGTGTGCAAATTATACTCCAGAAAACACAGCTAATAAAGTGGGTTAAAAATCCAGTTTTTCTTCTTCATCAGATTTCTCAATATGAAACCTGGGATCAAAATATGTGGTCTAAAGACTTCAGTCTTGGAGAAGGTATGTGGTATCAGAGCATTTCTTGTTTTTGTTTTTGAGAACCAGTGAGTAGCCCACCAAGACTTCTGTTTGATGACTCAGTCCCATTGAGGCTATTGTGAGTGAGTGCTTTTTTTCCTTTTAGTCAGGCCATTTTTTTAACCTTGGGCTCTTCTTAATTTAGAGTGAGAGCAGGTGCTGTGTGCGGTGTCGGATCAATGCAGTCTATTTATGATCATTCAGAAACCACATGTTGTAGTTCAAACCTGGAAGCTTATGGATACTATTGATCGGCCCCCTTCTTCTTTGCTTTGTCAGTGTTAGGAGATCCGGAGTTTTGAAAGTCTGCTGGCATATGGAGAAAGGAGGGCAACAAACATAAAATGAAGATTTGAAATGCAATTGAACTCTTGCAATGTATATATTGCATTATTTATTCCATATTCCCAGTTTTCATGGTATAATAAAAGTTTTAATAGCAGATTGTCCAAGCTAGATGGTGACTTCTGAGAGTTGTGGATAGACTTATTGTCTCCCTTGGTTGATCCAGGATTTAAGATATGTTTGTATGTATGTGTATATGTATATATATATATATACTGTAATGTGTGGTGAGGTTGATGGCTGGTGAGGCACTGATTTAGTCAGATTTAGAAGCATATGAACCCACAGATTAACTTATTCACCATTTAATTGGCAGCAATTAATGGGTTATGTTTAAAATCTCATATCAGCATTCTTTACACATGCAAACTGTAGCATACAAAAAAGCATATTCAATAAAAAAAACTTTATGGACTTACTTTCATTTATAAATGAAGTCCATGTGCCGCTCCTGCTGAACAAAAATATTGATGACTTGCTTGAAGACATCTTCCTTATCTAAGGGCCCTGTCTCACTGGGGAGAGGATTAGTTGCACATGGATTTACAAAGTACGGGCGTTCGTTGTCATCCGCAACAAAAATGGCCAAAAATGACAAATGTCCCAGTATGAATTACGGATATATTAATAATATATAGCGAATATATGAAGAACCATCATGGTTGCACAACGCATGTAGTGACGAAACGGATCAGACGCATTGTGATTATCACGGCAGTATTATGGTTATGATGCATCGTGCACGTGTTGCGCGTGCATGGCATCTGCATTGTGGTCATAAATGAAGTGCACTCGGGTCGTCGGCATCACTATTCACACCAACAATACAGGCTCTGGAGCAATTACTGGACATGGACAAGTTGATTGGACAAAAGAAGCAGTGAACAGGGCGAGTGGTGACATCAGCGGATCGCACCAGAGCGCAGCTCGTGTGAACGATTATAACAAGAAGTTAAATCTGTAACAGCTGCAGGCAAGAAGGAAAAAACACGCAACTGTTTTTATCAAGCCTTGACAATGTAAACAAGTCAAATAATTAACTTTTTAGACGGCTCAAAATGCTTTCTGCAGCTGGAGCCGTTCACGCACATGAACGGCCCAGCTACAGCTTCTTCTGTGATCCAGGAGATGATTAGAGCCATTTTCAACAGCCAATTTGCAGAATAAAATGATTAATCCGCCACAAAATAGTTATTTTATATAGGCAGCATCCAGTGCAGAGCGTGTGGCAGCCGGTAGAACAAAGAACGGCGTCCAGCTGTGAACACAGCGCATCTGATTTGCATCCGCCGCAGATGTAATAAAAACGCTTTATTCATGGCCAATCTGTATGCAGTCGCTACAACTTATTTTAGTTCGTGATGTGGACATGATGGGCACGCAAAATATCTGTTTTACACACTGTCCCAGTCCGCTGCCAAGCCGCAAATCCCTGTCAGTTGCGGATATCAGCAGATGATGGCGAATATACAGCGCATAGATTGAGTATGTATTGTGTATGTATTGAGTATGTATGGAGTATGTAAGGCGGATGTCATCTGCAGCCAAAATTTTGTGCAGCTCAAAAATCCTGAAAAAATGGAAAAACGTGCCTCTGCGGATAATTGCGGACGTGTGCGGGTGTCAGCTGACTCAAACAAGCATGTTTCATATATATTGCGGATGTTAAGCGAATATGAGCCAATTGTATGTTTGGAGCCTTTTCTGGCTTTGAATGTGAGGGGTCCACTGCCCGTGTTTGATGAGACTTCTTTGTAAAGTCTTTAGACCACAATATCCCATCTGAGTCCAGACATTGTCACAAGTTGAGGAGGCAGAAAAAGGGGGTTTCTTGCTGAACATTTACACAGCCAGACTTTACATGTGTACCACTCTGTGTGAAAAGATCAGGTCTTCTGTACCACAGCCTGAACCAAACCTTTTATATATATATATATATATATATATATATATATATATATATATATATATATATATATATATATATACACACACACACATACTCACACTTATCTCGCATCGTCTGTCCTCATTCTCTTAATTTCCCACACACACACACACACACCTTTTGCTGCTCTCTCATCACCATTTTTTCCGAGCCTACAATCCCACCTCCCAAACGTTCACATTTTCAACTTTTTCTGTGTAACTGCTGTTTGTCATTAACATAAAAAACAGCTGACCGAGTCGGGTCGCGGGGGCAGCAGCTCAAGCAAAGCCGCCCAGACCTCCCGATCCACACACACCTCCTCCAGCTCCTCCGGGGGAACCCCAAGGCGTTCCCAAGCCAGCCGAGAGATGTAGTCCCTCCAGTGTGTCCTGGGTCTTTCCCGGGGCCTCCTCCCAGTGGGACGTGCCCAGAACACCGCTCCAGTGAGGCGTCCAGGGGGCATCCGGAAAAGATGCCTGAGCCACCTCAACTGACTCCTTTCGACATGGAGGAGCAGCGGCTCGACTCCGAGCTCCTCCCGAGTGACTGAGCTCCTCACCCTATCTCTAAGGGAGCGCCCAGCCACCCTGCGGAGGAAACTCATCTCGGCCGCTTGTACTCGCGATCTCGTCCTTTCGGTCATAAGCCAAATCTCATGACCATAGGTGAGGATCGGAACGTAGATCGATCGGTAAATCGAGAGCATTGCCCTCCTACTCTCTTCACCACGACTGTCCGATACAGCGACCGCATCACTGCAGATGCTGCACCGATCCGTCTATCGATCTCACGCTCCATCCGTCCCTCACTCGTGAACAAGACCCCGAGATACTTAAACTCCTCCACTTGAGGCAAGGGCACTCCACCGACCTGAAGAGGGCAAAGCACCTTTTTCCGGTCGAGAACCATGGCCTCCGATTTGGAGGTGCTGATTTTCATCCCGGACGCTTCACACTCGGCTGCAAACCGCCCCAGTGCACGCTGAAGGTCCTGATTTGACGAAGCCAACAGAACCACATTGTCCGCAAACAGCAGAGACGAGATTCTGTGGTTCCCAAACTAGACCCCCTCTACACCCTGGCTGCGCCTAGAAATTCTGTCCATAAAAATAATGAACAGAACCGGTGACAAAGGGCAGCCCTGGTGGAGGCCAACATGCACTGGAAACAGGTTTGACTTACTACCGGCAATGCGAACCAAGCTCCTGCTGCGGTCGTACAGGGACCGGATAGCCCTTAGCAAAGGACCCCGGACCCCGTACACCCGGAGCACTCCCCACAGGGTGCGCCGAGGGACACGGTCAAATGCCTTCTCCAGATCCACAAAACACATGTGGACTGGTTGGGCAAACTCCCATGAACCCTCGAGCACCCGATGGACCGTGTAGAGCTGGTCCAGTGTGCCGCGACCAGGACGAAAACCACACTGCTCCTCCTGAATCCTAGGTTCAACCATCGGTCGAATTCTCCTCTCCAGTAGTCTGGAATAGACCTTACCGGAGAGGCTGAGGAGTGTGATCCCCCTATAGTTGGAACACACCCTCCGGTCCCCCTTCTTAAACAGAGGGACCACCACCCCGGTCTGCCAATCCAGAGGCACTGTCCCCGATCGCCACGCGATGTTGCAGAGGCGTGTCAACCAAGACAGCCCCACAACATCCAGAGACTTAAGGTACTCAGGACGGATTTCATCCACCCCAGGAGCCCCGCCACCGAGGAGCTTTCTGACCACCTCGGTGACTTCGGCCCGGGTATGGATGAGTCCGCCTCCGAGTCCCCAGTCTCTGCTACCTCTTCGGAAGATGTGATGATGGGATTGAGGAGATCCTCGAAGTACTCCTTCCACGCCCAGCCACATCCCCAGTCAGGGTCAACACATCCCCACCCGCACCGTAAACAGTGCGGGTGGAGAGCTGCTTCCCGCCTCCTGAGGCGTCGGACGGTTTACCAGAATCTCTTTTAGGCCGACCGATAGTCCTCCTCCATAGCCTTCCCGAACTCCTCCCAGACCCGAGTTTTTGCCTCTGCGACCGCACGGGCTGCGGCATGCTTGGCCTGCCAGTACCTGTCAGCTGCCTCTGGGGTCCCACCTACCAACAAAGATAAGTAGGACTCTCCTTCTTCAGCTTGATGGCATCCCTTACTTCCGGTGTCCACCACCGGGTTCGGGGATTGCCGCCGTGACAGGCACCAGAGACCTTGCGACTACAGCTACGAGCAGCCGCATCGACAATGGAGGTGGAGAACATGGTCCACTTGGACTCCATGTCTCCAACCTCCCCCGGGATCTGGGAGAAGCTCTCCCGGAGGTGGGAGTTGAAGGCCTCGCTGACAGAGGGTTCCGACAGTCGTTCCCAGCAGACCCTCACGATACGTTTGGGCCTGCTAGGTCTTACCGGCTTCCTACCCTCCCAGCGGATCCAACTCACTACCAGTGGTGATCAGTCGACAGCTCTGCCCATCTTTTCACACGAGTGTCCGAGACACGTAGCTGAAGGTCAGATGGTACGACTACAAAGTCGATCATCGACCTCCAGCTCAGGGTGTCCTGGTGCCACGTGCCTTATGGACACCCTTGTGCTTGAACATGGTGTTCGTGATGGACAAACTGTGACTAGCACAGAAGTCCAACAACTGAACACCACTCGGGTTCAGATCGGGGAGGCCGTGCTTCCCGATCACCCCCCTCCAGGTCTCACTGTCGCCGCCCACGTGGGCATTGAAATCCCCCAGGAGAACAATGGAGTCCCCAGTCAGAGCGATATCTAGTACCCCCTCCCAGGGGACTCCAGGAAGGTCGGGTACTCTGCACTGCTGCTTGGCCCGTAGGCCGAGACAACGGTGAGAGACCTGTCCCTGATCCGAAGGCATAGGGACGCGACCCCTCTTGTTCACCGGAGTGAACTCCAACACTTGACGACTGAGCTGGGGAGCAATAAGCAATGCGACCCCGCCCTCTCCCGTGGGCGACAGCCAGAAAAATGAGCGTCCAGCCCCTCTCCAGGAGTTGGGTACCAGAGCCCAAGCTGTGCGTGGGAGGTGAGCCCGACTATCTCTAGTCGGTATCTCTCAACCTCCCACACAAGCTCAGGCTCCTTCCCCCCTAGCGAGGTGACAATTCCACGTCCCAACAGCCAGGGGGCTGTGAGCATGGACTGGGCCGCCAGGCCACCCGCCCTCGGACCGCCACCCAATCCTCTCTGCACCCAATCACCATGGCCCCCTCTGCAGGGGTGTAACCCACAGGAGGGCGGGCCCACGTCACTCTTCGGCTGAGCCAGGCCGGGTCCCATGGGCTAAGGCCCAACCACCAGGCACTCGCGCGCGTGAGCCCCAACCCCAGTCCTGGCTCCAGGGTGGGACCCCGGCTCCGCCATACCGGGCGACGTCACGGTCCTTGATCTTTTACTGGTCATGGAGGTATATTATTGCATACATGTGCAATAGGTATACTGTATTTTCTTTGAGGGAGAGACGAGATTGTCCAGGATTAGAAATGAGCATATTCGAGGGACAGTACAGGGGGTATGGTTTGGAGATAAAGTGAGAGAGATTAGTTTGAGATGCTTGGGAATGTGGAGAGGAGAGATCTAAGTAACAGGTAAATGTACATGACATTTGGCTGTTGCACTGCCATTCACAGCTTCCACTGACATGTACCTACAACCCCCTGGCAAAAATTATGGAATCACCGGCCTCGGAGGATGTTCATTCAGTGTTTAATTTTGTAGAAAAAAAGCAGATCACAGACATGACATAAACTAAAGTCATTCAAATGGCAACTTCCTGGCTTTAAGAAACACTATAAGAAATCAAGAAAAAAAAATTGTGGCAGTCAGTAATGGTTACTTTTTTAGACCAAGCAGAGGGAAAAAAAATATGGAATCACTCAATCATGAGGAATAAATTATGGAATCATGAAAAACAAAAGAACGCTCCAACACATCACTAGTATTTTGTTTGCACCACCTCTGGCTTTTATACAGCTTGCAGTCTCTGAGGCATGGACTTAATGAGTGACAAACAGTACTCTTCCTCAATCTGGCTCCAACTTTCTCCGATTGCTGTTGCCAGATCAGCTTTGCAGGTTGGAGCCTTGTCATGGACCATTTTCTTCAACTTCCACCAAAGATTTTCAATTGGATTAAGATCCGGGACTATTTGCAGGCCATGACATTGACCCTATGTGTCTTTTTGCAAGGAATGTTTTTACAGTTTTTGCTCTATGGCAAGATGGCATTATCACTTGAAAAATGATTTCATCATCCCCAAACATCCTTCAATTGATGGATAAGAAAAGTGTCCAAAATATCAACGTAAACTTGTGCATTTATTGATGATGTAATGACAGCCATCTCCCCAGTGCCTTTACCTGACATGCAGCCTCATTCATCAAATGACTGTGGAAATTTACATGTTCTCTTCAGGCAGTCATCTTTATAAATCTCATTGGAACGGCACCAAACAAAAGTTCCAGCATCATCACCTTGCCCAATGCAGGATTCGAGATTCATCACTGAAATATGACTTCATCCAGTCATCCACAGTCCGCGATTGCTTTTCCTTAGCCCATTGTACCCTTGTTTTTTTTCTGTTAGTGTTATGATGGCTTTCGTTTAGCTTTTCTGTATGTATATCCCATTTCCTTTAGGCGTTTCTTACAGTTCGCACTTTGCATGTTTCCCCATGTTTGTGTGGATTTTCCCCGGTACCCGGTTTTCATCCCACATTCAAAGACATGGCCAGGTTACTCCCATTGAGATCAAGATCCCTTTAAAACAGAAGAGGGTGTTACTTCTCCCGGTTCTTTTGTAATATACTGCTCCTTACAAAGAATGAAATCGATTATATTCCTCAGTTGAATTTATGAAAGTCATGCTGAAAACCAGGCCCAGGTCCCCAGAAACAGAGCCCACACACGGACTTCCATTTTCTGAAAGACCTCGAACATGGCCGGCATATGGCTTTTATACAAGACAATAGAATGCAGTACAGTGGGTGGTTTTAGGTCTCAGAATCCTAATCGTACTGACTCCCCACAAACAGTGGGAGTCCTTCCTTTATCTGAAACTGTGCATGCGTGATGGAAGTGAAACTTAACTCTTAGGTTGAAACCTTGAACCAGTTTGAACCAGTATACAGACACTTCTAAACAGATAACAAAAGCAAATACCTGATAACTAACATAAAATAAGGAATTAACACAGATATATCTAACACAGTACAGTAAAACTTGCCTAAACCATCATCATATAAACCGATGACTGCACTCACTGGACCACTCCACAGATGACTTAGAGAAAAGTGTGACTCAACCAAATGTAATCCTTTTTAATGCACCTTAGGTCCAGCGCTTATTTAAGGCAGACATTTATTTTTTTCAGATGAAGTTTTGACGCAGTCATTGAATGAGGAAGTCACGATTCAAGTTCAGCCAGCTTTAAAACAAGGAAAATACCTAAGCCTGATTCGGTGTTGGGGGATCCCCCGTACATCGTCCGGTGCCTCCTGGCTGTAACTAATGCTATTGCATACATTTAATTTTGTTTGTTTTATACATATAACGGATTTTGTCTGTTTTATATATAATGAATTTTATCCATTTTATACATACAACACATTTTTGTCCGTTTTATACATATAACGGATTTTGGCCATTTTATACATGTAATGAATTTCAACTATAATGAACAAAATTCTCTGGTACACCTGAATCCATTATATGCAAGTTTTAATGTATTAGATAGCAATAATACATGACCTTTTTTTAATTCTGTGCAACCAAAGTGTGAAAGCAAAATCAATCTGTACAGTTACCAGTTGCTTCTCAGGCCATACTGGAACGCTGCATTCATATAATCTTTAATTTATTATTGGGAAGTGGCCACACCAAAACTACTATCATTCAATTCTACCTCACCACAGTGGGGCCAAATCCAAATCAGCATCAATAAAATGATGATATATAATTTTGAATAATTTTCTACATAACGACAAACCACTTTTTGAAAGAGAGCTGAGTCCCTAGTTACAGAAAATTGCTGTATTATTGCACTGGGAACCACAATCCCAGACTGACACATGATCAACTCCCTAATTAAGTAATTGGCAATGAGTAGCTGCTGCTGTCAATCATTCAATCATAAGTGTGTGTTACAGCAATGATGGAGATAAAATACTGGAAGAAAGGTCTGTTCATTGACTTGACTGCCGATGTATATCTGAAACCTGCCGTGTTTGTTTATGACACTTGTTACTGCAGATGTAGAATGAAATTAAAATGCAGGTGAAGTACATAAATAATTCAGCCAGTATGTGTTGCAGAAGATAAAAACTTAAACAAAAACCCTTTAATATCAATGAAAAAGGTCAAATACATTCTGGTAGCATAAATACACACACACACACACACACATATATATATATATATATTGTTGTGAAAGTGTCGTGACACGGACCCACAACAGGGGGCATTAATGAACGGACAATGGATAAGCCAAAAGTAACAATTTAATGTTGTGAATCGCACAACGACATACAGACAATAACAATATGGTGGACTGTCAATCACACACCAGGTGACGTGTGGGCAGGCTCGACGATAGAAGACGCCTGGCGAGAGAAGAGCCGGATCCCCACACAGCTTCCACCACCAACGGAGCTGAAGAACACCGGAGCCGCCAAGCCCTGCGCCCCAGGTTTCCGCTGTCTTCAGCAGTCAGACCCGGTACTTGGCAGAAAACAGAGACAGTCCTGATGAGTGTGAGTTCGCACACTCAGTAATCCCACAGTCAGTGTTTAGTTAGGGGAGCACCTCCACCTCCAATCACACACTCGTGCAGCTCCTGTTTCACCACTTATCTGGTTTGGGGTGTGAGGTGAAGCCGTCGCTGATCACACCAAACGCCAATCCCACAGATAAGGACACCAGGAAAACGGCTGCAAAGAAGTTCAGATTAATACTCAATGTTTTGAGTCAGCAGAGAAATTACCTGAATGGTAGCTGATTTCTCGGAGAGGAGGTGGAGTTGCAGTCCGGCCTTTATGGTGATGGTGATGAGATGAATGAGTGACAGCTGGTGCTGAGGATGAGTGACAGCTGTCACTCCCAGTGGCTCCGGCGCCCTCTCGTGCTTGAAGCCCGCACTCCAAGCAGGGCGCCATCTGGTGGTGGTGGGCCAGCAGTACCTCCTCTTCAGTGGCCCACAAACATATATAATATATATATTTATTTATATATAGGGCGGCACGTGGCTTAGTGGTTAGCACTGTTGCCTCACAGCGAGGAGGTCGTGGGTTCAGTTCCCATGGCCTTTCTGTGTGGAGTTTGCATGTTCTCGCCGTGTTTGCGTGGGTTTCCTCTGGGTGCTCCAGTTTCCTCCCACATCCAAAGACATGTGGGTTAGGTGGACTGGAATCTTTAAAATTGTCCGTAGGTGTGTGTGGGTGTGTCTGTGTTTGTTTGTCTATTTATGGCCCTGCGACAGACTGGCATCCTGTCCTAGGTGTACCCCGCCTCACGCCTTATGACTGGGATAGGCCCAGCCCCCCGCGACCCTTTATTGGACTAAGCGGTAGAAGATGAATGAATGAATATACGAGGTCTGTCCAAAAAGTAACGGACCTTTTTATTTTTTTCAAAAACGGTATGGATTTGAATCACGTGTGATTGCATCAGCCAAGCTTGAACCTTCGTGCGCATGCGTGAGTTTTTTCACGCCTGTCGGTTGCGTCATTCGCCTGTGGGCAGGCTTTGAGTGAGCACTGGTCCAGCCCCCTCGTCGGATTTTTATTGTCAGGGAAATGGCAGAGCGACTGCCGCTTTGCTCCATGAAATTTTTTCAGAAACTGTTAGAGACAGCCAGTTGGAAACCATTCGAAAGATTCAGATGGCTTTCGGTGAAGATTCTGTCGGCGTCACATGGATTAAGGAGTGTTAAAACCTTTTTAAAGATGGGCCACAGCAGCAGAGGGCGCGCAGCGCACCGAGCGGCCATCGACAGGCTGGAACGACCAGATCATTTCCAAACTGAACGCTGTGTTGATCCGGGACATTGTGTGACTACCACAGAAATGGCAAGAGAGCTGGACATAGCACTTTTGCGGCACATTCCACTGTTACAGAAGATTTTGTAATGAAAGACGTGCAGAGGATTTTGCGCGTCGGCACGGAGCCGCTCATGGCGCACAACAAAAAAAAACACCTCCGTGTTGGAAGTCTCACAGGACATGTTGTGGCATGTCCAGCTGTTACACAATTTCTCGGATACTCACTCGACTGAAAAGCCATCGAAAGCCATTTGAATCTTCCGAATGGTTTCCAACACGGAGGTGTTTTTTTTGTTGTGCGCCATGAGCGGCTCCGTGCCGACACGTGAAATCCTCCGCACGTCTATATACACTCAACAAAAATATAAATGCAACACTATTGGTTTTGCTCCCATTTTGTATGAGATGAACTCAAAGATCTAAAACTTTTTCCACATACAATATCACCATTTCCCTCAAATATTGTTCACAAACCAGTCTAAATCTGTGATAGTGAGCACTTCTCCTTTGCTGAGATAATCCATCCCACCTCACAGGTGTGCCATACCAAGATGCTGATTAGACACCATGATTAGTGCACAGGTGTGCCTTAGACTGTCCACAATAAAAGACCACTCTGAAAGGTGCAGTTTTATCACACAGCACAATGCCACAGATGTTGCAAGATTTGAGGGAGCGTGCAATTGGCATGCTGACAGCAGGAATGTCAACCAGAGCTGTTGCTCGTGTATTGAATGTTCATTTCTCTACCATAAGCCGTCTCCAAAAGCGTTTCAGAGAATTTGGCAGTACATCCAACCAGCCTCACAACGCAGACCACGTGTAACCACACCCAGGACCTCCACATCCAGCATGTTCACCTCCAAGATCATCTGAGACCAGCCACTCGGACAGCTGCTGAAACAATCGGTTTGCATAACCAAAGAATTTCTGCACAAACTGTCAGAAACCGTCTCAGGGAAGCTCATCTGCATGCTCGTCGTCCTCATCGGGGTCTCGACCTGACTCCAGTTTGTCGTCGTAACCGACTTGAGTGGGCAAATGCTCACATTCGCTGGCATTTGGCACATTGGAGAGGTGTTCTCTTCACGGATGAATCCCGGTTCACATGTCCAGGGCAGATGGCAGACAGCGTGTGTGGTGTCGTGTGGGTGAGCGGTTTTCTGATGTCAATGTTGTGGATCGAGTGGCCCATGGTGGCGGTGGGGTTATGGTATGGGCAGGCGTCTGTTATGGACGAAGAACACAGGTGCATTTTGATGGCATTTTGAATGCACAGAGATACCGTGACGAGATCCTGAGGCCCATTCTTTTGCCATACATCCAAGAACATCACCTCATGTTGCAGCAGGATAATGCACGGCCCCATGTTGCAAGGATCTGTACACAATTCTTGGAAGCTGAAATGTCCCAGTTCTTGCATGGCCGGCATCCTCATGTTATGTCGGACGCCTCGGAGAACCGACCAGCGTTTGAAGGACCCAGTATGAAATAAGCAGAGCACGGTACAAAGGCTAACTGAATTTAATACATAACAGTGATAATATAATAAAAACGGTGCGGCCTGGCGTGGTGCGCTCCCAGCAGCGCTAACGGTCCGGAGCCAGAAGTTGTTTCGGACCCAAGGACCCCGCCGACACCCCCAGGTGGCCGCAACAACCGAGTCTGTGAAAGAAGGAACCATTATGTGAGTCCACACTACACACAGAACACTTAAAGGTGTACAAACAGCAAACACTTCCTGGCTTGATTACTGATCAGCTTCCCAACCTGCAGGCATGGAACATCCAGTTCACAAAACTCCACCGCAGTGAAAGCTGATACATGACTAACATACAGCTCAATACAATAAGGTGTGAGGGACACCACATTTACTGACTGTATAACTGTTAGTCACAAAATCTAACGTACCTCAGGAAGTGTGCTGACGAGCGTGAGACCTCACCCCCTCCTCTTTCACAGACTGTGCATCAAACCTGGACGTTCTCAGCATCCGCTGCTGATGAGATGGCTCCCAAGACGACGATCTCACCCGTCTGGTCACAAGGTCGAGTCTCTGGCAAATACACACTGTGCACTCCAGTCTTAAATGCCAACATGTTCCAATCCATCCAGATGCACCACAGCTGTGAGTCCTGACGAGTCGCAGGTGATCAGGGTGAGTCCTGACAGCCTCAGCAACACAGCCACTCAGTCCCAAACGCAAGCCACCTGGGAGGAAAACCAAAAAAACAGAAACAACCGGCAGCCAGGCCCCCCCAGCCATAACACCTCACTGGACATGTCACCCATTGAGCATGTTTGGGATGCTCTGGACCGGCGTATACGACAGCGTGTACCAGTTCCTGCCAATATCCAGCAACTTCGCACAGCCATTGAAGAGGAGTGGACCAACATTCCACAGGCCACAATTGACAACCTGATCAACTCTATGCGAAGGAGATGTGTTGCACTGCATGGGCAAATGGTGGTCACACCAGATACTGACTGGTATCCCCCCCCCAGTAAAACAAAACTGCACCTTTCAGAGTGGCCTTTATTGTGGACAGTCTAAGGCACACCTGTGCACTAATCATGGTGTCTAATCAGCATCTTGATATGGCACACCTGTGAGGTGGGATGGATTATCTTAGCAAAGGAGAAGTGCTCACTATCACAGATTTAGACTGGTTTGTGAACAATATTTGAGGAAATGGTGATATTGTGTATGTGGAAAAGGTTTTAGATCTTTGAGTTCATCACATACAAAATGGGAGCAAAACCAAAAGTGTTGCGTTTATTTTTGTTGAGTGTACATGTATATAATATATATATATATATAGATATATTATATATATATTATATATATATATATATATTATATATATACACACATATATGTAGCTACAAGTCCACAAGCTGCAAGACAGACACAAAAATGGAGTTCCAGGCCAAACTAGAGGAGAGACTGGGTGGAGAAGAAGGCCTGTCTGACGACCTGAACAACAGTGAATGAGATTAAAGACCATCCTTCAGGGACGGCAGCAGAAGTAGTGGGCTTCTCAGCCAGGAAAAATAAAGACTGGTTTGATGAGTCTGATGCACAGTTCCAGGAACTACTAGAAAAGAGACGTGCATGCCACAAGACTCCTTTAGCTAAACTGATGACCACTCTGCCAAGACAGCTTACAGAAATGCCTGCTCTACACTGCAAAGCAAGCTCCGCATACGCAGAACGACTGGTGGCTAGCTTTTGCGGAGAAGACACAACAACATGCCGATGCCGTGACTGCGCTCCTTTTTTGAAGCCCTTAAGACCATCCATGGGCCAGCACATCAAGTGCAAGCACCCCTGCGCTCCTCAGACGGCTCCACCCTTCTGACGGACAAGGAAACCATTATGCAGCGTTGGTCAGAACACTTTGAAAACCTCTTCAGTGACAAGTGCACTGTGCAAGAGTCATCAATCGAGAAGATTCCCTAGGTGGAGGTGAAATGGGAACTTGATGACCCCCAGAACTTGAAGAGATCCGAAAGGCCACCACGCAGCTGAATCCAGGGAAGTCTCCTGGCATAGATGGCATCCCAGCAGAGGTGTACCAAATGGAGGTGAGGCAGTCCTCGACAAGCTTCAGATTCTCTTCTCCAGTTGCTGGGAAAAGGAAATGGTTCCACATGACCTTTGGGATGCGGTCATTGTCTCCCTGTACAAGAACAAGGGCGACAAGTCTGACTGTTCTAATTACGGGGCATCATCTCCTTTCAATAGCAGGTAAGATTTTGTCTCGAGTGCTGCTCAACAGGCTTACCCCTACCATAGCGCATGAAAATACTCCCGAGAGTCAGTGCGGATTTCGGGCCAACAGGGGAACCACCGACATGATCTTCGTCCTGAGACAGATCCAGGAGAAGTGCAGAGAACAAACAAGGCCCTTTATGCAGCCTTCATAGACCTAACCAAGGCTTTTTACACGGTCAGTAGTGAGGGTTTGTGGAAGATTCTTGCACGCCTTGGCTGCCCTCCAAAGCTCCTCACCATCATCCGCTAGCTGCATGAAGGCCAGATGGACAAGTGAAGTACAACGGGACTCTGTCCGGCAGCTTCCCCATCTCAAATGGCGTCAAACAAACACACACACATACATACACACATACACACACAACATACATACACACACACAACACACACACACATACACCATCCTCGCGCCACTCTGTTCTCCATTTCTTCAGCATGATGCTTCGTGAGGCCAAGAAGACTTGACAGACGGCATCTATATCCGCTTCAGAACCGACGGAAGTGTTTAACTTGCAGCGCCTTCTGTCCCACACTAAGATCACAGAACAGCTAATTATGGAGCTGCTCTTCGCAGATGACTGTGCCCTCGTCGCCCATACGGAGCAAGCCTTGCAGCACATTGTCAACTGTTTTGCTGATGCAGCAAGAGCCTTCGGCCTCACCATCAGCCTGAGAAAGACAGAAGTGCTATATCAACCGGTCCCCCATACAGCATATACCCCACCCAAATCAACATCGAGGGTACCAGCCTGAATGCAGTACAGCACTTCACGTATCTCGGTAGTGTTATCTCAAACGACGCATCTGTTGCCAAGGACCTATACAGTTGCCTTGCCAAGGCCAACAGTTCTTTTGGTCGACTCTCAAAGAAAGTCTGGCAGAATCATGCACTGTGCCTTTCCACAAGGTCTACAGAGCCATTGTGGTCCCTACCCTCCTGTATGGAGCTGAAACCTGGGTTCTGTATCGCCAGCAGATCAGATTACTGGAACGCTTTCATCAGCGTTGTCTCCGAAACATCTTCGGGATCAAGTGGCAGGACTACGTCTCAAATGAAGATATCCTTACCAGAGCCAAATTGCCCAGCATGTGTATGTGTGTGTGTATATGTGTGTGTGTGTATATATATATATATATATATATATATATATATATATATATGTGTGTGTGTGTGTGTGTGTGTGTGTGTGTGGGTGTGTGTGTGTGTGTGTACACACATACACACAACAGAGGTGGTGTTTGTAGTTGCCATCTGCCACGCCGGTGTTGCCAATCCGGACAGTGGGAATACCACCTCAACCGGCAACTTAGCCCCGCGACTGGACAGCAACAACGTCCGAGGCCGCCCAACGTGGTGAATTCACTGAGGCCGCGTGCTGTGTCATTAAAGCCGTGTGTCACGAGTGCCGCTTCCCCGAGGCCTGTGCAGCCACGCGGATCCATCAGCGCGGGAAACACCGAGGCCACGCGGCACCAGCGCAGTGCAGATCCATCCCGCTGACCAACAACGCAGGCTGTTAACATCGGCGATCGTCAAGCTGCCCATAAGCCGACCATGGGGCCTAAGAATGTTCCGACAGCGAGGAAGGTGACGATATTAAAAAATCTCTGGACTTTCTATCAGAGGAGAATTCTGTTGTGAAGCAGCAACAGAAATCAATCATGGATCTGGTGGAGGAGGTGAAGGCATTACGGCTCCAGAACGCCGAGAAAGACGGCATCTGGTGCAGCTGGAAAATAGAGTGGCTGAATTGGAGCAGTACACCAGAATCAACGACGTCATCATCACAGGTCTTCACATCAAACCACGGTCCTACGCACGGGCGGTAACAGATGAGAGCGGAGGGGATCCAGTGAACAGGAGGTCAGCTCTGTGGAAAAACAGGTTGTTGATTCCTCCTATCTAAAGGTATAGAAATGGATTTAAATAACATTGAAGCGTGCCACCCTCTGCCCCGGAGAAATGACGGTGATAAACGAACCATCATCATGAGATTCATCAACAGAAAACACAAAACAGCACTGTTAAAACAAGGAAGAAAACTGAAAGGGACAAACGTATTCATCAATGAACATCTCACCAAACGGAATGCCGACATCGCCAGGAAAGCATGCTTCTTAAAGAAACAGGGAAAAATCCAGCACACATGGACTTCAAACTGTAAAATATTCATCAAACTGAACGGATCACCAGAACAAGCAAAGGTTATGGCATAAGGAACATCGAGGAGCTGGACAAATATGAACAATAGGTATGAGGACTCAAACACATCACAGCACCATGATGCAGACTGGAGCAACCCACTCATCCACATCATCTACACCCGGAGACAAGAGAGACATAATGACTAAGGATAATGATCCGTTTATTTCTGCCAGGAGCTCTGTCTAGATACATTTAATTATAATAACTCTGCTAACCACCCCTTCGAATCTGAAAATGATCCTGATACCTTTTTCAGTGAGAATATTGTGAGACAGTGCAAATATTTTACAGAAGAACAATTCAAAAATTATAAAATCAATGATGAAGATTTTTCAATTATACATTTCAACAGCAGAAGTCTTTCTCATAATCTGTCCACTATTAATGATTGTTTGAAAACATCCAAACAACGTTTTTCAGTTATTGCAATTTCAGAAACATGGTTAAATGAGGATAATAAAGATCTGGTATATCTTGATGGTTATGAATTGTTCCTGGTTAATAGGCAGACGAGAAGGGGCGGAGGCGTTGCATTGTTTGCAAGGTCAGATTATAACTGTAAACTCATTAACAACATGTCATTTACAGTGGACAACATCATGGAATGTGTTACCATAGAAATTACATCTGTAAACTCCAAAAACATAGTTGTTATGCATTTACGGAGCTCCTGGGACAATATTGACACCTTTGAAGACATTATCTTAGGAATGTACAACAAAATCAACAGAAATAAGCATTATTTGTCTGTGGAGATTTCAATATAGTTTTTAAACCCTCACAATCATCCACAAATTACTCATTTATAAACACCTTGTACTGTTTAGGACTGTTTCCAACCATCATTCATCCTAGCAGAATAACTATGGATACAACAACTCTCATTGACAATATTTTAACTAACGTTATATCTGGTAATCTTAGTGGGGGACTACTGGTCAGTGATATCAGTGATCACTTGCCAGTTTTCTCAGTCTTTGCAATGGAGGGTTGTTGTAAGTATCGAAGCAATATCAAAATGAGTAGAAAAGTAACACCTGAAACAATTGATAATTTAAGGGAGGATTTATCAAGTCAGAATTGGTCAGATGTTTTGTTGATGAGTTGACAGGTCATATGATGCTTTCATTTCCATTTTTCCAGTTTGTATAATAAACACTGTCCATTTGTTGACAAAATATGTAGAAATCAATATAGCAACAAACCATGGATAACTAAGGGGCTTCAGAGGGCATGTAAAAAGAAAAACGTACTATATAAACAATTCATAAAACTACGAACTAAGGAAGCTGAAAGTAAGTATAAAACATATAAGAATAAGTTAATCAATATTACCTGTGCTGCTCCACAGCCTGTCTAGTGGATTTTTTTTATTTTAGCACTGTTGTCGTGCGTTACCTGTGCTGCTCCACAGCCTGTCTAGTGTCGGATTCCTGTTGGGAATCCGCTAGCTTAGCGTAGCTACTAGCTCTTAGCCGTTTTAGCATGGCGGCTTCTCCTGTCTCCTGTACTTTTCTGCTCTGGGTGTGAAATGTTTAGTTATTCCTCGGCCCTTTTAGCAGTAACGGTACTTGTAATAAGTGCAGCTTATTCGTAGCTTTGGAGGCCGGCTGGGCGAATTGGAGGCTCGGCTCCGCACCGTGGAAAATTCTACAGCTAGCCAGGCCCTGTAGTCGGTGCGGACCAAGGTAGCTTAGCCGCCGTTAGTTCCCCCTGGCAGACCCCGTGCAGTCGGGAAGGCAGGCTGACTGGGTGACTGTGAGGAGGAAGCGTAGCCCTAAACAGAAGCCCCGTGTACACCGTCAACCCTTCACATCTCTAACGTTTTTCCCCACTCGACGATACACTCGCCGAGGATCAAACTCTGGTTATTGGCGACTCTGTTTTGAGAAATGTGAAGTTAGTGACACCAGCAACCATTGTCAATTGTCTTCCGGGGGCCAGAGCAGGTGACATCGAAGGACATTTGAAATTGCTGGCTAAGGCTAAGCGTAAATTTGGTAAGATTGTAATTCACGTCGGCAGTAATGACACTCGGTTACGCCAATCGGAGGTCACTAAAATTAACATTGAATCGGTGTGTAACTTTGCAAAAACAATGTCGGACTCTGTTTTCTCTGGGCCCCTCCCCAATCAGACCGGGAGTGACATGTTTAGCCGCATGTTCTCCTTGAATTGCTGGCTGTCTGAGTGGTGTCCAAAAAATGAGGTGGGCTTCATTGATAATTGGCAAAGCTTCTGGGGAAAACCTGGTCTTGTTAGGAGACGGCATCCATCCCACTTTAGAGGGAGCAGCTCTCATTTCTAGAAATCTGGCCAATTTTTGGGATCCTCCAAACTGTGACTGTCTAGCGTTGGGACCAGGAGGCAGAGCTGTGGTCTTATACACCTCTCTGCAGCTTCTTCCCCCTGCCATCCCCTATTACCCCATCCCCGTAGAGACGGTGCTGCTCCCAGACCACCAATAACTAGCAAAATCTATTTAAGCATAAAAATTCAAAAAGAAAAAAATATAGCACCTTCAATTGCACCACAGACTAAAACAGTTAAATGTGGTCTATTAAACATTAGGTCTCTTTCTTCTAAGTCCCTGTTGGTAAATGATATAATAATTGATCAATGTATTGATTTATTCTGCCTAACAGAAACTTGGTTACAGCAGGATGAATATGTTAGTTTAAATGAGTCAACACCCCCGAGTCACACTAACTGTCAGAATGCTCGTAGCACGGGCCGGGCGGAGGATTAGCAGCAATCTTCCATTCCAGCTTATTAATTAATCAAAAACCTAGACAGAGCTTTAATTCATTTGAAAGCTTGTCTCTAGTCTTGTCCATCCAAATTGGAAGTCCCAAAAACCAGTTTTATTTGTTATTATCTATCGTCCACCTGGTCGTTACTGTGAGTTTCTCTGTGAATTTTCAGACCTTTTGTCTGACTTAGTGCTTAGCTCAGATAAGATAATTATAGTGGGCGATTTTAACATCCACACAGATGCTGAGAATGACAGCCTCAACACTGCATTTAATCTATTATTAGACTCTATCGGCTTTGCTCAAAAAGTAAATGAGTCCACCCACCACTTTAATCATATTTTAGATCTTGTTCTGACTTATGGTATGGAAATAGAAGACTTAACAGTATTCCCTGAAAACTCCCTTTTGTCTGATCATTTTTAATAACATTTACATTTACCCTGATGGACTACCCTGCAGTGGGGAATAAGTTTCATTACACTAGAAGTCTTTCAGAAAGCGCTGTAACTAGGTTTAAGGATATGATTCCTACTTTATGTTCTCTAATGTCATATACCAACACAGAGCAGAGTAGCTACCTAAACTCTGTAAGGGAGTTAGAGTATCTTGTCAATAGTTTTACATCCTCATTGAAGACAACTTTGGATGCTGTAGCTCCTCTGAAAAAGAGAGCTTTAAATCAGAAGTGTCTGACTCCGTGGTATAACTCACAAACTCGTAGCTTAAAGCTGATAACCCGTAAGTTGGAGAGGAAATGGCGTCTCACTAATTTAGAAGATCTTCACTTAGCCTGGAAAAAGAGTTTGTTGCTCTATAAGAAAGCCCTTCGTGAAGCTAGGACATCTTTCTACTCATCACTAATTGACGAAAATAAGAACAACCCCAGGTTTCTTTTCAGCACTGTAGCCAGGCTGACAAAGAGTCAGAGCTCTATTGAGCTGAGTATTCCATTAACTTTAACTAGTAATGACTTCATGACTTTCTTTGCTAACAAAATTTGACTATTAGAGAAAAAATTACTCATAACCATCCCAAAGATGTATCGTTATCTTTGGCTGCTTTCAGTGATGCCGGTATTTGGTTAGACTCTTTCTCTCCGATTGTTCTGTCTGAGTTATTTTCATTAGTTACTTCATCCAAACCATCAACATGCTTATTAGACCCCATTCCTGCCAGGCTGCTCAAGGAAGTCCTACCATTATTTAATGCTTCAATCTTAAATATGATCAATCTATCTTTGTTAGTTGGTTATGTACCACAGGCCTTTAAGGTGTAATTAAACCATTACTTAAAAAGCCATCACTTGACCCAGCTATCTTAGCTAATTATAGGCCAATCTCCAACCTTCCTTTTCTCTCAAGATTCTTGAGAGGGTAGTTGTAAAACAGCTAACTGATCACCTGCAGAGGAATGGTCTATTTGAAGAGTTTCAGTCAGGTTTTAGAATTCATCATAGTACAGAAACAGCATTAGTGAAGGTTACAAATGATCTTCTTATGGCTTCGGACAGTGGACTTATCTCTGTGCTTGTTCTGTTGGACCTCAGTGCTGCTTTTGATACTGTTGACCATAAAATTTTATTACAGAGATTAGAGCATGTCATAGGTATTAAAGGCATTGCGCTGCGGTGGTTTGAATCATATTTGTCTAATAGATTACAGTTTGTTCATGTAAATGGGGAATCTTCTTCACAGACTAAAGTTAATTATGGAGTTCCACAAGGTTCTGTGCTAGGACCAATTTTATTCACTTTATACATGCTTCCCTTGGGCAGTATTATTAGACGGTATTGCTTAAATTTTCATTGTTACGCAGATGATACCCAGCTTTATCTATCCATGAAGCCAGAGGATACGCACCAATTAGCTAAACTGCAGGATTGTCTTACAGACATAAAGACATGGATGACCTCTAATTTCCTGCTTTTAAACTCAGATAAAACTGAAGTTATGTACTTGGCCCCACAAATCTTAGAAGCATGGTGTCTAACCAGATCGTTACTCTGGATGGCATTTCCCTGATCTCTAGTAATACTGTGAGAAATCTTGGAGTTATTTTTGATCAGGATATGTCATTCAAAGCGCATATTAAACAAATATGTAGGACTGCCTTTTTGCATTTACGCAATATCTCTAAAATCAGAAAGGTCTTGTCTCAGAGTGCTGAAAAACAATTCATGCATTTATTTCCTCTAGGCTGGACTATTGTAATTCATTATTATCAGGTTGTCCTAAAAGTTCCCTAAAAAGCCTTCAGTTGGTTCAGAATGCTGCAGCTAGAGTACTGACGGGGACTAGCAGGAGAGAGCATATCTCACCCGTGTTGGCCTCCCTTCATTGGCTTCCTGTTAATGCTAGAATAGAATTTAAAATTCTTCTTCTTACTTATAAGGTTTTGAATAATCAGGTCCCATCTTATCTTAGGGACCTCGTAGTACCATATTACCCCATTAGAGCGCTTCGCTCTCAGACTGCGGGCTTACTTGTAGTTCCTAGGGTTTGTAAGAGTAGAATGGGAGGCAGAGCCTTCAGCTTTCAGGCTCCTCTCCTGTGGAACCAGCTCCCAATTCAGATCAGGGAGACAAATACCCTCTCTACTTTTAAGATTAGGCTTAAAACTTTCCTTTTCGCTAAGGCTTATAGTTAAGGGCTGGATCGGTGACCCTGGACCATCCCTTGGTTATGTTGCTTTAGACGTAGACTGTGTTTCATAATTATTGGCCTTGCCTTGCAATGTGGAGCGCCTTGGGGCAACTGTTTGTTGTGATTTGGCGCTATACAAGAAAAAGTTGATTGATTGATTGATATCATGAGACTCAGTAAAAAATATATTATAATGAGTTACTTGTCAAAATAGAAATAACATCAAAAACACATGGAACATATTAAATGAAATAGTAAAAAAGAATAGAGTAACTAGAGATTATCCTTCATTTTTCAGAGTAACAACTACATCACGATTGATAACGACGAGTCTATTGCTGAACACTTTAATGAATACTTCGTTAATGTGGGTAAAAATCTTGCCAGTAAAATTGATCATCAACTAATAACTTCTGGGAAAAATAATTCAACATTTAACAAATCTGTTTCAATGTTCATTGGGGTACTCATGAAAGGGAAATACTTGATCTGGTTCATGGTTCAAAAAGTAAGAAATCGACTGATTTTATAATTTGGATATGACTTTTAAAAAAAGTTATTGATTGTATAGTAAAACCGTTCAATTATATTTGCAATATGTCACTAAGTACTGGTAAATTTCCTTCTCAAATGAAAATAGCCAAAGTAATTCCTCTGTTTAAAACTGGTGACAAACACACATTTTCTAATTATAGACCTATATCACTCCTGCCACAATTTTCCAAAATTTTGGAAAAAATATTTGCTAAAAGATTAAATGATTATTTACTGAAGCAAACATCATTTGTGAAGAACAATATGGATTCAGAAGGTCTTGAACTACATCACATGCTTTGATGGACTTTGTGGAAAGTATAGCAACTGCAATTGACAATAAACAATACACAATAGGTGTTTTTTTTTATTTACAGAAAGCGTTTGACACAATTAACCATGGAATACTATTAATTAAACTGCAGAAATATGGAATCAGAGGTCTGGCATATGAATGGATAGCTAGTTATTACAAGGCAGATTTCAGTATGTTCAATTCAATAATACAAATTCTGAACTCAGGGATGTCACATGTGGGGTGCCGCAGGGCTCAGTGCTGGGTCCTTTGTTGTTTATAATCTATAAATGATATAAGTTGGGTGTCGAGTTCACTGAGATGTGTCCTTTTTGCGGATATACAACTGTGTTCTGTAGCGGTGAAAATCTTGAACAGCTTTGGACATAGTGGAGAAAGAACAGGAAAAATTTAAGGTTTGGTTTGACGCTAATAAGTTGTCACTCAACCTTGGGAAAACTAAATGTATTATATTTGGAAATAAACAGGCACCCAAATGTAAAAATTTAACTATAAACAATAAGGAAATTGAGTTAGTAACAGAAATACATTTTTAGGTGTTATAATTGATAATAAACTTAGCTGGAAACCACATATAAATTATGTGAAATCAAAATTGTCAAAAACTATAGCCATTTTGTATAAAGCCAAAGACCTACTGCCGCAAGAAGGGTTACTTACTTTATATCATTCTCTGATGGTACCATATATGACATATTGTGTTGAGTCATGGGGAAACACTTACAAATCAAATACCAATCCAATATTCCTTTTGCAAAAATGAGCCATACGAATCATCTGCAATAAACAATATCGTGAACCAACTCATTCTATTTGTGTCTTTAAATTTATTAAAATTCATAGATTTGGTCGATTACATTATCAATCAATCAATCAACTTTTTCTTGTATAGCGCCAAATCACAACAAACAGTTGCCCCAAGGCGCTCCACATTGCAAGGCAAGGCCATACAATAATTATGAAACAGTCTACGTCTAAAGCAACATAACCAAGGGATGGTCCAGGGTCACCCGATCCAGCCCTAACTATAAGCCTTAGCGAAAAGGAAAGTTTTAAGCCTAATCTTAAAAGTAGAGAGGGTATCTGTCTCCCTGATCTGAATTGGGAGCTGGTTCCACAGGAGAGGAGCCTGAAAGCTGAAGGCTCTGCCTCCCATTCTACTCTTACAAACCCTAGGAACTACAAGTAAGCCCGCAGTCTGAGAGCGAAGCGCTCTAATGGGGTAATATGGTACTATGAGGTCCCTAAGATAAGATGGGACCTGATTATTCAAAACCTTATAAGTAAGAAGAAGAATTTTAAATTCTATTCTAGCATTAACAGGAAGCCAATGAAGGGAGGCCAACACGGGTGAGATATGCTCTCTCCTGCTAGTCCCCGTCAGTACTCTAGCTGCAGCATTCTGAACCAACTGAAGGCTTTTTAGGGAACTTTTAGGACAACCTGATAATAATGAATTACAATAGTCCAGCCTAGAGGAAACAAATGCATGAATTAGTTTTTCAGCATCACTCTGAGACAAGACCTTTCTGATTTTAGAGTATTGCGTAAATGCAAAAAGGCAGTCCTACATATTTGTTTAATATGCGCTTTGAATGACATATCCTGATCAAAAATAACTCCAAGATTTCTCACAGTATTACTAGAGATCAGGGAAATGCCATCCAGAGTAACGATCTGGTTAGAACCATGCTTCTAAGATTTGTGGGGCCAAGTACAATAACTTCAGTTTTATCTGAGTTTAAAAGCAGGAAATTAGAGGTCATCCATGTCTTTATGTCTGTAAGACAATCCTGCAGTTTGGCTAATTGGTGCGTATCCTCTGGCTTCATGGATAGATAAAGCTGGGTATCATCTGCGTAACAATGAAAATTTAAGCATACCGTCTAATAATACTGCCCAAGGGAAGCATGTATAAAGTGAATAAAATTGGTCCTAGCACAGAACCTTGTGGAACTCCATAATTAACTTTAGTCTGTGAAGAAGATTCCCCATTTACATGAACAAACTGTAATCTATTAGATAAATATGATTCAAACCACCGCAGCGCAATGCCTTTAATACCTATGACATGCTCTAATCTCTGTAATAAAATTTTATGGTCAACAGTATCAAAAGCAGCACTGAGGTCCAACAGAACAAGCACAGAGATAAGTCCACTGTCCGAAGCCATAAGAAGATCATTTGTAACCTTCACTAATGCTGTTTCTGTACTATGATGAATTCTAAAACCTGACTGAAACTCTTCAAATAGACCATTCCTCTGCAGGTGATCAGTTAGCTGTTTTACAACTACCCTCTCAAGAATCTTTGAGAGAAAAGGAAGGTTGGAGATTGGCCTATAACTTTATTTCGGCGAAAAACCAAGCCTTACCGAGACATGTCCAGAGTCTGTTCCGATTGAGGGAATCCAGATATAGTTTAAGAGGTTGTGCAATTTTTATGAAATCACCAGTAAGAACAAATGTAAAGGGTTTTTGTGTGTCTGTGGTTGGGGTGAGGAAATGGAACAAATGTTCAACAGAGGTTAGAATGAGTAGTACCTTAGTAAGATTTAAGAAACTACTCAAAAAGAACATTATGTCTAAGTATCATAAAGAAGCAAATATAATTTGATTTATATGGAATGTTCAATTTATAAGTGGGACTTATTGTATATTTGAATGTGTGGGTATGTATATGCGTATGTAGATATATAGATTGGGTAGATGTATATGTATATAAGTGACTGTGTATATGTATGTATATATTTATGTTTGTAAAGTATATACGTATGTATATATCAATCAATTCAATCAATTTTATTTATATAGCGCCAAATCACAACAAACAGTTGCCCCAAGGCGCTTTATATTGTAAGGCAAGGCCATACAATAATTACGTAAAAACCCCAATGGTCAAAACGACCCCCTGTGAGCAAGCACTTGGCGACAGTGGGAAGGAAAAACTCCCTTTTAACAGGAAGAAACCTCCAGCAGAACCAGGCTCAGGGAGGGGCAGTCTTCTGCTGGGACTGGTTGGGGCTGAGGGAGAGAACCAGGAAAAAGACATGCTGTGGAGGGGAGCAGAGATCAATCACTAATGATTAAATGCAGAGTGGTGCATACAGAGCAAAAGAGAAAGACACACTCAGTGCATCATGGGATATGGGCTTGGGCTGTGCCATATATAGGTATATATGGCACAGCCCAAGCAGAGGGTCACCCCAAGAGCCTGGTCTGCTTGAGGTTTCTTCCTTATAGGGAGTTTTTCCTCACCACAGTTGCCTAGTGCTTGCTCTGGGGGTTGGTAAGGTTAGTCCTTACTGGCATAAAGTGACTTTCTTGTGATCTCGTACTATATAAATATAATTATAAGTGAATAGTATATTGATGTGTATGTCTGTGTGTCGACATGTAGTAGTGAATTTGTATTTATGTAAATATGACTGATTAGAATTGTTGGACTTGTACTAGCAGGGGTGGGCGCTAATAAGCTTTGCTTCAGGCCACACCCTTTCGGACTCACTAGTTTTGTCTGTGTTTGTTTGTGGAATTGTTCATTTTTTCTATTTGAATATTTGTTTTGTGTGCCGAATAAAAAAAACTATCAAACTATCATATATATATATATATATATATATATATATATATATATATATATATATATATAAGGTCTATTAGAAAAGTATCCACCTTATTATTTTTTTCAAAAACCATATGGATTTGAATCACGTGTGATTTCGTCAGACAAGCTGAACCCTCGTGCGCATGCGTGAGTTTTTCCACGCCTGTCGGTTGTGTCATTCGCCTGAGCAGGCTTTGAGTGAGGAGTGTCCAGCCCCCTCGTCCTATTTCATTGTCAGGAAATGGCGGAATGATTTGGGCTTTTTTCCATCAGAATTTTTTTCAAAACTGTTCATGAATTAATGAATGGGCAAGGCGATGCATTCTCAGACTGCGTTAACCCTTGAACTCAGACGAAAATTGGACAACATCTCGGAGCAAATGCATGCCTTGCAGGAGAAGACTTCAGAGGCCGGTGAATTTTTCATAATTGGGTTTTGATTTGTTCATGTGAAGCTAGAAAAGTGTTTTCACTGCTGAACCACAAACACGGCAGCTTATGAGCCTGTCAAGGATAAAATGCCATTGTTTCCTCCAGAAGAACTTCTATGGCCTTGGAAGATTGGCTGCCTTCTTATCTTTCTTACTCCATACACAAGGACAGACAGACTCACACATGGACAAAGACTGAAGCATGCTCCATTTTTCCCTTTTACCTCACCTCCTGTCCCCCATCATACACCCGATCCCGGCCACCGCTCACGCCACCTCTTTCCCTCTGGGGGCTATGCAATTTTACATGCGGCAGGTCCCCGTTCCCCCCAAGCTGGCGGCGGCGCAACTCCAGTTGCAGTGGCTACCACACACTCACATTGCCTCAATTTGGATAACGGACTGTTTCAAGTTTAGTGCCCATAAACAATGTCAAATGTATATGTGTTGTCTTAATTCTGATGTGTGCCATTATTACGGTAAACAAGTAAAGTTGTGGATAAATTGCTGTTTGTCTGTGGAAATGTGAGTGTGGACGTTATCTCGTTGTTGTTGCACTTGTAGTGACAATGACAATAAATCTCATCCATCTCATCCATCCATCCAGTACAACCGACTGACCACTTGAGGTACTACGCACTTAGACCACCTGACCAAAACACCAGTAGACCGACCTGGGCGTTCCTTCCCCGTAGGTCCGGATCAATTCAAAATCAGCAGAGATCAAAGAGAAACTCTCTCCGAAGAAAGAAAATGCTACTAAATCAATCAATCAATCAATCAATCAATTTTTTTTTAGATAGCGCCAAATCACAACAAACAGTTGCCCCAAGGCGCTTTATATTGTAAGGCAAGGCCATACAATAATTATGTAAAACCTGTGTAAATCCTGTGGTACACTTTGGGTATGCCACAGTTGTTGACTAACTCAAAAAATTAAAATCAATCTTGTCGCGTCAAAGTGCACCGCAAACTTCTGCGATATCCATCACACCCACAAAGCTATTAGTACCGCGAAAACTACAGCGGACAAACTACATTTGTAAATCTCAAAACTTACAGAGCATCACAGATGTTACACTCTGATGCAGTGCTTTTGTATATAAAATTAACAGTAAGAAACAGCTATGCTGACTTAATAAAATTTCAAAAACCTTGAATCAATTGTGTGTGAATATATCAAATAAAATGCTTAAAATTTTATCTGTTAATTTTACCTTGACTTTACATTTTTATTTGAATTTATTTCCGTGAAATAAATTAGCATGCATTTAACCAATTATATTTCTTTGAATCTACTTAATTTGTGCGGTAAAATGTCCTTCAAAAGTCGAAAAAGACTAAATATGCCTATTATTTTTACTTAGATGCACCAAGATCATCAAGTATCTAAATTACAGCTTTTAATTTACCCAATATTTTTAGGCGTAAAAATGTTTCTCCAAAACTGAGTAGGACGCATTCATATTTTACACTGATAATTGAGCCACCTCAGGCAATCCAATGGGGGTGAACACTATCTAATTCAAATTACTCAATTCTAATTTGATTTCAACCAGGATAACTCCACTAAAGTCGAGATCTTCTGTACCAGGTAGACCTGGACCAATTTAAAATTCAACTAACTTGGATGTGGGAGGAAGCCGGAACAGCCAGATGGACCCACACCAAACTAGGAGAATCTGCAAGCTCCAAATTCGACTAACTAATCTTAAACCTATTCAATTGACTTTTGTGTTGAGAAATTTAAAGCAACCTTCTGTTTCAATCAAAACAAATAATAAGATGGATGATGCAGACCTACAGGGTCTCCAAACTGCTGAAACAGTTCGAACCCTGAACAGCTTCCAAGAAAACACTCTTTGAAGTGTTCCAATCAAAAACAATGCTTGGCTTTGTTTGTTTATTGAGCCACGCTGTGCCTCTGACATCAGCCTTTACAGCAACATCGCCTGGGAGGACCTTGTCCCCATCAGCCACCCGTGACTCTTCTTGGCCAGCTTCTTCCTTGTAGGAAGGAATCGGACATCATCCATGCCTCCCTTAAATGGGGGGAGGGTATGTAGCACCCGTCCTCGATTTGCCCTAATTAAATAAATACATTCATGCTGTCTCAACAAAAAACTGAGTTTTGAACTGCAGACAGACTGTGCTCACTCCCAATTGAGAAATTCCTAAGTCATCTGGTGATTCAGATAAGATGAAGACATCCCCCCATGGGCCAACACTGTGATTCGCAGCAAAAGCAGAACTGTAACTCAAAGTTCTTCAAAGGGACCTTGCCTTTTTTCCTGGTGAATTTTCAATCACTATGAATTACATGACATTGTAATGGCTTCACGCCAAGAGTTTGAAATTTCCCAGGCCCGAAGAACCCACTTTTATGGCCTCACGCCAAGGCCTCTCAAGACTGCAAGACGATATCCCTTCCACGATAAGTGGCCATAAAACTTTGCGTCTTGATAACAGCTATTATCTTTTAGGTCTCAGTGAAAAAGCCATTATTTTAAAATAAAAAAAAATTGCACTAGCTCTTATTCATATATAAAAAAACTTATAATATGTCTGTATTGATTAATCAAGCAAATGCTTTGCGTGTATTCCATTTATTGATATGTGTTCCTTGCAACTGATATGTGTTTAAGTGTGATCTTTCTGCATTTTCAATATGTTGATGGTGAAACTTCTGTTTTAATCACATGGATGTTTAAGCCTTTAATGTTATATTCATTCCAGTATGTCTTACAACATAGTATACCAAAATAGTTAAGTGTTTAAATAGTAGAATCATTTTGTCTGCCTCTGACATGAAGTTTCTGTGAAGTTACACACCCTAAATGGGCAGAGTTTAATGATGTAAGTCCCCCTTAAACAGAGTGCTGCTCTCTCTCTTTCCTTTAGGCTCTCCTCTTGCCACTCTTGTAACTCTCTCTCTCTTCCTTTCTTAAATGCTTAATTATTTTGGGTCAGCAAGGCCCATGCTAAGCTAACCTAGCTGAAGCTACCGCTTGGCATTCATTCTTTGTTTTATTCTTGTCTCAATTTTTGATAATTTTAACCTGACGCTTTAAGGTGCATCAAGTCTTTCCAAGTCTTAAGAGAACTTCCGATCTGAACTTTTCAAATAACAGCAAATTTGCAGAAAAGCGACTTTCTTTTTCTGTCAGCTAATTTTCCAACGCTCTTAAAGTTTTATCTTTTTTCTAAATTCACAAAGACTGGCTCCAACAAATTTTTAAAAGCTACCAGAAACCATTTTCAACAACACTACATTGATCACTGAGATTTAAAACCTTAACTCCTGACAGCGATTTGTTTAGATACGATGAAGTATATCCGTGTCCTTTAGATATTTACATAATTCTTTTTGCACAATGTGTGATGGGTTTTGCAGCAGATTTCCAAGGGACAAGGGACGAAAACACTGAAATGTCCCAAAGTGAACCTGAACTACACTACCCAATGCTCCCTGCATTGACCGGCCAATGTTTTTGCTCTTAATGATGATGTCATCAGCAAGCAACAGCCAGTCTGCCATAAATAAGAACACAACAGATGGACTAAAATGTTTGATTTTAGGGTTTCAGACATTTTTGACAGTTGACAAACTTTGCTCACTTTACCAGCAAACAACAACAACAAAAAACAAATGTTATCGGGCTGAAAGGGTTTTTCGATGATGGTTTCAAAACTTATCTGAAAAGCTAATCCACTAGTAAAAACATTAGCTTTGATAATTATTGCTGTTTGGTGCCCACCACTGGTTATGATGAAACAACACTTGCATACTGCAGTTGTTGTTTTCCATTTTATTTCTTAATGTGTATTCTTGGTGTTGCTGCCCCCTTGTGTTCATTTAGTTCCTCACGTGTCTCTGTCTGTCATTATCACTGCTCCTGTCGCTGATTGATTTGGTTATTTAAGTCACACGTGTTTGGCTCCTCATTACCAGTCAACTGCTTTCTGTTCATCTTCTGTTCATCATGCTCTATCAGCCTGCACCCATATTGTTATCCAGTAGTAAGTGTCCTTCTCCCTGTCGGGTTTTGACAGTTGTTTTTTTTTGGTTTATCGCGTTGTTTGTTTGTTCATTTTGACTGTTGTAGTATTTTGGCTTTTGTTACCTTGGATTTTTGTGTCACTTTAACTACAGACTCTGGTAGTTTGTCCCGCGCCATGAGCGGCTGCGTCCCGACGCGCGAATCCGTCCACACGTCTTTCATTACAAAGTCTCCTTTAACAGTGGAATGTGCCGATAAAGTGCTGATCCCGACCTCTTCTGAAACTTCTCTGCTAGTCACACGACGTCCTGCATCAACAGAGCCTTAAATTTAGAAGTGATCTGCTCGTTCCAGCCTGTCGATGGCCGCTCGGGCACGGTGCGCCCTCCGCCACTGTGGGCCGTTTTTAATCCAGTTTTAATGGTCCTTAATCCATTGATACCGATAGAATCTTCACCGAAAGCCATCTGAATCTTCAAATGGTTTCCATCTGGCTGTCTGGCAGAGTTTCTGAAAAGATTTTCATGGAACAAAGCGGCAGTCGCTCCGCCATTCCTAAACAATAAAAATCCGACGAGGGGGCTGTTTGAGAGTCAAACAGGGGAGAAAAGAATCTCCTCACCTGTATTACAACCATCTGTTGCGTGCATACTTTGGTACACGCAACGAGCCAGGCATGGATGAAGCTCTCAGCTTCAAAACCTTGTTTGTTTAAAACCTTCACCCTGCCATAAGTTACCATCTGGGAATCCTTGGAGACCCCAAGGAAGCCAGCATTCAATATTTGCGTGAACTTGCCTTGAAAGGTTTCACAAAGCAACAGAAAGGAGACTCTAAAGCCATTGAACATCATCAGTTTTGAGTGTTAACACTCAGTTGTCAGCCCTTGAGCTCAAAGGCACCCCTGTGGTCCACCGAAGCTCAACACAGGCTCTACACCAAGCTCTCCTAAACGGAAGCAGAAATCCACTCAAAACACACCAAACATTCAAAATGGACCACGTCCACACGACTGTGGTACCCCAAAATGCTCACTACTGTGGATCAAAGACTGATCCAAACTCAAAGACACAACATGGCACCCAGACATTGGGAGAAACCCACAAACTGGGAAAGACAAACTGATAACCAACACCAAAGCAGGGCTTCCCCTGCAGATGAACATGAAAACTCTGTCTTGAGGCAGGAAATTTGAAGTATCCTTCGAGACATCATCTACGACCTGAAGGAAGAAACCATCAACAAAGGGCTGATGTGCTATCCATCACCTGTATGGTTCCCTCTTCAAACGTAGCAACATCATTCCCTCAGGCTCACACAACTGAGAAGGTCACAGTTTGACTCAGACACAGATCCCGAGTCCGAGACTCGAAGCTCAAAACCAAACACTATGAAAAGGTCAACCTTACTCCTCCAGCTCTTGGAGACAAGGTCAACCTTGAGGAGAAAACATGTGCTAACCCAGATGGGGTCCATAAATGAACCAACCAAAGTTTTTGTGCAACCTGTCAGAAAACGACAGAACACACAAGCTATACATGCCTGTAACACTGGAAAATTCCATCCAGCAGGAAGCCCTCATTGACACAGCTGCCGATGTCACACTTATGCCAGCCAAACTGTTTAACAAACTGCAGGCTGAGACCTTACACACTCACCTTGCTCAGTTAAGATACAATTTTACACTGACCGAAACGCAACAATGTCATCCATGATGGGGCCCATGAGTTTTGTCCATCCAGTCTGTATATCACAACTGGATACTTTTCCACTTCTTCTCAGCAAAGACTTCTTTGACCGAATAGAACCTCTCAGATTTCAAACAGTTGAAACTTTGGGCTCAGGTGCAGCAACCGCTTCCCCTGAAACAAGGGCGGTCGCATCTCCTCTTCTCTCCTCTATCTCTGCTCCAACCTTCAAAGTCCCTACTTCACCAGGCTGTGAATTCTTCAAACTACATTGGATTAATCATGGAATTGATCAGCTGGTCTCTGAACGCTAATGACACCATTTTTTTGTTCTTTTTTTTTCAAGAAGATCAGGGCTGGGGGACCCTGCATGCCTGGATGGAACTTACCCTGCGGGCTATGTTCTCGACGCCTGGGAGGCGTGGCGGGTGGCATGCTTTCCGCCTTTCTCTGTGGAGGATGTCAAGGATTTATTCATATTTGGATTCATAGTAGGAGGGCTGGTACTTACTGGCTTATGTGCTGCCCTGACCTACCGGAAGATTGGCAAGACGGCTGCTGCCAAAACCATGACCCCTCCTTTGTCCGTCATGAATTAATGAATGGGGTAAGGCGATGCATTCTCAGACTGCGTTAACCCTTGAACTCAGACGAAAATTGGACAACATCTCGGAGCAAATGCATGCCTTGCAGGAGAAGACTTCGGAGGCCGGTGAATTTTTCATAATTGGGTTTTGATTTGTTCATGTGAAGCTAGAAAAGTGTTTTCACTGCTGAACCACAAACACGGCAAGCTTATGAGCCTGTCAAGGATAAAATGCCATTGTTTATCCTCCAGAAGAACTTCTATGGCCTTGGGAAGATTGGCTGCCTTCTTATCTTTCTTACTCCATTACACAAGGACAGACAGACTCACACATGGACAAAGACTGAAGCATGCTCCATTTTTCCCTTTTACCTCACCTCCTGTCCCCCATCATACACCCGATCCCGGCCACCGCTCACGCCACCTCTTTCCCTCTGGGGGCTATGCAATTTTACATGCGGCAGGTCCCCGTTCCCCCCAAGCTGGCGGCGGCGCAACTCCAGTTGCAGTGGCTACCACACACTCACATTGCCTCAATTTGGATAACGGACTGTTTCAAGTTTAGTGCCCATAAACAATGTCAAATGTATATGTGTTGTCTTAATTCTGATGTGTGCCATTATTACGGTAAACAAGTAAGTTGGTGGATAAATTGCTGTTTGTCTGTGGAAATGTGAGTGTGGACGTTATCTCGTTGTTGTTGCACTTGTAGTGACAATGACAATAAATCTCATCCATCCATCCAGTACAACCGACTGACCACTTGAGGTACTACGCACTTAGACCACCTGACCAAAACACCAGTAGACCGACCTGGGCGTTCCTTCCCCGTAGGTCCGGATCAATTCAAAATCAGCAGAGATCAAAGAGAAACTCTCTCCGAAGAAAGAAAATGCTACTAAATCAATCAATCAATCAATCAATCAATTTTTTTTATATAGCGCCAAATCACAACAAACAGTTGCCCCAAGGCGCTTTATATTGTAAGGCAAGGCCATACAATAATTATGTAAAACCTGTGTAAATCCTGTGGTACACTTTGGGTATGCCACAGTTGTTGACTAACTCAAAAAATTAAAATCAATCTTGTCGCGTCAAAGTGCACCGCAAACTTCTGCGATATCCATCACACCCACAAAGCTATTAGTACCGCGAAAACTACAGCGGACAAACTACATTTGTAAATCTCAAAACTTACAGAGCATCACAGATGTTACACTCTGATGCAGTGCTTTTGTATATAAAATTAACAGTAAGAAACAGCTATGCTGACTTAATAAAATTTCAAAAACCTTGAATCAATTGTGTGTGAATATATCAAATAAAATGCTTAAAATTTTTATCTGTTAATTTTACCTTGACTTTACATTTTTTATTTGAATTTATTTCCGTGAAATAAATTAGCATGCATTTAACCAATTATATTTCTTTGAATCTACTTAATTTGTGCGGTAAAATGTCCTTCAAAATAGTCGAAAAAGACTAAATATGCCTATTATTTTTACTTAGATGCACCAAGATCATCAAGTATCTAAATGACTTCACAGCTTTTAATTTACCCAATATTTTTAGGCGTAAAAATGTTTCTCCAAAACTGAGTAGGACGCATTCATAGTTTTACACTGATAATTGAGCCACCTCAGGCAATCCAAATGGGGGTGAACACTATCTAATTCAAAATTTACTCAATTCTAATTTGATTTCAACCAGGATAACTCCACTAAAGTCGAGATCTTCTGTACCAGGTAGACCTGGACCAATTTAAAATTCAACTAACTTGGATGTGGGAGGAAGCCGGAACAGCCAGATGGACCCACACAAACACTAGGAGAATCTGCAAGCTCCAAATTCGACTAACTAATCTTAAACCTATTCAATTGACTTTTGTGTTGAGAAATTTAAAGCAACCTTCTGTTTCAATCAAAACAAATAATAAGATGGATGATGCAGACCTACAGGGTCTCCAAACTGCTGAAACAGTTCGAACCCTGAACAGCTTCCAAGAAAACACTCTTTGAAGTGTTCCAATCAAGAAACAAAATGCTTGGCTTTGTTTTGTTTATTTGAGCCACGCTGTGCCTCTGACATCAGCCTTTACAGCAAACATCGCCTGGGAGGACCTTGTCCACCATCAGCCACCCGTGACTCTTCTTGGCCAGCTTCTTCCTTGTGAGGAAGGAATCGGACATCATCCATGCCTCCCTTAAATGGGGGGGAGGGTATGTAGCACCCGTCCTCGATTTGCCCTAATTAAATAAATACATTCATGCTGTCTCAACAAAAAACTGAGTTTTGAACTGCAGACAGACTGTGCTCACTCCCAATTGAGAAATTCCTAAGTCATCTGGTGATTTCAGATAAGATGAAGACATCCCCCCATGGGCCAACACTGTGATTCGCAGCAAAAGCAGAACTGTAACTCAAAGTTCTTCAAAGGGAGCCCTTGCCTTTTTTCCTGGTGAATTTTCAATCACTATGAATTACATGACATTGTAATGGCTTCACGCCAAGAGTTTGAAATTTCCCAGGCCCGAAGAACCCACTTTTATGGCCTCACGCCAAGGCCTCTCAAGACTGCAAGACGATATCCCTTCCACGATAAGAGTGGCCATAAAACTTTGCGTCTTGATAACAGCTATTATCTTTTAGGTCTCAGTGAAGAAAGCCATTATTTTAAAATAAAAAAAAATTGCACTAGTATGCTCTTATTCATATATAAAAAAAACTTATATATTGTCTGTATTGATTAATCAAGCAAATGCTTTGCGTGTATTCCATTTAATTGATATGTGTTCCTTGCAACTGATATGTGTTTAAGTGTGATCTTTCTGCATTTTCAATATGTTGATGGTGAAACATTCTGTTTTAATCACATGGAGTGTTTAAGCCTTTAATGTTTATCATTCCAGTATGTCTTACAACAAATAGTATACCAAAATAGTTAATGTGTTTAAATAGTAGAATCATTTTGTCTGCCTCTGACATGAAGTTTTCTGTGAAGTTACACACCCTAAATGGGCAGAGTTTAATGATGTAAGTCCCCCTTAAACAGAGTGCTGCTCTCTCTCTTTCCTTTAGGCTCTCCTCTTGCCACTCTTGTAACTCTCTCTCTCTTCCTTTCTTAAATGCTTAATTATTTTTGGGTCAGCAAGGCCCCATGCTAAGCTAACCTAGCTGAAGCTACCGCTTGGCATTCATTCTTTGTTTTATTCTTGTCTCAATTTTTGATAATTTTAACCTGACGCTTTAAGGTGCATCAAGTCTTTCCAAGTCTTAAGAGAACTTCCGATCTGAACTTTTCAAAATAACAGCAAATTTGCAGAAAAGCGACTTTCTTTTTCTGTCAGCTAATTTTCCAACGCTCTTAAAGTTTTATCTTTTTTCTAAATTCACGAAGACTGGCTCCAACAAATTTTTAAAAGCTACCAGAAACCATTTTCAACAAACACTACATTGATCACTGAGATTTAAAACCTTAACTCCTGACAGTGATTTGTTTAGATACGATGAAGTAATCCGGTGTCCTTTAGATATTTACATAATTCTTTTTGCACAATGTGTGATGGGTTTTGCAGCAGATTTCCAAGGGACAAGGGACGAAAACACTGAAATGTCCAAAGTGAACCTGAACTACACTACCCACAATGCTCCCTGCATTGACCGGCCAATCATGTTTTGCTCTTAATGATGATGTCATCAGCAAGCAACAGCCAGTCTGCCATAAATAAGAACACAACAGATGGACTAAAATGTTTGATTTTAGGGTTTACAGACATTTTTGACAGTTGACAAACTTTGCTCACTTTACCAGCAAAAACAACAACAACAAAAAACAAATGTTATCGGGCTGAAAGTTATCAGAAATAAATTTAATGGAAGTTAATTGGTTCGATGATGGTTTCAAAACTTATCTGAAAAGCTAATCCACTAGTAAAAACATTAGCTTTGATAATTATCTGCTGTCTGATTATCTGAACTGTGCCCACCACTGGTTATGATGAAACAACACTTGCATACTGCAGTTGTTGTTTTCCATTTTATTTCTTAATGTGTATTTCTTGGTGTTGCTGCCCCCTTGTGTTCATTTAGTTCCTCACGTGTCTCTGTCTGTCATTATCACTGCTCCTGTCGCTGATTGATTTGGTTATTTAAGTCACACGTGTTTGGCTCCTCATTACCAGTCAACTGCTTTCTGTTCATCTTCTGTTCATCATGCTCTATCAGCCTGCACCCATATTGTTATCCAGTAGTAAGTGTCCTTCTCCCTGTCGGTTTTTGACAGTTGTTTTTTTTTTTGGTTTATCGCGTTGTTTGTTTGTTCATTTTGACTGTTGTAGTATTTTGGCTTTTTGTTACCTTGGATTTTTGTGTCACTTTAACTACAGACTCTGGTAGTTTGTCCCGCGCCATGAGCGGCTGCGTCCCGACGCGCGAATCCGTCCACACGTCTTTCATTACAAAGTCTCCTTTAACAGTGGAATGTGCCGATAAAGTGCTGATCCCGACCTCTTCTGAAACTTCTCTGCTAGTCACACGACGTCCTGCATCAACAGAGCCTTAAATTTAGAAGTGATCTGCTCGTTCCAGCCTGTCGATGGCCGCTCGGGGCACGGTGCGCCCTCCGCCACTGTGGGCCGTTTTTAATCCAGTTTTAATGGTCCTTAATCCATGTGATACCGATAGAATCTTCACCGAAAGCCATCTGAATCTTCCAAATGGTTTCCATCTGGCTGTCTGGCAGAGTTTCTGAAAAGATTTTCATGGCACAAAGCGGCAGTCGCTCCGCCATTCCTAAACAATAAAAATCCGACAAGGGGGGTGGACCGTGCTCACTCAAAGCCTGCCAACAGGCCAAATGACACCAACTGACAGGTTGTGAAAAAACTCACGCATGCGCACGGAAGGTTCAAGCTGTCTGATGCAAGCGCACATGATTCAAATCCATATAGTTTTTGAAAAAAAAAATTAAAAGGTCAGATACTTTTCTAACAGACCTTGTAGTTCTCTTACTTTGTGAACAAAATCATTGATTGCATCTCAATTTTGAGGCTGTTCTGTGAATAGTTTTCAAATAAACAATAAATATAGCAACTTATGATCAATCCATATCAATTTCAGACTGAAAATAATGTACAGATGTAAAGCCCCACCCATTTCTGGTTAAACCACGCCCACTTCCAGTTTAGGCCCCGCCCACTCAGTACAGATAATTTAGATGGTTGAACAGATACAGATGCAGATAGTGGTGTACTCGCTCATCCCTATCAAGAAGACATGAGGCTGTAATTGTAATTGCTGCCAAAGGTGTATCAACAAAGTATTGTGCAAAGGATTTGAATTCTTATGTACATGTGATTTCTTAGTTTGTATTTTTAACAAATATACAATAATTAAACAACAAACAAACAAACAAAAAACACTAATTTGATGTTGTAATTGTCAGACCTTAAAAAATTAATTATTCCATTTTGGAATAGGCTGTAACATAAAATGTGGAAAAAGTGAAGTGCTGCGAATACTTCCCAGATGCACTTTACAAAAGCAGAGTTCTACTCTTTCTTTCTCTCAGATGGCATCTTATTCCACTTGTCTCTCAGTCACGCTCTCTATTGACTTCTCTTCGACTACTTATCTTCTTCCCGTTCTCATTCCCAGCCTGAGCCCCGGGAGATAGTCTTTTACCATTTCTCCTCTCTTCCATTTACGGTTCTCTTAACACTCTACCAGTACACTCCTGTCTGTTTATCATCTCTCTCTCTCCCTTCTTTTTCCTCTCTGCATAGCTCTTTCAGCAGTTTGGAGTGACCATGTTGTTGTCATGTCAGGGTCTCTCTTTCTCCCTCCATCATCACACAAGGTTGTGAATTGACAGCCTTCATTTCTCTGTACATGCTGTGCCTCCGTTGCCCCCCTATGAATAGATATTCACAGTGGGGTCAGTGTTCCAGAAGAAGTGGTGGTTTCAGCTCCATTAGGCTGAAGCTTGTTTCTCTGAAGGACAATAAAACAACATTTCCTTTCCTCTCCCTGTTTCTTTCAGGCTAATAAAGTAAGCCCTGTGCACAGTGTCAGTCCTGATGTAAGATCGGACAAGTTATTTAAGCAAGTGTGTGTGTGGGTGTGTGTGTGTGGTGTATATATATATATTATATATATATATATATATATATATATATCTATATATATATATATATATATATATATATATATATATATACTATCAACTGAGAAATTGGTTAACAGCTTGGAGTTAAGGTTTCCAATGGAGGTGTTTTTCCTGTCGCGACCCCCCGCGGTCGGGTTCGGCCTGACATGCGACCTCGCCCGCACGTTCTTTCATTACAAAATGTCCGTTACAATGGAATGTCCGAATAAACTCCTCATGCCAACTTCTTCTGAAAGTTCTCTGTTCTCTGACCAACTTCCTGGATCAACAGAGCCTGAATGTGGAAGTTTTCAACTTGAAACGGCGAGACGCTGCCGCCTCGAAGCGCAGATCGCCATCAGGCACCGTGGGCCGTCCTTACGGCCACACTACCAGACCAAAATCTCTCATCAGCCATTAAAATTTTTACCGAAAACCAGCTGAATTTATCGAATGGTGTCCACTCAGTTGTGCCTTACAGTTTTGAAAAAAATTTGATCAAACAAAGCAGCAGTCTCTGAGCCATTCCTAAACAATGAAAAATCAATGAGAGGGTGGACGACTCCGCACTCAAAGACTGCCCACAGGCGAATGACGTAACCGACAGGCGTGGAAAAAAACTCTCGCATGCCCACGGAGGGTTCAAGCATGTCTGATGTAATCACACGTGATTCAAATCCATATGGTTTTTGAAAAAAATAATAAGGTCGGATACTTTTCTAATAGACCTCGTATATATATATGTGTGTGCAAATTATACTCCAGAAAACACAGCTAATAAAGTGGGTTAAAAATCCAGTTTTCTTCTTCATCAGATTTCTCAATATGAAACCTTGGGATCAAAATATGTGGTCTAAAGACTTCAGTCTTGGAGAAGGTATGTGGTATCAGAGCATTTCTTGTTTTTTGTTTTTGAGAACCAGTGAGTAGCCCACCAAGACTTCTGTTTGATGACTCAGTCCCATTGAGGCTATTGTGAGTGAGTGCTTTTTTTCCTTTTAGTCAGGCCATTTTTTAACCTTGGGCTCTTCTTAATTTAGAGTGAGAGCAGGTGCTGTGTGCGGTGTCGGATCAATGCAGTCCTATTTATGATCATTCAGAAACCACATGTTGTAGTTCAAACCTGGAAGCTTATGGATACTATTGATCGGCCCCCTTCTTCTTTGCTTTGTCAGTGTTAGGAGATCCGGAGTTTTGAAAGTCTGCTGGCATATGGAGAAAGGAGGGCAACAAACATAAAATGAAGATTTGAAATGCAATTGAACTCTTGCAATGTATATATTGCATTATTTATTCCATATTCCCAGTTTTCATGGTATAATAAAAGTTTTAATAGCAGATTGTCAAGCTAGATGGTGACTTCTGAGAGTTGTGGATAGACTTATTGTCTCCCTTGGTGATCCAGGATTTAAGATATGTTTTGTATGTATGTGTATATGTATATATATATATATACTGTAATGTGTGGTGAGGTTGATGGCTGGTGAGGCACTGATTTAGTCAGATTTAGAAGCATATGAACCCACAGATTAACTTATTCACCATTTAATTGGCAGCAATTAATGGGTTATGTTTAAAATCTCATATCAGCATTCTTACACATGCAACTGTAGCATACAAAAAGCATATTCAATAAAAAAAACTTTATGGACTTACTTTCATTTATAAATGAAGTCCATGTGCCGCTCCTGCTGAACAAAAATATTGATGACTGCTTGAAGACATCTTCCTTATCTAAGGGCCCTGTCTCACTGGGGAGAGGATTAGTTGCACATGGATTTACAAAGTACGGGCGTTCGTTGTCATCCGCAACAAAAATGGCCAAAAATGACAAATGTCCCAGTATGAATTACGGATATATTAATAATATATAGCGAATATATGAAGAACCATCATGGTTTGCACAACGCATGTAGTGACGAAACGGATCAGACGCATTGTGATTATCACGGCAGTATTATGGTTATGATGCATCGTGCACGTGTTGCGCGTGCATGGCATCTGCATTGTGGTCATAAATGAAGTGCACTCGGGTCGTCGGCATCACTATTCACACCAACAATACAGGCTCTGGAGCAATTACTGGACATGGACAAGTTGATTGGACAAAAGAAGCAGTGAACAGGGCGAGTGGTGACATCAGCGGATCGCACCAGAGCGCAGCTCGTGTGAACGATTATAACAAGAAGTTAAATCTGTAACAGCTGCAGGCAAGAAGGAAAAAACACGCAACTGTTTTTATCAAGCCTTGACAATGTAAACAAGTCAAATAATTAACTTTTTAGACGGCTCAAAATGCTTTCTGCAGCTGGAGCCGTTCACGCACATGAACGGCCCAGCTACAGCTTCTTCTGTGATCCAGGAGATGATTAGAGCCATTTTCAACAGCCAATTTGCAGAATAAAATGATTAATCCGCCACAAAATAGTTATTTTATATAGGCAGCATCCAGTGCAGAGCGTGTGGCAGCCGGTAGAACAAAGAACGGCGTCCAGCTGTGAACACAGCGCATCTGATTTGCATCCGCCGCAGATGTAATAAAACGCTTTATTCATGGCCAATCTGTATGCAGTCGCTACAACTTATTTTAGTTCGTGATGTGGACATGATGGGCACGCAAAATATCTGTTTTACACACTGTCCCAGTCCGCTGCCAAGCCGCAAATCCCTGTCAGTTGCGGATATCAGCAGATGATGGCGAATATACAGCGCATAGATTGAGTATGTATTGTGTATGTATTGAGTATGTATGGAGTATGTAAGGCGGATGTCATCTGCAGCCAAAATTTTGTGCAGCTCAAAAATCCTGAAAAAATGGAAAAACGTGCCTCTGCGGATAATTGCGGACGTGTGCGGGTGTCAGCTGACTCAAACAAGCATGTTTCAATATATTGCGGATGTTAAGCGAAATATGAGCCAATTGTATGTTTGGAGCCTTTTCTGGCTTTGAATGTGAGGGGTCCACTGCCCGTGTTTGATGAGACTTCTTTGTAAAGTCTTTAGACCACAATATCCCATCTGAGTCCAGACATTGTCACAAGTTGAGGAGGCAGAAAAAGGGGGTTTCTTGCTGAACATTTACACAGCCAGACTTTACATGTGTACCACTCTGTGTGAAAAGATCAGGTCTTCTGTACCACAGCCTGAACCAAACCTTTTATATATATATATATATATATATATATATATATATATATATATATATATATATATATATATATATATATATACACACACACACATACTCACACTTATCTCGCATCGTCTGTCCTCATTCTCTTAATTTCCCACACACACACACACACCTTTTGCTGCTCTCTCATCACCATTTTTTCCGAGCCTACAATCCCACCTCCCAAACGTTCACATTTTCAACTTTTTCTGTGTAACTGCTGTTTGTCATTAACATAAAAAACAGCTGACCGAGTCGGGTCGCGGGGGCAGCAGCTCAAGCAAAGCCGCCCAGACCTCCCGATCCACACACACCTCCTCCAGCTCCTCCGGGGGAACCCCAAGGCGTTCCCAAGCCAGCCGAGAGATGTAGTCCCTCCAGTGTGTCCTGGGTCTTTCCCGGGGCCTCCTCCCAGTGGGACGTGCCCAGAACACCGCTCCAGTGAGGCGTCCAGGGGGCATCCGGAAAAGATGCCTGAGCCACCTCAACTGACTCCTTTCGACATGGAGGAGCAGCGGCTCGACTCCGAGCTCCTCCCGAGTGACTGAGCTCCTCACCCTATCTCTAAGGGAGCGCCCCAGCCACCCTGCGGAGGAAACTCATCTCGGCCGCTTGTACTCGCGATCTCGTCCTTTCGGTCATAAGCCAAATCTCATGACCATAGGTGAGGATCGGAACGTAGATCGATCGGTAAATCGAGAGCATTGCCCTCCTACTCTCTTCACCACGACTGTCCGATACAGCGACCGCATCACTGCAGATGCTGCACCGATCCGTCTATCGATCTCACGCTCCATCCGTCCCTCACTCGTGAACAAGACCCCGAGATACTTAAACTCCTCCACTTGAGGCAAGGGCACTCCACCGACCTGAAGAGGGCAAAGCACCTTTTTTTCCGGTCGAGAACCATGGCCTCCGATTTGGAGGTGCTGATTTTCATCCCGGACGCTTCACACTCGGCTGCAAACCGCCCCAGTGCACGCTGAAGGTCCTGATTTGACGAAGCCAACAGAACCACATTGTCCGCAAACAGCAGAGACGAGATTCTGTGGTTCCCAAACTAGACCCCCTCTACACCCTGGCTGCGCCTAGAAATTCTGTCCATAAAAATAATGAACAGAACCGGTGACAAAGGGCAGCCCTGGTGGAGGCCAACATGCACTGGAAACAGGTTTGACTTACTACCGGCAATGCGAACCAAGCTCCTGCTGCGGTCGTACAGGGACCGGATAGCCCTTAGCAAAGGACCCCGGACCCCGTACACCCGGAGCACTCCCCACAGGGTGCGCCGAGGGACACAGTCAAATGCCTTCTCCAGATCCACAAAACACATGTGGACTGGTTGGGCAAACTCCCATGAACCCTCGAGCACCCGATGGACCGTGTAGAGCTGGTCCAGTGTGCCGCGACCAGGACGAAAACCACACTGCTCCTCCTGAATCCTAGGTTCAACCATCGGTCGAATTCTCCTCTCCAGTAGTCTGGAATAGACCTTACCGGAGAGGCTGAGGAGTGTGATCCCCCTATAGTTGGAACACACCCTCCGGTCCCCCTTCTTAAACAGAGGGACCACCACCCCGGTCTGCCAATCCAGAGGCACTGTCCCCGATCGCCACGCGATGTTGCAGAGGCGTGTCAACCAAGACAGCCCCACAACATCCAGAGACTTAAGGTACTCAGGACGGATTTCATCCACCCCAGGAGCCCCGCCACCGAGGAGCTTTCTGACCACCTCGGTGACTTCGGCCCGGGTAATGGATGAGTCCGCCTCCGAGTCCCCAGTCTCTGCTACCTCTTCGGAAGATGTGATGATGGGATTGAGGAGATCCTCGAAGTACTCCTTCCACCGCCCGACCACATCCCCAGTCAGGGTCAACACATCCCCACCCGCACCGTAAACAGTGCGGGTGGAGAGCTGCTTCCGCCTCCTGAGGCGTCGGACGGTTTACCAGAATCTCTTTTAGGCCGACCGATAGTCCTCCTCCATAGCCTTCCCGAACTCCTCCCAGACCCGAGTTTTTGCCTCTGCGACCGCACGGGCTGCGGCATGCTTGGCCTGCCAGTACCTGTCAGCTGCCTCTGGGGTCCCACCTACCAACAAAGATAAGTAGGACTCCTTCTTCAGCTTGATGGCATCCCTTACTTCCGGTGTCCACCACCGGGTTCGGGGATTGCCGCCGTGACAGGCACCAGAGACCTTGCGACTACAGCTACGAGCAGCCGCATCGACAATGGAGGTGGAGAACATGGTCCACTTGGACTCCATGTCTCCAACCTCCCCCGGGATCTGGGAGAAGCTCTCCCGGAGGTGGGAGTTGAAGGCCTCGCTGACAGAGGGTTCCGACAGTCGTTCCCAGCAGACCCTCACGATACGTTTGGGCCTGCTAGGTCTTACCGGCTTCCTACCCTCCCAGCGGATCCAACTCACTACCAGGTGGTGATCAGTCGACAGCTCTGCCCATCTTTTCACCCGAGTGTCCGAGACACGTAGCTGAAGGTCAGATGGTACGACTACAAAGTCGATCATCGACCTCCAGCTCAGGGTGTCCTGGTGCCACGTGCACTTATGGACACCCTTGTGCTTGAACATGGTGTTCGTGATGGACAAACTGTGACTAGCACAGAAGTCCAACAACTGAACACCACTCGGGTTCAGATCGGGGAGGCCGTGCTTCCCGATCACCCCCCTCCAGGTCTCACTGTCGCCGCCCACGTGGGCATTGAAATCCCCCAGGAGAACAATGGAGTCCCCAGTCAGAGCGATATCTAGTACCCCTCCCAGGGACTCCAGGAAGGTCGGGTACTCTGCACTGCTGCTTGGCCCGTAGGCCGAGACAACGGTGAGAGACCTGTCCCTGATCCGAAGGCATAGGGACGCGACCCTCTTGTTCACCGGAGTGAACTCCAACACTTGACGACTGAGCTGGGGAGCAATAAGCAATGCGACCCCGCCTCTCCCCGTGGGCGACGCCAGAAAAATGAAGCGTCCAGCCCCTCTCCAGGAGTTGGGTACCAGAGCCCAAGCTGTGCGTGGAGGTGAGCCCGACTATCTCTAGTCGGTATCTCTCAACCTCCCACACAAGCTCAGGCTCCTTCCCCCCTAGCGAGGTGACATTCCACGTCCCAACAGCCAGGGGCTGTGAGCATGGACTGGGCCGCCAGGCCACCCGCCCTCGACCGCCACCCAATCCTCTCTGCACCCAATCACCATGGCCCCCTCTGCAGGGGGTGAACCCACAGGAGGGCGGGCCCACGTCACTCTTTCGGGCTGAGCCAGGCCGGGTCCCATGGGCTAAGGCCCAACCACCAGGCACTCGCGCGCGTGAGCCCCAACCCCAGGCCTGGCTCCAGGGTGGGACCCCGGCTCCGCCATACCGGGCGACGTCACGGTCCTTGATCTTTTACTGGTCATGGAGGTATATTATTTGCATACATGTGCATAGGTATACTGTATTTTCTTTGAGGGGAGAGACGAGATTGTCCAGGATTAGAAATGAGCATATTCGAGGGACAGTACAGGGGGTATGGTTTGGAGATAAAGTGAGAGAGATTAGTTTGAGATGCTTTGGGAATGTGGAGAGGAGAGATCTAAGTAACAGGTAAATGTACATGACATTTGGCTGTTGCACTGCCATTCACAGCTTCCACTGAACATGTACCTACAACCCCTGGCAAAAATTATGGAATCACCGGCCTCGGAGGATGTTCATTCAGTTGTTTAATTTTGTAGAAAAAAAGCAGATCACAGACATGACATAAAACTAAAGTCATTTCAAATGGCAACTTTCTGGCTTTAAGAAACACTATAAGAAATCAAGAAAAAAAAATTGTGGCAGTCAGTAATGGTTACTTTTTTAGACCAAGCAGAGGGAAAAAAATATGGAATCACTCAATCATGAGGAATAAATTATGGAATCATGAAAAACAAAAGAACGCTCCAACACATCACTAGTATTTTGTTGCACCACCTCTGGCTTTTATACAGCTTGCAGTCTCTGAGGCATGGACTTAATGAGTGACAAACAGTACTCTTCATCAATCTGGCTCCAACTTTCTCCGATTGCTGTTGCCAGATCAGCTTTGCAGGTTGGAGCCTTGTCATGGACCATTTTCTTCAACTTCCACCAAAGATTTTCAATTGGATTAAGATCCGGACTATTTGCAGGCCATGACATTGACCCTATGTGTCTTTTTGCAAGGAATGTTTTTACAGTTTTTGCTCTATGGCAAGATGCATTATCATCTTGAAAAATGATTTCATCATCCCCAAACATCCTTTCAATTGATGGGATAAGAAAAGTGTCCAAAATATCAACGTAAACTTGTGCATTTATTGATGATGTAATGACAGCCATCTCCCCAGTGCCTTTACCTGACATGCAGCCTCATATCATCAATGACTGTGGAAATTTACATGTTCTCTTCAGGCAGTCATCTTTATAAATCTCATTGGAACGGCACCAAACAAAAGTTCCAGCATCATCACCTTGCCCAATGCAGATTCGAGATTCATCACTGAATATGACTTCATCCAGTCATCCACAGTCCGCGATTGCTTTTCCTTAGCCCATTGTACCCTTGTTTTTTTTCTGTTTAGGTGTTAATGATGGCTTTCGTTTAGCTTTTCTGTATGTATATCCCATTTCCTTTAGGCGGTTTCTTACAGTTCGCACTTTGCATGTTTCCCCATGTTTGTGTGGATTTCCCCGGGTACTCCGGTTTCATCCCACATTCAAAGACATGGCCAGGTTACTCCCATTGAGATCAAGATCCCTTTAAAACAGAAGAGGTGTTACTTCTCCCGGTTCTTTTGTAATATACTGCTCCTTACAAAGAATGAAATCGATATATTCCTCAGTTTGAATTTATTGAAAGTCATGCTGAAAACCAGGCCCAGGTCCCCAGAAACAGAGCCCACACACGGACTCCATTTTCTGAAAGACCTCGAACATGGCCGGCATATGGCTTTTATACAAGACAATATATGCAGTACAGTGGGTGGTTTTAGTCTCAGAATCCTAATCTTACTGACTCCCCACAAACAGTGGGAGTCCTTCCTTTATCTGAAACTTGTGCATGCGTGATGGAAGTGAAACTTAACTCTTAGGTTGAAACCTTGAACCAGTTTGAACCAGTATACAGACACTTCTAAACAGATAACAAAAGCAAATACTTGATAACTAACATAAAATAAGGAATTAACACAGATATATCTAACACAGTACAGTAAAACTTGCCTAAACCATCATCATATAAACCGGATACTTGCACTCACTGGACCACTCCACAGATGACTTAGAGAAAAGTGTGACTCAACCAAATGTAATCTTTTTAATGCACCTTAGGTCCAGCGCTTATTTAAGGCAGACATTTTATTTTTTCAGATGAAGTTTTGACGCAGTCATTGAATGAGGAAGGTCACGATTCAAGTTCAGGCTTTAAAACAAGGAAATACCTAAGCCTGATTGGTGTTGGGGATTCCCCGTACATCGTCCGGTGCCTCCTGGCTGTAACTAATCTATTGCATACATTTAATTTTGTTTGTTTTATACATATAACGGATTTTGTCTGTTTTATATATAATGAATTTTATCCATTTTATACATACAACACATTTTTGTCCGTTTTATACATATAACGGATTTTGGCCATTTTATACATGTAATGAATTTCAACTATAATGAACAAAATTCTCTGGTACACCTGAATCCATTATATGCAAGTTTTAATGTATTAGATAGCAATAATACATGACCTTTTTTTAATTCTGTGCAACCAAAGTGTGAAAGCAAAATCAATCTGTACAGTTACCAGTTGCTTCTCAGGCCATACTGGAAGACGCTGCATTCATATAATCTTTCATTTATTATTATTGGGAAGTGGCCACACCAAAACTACTATCATTCAATTCTACCTCACCACAGTGGGGCCAAATCCAAATCAGCATCAATAAAATGATGATATATAATTTTGAATAATTTTCTACATAACGACAAACCACTTTTTGAAAGAGAGCTGAGTCCCTAGTTACAGAAAATTGCTGTATTATTGCACTGGGAACCACAATCCCAGACTGACACATGATCAACTCCCTAATTAAGTAATTGGCAATGAGTAGCTGCTGCTGTCAATAATCATTCAATCATAAGTGTGTGTTTACAGCAATGATGGAGATAAAATACTGGAAGAAAGGTCTGTTCATTGACTTGACTGCCGATGTATATCTGAAACCTGCCGTGTTTGTTTATGACACTTGTTACTGCAGATGTAGAATGAAATTAAAATGCAGGTGAAGTACATAAATAATTCAGCCAGTATGTGTTGCAGAAGATAAAAACTTAAACAAAAACCCTTTAATATCAATGAAAAAGGTCAAATACATTCTGGTAGCATAAATACACACACACACACACACACACACACACACACACACACACACACATATATATATATATATATATTGTTGTGAAAGTGTCGTGACACGGACCCACAACAGGGGGCATTAATGAACGGACAATGGATAAGCCAAAAGTAACAATTTAATGTTGTGAATCGCACAACGACATACAGACAATAACAATATGGTGGACTGTCAATCACACACCAGGTGACGTGTGGGCAGGCTCGACGATAGAAGACGCCTGGCGAGAGAAGAGCCGGATCCCCACACAGCTTCCACCACCAACGGAGCTGAAGAACACCGGAGCCGCCAAGCCCTGCGCCCCAGGTTTCCGCTGTCTTCAGCAGTCAGACCCGGTACTGCTGGCAGAAAACAGAGACAGTCCTGATGAGTGTGAGTTCGCACACTCAGTAATCCCACAGTCAGTGTTTAGTTAGGAGGGAGCACCTCCACCTCCAATCACACACTCGTGCAGCTCCTGTTTCACCACTTATCTGGTTTGGGGTGTGAGGTGAAGCCGTCGCTGATCACACCAAACGCCAATCCCACAGATAAGGACACACCAGGAAAACGGCTGCAAAGAAGTTCAGATTAATACTCAATGTTTTGAGTCAGCAGAGAAAATTACCTGAATGGTAGCTGATTTCTCGGCGAGGAGGTGGAGTTGCAGTCCGGCCTTTATGGTGATGGTGATGAGATGAATGAGTGACAGCTGGTGCTGAGGATGAGTGACAGCTGTCACTCCCAGTGGCTCCGGCGCCCTCTCGTGCTTGAAGCCCGCACTCCAAGCAGGGCGCCATCTGGTGGTGGTGGGCCAGCAGTACCTCCTCTTCAGTGGCCCACACAACATATATATATATATATATATATATATTTATATATAGGGCGGCACGTGGCTTAGTGGTTAGCACTGTTGCCTCACAGCGAGGAGGTCGTGGGTTCAGTTCCCATGGCCTTTCTGTGTGGAGTTTGCATGTTCTCGCCGTGTTTGCGTGGGTTTCCTCTGGGTGCTCCAGTTTCCTCCCACATCCAAAGACATGTGGGTTAGGTGGACTGGAATCTTTAAAATTGTCCGTAGGTGTGTGTGTGGGTGTGTCTGTGTTTGTTTGTCTATTTATGGCCCTGCGACAGACTGGCATCCTGTCCTAGGTGTACCCCGCCTCACGCCTTATGACTGCTGGGATAGGCTCCAGCCCCCCGCGACCCTTTATTGGACTAAGCGGTAGAAGATGAATGAATGAATATACGAGGTCTGTCCAAAAAGTAACGGACCTTTTTATTTTTTTCAAAAACGGTATGGATTTGAATCACGTGTGATTGCATCAGCCAAGCTTGAACCTTCGTGCGCATGCGTGAGTTTTTTCACGCCTGTCGGTTGCGTCATTCGCCTGTGGGCAGGCTTTGAGTGAGCACTGGTCCAGCCCCCTCGTCGGATTTTTATTGTCAGGGAAATGGCAGAGCGACTGCCGCTTTGCTCCATGAAATTTTTTCAGAAACTGTTAGAGACAGCCAGTTGGAAACCATTCGAAAGATTCAGATGGCTTTCGGTGAAGATTCTGTCGGCGTCACATGGATTAAGGAGTGTTAAAACCTTTTTAAAGATGGGCCACAGCAGCAGAGGGCGCGCAGCGCACCGAGCGGCCATCGACAGGCTGGAACGACCAGATCATTTCCAAACTGAACGCTGTGTTGATCCGGGACATTGTGTGACTACCACAGAAATGGCAAGAGAGCTGGACATAGCACTTTTGCGGCACATTCCACTGTTACAGAAGATTTTGTAATGAAAGACGTGCAGAGGATTTTGCGCGTCGGCACGGAGCCACTCATGGCGCACAACAAAAAAAAAACACCTCCGTGTTGGAAGTCTCACAGGACATGTTGTGGCATGTCCAGCTGTTACACAATTTCTCGGATACTCACTCGACTGAAAAGCCATCGAAAGCCATTTGAATCTTCCGAATGGTTTCCAACACGGAGGTGTTTTTTTTGTTGTGCGCCATGAGCGGCTCCGTGCCGACACGTGAAATCCTCCGCACGTCTATATACACTCAACAAAAATATAAATGCAACACTATTGGTTTTGCTCCCATTTTGTATGAGATGAACTCAAAGATCTAAAACTTTTTCCACATACACAATATCACCATTTCCCTCAAATATTGTTCACAAACCAGTCTAAATCTGTGATAGTGAGCACTTCTCCTTTGCTGAGATAATCCATCCCACCTCACAGGTGTGCCATACCAAGATGCTGATTAGACACCATGATTAGTGCACAGGTGTGCCTTAGACTGTCCACAATAAAAGACCACTCTGAAAGGTGCAGTTTTATCACACAGCACAATGCCACAGATGTTGCAAGATTTGAGGGAGCGTGCAATTGGCATGCTGACAGCAGGAATGTCAACCAGAGCTGTTGCTCGTGTATTGAATGTTCATTTCTCTACCATAAGCCGTCTCCAAAAGCGTTTCAGAGAATTTGGCAGTACATCCAACCAGCCTCACAACCGCAGACCACGTGTAACCACACCAGCCCAGGACCTCCACATCCAGCATGTTCACCTCCAAGATCATCTGAGACCAGCCACTCGGACAGCTGCTGAAACAATCGGTTTGCATAACCAAAGAATTTCTGCACAAACTGTCAGAAACCGTCTCAGGGAAGCTCATCTGCATGCTCGTCGTCCTCATCGGGGTCTCGACCTGACTCCAGTTTGTCGTCGTAACCGACTTGAGTGGGCAAATGCTCACATTCGCTGGCATTTGGCACATTGGAGAGGTGTTCTCTTCACGGATGAATCCCGGTTCACACTGTCCAGGGCAGATGGCAGACAGCGTGTGTGGTGTCGTGTGGGTGAGCGGTTTTCTGATGTCAATGTTGTGGATCGAGTGGCCCATGGTGGCGGTGGGGTTATGGTATGGGCAGGCGTCTGTTATGGACGAAGAACACAGGTGCATTTTATTGATGGCATTTTGAATGCACAGAGATACCGTGACGAGATCCTGAGGCCCATTCTTTTGCCATACATCCAAGAACATCACCTCATGTTGCAGCAGGATAATGCACGGCCCCATGTTGCAAGGATCTGTACACAATTCTTGGAAGCTGAAAATGTCCCAGTTCTTGCATGGCCGGCATCCTCATGTTATGTCGACACATAACCGACCAGCGTTTGAAGGACCCAGTATGAAATAAGCAGAGCACGGTACAAAGGCTAACTGAATTTAATACATAACAGTGATAATATAATAAAAAACGGTGCGGCCTGGCGTGGTGCGCTCCCAGCAGCGCTAACGGTCCGGAGCCAGAAGTTGTTTCGGACCCAAGGACCCCGCCGACACCCCCCAGGTGGCCGCAACAACCGAGTCTGTGAAAGAAGGAACCATTATGTGAGTCCACACTCTACACACAGAACACTTAAAGGTGTACAAACAGCAAACACTTCCTGGCTTGATTACTGATCAGCTTCCCAACCTGCAGGCATGGAACATCCAGTTCACAAAACTCCACCGCAGTGAAAGCTGATACATGACTAACATACAGCTCAATACAATAAGGTGTGAGGGACACCACATTTACTGACTGTATAACTGTTAGTCACAAAATCTAACGTACCTCAGGAAGTGTGCTGACGAGCGTGAGACCTCACCCCCTCCTCTTTCACAGACTGTGCATCAAACCTGGACGTTCTCAGCATCCGCTGCTGATGAGATGGCTCCCAAGACGACGATCTCACCCGTCTGGTCACAAGGTCGAGTCTCTGGCAAATACACACTGTGCACTCCAGTCTTAAATGCCAACATGTTCCAATCCATCCAGATGCACCACAGCTGTGAGTCCTGACGAGTCGCAGGTGATCAGGGTGAGATCCTGACAGCCTCAGCAACACAGCCACTCAGTCCCAAACGCAAGCCACCTGGGAGGAAAACCAAAAAACAGAAACAAACCGGCAGCCAGGCCCCCCCAGCCATATAACACCTCACTGGACATGTCACCCATTGAGCATGTTTGGGATGCTCTGGACCGGCGTATACGACAGCGTGTACCAGTTCCTGCCAATATCCAGCAACTTCGCACAGCCATTGAAGAGGAGTGGACCAACATTCCACAGGCCACAATTGACAACCTGATCAACTCTATGCGAAGGAGATGTGTTGCACTGCATGAGGCAAATGGTGGTCACACCAGATACTGACTGGTATCCCCCCCCCAGTAAAACAAAACTGCACCTTTCAGAGTGGCCTTTTATTGTGGACAGTCTAAGGCACACCTGTGCACTAATCATGGTGTCTAATCAGCATCTTGATATGGCACACCTGTGAGGTGGGATGGATTATCTTAGCAAAGGAGAAGTGCTCACTATCACAGATTTAGACTGGTTTGTGAACAATATTTGAGGGAAATGGTGATATTGTGTATGTGGAAAAGGTTTTAGATCTTTGAGTTCATCACATACAAAATGGGAGCAAAACCAAAAGTGTTGCGTTTATATTTTTGTTGAGTGTACATGTATACACATATATATATATATATATATATATATATATATATACACACATATATGTAGCTACAAGTCCACAAGCTGCAAGACAGACACAAAAATGGAGTTCCAGGCCAAACTAGAGGAGAGACTGGGTGGAGAAGAAGGCCTGTCTGACGACCCTGAACAACAGTGAATGAGATTAAAGACCATCCTTCAGGAGACGGCAGCAGAAGTAGTGGGCTTCTCAGCCAGGAAAAATAAAGACTGGTTTGATGAGTCTGATGCACAGTTCCAGGAACTACTAGAAAAGAGACGTGCATGCCACAAGACTCCTTTAGCTAAACCTGATGACCACTCTGCCAAGACAGCTTACAGAAATGCCTGCTCTACACTGCAAAGCAAGCTCCGCATACTGCAGAACGACTGGTGGCTAGCTTTTGCGGAGAAGACACAACAACATGCCGATGCCGGTGACATGCGCTCCTTTTTTGAAGCCCTTAAGACCATCCATGGGCCAGCACATCAAGTGCAAGCACCCCTGCGCTCCTCAGACGGCTCCACCCTTCTGACGGACAAGGAAACCATTATGCAGCGTTGGTCAGAACACTTTGAAAACCTCTTCAGTGACAAGTGCACTGTGCAAGAGTCATCAATCGAGAAGATTCCCTAGGTGGAGGTGAAATGGGAACTTGATGACCCCCAGAACTTGAAGAGATCCGAAAGGCCACCACGCAGCTGAATCCAGGGAAGTCTCCTGGCATAGATGGCATCCCAGCAGAGGTGTACCAAAATGGAGGTGAGGCAGTCCTCGACAAGCTTCAGATTCTCTTCTCCAGTTGCTGGGAAAAGGAAATGGTTCCACATGACCTTTGGGATGCGGTCATTGTCTCCCTGTACAAGAACAAGGGCGACAAGTCTGACTGTTCTAATTACCGGGGCATCACTCTCCTTTCAATAGCAGGTAAGATTTTGTCTCGAGTGCTGCTCAACAGGCTTACCCCTACCATAGCGCATGAAAATACTCCCGAGAGTCAGTGCGGATTTCGGGCCAACAGGGGAACCACCGACATGATCTTCGTCCTGAGACAGATCCAGGAGAAGTGCAGAGAACAGAACAAGGCCCTTTATGCAGCCTTCATAGACCTAACCAAGGCTTTTTACACGGTCAGTAGTGAGGGTTTGTGGAAGATTCTTGCACGCCTTGGCTGCCCTCCAAAGCTCCTCACCATCATCCGCTAGCTGCATGAAGGCCAGATGGGACAAGTGAAGTACAACGGGACTCTGTCCGGCAGCTTCCCCATCTCAAATGGCGTCAAACAAACACACACACATACATACACACACATACACACACACACACATACATACACACACATACACACACACACATACACATCCTCGCGCCCACTCTGTTCTCCATCTTCTTCAGCATGATGCTTCGTGAGGCCAAAGAAGACTTGACAGACGGCATCTATATCCGCTTCAGAACCGACGGAAGTCTGTTTAACTTGCAGCGCCTTCTGTCCCACACTAAGATCACAGAACAGCTAATTATGGAGCTGCTCTTCGCAGATGACTGTGCCCTCGTCGCCCATACGGAGCAAGCCTTGCAGCACATTGTCAACTGTTTTGCTGATGCAGCAAGAGCCTTCGGCCTCACCATCAGCCTGAGAAAGACAGAAGTGCTATATCAACCGGTCCCCCATACAGCATATACCCCACCCCAAATCAACATCGAGGGTACCAGCCTGAATGCAGTACAGCACTTCACGTATCTCGGTAGTGTTATCTCAAACGACGCATCTGTTGCCAAGGACCTATACAGTTGCCTTGCCAAGGCCAACAGTTCTTTTGGTCGACTCTCAAAGAAAGTCTGGCAGAATCATGCACTGTGCCTTTCCACAAAGGTCTACAGAGCCATTGTGGTCCCTACCCTCCTGTATGGAGCTGAAACCTGGGTTCTGTATCGCCAGCAGATCAGATTACTGGAACGCTTTCATCAGCGTTGTCTCCGAAACATCTTCGGGATCAAGTGGCAGGACTACGTCTCAAATGAAGATATCCTTACCAGAGCCAAATTGCCCAGCATGTGTATGTGTGTGTGTATATGTGTGTGTGTGTATATATATATATATATATATATATATATATATATATATATATATATATATATATATATATATATATATATATATATATATGTGTGTGTGTGTGTGTGTGTGTGTGTGTGTGTGTGTGTGTGTGTGTGTGTGTGTGTACACACATACACACACACAGAGGTGGTGTTTGTAGTTGCCATCTGCCACGCCGGTGTTTGCCAATCCGGACAGTGGGAATACCACCTCAACCGGCAACTTAGCCCCGCGACTGGACAGCAACAACGTCCGAGGCCCGCCCAACGTGGTGAATTCACTGAGGCCGCGTGCTGTGTCATTAAAGCCGTGTGTCACGAGTGCCGCTTCCCCGAGGCCTCGTGCAGCCACCGCGGATCCATCAGCGCGGAAACACCGAGGCCACGCGGCACCAGCGCAGTGCAGATCCATCCCGCTGACCAACAACGCAGGCTGTTAACATCGGCGATCGTCAAGCTGCCCATAAGCCGACCATGGGGCCTAAGAATGTTCCGACAGCGGAGGAAGGTGACGATATTAAAAAATCTCTGGACTTTCTATCAGAGGAGAATTCTGTTGTGAAGCAGCAACAGAAATCAATCATGGATCTGGTGGAGGAGGTGAAGGCATTACGGCTCCAGAACGCCGAGAAAGACCGGCATCTGGTGCAGCTGGAAAATAGAGTGGCTGAATTGGAGCAGTACACCAGAATCAACGACGTCATCATCACAGGTCTTCACATCAAACCACGGTCCTACGCACGGGCGGTAACAGATGAGAGCGGAGGGGATCCCAGTGAACAGGAGGTCAGCTCTGTGGAAAAACAGGTTGTTGATTTCCTCCTATCTAAAGGTATAGAAATGGATTTAAATAACATTGAAGCGTGCCACCCTCTGCCCCGGAGAAATGACGGTGATAAACGAACCATCATCATGAGATTCATCAACAGAAAACACAAAACAGCACTGTTAAAACAAGGAAGAAAACTGAAAGGGACAAACGTATTCATCAATGAACATCTCACCAAACGGAATGCCGACATCGCCAGGAAAGCATGCTTCTTAAAGAAACAGGGAAAAATCCAGCACACATGGACTTCAAACTGTAAAATATTCATCAAACTGAACGGATCACCAGAACAAGCAAAGGTTATGGCAATAAGGAACATCGAGGAGCTGGACAAATATGAACAATAGGTATGAGGACTCAAACACATCACAGCACCATGATGCAGACTGGAGCAACCCACTCATCCACATCATCTACACCCGGAGACAAGAGAGACATAATGACTAAGGATAATGATCCGTTTATTTCTGCCCAGGAGCTCTGTCTAGATACATTTAATTATAATAACTCTGCTAACCACCCCTTCGAATCTGAAAATGATCCTGATACCTTTTTCAGTGAGAATATTGTGAGACAGTGCAAATATTTTACAGAAGAACAATTCAAAAATTATAAAATCAATGATGAAGATTTTTCAATTATACATTTCAACAGCAGAAGTCTTTCTCATAATCTGTCCACTATTAATGATTGTTTGAAAACATCCAAACAACGTTTTTCAGTTATTGCAATTTCAGAAACATGGTTAAATGAGGATAATAAAGATCTGGTATATCTTGATGGTTATGAATTGTTCCTGGTTAATAGGCAGACGAGAAGGGGCGGAGGCGTTGCATTGTTTGCAAGGTCAGATTATAACTGTAAACTCATTAACAACATGTCATTTACAGTGGACAACATCATGGAATGTGTTACCATAGAAATTACATCTGTAAACTCCAAAAACATAGTTGTTAGTTGCATTTACGGAGCTCCTGGGACAAATATTGACACCTTTGAAGACATTATCTTAGGAATGTACAACAAAATCAACAGAAATAAGCATTTATTTGTCTGTGGAGATTTCAATATAGATTTTTTAAACCCTCACAATCATCCACAAATTACCTCATTTATAAACACCTTGTACTGTTTAGGACTGTTTCCAACCATCATTCATCCTAGCAGAATAACTATGGATACAACAACTCTCATTGACAATATTTTAACTAACGTTATATCTGGTAATCTTAGTGGGGGACTACTGGTCAGTGATATCAGTGATCACTTGCCAGTTTTCTCAGTCTTTGCAATGGAGGGTTGTTGTAAGTATCGAAGCAATATCAAATTCATGAGTAGAAAAGTAACACCTGAAACAATTGATAATTTAAGGGAGGATTTATCAAGTCAGAATTGGTCAGATGTTTTTGTTGATGATGTTGACAGGTCATATGATGCTTTCATTTCCATTTTTTCCAGTTTGTATAATAAACACTGTCCATTTGTTGACAAAATATGTAGAAATCAATATAGCAACAAACCATGGATAACTAAGGGGCTTCAGAGGGCATGTAAAAAGAAAAACGTACTATATAAACAATTCATAAAACTACGAACTAAGGAAGCTGAAAGTAAGTATAAAACATATAAGAATAAGTTAATCAATATTACCTGTGCTGCTCCACAGCCTGTCTAGTGGATTTTTATTTTATTTTAGCACTGTTGTCGTGCGTTACCTGTGCTGCTCCACAGCCTGTCTAGTGTCGGATTCCCTGTTTGGGAATCCGCTAGCTTAGCGTAGCTACTAGCTCTTAGCCGTTTTAGCATGGCGGCTTCTCCTGTCTCTCCTGTACTTTTCTGCTCTGGGTGTGAAATGTTTAGTTATTCCTCGGCCTCTTTTAGCAGTAACGGTACTTGTAATAAGTGCAGCTTATTCGTAGCTTTGGAGGCCAGGCTGGGCGAATTGGAGGCTCGGCTCCGCACCGTGGAAAATTCTACAGCTAGCCAGGCCCCTGTAGTCGGTGCGGACCAAGGTAGCTTAGCCGCCGTTAGTTCCCCCCTGGCAGACCCCGTGCAGTCGGGAAGGCAGGCTGACTGGGTGACTGTGAGGAGGAAGCGTAGCCCTAAACAGAAGCCCCGTGTACACCGTCAACCCGTTCACATCTCTAACCGTTTTTCCCCACTCGACGATACACTCGCCGAGGATCAAACTCTGGTTATTGGCGACTCTGTTTTGAGAAATGTGAAGTTAGTGACACCAGCAACCATTGTCAATTGTCTTCCGGGGGCCAGAGCAGGTGACATCGAAGGACATTTGAAATTGCTGGCTAAGGCTAAGCGTAAATTTGGTAAGATTGTAATTCACGTCGGCAGTAATGACACTCGGTTACGCCAATCGGAGGTCACTAAAATTAACATTGAATCGGTGTGTAACTTTGCAAAAACAATGTCGGACTCTGTTGTTTTCTCTGGGCCCCTCCCCAATCAGACCGGGAGTGACATGTTTAGCCGCATGTTCTCCTTGAATTGCTGGCTGTCTGAGTGGTGTCCAAAAAATGAGGTGGGCTTCATTGATAATTGGCAAAGCTTCTGGGGAAAACCTGGTCTTGTTAGGAGAGACGGCATCCATCCCACTTTAGAGGGAGCAGCTCTCATTTCTAGAAATCTGGCCAATTTTTTGGGATCCTCCAAACTGTGACTGTCTAGCGTTGGGACCAGGAGGCAGAGCTGTGGTCTTATACACCTCTCTGCAGCTTCTCTCCCCCTGCCATCCCCCTATTACCCCATCCCCGTAGAGACGGTGCCTGCTCCCAGACCACCAATAACTAGCAAAAATCTATTTAAGCATAAAAATTCAAAAAGAAAAAATAATATAGCACCTTCAATTGCACCACAGACTAAAACAGTTAAATGTGGTCTATTAAACATTAGGTCTCTTTCTTCTAAGTCCCTGTTGGTAAATGATATAATAATTGATCAATGTATTGATTTATTCTGCCTAACAGAAACTTGGTTACAGCAGGATGAATATGTTAGTTTAAATGAGTCAACACCCCCGAGTCACACTAACTGTCAGAATGCTCGTAGCACGGGCCGGGGCGGAGGATTAGCAGCAATCTTCCATTCCAGCTTATTAATTAATCAAAAACCTAGACAGAGCTTTAATTCATTTGAAAGCTTGTCTCTTAGTCTTGTCCATCCAAATTGGAAGTCCCAAAAACCAGTTTTATTTGTTATTATCTATCGTCCACCTGGTCGTTACTGTGAGTTTCTCTGTGAATTTTCAGACCTTTTGTCTGACTTAGTGCTTAGCTCAGATAAGATAATTATAGTGGGCGATTTTAACATCCACACAGATGCTGAGAATGACAGCCTCAACACTGCATTTAATCTATTATTAGACTCTATCGGCTTTGCTCAAAAAGTAAATGAGTCCACCCACCACTTTAATCATATTTTATATCTTGTTCTGACTTATGGTATGGAAATAGAAGACTTAACAGTATTCCCTGAAAACTCCCTTTTGTCTGATCATTTTTTAATAACATTTACATTTACCCTGATGGACTACCCTGCAGTGGGGAATAAGTTTCATTACACTAGAAGTCTTTCAGAAAGCGCTGTAACTAGGTTTAAGGATATGATTCCTTCTTTATGTTCTCTAATGTCATATACCAACACAGAGCAGAGTAGCTACCTAAACTCTGTAAGGGAGTTAGAGTATCTTGTCAATAGTTTTACATCCTCATTGAAGACAACTTTGGATGCTGTAGCTCCTCTGAAAAAGAGAGCTTTAAATCAGAAGTGTCTGACTCCGTGGTATAACTCACAAACTCGTAGCTTAAAGCTGATAACCCGTAAGTTGGAGAGGAAATGGCGTCTCACTAATTTAGAAGATCTTCACTTAGCCTGGAAAAAGAGTTTGTTGCTCTATAAGAAAGCCCTTCGTGAAGCTAGGACATCTTTCTACTCATCACTAATTGACGAAAATAAGAACAACCCCAGGTTTCTTTTCAGCACTGTAGCCAGGCTGACAAAGAGTCAGAGCTCTATTGAGCTGAGTATTCCATTAACTTTAACTAGTAATGACTTCATGACTTTCTTTGCTAACAAAATTTTGACTATTAGAGAAAAAATTACTCATAACCATCCCAAAGATGTATCGTTATCTTTGGCTGCTTTCAGTGATGCCGGTATTTGGTTAGACTCTTTCTCTCCGATTGTTCTGTCTGAGTTATTTTCATTAGTTACTTCATCCAAACCATCAACATGCTTATTAGACCCCATTCCTGCCAGGCTGCTCAAGGAAGTCCTACCATTATTTAATGCTTCAATCTTAAATATGATCAATCTATCTTTGTTAGTTGGTTATGTACCACAGGCCTTTAAGGTGTAATTAAACCATTACTTAAAAAGCCATCACTTGACCCAGCTATCTTAGCTAATTATAGGCCAATCTCCAACCTTCCTTTTCTCTCAAAGATTCTTGAGAGGGTAGTTGTAAAACAGCTAACTGATCACCTGCAGAGGAATGGTCTATTTGAAGAGTTTCAGTCAGGTTTTAGAATTCATCATAGTACAGAAACAGCATTAGTGAAGGTTACAAATGATCTTCTTATGGCTTCGGACAGTGGACTTATCTCTGTGCTTGTTCTGTTGGACCTCAGTGCTGCTTTTGATACTGTTGACCATAAAATTTTATTACAGAGATTAGAGCATGTCATAGGTATTAAAGGCATTGCGCTGCGGTGGTTTGAATCATATTTGTCTAATAGATTACAGTTTGTTCATGTAAATGGGGAATCTTCTTCACAGACTAAAGTTAATTATGGAGTTCCACAAGGTTCTGTGCTAGGACCAATTTTATTCACTTTATACATGCTTCCCTTGGGCAGTATTATTAGACGGTATTGCTTAAATTTTCATTGTTACGCAGATGATACCCAGCTTTATCTATCCATGAAGCCAGAGGATACGCACCAATTAGCTAAACTGCAGGATTGTCTTACAGACATAAAGACATGGATGACCTCTAATTTCCTGCTTTTAAACTCAGATAAAACTGAAGTTATTGTACTTGGCCCCACAAATCTTAGAAGCATGGTGTCTAACCAGATCGTTACTCTGGATGGCATTTCCCTGATCTCTAGTAATACTGTGAGAAATCTTGGAGTTATTTTTGATCAGGATATGTCATTCAAAGCGCATATTAAACAAATATGTAGGACTGCCTTTTTGCATTTACGCAATATCTCTAAAATCAGAAAGGTCTTGTCTCAGAGTGATGCTGAAAAACTAATTCATGCATTTATTTCCTCTAGGCTGGACTATTGTAATTCATTATTATCAGGTTGTCCTAAAAGTTCCCTAAAAAGCCTTCAGTTGGTTCAGAATGCTGCAGCTAGAGTACTGACGGGGACTAGCAGGAGAGAGCATATCTCACCCGTGTTGGCCTCCCTTCATTGGCTTCCTGTTAATGCTAGAATAGAATTTAAAATTCTTCTTCTTACTTATAAGGTTTTGAATAATCAGGTCCCATCTTATCTTAGGGACCTCGTAGTACCATATTACCCCATTAGAGCGCTTCGCTCTCAGACTGCGGGCTTACTTGTAGTTCCTAGGGTTTGTAAGAGTAGAATGGGAGGCAGAGCCTTCAGCTTTCAGGCTCCTCTCCTGTGGAACCAGCTCCCAATTCAGATCAGGGAGACAAATACCCTCTCTACTTTTAAGATTAGGCTTAAAACTTTCCTTTTCGCTAAGGCTTATAGTTAAGGGCTGGATCGGGTGACCCTGGACCATCCCTTGGTTATGTTGCTTTAGACGTAGACTGTGTTTCATAATTATTGTATGGCCTTGCCTTGCAATGTGGAGCGCCTTGGGGCAACTGTTTGTTGTGATTTGGCGCTATACAAGAAAAAAGTTGATTGATTGATTGATATCATGAGACTCAGTAAAAAAATATATTATAATGAGTTACTTGTCAAAAATAGAAATAACATCAAAAACACATGGAACATATTAAATGAAATAGTAAAAAAGAATAGAGTAACTAGAGATTATCCTTCATTTTTTCAGAGTAACAACTACATCACGATTGATAACGACGAGTCTATTGCTGAACACTTTAATGAATACTTCGTTAATGTGGGTAAAAATCTTGCCAGTAAAATTGACTCATCAACTAATAACTTCTGGGAAAAATAATTCAACATTTAACAAATCTGTTTCAATGTTCATTGGTGGTACTCATGAAAGGGAAATACTTGATCTGGTTCATGGTTCAAAAAGTAAGAAATCGACTGATTTTAATAATTTGGATATGACTTTATTAAAAAAAGTTATTGATTGTATAGTAAAACCGTTCAATTATATTTGCAATATGTCACTAAGTACTGGTAAATTTCCTTCTCAAATGAAAATAGCCAAAGTAATTCCTCTGTTTAAAACTGGTGACAAACACACATTTTCTAATTATAGACCTATATCACTCCTGCCACAATTTTCCAAAATTTTGGAAAAAATATTTGCTAAAAGATTAAATGATTATTTACTGAAGCATAACATCATTTGTGAAGAACAATATGGATTCAGAAGGTCTTGAACTACATCACATGCTTTGATGGACTTTGTGGAAAGTATAGCAACTGCAATTGACAATAAACAATACACAATAGGTGTTTTTTTTTTATTTACAGAAAGCGTTTGACACAATTAACCATGGAATACTATTAATTAAACTGCAGAAATATGGAATCAGAGGTCTGGCATATGAATGGATAGCTAGTTATTTACAAGGCAGATTTCAGTATGTTCAATTCAATAATACAAATTCTGAACTCAGGGATGTCACATGTGGGGTGCCGCAGGGCTCAGTGCTGGGTCCTTTGTTGTTTATAATCTATATAAATGATATAAGTTGGGTGTCGAGTTCACTGAGATGTGTCCTTTTTGCGGATAATACAACTGTGTTCTGTAGCGGTGAAAATCTTGAACAGCTTCTGGACATAGTGGAGAAAGAACAGGAAAAATTTAAGGTTTGGTTTGACGCTAATAAGTTGTCACTCAACCTTGGGAAAACTAAATGTATTATATTTGGAAATAAACAGGCACCCAAATGTAAAAATTTAACTATAAACAATAAGGAAATTGAGTTAGTAACAGAAAATACATTTTTAGGTGTTATAATTGATAATAAACTTAGCTGGAAACCACATATAAATTATGTGAAATCAAAATTGTCAAAAACTATAGCCATTTTGTATAAAGCCAAAGACCTACTGCCGCAAGAAGGGTTACTTACTTTATATCATTCTCTGATGGTACCATATATGACATATTGTGTTGAGTCATGGGGAAACACTTACAAATCAAATACCAATCCAATATTCCTTTTGCAAAAATGAGCCATACGAATCATCTGCAATAAACAATATCGTGAACCAACTCATTCTATTTGTGTCTTTAAATTTATTAAAATTCATAGATTTGGTCGATTACATTATCAATCAATCAATCAACTTTTTTCTTGTATAGCGCCAAATCACAACAAACAGTTGCCCCAAGGCGCTCCACATTGCAAGGCAAGGCCATACAATAATTATGAAACAGTCTACGTCTAAAGCAACATAACCAAGGGATGGTCCAGGGTCACCCGATCCAGCCCTAACTATAAGCCTTAGCGAAAAGGAAAGTTTTAAGCCTAATCTTAAAAGTAGAGAGGGTATCTGTCTCCCTGATCTGAATTGGGAGCTGGTTCCACAGGAGAGGAGCCTGAAAGCTGAAGGCTCTGCCTCCCATTCTACTCTTACAAACCCTAGGAACTACAAGTAAGCCCGCAGTCTGAGAGCGAAGCGCTCTAATGGGGTAATATGGTACTATGAGGTCCCTAAGATAAGATGGGACCTGATTATTCAAAACCTTATAAGTAAGAAGAAGAATTTTAAATTCTATTCTAGCATTAACAGGAAGCCAATGAAGGGAGGCCAACACGGGTGAGATATGCTCTCTCCTGCTAGTCCCCGTCAGTACTCTAGCTGCAGCATTCTGAACCAACTGAAGGCTTTTTAGGGAACTTTTAGGACAACCTGATAATAATGAATTACAATAGTCCAGCCTAGAGGAAACAAATGCATGAATTAGTTTTTCAGCATCACTCTGAGACAAGACCTTTCTGATTTTAGAGATATTGCGTAAATGCAAAAAGGCAGTCCTACATATTTGTTTAATATGCGCTTTGAATGACATATCCTGATCAAAAATAACTCCAAGATTTCTCACAGTATTACTAGAGATCAGGGAAATGCCATCCAGAGTAACGATCTGGTTAGACACCATGCTTCTAAGATTTGTGGGGCCAAGTACAATAACTTCAGTTTTATCTGAGTTTAAAAGCAGGAAATTAGAGGTCATCCATGTCTTTATGTCTGTAAGACAATCCTGCAGTTTAGCTAATTGGTGCGTATCCTCTGGCTTCATGGATAGATAAAGCTGGGTATCATCTGCGTAACAATGAAAATTTAAGCAATACCGTCTAATAATACTGCCCAAGGGAAGCATGTATAAAGTGAATAAAATTGGTCCTAGCACAGAACCTTGTGGAACTCCATAATTAACTTTAGTCTGTGAAGAAGATTCCCCATTTACATGAACAAACTGTAATCTATTAGATAAATATGATTCAAACCACCGCAGCGCAATGCCTTTAATACCTATGACATGCTCTAATCTCTGTAATAAAATTTTATGGTCAACAGTATCAAAAGCAGCACTGAGGTCCAACAGAACAAGCACAGAGATAAGTCCACTGTCCGAAGCCATAAGAAGATCATTTGTAACCTTCACTAATGCTGTTTCTGTACTATGATGAATTCTAAAACCTGACTGAAACTCTTCAAATAGACCATTCCTCTGCAGGTGATCAGTTAGCTGTTTTACAACTACCCTCTCAAGAATCTTTGAGAGAAAAGGAAGGTTGGAGATTGGCCTATAACTTTATTTCGGCGAAAAACCAAGCCTTACCGAGACATGTCCAGAGTCTGTTCCGATTGAGGGAATCCAGATATAGTTTAAGAGGTTGTGCAATTTTTATGAAATCACCAGTAAGAACAAATGTAAAGGGTTTTTGTGTGTCTGTGGTTGGGGTGAGGAAATGGAACAAATGTTCAACAGAGGTTAGAATGAGTAGTACCTTAGTAAGATTTAAGAAACTACTCAAAAAGAACATTATGTCTAAGTATCATAAAGAAGCAAATATAATTTGATTTATATGGAATGTTCAATTTATAAGTGGGACTTATTGTATATTTGAATGTGTGGGTATGTATATGCGTATGTAGATATATAGATATGGGTAGATGTATATGTATATAAGTGACTGTGTATATGTATGTATATATTTATGTTTGTAAAGTATATACGTATGTATATATCAATCAATTCAATCAATTTTATTTATATAGCGCCAAATCACAACAAACAGTTGCCCCAAGGCGCTTTATATTGTAAGGCAAGGCCATACAATAATTACGTAAAAACCCCAATGGTCAAAACGACCCCCTGTGAGCAAGCACTTGGCGACAGTGGGAAGGAAAAACTCCCTTTTAACAGGAAGAAACCTCCAGCAGAACCAGGCTCAGGGAGGGGCAGTCTTCTGCTGGGACTGGTTGGGGCTGAGGGAGAGAACCAGGAAAAAGACATGCTGTGGAGGGGAGCAGAGATCAATCACTAATGATTAAATGCAGAGTGGTGCATACAGAGCAAAAAGAGAAAGACACACTCAGTGCATCATGGGATATGGGCTTGGGCTGTGCCATATATAGGTATATATGGCACAGCCCAAGCAGAGGGTCACCCCCAAGAGCCTGGTCTGCTTGAGGTTTCTTCCTTATAGGGAGTTTTTCCTCACCACAGTTGCCTAGTGCTTGCTCTGGGGGTTGGTAAGGTTAGTCCTTACTGGCATAAAGTGACTTTCTTGTGATCTCGTACTATATAAATATAATTATAAGTGAATAGTATATTGATGTGTATGTCTGTGTGTCGACATGTAGTAGTGAATTTGTATTTATGTAAATATGACTGATTAGAATTGTTGGACTTGTACTAGCAGGGGTGGGCGCTAATAAGCTTTGCTTCAGGCCACACCCTTTCGGACTCACTAGTTTTGTCTGTGTTTGTTTGTGGAATTGTTCATTTTTTTCTATTTGAATATTTTGTGTGCCGAATAAAAAAAAACTATCAAACTATCAAACTATATATATATATATATATATATATATATATATATAAGGTCTATTAGAAAAGTATCCGACCTTATTATTTTTTCAAAAACCATATGGATTTGAATCACGTGTGATTTCGTCAGACAAGCTTGAACCCTCGTGCGCATGCGTGAGTTTTTCCACGCCTGTCGGTTGTGTCATTCGCCTGTGAGCAGGCTTTGAGTGAGGAGTGGTCCAGCCCCCTCGTCCGATTTTCATTGTCAGGAAATGGCGGAATGATTTGGGCTTTTTTTCCATCAGAATTTTTTCAAAAACTGTTAGAAACTGGCAGCTGGAAACCATTAGAAATGTTTATCTGGCTTTCAATGAAAATGTTACGGGCTTGGTAGAGAATAAGGAGTGTTACTGTCGCTTTAAGGACGGCCCCCAGCGGCTGTGGGGCGCGCCACGCTCCGAAGCTGCCATCGACAGGCTGAATGACCATTTCATTTCTAAACGGATGGCTGTCTGGATCCATGACCATCGTGTGCCATTTCTCTGGTTATCACAAGAGCTGGACATCAACCATTTTCCACCAGATTTCACTTTTAACAAGAGATTTTGTCATGGAAAGCTGAGTGGTGGCTTCGCGCGTCACGATGGATTCGCTACTGGAGCGAGACAAAACCACCTCCGTTTTGGTCTCACAGGACGGTTTTGAGATGGCGTTCAGAGAGCTGTCAGTGGTTTTTCCATCAAGTGATTATCCAAGAAATTGTGGATATGCCAGAACATGTCCCGTGAGGCTTCAGCACGGCGTTGCTATGCGCCATGCGGCACCGCCGCAACGCGTGGAATTCCTCCGCACGTCTGTTTCAATGTGCCGAAAAAGTGCTGATGTCCACGTCTTTTCACAATTCCTGTGCTAGTCAGACGACGTCCCGGATAAAACACAGCGTCCAGTTTGGAAATGAACGGCACATTCCACTGTTACAGGAGTTTTTGTCATGGAAAGAGGAGCGGAGGCTCGTGATTCAAATCCATATGGTTTTTGAAAAAAATAAAAAGGTCGGATACTTTTCTAATAGACCTCGTATATATACATACCTACACACATACATACATATACATATACATACATACATACATACACATATATATATATATATATATATATATATATATATATATATACATACATACATACATATATATATATACACGAGGTCTGTCCATAAAGTATCGTACCTTTTTATTTTTTTCAAAAACTATATGGATTTCATTCATATGTTTTTACGTCAGACATGCTTGAACCCTTGTGCGCATGCGTGAGTTTTTCCACGCCTGTCGGTGACATCATTCGACTGTGAGCACGCCTTGTGGAAGGAGTGGTCCCGCCCCATCGTCGACCGATTCGCTGATGAAGCGAGACAAAGGAACACCTCCGTTTCGGAGTGTTAGAGGACAAGTTGGAACATGTCTATCTCGGCTTTCAGTGCTTACCAGTCGAGTGAGTATAAAAGAACTTGTGGAGAGCTGGACATGTCCCAACTTGTCCTCTAACACTCCGAAACGGAGGTGTTCCTTTGTCTCGCTTCATCAGCGAATCGGTCGTGACGCGCGAAGCCTCCGCGCGGCTTTCCATGACAAAATCTCTTGTTAAAAGTGAAATCTGCCGGAAAATGGCTGATGTCCAGGTCTTGTGATAACCAGAGAAAGAGCACACGACGGTCTCATATCCACAGAGCCATCAGCTTAGAAATGATCCAGTGGTTTGTGCCGCATCGTCGCAGCTCGCAGCGCGGCGCACCGACCATGCTTAAAGGGGTCCTTAAAGCTGTAGCTAAAGTCCTTATTCTCTGTGAAGCCCATAAAATTTTCACTGAAAGCCAGATAAATTTTTCGAATGGTTTCTAGGTGCCAGTCTCTAACAGCTTCTGAAAAAATTCAGATGGAAAAAAAGTCCTTTTCATTCCGCCATTTCCAGACAATGAAAATCCGACGATGGGGCGGGACCACTCCTTCCACAAGGCGTGCTCACAGTCGAATGATGTCACCGACAGGCGTGGAAAAACTCACGCATGCGCACGAGGGTTCAAGCATGTCTGACGTAAAAACATATGAATGAAATCCATATAGTTTTTAAAAAAAATAAAAAGGACTGTTAATTTATGGACAGACCACGTATACATACGAGGTCTGTTAGAAAAGTATCCAACCTTTTTATTTTTTGCAAAAACCATATGGATTTGAATCACGTGTGATTGCATCAGCCAAGCTTGAACCTTCGTGCGCATGTATGAGTTTTTTCACACCTGTCGGTTGCATCATTCGCCTGTGAGCAGGCTTTGTGTGAGCAGTGGTCCACCCCTCTCATCGGATTTTTATTGCGAATAAATGTCTGAACGATTTGGAGATTTGCTGCATCAAATTTTTCCAGAAACTGTGAGAGACCTCCAGGTGGACACCATTCAGAAAATTCATATGGCTTTCAGCGACGATTTTATGGGGATTACACAGATTAAGGAGTGCTCCAGCCGGTTTAAAGACAGCCCACAGCGTCTGAGAGTGCGGCGCACTCCGAGCGCCAATCGACAGGCTGACACCCCGCTGAAACAACCAGATCATTTCCAACGTGAAGGCTTTGTTGATCCGGGACGTTGTCTGACTTCCACAAAAAAAGGCAGAAGGCGTGGACATCAGCACTTTTTCGGCACATTCCACTGTTACAGGAGTTTTTTTCATGGAAAGAGAAGCGGAGGAATGCACCACCGTGCCGCTCATGGTGCGGCACAAAACCACCTCCGTGTTGGTCTCACAGGCCGGCTTTCAGGTGGCTCAGACGGCTTTCGGTTGCTTTTCAGTCGTGTGAATATCCGAGAAATTGTGCATGAGCTGGACATGCCCCAACATGTCCTGTGAGGCTTCATCACGTGTTGCTTTGCACCATGCGGAAACGTCCCGACGCGCGGAGTACCCAGGGAAATCCACACAAACATGGGGAAACATGGAAACTCCACACAGAAAGGCCACAGGTGGGAATCAGTTGCATGAACTTCTTGCTATGAGGCAATAGTACTAACCACTAATCCACTGTGCTGCCCACCACTGCACACCATGGACTCTCATCACACTGTAGCCATTCATCATATTTGTAATCAGGTCTGTCTGCCACATCTGTTTAGTCATCAGCCCATCTTGCCCAGTCTCGCTCTGTCCATCAGCTTGTCTGCCCGTCTATCTGAGTTGCAGCCAAGTCCCCTGTCTGTGGCTCCACCCTTGGAATTAGTTACCTTGCACTGACACTAAAGCACTTTTCACCTGCAAAGCCTGACTTGTGTCCTTTATCTGCATTCAGAGACCTACACATCCAGACACAACTATCAACATTTTGGAGCTTGCTACTTTTGCTACGTCAACACCAGTTACCTTCATGCTTGTCAACCAGTGTCCCAGTCTCTAGGTACATATTCAGTGGAAGTTGTGAATGGAAGTGCAACAGCCAAATGTCATGTACATTTACCTGTTACTTAGATCTCTCCTCTCCATATTCCCAAACCATCTCAAACTAATCCCTCTCACTTTATGTCCAAACCATACCCCCTGTACTGTCCCTCGAATATGCTAATTTCTAATCCTGGACAATCTCGTCTCTCCCCTCAAAGAAAATACAGTATACCTATGCACATGTATGCAAATAAACTTAAGGTCAGCTGTTTTTTTTTATGTTAATGACAAACAGCAGTTACACAGAAAAAGTTGAAAATGTGAACGTTTGGGAGGTGGGATTGTAGGCTCGGAAAAATGATGATGAGAGAGCAGCAAAAGGTGTGTGTGTGAAATTAAAAGAATGAGGACAGACGATGTGAGGTAAGTGTGAGTATAAGAGATCAGTGTTGGGAAGGTGTCATAGCACGGACCCACAACAGGGGGCGCAAATGAACGGACAATGAATAAGCCAAAAAGGTAACAATTTAATGTTGTGATAATACACAACGAAACGTACAGTAATTTGCACAGTTAATGTAACTCCAGGTGACGTGTGGGCAGGCTCGAAGATAGGAGACCCCCGACGAGAGAGAAGCCGCGTCCCACACGGCCTCCACCACCAACGGTCTGAAGAACACCGGAGCCGCCAAGTCCCGAATCCCCAGGTGGCCTCTGTCTTCGGCTGTCGACCCTGGTACTGCTGGCAGAAAGCAGAAATATGATGAGTGAGTGTGAGTCCGCACACTCAGTAATTCTCAGTCCGAACACAGTTAGGAGGGAGCACCTCCACCTCCAAATCACACACACTCGTGCAGCTCCTGGTCAACCACTTACCTGAGATGGGGTGTAAAGTCAGTTTTAAGCAGAAACGAGGCAAAATTTGGTGACGCTTTGACATGGCTGACGCTCAGTGACTGCATCAGCTAGCAGTTTGTGTAGCTCGCTTTGATCGCTTCCTCCATCTCTTATGATGAAATAATGCTGAATTTAGTGTACGTGGAAATGATTATTGTACAAAAGCTTCAGATATCTGTCGCTGAAATAGATGATGACTGGAGTGCAGCTTTAAGCAGAAACAAGATGATAAGCCATGAACCGCAGCTAATGACGCAAGCGCAGTGAAGGCAGGGTGGACCAATTTTTCGGGGGGGCATTCAGTTGGCGACACCGGACCAATCACCATCATTTTTTAAATTTATTTTTATCTTTTTTTTTCTTCTTTTTTTTTGGACAATGGCCAAATCACTCATGCCCAGCACAGGAGTTTAACTCACCTGCTGTCACTTTGGCCCTAATACCCAGAAAAATTATTGTTATGCTTAAGATGCCACAGCTTTTGTGTTCCAAGTTCAACTTCCACCAGCTTTTGCCTTCTTTGATTTGTGCATTTTTGCAATCGTTACATGGCATCCCACAATTTTAAGCCTTTCCAATATCTAAAAAAGAGATAATTGTTTTAAAAAACTGTCAGCGTAACTTAAAATAGTTTATCCAACTCCATGTTACTAATTCTAATTGCAAAGCAGAATCTCTCTAAAACTGTCTAATTTGTCTTGTTTGTTGTTAGTGGATTCAGTGCCTGGAACATTCATTCCTGCGGAGGTGTCCTCTACATTTGTGCCTTATTTAACTGTATTGGCGTGTCTCAAATAGAAAGGCTTGTGTCAGATGCCACATTCATATTATGTCATGTGCTATTAATATTAGCTGTCAGTTTAAAAAAAATCCTCTCACATCCACCCTTTAGTGGTAATAACAACTATGATGTGTGGGAAATTTCTGATGATGAGTCACAGAATCACAAATTGTGGAAGTGTCTCAGTGCAGGGACATGTGGCAGTAAAATGTTGGCAGCTTAAAAGAAAAACAGAGAGAAAGAGAGAAAATGAACTGTTATTTTACTCTGACACAATTAGGTAATCTCAAGGAAAATATATTCTTTTCATTCTGTTATTATCTCTGCCAGATGACAAAGGGGTCACTATCAATTTGTGATGCCATAAGTTAAGAATGACATAATAATATCAAAAGGAAAACCCAACTCTTGGAAGGTGATGGTCTAGTGGCTAAGGTGTTGGGCTTGCGCCCAGAAGATCATGGGTTCAAATCCCCGCCTGACTGGAAAATCACAAAGGGCCCTTGGGCAAGGCCTTTAATCCCCTATTGCTCCCGGTGTGTAGTGAGCGCCTTGTATGGCAGCACCCTGACATCGGGGTGAATGTGAGGCATAATTGTAAAGCGCTTTGAGCGTCTGATGCAGATGGAAAAGCGCTATAGAAATGCAGTCCATTTATAACTGTTAAAGTTAAACAAATGGAAATCTCAGGTCATGAGGAAACCAAATGTTTCAATGCGTGTCACTTTAAAATGGAAAGGAGATGGTGTTAATATAAACACAACACTGGTGGACATTCCTACAGTCAGCAGGCTAATTTCACACTCCCTGAAAACTTGTGACATCTGTGGCATTGTTCTAAGTGATAAAACTGAACATTTCAGAATGGCCTTTTATTGTGGCCCGCCTAAGGCACATCTGTGCAATAATCATGCTGTCTCATCAGCGTCTTGATATGCCACACCTGTAAGATAGGATGGATTATTTTGGTGAAGGAGAAGTGCTCGCTAGACAGATTTGTGAACAATATTTGTCCTCTCCTCCTCTGTGTCCAATATTTGAGAGAAATGAGTCTTTTGTGTAAAAACTATCAATCAATCAATCAATCAATTTTTTTATATAGCGCCAAATCACAACAAACAGTTGCCCCAAGGCGCTTTATATTGTAAGGCAAGGCCATACAATAATTATGTAAAACCCCAACGGTCAAAACGACCCCCTGTGAGCAAGCACTTGGCTACAGTGGGAAGGAAAAACTCCCTTTTAACAGGAAGAAACCTCCAGCAGAACCAGGCTCAGGGAGGGGCAGTCTTCTGCTGGGACTGGTTGGGGCTGAGGGAGAGAACCAGGAAAAAGACATGCTGTGGAGGGGAGCAGAGATCGATCACTAATGATTAAATGCAGAGTGGTGCATACAGAGCAAAAAGAAAAAGAAACAGTGCATCATGGGAACCCCCCAGCAGTCTACGTCTATAGCAGCATAACTAAGGGATGGTTCAGGGTCACCTGATCCAGCCCTAACTATAAGCTTTAGCAAAAAGGAAAGTTTTAAGCCTAATCTTAAAAGTAGAGAGGGTGTCTGTCTCCCTGATCTGAATTGGGAGCTGGTTCCACAGGAGAGGAGCCTGAAAGCTGAAGGCTCTGCCTCCCATTCTACTCTTACAAACCCTAGGAACTACAAGTAAGCCTGCAGTCTGAGAGCGAAGCGCTCTATTGGGGTAATATGGTACTACGAGGTCCCTAAGATAAGATGGGACCTGATTATTCAAAACCTTATAAGTAAGAAGAAGAATTTTAAATTCTATTCTAGAATTAACAGGAAGCCAATGAAGAGAGGCCAATATGGGTGAGATATGCTCTCTCCTTCTAGTCCCCGTCAGTACTCTAGCTGCAGCATTTTGAATTAACTGAAGGCTTTTTAGGGAACTTTTAGGACAACCTGATAATAATGAATTACAATAGTCCAGCCTAGAGGAAATAAATGCATGAATTAGTTTTTCAGCATCACTCTGAGACAAGACCTTTCTGATTTTAGAGATATTGCGTAAATGCAAAAAAGCAGTCCTACATATTTGTTTAATATGCACTTTGAATGACATATCCTGATCAAAAATGACTCCAAGATTTCTCACAGTATTACTAGAGGTCAGGGTAATGCCATCCAGAGTAAGGATCTGGTTAGACACCATGTTTCTAAGATTTGTGGGGCCAAGTACAATAACTTCAGTTTTATCTGAGTTTAAAAGCAGGAAATTAGAGGTCATCCATGTCTTTATGTCTGTAAGACAATCCTGCAGTTTAGCTAATTGGTGTGTGTCCTCTGGCTTCATGGATAGATAAAGCTGGGTATCATCTGCGTAACAATGAAATTTAAGCAATACCGTCTAATAATACTGCCTAAGGGAAGCATGTATAAAGTGAATAAAATTGGTCCTAGCACAGAACCTTGTGGAACTCCATAATTAACTTTAGTCTGTGAAGAAGATTCCCCATTTACATGAACAAATTGTAATCTATTAGACAAATATGATTCAAACCACCGCAGCGCAGTGCCTTTAATACCTATGGCATGCTCTAATCTCTGTAATAAAATTTTATGGTCAACAGTATCAAAAGCAGCACTGAGATCTAACAGAACAAGCACAGAGATGAGTCCGCTGTCCGAGGCCATAAGAAGATCATTTGTAACCTTCACTAATGCTGTTTCTGTACTATGATGAATTCTAAAACCTGACTGAAACTCTTCAAATAGACCATTCCTCTGCAGATGATCAGTTAGCTGTTTTACAACTACCCTTTCAAGAATTTTTGAGAGAAAAGGAAGGTTGGAGATTGGCCTATAATTAGCTAAGATAGCTGGGTCAAGTGATGGCTTTTTAAGTAATGGTTTAATTACTGCCACCTTAAAAGCCTGTGGTACATAGCCAACTAACAAAGATAGATTGATCATATTTAAGATCGAAGCATTAAATAATGGTAGGGCTTCCTTGAGCAGCCTGGTAGGAATGGGGTCTAATAAACATGTTGATGGTTTGGATGAAGTAACTAATGAGAATAACTCAGACAGAACAATCGGAGAGAAAGAGTCTAACCAAATACCGGCATCACTGAAAGCAGCCAAAGATAACGATACGTCTTTGGGATGGTTATGAGTAATTTTTTCTCTAATAGTTAAAATTTTGTTAGCAAAGAAAGTCATGAAGTCATTACTAGTTAAAGTTAATGGAATACTCAGCTCAATAGAGCTCTGACTCTTTGTCAGCCTGGCTACAGTGCTGAAAAGAAACCTGGGGTTGTTCTTATTTTCTTCAATTAGTGATGAGTAGAAAGATGTCCTAGCTTTACGAAGGGCTTTTTTATAGAGCAACAGACTCTTTTTCCAGGCTAAGTGAAGATCTTCTAAATTAGTGAGACGCCATTTCCTCTCCAACTTACGGGTTATCTGCTTTAAGCTACGAGTTTGTGAGTTATACCACGGAGTCAGACACTTCTGATTTAAAGCTCTCTTTTTCAGAGGAGCTACAGCATCCAAAGTTGTCTTCAATGAGGATGTAAAACTATTGACGAGATACTCTATCTCCCTTACAGAGTTTAGGTAGCTACTCTGCACTGTGTTGGTATATGGCATTAGAGAACATAAAGAAGGAATCATATCCTTAAACCTAGTTACAGCGCTTTCTGAAAGACTTCTAGTGTAATGAAACTTATTCCCCACTGCTGGGTAGTCCATCAGAGTAAATGTAAATGTTATTAAGAAATGATCAGACAGAAGGGAGTTATCAGGGAATACTGTTAAGTCTTCTATTTCCATACCATAAGTCAGAACAAGATCTAAGATATGATTAAAGTGGTGGGTGGACTCATTTACTTTTTGAGCAAAGCCAATAGAGTCTAATAATAGATTAAATGCAGTGTTGAGGCTGTCATTCTCAGCATCTGTGTGGATGTTAAAATCGCCCACTATAATTATCTTATCTGAGCTAAGCACTAAGTCAGACAAAAGGTCTGAAAATTCACAGAGAAACTCACAGTAACGACCAGGTGGACGATAGATAATAACAAATAAAACTGGTTTTTGGGACTTCCAATTTGGATGGACAAGACTAAGAGACAAGCTTTCAAATGAATTAAAGCTCTGTCTGGGTTTTGGATTAATTAATAAGCTGGAATGGAAGATTGCTGCTAATCCTCCACCCCGGCCCGTGCTACGAGCATTCTGACAGTTAGTGTGACTCGGGGGTGTTGACTCATTTAAACTAACATATTCATCCTGCTGTAACCAGGTTTCTGTTAGGCAGAATAAATCAATATGTTGATCAATTATTATATCATTTACCAACAGGGACTTAGAAGAGAGAGACCTAATGTTTAATAGACCACATTTAACTGTTTTAGTCTGTGGTGCAGTTGAAGGTGCTATATTATTTTTTCTTTTTGAATTTTTATGCTTAAATAGATTTTTGCTGGTTATTGGTAGTCTGGGAGCAGGCACCGTCTCTACGGGGATGGGGTAATGAGGGGATGGCAGGGGGAGAGAAGCTGCAGAGAGGTGTGTAAGACTACAACTCTGCTTCCTGGTCCCAACCCTGGATAGTCACGGTTTGGAGGATTTAAGAAAATTGGCCAGATTTCTAGAAATGAGAGCTGCTCCATCCAAAGTGGGATGGCTGCCGTCTCTCCTAACAAGACCAGGTTTTCCCCAGAAGCTTTGCCAATTATCTATGAAGCCCACCTCATTTTTTGGACACCACTCAGACAGCCAGCAATTCAAGGAGAACATGCGGCTAAACATGTCACTCCCGGTCTGATTGGGGAGGGGCCCAGAGAAAACTACAGAGTCCGACATTGTTTTTGCAAAGTTACACACCGATTCAATGTTAATTTTAGTGACCTCCGATTGGCGTAACCGGGTGTCATTACTGCCGACGTGAATTACAATCTTACCAAATTTACGCTTAGCCTTAGCCAGCAGTTTCAAATTTCCTTCAATGTCGCCTGCTCTGGCCCCCGGAAGACAATTGACTATGGTTGCTGGTGTCGCTAACTTCACATTTCTCAAAACAGAGTCGCCAATAACCAGAGTTTGATCCTCGGCGGGTGTATCGTCGAGTGGGGAAAAACGGTTAAAGATGTGAACGGGTTGGCGGTGTACACGGGGCTTCTGTTTAGGGCTACGCTTCCTCCTCACAGTCACCCAGTCGGCCTGCTTTCCCGGCTGCTCGGGATCTGCCAGGGGGGAACTAACGGCGGCTAAGCTACCTTGGTCCGCACCGACTACAGGGGCCTTGCTAGCTGTAGAATTTTCCACGGTGCGGAGCCGAGTCTCCAATTCGCCCAGCCTGGCCTCCAAAGCTACGAATAAGCTACACTTATTACAAGTACCATTACTGCTAAAGGAGGCCGAGGAATAACTAAACATTTCACACCCAGAGCAGAAAAGTGCGGGAGAGACAGGAGAAGCCGCCATGCTAAATCGGCTAAGAGCTAGTAGCTACGCTAAGCTAGCGGATTCCTAAAAACACGCAAAGCGAATAATGTGTAAATAATTTAGAGGTGATTCAGCAGAAGGAGTGCTTTAGTTAAGGCACGTAAAGATTACACTGGGAAACAAATCGTAATCTAGATAACTAGATCAATCTAACTGCGCAGATCAAACAGCTAACAGATACAGAAAAACACCGCTGTGCTCCGGAACAAGAAGTGATACAATACCGCAGTGAGAGCCGACCACCAGTAGAGTCAAGTAAAAAAGTAAAAAAAAAAAAAATAAAAAGGTAAAAAAGTAAAAAAGTCTTGAAAAAGACTATTAGTTCAAAGTCCAAAGCAGCAGGTAGCAGTCTCTGTGTAAACTAAACAAAAGTTGCATTTATGTTTTTGTTCAGTGTACATGCTGCTTACGAATATACTTTAGTTTATTACATTTTCCCACTGGCATACAACATACAGAACATAAACAACTGAATACTTTAAAATTCATTGTAACAAGATTAAGAAATAGATCGAAACACATAACATAAAATATATCACAAATATACTGAGAATTTAAAATGTTAAAAAATAACTAAACACACACACACACACACACACACACACACTTTCAGAATTTTTAATTTTTTGGCTATTTTGTAGAGAATATGAATGATAACACAAAAACCTTTATTTCACTCATGGTTAGTGGTTGGGTGAAGCCATTTATTGTCAAACAACTGTGTTTGCTCTTTTTAAATCATAATGACAACAGAAACTACCCAAATGACCCTCATCAAAAGTTTACATCCCCCTGTTAATACAGTGTATTGCCCCCGTTATCATCAGTGACAGCTTGGGGTCTTTTATGGTAGTTGTGGATGAGACTCTCTGATGGTAAAGCTGCCACTGAATGTGTCTTGGACTTTATTTACATCAATTATGAAGAAATACAAACAGTATGGCAATCTATTGTAAATATCATAAAAAAGACCACCACCAGGACATGTATATTAATAAGTACTACAATAACGACATACACAATTTACATAACAAATAACTAAAAAAATGATCACATAACACAGAAACAGAGAGTGACACATTAGTTGTGTGCTGAATGGACATGGAGTGTGGCCGCTTCAGCAGCTGTTGAGATCGCTGGTTCTGGACGTCACAGCTGGAGAACACGTACCGTGTTTGGACGGACCTGACCTAACAGCTGTCCACTGTGATGCACGTGTGTCTGCTTGATGTCCTCATGTGGACATACACTGCTGTTGAGACGGGCTGCAGTGAACGAGCGCATGGCATGCACATTGACAGGCTGTCCCAGGTGAAGCAGGCTGTCAGAGCAGGCGATGTGAATGTCACGTCACCCACGTCAGCTCTGTTCCACATGACACGGTGTCTGTCCTGCGGCACACCGCCCACAGGACACACGTCGGGCTGGACACGCCGGACCAGCAGATGGATACGATAAGAGCACACTGCTTCATTTATATCATGACTGTACGTCTATGACCATGGGTCATCTACAGAGGAACAGGCGGTTCATACAAAAGGGATTCAATAAAATGCGATGTTTTTTATGGTATGTGGTTTTATTTTTTTCCTCCACAGCAGAGGCGTGATGGGGTGCAACATGTTCCAGCTGTTCGCACTGTGTTCGTGCAAACTGTCGCCAGTGTGTCGTGCAAGCCTGTGTGACCGTGTGTCCCTCACGACAGCAGGTGGAATGTTTTGTGGTTCCCCATTTTGTGTTTGGTTCAGAGATTTTCTTGTGGTTTCTGGACCCAAAGAGTGGTGATACAACTCCAAGACCTATTCAGTGACTTGGAAATGTTCATGTATCCATCCCCTAACTTGTCTGAAGAAAACAGGCAATAAACTGATTATTTATAGGTATTATAGCAAAGTGTTATGTTACTTATGCAACCCATCATCTTGGCTTTTATATTTTTAATTAATTAATATTAAGTTGTAAAGATTTGCTTTCAGTTTGAGTTTAAGGAAGATAATTTTAGATTTTTTTTTTTTTTTTTTTTTGGTATTTTTTGCATTTGCATTTGAAATGGCTCTGAAGCCACCAGTGCATGTAAAAACTTGTTTGTTGCAGTGGCACTATGTGGAATTTTATATGCTACATTACTTTTTTTTTTTTTTAACTCGCTATGCATTTCTGACGACCCTCTGAGTTCCTCTCTGGCCGCGTCCGTGTCTCCTGAGCACGCGCGCTCAGACGGACGCCCAGCTGGCGGTGCCATCGCGCACAGGAGTCATAACGCAGTTTGTAATCCGGAGCAGCCGCTCGTCGGAGACAGAGCAGGACACAGAGGAGGAGAGGACAGACCGGACAGAAGCTGTCAGACGTTTTTATCTCATGGGGCGAAGCTTTCAGTGAGGAAGTGCTGCAGGAGGAGAGGACGCGTGACCGGATCAGAGCGCCTTAGGAAGACGGGGAAAAAGACGCACGGAGGCTGGTTTTTTGGGGGGATAGTTCTTTTTCCCTTCTGTCTCATCCTCTGTCATCCATCCAGCGGGCAGCGCGCGCTGATGCCGGGCTCTCCTTGGAGAGGAGAGGTCAAGACAAAGTCACTAATGTGGCTGTAACGGGAGCACCGGCCGATTCGGCAGCATCCTGCTTCAGTTTTTCTCTTTTTTTGTGTGGTTTTACCTGTGGAGGACCTTCAGGTGGATTCTATCTCAACCTGTGAGGATTCTATCTGAAATAATAAGCGGGCGTGAGCGGCTGTGGATGAGTGGATCCTGCAGGGGAGCAGAGACCCATGCACGCCTGGATTCATCAGGACTCCTCAGCCCGTGCTGTAATTAAGAGAGAATCATCTTCGATTTCCAACCTCCCGCTGTTTTGGTGTTACGAGACCGTTTCGAGTACTGGGAGCTGAGGAGGTGATCGGATGCGTGCGCAAACGGCGGCGGCGGCAGCAGCGGAGGCGCGCCGGTTTTAGCGGCGTTTTGTGGCACTTTCTGAGCGCTGTCCCAGCGGATCGCCGGTGCACGGCGGATTGTTGGAGGTTCTAAGTTGCCTCGAGTGGATCACCAGCAAACTCGTTTATGTTAAAAGGTTCCACGCCGCCCCTCCTGGAGCCCTGCGGCGCGGCCATCCCTGCGCGCCGCGCGCCACAATAAAAGTGGATATGACCTCTTATTTGATTTAAAAAAAATAAATACATTCTCAGACCAAGAGGAGGATTATTTGACAGATTTTTTGCAGACCTGCTTTGCCAGGGTTTGGATAACCAGAGGAGGAGAAGGAGGCGCACAGGTACGAGAGTCTCCTTATGTACTTTTAATGGAACGTTTTCGTCCCTCCGTCACCTTTCGCTTTTTGTTCCGTCCTGATCATGCAGGATCATTTCCGAGAGAGTCTGCTTTGTAATTTTAGAAGCACAGAGTTGTGAGAGAGGGAGAGAGAGACAGAGAGAGAAAAGGCAGATGCAGAGAGATAATGGCGCTGGTGTTTTCTCTCGATTTAGAGATGGTGACATCCTAGATTAAAGAGAGGAGGGAAGGAGGGGGAGGAAGAGGAGGAGGAGGAGATGCTGGGAGAGGTTAGTAGGTGGTGGTGGGGGGGGGGGGCAGGATCTGAAAGTGAGAAGGAGATGACTTCAAGTATTAGACTGGGGAATGGGACAGAAGAAGGTGCAAATCAGAGTGCTGGATATGAGGATGATAATGATAAGGAGGAGGAACTTATAGCAGTGAGGAGTTGAGGAGGACAGGATGAGGAGAACAGACAAGAAGTGAGACAGGAGGCACTGAAAGGGACTTGGAACAGTTTAAGATGAGAGAGAAGCCAGTAAATAGTCACATGTTGTTTGGGTCACTGAATGGTTCATGTTATTTGGATCGCTGCTCTTCACAGTTCAAACAGTGATTCCTGCCCATTCCAAATTTTTCATCTACACCTCCCTCCTGGGTTAAGCAGAGGCTTAGTTTAAACTGGGTAGCAGCGGATTAGAGGTTTGACAAGTGGCCTTGACCACAGGGGTTACCAGATCAATCCCTGAGCTGGGAAGATAAATGGCAAAGACTGGTATAGTGTGGTCCAATCTCAGCTCAGCTCCTCACTTCAACAATTCAACTCTCACTTTTGATCCGTTCATTCCCCCTGTTGTGTTGATGGTTTTCAAGTCCAGGTTGTTAATGCCTTTCTCTACATCTTCTCTGCAATACATCCGGGTAGATGGGATGCAGTGTGCCCCAAGTTTGACCAGATTTGGGTCTCTGTCTTGCTGTAACACACGTAACCACAATTGGGCATGAACCCAACAATGCTATGGTGACACGAATTCCAACTAATTCCTGTTTTCTGTTGAGTTGATATCGACCAGGAATCTAATGAGTATTTTGGTGTTTATTGTTATCTCTACTGATGACCCTTAGAAACTATGAAAGTTTGCTCCATGTTTCGATGTTCTGTGATTCGGAGTTCCTGCTTTTGGGTTTTTTCCGAGTTGCTTAGAGTGTGAGTGTGTATGTGAGGTAGTCGGGATTAGATATCTTGGTCAAATTGCGACAAATGATTTGACTGATGTGGCAGGCATTGAGAGACAGTTCAAGAAGCTGAATGCACTTGGAAATTTAATACTGTGTAAATCCCATGTGTAGATGTGATGTCAAATTCACCGTGTTTGGGTTGTATTGTTTCTCTGCTCTATACTGCACAGTGGAGGTGGAACTATAGAAGGGCATCTGTAAACAGATATCTTTCCACACTCTGTTAAAGATGTTTCTGGGAGTGTCTAATATGATGGCACCAGTACTATCTATGCAAGTCTTGACGTTCAGTGTTGCCAGTCACTCATACAACGAGTAATATGTATTTTTTTTTGTGGTTTTGTTTTTTGTTTGTTTGTTTTGTTTTTACAAGACTGGGAGTGTTCGAGATCAGGATAGTCAGGACTGTAACTGGATTGATTAGGAGACATTTGTTTCATACCATATCACCCTAATAGAGCGCTTTGCTCTCAGACTGCAGGCTTACTTGTAGTTCCTAGGGTTTGTAAGAGTAGAATGGGAGGCAGAGCCTTCAGCTTTCAGGCTCCTCTCCTGTGGAACCAGCTCCCAATTCAGATCAGGGAGACAGACACCCTCTCTACTTTTAAGATTAGGCTTAAAACTTTCCTTTTTGCTAAAGCTTATAGTTAGGGCTGGATCAGGTGACCCTGAACCATCCCTTAGTTATGCTGCTATAGACTTAGACTGCTGGGGGGTTCCCATGATGCACTGAGTGTTTCTTTGTGCTTTTGCTCTGTATGCACCACTCTGCATTTAATCATTAGTGATTGATCTCTGCTCCCCTCCACAGCACGTCTTTTTCCTAGTTCTCTCCCTCAGCCCCAACCAGTCCCAGCAGAAGACTGCCCCTCCCTGAGCCTGGTTCTGCTGTAGGTTTCTTCCTGTTAAAAGGGAGTTTTTCCTTCCCACTGTCGCCAAGTGCTTGCTCACAGGGGGTCGTTTTGGCCGTTGGGGTTTTTATGTAATTATTGTATGGCCTTGCCTTACAATATAAAGCGCCTTGGGACAACTGTTTGTTGTGATTTGGCACTATATAAATAAAATTGATTGATTGATTGATCTTACTATAAACAGTTCCAGTTCTGTGATATTTTAGATATATTTTAAGTTTCTAGAATTTTTATATTCATTTTAATCAATTCTAATTTTTATTCTTTTAAAAATTTAAATCATTGTTTTCTGTAGTGTTTATGGAACTCTGTGTGGTACGATGGAGTTTTATGGCCACATTGAATTTTTTTTTTTTTTTTTTTTTTTTTTGGACTTAGGGAATAAAGTCGAAATATTATATTACGATTTTATTCTCGTAATATTACGACTTTATTCTCGAAGTCTAAAAAAAAAAAAGTGGCCCTAAAACACCGTCGTAGTATGGTAATTATGCAATTTAGATGTAGATATAACATATAGGTCAGCTCAAAAGTTTACATACCCTGGCAAAATGTTTTGTATTTTTGTCCATTTTGCAGAGAATATGAATGATAACAAAAACTTTTTTCACTCATGGCTAGTGGTTGGGTGAAGCCATTCGTTGTTAAACAACTGTGTTTACTCTTTAAATCATAAAGACAACAGAAACTACCAAAATGACCCCGATCAAAAGTTTACATACCCCTGTTCTTAATACTGTGTATTTCCCCCTTTAACATCAATGACAGCTTGGGGTCTTTTGTGGTAGTTTGTGGGCGAGGCTCTCTGATGATAAAGCTGCCACTGAATATGTCTTGGACTTTATTTACATCAGTTATGAATTTTAATTTATTTTCATTTATATAGCACCAAATCACAACAAAGTTGTCTCAAGGCGCTTCACACAAGTAATGTCCAACCTTACCAGTGAAGAAATACAAACAGTATGGCACTCTATAGTAAATCTGCATGTAGACAGTTCTCAAAAACTGAGTGACTGTGCAAGAAGGAGAAGAGTGAGGAAAGCCACCAAGACAGCCCAGAAGAAGTTATAGGCTTCTGCGGATGTGATTGGAGAAATTGTGCACTTCTTTGTCATTGCAGAGCTGTTCAACTGTCAAGCACAGACGCTGGACTGACTTTAATATAGAGCTCCTCCTTAGAGGATGTATTAATTGATCTGGTGGAATTCAAATGAGAATCAATTAAAAATCAGCAAATCAATCTTTTCAACCCAGCACTATTTATTTATTTATTTATTTATCTATTTGGATCCCCATTAGCATCTGCAGTATAACTGCATCAGCTACTCTTCCTGGGGTCCATTCATGTTTTAATCACAGTTTCAGTACAATAACATAATAGATTTCCATTAAAGCCTGTAGATCATAATGAAAATTCATAATACATTCAGAATAAATTCATTCATAATCAATTCATAATACATCACAATACTTCAACCATTTGCCTCAGATAATACTTTTTAAGTTCCTTTTTAAAACCAGGTCCACTGCTCAGTTCCCTTAACTTTAGTGGTAAATGATTCCATTCTCTCATGGCTCGAAACATCACTGTCCGTTGACTCTGGTTTGTTTTACATTTAGGAAAAATGAAACACAGTCCTTTGGCATGCCTGGTTGGATAAAAATGAGTATCCTTACCAAATGGCAGTTGTTGGTAAAGGACAGGACACTATTTTAATAATAGTCTTGCACTGTGCTCTGCACAAGTGTAGTATCGAGGAAAATGCACGTATGGGATTGGGGCTTGGTATTAAAAGAACTGGATCAGGGATAAAAAAAAATGCAACAACATTCCAAGTTGAACAATTTCATTTTGCGCTATGATAAATCTGATTCTACTCTGATATTTATACAACTCTACTTGAAGTTGCACCAAATGCAGTTCCGGCAGAGTAAATTTTACTCCCCAGAATTTACTGACCATGCAATGGCACTCACCTAACCTCTGTCCTCCTCTGCTGGTCGGTGGTGTAATAATATTCAGAAATCACTCTATAAGTATATACACCTATTTAATGGTTCCCATTGTTTGCATGCTGCACATTCCCACCAGTAATCGCACAGTCGTCTCAGGTCCTGTTTGCACTTCCCATCATCATACCGCAAATTGGGAAGCCAATCAGATCCACTCTGGAAAAATATTCGTTTCCATTTGGGCGAATGTTGAGTGCGAATGTGATGGAGGGAGCCGCTCAGGGAGGATGATGGGAAAGCATTGGGTCTGTTGGAAAGGTGAGTGGAGAAAATAGAAAAAAGGTGTGCAGGAGAAGCTGATAGAATGAAATAAATTGGGAGGAACAGAATGCAGGAGAGGCAGCAGACATGTGTTGAAGCCGCACTGAAATGATCTCTTAAGAAAGCCGGAACGCGGAGCTGGAGGCCACGTCTTGAATAATCTAAGAGGGCTATTGAGGAGGCGTTTTATGCTCTCATCTCTTGCTGTGTAATGGTTGGCAGAAAAGGAAAGAAAGTTATTCAGCTGTATCAGCTCAAATTTGCCTGGTAATTTTTTCTCATCCACACACTCCCCAATTTGCATCTTGATGGGGTTTTAGAGGGACTTTAAAACATGTAAACATGCACCTGCTGGATTAAACCTACAGACGTGGACCGGGAGGAGTAATCGTTTACTGATTTTGTAACGTTGTGTCTGTGTGGCTTAGTTAAAGCCCTCATTTGCAAATGCATCAAAGAAAGAATACTTAAATGTTTCTGTTCATACATACATTTTGAAACAGGTTTGAAAGATCTTTTTGAAATGTTATAAACAGCATTGTTTTTCTTTTTGGACTTTGTTCTGTAGTGCAGTAAAAAGTGGACAGGAAACATATGTGGAAAGTCAGCTACACACTCAAACCTGGGGATTACAGACAGTCAGGTCCATAAGTATTTGGACGAAAAATAATCACTTTTACAGCCAGTTTCTTATTGTCCAATCAGGGGATGGATACATGTACATTTTCAAGTCGCTGAATATGTCTTAGTCTTCATTTATCTCAATGGGTAATAAATATAAAAAGTATGGTACTGTGTGGTAAATCTATCTGGAGCAGAGAAGATTTAATCCAATAATACAGATTAAAATCTAGACTCAAATAAATTGGCTGCATTTCTGTCTGAAGCAGATAGTGCTTTACAGTGATGCCTCACATTAACACACACCTGCACATACACTCAACAAAAACATAAACGCAACACTTTTGGTTTTGCTCCCATTTTGTATGAGATGAACTCAAAGATCTAAAACTTTTTCCACATACACAGTATCACCATTTCCCTCAAATATTGTTCACAAACCAGTCTAAATCTGTGATAGTGAGCACTTCTCCTTTGCTGAGATAATCCATCCCACCTCACAGGTGTGCCATACCAAGATGCTGATTAGACACCATGATTAGTGCACAGGTGTGCCTTAGACTGTCCACAATAAAAGGCCACTCTGAAAGGTGCAGTTTTGTTTTATTGGGGGGGATACCAGTCAGTATCTGGTGTGACCACCATTTGCCTCATGCAGTGCAACACATCTCCTTCACATTGAGTTGATCAGGTTGTCAATTGTGGCCTGTGGAATGTTGGTCCACTCCTCTTCAGTGGCTGTGCGAAGTTGCTGGATATTGGCAGGAACTGGTACACGCTGTCGTATACGCCGGTCCAGAGCATCCCAAACATGCTCAATGGGTGACGTCCGGTGAGTATGCTGGCCATGCAAGAACTGGGACATTTTCAGCTTCCAAGAATTGTGTACAGATCCTTGCAACATGGGGCCGTGCATTATCCTGCTGCAACATGAGGTGATGTGCTTTGACTGGCACAACAATGGGCCTCAGGATCTCGTCACGGTATCTCTGTGCATTCAAAATGCCATCAATAAAATGCACCTGTGTTCTTCATCCATAACAGATGCCTGCCCATACCATAACCCCACCGCCACCATGGGCCACTCAATCCAGAACACTGACATCAGAAAACCGCTCACCCACACAACGCCACACACGCTGTCTGCCATCTGCCCTGGACAGTGTGAACCGGGATTCATCCGTGAAGAGAACACCTCTCCAACGTGCCAAACGCCAGCAAATGTGAGCATTTGCCCACTCAAGTTGGTTACGACGATGAACTGGAGTCAGGTCGAGACCCCGATGAGGACGACGAGCATGCAGATCAGCTTCCCTGAGACGGTTTCTGACAGTTTGTGCAGAAATTCTTTGGTTATGCAAACCGATTGTTTCAGCAGCTGTCCGAGTGGCTGGTCTCAGACGATCTTGGAGGTGAACATGCTGGATGTGGAGGTCCTGGGCTGGTGTGGTTACACGTGGTCTGCAGTTGTGAGGCTGGTTGGATGTACTGCCAAATTCTCTGAAACGCCTTTGGAGACGGCTTATGGTAGAGAAATGAACATTCAATACACGAGCAACAGCTCTGGTTGACATTCCTGCTGTCAGCATGCCAATTGCACGCTCCCTCAAATCTTGCGACATCTGTGGCATTGTGCTGTGTGATAAAACTGCACCTTTTTGATTGGCCTTTTATTGTGGGCAGTCTAAGGCACACCTGTGCACTAATCATGGTGTCTAATCAGCATCTTGATATGGCACACCTGTGAGGTGGGATGGATTATCTCAGCAAAGGAGAAGTGCTCACTATCACAGATTTAGACTGGTTTGTGAACAATATTTGAGGGAAATGGTGATACTGTGTATGTGGAGCAAAACCAAAAGTGTTGCGTTTATATTTTTGTTGAGTGTACATACCAGGGTGCAACCATGCAATTTGTTAAACTGTACACTGGGAGCAATTTTGGGATTAAGGAGCTTGTCCAAGGGTTGAGTTTGTGGTCAGATGGGGACTTGAACCAAGGATCTTTTGGTCTCATATTCACTGCTTCAATCTCTAGATCATCACCTTCATTGTGTCTTCTGGCAAACTGCAGCTGAAATTTTGCTTTTTCTGTGTCAGTCCCATTATGAAGCTGTACAACACAGGCCGTTTTAAAAATGATGTACTGTTCACTGTTAGCATGCATGCTAGCAAGCCTTCTTTTGAAACAAACTTAGGCTGACCACACGTCCTTATTTTCCCGGGACAGACCTCCAAAAATGGGCTGTCCCTGGAAATGTCCGTCTGTACCTTTCCAGGCAGAAAATAGAGGATTATGTTGAGCCTGTTTTAGCCAACAGAGGGGGCTGGCTGGTCAATCTAGGATAACACTCTCCAGAAGAGTAATAGAATAAGAATCTCTTCTTCTACTCGTACTTTTCTAGAGTAGCTTGTCTTGACTTAGTTGTCCAGTAATTTGTAGGAAAAAAGTTGTTTGTTGTGTAAAATTTATTCAGAAAATTGCAAGTGTCAAGTGAATCTATAATATCAGCACAAACCATAAGGTAACCATTTATGCATATACCTTTTATTATTTATTATTGTATTTTACCTGCTGCCATTGGAAATAAGTGTTTTATACTTTATGTGTTATTTGTAGTGATGTTTGTATTTTCCATGTTTACATTTTTATCAAATTAAAACTATGCCACGACAACCATTTAGAAACAGGTGCGGAAGTGACATCACTCAGAGTTACAGGGTATCTGTTCATGTTTGTGATATGAGGCTCAATAGCATGCATGCTAATATCATAATAATGTGAAAGTAACTAAAATATCTTACATGTTTAAATGTAGACATATTATGAATAAGCACCGTAAAACAAAACCCAATTAAATAATTTAATGTCAAAACTGACATCTTACTGTACTTTTCATGTTGCATGTGTGATGCGCAGTATGCACTTCTCAGTCTGAACACCATTTCTGGAAGGGCATTCTATGCTTCTGGTTCCAGAACGAGGCTCTGAACCTGTTTGTTGGGGGAGACAAAGTTAAATAGACACGATAAAGGCAGCCCATGTAGCAAAGGTGTCTGTGAGGGAGCATTCAAAGGTGCAGTCCAGAAAATAATGTAGAGGGTCAAAACACTGGCTGTCTTCATACCAAATAAACTATTCCAAAGGCACCAGGATAAACTCATTGGACACAGGATGGTAGGGTATCATTTCTTAAAATACATAAAACTGTGCAAATTTGAATAATATTTCTACTTCTAGATTATGGCTCTGTGCACTTCTGGAAGTCTTGCCCAGTAGCACAATTCTGGTCTCAATCGGGAATAGTTCAGGTTTGTTGGGCTGGGGGTCAAGTGATTAGTGCAGTTGTTTCAAGCGTGGAATGTTCTCAGTTCAAAGCCACCCCTACTGTTGTGAAAGTGTAGTGACACGGACCCACAACAGAGGGCGCAAATGAACAGACAATAGAAGGAGTCAAATTTGAACACTTTACTGTTGTGAATGCCACAACCATACACAGCAGATTATAGAATGATACAAAGTCAATGGATAAAGGTGTCGTGTGGGTAGGCTCGACGATAGGAGACGTCCGTCTAGAGAAGAACCGGAACCACACGATTTCCTCCGCCACCGAACCCGAAGGATACTGGAGCCGCCAGGTCCCGAGTCCCTCAGGTGGCCACCGTCTCCGCGTGTCGGATCTGGTACTGCTGGCGAAGAGCAAAGACAGTCAAGTGTGGGTGTATGTACACCCAGTAACAACAACGGTGGGAATTCCACCTCCACCTCAAATCACACACTCGTGCAGCTCCTGTTTAAGCACTTATCTGGAAAAAGTGAGAGGCGAAGACATCGGCACTCTCACAAACCACCAATCAGCTGACAAGGCACCACAGGACAATGGCTGCTAACAGAGCACACGTAAGTTATAATTCCTTTAGTATGGCAGATAATATTACCTCCTTAGAAGAACGATATCTCGGCGACGTGGTGGAGGTGTCATCCTGCTTTTATCCGGAATGAAGTGCAGATGATCGGTGACAGCTGTCACAGTTGATGAGTGACAGCTGTCACCTCGGCTGTTCCTGTGAGGCGGCAGCGCCCTCTAGTGCCTGAAGCCCGCACTTCAGGCAGGGCGCCCTCTGGTGGTGGGCCAGCAGTACCTCCTCTTCTGGCGGCCCACACAACACCTACCCATTCTCCATGTAATATGGCATTGCGTCAAGAAGGGCATCCAGGAAAAAACCTGTGCCAAATCAACATGCCGATCCACCTCAGCTCTGCTGTGACAACCCAGTGTCAAACAAGAGAGAAGCCAAAGGGACTCACTTTCACAAATTGTTGCAAATCTGAACAATACTTATACGTAACAATACTACATCATGGCTCTGTGCACTTCTGTAAGTCTTGCCCTGTAGCACAGTTCTGATATGGACCAGGTTCCATTCAGGAATAATTCAGGTTTGCAAAAATTGCAGAACCTATATACGGCAGTACTTCAGCTTAGATGTGTCAGTCAAAACTGTGATTAAAGGCTTCAGACAATTTTCAGATTTCAAAGTGGGCACTGGCCTTCTTAGGGCCCCTTCACACAAAGTATGAATGTGGTTGAATTGCGCTTGAAGCAGGAACTGTATGCAATATGTGTAAAATCGTAGCTGCCTCTGATGCCTCGTACACCTGTTGCTACAACTATTTGCAGACACCAGTGGCTGAAAGACAGAGTGTGCCCTGTGAGAGCCCATTCGATCCCTCTATAGGTGGTGATCCCTCTATAGGTAGGTGTTGGCCAAATTCCAGGTGACACACACAAACAGCTAACACAGCTCGCTTGTTACTTAGAAAATGTGTAGCCATTCACGCTATTAGCAAGAACACAGTCAGACGATCACTGTTGAGCTGGATGTGAAATTTGTCTAAGTGCCCAATGACTGTGGGATGCACAAAACAAAACACACGTGGTGCATGTGTCTCGCACGTGTGTGCGTATGTTGCTCCCCCTGCTCCCCCCAACACATATGGCGTGCCAGGGGGGCACATTTGCATAAACTGCTTATATGTATGTACAGATCTGATCACATGGGGGCTGGACAACCAAGTCTGGCGCACAGCATGGGGAGGGGCCTGTCAGCTGATCGCAGCACACTGACAGCTGGATGACAGCTCAGTGCATACATTAAAAACACAGAAACCACCGCCAGGACAGGTATATAAAAAATTATGACACTATCTACATATGCAGCTACATAACAAATAAGGAAAATGAATGACCACATAACACAGAGACACACTGGTCTGGGTGCTGAATGGACGGGGGGTGGGGGTGGTGGTGGTGGTGGTGGTGTCTGCTCTCAGCGGCTGCTATTGTGATCTGTACTCCTGGAAGTCCCAGCTGGAGAACATATACCGTGTTTTGATGGACGTGTGTCTGTGTGTGTGTGTGTGTGTGTGTGTGTGTGTGTGGTTGCTGTCCTCATATGGAAATACATAAAAAACATATATCCCTTTTGCAACGGGCTGGAGAGCATTTGTCAGTTCATGTGAAGCGCCTTGGGGCAACTGTTTGTTGTGATTTGGCGCTATATAAATAAAATTGATTTGATTTGATTTGATTTGATGTGGACATGCAGCAGGCGATCTGAATGTCACGTCTGTCACGACGTGCCACAGGACCATATGACAAGCCAACGGTGTGACAAATACGCCACTTTCAGTCATGTATCAGCAGAAATATGCTGTAACAAAAGCTGTTTGGTCAGTTATCATGGCGGTTTTTTCTCTTTTTAAAAAAAAATGCTATCTGCTTGTTGATTTTAGCCATTTCACACTTTTGTTATAAGACAGCGATTGTAGCGCAGTGGTAAAGTTTCTGTCTGGTAATCAGAGCTTGCAGGTTCAAATCCTGTGAGTGGCATTTATTTTTTATTTAATGGCGGGGTTCTGTATGAGTCGTCTACTCCCTTTTTATTATTTATATCAACCCAGTGATATTCATGAATTATAAGGCTGGTTTTTATTTTATTTTTCTCCATATCAGCGGCGCAATGTGATGCACCCATTCCAGCTGCTCGCATGACACCATCGCAGAGGGTTCATGCACGCCTGCCTGTCGGCCCGATGTTTTCGTGGTTCACTCATACGAGCTGTTCCGCTGTGATTCGCCCTGATTCGTAATTATATGTGAAGGGGCCCTAAGTTTGGGAATGGTTGGTCCAGGGTTACAGCTTAATCTTTCTGAAACATTATGCAGCATAACTAAAGTATTAAAAAGCTGGTGGTGCCTCGGAAAAAACTGATGCAAGCAGGCAGCGAGTGATGCAACACGATTCAACCCGTCAATTGAATTGATGCATACTGAATGAATCAATGCACTCGCATCGCGCACGTTTGTATCTAGATAGATTCGTATCAATTAATTTTCACATGCCTCACATCAACTATCAGTCATCTAATGACACGTATCGTATCAAGTTTAAAGAAGAAACGCTATTGAGCAGTACATTGTACAGGTGTACAGTGCATGTTGAGTTGCACTAAATTGAAAAGGTAATGTTTAATATTTGCTCCCAGCATGGACTGTACGAGGTCTGTTAGAAAAGTATCGGACCTTTTTATTTTTTTCAATAAAATGGATTGTGAATTTTTTTTTCATGTGTGCTTGCATGAGCAAACCTTGAACCTTCGTGCGCATGCGTGAAACTTTTTCACGCCTGTCAATTGCATCATTTTCTGGTAAGCAGCCTTTGTGTGAGGTGTGTGTCGTGCGCTCGGTGGTTTTTCATTCCAAGGAAAAAGACGGAACGACTGGAGCAGCGCCGCATCATATTTTGCCAGAAAATGGGTGACAGCCAGGTGGAAATCATTCGGATGATTCAGATGGCTTTCGGTGACTTTTCAGTCGTGTGACTTTCTGAGAAATTGTGGAAGAGGTGGGCATGTCACAGCATGTCCTGTGAGACTTCAACACAGAGGCGCTTTTGCTCCGCCGAATTTCACAGCCACTCTTTTCATGGCCAAATCTTCTTTCACAGTGGAATGTACCGAAAAGTGCTGATGTCCACCTCTTCCGCAGTTTCTCGGATAGTCACACGACAGTCCCGTATCACCACAGCGTTCACTTTGGAAATGATCTGGTTGTTTCGGTGTGTTGATTGATGGCCGCCCGGAGCGTGGCTCGCTCTCCACCGTTGTGCGGCCGTCTTTAAACTGGTTGTACCGCTCCTTAATTTGTGTGATGCCCATAGGATCGTCACCAAAAGTCATCTGAATAATCCGAATGGTTTCCACCTGGCTGTCGCCCAGTTTCTGGCAAAATTTGATGCGGCGCTGCTCCAGTTGTTCCGTCTTTTTCCTTCGAATGAAAAAACGCTGAGCGCACGACACACACCTCACACAAAGGCTGCTTACCACAAAATGATGCAATCGACAGGCGTGAAAAAGTTCACGCATGCGCATGAAGGTTCAAGGTTTGCTCATGCAAGCACATGCAATTCAAATCCATCAGGTTTTTGAAAAAAATAAAAAGGTCCAATACTTTTCTAACAGACCTCGCATGTTTGCTTATGGCTGCACTTACACCTTAACATTCATATTAAAACTCAAATACTGTCTGGGGATTTTATTAAGATTGATTACTGACCTTGCAGTATGTTGAATGTGGCCATCGGAGAATGCGATCACTTTTTATAACCACGCAACAAGGGAAATAAATTTCAATCCAGTATGTGTATTGGGGCTGATGATGCCGGCTGTGGTGTAATGAGCTCGGCCTTGAATTCTCAAAATCATTCTGACATTTCTGTTACAGCCAGCGCTCACACTTTGTTCTGGGTTCTGGCTGTAGGTCCTATTTGGGTTAAATTCTCATTTCAGATATGCTGCACATGCATTAACACATCGCACTCACAATGACTAATCCGCAGATTTAATCAGGATCTTTGACAAAGTGTCTTTATTCAGACTAATGCTTTTGTTGTGACATGCGAGGTTAGTGTTGATAATAGCTGTTGGTATTCTGTCACATAAAGCTGCCAGGTTGATGCTGTTATTTAGGAATGTGTCCTACAAGCTTCTACTTAGTTCTGTTGTACTGTAGATTTATTGTAATTTCTTGTGTATTGTATTCCTATGCATTCGCTTTACATTGATATTCAATTTCATGCATCATAAATGACAAAAATAGAAGTGTTGGATGGTATGATTTAATTTTCTGACACGATTATGTCAGACAATGCTTTTTAATGCTAAACCTGAACGGCCTTGTTCATAACAAAGTGTTTCATATCGACTTGATTTATTGTGACACACCTGGTAGCACACAGGCCATACCTGCACAGACAGCCTCACACACTTCCCAGACAGGGAAGTGTGCATCTAAAACGTGCACATTGTACTAATGTTCCTGTCCCATTTTTATTCAGCCCTGAAAAGGAAAGACCACTGGGACAGGATCCAGCACCCCCAACCACTGACTCGTAACCGGACCCCAGGTTGTAAACCATTGTCCTAGCCAACACAGCTCAGATTTGGTCAGATAAACTCAACATTTATTTCTAAAGCCCGTTTAAAATGACAGTAGTCGACCAAAGTGCTGTACATAATAAAAAATGGGCAGTTACCCCAGATTGTAAATAAATTAAAAATAACAATAAAATTGCAACAGGCAGTAAAAGACAAAATAAAGAGTAAAAAGTAGTAGGAAAAAATTTAATTGAATTTATTTCATTTACATAGCGCCAAATCACAACAAAGCTGCCTCAAGGTGCATTGCATAAGGAAGGTCGAACCTTACCAACCCTGAGAGCAAACACACAGGCATCAGTGGCAAGGAAAAACTCCCTCTGATGATTTGAGGAAGAAAGCTCAAGCAGACCAGACTCAAAGGGATGACCTTAAACCTCGGACTCAAAGTGATGTCAGTAGCATGGCTTGGGCCATACTACTGACACACTAGACAAATATACAGGAGATACAGGAAAACATGCATTTCATAGCAATTAGTCCATCCACAGAATAATTATCATCAAATTTGAAAACTGACTAATGGTGTAAGTGCAGATTTGTTACTTTTTTACTGCATGGTGTATTTGAAGTATTTGAAAGCTCGACCTGTTGAAATGATTTGAAAACCTTTTCAAACACAATTTTAAAAAGGTTTAAACCAATCAAAGGCTGAGTTTGCCCTGTGTTTAAACAGAGTAGCAGTCAGTGTGGCAGAGGTATCAGGCAAGTGTAAGGCTGAGGCATGGTCAAAAACTGGCTGAGGTCAAAAACAGTAACACAGAGTTCTAAGGCTGAGTAGAGAAGCTTGAATCTTCGACTGGACTGGGTTGCTTGACGCGAGGACGTTTCACTTCAAATCGCAGAAGCTTCCTCAGCTAAAATTCTTGCTCTGGTGGTCTGACTTCTGTCTTGACTCTTGTAGAGAAGAATAATCAAGAAGTCACAAAAGCTGGAGTTTTAAACCTAACCAGACCCCTCCTACCGAGAGGCAGACTACTATAGGTTGGTGACTAAACAATAGCTCTAATTAGCACCTATTGTGCTCTAGTTAACACCCTCCTAATGACAGGGCAGCTGTCCCTCTCCTGATGGCTCCCTTGACGACTCTGCTGATGACGTGAATGACTCATTACCATGAACAAAAGACTGAAACTGCTTTGACCTGAGTACCCCATTGTAAGGCTGAGACAAAACCGTGATCCAAATACACAAAGCAAAGTAAAAAAAAAATCAGCAAGGCAATCAAGACTATGACAAAAGGCTTGGACGAGGTTTACAGAAACAACGAACTAGCAAGAAGAACCAAACACACAAGGCTTAAATAACAGAGGTGGCAATCACAGCAAACAAGGTACAGGTGTGGGGAACAAAGAGACGAAGATGAGAGCAAGATCATGCAGTCAGACAAAAAGCAAAGCAGACAGAAATGGAGGTGTGGAGGGAGACAAAGATGAGGCGAGCAGGTGCAAGAGAGTGCAGCAGAGTGAACACTAAGCAGACAGAAATAAACTGAAAGGTGAATCCTAAATATAATGAAAAAGAATTTACACATGGAAGGAGCAAAGAAACAAAACCAAGAAAAACAAAGGTGAGAACTGTTAAGTGATCAACAAGACAAATAAAGGCAGGGGCTGAAACTAATATGTGACAAAAGCAAAAACTAACAGAAATTACAAGCAATGACTCTAGTGGTAAAATGCAAAATAAAACCAGTGACTAAAGTAATCTTAAACTGAAAAACAAAAACACAGGATCAAAGTGTAAAGCGGATGCAGACAGAAAGTGACAAAGACCAAAGCAGGGGAGGACATGGGACCAGACAGGGACAGACCTGACAAAAATGAGGCCTTTAAGTGTCTTAATTTGTCTACAACCTAAGTATATTCACCTTCATGCCAGAAAGAAGTAAAAAAAACTAGTAAAGTACACCAGGAATATTAGAAGCTAAAACCAGACAGTTTGGATACAAAAAGACTCAAAACCATTAATCTCCTTTCAGAATAACTGTACATTAATTTAGCATTTGATTAATAATCGATAATTGATCAGGTAATCATTGCAACTCCATTTCTCTCATTAGTTGAGTGTGAACTAGATTTTTGGTTTAGTTTATGAACTAGACTAGGCTAGGGTGACCATATTTTGATTGCCAAAAACCAGGACACTCAGCCCAGCAATGAGATATTGAGATGATACTTGAAGTTTACTCAAAGATACTCAAAGATGAAAAACAATGAAAACCAGCACAACTTTCTTTAAAAAAAAAAACAGGACAGCCAGGACAGGACGTGAAAACAAGACATGTCCTGGGAAAACAGGATGACCATTGAGACTGGAAGCTCTCTAAACCAGTGGTGCACTAGTTTATGCTGTATTTGAATGCAGAGAAATTGCTTTTAACTCATCAAAAACTAAAGTAATGGCTTTGAATTTTAGTTTCTAGGTGTATGCGACCCATAGGATCACACAACTGCAGATTTTGTGGTATGAGGTGGAAACTCTCTGGATAGGATACTAGTGCACTGTTATCCTATCCAGAATACTTGTGCATTTCATGTTACTCTGCCGCCATGGTCAGTATGAATTTGCAGTTCAGGTGTTTTCTTTTCAATAACCACTTGTTGACTGCCTGAATTCTCTTAGCTAAACAAGTCTAAGTAGTACAAGAAGAAATGCAACATACATATACAGTATTTGGGGTCCTTAGGAGCAGGACTGAGAACCACTGGACTAGTTACTAACATTGTTAAATGTAAAATTAAGTAAAAATTGAATGGTTCATTAAAATATTTGTTAGATGCAGTCTGTGCAGTATGCATAATGAAAGACAGAAAGGAAAGGAAGAAAGGGCAATTCAACACACTGAATTGATAAAGATTATATAACAATATATTTTCCCTCGGCTCTCGTTGAAAGTAAACAGTGGTGGGCACAGCTAACCAAAAAGTTAGCTTTGATAACCATTACTGCAATAACTGAAAAGTTATCCTTTATGATGCTAAACCGATAAACTGCAAAAACAGTGATCTTTATTACAGATAACCGATAACTTTTAGTATTGATTCAGACGCGGCCACATCACATTACACTGTTGGCTCCTGATAAACCAGTTTCACTTTCACTTTTCACTGCAGGGTAAATTCAAGGATCATAAACACATAAGAACTCATGAAAAATGACTGAATAAAAAAATAAAACCCCAAACACTGTCATCATCTTTCAAAAGCAGTAAAACACAGTATTAGAAGTCACAGTTTATGTCGGTATTACATACACAAACTAAAAAGCTGCTGCTTTTTTCACACGTTTTGAACCCTGTGGCTTAAACAACCGATATATGTCCATTAATGCATTGATTGGCAGATTAAAAGACACATTAGTAAATATAAATTCTTACCTGTTAGTTTCAGTGGCATTCATCTGAAGAAATAAAGCATCTTTGGATGTTACACTGTTACCATCTGCTCAACACAAACAAAATGGGCTAATTTTAACATTATTTTATTTTATTTCTTTGTGGCTGACGGGATCATTTAATCGCCGAGACTCGGTGGCAGAGAGGAGCTCTCACAGCGCAGCTGTGTACAGAGGGACATTTCTTCACTGTTTAGACACTAGGATAAAAAAGATGCAAAGTAACATCCAAAGTGAACCTGAACTACACTACCCGCAATGCTCCCTGTGTCGACCGGCCAATCATGTCTTGCGCTTAATGATGACATCATCAGCAAGCGTCAGGCAGCCAGTCTGCTAGTCTGCCAAAAACACACAGCAGATGGACTAAATGTTTGATTTTAGGGTTTACAAACTTTTTTGACCATTAAACTTTGCTCACTTTACCAGGAAAAAAAAAATGTTATCGGAACTAAATTTATCGGAAGAAAATTGGTCCAATGATGGTAAGTAATCATGATCTGTTTGATGTGACTGAGCTAAAATTATAGGGCTCGACTGGTGAATCTGTGTCCAGTATTTCTACTGTTATTGTCAGGTTCAGAAGATAATTAGACTCAAGCACATTGATGAAGAAGGAGCAAAAGTCATTGACGGTCTGCAGTGTGTAACTCTTTCTCTACTGTTGGCTTGTTATTTACTGTATGATATTAGAGCTTATTTTCCACTGTCAAAACTCACTAATGTTGGATCACTAGGAAGGGACTTTGAGTTGAAATGAAACAGTCCTTTTGGACTACACCAGTCACTTTTGAGCCAAAAATATAACCGTATCATGTATATTACATTACATTATTACATTAGTCCCAGTCACATTGAAACCACAACACTGTAAAGTGAAATTAACAAGACAGCACAAGTAAAAAGCACTTAGAGAGCAAATGTGTCCACCAAGGTCCAACAGCCTTATGTTTATGTCTCTGTTGATATTTTCCTATTACCTCAATTTTTCTCCAGAGTGAGAGGGATTTATTCCTTTGATCTGTTCTCTAAGATCTCAGGCAACAGAGTCAGACTACCAAAGTATTGATTTAGGTTCAATACCACTTGTGTCCGGTGTGTGTCCTCATCTGTACGGTCTCTGGTGAGTAGTTCGGTATCTCATCCAGGGGTGGTTGTGGAATCCAATCCACGCTATGGTTTTCGTGGATAAGCACCAGCTCCATGTGCCTCAGTGTCTGCACAGGACTTACCCTTTCTCTAACATTTTTAAATTCTGATTTTTGGTCATGATCACTCACCTTTCATTTGGATTCTGACCTTTGAGCCATATGCCGATCTTTGATATGTGACCATGACCTTTCACCCTGATCCCTGAGCTTTGATCCAGAGTCCTCATATTTGATGCTAAACTTTCAAGTTTGACAAGTAGGTTGTTTTCATCTTGTAAGAGTGCTAATAAACATCCTTTCACCTTTGATCTTGTAATCAGGTTTTCTGATAACTGTAGTTCAGTGATGTGCATCAAAGAAATCAGAGAACGATGATCAAAGTTTAAAGTTCAATTTGAATCACTCTATCAAGATCTACACCAAAACTGAAACAGTTCTTCTTTGACCTTGGCCCAGTCTCTCTTCCAAATTTTCCTTAAGTCCGTTTGTGTCGTTTTGAGATATAAGGCTGTCAAACAAACAGAGACAAACAGCAAAAACACAACTTCCTTGGGAAAAGGAACTATTTGCAGTGGAAACTGCCATGAAATTCCAGAGCATGATGCAATTATGGGTCTAAACATCCTTTCAACTCTCAGTTTAAGTTGATTTCAATCATGTGTCAGTAGCTAATGGCACCCAGGAAAGGTAGGAAAGCATTACGGTAGCAAAGCATTATATGGTTTAGAAAACGGGTGCCAGAATACCTCTATATGTTATGCTCAATCCGCCAAGCATTACATACGTAGCTCTGTATAGGCTTAACGCACTGTTCAAACCTGTTCGGTGGCAAACTCAGGTAAAAAGACTCCTGCAGAGTCGAAGACCAGAGACTTGACACGGACTTTCCTGTGTAAAGTACCTTGTTGTGTAAATGGCACTTCATGATCCCTGTGCCTGACAGAGATTTAGCCTAATAGTTAAAAAATAAGAATGAAAAATACCCACACGGATAACTGTGGCCAGACCATTTCAGAAAACAGCTGTCAAGCCACCCTGCCACCTTATGTACACCAGAGTCAGATGTGTCATTCTGACTAGCACCACTCACAAAGCCCTATCACTCAGACGGCTCCATGAAAATAACAAATGAGTCGTTTTCCTCCTTGGAATTGAGTGCTGTGGGGGTGAATGATGAAAGATTGATGGGCAACGACATGTGAAAGTTAAAAAGTCAGAGTCATTAAACACGTCTACTGCCTCCACAAAACTGAGACAATACACAGTTCATTATCATTTTTATAGTTTATTGAACCATGTGTTCAATAAGCTAAGCCACGGAAGAGAAGACAAAGGCTTGATTTAATGGTAAAAAGGGTAATCTGATTACTTTGGCATACAGGATATATACAGCTTTTCTTTTAGCAATAAAGTCCCAAACTAGGAACACTCAGATCTATGTATGAATGATTCAGATACAAAACCCAGGAAGTCCATTTTTTAACCCTCTGGGGTCCGAGGGCATTTTTTGGAGAGTTCACTCACCTGGCATAAATGTTTTATTATTATTTTATTATCCCTGCATCCCACAATCAAGTTTTATGTGTCTTTATTTCAGGACAACCTGTGCTTTGATAATATGTATGCTTTTGTTGTGTTTTATAAGTGTAATAAAGGTTTACAATAAAAAATAAGGAAGGAAAAACTAAAGCAGAAAATAATTTTCCACATACATTTATTCAAAGCACACAGCAAGCTATAATGAGCAACTGTTTTGACACTTTATAAAGGTAATTTGAGGTCTTGTGTGAAAGACTGTACAACAAAAAGGTTCAAACAATAAACACAAATGCACATTTTGAACAATATATACAAAATGGTCTATGCGTTTTTTTTGTCTTCATGGTAAAAGCAAAAGAGTTATCCAGTAACATTCACATGCAAACGGGTGGAGCTATCCTGATAGTTACACACTCTTTGTTTGAGCATGTGAGATTGTCGTCAGAGGCTCTCCGTCTGCTCCATCTGCTTTCAGTGATTGCTGTGCATAATGGCGCAGGCGCATTTGGAGCCCAATAGTACGTACTCATTGGAGCACCCAGGGGCTATTCAAACGGGCCAACTAGTAACATATCACTCCTGAAAACGAGCTTTGGCTTTTCACGTGAGGTGAATCTGCCCTACGATTGGATTTTGGAAAACCATGCGATGGTGAACCAATTCCGATTGGACACTCACATTGTGCACGTCATCACACAGCTTCTATGAGGAGTAAAAAGATGGCCGATGGCTGGCTCGAAAGTCCGCAGAGTTAACTTTTCAGCAAAAATGTAAGTTTCTATCTCATATCATTAAAAAAGTTATTTATAATTTAGTAAAGCTTAGGCTTAGCCGTCATATACGACGGCGTCGGCCCCAGAGGGTGAATGGAGAAAAATGAAATTTAAAATGGGAATTCACATGAAAACACAAATACAATTTAACAGGCTGCAAAAGTTCTCTAATATTTTGTGCACTTGTATGCAAATAATGAATGCTTATGAGTGCGAAGCATTGCTGAATGGAACATTCCATCGTTCACCTCATGAAATATTCTTACCATTGAACAAATGAAAAAATAAATCATTATTTATTTTCTAGAAGGCCTATTAATTTGTACAAGAGAAAAGGGACTTACATTTTGGTGTGGGTCACAGGTCCCTTGACGTCAATAGGTTCCAAATACTCCAACATGAATTTTAAATAGCAGTCCAATCCCAAATTGTTCTCAGTCAACTTGCAAAAACAGTCAGATAGTTCAAAAACAATCCTGACGATGTAGTCCATAGCTGATGCCGTGCACTGTCTTCTTCGTGTACTCAACTACATCTGCTTTTCTCAGTCCAGTGAAAATTTGTGAGAGAAATTCGTCGAGCTCTTCATCCAACAGCGGTTCTACTTTAGCTAGATACGTCCCAGTGAATATTATAAATGCCTCCAGATGGCTTATGGCGTACTGGATTTGTTTTTTTTTGTGTGTGTGTGTGTGTTATAAGAATGCATAGCGTCAATAAGCTGCTAAGTGCCATCACCGCTAGTGTGAGTGTGCGGTGGTTGCAGCGTGCAATGGTACAAAACATATGGAACCAAATTTGCACACTAAATGGAACCAGAATTGCACGGTAAATGGAACACAATGGCAAATGGGATGAATGAGCAATATCACGTGACATACAAACCGCCAATCAAATGACAAGGATCTATTCAGGTGTTATAAAAAATGGCGATCGACTGGTGATTGCAGTGAATTCATGTTGCTGCTGGTGACCAATTGCAAGGAAATTTTGCAACCAGCTGGTTGTGCGTGCAGCATTCTCAACCTTACCTATGCTCAATCACAAACAGATTGCCACAGGTTGCCTGGTAGGAGGTTCCTTGTCACCCAATGGCTGCGGTCTGAATCGGAATGAGTTGTAATAAATGTCCAAGGTTCCTTATGTTAAACAAGAAATTATCTAATCTGAAATAACAGGTGGTTTTAAAGAAATTATCTAATCTGAAATAACAGGTGGTTTTAATTTACAGATGAAAGGTTTCTAAAGAACCATTTATTGATTTAGCTATTTTAATTACAAGTGTTCTAAACTTTTTTTAAACAGTAATCAGAAATTTTGAGGTAACAAACAACAACAAAAACATTTCCAAGGATTTTTCTTCAGAAAACTGCTCTATAAATGAGCAGTCCTGTGACACGTTTCTGTTTTATACAGATCAGTGGTTTCTGCACCGATCTGTTTTATAGAGATCAGTAGTTTCTGCCACTAGTCTTCTGTGTTTTGGCCCGACATGTCGTTCCTATTGGACAGCACGAAGGTATGTCACAGCTCAGAGCGTCAAAAGTTGGATTGGATTGAACTTACTATGTTTTTTCTTTTGCTCAATTAAAAAAAAAAAAGATTGGGTTGAACTTTGACTGCGTCAGCCTGCCGACAAGTGACAATTTGCGCTCCTGTCAGAAGCGTCGCTTTAGCTCAGCTTTTGACGCGACACTTCTGACGCCTCTAAAAAGAGATGCATCTCATTGAAAATAATGCTTTTTAGACTGATTCTTGATGCCTCTGATGCTCCCGATGCGTGAAAGTCCCATTAATCTCCAGTAATGAGCTTGAAATAGCGCTGATCAAAATAATGAGGATAAAATCTATATCGGATTCCTGATCGGGATGCAACGTCCAATTTTGATCAAGTCTGAAACCACGTGATCGGGCCTGATTTCTGATCACGTGATCAGATCGGGACATCCCTAGTTGCAAACAGTTGCCGTAAAATTTATAAATGCCCACATATTGCCCACACTTTGCAATCAATTGGAATTAGCATGTGGCTCATTGCAACCCACTGAAATTTGCCCTTAGCTGTCCATGGTGCTGAAACACACCTTAAAAAGAAAAAGAGAAAATAACTCCTTCCCCATCTCCTAAAACAAAATGAGACTTCCTTCAAAACATGAGCACACACGCATGCACCGATGGAGTGTATTTGAGTGTCTCTTTAAATACAAATGGACCCTTTGTTTAGATGGCTGTTTTTCTTTTTTACTATTTTTATTACTATTCTTATTGTCAAACCTACATTTGGACACATGATAATTTGTAGAATGGATGAAAAAGCGTAGCGCATACTGCACTACTGGGACAGACAGTGAGAATGTGATCATTTGTGTGGGGAGAAGTGATTGTAATAAATTGGAATTTATACGCACATAATCATGCGTGTGGTAAGACAACAGTGGGACCATAGTCATAAATTATTTTACTCCATGATTTATTTCATGCACCTGTGACCCACCACATTTAATTAGAATTTCATTATTATTATTATTATTATTATTATTATTATTACTATTATGTGGGCTGTCCATACCACATTGTTCTCCTTCTGTTGAGCCATGGCATGATGTGATGTGGTTATATCATTTCCACAGCCACAAAGGGGACTGACCTCAAAATCAACAATCTGTCAGAATGAATACCTTCAAGCTGATGGTTGAATGTAGATGGCAACAGATTTTCAACAGACTGCAATAGATTCGTGCTGGTACCTTATTTGTCACAATCATTCACCATATTATTACATTCAGATTGCATGTAAATGCCAACTTTGTAAATGTAAATGGTTGCAATATGATCACCAGGTGATTGCACATCTTTGCACTGATTTGGGTCACACTGTGGTCTCCAACCACTGTTTTTTCCACACATAAGGAGAGGTGATGGTCTAGTGGTTAAGGCATTGGGCTTGAGACCAGAAGATCATCGGTTCAAATCCCAGCCTGACTGGAAAATCACTAAGGGCCCTTGGGCAAGGTCCCCCATTACTCCCGGTGTGTAGTGAGCGCCTTGTATGGCAGCACCCTGACATCGGGGTGAATGTGAGGCAAGTTAGCCAAGTTCAAATCCATCATGAACAACTCCTCACCCTCTGCACCGGACTATAGTGGAGCTGAGCAGCTCATTCAGTGACAGGCTGAGGCACCCTCAGTGCAAGAAGGAACGATACTGCAGGTCGTTCCTCCCTGCTGCTTTCAGACTGTACAATAACACTGTGAAATAACCACATGCAATAATATGTCCACAAATCACGTGCAGTAACAACTCGTTTACAAATCCCTGCACTAATGTCACCTTATCACATCTAAATTTCACTTCACATATTGTAAATAAGATGCTCCTATCTCTTTTTCAACCCCAATCATGTTTATATATATATGCACATGTACTTATATATGTACGTACATATATATATGCATATCCATCCATCCATCCATCCATTTTCTTCCACTTTATCCGGAGTCGGGTCGCGGGGGCAGCAGCTCAAGCAAAGCCGCCCAGACCTCCCGATCCACACACACCTCCCCCAGCTCCTCTGGGGGAACCCCAAGGCGTTCCCAAGCCAGCCGAGAGATGTAGTCCCTCCAGCGTGTCCTGGGTCTTCCCCGAGGCCTCCTCCCAGTGGGACGTGCCCGGAACACCTCGCCAGCGAGACGTCCAGTGGGACAGCCCCACAACATCCAGAGACTTAAGGTACTCAGGATGGATTTCATCCACCCCAGGAGCCTTGCCACCGAGAAGCTTTCTAACCACCTCGGTGACTTCGGCCTGGGTAATAGATGAGTCCGCCTCTGAGTCCCCAGTCTCTGCTTCCTCTTCGGAAGACGTGACGATGGGATTGAGGAGATCCTCGAAGTACTCCTTCCACCGCCCGACAATATCCTCAGTCAGGGTCAACAGCTCCGCCTCCTGAGGCATCGGACAGTTTGCCAGAATCTCTTCGAGGCTGACCGATAGTCCTCCTCCATAGCCTCCCCGAACTCCTCCCAGACTCGTGTTTTTGCCTCTGCGACCGCACGGGCTGCGGCATGCTTGGCCTGCCGGTACCTGTCAGCTGCATCTGGGGTCCCACCTACCAACAAAGATAACTAGGACTCCTTCTTCAGCTTGACGGCATCCCTTACTTCCGGTGTCCACCACCGGGTTCGGGGATTGCCGCCGCGACAGGCACCAGAGACCTTGCGACCACAGCTACGAGCAGCCACATTGACAATGGAGGTGGAGAACATGGTCCACTTGGACTCCATGTCTCCAACCTCCCCCGGGATCTGGGAGAAGCTCTCCCGGAGGTGGGAGTTGAAGGCCTCGCTGACAGAGGGTTCCGCCAGTTGTTCCCAGCAGACCCTCACAATACGTTTGGGCCTGCCAGGTCTGACCGGCTTCCTACCCTCCCAGCGGATCCAACTCACCACCAGGTGGTGATCAGTCGACAGCTCTGCCCCTCTCTTCACTCGAGTGTCTGAGACACGTGGCCGAAGGTCAGATGATACGACTACAAAGTCGATCATCGACCTCCAGCTCAGGGTGTCCTGGTGTCACGTGCACTTATGGACACCCTTGTGCACGAACATGGTGTTCGTGATGGACAAACTGTGACTAGCACAGAAGTCCAACAACTGAACACCACTCGGGTTCAGATCGGGGAGGCCGTGCTTCCCAATCACCCCCCTCCAGATCTCACTGTCACCGCCCATGTGGGCATTTGAAATCTCCCAGGAGAACAATGGAGTCCCCAGTCGGAGCGCTATCTAGTACCCCTCCCAGGGACTCCAGGAAGGTTGGGTACTCTGCACTGCCGCTCGGCCCGTAGGCCGAGACAACGGTGAGAGACCTGTCCCCAACCCGAAGGTGTAGGGACGCGACCCTCTCGTTCACCGGAGTGAACTCCAACACTTGGCGACTGAGCTAGGGAGCAATAAGCAGTGCGACCCCAGCTCTCCGCCTCTCCCCATGGGCAACGCCAGAAAAATGAAGCGTCCAGCCCCTCTCCAGGAGTTGGGTACCAGAGCCCAAGCTGTGCATGGAGGTGAGCCCGACTATCTCTAGTCGGTATCTCTCAACCTCCCGCATAAGCTCAGGCTCCTTCCCCCCTAGCGAGGTGACATTCCATGTCCCAACAGCCAGGGGCTGTGAGCATGGACCGGGCCGCCGGGCCACCCGCCCTCGACCGCCACCCAATCATCTCTGCACCCGACCCCCATGGCCCCCTCTGCAGGTGGTGAACCCGCAGGAGGACAGGCCCATGTCACTCTTTTGGACTGAGCCCGGCCGGGCCCCATGGGCTAAGGCCCGACCACCAGGCGCTCGCGCGCGAGCCCCAACCCCAGGCCTGGCTCTTGGGTGGGACCCCGGCTTCGCCATACCGGGCAACGTCTCGGTCCTTGATCTTTTACTGGTCATGGAGGTTCTGAACTGCCCTTAGTCTGACCCGTCACCTAGGACCTGTTTGCCTTGGGAGACCCTACAGGGAGCACAAAGCCCCCGACAACATAGCTCCTAGGATCATCCGGGTACGCAAACTCCCCCACCACGATAAGGTGGCAGCTAGAGAGGGAGATACATACACATATACATACACATATGTATATATATATATATTTTTTTTTTTTTCTATTTCTACCTCATTTTCTTATTTCATTGTCCCTGTTACTAGTATTATTATTGTTGCTTATCTTTGCACACACTGTTGATGAACATTTTCCTCTACTTGAACCTTGAGCCTCTACTGGTGGTTGGCTCTCACTGCGGTATTGTATCACTTCCTGTTCCGGAGCACAGCGGTGTTTTTCTGTATCTGTTAGCTGTTTAATCTGCGCAGTTAGATTGATCTAGTTATCTAGATTACGATTTGTTTCACAGTGTAATCTTTACGTGCCTTAACTAAAGCACTCCCTCTGCTGAATCACCTCTAAATTATTTACACATTATTCACTTTGCGTGTTTTTAGGAATCCGCTAGCTTAGCGTAGCTACTAGCTCTTAGCCGATTTAGCATGGCGGCTTCTCCTGTCTCTCCTGCACTTTTCTGCTCTGGGTGTGAAATGTTTAGTTATTCCTCGGCCTCCTTTAGCAGTAACGGTACTTGTAATAAGTGTAGCTTATTCGTAGCTTTGGAGGCCAGGCTGGGCGAATTGGAGACTCGGCTCCGCACCGTGGAAAATTCTACAGCTAGCCAGGCCCCTGTAGTCGGTGCGGACCAAGGTAGCTTAGCCGCCGTTAGTTACCCCCTGGCAGATCCCGAGCAGCCGGGAAAGCAGGCTGACTGGGTGACTGTGAGGAGGAAGCGTAGCCCTAAACAGAAGCCCCGTGTACACCGCCAACCCGTTCACATCTCTAACCGTTTTTCCCCACTCGGCGACACACCCGCCGAGGATCAAACTCTGGTTATTGGCGACTCTGTTTTGCGAAATGTGAAGTTAGCGACACCAGCAACCATAGTCAATTGTCTTCCGGGGGCCAGAGCAGGCGACATTGAAGGAAATTTGAAACTGCTGGCTAAGGCTAAGCGTAAATTTGGTAAGATTGTAATTCACGTCGGCAGTAATGACACCCGGTTACGCCAATCGGAGGTCACTAAAATTAACATTAAATCGGTGTGTAACTTTGCAAAAACAATGTCGGACTCTGTAGTTTTCTCTGGGCCCCTCCCCAGTCAGACCGGGAGTGACATGTTTAGCCGCATGTTCTCCTTGAATTGCTGGCTGTCTGAGTGGTGTCCAAAAAATGAGGTGGGCTTCATAGATAATTGGCAAAGCTTCTGGGGAAAACCTGGTCTTGTTAGGAGAGACGGCATCCATCCCACTTTGGATGGAGCAGCTCTCATTTCTAGAAATCTGGCCAATTTTCTTAAATCCTCCAAACCGTGACTATCCAGGGTTGGGACCAGGAAGCAGAGTTGTAGTCTTACACACCTCTCTGCAGCTTCTCTCCCCCTGCCATCCCCTCATTACCCCATCCCCGTAGAGACGGTGCCTGCTCCCAGACTACCAATAACCAGCAAAAATCTATTTAAGCATAAAAATTCAAAAAGAAAAAATAATATAGCACCTTCAACTTCACCACAGACTAAAACAGTTAAATGTGGTCTATTAAACATTAGGTCTCTCTCTTCTAAGTCCCTGTTGGTAAATGATATAATAATTGATCAACATATTATTCTGCCTTACAGAAACCTGGTTACAGCAGGATGAATATGTTAGTTTAAATGAGTCAACACCCCTGAGTCACACTAACTGTCAGAATGCTCATAGCACGGGCCGGGGCGGAGGATTAGCAGCAATCTTCCATTCCAGCTTATTAATTAATCAAAAACCCAGACAGAGCTTTAATTCATTTGAAAGCTTGACTCTTAGTCTTGTCCATCCTAATTGGAAGTCCCAAAAACCAGTTTTATTTGTTATTATCTATCGTCCACCTGGTCGTTACTGTGAGTTTCTCTGTGAATTTTCAGACCTTTTGTCTGACTTAGTGCTTAGCTCAGATAAGATAATTATAGTGGGCGATTTTAACATCCACACAGATGCTGAGAATGACAGCCTTAACACTGCATTTAATCTATTATTAGACTCTATTGGCTTTGCTCAAAAGTAAATGAGTCCACCCACCACTTTAATCATATCTTAGATCTTGTTCTGACTTATGGTATGGAAATAGAAGACTTAACAGTATTCCCTGAAAACTCCCTTCTGTCTGATCATTTCTTAATAACATTTACATTTACTCTGATGGACTACCCTGCAGTGGGAAATAAGTTTCATTACACTAGAAGTCTTTCAGAAAGCACTGTAACTAGGTTTAAGGATTTGATTCCTTCTTTATGTTCTCTAATGCCATATACCAACACAGTGCAGAGTAGCTACCTAAACTCTGTAAGTGAGATCGAGTATCTCGTCAATAGTTTTACATCCTCATTGAAGACAACTTTGGATGCTGTAGCTCCTCTAAAAAAGAGAGCTTTAAATCAGAAGTGCCTGACTCCGTGGTATAACTCACAAACTCGTAGCTTAAAGCAGATAACCCGTAAGTTGGAGAGGAAATGGCGTCTCACTAATTTAGAAGATCTTCACTTAGCCTGGAAAAAGAGTCTGTTGCTCTATAAAAAAGCCCTCCGTAAAGCTAGGACATCTTTCTACTCATCACTAATTGAAGAAAATAAGAACAACCCCAGGTTTCTTTTCAGCACTGTAGCCAGGCTGACAAAGAGTCAGAGCTCTATTGAGCTGAGTATTCCATTAACTTTAACTAGTAATGACTTCATGACTTTCTTTGCTAACAAAATTTTAACTATTAGAGAAAAAATTACTCATAACCATCCCAAAGACGTATCGTTATCTTTGGCTACTTTCAGTGATGCCGGTATTTGGTTAGACTCTTTCTCCCCGATTGTTCTGTCTGAGTTATTTTCATTAGTTACTTCATCCAAACCATCAACATGTTTATTAGACCCCATTCCTACCAGGCTGCTCAAGGAAGCCCTACCATTATTTAATGCTTCGATCTTAAATATGATCAATCTATCTTTGTTAGTTGGCTATGTACCACAGGCTTTTAAGGTGGCAGTAATTAAACCATTACTTAAAAAGCCATCACTTGACCCAGCTATCTTAGCTAATTATAGGCCAATCTCCAACCTTCCTTTTCTCTCAAAAATTCTTGAAAGGGTAGTTGTAAAACAGCTAACTGATCATCTGCAGAGGAATGGTCTATTTGAAGAGTTTCAGTCAGGTTTTAGAATTCATCATAGTACAGAAACAGCATTAGTGAAGGTTACAAATGATCTTCTTATGGCCTCGGACAGTGGACTCATCTCTGTGCTTGTTCTGTTAGACCTCAGTGCTGCTTTTGATACTGTTGACCATAAAATTTTATTACAGAGATTAGAGCATGCCATAGGTATTAAAGGCACTGCGCTGCGGTGGTTTGAATCATATTTGTCTAATAGATTACAATTTGTTCATGTAAATGGGGAATCGTCTTCACAGACTAAAGTTAATTATGGAGTTCCACAAGGTTCTGTGCTAGGACCAATTTTATTCACTTTATACATGCTTCCCTTGGGCAGTATTATTAGACGGTATTGCTTAAATTTTCATTGTTACGCAGATGATACCCAGCTTTATCTATCCATGAAGCCAGAGGATACACACCAATTAGCTAAACTGCAGGATTGTCTTACAGACATAAAGACATGGATGACCTCTAATTTCCTGCTTTTAAACTCAGATAAAACTGAAGTTATTGTACTTGGCCCCACAAATCTTAATCTGTAATTCATTCAACATGGTGTCTAACCAGATCCTTACTCTGGATGGCATTACCCTGACCTATAGTAATAGTAATACTGTGAGAAATCTTGGAGTCATTTTTGATCAGGATATGTCATTCAAAGCGCATATTAAACAAATATGTAGGACTGCTTTTTTGCATTTACGCAATATCTCTAAAATCAGAAAGGTCTTGTCTCAGAGTGATGCTGAAAAACTAATTCATGCATTTATTTCCTCTAGGCTGGACTATTGTAATTCATTATTATCAGGTTGTCCTAAAAGTTCCCTAAAAAGCCTTCAGTTAATTCAAAATGCTGCAGCTAGAGTACTGACGGGGACTAGAAGGAGAGAGCATATCTCACCCATATTGGCCTCTCTTCATTGGCTTCCTGTTAATTCTAGAATAGAATTTAAAATTCTTCTTCTTACTTATAAGGTTTTGAATAATCAGGTCCCATCTTATCTTAGGGACCTCGTAGTACCATATCACCCCAATAGAGCGCTTCGCTCTCAGACTGCAGGCTTACTTGTAGTTCCTAGGGTTTGTAAGAGTAGAATGGGAGGCAGAGCCTTCAGCTTTCAGGCTCCTCTCCTGTGGAACCAGCTCCCAATTCAGATCAGGGAGACAGACACCCTCTCTACTTTTAAGATTAGGCTTAAAACTTTCCTTTTTGCTAAAGCTTATAGTTAGGGCTGGATCAGGTGACCTTGAACCATCCCTTAGTTATGCTGCTATAGACGTAGACTGCTGGGGGGTTCCCATGATGCACTGTTTCTTTCTCTTTTTGCTCTGTATGCACCACTCTGCATTTAATCATTAGTGATCGATCTCTGCTCCCCTCCACAGCATGTCTTTTTCCTGGTTCTCTCCCTCAGCCCCAACCAGTCCCAGCAGAGGACTGCCCCTCCCTGAGCCTGGTTCTGCTGGAGGTTTCTTCCTGTTAAAAGGGAGTTTTTCCTTCCCACTGTAGCCAAGTGCTTGCTCACAGGGGGTCGTTTTGACCATTGGGGTTTTACATAATTATTGTATGGCCTTGCCTTACAATATAAAGCGCCTTGGGGCAACTGTTTGTTGTGATTTGGCGCTATATAAAAAAAAATTGAATTGAATTGAATCTTGTGTGTTTTTTTAAGAGCTGATGTAGCATGTGATTTTCTCCTCTGAGATCAGTAAAGTTTTATTTTATCTTATCTTATTTGTAAAGCGCTTTGACCAGCTATATAAATGCAGTCCATTTACCACAAGCAACCAAGTGCCTGTTGGCTCAAACTTATAATTTGCGGTTTTTGACTTACTGGGTTTTGCATCTGCACTATTCTAGCTGTATACCTGTGAGATGACACATTAATGTGACACTCCACATTTGAGCTTTGGATCTGGATGACTGTTTTGACTGTAACCACAGTGATGCTCTCACCATCTAAACTGGTGGAGAGACCTAGAGGCTTGAACCACTTGCAGACTCAAACTTTTGCATCCAGTTTATATCCAGGGGAGGAATTTGTGGGACAATGTCTTGCTCAAGAACATTTAGACACACAGACAGGAGTAACTGGGATTCAGTCATCTAAGTCTTTGGTTGCAGAGTGACCTGCTCTATAGCCCCTGAGTGAATATGGCTTGTGTAGATGTTTTGTGATTTTCTAATATGCATTTGCAATGGACAAGGACTTGTTTTGCAAAGACATTAAAGAAATAAAGGCATGTCTAGATTGGTGTCAAAACTGTATGACCCACATAATGAGTAATTCAGAAGTCAAAAGAAGAAATGCAGGAATGACTAATTCCATCTATCCATGCATGCTTTTGTGGATAATTCTAAGTACAGTCATATATTTTGCTGTCAAATTACAAACAAGATAAACATTTCCATAGGCTCCAAAGGAACTCTTTGTTAGAAATAGAAGTGTTGTCATGGTGATGGCCAAAAGCAACAAAATTTGCTCACTACTCAGCTCTTCGTAACCACTGAAACTAGAAAGCAGACTTTGGGCCTAATTTGTTCAGCGACAGCAAGTTTCAGTTTGATCCAATGGAACATTTTTATTTAAAATGACTCGAAATACATGTTTAGTGCCTTTGCTGAGATGAAATGATTCCTCACTGTATCTCAGTAACAGGCCAGCAGAATTGTTCCATTGTACAGATAAAATCCAATGAAAAGATTAACTCAGAAATGGAAAGAATCACATTTGAATAGCTGTCTTTCAACTTGTGTTGATGCAGTGCAGAAGGAAAGCAGTTTGGCATCAAAATCACAATAATACAACCAATTCCAAAATCTTCATGGGACTGGTAGATCACACATCGTAGGAACAATTTTCCCAGTTCTGTTGTGTACTGTTTAAGGGAGAGGTGATGGTCTGGTGGTTAAGTATTAGGCGTAAGACAAGAGCATCCTTTGTTCAAACCCCAACCAGACCAGACAATCACTAAAGGCCCTAGGGCAAGGTCCTGGATCTCCGAGTTGCTCCCGTTGGGTCGTGAGCACCTTGCATGGCAGCACCCTGACATCAGTGTGTGAATGGGTGAATGTGAGACATTATTGTAAAGTGCTTTGTGTTTCTGATTCAGATGAAAAAGTGATACATAAATGCAGTCCATTTACCATTACCCTGATAAAAAGACTGCCTACCCAAAAAATATTTTGTTATTTTTTAAATAAGATTAGATTAGATTAAACATAACTTAAACATAACAAGACTCTCTCAGGGAAATTGGGGTTCCAGCAGCAATGTATAGCAGCACACAGGGTAAGAAGCACACAGAGTATTAAAAAGTAAGAATAAAAAACAATTTGCAAATATAAATTTAAATACAAGAAATACTGCTCACTACTCCTCCCCCTGAGTGAGGAGTTGTACAGTCTGATGGTCTGAGAGACAAAGGAGTTTTTCAGTCTGTTGGTCCTGCACTTGGGAAGGAGCAGTCTGTGGCTGAAGAGGCTCCTCTGGTTCCTGATGACAGTGTGCAGAGGGTGACTGGTGTTGTCCATAATGTCCAGCAGTTTGTGCAGTGTTTTCTTCTCTTTAATTTCACTTCAATAACCTCCACCCTTTTCTGCCACTTGTTCAAAGAAATAAAAAAAATAGCATGAAAGTTCACTCAGAGACTGCAGCGTTCACCCACACCTTACATGGTTTGACATGGTGTTACACCAACTGTTACACCATGTTTAATCCACATTTTATGAGCTTTAGTTTGCTATTTCTTGGTCTAAGGTCATGTGATTAATAGAATCAATCAATCAATCAATTTTTTTTTATATAGCGCCAAATCACAACAAACAGCTGCCCCAAGGCGCCCCACATTGCAAGGCAAGGCCATACAATAATGATGTAAAACCCCAACGGTCAAAACGACCCCCTGTGAGCAAGCACTTGGCTACAGTGGGAAGGAAAAACTCCCTTTTAACAGGAAGAAACCTCCAGCAGAACCAGGCTCAGGGAGGGGCAGTCTTCTGCTGGGACTGGTTGGGGCTGAGGGAGAGAACCAGGAAAAAGATATGCTGTGGAGGGGAGCAGAGATCGATCACTAATGATTAAATGCAGAGTGGTGCATACAGAGCAAAAAGAGAAAGAAACAGTGCATCATGGGAACCCCCCAGCAGTCTACGTCTATAGCAGCATAACTAAGGGATGGTTCAGGGTCACCTGATCCAGCCCTAACTATAAGCTTTAGCAAAAAGGAAAGTTTTAAGCCTAATCTTAAAAGTAGAGAGGGTGTCTGTCTCCCTGATCTGAATTGGGAGCTGGTTCCACAGGAGAGGAGCCTGAAAGCTGAAGGCTCTGCCTCCCATTCTACTCTTACAAACCCTAGGAACTACAAGTAAGCCTGCAGTCTGAGAGCGAAGCGCTCTATTGGGGTGATATGGTACTACGAGGTCCCTAAGATAAGATGGGACCTGATTATTCAAAACCTTATAAGTAAGAAGAAGAATTTTAAATTCTATTCTAGAATTAACAGGAAGCCAATGAAGAGAGGCCAACACGGGTGAGATATGCTCTCTCCTTCTAGAATTTATATTAGTGTTTAATAGTAACCATAGGTATATGTTTATCCAATTACTTGAAAACCCATTCTAAATATCCTCTTACGTTTTGGCCAAAAATTTGTCTTTGGTCAGTTACCTTAGGTTTTGGTCATTTTTCCTCAAAATTAAATTGCTTTGTCGTTGAATGACCCCAGTCACTCCACCAAAATTGGGTCCAAATCAGACCAAAACACTTAAAAAAGTTCATTTGTTGAATCATAGATGAGCACACAGGTCCAAAAAACAACACCCCTGTGTGTGTTACTGGTACATGCACACGTATTAATAAATAGAGCATGACATATAATACGCCTTTCAATCCCCATTGTGCTTTCGTGTGTTGACTTGTCAGTGGTTGTATTCATAATATGATTGTTTGAAAAGATACCCAAATGCAATTTGCAATGATTCTGTACAACACGCATGTGTTTCTCTATCATGTAAAATACCTTTCATTCTGTCAACTTCAAAGTGAATAATGATGCTGACAGAAAATTCTGGAGGAGTGTGACTCGAACTGATTGATGCCTCTGTACGTGAGAGTGAGGCAAGCTGAACAGAAATGAATCTCACACAGAGAAACTCAATTAGTTTTACAGAGAGCGAGAGAATATAGTTTCATCACAGTGGGGAAATGATGTATAGGTCCACAGGTAGAACAGAGGCTCCTTGCACCGTTTTTTTAATGCCGGATCTGCTCAATTTATAGATACTTTAACTGGAACATTTTGTTTCCGAAGTAAAGTCAATAAAATCATGAAGGGTTGAACGAAAGAGAGGTGATATATGAGCATCAAGAGTGTAATGCTGTAAAAAAAAAAAAAAGTGGTACAAAAGGGAAGAAGGAATGGAAAAAAGTGTGAAGGATAATAAGAACTGGTGGTGTATTGTCTTTTATTTGACAAGTCAGGTCAATTACAAAGAAAGTCTGAAGCAAAGAGAAATAAAGAGAACAGTGAAGGCTGGTTATTATTTCTGCACCGCTGCATTTTGGCGCTGTCTCCACCAGTAGAGGTGGGCGATACTGGGAATTTTGGTACTGATCCAATACCAAGTAAATACAGGCCCAATATCACTGATATCTATACTGATACCAATACTTTTTTTCATATTTAAGCTTCACAGATCCAAAGGATCCAAAAGACCTAGGATAGAATTTCGCCAAACATTGTCCATGACAATAAAATACTTTATTATCACAGTCAACATTTTTGTTTAAAAAAATATCACGCAACACAACTTAAAACAAAATCTCCTGAGGTAGAGGGCTGACAAACCACAATACAAGGGTGCGCTGCTCTGTGTTGTGTGACACAGCGCAGCACTGCTCTTACAGACAGAGGGTAGACTTTGATGAATCTGTGTGCACAGCAGTCAGTGCGTGCGGGAGAGAAAAAAAGCTTGAGTATCGATCTTTTCACACGAGGATCGTTCAATATCAATATTGGTATCGATATTATTGATATTAGGATCGATCCGCCCACCACTATCCACCAGTGTTTGGGAACTGTTGCGGGACTCTTCACCTTTTACAGTTCTGTGTTGCCCATTTGGGGCAGTACTACATGTTGGTACCAGAAAACTACCACAAACTGTAGTAGTAAAAGACCAGATTGTAAACCATTTTCACTGTTAACTGAGCATGAAAATTGCAATATTATTTTAAAGCAATTTCCTCTGGTACCTGTGTTTCTCGACCATATTAAAACACTGTCAGTAGTCAAGCCTCTAAGTGCTTTATACTCACCTTTGACAATTGATCTATTTGCGAGAAATCCTCTTTTGAAAGTTGTATTTTGAATGGAATCCCTGTGAGTGAATTAGTCCATGAGCCAGGAGACACTTTTGACCGAATCAGTACCACTTAACGGGACTAAATGCCACTTATACTCCAGTCTCAGTCCCAGGGTGGTAAATGTTGGTCGGTAGGGTTAAATGAAGAATTACAGAGGGGTCAAAATTTAAAAAGGCTCTAGTCATGAGTGTACTACATTATCTGTCTGATCATAAAGATTCCAAAAAGGTATAGTTGGAACTACCTATGACTGAATGTTATGGGGTAAAAACACCCCGCAAAAAAGTAAATTTCAATGTGTACAGGAGTCAAAAGTTAAAAGTTACTCCAATTTTAGTCAAAAGTGATGAAAATTATTGGTTGTGCAATTTGAATATTTTTGACTGCTCCTTTTAAAAAACACTTTTAACCAATAATTTGCACGTTCTCTAGAAATGTTGACAAATAGGCATAGACAAGCACTGGAGTTTTGTGACAGCTTCTGCAGAGCCCGCATGTCACTCACTAGCAACAAAATTACATTCAATATTATAATAGTTATATTATGCATAATTATATCAGACAGCCTTCTCTTGAAGATTACTCATAGAAAATGAAAAAAAAAAAACATTTTTTATATGAAGCAACACACACAAAAAGTGATTTCTCACATACAACACAACTGGTCAAAAGTCAGTAGAATACCTATAAGATTGAATGTTGGTGTTTTAATATGACTAAGATTGTAAAACAGGAAAACTGCCCCTCGTTAATCTGCTGTATTATCTTGGTGTATCAGTAAATATCCATCCAATTTCTATACACGCTTACTCCACTTAACGGTGGAGCCTATCCCAGCAGTCATAGCGTGTAAGACGGGGTACACCCTGGAAAGGACACCAGTCTGTTTCAGGTATCAGTGAATATATATGTTTTTAATGCTGTTGTCTGTATAGAGGGGTGGTGGCCAGGTGGCTAGTGTGCTTGGTTTCAGTGTAGAGACTCCTGGTTCAACCCCACCCCAGCCACAATTTCTTCATGTAATGTGGAGTTACGTCAGGAGGGCATCCAACATGCAGATCTGCCTCGGATTTGCTGTGGCTACCCCAACTGTGGATACCCCAACTGTGACAGCCTTCCAGTCGTCGAGATCCCTGCACCAAGTCCAGTGGCACCAACTCCAGGTGACCCACACCACCCAGAGAGGGCTCCCGACAACATAGCAGTGAATTCAACCAATCAATGTCTTTTGACGCGCAGCAGAGATGACACGCTGTTTAGAATTGGCGAGGATGCAAGTCACTGCTCCAAAAAAGCCTCTGCATCATTTGATTACCCATAATTCTCTGAGGCAGCCGAAGGCCAATCATCCATGCAGGAGCACAAAAGTAGAAAAATCCACCTTCAGGAAAAGAAAGACGAGATGCAAGTAAAGAGAAGTGCAATGAAGAGGCATAATGTCGGAATATTTCTCCATGAAGCTGTAGGTGTAAAGACTGTGATTCGGCAACCTGCTGTTTGATGTTTTTAATGCCCAGAATATGTCTTCATGATGGCCTCGGCACAGTGACATGTTGTCCACTACAGCAGGGGTTTAAATGTCTGCGTGTGTGTGTGCGCACGTCTGCACACAATGGCAGCAGATGCTGGTTCAGTGGTGCAATACCACCTCACCAGGGAAGAGAAGGTGAGAGATGCTGCTGAAAGAGAGAAGCAGAGGGAGGGGTGGAGAAAGGGATGCTGCCAGGGAGAGCGAGAGAGCGAGTGAGCAATGTGGTGAATGCCAAGCAGTGGTAGCACGGTGCTGTATCGAGCTGTAATGCTGCTTAGCTGGAACAGCCTGCAAGTTTCCAAATTTAATCTCTTAGGTTTTTATTAATTATCTAATTATCTATTGCAATGTTTCTCATTCTAAAACCATTCTTCCCTTTTATGTACTTATTTTCTTGACAACTGCTTTGTGGACGTCAAAGCAGTTGTAAGGTTAGATCTTGATGGATAATAGAATAAATAAATAAAAGAGTAAATTTTATAACTTTGGGTTATGCTAAATGAGTGCCCCTCATGGGCGCAATTTGGTGGGGGATGGGGGGGACATGCCCCCCCCCACCTTTTCAACCAGGGGGGACAGAATATGGTATGCCCCCCCACCTTCTGACATATATGTGTGTACTTGAAACATGCTATGTCAGTCTTATGTGCAAACCATGTCAGAATAGTATCTTTGTTTCTGCAAGTTTGTATTTTTAGCAGCATTGACTTGTTTACAACACCTGTTTCTTGTTTGTCACATTTGGAATTTTCTGGGACTGCATTTGCCCAGATTTGAAACCAAAAATAGTTGCCTCTAGGGACTAGTGTCTACACATAAGTATCAATGGACCATATGCTAATTTATGAAATTCTGAAAGTTAGAAAAGGAAATCAGAAAAGCTATCTGGGACCTCAGAAAGCCCATCTGCAAATATTGCTTGATCTCCAAAATCAGTCTATGCAAGTGAAATTATGTTCAGTTTGAGTGTTGTCATTAGTGCCACTTCGAAAACTAAATTCATGATAAGTAATTTATCCTAAACTCATAATCTGTTGTTTTTCAAACTTATGCAAAAACAAATCTTGAGAAAAAAAATACAGTATGTGATAGTTAATAATTATTAAGAGCCTGTTCTTTCATATTTATGAATACATTTTACCACATTGCTTTGCTTGAGCTGCTGCCCCCGTGACCCAACTCCGGATAAAGCTGAAGAAAATGGATGGATGGATGGATTTTACCACATTGCAGTTGTTTTTTAATGAAAACTCAACCTATCATTCTTTTTGAGTTCTACACATGTGGTGACACCTTATTTACACCAGGATGTTAATAAAATCAATGCTGGCTATTCTCAGAATAAAGTACTTATATCCACAGTTTCAAATTGTATAAGTCAAATAGTGTCCACTTTATGGTCTTCTCAAAACATTAAAATGACTGTTCTGGATGCTCAGAATGCATCTGAGCTTATCTAGAAACCATTGGCTTCTGGGGGCCTAAAGCAGCCCCCAGACCCCTGGCCTATGGGCGTCGGCCCTGCGGCCCTCGCACTTTGTCCCCCCAATTTCTAGTTCTAAATTGCGCCCTTGGTGCCCCTATATTTGTAAACATACAAATCAAACCAAAATATTAAAAATCTTAGTTACCTCAACAGAGTTTTACACTGTGGAATTTTCTATATTAAGTATGGGGTGGCAATCGCTCAGTTGGTAGAGCGAGCCGTCTTGTGACCGAAGGGTCGGCGGTTCAAATCTAGCTCTTAACCAGTCATAAATCTGCATATCTGTGTCCTTGAGCAAGGCACTTAACCCTCCTTGTGTGTGTATGAATGAGGTGGTGGTCGGAGGGGTCGTAGGCGCAGAATGGCGACCAATCTTCTGTCAGTTTGGCCCAGGGGAGCTGTGGCTGCACTCGTAGCTTACCATCACCAGTGTGTGTGAGTGAATGAATAATGCAACTTGGAAAGCACTATGGGTGTCTTGAAAAGTGCTTCATAAATCCAAGTCATTATTATTATTATGTTGCCGCAGTACAGATGCTGCATATTTGTTGTGTGGAAACTAGAGGCCTGCATTTGTGTTGGGTCCCGCTGGATTCTGCGGGACCCAACACAAATCTTGTGGGAGCAGGTGGTCAGAACCTCACTGCGGGCAAGAGCGGAGGCTAAAAACAAACAGTGCAGGAAAAGAAACAAGATGACTGTCAACAAAGGAGAATAGTGTAAAGTTTGCATGTCCATATGCTACTTTCATCTTAAATAATTTAAAAGGAGCAGCAGACATTACAGAAGTGAACAAATAGTAAAGCTTTTCCTGATCAGTACGTCAAAAGACATACAGGCCAGGGATTCAACGAAACAATCCCATGAATTTCTTCATTAATAGCCTAAATGATGTTTCCTCCTGCCGGGCAGGAGAATACACAGAATCAATGTGTCTCTATTATTGTGCACACCCATTGCGGGAGCAGGTGGGACTAGTCAGAATTTCAGCGGGAGCGGGACAAAGAATATAGTCCCGTGCAGGGATCTAGTGGAAACCCTATTTTTATCTTTTGACCCAGAGGGTGTTTCTCTGCAGTAATATGTGATATGTTGCATTTAATGGTATAAATTCAATTCACTTTATTTATATAGCACCAAATCACAAAATGAGTCACCCCAAGGTGCTTCACAAGGGTTAGGGTGAATTTTTCCCAACCCCCTGAACATACACGTAGGCAAGGGTGATGAGGAAAAAACCCCTCTGGTGGAAGAAACCTCAAGCAGACCAAAATCAGAGCGGTGACCACTGCTTTGGTCATAACAACATAACAAAAATCAAATGAATGAAATACAGCAAAGAATTGTGAATCATGCAAAGCAGAAATGTTGGATAATTACAAAGTCCAGTGAGCATCATGACCCACAGCTCATCATGAGTGGACAGATACCATGTGCTCAGACAGGGGACTACTAGGTGGACACTCTTCTCTGTTGCAGCCACCAGTGATGATTTCAATGTCGGCAACTCAAAGACACAAAGCAGAAATCAATTAGCTGGAACAAACAACCCAGAGAACAATATTTCTCAGCAGCAATGTTAACAGAGCACGAGACAGGATGCTAATGTGGTGGCCTGCAGTGAGCCCTTTGCTTCACTAATGGTCCCAGAACATAATCACAAAGAGACTTAGTCCAGCAAAATTATTAGTAATACAATCTAAGATGGAGGGGAAAAATAGTTCAATACAACACTAATATATTACTCGCATGAAAGGGAGGACAGATGAGTCTTTAATTTGGATTTGAATGACTCCACAAAATCAGTTTTTTTTTTCTCAGCAGGCAAACTGTTCCACAGAACAGGTGCATGATAAGAAAAGCTCTGTGACCTGCTGACTTCTTTTTAACATTTGGAATGCCCAGGAATTCTATATCTTGAAAAGGCAGATTAGATTAGATTTGATAGAATTTTCTTGATCCCTTGGAAAGACTCCCTCAGGGAAATTGAGGTTCCAGCAGCATTGTATAGCAGCACACAGGGTAAGAAGCACACAGTGTCAAACGTGAAACTAAGAAAAAAGAAAAAAAGTTTTAAGTAGATCAGCCAGCTGATTCATGAAGGATTTTGCATGTTAATAAGAAAACCTTAATATTTGAGCTCACACTGACAGGAACCCAGTGAACGGAGGCCAAAATTTGGATAACATGATCAAACATTCTTCTCTAAGTCAGAACTAAAGCAGTAGCACTTTGAACCATTTGCAGGTCAAATCTTCGCAATATTATGAAGGTGACAGAAAACATTCTTTGTGATTTCTCTGTGTAAATCAAAGGACAATGTGGGGTTAAAGGTCATTCTGAGATTTTTGGCTTCAACACGATGATGAATGACACACAATTCCAAGGTTAGCATTAGCTGATAAACTGTGTCTCACTGGACCAATGACCATCATCTCAGTCTTGTCAAGAGGTTAAAATATTGCTGGCCATTCCCGATTTTTCAGTGAAGTTAGGCAATCCTCGAAAGCAGAGGTCTCAAACTGATTCCAGAAAGGGCCAAGAGAGTGCAGGTTTTCTTTGCAACCACTCACTCCACCAGGTGATTTCACTGATGAACAAATTCCATCTCCTCAAAGTGATGTTAATCAGTGAAATCACCAGGGGCCTCATGTACAAAGACTTGCGTGGATTTCCTACTGAAACATGGCGTATGTCAAAACCCAGAAGCTGGCATAAGCACAAAAATATCCAGATGTATCAAAGTCTGCATACGCATGGATCCACGCACGTTCTGTTTATACATCCCACTGAACGTGGAATTGAGTGCACATGCACACGCACCAAACGCTGCTCTGGCCTCACCCCTATTTAAATATGCAAATCCATGTAAATAGGCACTGGAGTTGGGATTCCCCACACCATTACATCAGACAACATGAACACAGAAAAGAATTTATATCGAGTGTGTGCTACTGATGACTAGAAATTGCATGACAACACGCAGGGATAGTTTAATTAGTACCTTGTTAAATTGAATAATCATAAACCTGGAAAAATGTTTGTGGGAGCATATGTGTGTGTGTGTAAGGCTGTAAATCCTGTCACCTTAGAACAGCACACATGCACTGAAGTTAAAAACATGAGGTGCACTGCTGCTGACAGTGTGACATTCACAACTTTACACACACAGTTCTTGACAAATATTGAACACGGAGACAGTCGATTAAGAAGCTCTGCTTCTCCAGTCTCACCATCAAGAAAAAGAAAACACATTGATAATAACAAACAACATATTTGAATGCACACATGCCCAAATGTGCCCGCACTGGCTTTCATTTAGACAAATTACTCAAATACACGATTTACACAGCAAGCATGCACCCATCGCGAACTGTGCCAGCCTCCAGCCTGATGCGCATTTGCACATATGTATGATATGATTGATGGAATGAATTGATGTGAACATTGATGGAATGGAATTGTTTCCTATTAACAAAAACAAATTCATCAGGTGCAGACGCCTTTATATGTGCAGTCAATAACTCTGATTACATTAGGGAAACCGGCTCTTGCTGTAAATTGTATTTTAATGTCAGAACGTAATGTACCTGGATGACATTAGGATGATTGCATTCCACACAGCTGGCATGGCTCGGCTCAAGGTTGACTGGTCAGCTCACGCTTGAATGCACTTGTTGCCAGGAAGCCCAGCATGGTCAGCACCTGTGTGGGCACAAACAACACCTGTCTCCTTGCTGTATTGTGCTGTGGGCCGGCCGCAATTCTGCGTGCAACTCCAGTAACACAGTGGTTTACAGTGAGTGCAGGCCCGGATCCAGGCCAGGTGCAGTTGCATCAGTCAGATTTTTTTACACATCGTTCGTCAACGGTAAAAAAAATCTCGAATAATCCGGAATAGTGCCAAACGTGTCCCTGCGGTGAACACAGCTTTTGATTTGATCCCACAATGCACCGCTCAGGTGGAGCAAAACAAACATAGCGTCAGTCCGGTCGAGTCGATGATCATGGCATCCAGGAAAAAAGTTGTTGTGCAAGGAAAATTGGGCGCTTATTTCAGCAAGAAACGGTGAGTGGTTTATAAATCATTTTCAGACAATAGTGTGGTTTGAAAAGCATTCCATGATGACTGAAATTACATTTTCGGTGGTTTTCCGACTAAAATCTTTGGTCGATCGATGGCCGTAACTTGGAAAAGAAACCCACTCGCTCAGTCGCTGTCGATTGTTGATGCCAACGATATCGGACATGCCACATGCATTGAATGTAGAAGTATTTAATTTATCCATAAATCATCATGGAAGTATGCCTGGTTTAAGTGTATTAATGCCACACACAATCTTTCAGATCGGAAAACATTTTATTTATTTACTGAATATGTGTATCCAAACGAAAGCACCCATTCGGTCATGTGGCATAGGACACTTTCCGATAATCAAAGAAATGAAATCATTGCTGACACACATAACTTTCTTCATATTTTAAATACACTGTAAATTAGTAGTTATATTTTTTATATTTTTATATTTTTCTTCTGGAGCGAATAAATACTATTAGAAATAAATTCCATAAAATTCCAAAAACTACACTGTAAATTTGTAGATCTATTTTTTTTCTTGTGGTGCGAATAAATGTTAAAAATAAATTCTATAATAGTGTAAAAACTACACTGTAAATTTGCAGATCTACTTTTCTTCTGGAGCAAATAAATTCTGCAAAATTCTAAAAACTTGATTATTTTTAAATTATAGGGAAGTTCCACAGCCATGTGATACACGAATAAAATAAAATATGAACTAGGACTGCAAGCAGTCATATACGGGCCCACATTCCGCGCGACCGCCTCCCCAGGCCAACGTGTCCCCTTGTGACCAGATGTGGGCATGTGCATACAGGGGCAACCACTCATCACACAGTTAAAATTTCAAGCAAATCACACAATGCATAAAGGAGTTATGACATGTTGATGGTTCATCCACTAGGGGGCACTCAGTGTACAAACAGAGGGTCAGGTGTATTCAGGGGCCAACCGTCATCACACATGTGAAGTTTCAAGTCAATGAGGCAAAGCATGAAGGAGTTATCATGAATTGATGTTCCATGGTGAAGGGTCAAAATGGCGGCGCCATAGCGGCCACACCCTTCAACATAGAGAAAAGCTTTCGATAACTTTTGGTCAGTATCATCTCTGGATGCTGTGAAACAAATTTGAAGTGCATTGGACAAAATCCCTAGGAGGAGTTTGTTCAAATACAACGTGTGGAAATCACGCCAAAATGACAAGAAAATTCAAAATGGCTGACTTCCTGTTTGGAGTAGAGCAATGGTGCAAGAGACGTTTTTGTGCGTCTATGCAAGTCACATATGTGTACCAATTTTCTTCTCCCTACTCCAAAAAAACCCCTACGGGGAGGGGTTTTTGAAAGTTTCAAGGGGGCACTATTGAGGCATTTTGCCCCGCCCATGTGCGACGCACCTATCAATTGTAAGGTTGTTGTGCTTGACCTGTGTATCAATTTCCATGATGATATGACAAAATTAAAGCCATCAAAAGGAAGAACGTAATTTCATGGCGAAGGGCCGATATTCGGCGCGCCGCCACATGGACGTCGTTACTCGTAACTTCACGGCGACCATTGCCTACGTTCACCAACTCGTTCTGCATGTTTTAGAAGGGGAAGGAAGTTCATGGGGTTAACTATGTGACATCAGTGCCTGTTTAAGTATAATGTTCCATGGCGAAGAGTCAAAATGGCGGCGCCATAGCGGCCACACCCTTCGACATAGAGAAGAGCTTTCGATAACTTTTGGTCAGTATCATCTCTGGATGCTGTGAAACAAATTTGAAGTGCATTGGACAAAATCCCTAGGAGGAGTTTGTTCAAATACAACGTGTGGAAATCACGCCAAAATGACAAGAAAATTCAAAATGGCTGACTTCCTGTTTGGAGTAGAGCTATGGTGCAAGAGATGTTTTTGTGCATCTATGCAAGTCACATATGTGTACCAATGTTCTTCTCCCTACTTCAAAAAAACCCCTATGGGGAGGAGTTTTTGAAAGTTTCAAGGGTGCGCTATTGAGGCATTTTGCGCCGCCCATGTGCGACGCACCTATCAATTGTAAGAGGTTGTTGTGCTTGACCTGTGTATCAATTTTCATGATGATATGACAAAATTAAAGCCGTCAAAAGGAAGAACGTAATTTCATGGCGAAGGGTCGATATTCGGCGCGCCGCCACATGGACGTCGTTACTCGTAACTTCACAGCGATCATTGCCTATGTTCACCAACTCGTTCTGCATGTTTTAGAAGTGGAAGGAAGTTGATGGGGTTAACTATGTGACATCAGTGCCTGTTTAAGTATAATGTTCCATGGCGAAGAGTCAAAATGGCGGCACCATAGCGGCCACACCCTTTGATATAGAGAAAACCTTTCGATAACTTTTGATCATTATCGTCTCTGGATGCTGTGAAAGAAATTTGAAGTGCATTGGCCAAAATCCCTCGGAGGAGTTCGTTCAAATACAACGTGGAAATCACGCCAAAATGACAAGAAAATTCAAAATGGCCGACTTCCTGTTTGGAGGAGACCCATGGTGCCAGAGACTTTTTTGTACGTCTATGCAAGTCACACGTGTACCAATTTTCATCTCCCTACTCTAAAAAACCCCCAAGGGAAGGGGTTTTTGAAAGTTTCAAGGGGGCGCTATTGAGGCATTTTGCCCCACCCATGGGTGAAGCCCTATGAATTGTAAGAGGTTGTCATGCTTGACGTGTGTATCAATTTTCATGATGATATGACAAAATTAAAGCCGTCAAAAGGAAGAACGTAACTTCATGGCGAAGGGCCGATATTCGGTGCGCCGCCACATGGACGTCGTTACTCGTAACCTCACAGCGATCATTGCCTATGTTCACCAACTCGTTCTGCATGTTTTAGAAGTGGAAGGAAGTTGATGGGGTTAACTATGTGACATCAGTGCCTGTTTAAGTATAATGTTCCATGGCGAAGAGTCAAAATGGCGGCACCATAGCGGCCACACCCTTTGATATAGAGAAAACCTTTCGATAACTTTTGATCATTATCGTCTCTGGATGCTGTGAAAGAAATTTGAAGTGCATTGGCCAAAATCCCTCGGAGGAGTTCGTTCAAATACAACATGTGGAAATCACGCCAAAATGACATGAAAATTCAAAATGGCCGACTTCCTGTTTGGAGGAGACCCATGGTGCCAGAGACTTTTTTGTACGTCTATGCAAGTCACACGTGTACCAATTTTCATCTCCCTACTCCAAAAAACCCCCAAGGGAAGGGGTTTTTGAAAGTTTCAAGGGGGCGCTATTGAGGCATTTTGCCCCACCCATGGGTGAAGCCCTATGAATTGTAAGAGGTTGTCATGCTTGACGTGTGTATCAATTTTCATGATGATATGACAAAATTAAAGCCGTCAAAAGGAAGAACGAAATTTCATGGCGAAAGGTCAATATTCAGCACGCCGCCACATGGGCGCCATTTGTCGTAAGTTCACGGTGTTCATCGTCTACATTCACCAACTTATTTTGCACCTTTTAGAAGTGGAATGAAGTTGAGTGGGTTAATTATGTGACATCTGTTAAAGTAAAAATTGGACAGTTCCAGTTACCATTGGGGGGCACTATGGTGGTGGTGGGAAGTTAATATATGCAGACGTTCAGGGCAGAGCCCTCATCGTGTCCAGCAAGTTTGAAGGATCTACGATTAAGTATGTGGGCGTGAGAGCCGTTCGAAGTAAAACTGCGCCCTCCGAAAAGCTCGCCAAAGTTTGACGAACCCTAGCAGCCACACCTTTTGAACTAATTACAATCTTTTGATAACTTTTGATCACCATTGTGACGTGATGATTTTGACCAAATTTGAAGACGATTGGATGAAATCCCTAGGACCAGTTCGTTCAAATGTAAGTAGTGGAAATGGCCAAAAACGGCAAAATGACCTCAAAATCGAAACTTAAAATCAAAATGGCCGACTTCCTGTCGATATTTCACCATGATGGTAAGAGACTTTTTTGTGCGTCCTAGCATGGTAAATAAGTGTACCGAATTTCGTGATGAAAAAAACCCCAATGCGGAGGGGTTTTTGCAAATTTCTAGGGGGCGCTATTTCATGATTTCGCTGCGACCTTGTGCGCGACCCACAAAATATCAAAATTCGGATCCAACCGGACGACCTTGCAAAATTTGGTGAGTTTTTGAGCATGGGAAAAGGCCGAAATTTCTATTTCATTTTGTGCAGAATAAACAGCGCAATTACAATAGGGTCCTCATAGGACTTTTTCTTACTCGGGCCCTAATACAAGAATGAAGATTATTGAATAACAAGATGCGTATGATTTTTATTTTATCATTGGGCAAAAATGCATCTGTCAGATTTTCTCTCTGGATCCAGCACGATAAAACAAAGTCAGCATGGTTCTGTCAATGTTAAGTGGACAGTTTTCTCAGACAATACAGGTGCTGGCATCCCTTTTTGTACACAGCGTCGCAGTTTGCTTCAAAGTTCAGTTTGTCATCGATGACCGTTCTAAGATATTTATGTGTGCTGACACACTCCAGTGTTTGACCTTTTAAAACTGTTGCCTCCTGACTGGGAGAACTGTTTTTGCGAAAGTCAATGATCATGTCTTTTGTTTTAGAAATGTTCATCTCAAGAAAAGACTTCCTGCACCAGTCAAGGAAATCAGTAACAACTGGGCCGTGACTCCTGTCATTGTTTTTCAGTAGGCTGACAATAACTGTATCATCTGCATACTTTAAAATAGTTCTATCCTCTCTGCTACTATGGCACATGTTTGTATAGAGGATGAATAAAAGAAGAGAGAGCACACATCCTTGTGGGGAACCAGTGGAGGATGTGACCTGATCGGAAACAGTTCCGTTCAGCCTCACTCTCTGTCTCCTGTCAGTTAAAAAGTTCATAATCCAGCCCACAAGATTCTTACTTACATTAAAATGATCTAAAAGCCTCAAGGCTAACACATGGGGCTGGACTGTGTTAAAAGCAGATAAAAAGTCAATAAATAAAAGTCTTGCATGTGTTCCTTTCCCCTCCAGATGTTTAAAAAGCAAATTTAATAAAGTGACTGTAACATCTTTTACTCCTGCGGTATTGTATCGCTTCCTGTTCCGGAGCACAGCGGTGTTTTTCTGTATCCGTTAGCTGTTTAATCTGCGCAGTTAGATTGACCTAGTTATCTAGATTACGATTTGTTTCCCAGTGTAATCTTTACGTGCCTTAACTAAAGCACTCCTTCTGCTGAATCACCTCTAAATTATTTACACATTATTCACTTTGCGTGTTTTTAGGAATCCGCTAGCTTAGCGTAGCTACTAGCTCTTAGCCGATTTAGCATGGCGGCTTCTCCTGTCTCTCCCGCACTTTTCTGCTCTGGGTGTGAAATGTTTAGTTATTCCTCGGCCTCCTTTAGCAGTAATGGTACTTGTAATAAGTGTAGCTTATTCGTAGCTTTGGAGGCCAGGCTGGGCGAATTGGAGACTCGGCTCCGCACCGTGGAAAATTCTACAGCTAGCAAGGCCCCTGTAGTCGGTGCGGACCAAGGTAGCTTAGCCGCCGTTAGTTCCCCCCTGGCAGATCCCGAGCAGCCGGGAAAGCAGGCCGACTGGGTGACTGTGAGGAGGAAGCGTAGCCCTAAACAGAAGCCCCGTGTACACCGCCAACCCGTTCACATCTCTAACCGTTTTTCCCCACTCGACGATACACCCGCCGAGGATCAAACTCTGGTTATTGGCGACTCTGTTTTGAGAAATGTGAAGTTAGCGACACCAGCAACCATAGTCAATTGTCTTCCGGGGGCCAGAGCAGGCGACATTGAAGGAAATTTGAAACTGCTGGCTAAGGCTAAGCGTAAATTTGGTAAGATTGTAATTCACGTCGGCAGTAATGACACCCGGTTACGCCAATCGGAGGTCACTAAAATTAACATTAAATCGGTGTGTAACTTTGCAAAAACAATGTCGGACTCTGTAGTTTTCTCTGGGCCCCTCCCCAATCAGACCGGGAGTGACATGTTTAGCCGCTTGTTCTCCTTGAATTGCTGGCTGTCTGAGTGGTGTCCAAAAAATGAGGTGGGCTTCTTAGATAATTGGCAAAGCTTCTGGGGAAAACCTGGTCTTGTTAGGAGAGACGGCAGCCATCCCACTTTGGATGGAGCAGCTCTCATTTCTAGAAATTTGGTCAATTTTCTTAAATCCTCCAAACCGTGACTATCCAGGGTTGGGACCAGGAAGCAGAGTTGTAGTCTTACACACCTCTCTGCAGCTTCTCTCCCCCTGCCATCCCCTCATTGCCCCATCCCCGTGGAGACGGTGCCTGCTCCCAGACTACCAATAACCAGCAAAAATCTATTTAAGCATAAAAATTCAAAAAGAAAAAATAATATAGCACCTTCAACTGCACCACAGACTAAAATAGTTAAATGTGGTCTATTAAACATTAGGTCTCTCTCTTCTAAGTCCCTGTTGGTAAATGATATAATAATTGATCAACATATTGATTTATTCTGCCTAACTGAAACCTGGTTACAGCAGGATGAATATGTTAGTTTAAATGAGTCAACACCCCCGAGTCACACTAACTGTCAGAATGCTCGTAGCACGGGCCGGGGTGGAGGATTAGCAGCAATCTTCCATTCCAGCTTATTAATTAATCCAAAACCCAGACAGAGCTTTAATTCATTTGAAAGCTTGTCTCTTAGTCTTGTCCATCCAAATTGGAAGTCCCAAAAACCAGTTTTATTTGTTACTATCTATCGTCCACCTGGTCGTTACTGTGAGTTTCTCTGTGAATTTTCAGACCTTTTGTCTGACTTAGTGCTTAGCTCAGATAAGATAATTATAGTGGGCGATTTTAACATCCACACAGATGCTGAGAATGACAGCCTCAACACTGCATTTAATCTATTATTAGACTCTATTGGCTTCGCTCAAAAAGTAAATGAGTCCACCCACCACTTTAATCATATCTTAGATCTTGTTCTGACTTATGGTATGGAAATAGAAGACTTAACAGTATTCCCTGAAAACTCCCTTCTGTCTGATCATTTCTTAATAACATTTACATTTACTCTGATGGACTACCCAGCAGTGGGGAATAAGTTTCATTACACTAGAAGTCTTTCAGAAAACGCTGTAACTAGGTTTAAGGATATGATTCTTTCTTTATGTTCTCTAATGCCATATACCAACACAGTGCAGAGTAGCTACCTAAACTCTGTAAGGGAGATAGAGTATCTCGTCAATAGTTTTACATCCTCATTGAAGACAACTTTGGATGCTGTAGCTCCTCTGAAAAAGAGAGCTTTAAATCAGAAGTGTCTGATTCCGTGGTATAACTCACAAACTCGTAGCTTAAAGCAGATAACCCGTAAGTTGGAGAGGAAATGGCGTCTCACTAATTTAGAAGATCTTCATTTAGCCTGGAAAAAGAGTCTGTTGCTCTATAAAAAAGCCCTCCGTAAAGCTAGGACATCTTTCTACTCATCACTAATTGAAGAAAATAAGAACAACCCCAGGTTTCTTTTCAGCACTGTAGCCAGGCTGACAAAGAGTCAGAGCTCTATTGAGCTGAGTATTCCATTAACTTTAACTAGTAATGACTTCATGACTTTCTTTGCTAACAAAATTTTAACTATTAGAGAAAAAATTACTCATAACCATCCCAAAGACGTATCGTTATCTTTGGCTGCTTTCAGTGATGCCGGTATTTGGTTAGACTCTTTCTCTCCGATTGTTCTGTCTGAGTTATTCTCATTAGTTACTTCATCCAAACCATCAACATGTTTATTAGACCCCATTCCTACCAGGCTGCTCAAGGAAGCCCTACCATTATTAATGCTTCGATCTTAAATATGATCAATCTATCTTTGTTAGTTGGCTATGTACCACAGGCTTTTAAGGTGGCAGTAATTAAACCATTACTCAAAAAGCCATCACTTGACCCAGCTATCTTAGCTAATTATAGGCCAATCTCCAACCTTCCTTTTCTCTCAAAAATTCTTGAAAGGGTAGTTGTAAAACAGCTAACTGATCATCTGCAGAGGAATGGTCTATTTGAAGAGTTTCAGTCAGGTTTTAGAATTCATCATAGTACAGAAACAGCATTAGTGAAGGTTACAAATGATCTTCTTATGGCCTCGGACAGTGGACTCATCTCTGTGCTTGTTCTGTTAGATCTCAGTGCTGCTTTTGATACTGTTGACCATAAAATTTTATTACAGAGATTAGAGCATGCTATAGGTATTAAAGGCACTGCACTGCGGTGGTTTGAATCATATTTGTCTAATAGATTACAATTTGTTCATGTAAATGGGGAATCTTCTTCACAGACTAAAGTTAATTATGGAGTTCCACAAGGTTCTGTGCTAGGACCAATTTTATTCACTTTATACATGCTTCCCTTAGGCAGTATTATTAGACGGTATTGCTTAAATTTTCATTGTTACGCAGATGATACCCAGCTTTATCTATCCATGAAGCCAGAGGACACACACCAATTAGCTAAACTGCAGGATTGTCTTACAGACATAAAGACATGGATGACCTCTAATTTCCTGCTTTTAAACTCAGATAAAACTGAAGTTATTGTACTTGGCCCCACAAATCTTAGAAACATGGTGTCTAACCAGATCCTTACTCTGGATGGCATTACCCTGACCTCTAGTAATACTGTGAGAAATCTTGGAGTCATTTTTGATCAGGATATGTCATTCAAAGCGCATATTAAACAAATTTGTAGGACTGCTTTTTTGCATTTACGCAATATCTCTAAAATTAGAAAGGTCTTGTCTCAGAGTGATGCTGAAAAACTAATTCATGCATTTATTTCCTCTAGGCTGGACTATTGTAATTCATTATTATCAGGTTGTCCTAAAAGTTCCCTAAAAAGCCTTCAGTTAATTCAAAATGCTGCAGCTAGAGTGCTGACGGGGACTAGAAGGAGAGAGCATATCTCACCCATATTGGCCTCTCTTCATTGGCTTCCTGTTAATTCTAGAATAGAATTTAAAATTCTTCTTCTTACTTATAAGGTTTTGAATAATCAGGTCCCATCTTATCTTAGGGACCTCGTAGTACCATATTACCCCAATAGAGCGCTTCGCTCTCAGACTGCAGGCTTACTTGTAGTTCCTAGGGTTTGTAAGAGTAGAATGGGAGGCAGAGCCTTCAGCTTTCAGGCTCCTCTCCTGTGGAACCAGCTCCCAATTCAGATCAGGGAGACAGACACCCTCTCTACTTTTAAGATTAGGCTTAAAACTTTCCTTTTTGCTAAAGCTTATAGTTAGGGCTGGATCAGGTGACCCTGAACCATCCCTTAGTTATGCTGCTATAGACGTAGACTGCTGGGGGGTTCCCATGATGCACTGTTTCTTTTTCTTTCTGCTCTGTATGCACCACTCTGCATTTAATCATTAGTGATCGATCTCTGCTCCCCTCCACAGCATGTCTTTTTCCTGGTTCTCTCCCTCAGCCCCAACCAGTCCCAGCAGAAGACTGCCCCTCCCTGAGCCTGGTTCTGCTGGAGGTTTCTTCCTGTTAAAGGGAGTTTTTCCTTCCCACTGTAGCCAAGTGCTTGCTCACAGGGGGTCGTTTTGACCGTTGGGGTTTTACATAATTATTGTATGGCCTTGCCTTACAATATAAAGCGCCTTGGGGCAACTGATTGTTGTGATTTGGCGCTATATAAAAAAAAAATTGATTGATTGATTGACTCCTCTGTTGGGCCTATAAGCAAATGGAAGGGGTCAAGGTCATGCTCCGTTGTCTTCAGAATTTCAGATCTTACCAGTTTCTCAAAACATTTCATTACAATCGATGTTAGTGCAATTGGTCTGAAGTCATTGAGGGTCTTGGGAGAACTGATTTTTGGGACAGGGATAACAACAGCGTCCTTCCAGACTCTTGGCATGTTCTGCATCTTTAAAGACTGATTAAAAATGTACTGAAAAATAGAGCTCAGCTCTTTCACACATGATTTCAGCAAACAGCCACAAACGTTATGAGAACCATAGCTTTTACTTGGTTTCAGGGAACAGAAGGATTTTTTTCAACATCCTTCTGGGAAATAAAAAAGTGCTGATTGTCACACACTTTATGACTAGGGTTGGGTATCGAGAACTGGTTCTTTTCAGGTATCATTAAGAAATGATTCGATCCACCGATATCAATAGTCTTTTTGCTTAACGATTCCCTTAACGATTCCTTCAGAGCGGCCATTGTTTTTGAGGGTGTTTGTCAGAAAAATGATCATTTCTCTACTTTGATTACTGACCTTGCAGTGGGTCTGTAATCAACAGCTTCTGCAGCGCCACTCCAGTTTGAAGTGTGAACCAATGAAGCAATGCTTCGATCTGCTGGCTCATTGGTTCTTTGATTCATTGCTCTTCAGAAGCAACAAGTCCACTTCTTAACCCCTCTCAAAGCCATTAAAATATGTCAATCGTGAATCACTTTTGTGTGGATTAAAGTCACTAACTGGGACTCTTGTCTTATTGCAGTCAAGAAACGAGAATCGTCCTCCATTCCATTGGCACAGCTCCAAACACTGCGCGGCTCTCTGCCGAGTCCCCTCGGAATTAATAATTTCAAAACAAATTGCTGCTTTAAATAAAATGACACCTCTTTCCAAACGCTGTAATACAGACAATAAACTACAATCGACTAAAACGTTTTTTCCTCCCAAAATGAGACATCCTGCATTCTTTATGAATTACATCTTGACGTGCAGCACAGCCGGCTGCAAGAGCTCAGCTCAGATGTATGGAAAGACACTCATGCCAATAATGTCTGCAAGGAAATACTTTTGACGAAAATAACAGATTTTGTTTATTTCTATTTATGTCAAGAGATCAAGGATCCACCATGTAGAGTTTATTATGCCCAAAGTTTAAGGATCCAGTGACCAATTTCATATTCATTTACTTCAAGACTCAATAAAATGTTGTTGACATAGAAAACTTTTAGTACACTGAAAATTCACAAGAGGTATCGATCAGCGAATCGATAAGGAATCAGATCGATAAGCGGAATTGATAATGGTATTGATAAAATCTTATCAATACCCGTCCCTATTTATGACTCACTTCCTGTATTTCCTGACTAAAATCAAAAGCGTCAAAACGTGTATAAAAACAGTTAAGAGCATTTGCAAATTCAAGATTAGACCAATGAAGCCACACACCCGCTGTGTATGTTGTAATCTGAGCTTTTCTGTGGGTTTTTTTGTTTGTTTGTATGTTTGTTTTGTTTTTTTCATAGCCAGTCAGGCCGTCGGTGCATGTTTTATCCATATGGGTCCTGTACTTTGAAACCACTGTGCCTCCCAACTGTTCATAAAGAGCATTGAGTGACCGCTCACTTAGTACTGTGCTTTCAAGATAGCAGAAAGAAATGACTTTCCAGGAATTAAAGCAGTGTTCAGAAGCTAAAAAGGCTCCTGAACAAGAACATGATCTGAGTGGAAACAACGAAGGTCTCTCTTTTCCCAAAGGAGTCCAACTTAACTCAGGACTATTTCTTCTCCTTGATCTGGGTGGTGGTGGGGTGGGGGTAACCGATTGAAGTCAGTGTTTGGTCTGAGATACTGGCACTTTAGTGTGATATCTAAGGGCACTAAATCATTCATGGGACCTTTTCCTGTCAGTTGTAGCATCTTAACGATGATCAAACTGGATGTGCTTTCATGTATAAACCATCTTTTTTCATTTATTTCTACATCTTCAGTGCTATTTTTACACTCTGACCGCTTTGCACCTGAAGGGTGGAAAAGAAAAAAGTCAACTTTAGGTGGAAGATCATGCATTTTTGACAGTGCCTTCAGCTGATCCTGAAACAGGGAGGCACCAGTACATGGATCGGTAGCGATAAGCGGGGTTATTTTGCTTATCGAGTCTCTTGCAGACACAGCCGACCCGTGCACACCTGCTGACTTGTTTTGTCATTGCTGAAGTGTGTCGGAGCCGCTTCTGTGAGCTGCTTCATTCAGGAGCTGACACGAAACTATGTAACATGACTGGATACCAAAATAATTATTGTATGTGATTGATCATAAATGCTTTTTAATCTGAAGGCATCATGTATGTATTTTTTCCACTCAGGATGAGCTTAATAAACTGAAAGTGAATTTCATGAGGCATGTGTGTCTGTCTATCTACACACACACACACACACACACACACACACACACACACACACACACACACACACACACACACACACACACACACACACACACACACACACACACACACACACACACACACACACACATATTATTTTGTATATATATCACCATGTTGCCCGTGAAGGATCTGTGGGCTCTAGATTGGATAGTCTTTATAAAATAGGTAGCTGACATTTTTTATGGGTGGTAATAAATTGTGCAAAGTTTCTATAATGAGCTAAAGGTAACAGGCTAAGCTTGGTTTAGGTGTTGAATTTCCGCTTATTTTTTGCAGACGAGGTGGTGGTTTTAATACTGGATGAGTTAGGTGCAGGTATTAAAATTTTATGTGTGGCATATTGTCTCTGTAAATGTGGTGACAATGTCACCAGGCTCTGTATCTGCTAACTATGCTAATGGTGCTGATGTACAAATTAAATAATACTAAAACAGAAATGCTGGAGCACAGACTTCTTAGATGGTCTCTTAGTACAATTACCTGCACAGCAAGCTATATTATCAGATATTTGGAATGAAATGGTCCGAAAAGACTAACACTGTACCATGACAGCTAGCATGCACTACTAGCAGTGGTCGTGCTAGCAGGGCTGTGGACTCGGCCCACTGGCAAACAGTGGGGCCACACCCATGATTCTTCCTATTTTTATTATTTAAAATAGTCTAAATTGATGAGTTTTTACCCCATGACAATGTTCCTGAACAGGGAAGCATGCTGTAGATTACCAGCTGTGAACATGTGCGTTACTGTTGTAAATTTGGATATTATAACATGGGCTTCCATGGGGAATGACTTATTTTTGAAGCCAGCCTCAAGTGGTCATTCAAGGAACTACAAGATTTCTGTGTTGGCTTTTTTAGCACCAGAGGTTGGGTAATGCATTAGAATTACATTAGCAGCCCTGAATTTTAAGTACAGAATTTAAAATATCATCAGAAATAAATAGAAATGAACCAGTTTTGTAGAATCAGAAAATAATAAGAGCAGAGAGCTGTCTGTGGGTAAAATCAAGCCAAGAGAAGCCCGGCACTTTCAGAGAGTACTATATGTTGGGATTTGTGTATCCATCCACACGTATCAGGATGTTTTGGTCGTCTTTTGTCATCTCGTCTCTTGCGTGTCTGTCTGTGTTTGTACACTTGGATTTGTGTGTAGTTCGCACTTCTTGCCTCTGTAATTGTCTTGGTCTGGGGTGACAGAGCAGACCTGACAAGCAAACCCAGATACTGAGTGGAGATGGATTGAGGAGGAGTGTTTGCTCTCTTCTCTATCTTTCCTCATCCATTACGTGTGTCTGACAGAAACAGTGCCCTGTGATGGATGGACAACCCACTCGATCTCTATCCACTTCTCACTCTATTCTCTTTGTTTCTCTCTCTCTCTCTCTCTTGCTTTTTCTCCACTTGCTTTTGCTTTATTGCACTGACATACTCCTTTTGTTTTTGATTTCTATTTTGAAATTTGTTTTTGTGTTCAGTTTTCTTTGTTTCACCATGTGCATGCTTAAGGGCTTCTTCACACATAACACGACTGAAACTGACAAGTGCACGAAGGAGGAACTGCATGCCATTCGTGAAAAATCGGAGCCGCCTCAAACACCTCGACTGTCGCCACAACATTTGCGCACACAAACGGCCGAAAGACAGCGAATGCCCTGCGCACACTCATTCGATCCCCCTCTCGGCAGGTGATGGCCAAATTCCAGGTGTCGTGCATGAACATCCAACATCGCTCGCTGCACGCTGAGAAAAGGTGGGGCTATTCATGCTCCTGGTATGATAGAAGAAAGCAGGCAATCACATTCGACCTGTCTGTGAAAATTGTCAAAGTGCAACACGAGTGTGGCATCACCGAGTAACACACATGGGTGTAACTGTGCCGATCCCCCCCCACACACACACACACAAACAGCATGTGGAGTGTGTCGTCATCCACTCTTCTCAACACAATTGGCTTGTGGAGTGTGTCGACCCCCCCCACCAACACACACACACACACATACACACACACACACACACACACACACACCATGAATCCAACATAGTCAGCTATGGCTGAAGTTCCCGTAGTCCGGTTGCTTTGCTCATATGCTTTGCTGTAGATATACAGGGCATGTCACCTGATCGCAGACTGTCAGCTGGAGTGCATCGCAATGCTGGTGAATATCGTGCCATGTAAGAAATCACGCTACGGGAAGCCCCCGTGTTTTGTCAGTTATAATGGCATGTTTTTCGCCATAATTAAAGATGTCCTCTTTGTCTACATTGTCTAATTTCTCTTTTTTAAAAATATGTTTATCTCCTTGTTGATTTTAGGCATTTTACACTTGTGTAATAGAACAGCGATGGTAGTGCAGTGGTAAAGTTATATTAATCAGAGCTTTTGTAAATTGCAGGTTCGAATCCTGTGGGTGGGATTTATTTTTTTTATTTTTTGTTTATCCATAGCAGCGCGTGATGTGCTTCCACATGTTCCAGCTGTTTTTTGTTTTTTTTTGTTTTTTTTTCTCCACATCAGCGGCGTGATGTGGTGCAACATGTTCCAGCTGTTTTTTATTTTTATTTTTATTTTTTCCACAGCAGCTGCGTGATGTGGTTCCACATGTTCCAGCTGCCCGTACTGTGTTCTTGCACACGCACAAGCGTGCACAAAACCATCGCTGGTGTGTCGTACATACCTGTGCGACTGTGCGTCCCTCACGACAGCAGCTGGAATGTTTTGTGGTTCGTCATTTTGTGTTTGATTCACAGATTTTCTTCCAGTTTCTGTGTCTTTCATGTTATGTGTGAAGAGGCCCTAAGAAGGTGAGTGTTCATTGAAGGATGTGTGTGTGTGTTTTTGAGAGCTGCATTACTACAGTAAAATAAGCAATCTTCATTTTCTGCTTCTCACTGTTCTGCTGTGTCTTGCTCTCCATATATACATGAAGTATCTCTGTCGAGGAGGTAGAGTCATATTGTCCATCCGGTGCAAAATGTCATGCCTAGCTACACCTCAGCGCTCAATTTATGTAAGTAGCGAGTAGAATTGCACTAATTTGTGCACCCTTGGGCATGTCTGTCTTAACCCTCTCGGGTCCAAGGAAATTTTCTTGATTTGATCTTACTTTCAGTATTTCCCTTTTGATGATACTTTCTTTTCATATAATACCCATTTGTAGCACATCAAAATGTTCAGAACAATTTCAGCTTTCTGAATTTGTGAACATTCTGTAGAGAAATAATGTGGTCTCTAGTGGTTTAAATATGAAATACATTCTTTGAAAAAAAAAATCGATTTTTATTAATGCATTAGCACTGGAAATGGTTTGGGGTCACAAAAGTAGCTCAATATATCAATTCTAGATCACGTATATAATCATTGTAAAAAGCAAGTCCCTTCTACATCTGGGGGGGGGGGGGGTGAACCACTGTAATATAAGACAAGGTCTGTATTGTTTTCAGCTTTTCTTTTTTTCAGCATACGTTCAAGAGATGAAAAGATTCATATAGTCTTTGGTGGATAGATAGTGTTTGGGTCCAATATAACTTGATTACCTTATTTTTCATAGTATAAGTTACATCTTTGTTTTATAGGTAGGTCATGGGACATTTTCCTGTTGAACTTATATTCTGAAAAAAATACACTACATCAGTGCACAAAAATCTAAAATGAATGTGCTGCGAATATAGAAAAAAGATGTGACTAATACTCCATTGCAACTTACATGTTTTATCTTTCACTTTTTAAGAGGGATTTTCAACAGGTGTGACTTATACTGCAGTAAATACAGCACATTGTGAGGAAAATGCATAACAAGGATGACAAGTATTTATTCTAGTTTTCTCATAAATATTAGCATTTTCTATACTTTTGAGAAACAGAGCCCCACAAACACTTAAACACTGTGTTATTTAACTGCCAGTACATTTACGTCTGAAACAAGTTGGAGAAAAATGTACATTTGTATACATTATGCATGAATACATGAATGAATGTGTATGAAGGTGTGGTGCACTGAGGGTTGCTTCTGTGTATAATATTGGACAACTGAAGTAGTGCAGGACTTTAAGGGGCAATATTCTATAATTTCTTCCAGTGCTCAGAAAGCTAAAATGTGATTGAATAAGTTGGAAATGCTCATTATTCAGAATGCATTATGTAAACTTTGAAGAAAATTAGAATCTACTCCTAAAACTCCACATTGTGTCAAAGCCCAGCCAACTCATTCACCATACAATTTTTCTCAATTCCCTGCAATTAGCAGGACTACTTTGAGCCATGATTGCATCTTTTTACATGTACAAAGACCATAACATAAAATAAAGACAGACAAGCCTGTCAAGTTGCATGTACACCCTTGTTGCCAGTGCCACGTCTCTGGTGCCCACTTTTGCTTGTTTTGGTACCAACAAGATTTTTCTAAGTCCCATTTGGTTGTAAAATATCCACTAAGGATGTGTGTCTGTTTGGGTTGTGTAATGCCACCATCTGGCATCATTGAGGTATGGTGCCTGTAACACAAGTTGCCATTTTTGTTGCCTTTTAAAATTGTTGCCTTTTCACCTTCCATGAGTGGTAAAGGAAAGATGTGGTATTTTCACTTGCTTTTGTCTGTCCATATTGTGTCAGATATGAATCACACTTGAGTCCGCTTGTTAATTAACCCTTTCACTTCTATAAGGGATAAAATTGTGCTGAAGGCTATTGTGCAATGTAAAGTATTTTGAGGCAACTTTTCATCTTCCTCAACTGTTAGATTTGGTGGACTGTGCTGCTGTCTGAGACATCCTAAGAATGTATGCCTATACACAGGTACTGTGACTGCTGTGCCGAGAAGGAGCAGATCTCTGACTTTTTCCCACTGAATACTGACATTTGTCCATGATATGTTCTGGCTCCAACTCTGTACAAATCTTGCATGGGCTCTGAATTGGGTAGGGTTGTGAAAACCAGCCGTTTCGATGATTTTGTTGGCAAGGAAAGATTTACTGGCCTCGACTTTGCGGATGATTCAGTGGATACCCTGATTGCATTAATTGAGAACCTGAGTGAGGAGTTGGAGTGTCAAGATCTGTGATTGTCCCTGATGAAGAGAAAGACCCAGGATTTCATTGGCTTCCTGTACTTGAACATCAGAAGCCTACCTGTATGCGGAGAAACTGTTGAACATGTTGAGTCAATATCTTATCTTGGCTGTGACGTTCATGTCTCTGTGTCCTCATCTTTTAAGATCAAGACACAACTAGGAAGACGTTGTTGAGATATGAGGTTGTTGGACAGAGGTGTTTGGTAATGCTGGTACCTTTGCAGGAGAATGAAGGTCCAAGTATTTTTGGTCCTGGTGCTTCCTTTCTTACTGTATGGTTGTGACTCATGATGCTAACTAGGGACCTATGACAATGACTGGATGAATTTGGTACTAGGTCCCTTTGGAGGTTCCTCAGGTACCACTGGAATGACTGTATCAAAAGAATGGTTACTTTGTGTGGCAAAGCGGACAATTTACTCCTCAATCGTCAAGGCAATTAGAAATCATGAATGAACATGATATGTGGGACTTCTGACACCACCCTGGGAATTTCACCCAGGGAATTCGACAATTGAATAACTTCAACCTAAGACACACAGGTTCGTTGTAATTGAGACAGAGACGTGGTTCCCAAATACAAACAAATAATTTATTAACAATTGAAGTTCTAGTTAAAAAGACAATTTTGTAAAAAACTCTTTTAAAACAATCAATCAATCAATTTTTCAATCAATTTTTTTATATAGCGCCAAATCACAACAAACAGTTGCCCCAAGGCACTTTATATTGTAAGGCAAGGCCATACAATAATTATGTAAAACCCCAACGGTCAAAACGACCCCCTGTGAGCAAGCACTTGGCTACAGTGGGAAGGAAAAACTCCCTTTTAACAGGAAGAAACCTCCAGCAGAACCAGGCTCAGGGAGGGGCAGTCTTCTGCTGGGACTGGTTGGGGCTGAGGGAGAGAACCAGGAAAAAGACATGCTGTGGAGGGGAGCAGAGATCGATCACTAATGATTAAATGCAGAGTGGTGCATACAGAGCAAAAAGAGAAAGAAACAGTGCATCATGGGAACCCCCAGCAGTTTACGTCTATAGCAGCATAACTAAGGGATGGTTCAGGGTCACCTGATCCAGCCCTAACTATAAGCTTTAGCAAAAAGGAAAGTTTTAAGCCTAATCTTAAAAGTAGAGAGGGTGTCTGTCTCCCTGATCTGAATTGGGAGCTGGTTCCACAGGAGAGGAGCCTGAAAGCTGAAGGCTCTGCCTCCCATTCTACTCTTACAAACCCTAGGAACTACAAGTAAGCCTGCAGTCTGAGAGCGAAGCGCTCTATTGGGGTGATATGGTACTACGAGGTCCCTAAGATAAGATGGGACCTGATTATTCAAAGCCTTATAAGTAAGAAGAAGAATTTTAAATTCTATTCTAGAATTAACAGGAAGCCAATGAAGAGAGGCCAATATGGGTGAGATATGCTCTCTCCTTCTAGTCCCCGTCAGTACTCTAGCTGCAGCATTTTGAATTAACTGAAGGCTTTTTAGGGAACTTTTAGGACAACCTGATAATAATGAATTACAATAGTCCAGCCTAGAGGAAATAAATGCATGAATTAGTTTTTCAGCATCACTCTGAGACAAGACCTTTCTGATTTTAGAGATATTGCGTAAATGCAAAAAAGCAGTCCTACATATTTGTTTAATATGCGCTTTGAATGACATATCCTGATCAGAAATGACTCCAAGATTTCTCACAGTATTACTAGAGGTCAGGGTAATGCCATCCAGAGTAAGGATCTGGTTAGACACCATGTTTCTAAGATTTGTGGGGCCAAGTACAACTTCAGTTTTATCTGAGTTTAAAAGCAGGAAGTTAGAGGTCATCCATGTCTTTATGTCTGTAAGACAGTCCTGCAGTTTAGCTAATTGGTGTGTGTCCTCTGGCTTCATGGATAGATAAAGCTGGGTATCATCTGCGTAACAATGAACATTTAAGCAATACCGTCTAATAATACTGCCTAAGGGAAGCATGTATAAAGTGAATAAAATTGGTCCTAGCACAGAACCTTGTGGAACTCCATAATTAACTTTAGTCTGTGAAGAAGATTCCCCATTTACATGAACAAATTGTAATCTATTAGACAAATATGATTCAAACCATCGCAGCGCAGTGCCTTTAATACCTATGGCATGCTCTAATCTCTGTAATAAAATTTTATGGTCAACAGTATCAAAAGCAGCACTGAGGTCCAACAGAACAAGCACAGAGACGAGTCCACTGTCCGAGGCCATAAGAAGATCATTTGTAACCTTCACTAATGCTGTTTCTGTACTATGATGAATTCTAAAACCTGACTGAAACTCTTCAAATAGACCATTCCTCTGCAGATGATCAGTTAGCTGTTTTACAACTACCCTTTCAAGAATTTTTGAGAGAAAAGGAAGGTTGGAGATTGGCCTATAATTAGCTAAGATAGCTGGGTCAAGTGATGGCTTTTTAAGTAATGGTTTAATTACTGCCACCTTAAAAGCCTGTGGTACATAGCCAACTAACAAAGATAGATTGATCATATTTAAGATCGAAGCATTAAATAATGGTAGGGCTTCCTTGAGCAGCCTGGTAGGAATGGGGTCTAATAAACATGTTGATGGTTTGGATGAAGTAACTAATGAAAATAACTCAGACAGAACAATCGGAGAGAAAGAGTCTAACTAAATACCGGCATCACTGAAAGCAGCCAAAGATAACGATACGTCTTTGGGATGGTTATGAGTAATTTTTTCTCTAATAGTTAAAATTTTGTTAGCAAAGAAAGTCATGAAGTCATTACTAGTTAAAGTTAATGGAATACTCAGCTCAATAGAGCTCCGACTCTTTGTCAGCCTGGCTACAGTGCTGAAAAGAAACCTGGGGTTGTTCTTATTTTCTTCAATTAGTGATGAGTAGAAAGATGTCCTAGCTTTACGGAGGGCTTTTTTATAGAGCAACAGACTCTTTTTCCAGGCTAAGTGAAGATCTTCTAAATTAGTGAGACGCCATTTCCTCTCCAACTTACGGGTTATCTGCTTTAAGCTGCGAGTTTGTGAGTTATACCACGGAGTCAGGCACTTCTGATTTAAAGCTCTCTTTTTCAGAGGAGCTACAGCATCCAAAGTTGTCTTCAATGAGGATGTAAAACTATTGACGAGATACTCTATCTCCCTTACAGAGTTTAGGTAGCTACTCTGCACTGTGTTGGTATATGGCATTAGAGAACATAAAGAAGGAATCATATCCTTAAACCTAGTTACAGCGCTTTCTGAAAGACTTCTAGTGTAATGAAACTTATTCCCCACTGCTGGGTAGTCCATCAGAGTAAATGTAAATGTTATTAAGAAATGATCAGACAGAAGGGAGTTTTCAGGGAATACTGTTAAGTCTTCTATTTCCATACCATAAGTCAGAACAAGATCTAAGATATGATTAAAGTGGTGGGTGGACTCATTTACTTTTTGAGCAAAGCCAATAGAGTCTAATAATAGATTAAATGCAGTGTTGAGGCTGTCATTCTCAGACAAAAGGTCTGAAAATTCACAGAGAAACTCACAGTAACGACCAGGTGGACGATAGATAATAACAAATAAAACTGGTTTTTGGGACTTCCAATTTGGATGGACAAGACTAAGAGACAAGCTTTCAAATGAATTAAAGCTCTGTCTGGGTTTTTGATTAATTAATAAGCTGGAATGGAAGATTGCTGCTAATCCTCCTCCTCGGCCCGTGCTACGAGCATTCTGACAGTTAGTGTGACTCGGGGGTGTTGACTCATTTAAACTAACATATTCATCCTGCTGTAACCAGGTTTCTGTTAGGCAGAATAAATCAATATGTTGATCAATTATTATATCATTTACCAACAGGGACTTAGAAGAGAGAGACCTAATGTTTAATAGACCACATTTAACTGTTTTAGTCTGTGGTGCAGTTGAAGGTGCTATATTATTTTTTCTTTTTGAATTTTTATGCTTAAATAGATTTTTGCTGGTTGTTGGTGGTCTGGGAGCAGGCACCGTCTCTACGGGGATGGGGTAATGAGGGGATGGCAGGGGGAGAGAAGCTGCAGAGAGGTGTGTAAGACTACAACTCTGCTTCCTGGTCCCAACCCTGGATAGTCACGGTTTGGAGGATTTAAGAAAATTGGCCAGATTTCTAGAAATGAGAGCTGCTCCATCCAAAGTGGGATGGATGCCGTCTCTCCTAACAAGACCAGGTTTTCCCCAGAAGCTTTGCCAATTATCTATGAAGCCCACCTCATTTTTTGGACACCACTCAGACAGCCAGCAATTCAAGGAGAACATGCGGCTAAACATGTCACTCCCGGTCCGATTGGGGAGGGGCCCAGAGAAAACTACAGAGTCCGACATTGTTTTTGCAAAGTTACACACCGATTTAATGTTAATTTTAGTGACCTCCGATTGGCGTAACCGGGTGTCATTACTGCCGACGTGAATTACAATCTTACCAAATTTACGCTTAGCCTTAGCCAGCAGTTTCAAATTTCCTTCAATGTCGCCTGCTCTGGCCCCCGGAAGACAATTGACTATGGTTGCTGGTGTCGCTAACTTCACATTTCTCAAAATAGAGTCGCCAATAACCAGAGTTTGATCCTCGGCGGGTGTGTCGTCGAGTGGGGAAAAACGGTTAGAAATGTGAACGGGTTGGCGGTGTACACGGGGCTTCTGTTTAGAACTACGCTTCCTCCTCACAGTCACCCAGTCAGCCTGCTTGGGATCTGCCAGGGGGGAACTAACGGCGGCTAAGCTACCTTGGTCCGCACCGACTACAGGGGCCTGGCTAGCTGTAGAATTTTCCACGGTGCGGAGCCGAGTCTCCAATTCGCCCAGCCTGGCCTCCAAAGCTACGAATAAGCTACACTTATTACAAGTACCATTACTGCTAAAGGAGGCCGAGGAATAACTAAACATTTCACACCCAGAGCAGAAAAGTGTGGGAGAGACAGGAGAAGCCGCCATGCTAAATCGGCTAAGAGCTAGTAGCTACGCTAACCTAGCGGATTCCTAAAAACACGCAAAGTGAATAATGTAGAGGTGATTCAGCAGAAGGAGTGCTTTAGTTAAGGCACGTAAAGATTACACTGGGAAACAAATCGTAATCTAGATAACTAGATCAATCTAACTGCGCAGATTAAACAGCTAACAGATACAGAAAAACACCGCTGTGCTCCGGAACAGGAAGTGATACAATACCGCAGTGAGAGCCAACCACCAGTAGAGGCCCACCACCAAAACACCACCAATTATGACCACATGAGGGCGCCCTTGCATCACGCAGCCCGGCAGCACACGCAGCTGGCAGAGTTTTCCAAATGTCCACACTGAGCGTAAAGCCGCCGCAGCAAACAGGGCACATCCACTGGTCTCACAGGATGAAATCTTTCAGCAGAGCACCAGAGCAAAGCAGCAGGGCCTCCTTCCACAGCTTGGTCCAAAATCCTACATTTTAAACAAATAAATATAAAACAAATATCTGAAAGAGGAGCTTACTTTGTGCTTTACATACTGAACCGTCCGTCACAGCAATCAGCTGTAACTCGACACCACCCCAGAGCGTCCAGAGCACCACAAACTCAGCAGCGCACCACCAACGACAGCCCACACAGAGGTCTCTGTACAACAAAACCATTTCCTTAAACACTCACCACTACACCTCAACAAGCCTGCAGCTGTGGCCGGCGCCTACCTGTCTTCATGGGAACGTGGAAGTGAACACGTCCAAACACCTGCAGTTAGTCTCCAGAAAGAGAAAGAAGAGCACACACACTCCCTCTTTTATGCAAACACTCCTCTGCCACAACCAGCTGCACTCAATCCACCAGCTGAACATCGTTAAGGTCATCCATCCTGCTACAATCCACCCCCACAAATTGTATCGTCGCCCCGATGAAGGAATAGACCCCATTCCTTAACCTTAATCATACCACCTATATTACATAGGGCCAGAAGGACCCACTTGCACTGCAGACCGTGGAAGATGATGAATATTAGAATGATGACCCGCAGTAACCCTAGTCGTCCGCCGAAGTACAACCTCTTCACTAGGGGGGAGGGAAGACATACTAGACTCCACTGGCAGAGGTGGCACAGCAACCACTGGATCTACTGGTGGACTCAACTGCGGGGAAGCAGGTAAACTCACAACCTCCACACTCTCCACCTGAGGGGCAACCTGAGTCACCTCTCCCACCCCCTCCACCTGAGGAGCAGGCAGAGTCACCACTTCCCACACAACTGAAGTAGACGCAGGGTCCTCGGATCCTGACACCAACCACCTGCCATTACGCCACCACCTGTCCTCTAATGGCTCCACCACAGATGGAGAAAACTCCACAGGGGGCAGAGAATGGGCCACAACCTCATCAGGGGACCCAAGCCCTACCACTGCCTTCAACAACGAGCGATGAACCTGCTTGGCTCTGGTTAAATCATCCTTAGGGGCAATTGTATAAACAGTCCCTTCTCCCTGTGGTGCCCCCAGGACACGATACATCACAGAGGACCACTGGTCCTGGATCTTATGACGGCCCCGTACCCCAAAATCTCACAACCAGACCAACTGGCCCTCCTTCAGGGGAACATCACAGACACACTGATCATATTCCTTCTTACGCCGCTCTGCAGCGGCCTTCAGCCGATTCCGGGCTCCATCAAAAGCCATCTACAAGCGGGTCTGGTGCTCCCGGACCCACTCATGAACAAAACCACCCACAGGCTCCTGAACGCGACCCAACAGAAAATCAACCGGAAGCCTTGGCTCCTGACCAAACATCAACAAAAAAGGAGACTCATCAGTTGCCTGATGCAGTGTTGTATTATAAGCATACAAAACCTGGGGCAGACAAGAACCCCAATGATGCTTTCGAGACACGGGCAGCATGCGCAACAGATCATGAAGCGTTCTATTAAAACGCTCACACTGTCCATTCCCAGATGGATGGTATGGTGTAGTACAAGATTTCTCTATGCCATAAAAGCCACACAACTGCTGGATCAATACACTCTCAAAACTCCGTCCCTGATCAGAATGTATCCGAGCTGGAACCCCAAACCTCGAAAACCACTCCGTAACCAGAACTTGAGCTACTGTAGGAGCTCGCTGGTCACGGGTAGGGACTGCCCACGTGTACTTACTAAAGACGTCAGTCATTACCAAAACACCTTCCACTCCACCATGACTAGGCTCTAGAACAGTAACATCAATGGCAAGAATCTCATTAGGCCGAGATGCCAACAGGTGTCCCATGGGGCCACGAGCCACTGGTTGGTTCACCTTTGCTACCTGACACCTCTCACATGCCTGGCACCAATCTGCCACTTCCGCAGACATCCCTGGCCAATAACACCGCTGACGTAAAAGCTCTAGGGTCCTCTCAACCCCATTGATGAGCATGCCCTTGATGAACCTCAGTCAACACATTGGCTTTTAAAGCTGCAGGCAACACCAACTACAACACAGCCCCAGCTCCACTGGACTTAAACACCTGATGGTACAAGACACCATCCCTCTCCACCAACCAGTCCCACTGCCGAAGCAACACCCGGGTTGACTGCGACACCTGATTGCGCTCTTCCTTATCAGGACCCCTTTTACGGTCCCAAAACACCCAAACCTCCCGAATCACTGGATCAACCCGCTGCAATGCAGCCAGGTCAGATGGAAGACGGTGGGGCAAGGTTGCAACCACAGCCTGCCTTACATCTACCCTACTCCCCTGACAAACCTGTTGCAGCGGCTCCGGAAGCTGGGCACCACTAACCATTAGCTGGAAGTCCTGTATCCCAGGAGAATGCAACCGAGAAAGGGCATCCGCGTTCTTATTACTACAACCCGAACAATACTTAATCTCAAAATCAAATGAGGCCAACTGCGCTGCCCAATGTTGCTCAGTAGCACCAAGTTTTGCAGATGACAAATTACTCAAAGGATTGTTGTCCGTGTACACAATGCACTTATGGCCCAGCAAGTGCTCCCTAAACTTCTTGGTCATTGCCCACTTGAGTGCCAAAAATTCCAACTTCATAGAGCTGTAGTTCACCATGTTACGCTCTGTAGGGCGTAACCCACGGCTCGCGTAAGCAATCGGCCTAACTTTACCATCCTGTTCCTGAGACAACACTGCTCCCAGCCCCCCCATAGCTAGCCCCCCATAGCTAGCATCCACCTCCAAACTAAACTCAACTAAAATCGGCATATGCCAGCACAGGTGCGGAGGTAAGCTTAGCTTTTAAAGTCTCAAAGCTACGGCCGCATTCCTCTGTCCAATAACCCGAAACTGGCTGATCTACCCGACTGGGCTTCACCCCAGCCAACTCCAACCAACTTGTGTAGGGGTGCTACCAACCTTGCAAAACCACCTACAAAAACCGGCGGTAGTAGCTGGCAAAGCCCAGAAAAGAGCGCAGTTCCGAGAGTGTGACCGGAGGTGGCCAATGAACAACCACCTCCACCTTGCTAGGGTCAGTAGCAACCCCCTTATCAGAGATGACATGCCCCAGGTAACGCACTTCCTGCTGAAAAAATGCACACTTTTTGAGTTTCACCTTTAACCCCTCATGCTGCAAACGCTCCAGCACCACCCTCAACCTATCCAGATGTTGGTCAACAGTAGAGGAAAAAACCACAATGTCATCCAAATACAACAATAAGGACAGACACTGCTGATCACCAAAAATCCTCTGCATCAATCTCTGAAAAGTACCAGGAGCGTTGCAAAGCCCAAAGGGCATCCGGTTCCACTCAAACAAACCAAAAGGCGTGCAAAAGGCCGTCTTATGATTATACCCACTCACCAGATCCATGGTAGAAAACCAATGAGCCCCAGTGAGGGCATCCAAGGACTCATCAATCCGAAGCAAAGGGAAGGTGTCCTTCCTAGTTTTTCCATTCAAGAGCCTGTAATCAACACACATGCGCAAACTGCCATCCTTTTTCTTAACCAGCACAATAGGAGAGGCATAAGGACTGCTACTCTCCCTAATAACTTGTATTCCAAGCAGCTGATTGATGTGATCTTTGACAACCTCATACTCAGAAGGCGGAATTCTGTGATACCGCTGTCGCACTGGAATATCATCCAGAAGCGAAATCTCATGTGATATTAGGTCAGTACAACCCAGATCCCCATCTTGGGCTGAAAAGACAGAACTAAACTGACCCAACAAAGCTCTCATCTTACCTTGTACTTCCAGAGGCAAGTGACCCAATTCCAGGGCTGCAATCTGATCCTGCACTGATGGAGAAATGGACTGCGAGGCCACTACTGCCTCCACCGGGGGCACCTCGGCAACCCCCGCAGGCAGACTCACAACCCAAACTTCCTCTAAAGTGCCAATCATAGCCCGGGAACGTAACCACACATCCACCAATCCCACATTCATCACCGGAATGTAGGCTATACCCTGCTCCACCTGCACCAATGCAGGAGATGCCAACAGTCCAGCAGGCAAGCCAGACTCCACAGGCTCAAACAGAGCCGCCCCACCAGAATACCGCTCAGAGCATGTCGCCCTAACAAACTTCATTACACCGCCCGGAATTACATTTGGGAGTACCCAGATGAGAAGTAACACTTGTATTGTAAGGGAACATCAGATATGACATTTTGTTATGTGGCACATTTTTCATTACACAGGTGCCTCCATGTTGAGGACCACAACAACTGAAAAAGACCAAGAGGATGGATAGGTTTCTTCTAGTTATGGCAGTTAGATGGCTACTTTGCAGAAGTGAAGATGGACCAGTTGTTTGCCTGGGTGGTTGCTATTCAGGATCCAAGGCAGTTTTCCATTGTGATGGGTGTGGCAGTGGGCAGCGCCACCAGCTTGGGAGTCCAGAGAGGCCGGTCGCATCCTCCTCCCTCCTCTCCTTCTGTTGTCTCTATCTCTGTCCCCAACATTCAAACTCCCGACTTCACCAGACTGAATTCTTTGAATTGCATTCGGAATAACCATGGAATTGATCAGCTGGTCTCTCAATGCTGTTGACACCATCTTTTCAACAAGGAAATCAGGGCTGGGGGACCCTGCGTGCCCAGGAGGAACCTATGCCGCGGGCTTTGTTCTCAACGCCTGGAATGAGTGGCGCATGGCGTGCTTGGCACCACTCTCTGTGGAAGACATTGAGGATTTATTCTTATTTGTCTTTATGGTAGTTGGGCTTCTGCTGTCAGGATTATGCGCTGCCCTGTTCTACAGGAAAATTGGCAAGACAGCTGCCACCAAAACCAAACGTAAATTGTGCTTTCAGATTCATGTGAGATTTTTCAGATTTTTCTTCATATCAAACCACCACACAAAACACATCCATAAATGTAATTCATTTTTAATTTATTGTCATTTATATAGTGCCAGATCACAACATAAAACATGCAACCATCATGTCTGTCAGTGAATTAATTAAACATGCGTGTCTGTATGCCTCAAATTGAAAATCATTCAGTACTGCAAAAGTTACATTCTCAGTGTCCTTCCTATGTAGGTATCATCGGACAACAGCTCATCAAAACAGTTTAGAATTCTCATTTAGCATCCTGATTGAGAGTGGGACAAAATCATTTTTATATTGGCTCCTTTTACAGCTCAGTGACCTTAAGTCTGTGCCTGAGGGCAACTACTCCCCATGAAGGACATGAAAAGCACTCTGTTTCTCGTTGCTCTAAGGGCCTGAGTGAGGGATAGGATGACTTTTAAAAGAACCTTCTAAAATCAAATCAGTTGTCAGAATCACTTGCAAAACTAGAGCAATCAAAGCCACAGATTTTCATTCCCGTTGATCAGTGTGGTGCATGAACAGCAATATATACCATGGCAGATCTACCAATTAACGCCCCATGTCCTTACTGTATTGCATTATTTCTGGCAGAAACACACTGAGAGGAGACAGAGAAGCATTTCTATCCTGTACCTTAAAAAAAAACTGTTCCTCATGGGATTTGTTTTATGATAGCAATAAACAGGGAACGACTGGCTTATAATGTGTAATTTCAATTTAATTTCAATTTATTTTCATTTGTATAACGCCAAATCACAACAGAGTTGCTTCAAGGCGCTTCACACAAGTAAGGTCTAACCTTACTAACCCCCAGAGCAGTGGTAAGGAAAAACTCCCTCTGAGGAAGAAACCTCAAACAGACCAGCCTCAAAGGGGTGACCCTCTGCTTGGGCCATGCTACAAACATAACTTACAGAACAATTCACAGACGAATATACAAGAAATGCTGTTGGCGCACAGGACAGGAGGGTCTCCAACACAAATACAACTCCCATCTCTGGATGGAGCTGCACCTTAAACAGAGAGAAAAACAGAATCAGGCATCAGAAAGACAAAAAATACTGTATAATTTGCCAGCATTAATCAACAAGAAAAACAGAAGAAATACTAAGGTGATCGCCGGCCACTAGCCCTAAGCTTCACAAAAACCCCAGAATTTAGGTAAAGTTGAGGCCGCGGCACACTCCGTTTACTAATAAAATGAATTAAAAGAGTAGAAAGCGTAAAACAAAACTGCACCAGTATGCTAGCCATATGAAAGGGAAAAGAAGTGCGTCTTAAGTCTGGACTTGAAAGTCTCCACAGAACCTGACTGTTTTATTGATGCAGGGAGACCATTCCACAGAACAGGGTCACGATAAGAGAAAGCTCTGTGACCCACAGACTTCTTATTCACCCTAGGGACACTAAGTAGTCCTGCGGCCTGATAACGCAAAGCCTGGGCCGGTACGTAAGGTTTAATTAGGTCAGCTAGGTAGGGAGGTGCCAGTCTGTGAACAATTTTATAGACTAGTAGCAGAACCTTAAAAACTGATCTCACTGGGACAGGAAGCCAGTGAACAGATGCCAAAATGGGTGTACTGTGGTTGAACTTTCTGCTTCATGTCAAAAGTCTGGCTGCAGCATTTTGAACCAATTGGAGACCCCTAATGCTAGACTGCAGTAAACCAGAAAATAGAACATTGCAGTAGTCCAATCTAGAAGATATAAATGCATGGATCAGGATCTCAGCATCAGCCATAGACAGGATGGGACAAATAGCTATATTTCGCAGGTGGAAGAAAGCAGTCCTCGTAATATTTCTTTTTTTTTCTTTTTTTTTCCCCTGTCTGCATATATAGTAATGGTAAATGTCACACTGGCAGAACCATTTATGAACATTAATACACATATATGCAATTGTCCTTGTAATATTTCTAATGTGGAGGTCAAAGGACAATGTAGGATCAAAAAATTACCCCAAGGTTCTTCACTTTGTCAGTGTGATGTATGACACATGAGCCTAGGCTGAGCGTTAACTGGTCAAATTGATGCTGATGTCTCATTGGACCAAGAACCATAATTTCAGTCTTATCAGAGTTTAAAAGTAGGACATTTCTAGACATCCACCTTCTCACTGATGCAAGGCAATCTTGTAAGGATTTTATGTGGATGAGATGACCAGCAGTTATCGGCATGTATAACTGAGTATCATCAGCACAGCAGTGAAAGGTAATCCCAAAGTGCTGCAATATGTGCCCAAGGGGTGCTATATAAAGGGAGAAAAGCAGGGGGCCTAAGACGGACCCCTGTGGAACCTCACATTTCATGTCACTAAGGTTAGAGGTAGTGTTACTGTACAAAACACAGTGAGAACAGCTGGTCAAGTATGACGTCAACCATGCAAGGGCACTCCCAGTAATCCCAAAATGATTTTCCAGCCTATCAAGTAGAATATGACGACGATCCACAGTATCAAATGCAGTACTGAGATCTAACAGCACCAGAACCATGGTGCTGTCCGAATCCATTTCAAGCAGAAGATCATTCACCACTTTAGTGAGAGCCGTCTCTGTGGAATGATATTTTCTAAAAGCAGACTGCAGTGGCTCAAAGAGATTATTCTTAATAAGATAGTCTATGAGCTGCCGTGAAACCACTTTTTCAGGTGAATGATTTATAATAGCTTTATTCAAAGCATTTTCTGAGTTTAAGTAATTCTGAGTTACCCATTTTCATTTAATACAGCATGAACTTTGAACCTTGCGCATGCGTTTCCTCCTTCACGTTATCTGCAAAAGCTGGCAAAATCTAACTGAGTGAACTCATTTGCCAGGGAATCCACTACCTATAAAATGAGATGTGATTTTGTGACATACCACCAAAATAAAGATACTTTATAATATATGGATTTCAACATGAAGTAAATTGTGACAAATTTGTCACATCAGATGGGAAAATGCAGTTAATGCCAGAGCAGCATCTGCAGCAGCTTAAGTAAAGGACCCCCGCGCAGAGAACCACAAAGATGGAAGGTAAAAGCAGGTTTATTGTTCCAAAGAGGCACAGTTTGTAACAACATACTTGGTCATCATATAAGATGAGGTCAGACAAACTAGTGAGCAGTACAACAGGCAGCAATCTTCCAAGGGAAACAGCAGAAGGATGAGTAAAATCACAAGCAGTAGATCAGCACCAACAAAAACTCAGGAAACTTGAAACGACAGCAAGGGTCCATAACAAAGAAAAAAAAAACACTAAAAAGTATTGGGAATCAGAACATAAGAAAACAGGAGTGAACCTAGACATCTGTTGATGAGGAAGGGCTTTCATGGCAGTTCCAAAGACCAGCAAGCACTCAAATCCACACATAAACCTGGAAGGCCAGAAACAGGAAGTTAAGCTCCACGGAGCGAACATGGAAGAGATGTCAAAATCAAAGCACCAAAAGAGGAAACAACCACAGATCACAGAGAATAATATTAATACGTGAAGGATAAATACCAGGGCTATGATGTTGTGGAGATCAGAACTAGATACCAAAACGTGACCCATGGCAGTGCCTGTTGTGTCAGTTGCACATGGTTGGAAGAAACATTATTGAAACTTTGTTTTGTGTGTGTGGCACCCTTTTGGCTCTGCTTTGCCTAATCGTGCAAACTTGATTCCCCAAACAATGCAACTTGCAAATTACAAGCAAGTGCACAAATTAATGAACACAGTCGGACTCTGAGTGAAGCTGCTGTTGTTGTAGCCACACGATTGTTCACACCGTTGCAAGTAATAAATTCTAAACTCATGTTTAGTTTTGAAATCACCAGCCGACGAGATGTGCAGCCCTGCAGAAGCAGCTCGCTCAGCAGTTCACAAAATAAGTATTTATTAACACAAGCTAAAAGGACAGGGAATGCCGCGATGAAATTACCCACTTGACATGGTGTGAGTCCAGTAGTGGTGTGTGAGATTGTAGAAGGAATAATTACACTTGAGAGGGAACTGTTGATAATGAACCTCTTAAGCAGCGAGCAGGTCAGTTTTTATGGTCGGGCAGTCGTACTTTGTGAGTATTTTTAGTGAAAAATGAAGCTTAAAAACTCACCAGTTTCTCATTTTTCCTTCAGTTCTAATCTGTGTCACATATTACATGGCTTTTACCCATTTTTCTGATTGTACATTGTATTCCCAGCTGTCTGTACAGCATTGAAGATGAAACTGAACACTGTATTTTATTTATTTAACCAGATTAGTCCCATTGAGATCGAGACCTCTTTTGCAAGGGAGTCCTGGACAATTATAAAGTTTCCAATTCAGCTAACCTGCATGTCTTTAAATGTGGGAGGAAAAGGAGCGAACCCACACAAACACGAGGAGAACATGCAAACTCCACACAGAAAGGCCACAGGTGGGAATCGAACGGATGACCTTCTTGCCGTGAGGCAACAGTGCTAACCACTAAACCACTGTGCTGCACAACATATGCCCAAGGTATGTTAACTACTATAGTGTCCCTGTGTGTGTGTGTGTGTGTGTGTGTGTGTGTGTGTGTGTGTGTGTGTGTGTGTGTGTGTGTGTGTGTGTGTGTGTGTGTGTGTGTGTGCCACTAATTACTGTCTCCTTGTGAGGTTTGTCGGTTGCTTAATTTCAAAAGTGAACATCAAAAGTTGCAATCCTAAGTAATTTCAAAGGTGCAGCACTGTGTTAATGAGCATTCTGGGATTCTTTTAATTGTACATTTGAACAATCGTTACACAAGTGCGAAATGAAAAGGCTCACTGCTAAATTGTTTCACAGAAATGTCTACTAATTACACAGTAACTAACTTTGTGATAATGTCAAATTGAAATACCTGCCAGTCAGAGATAATGATGTTTTATGATGGGGATTATGTTGATAGTGAAACCTCAGTCACCTTCATGTTTTTCCAATAACAGTCCTCTTTTTATTTTCTAGCACCCAGACAACAATAAAAGCAATAAGCAGCAATAAACAATAATTAAGACATTTGTAAGAAATCTTCCATTTAAATGCTGTGTGTCTTGTCATTTGATGTGATAAAAGTGTATTTTCACAATAAATCTTAAAACATTTTTGTCAGAAGGAAGTGGAAAGAAGGTCATGATTTTCAGGATTACATGTTTAAATTGACAAGAATATCTTGTGGTAAGATTATATTTATCCAGTATGATGTGCGCACACTTCTGTAAATAATAGTAATAATAATAATAATAATAATAATAATAATAATAACTAGGACTGCAAGCAGTCATATACAGGCCCTCGTTCCGCGCAACCGCCTACCCAGGCCACTGGGTGCCCTTGTGAGCACATGTGGGCATGTGCACGCAGGGGCCACCAATCATCACACAGTTAAAATTTTAAACAAATCACACAATGCATCAAGGAGTTATGACATGTTGATTGTCATCCACTAGGGGGCGCTCAGTGTACAAACAGAGGGGCTGGGTGTGTTCAGGGGCCAACCGTCATCATACATGTGAAGTTTCAAGTCAATCAGGCAAAGCATGAAGGAGTTATCATGACTTGATGTTCCATGGCAAAGGGTCAAAATGGCGGCACCATAGCGGCCACACCCTTAACTTTTGGTCAGTATCATCTTTGGATGCTGTCAAAGAAATTTGAAGTGCATTGGACAAAATCCCTAGGAGGAGTTTGTTCAAATAAAACATGTGGAAATCATTTCAAAATGAGAAGAAAATTCAAAATGGCCGACTTCCTGTTTGGAGTAGACTCATGGTGCAAGAGACTTTTTTGTATGTCTATGCAAGTCACACATGTGTACCAATTTTCATTTCCCTACTCCAAAAAAACCCCTACGGGGAGGGGTTTTTGAAATTTTCAAGGGGGCGCTATTGAGGCACTTTGACCCGCCCATGGGCGAGGCCCCTATGAATTGTAGGAGGTTGTCATGCTTGACCTGTGTATCAATTTTCATGATCAATCAATCAATCAATCAATCAATTTTTTTATATAGCGCCAAATCACAACAAACAGTTGCCCCAAGGCGCTTTATATTGTAAGGCAAGGCCATACAATAATTATGTAAAACCCCAACGGTCAAAACGACCCCCTGTGAGCAAGCACTTGGCTACAGTGGGAAGGAAAACCTCCCTTTTTAACAGGAAGAAACCTCCAGCAGAACCAGGCTCAGGGAGGAGCAGTCTTCTGCTGGGACTGGTTGGGGCTGAGGGAGAGAACCAGGAAAAAGACATGCTGTGGAGGGGAGCAGAGATCGATCACTAATGATTAAATGCAGAGTGGTGCATACAGAGCAAAAAGAGAAAGAAACACTCAGTGCATCATGGGAACCCCCCAGCAGTCTACGTCTATAGCAGCATAACTAAGGGATGGTTCAGGGTCACCTGATCCAGCCCTAACTATAAGCTTTAGCAAAAAGGAAAGTTTTAAGCCTAATCTTAAAAGTAGAGAGGGTGTCTGTCTCCCTGATCTGAATTGGGAGCTGGTTTGATGATATGACAAAATTTAAGCCGTCAAAAAGAAGAACGTAATTTCATGACGAAGGGGCGATATTCGATACGCCACCACACAGAAGCCGTTACTCGTAAGTTCATGGCGATCATTGCCTATGTTCACCAAGTTGTTCTGCATGTTTTAGAAGTGGAAGGAAGTTGATGGTGTTAAGTATGTGAAATCAGTACCTGTTTAAGTATAATGTTCCATGGCGAAGGGTCAAAATGGCGGCGCCATAGCGGGCACACCCTTCGACATAAAGAAAAGCTTTCGATAACTTTTGGTCAGTATCGTCTGTGGGTGATGTGGAAGAAATTTAAAGTGCATTGGACAAAATCCCTAGAAGGAGTTCGTTCAAATACATCATGTGAAAATCACGCCAAAATGAGAAGAAAATTGAAAATGGCCGACTTCCTGTTTGGAGTAGACCCATGGTGCAAGAGACTTTTTTGTACGTCTATGCAAGTCACACATGTACCAATTTTCATCTCCCTACTCCAAAAAAAACCCCTATGGGGAGGGGTTTTTGAAAGATTCAAGGGGGCGCTATTGAGGCATTTTGCCCCGCCCATGGGCGACACCCCTATGAATTGTAAGAGGTTGTCATGCTCGACCTGTGTATCAATTTTCATGATGATGTGACAAAATTAAAGCCGTCAAAAGGAAGAACGTAATTTCATGGCGAATGGGCAATATTCGTCACGCCGCCACACGGACGCCGTTACTCATAACTTCACGGTGTTCATCGCCTACGTTTACCAATTTGTTCTGCATGTTTTAGAAGTGGAATGAAGTTGATTGGGTTAAGCATGTGACATCAGGAGCTGTTAAAGTAAAAATAGGACATTTCCCGCCACCACCGGGGGGCGCTATTGCGCAGGTGGGAACTTAAGATATGTAGACGTTCAGGGCGGAGCCCTCATCATGTTCAGCAAGTTTGAAGGATCTACGATGAAGTATGTGGGCGTGACAGCCGTTTGAAGTGAAATGGCGTGCTCTGAAAAGCTCGCCAAAGTTTGACGACCCCTACCAGCCACGCCTTTTGACTTAATTAGAATCTTTTGATAACGTTTGATCACCATTGTGTTGTGATGATTTTGACCAAATTTGAAGACAATTGGATGAAATCCCTAGGACGAGTTCATTCAAATGTAAGTAGTGGAAATGGCCAAAAATGGCAAATATTTGCTCAAAATCGAAACTTAAAATCAAAATGGCCGACTTCCTGTCTATATTTCACCATGACAGTAAGAGACTTTTTCGTGCATCCTGGCATGGTAAATATGTGTACCGAATTTCGTGAGGCTACGATGAAAAAAGCCCAATGAGGCGGGGTTTTTGAAAATTTCTAGGGGGCGCTATTTCACGATTTTTCTGTGACCATGTGCGACGCCCCCAAAATATCGAATTTCGGATCCGGCCGGACAACTTTGGAAAGTTTGGTGAGTTTTTGAGCATGGGAAGAGGCCGAAATTGCGATTTCAAAAGTGAGAATAATAATAATAATAATAATAATAAACAGCGCAATTACAATAGGGTCCTCATAGGACGTTGCCTACTCGGGCCCTAATAATAATCACTGAGAAGTTGTAACTTTACAGTTGTAACTATATGGGCAACAATTTACTTTATTAGTACAGCAGATAAGAGAATATTTAGAGCAGAATCCTGCAAATGGTAATAAAAACATCAAATTCGGCAGAAATACTCCTTAGACATTCCTTTAAAAAAAAAAAAAAACAATTGGCCACTTGAATTTTCACTCAGCGTTCAGGTAGGGGTCAATTGAAGAATTACACAGGGGTCAAAATTAAAAGATGCTCCAATCAAATTGAAAACTACATCATGTTACTTGTCTGATTAGAAAGATTCCGAAAAGGTATATTTTGGACTATCTGTGACTGAATTCTATGGAGTTATGGGATAAAAACAGCAAGAAATGTGACAAAGGTCAGTGTCAGTTTGTACAGGGGTCAAAAGTTAAAGTTGCTCCAATTTTGGTAAAATGTGATGCAAATTATTAGTTGATTTAACAGGGTTTTAAAAAGGAATAGTTTGGACCATGTATCATGCTTAGTTGTCACATTACGGGGTAACATATGTCACATGTCATAGAATCCAATGGACGTTGACCTTGTTTGACATTTACTTTGGAGACCAAGCATTCAACACTGTCAAAACTACTCCATTTATTAATCCTATTAGCTCAACCAATAATTTGCATCACTTTTTACCAACATTGGAGCAACTTTAACTTTTGATCCCTGTACAATCTGAAACTGACCTTTGTCACCATTCTTGCTGTTTTTATCCCGTAACGCCATAGAATTCAGTCACAGATAGTCCAGACTATACCTTTTTTGCAGTCTTTCTGATCAAGCAAATAATGTGGTATAGTTTTTAATATGATTGGAGCATCTTTTAATTTTGACCACTGTGTAATACTTCAATTGACCTCTACCTAATCACCGATTGAAAATTCAAGTGGCCAATCGTTTTTTCAAAAGAGGAGTGTCTAAGGAGTATTTCTGCCGAATTTGATGCTTTTATCACCATTTGCATGATTGTTTCAGTTATCTACTGCACTATATTGAAAGATGTGTTTGCACTTTTGCACACATTACAGGCTTAATCCACAGGGCTCCATTCCCAACCCAGTCTCACGACAAGTCGTGATTCAGCAACACGAAATATACATTAATCTATTGGTTTGTGATATTGTCACGAAAAGCGCCACATTTTCATCACAGCAGCACAAATTCATTCTAATAGAAATTAAAAGTGAAGGTTAGGTTAGGGTTAGGGTTGGGAGTAGGAGTAGGGTTAGTAATCGTGAGTAAAAAAAACCCGTCACAAAAATTTGAATCATTTTGTGATGGGAGCACGAAAAAAAAAATGTGAGACTGGGCTGCTATTCGACCACAACCACCCATGATCCAAAACAGCCTCTGAGCAGCTTGGCTTATAAAATGCAGACCTGGCAGCCTGCCAGAAAATGAGAGAAAGGAGCTGCACTCTCAGACAAAAACTGCAACAAATGCTGCTTTGGCCTCAAATTTTCAAGCCATAGTTACTAGAAATACAACGTTCAAAGAAGCTTGAACATGATTGAAAACTGTTAAGACAATGAATACCCAGAAGTTACCACAAACTACAACCCCAATTCCAATGAAGTTGGGACGTTGTGTAAAATGTAAATAAAAACAGAATACAATGATTTGCAAATCCTCTTCAACCTATATTCAATTGAATACACCACAAAGACAAGACATTTAATGTTCAAACTGATAAACTTGATTGTTTTTGTGCAAATATTTGCTCATTTTGAAATGGATGCCTGCAACACATTTCAAAAAAGCTGGGACAGTGGTATGTTTACCACTGTGTTACATCACCTTTCCTTCTAACAACACTTAATAAGTGTTTGGGAACTGAGGACACATGCTGCCATCCAAGCAATGTCTTTTTCAGGGACGTCCCTGCTTATTTCAGTGTTTTGCCTTGTTTCTGCTAAAATGGCCTCATTTCTGCTTAAAACTGACTTTAGAATGATTTAAGTGGTTTTACCTTGTCATCTGACGGTTAATAATCCCATCAATATATTTGAGCCCCGGGGAAGACCCAGGACACGCTGGAGGGACTACATCTCTCGGCTGGCTTGGGAACGCCTTGGGGTTCCCCCGGAGGAGCTGGGGGAGGTGTGTGTGGATCGGGCGGTCTGGGCGGCTTTGCTTGAGCTGCTGCCCCCGCGACCCGACTCCGGATAAAGTGGAAGAAAATGGATGGATGGATGGATGGATGGATGGATGGATGGATGGATGGATGGATGGATGGATGGATGGATGGGTGAAGGGAGTCAGACTCAGATGAGCTGCTGTGATCCCAAATGACACATGCGCAGTGAAGGCAGGTGGACTGATTTTTTTTGGGGGGGGTCAGTCTGTGATACCGGTTCTCAGTTTCCATCCCTACTGCTGTAATAGTTGACCAGAAACTGTATTCAAGTGGTTGGCAACATGAAGAACAACTTATTGTTGCTGATTTCAACCAAGAATTTAGATTGCCGCTTAACAGGACACCGATTTATGGGTTCCGGAGCAGATGATTTTTGGAGGATTCTTTTTTGATGGTGCATCTAACCATCTTTCTAACCAAAATGAGATGAGCTATACTTTATTGATCTCACAGTGGAGAAATTATGTTTACGCTCCCGTTACCTCAGACAGCAATTATTCCACAATTATTACTTGTTTACCGTAATAATGGCACACATCAGAATTAAAGACAGCACATACACATTTGACATTTTTTATGTGCACAGAATTTGAAGAAGTCCGTTATCCGAATTGAGGCAAGTGGGTGAAGGCCACGCAGCAACTCTGAGTTGCGCCACCGTCAGCTTGGGAGAGGGGGTGGGGTGGGGACCAGCTGCAGCTAAAACCTGCACTGCCCCTGCAGAAGGGCAGGGATGACGTGAGCAGAAGCCGGAGTAGGGGTGTGTGTGATGGGGGTAGGAGGGAGGTGGGGAGAGGGAGTGGAGCATGCTTCAGTCCTGTGAAACAGTTTATTGTCTTTGTGAGTTGAGATAAGAAAACAGCCGAATGTTCACCAAGGCCAAAGACATTCCTCTGGAGGAAAAAAGTAGGGCAATTTGTCCTTCAGGCCTGATAAGCCCACCGTGTTGTGGTTTGAGCAGTGAGAAACACTTTTTACAGCTTCACTTGAACAACCAAATCCCAATTATGAATTAAGAATATTCCCCGGCCTCCGAAATCTTCAACTTCATCTGTAAGGCATGCATCTGCTCCAAGATGTCATCCAATTTGCGTCTGAGTTCAAGAGTCATCGTAGTCTGAGAATGCACAGCCTTGCCCACCTCGTTAATCATGATGGACAAGCCAGGGGCTGTGGTTCTTGATGCCACCGTCTTGCCAATTTTCCCGTAGATCAGGGCAGCACATAAGCCTTGAAAGTACCAGCCCTGCTACCATAAGACCAAATATGAATAAATCCTTGACGTCCTCAACAGAGAAAGGTGCAAAGCATGCCACACGCCAAGAACTCCAGGAGTCGAGAACATAGCCCGCAGGATACGTTCCATCTGGGCAGGTAGGATCCCCCGGTCCTGACCTTCTTGTAGAAAAGATGGTGTCAATAGCGTTCAGAGACGAGCTGATCAATTCCATGATTAACTCAATAGTAGTCCAATAGATCCAGTATAATTTGAGGAATTCACTGTCTGGCGAAGTAGGGATTTGAAGGTTAAAGCAGAGAGCAGAGATAAGGGAGAGTGGAGGAGATGCGACCGCCCTCGTCGGAGTCCCAAGCTGATATCAAACCATCAAACCATCTTTTTTGATGGTTTGATATCAAACTCTTTCATTGCTTCTTCTCTGACATTTGCATATTCTACTTTTTGCTCATTTAAAAAGAAATCCCAGGGGCAGATTTCAGAACAATATCAACTTGTTGTCATCCTGTGAGCAGTGGTCATTCTGTCCCCAGTCTTGTAACTCTCACAGCCATTTGGAAAAAAGGCACGGAACTGTACATTCTTATTCTCCCTCAGCATCTTCTTTCTGTTCGTCACTTTTGGAAAAAAACCGCCGGGCTGCAGCGATCCTCTTCTCAATATGGAGGCTGGGAACATTTACAAAACCAAAATATGGGTTAGAATTTCTTTGAATATGAATGTAAGTAAGTCTGGCAGAGGAGAGGCTCAGGTAGTCTGCAGAAGCTGTTTAGCACACAGATCAGCATATCCATGTATTACACACTCATACAATCACATACACACATACACTCAACAAAAATATAAACGCAACACTTTTGTTTTTGCTCCCATTTTGTATGAGATGAACTCAAAGATCTAAAACTTTTTCCACATACACAATATCACCATTTCCCTCAAATATTGTTCACAAACCAGTCTAAATCTGTGATAGTGAGCACTTCTCCTTTGCTGAGATAATCCATCCCACCTCACAGGTGTGCCATACCAAGATGCTGATTAGACACCATGATTAGTGCACAGGTGTGCCTTAGACTGTCCACAATAAAAGGCCACTCTGAAAGGTGCAGTTTTATCACACAGCACAATGCCATAGATGTCACAAGATTTGAGGGAGCGTGCAATTGGCATGCTGACAGCAGGAATGTCAACCAGAGCTGTTGCTCGTGTATTGAATGTTCATTTCTCTACCATAAGCCGTCTCCAAAGGCGTTTCAGAGAATTTGGCAGTACATCCAACCAGCCTCACAACCGCAGACCACGTGTAACCACACCAGCCCAGGACCTCCACATCCAGCATGTTCACCTCCAAGATCGTCTGAGACCAGCCACTCGGACAGCTGCTGAAACAGTCGGTTTGCATAACCAAAGAATTTCTGCACAAACTGTCAGAAACTGTCTCAGGGAAGCTCATCTGCATGCTCGTCGTCCTCATCGGGGTCTCGACCTGACTCCAGTTCATCGCCATAACCGACTTGAGTGGGTAAATGCTCACATTCACTGGCGTTTGGCACGTTGGAGAGGTGTTCTCTTCACAGATGATGCCAAGGAGATGTGTTGCACTGCATGAGGCAAATGGTGGTCACACCAGATACTGACTGGTATCCCCCCTCAATAAAACAAAACTGCACCTTTCAGAGTGGCCTTTTATTGTGGACAGTCTAAGGCACACCTGTGCACTAATCATGGTGTCTAATCGGCATCTTGATATGGCACACCTGTGAGGTGGGATGGATTATCTCAGCAAAGGAGAAGTGCTCACTATCACAGATTTAGACTGGTTTGTGAACAATATTTGAGGGAAATGGTGATATTGTGTATGTGGAAAAAGTTTTAGATCTTTGAGTTCATCTCATACAAAATAGGAGCAAAACCAAAAGTGTTGCATTTATATTTTTGTTGAGTATACATATACACAAACAGCCATTTTTATTCTCACAAGTCCCTCAAACTCTCATGCAACTTTGCACATATTCAAACATACAGGCCACATCTTGCTCTCACTGTCACACAACATGACATTTCTTTTTCAAGTCTTGCTACCAACACCAGCTGAACATATTTGTTGTCAGTCATCCAAGAAATACAAGATGTTCTACATGAGTGTGCATATTTACTTTTGTATATACCAGGTAAACAAACTGCACCATACTATGTTAAATCTCATTTACTGTGCACACATCATCATACATTACTTTCCCAAACAAAGCTAATATACCCATTTACAGCTGACTTGGACAATCATTTGTATTTGATTCTGTTTATTGATACAGCATCAAATCATACCATACATTGCCCCAAGAAACTACACGAGTAAGGTTTAAATATTACCCACCCTCCGAGCAAGCACACTGGCAGCAGTGGTAAGGAAAAAGTGATAGGAAGAAACCTCAAGCAAACCAGATGCAGCGGGGTGACCATCTGCTTTGACACTACTATCAAAATCAAAACAATAAAATAAAATAAAAGCACAACAAAGAATTGTCAAACATGCAGAGATGGAAGTGTCACAGCTAAGCAACCATAAACATATACAGTCCACTTATCAAAAATACTGATGGCTCAAAAGAGCAGAGGCTCAGTAAAATGGAATAACACCTTGTAAGTCTGTCAGCTTTTTGTTTTTAACCACATGCTGCTGAAGCAGCTTGTCCAAGGACCCAAGTAGGTAGTGTGATCGAAAATTGAACGCAGGCCTGCATAGTGATAGCCCGAATTCCCATTTAGATAACTGCTCTGCCAGGCAGGAACTAGCTGGAGGCTTATTTGGAAGCAACTAAACTTCCTGTTTAATGTTCATTGAAAGACATGGGAGGGCTGATGCATACATATCCTGCACACTCTACACACCATAATATAAATGTACAAAGCAATATACATATGGTGTTTTTGAGTATGTATGACTTCATCATACTGTATGACTTCTGAGACTGTTATTAAGTTATTTATACCAATTAATTACAAACATTTTGCTGAGCAGTACATGCTTTGGAAGATCCATATAGGCCTCTTGGTTGTTGATATATATATATATATATATATATATATATATATATACACACACACACACACCATAATTTCCAGACTATAGAGTGCACCTGATTAAAAGCCGCACCCACCAATTTTAAAAAGAAAAAAGAAATTGTACGTAAATAGGCCACACTTGTCTATATAAGCCGCGGGTCTCCACGTTGTACAAGTAACATGAGATATTTACACAGAAAGATGTTCGACAGAAAGATTTTTATACTTTTAAATAAATATGTACTGTAAATGCTTTTTTCTGATGAGCACATTATCCAGCATATGCATGGTGTCGCGCGACGTCTCTGCTCCACATGGAGAACTGAGTAATTTTAATTTTTTATTTTTCTTTGTGGATCAAGAGATAATGTCATTGCGTGCAGCCAGGATCGCCTGGTGTCTGTGACTTTTTCAACTTGTGGCACAAAGACAGAGACCCGGTAGGGGGGAGGGGGAGAAGGCTCTGCTGACTGATCTGACAGAGGTGCAACTGTAGTGCAAAGTGCCAGAGGGACTTTTCTTCAGTCATGACAACGAATTAAAGTATTTTCATTGGCATTTTTTTCAGGACGTGTTGATGAAGCCACTAAAACTAACAAGTAATGCTTTATATTTACTTGTGTGTGAATTGAGGACCGCAGCTTCCAGCCAATTAATGGACAGCATCAAATGACGTATTTTGACTTATGAGAAAGCCTGTAAAAGTCCATAAATTAGCCACATCATTGTTTAAGCCGCAGTGTTCAAAGCGTGTGGAAAAAAAAGTCGTGGCTTATACTCTGGAAATTACAATATATATATATATATATATATATATATATATATCTACAGTGAGGAAAATAAGTATTTGAACACCCTGCGATTTTGCAAGTTCTCCCACTTAGAAATCATGGAGGGGTCTCATCAGGGTTTTTTTCATCAAATACTTATTCTCTCTCTCTCTCTCTCTCTCTCTCTCTCTCTCTCTCTCTCTCTCTCTCTATATATATATATATATATATATATATATATTTTTTTTTAGCTGGGGTACCCAGCACTGCGCGGGTTAAGCTGTTTTAGACGTAAGCCAAATGCCAATCATTTTAATCAAAACAATTGCCCAACATTTGTTTTTGTTATGCTGATGTCTTATAAATATAATAGTTAATGGGTTAAAGTTTGTCCAGCAGAACTATAAGTGGTGGACTCCCCAAACTAAGTGGAAATATTTGGTTAAAAGACAAACACATTTGAAGTCCTTCATGCAGACTTTGTTTTGCAATTTATAACAAAATTACACACAGAAGGTAGGTAACAGTAAATGTAAATATCAGTGAATCAAAACTGACGTAGTGGTGTATTTCACTGTTTTTACATTGCAATTTTACAAACATAAAATGAATGTATTCAGACAGGAACAGTCAGGTGCTTAACAGTTGAGAACATAAAGTAGCTGAAGAAAGGGATTAAATAAACAGATGGCCAACACATATACAGGGCTGGAAATGTGAATCTGCCTGGTCATACCCATAGCCGGCTATTTTGGGGGTAATTTTCACTTCAGCTTTTAAAAAAATGGTACCAGTTTGTTCCCCATGCCATGAGGATTCAGAATATAATAGTTTTTAGGCCTACATATTATAGTTTGGGAGTTTATCGCACATGATACAACACTGTATGGTCTTACATAAATGGCTATTTTGGGGGTTATTTTCAGTTCAACTTTTAAAAAAATGGTACCAGTTTGTTCCCCATGTCATTATTCAGAACATATATATAGTTTTTAGGGCTACATATTATAGTTTGGAAGTTTATTGCACATGATACAACACTGTATGGTCTTACATAAATGGCTATTTTTGGGATAATTTTCAGTGTTTCAGTGTTTTTCGGGCCATGTTTTCCTTGACCTCAGACCAAACTACTCCAAAATCTAATCACCTTTAGATATCAATCTAAGTAATATTCTCACCATGCTTTTTTTTCCATCTGGGCTTCTTGTTTGTTGAGACATCAAATAAAAGAATGTTTTTCAGACCATGTTTCCTTGAATTTTGACTAAACTACTCCAAAATCTAATCACTTCTAGATGTCTGTCCAAGTAATATTCCCACCATGTTTGAAAGAAATCTGTCCAGCCATTTCTTTATGTCTGTTGTGTGCATATATATATATATATATATATATATATATATATATATATATATATATATACTCATCAGTGACAACAATAGCCTGATATTGCGCTTCACCAATGTCTAGGGTAAATGCTAGTGAAAACGTATAAAACTAAGCAAGCAGTAAGTCCAATTGTTTCAGAGTAAATGTTAAAATTGAACAGCTGCAGAAACACCTAAATTCAGACAGAAGGCATTAACTTTAATCTATGATGTTGAAATTATGCTTGATTAATTTGGTTTTAAACCAAATCCTCTCCACAGGCAGCAGAGGAAATGTGCAAAAAGCAAATGGGCATATTTTACTCCACCACTGTGTATAGCAATGGTTGGTTAATTGAAATGGTTCCTGGCAATGACAAATGATACAGGAACATCAACTGGTTCACTTGGCCAGCAGAGTCTGGACAAGGTCAGACATCTGGCCTGGGCCTCCAACTCAACCTGCTCTCTTTCAAAGAGAGGCATGAATTTTGTAAATGAATGTCCACTCATTTCCCGAACGCTCCATCAATCAGGTTATTCTGAGGCGCCATTAAAAGCTGCACTGTCTGATCGCACACTGATTTTTGTGTAATTCCTCACCTTAGTATTCAGAGTGGGTTTGGGTTGAAAACCATTTAGAACTTTATGGCATCTGACAGTTACAGGACTGACACCGTGTCTGTGTGTGTGACAGCTGTAGGAGTTCTGTCCCAGCTGTTGCATGTCTCTGCCAAGTCATTGAGCCGGCAGCTGTTATTATGAAGTTGGGTGCTCTGTGCTCTCGTTTGAATATTATAGGATAGGATTTTTTTTTACAATCTGAGTTGAGATTCTTCATCTGATTTTGGCCCAGTCCACTCAGCTGTAAATACATATCAGCCTTGGCTGGGGAAGTAACCTGTGATGGATTGGTGTCCTGTGCAGATGGATTCATGGACTCTGGTCTGTTTCACACTGTGGAATGCAGGAAAAACACCTGCACCAAACACCCTTGGGGCCTATATAGGACTGATTACTTCTTTCATGACTCTCTGTTATAAGTTGCACGCTAAGCAAATGTTTGGACTGGCTGTGTCGTCTTGTTTTTGTTGTCAGCTATTTCCCAGTTCACAAGACTATTTCTTTTCTCTATCATGTAAAATTAAGTTAGGATACCAATGTGAACAAAACACTTCATTTTCATTGTCTCAGTCCACTCAGCTGTATATGGTACTGGCCTTGGCCTCAGATGTAAACCCGGGAACTTCCCACTACTCCTAGGGTCCACTAGTCCTAGTCCTGTCATGATCTGCCCCGGGCCTGGGTTTTCATCTTGGTTCTGTCTGTGTTCATGTCCCCTATCTCTCTGATTTTCAGTTTAGGATTACTTTTGTCACTGGTTTTATTTTGTGTTTTACCACTATAGTCATTGCTTGCAATTCCTGTTTGTTGTGCTTTTGCCACACGTTAGTTCAGTTTTAATTTCAGCCCCAGCCTTTAATTCTCTTGTTGACCACTTTTCACTTCTCACCTTTGTTTTCCTGACTTTGTTTTGTTGCTCCTTCCATGTGTAGATTTCTCTTGCATTATGTTTGGTGCTCACCTTCCACTTTTTTTCTGTCTGCTTAGTGTTTACTTTACTGCACTATCTTGCACCTGTTCACTTCAGCTTTGTCTCTTTCTTCCAGTACCTCTATTTCTGTCAGCTTAGTGTTTGTTTTACTGCACGCTCTTGCTTCTGCTTGCCTCAGCTTTGTCTCCTTCCTGAACTTTCTCACACACCTATCACTTTCCTTAATCACAACCTGTTATTTAAGTCTTGCATGTTTCTCTGTTCTCTGCCAGTTTGTTTTGACTTTGTCTGCGGTCCAGCCTAGTTTTGCTTTGTTAGTCCTTGACCGTCAGCACTTCTGTGTATGACCTTGCTCTGTGTTTGACCTTGTTTTTTGCCTCTGCCTCTTGATTTTGGACTCACTGGGCCTTATGTATCAAAGTTGCGCACTTGTGGCCTAAATCTACGGTGTAAACTTGAAATACACCAAAGTTGCCGTGACATGTATCAAGCAGTGCGCACCTGCCCATTTCTGGCATACGCCTGACGTAACCTTGATAAATGCGGCGGGGGGAAATGATCGTAATTCTAATAAATACACCCATAAATATTCAGACTCCGCTTCAGACACACCCTCATTTTACGACATGGAAGCCAGGAAGACGGCAAATCACGACACGGCCCTCGCATCAATTGTTTTGTAGTATATAATCAATAAAGTGTTACAGTGTTCCCTTGTTTATCTCTGGAGTTACGTTCTAAAAAATAGCCCGTAATACGCGAAACCGTGACGTAGTCAGCGTCATTTTTTACAATTATTATAGACGTTTCAAAGCTGTAAAACCCCTGTAAACACACTTTATACACCTTCACAATCAGGCATGAACATTCTCTCACTTTTCTCTCCTGTGTAAACACTCTCAAAGTCCAAACCTTAGTAGGAAAAACTGTTTTCAGGCCCAAACATTTGTTTGAGAAACAAAAATAGAACGTATTCCTATAAATAATTATGATGGCATTTAGAACTAACAAATTTAATTTTAACGATCAACAAACGAGGTCGGACACATAAGAAATTATTAATAGTGACTTGCCAGTATTTCATAGATCGGGCCTCTGCGTCCTGGCGCTGCGCCTTTTTCCACCACACCTCGCTGCAGCAGCTGTGTGTTTCCGAGTGACAAACACAGTTATGAGTAGTTGTTGGCGCTCTTTTCTCTTCTGGGCGAGAAGATTTTTATAAACAGATACGCAGAACACAGAACACTGTAAAAAAAAAAAAAAAGGCATGCAAAATTGGACTAAATACCCAGTCAGACTCCGAGGCCACGACGGGTGAATGGCGTTATAGCGAGGGACCACTGTATTCTCTTTTCACATGTCAATAATTCTTGACATGTGGATATTTGCTCGCTCAATTAATAAAACACGCCTAATCTGTCAGATTTCTTTATTTTTAAAATGTACCTCTTTATTTATTGTATTGTGACAAACGAATGGAGGCGACAAAACGTGGTTGCAGCACCGACGAATTAAGGGAATGACAAAACTACAGTTGTTTTTATCAATTTCATTGTCTAAAACGATCACACCACATAAAGTTAAGCTCAGCGCTGCTCTGGCTCCAGGCTCGAAGTCTGGAGAAAAAGGCGAGCAGCACTTTCTTTGCAGTCAGCGCTGTAGCCACGGATCGTACTCCATAACAATCCCGCAAAAGCGGGATTTGTATTAATTATTATGTAGTATAATCAGGAAAGTGTTATTTATGTAACATATGCATTGATTTGTATAATGGCACTGTTTATCATGTTGCTCATCTTCATTTTTATGTGGATTCCAGCGCTGGTTCATTTTGGTGTATAATTTACGCCACCTCTCGACCTGGTGTATATTTTCAGCGCAGCGTACGCCAACGACCACGTTGATAAATGCCAAGTAGCGCAGCCGTTTTAGCGTGCACCCCATATATGCTCAAATATCGCCGTACGCAACTTTGATACATGAGGCCCACTGTGTTTTGAACCTTGCTTGCTTTTTTGGACTCAGATTTTACCTCAGTTCTGACAACCTTTTTTCTCCTTGCCTCTGAACCCAGCTTGTTTTTTGACATTTGCCTCTGCCTCACGTCTGCCGATTACCTTTGCAACACTGACTGATCACATGGTTACTGAACCTGTGCCTGTCTTTTCTATATAAAGCCTTTACATACTCAACCTCCTGAGCCTGACCGTGCATATTGTATCCAGCATACTGTTCGTTCCACGCCATGAATCCTGACAAGTCCTAGTATTATGGAGAGCGTGTTGTTATTTTTACATTTATAGTAGGCTATATGTTGCACTAAAGTAGCTGATATAATGTTACAAAAGTGTGACAATTTAAAAAAAAATTATGGTGAATTACCATTATTTGTTGATTTTTTTTTTTCAATTCAACAGTTTTATAGACAATAGTACAATTAAAGGTGATTAATGGTGTATGTCAACAGAATCATGTTTTATTTTGTAAATTGAACTTTAAAATGAGTTTACACCATCAAATAATATAAAGAGGTTAGGACCAGTGGACCCTAGGACCAGTGGACCTTCTTGGTAACCTGTGATAGACTGATGTGCCCTCCAGGGGGAGGGTGTTGACTGCCATCTGTTTCATGCTACGGAATAGGGATAAGACTTACTACTTGAGTTGTACTAAAATGTTTTTTGCAATCAAACCTCTGAGTGTATTCACGTTTGACAATATTTTTGTATGAGAGAAGCAGGGCTACAGGTACTGAATATTTTTGGAACTGAATATTCTCTCGATTATTTTATCATTTAATCATGTAACAGGATAAAGGGTAAGTGGACTGCATTTAGAACTGCAGGATAAAAAATACTTAGCAATAGTGGCAGGGTTCTCCCAAAGCAATGCCGCAATGGTGCTGTGCCATCAAGAAGATTTTCACATTTATGGTTTTCCCTGTCTGTTTTCTTTTGATGCCACTGGATCATTTACGTAATCCATGGATTCCATAGGCCATGACGGTATGCACACATCCAAATCTTTCTTCTTCTTATTCCTTTTCTTCATACAACCCCAATTCCAATGAAGTTTGGACATTGTGTAATATATAACTAAAAACAGAATACAATGATTTGCAAATCCTCTTCAACCTATATTCAATTGAATATACCACAAAGACAAGATATTTAATGTTCAAACTGATAAACCGTATTGTTTTTGTACAAATATTTGCTCATTTTGGAATGGATGCCTGCAACATGTTTAAAAAAAGCTGGGACAATGTTATGTTTACCACTGTGTTACATCACCTTTCCTTCTAACAACACTCAATAAGCATTTGGGAACTAAGGACACTAATTGTTGAAGCTTTGTAGGTGGAATTATTTCCCATTCTTGCCTGATGTATGACTTCAGTTGTTCAACAGTCCAGGATCTCTGTTGTCATATTTTGCGCTTCATAATGCGCCACACATTTTCAATGGGCGACAGGTCTGGACTGCAGGCAGGCCAGTCTAGTACCCGCAAAAAGATGTTGCTTGGATGGCAGCATGTGTTGCTCCAAAACCTGGATGTACCTTTCAGCATTGATGGTGCCATCACAGATGTGTCAGTTGCCCATGCCATGGGCACTAACACACCCCCATACCATCACAGATGCTGGCTTTTGAACTTTGCACTGGTAACAATCTGGATGGTCATTTTCCTCTTTTGACCGGAGGACACGACGTCCATGATTTCCAAAAACAATTTGAAATGTGGACTCATCAGACCACAGCACACTTTTCTACTTTGCGTCTGTCGATTTCAAATGAATTCGGGCCCAGAGAAGGCGGAGGTCTTTCTGAATGTTGTTGATGTATGGCTTTCACTTTGCATGGTAGTGTTTTAATTTGCACTTGTAGATGTCGCGAGGAACTGTATTAACTGACAATGGTTTTCTGAAGTGTTCCTGAGCCCACGCGGTAAGATCATTTACACAATGTTGGTTTTTAATGCAGTGCCGCCTGAGGGATCAAAGGTCATGGGCATTCAGTGTTGGTTTTCGGCCTTGCGCTTACATGTAGAAAGTTCTCCAGATTATCTGAATCTTCTGATTATATTATGGACTGTAGATGATGGAATCTCTAAATTCCTTTCAATTGAACGTTGAGAAACATTGTTCTTAAACTGTTGGACTATTTTTTCATGCAGTTGCCCACAAAGTGGTGATCTTGGCTTGTGAATGGCTGAGCCTTTTGGGGATGCTCCTTTTATACTAAATCATGACACTCACCTGTTTCCAATTAGGTGTTCTTTGGGCATTCATCAACTTTCCCAGTCTTTTCTTGCCCCGTCCCAACTTTTTTGAAACGTATTGCAGGCATCCATTCCAAAATGAGCAAATATTTGCACAAAAACAAAAATGTCTATCAGTTTGAACATTAAATATCTTGTCTTTATGGTGTACTCAGTTGAATATAGGTTGAAGAGGATTTGCAAATCACTGTATTCTGTTTTTATATGCATTTTACACAACATCCCAACTTCATAGGGTTGTACTCAGTGTGCTGCTTTGTAATGTTGTAGCTTCTGCTGCTACATTGATGAGCTCCTTACACTGGTTATATGCATGCTCCATGTCTTCTCTGTTTTTTGTGAGAGCATTACAGTGCCACATACAGGCCTGGTGTATATACTACAGTGTTTTCAGTGGTGACATGAATTAAATGAAGCCTTGAGACAAAGAATTTGTCTCAAACATTTTTTGTAATTGAATTATTCCAGTTACTCAAGTAATCATTTCAGCCTGAGAGATAAGTCTCTCTTTCCACAAATTGTGTAAAAGGAACTGCATGATTATCAGTAGAACATCTGTAGTAGAACACTAAATGAGTTCTGTCCTTCCAAACATTAAAATTGCACAGCATAGATTTTAATGCACTCTTGTATTGTATTAATTGTACTATATAATGCTCACAATATTGTTGGATTTATATCTGGTGTAGTTACCCACTGGGAGTACTGTAAATTTCCACTGAAAGTTCAATGTTCAGTTTTGTTGTTCAAAAAAGTTAGATGCTTCAGCTAAGAAGTGCCACTTCTGACTTAGTTACCTCACCAGAGAAGCTTGGAGCATATTTTATGTTGCAGTTATAGTATTTATAGTGCCTGATTATGTTTTTATGTTAGAGTTTATGTCTGTTAATGAAGACAAAAGGATGCCCAATATGAGAGTCATGAGCTACATGTGGCTTGGGACTCTGGCGAGGGCGGTCGCTTCTCCTCCTCTGCTCCTCTGATCTCTGCTCCAACCTTCAAAGTCCCTACTTCACCAGGCTGTCAATTCTTCAAACTATATTGGATTAACCATGGAATTGATCAGCTGGTCTCTGAATGCTATTGACACCATTTTATCTACAAGAAGATCAGGGACGGGGGACCCTGCGTGCCCGCATGGAACTTACCCTGCAGGCTATGTTCTCGATGCCTGGGAGACGTGGAATGTCGCAAGCTTTGTGACATTCTCTGTGGAGGACGTCGAGGATTTATTCATATTTGGTTTCATAGTAGGAGGGCTGGTACTTATTGGCTTATCTGCCGCCCTGATCTACCAGAAAATTGGTTTGAAAGTGTTTTTTCACTGCTCAACCACAAACACGGCAGGCTTAGCCTCTGAAGCTTAAAATACCCCATTGTTTTCCTCCAGAAGAATCTCTACAGCCTTGGGGAATATTGGCTGCCTCCTTATCTCTCTAACTCCAGTACATGGACAATAACTGACTCACACATGCACAAAGACTGTAGCATGTTCCACTTACCCCTCTACCTCCCCTCCTGCCCCCATCACACACCCCATCCCGGCTACCGCTCAAGTCACTCCTTCTTCCCTCTGGGGGCTGCACAGTTTTAGCTGTGGCAGGTCCCCATTCCCCCAAGCTGATGGTGGCACGACTCCTGTTGCAGCGGCTACCACACACTCACATCGCCTCAATTCGGAAAACGGACTTTCAAGTTTAGTGCACGGAAATAATGTCAAATGTATATGTGCTATCTGAATTCTAATGTATGCCATTATTAAGGTAAACAAGTAATAATTGTGGATTAATTGCTGTATCTTGTCTGTGGCAATTTGAGTGTGGACGTAATCTCGTTGTTATTGCACTTGTAATGACAATGACAATAAAGCTCATCCATCCATCCATCCATCCATCCATCCATCCATCCATCCATCCATCCATCCATCCATCCATCCATCCATCCATCCATCCATCCATCCATCCATCAGTTCTAAGACTAGCCAAAATTGATATAATCTGGTGTTTTATAAAAGAAAATACACTTAGCTGGCTACCTACTGCATGTTTAGATGTAAGATTCTGTACAGATTATCATAAAGTAGATTGCTAGCATTATCTTCTTCTTTGTCTTTCGGCTGTTCCCGTTAGGGGTCGCCACAGCAGATCAATCGTTTCCATCTCACCCTGTCCTCTGTATCTTCCTCTGTCACACCAACCATCTGCATGTCCTCTCTCAGCACATCCATGAACCTCCTCTTTGGTCTCCCTCTTCTCCTCCTGCCTGGTGGCTCCATCCTCAGCATCGTTCTCCCTATATACCCTGGGTCCCTCCTCTGCACATGTCCAAACCATCTCAATCTCGCCTCTCTGACTTTGTCTCCAAACCGTCCCACCTGAGCTGTCCCTCTGATATGTTCATTCCTAATCTTGTCCATTCTTGTCACTCCCAAAGAGAATCTCAACATATTCAGCTCTGCCACCTCCAGCTCTGCCTTCTGTTTTTTTGTTAGTGCCACTGTCTCTAAACCATACAACATAGCTGGTCTCACTACTGTTTTGTAAACTTTCCCCTTCACTCTTGCTGATATTCTTCGGTCACAAATCACTCCTGCCACCTTTCTCCACCCACTCCACCCTGCCTGCACTCTCTTCTTCACCTCTCTACCACATTCTCCATTACTTTGAACAGTTGACCCCAAATATTTAAACTCATCTACTTTCACCACTTCTACTCCTTGTAACTGCACTATTCCACTGGGCTCCCTCTCATTCACACACATGTACTCAGTCTTGTTTCCACTGACTTTCATTCCCCTTCTCTCCAAAGCATATCTCCACTTCTCCAGACTAGACTCAACTTGCTCTCTACTCTCACTACAGATCACAATGTCATCTGCAAACATCATAGTCCATGGGGACTCCTGTCTGATCTCATCTGTCAACCTGTCCATCACCACTGCAAACAAGAAAGGACTCAGAGCTGATCCTTGGTGTAATCCCACCTCCACCTTGAATGAGTCTGTCATTCCGACTGCGCATCTCACCGCTTTCACACTATTCTTGTACATGTCCTGCACTACCCTAACATACTTCTCTGCCACTCCAGACTTCCTCATACAATACCACAGCTCTTCTCTTGGCACCCTATCATATGCTTTTTATAAGTCCACAAACACACAATGTAACTCTTTCTGTCCTTCTCTGTACTTTTCCAACAGTATTCTCAGAGCAAACATTGCATCTATAGTGCTCTTTCTCGGCATGAAGCCATATTGCTGCTCACAGATCTTCACCTGTTTTCTAAGCCTAGCTTCTACTACTCTTTCCCATAACTTCATGCTGTGGCTGATCAGCTATGTTGTTGCTATTTTCAGCATATGTTGTATTTATGTCACACTTGTTAATCCCTCCTTTTTAAAGTTTTTTTTTTCTGTTTTGAGGATTTATCAAAACAAAGCAATTGCCAAGGGATAACAATATTTTAATATGACAAAGGTTGTTGTAAAAAAACAGCAACAAAAAACAACTTGGCCTTTAATTTCAAAATGAAACAGTTCCATTGTCTCGATTTATTGCTGCTGTCTGGTTTATGCCTTTCCACTTGCCACCAGCCTTTGTGGTCCCCGTCATGTGGGCTGCAGCGATGATGAGATTTTGTAATGATAATTACTATCTCACAAATTATGATTTAATTGGCTTTTCCCTCAAGGAAAATGAGTAATGAACTGTGCACATTATGTAACAAATAAATAGGTCATAATGTTAGATAACATTGTTCTGTTTCTGTCATATTCATGTTGCTCTTTGCTGTCAACAGTCAACAAATAGAAAACAGCTTTAAACACAAATGTATAGATTTTTTTTCTCCTTCATTTGCTAAAATACTTGTAACTGATTGCAAATATGACTATGTACCTCATTCTTTGGACAATGTGTCACATAGGCGTATTAGTTGCATCTGTCCAAAAAAAAAAAGTGTCATAAAGAGGAAAAAACAAACGTCGCTTCACTCTGTAAGGCAAAAATGTTTTTAAAACATGTTGCTACTGCTTTGTTCAACAAAGCAAAATTAATTTAATTACCGCATTATGGATCGATAATGCAAGCACAGTGTGAGCAAGTAGAAGGTAATGAGCTAATTAATGTTACCGTACAAAGAAAAAAGATGTCCAGAGTAAATTACTTCTTGTTGCCACTGAGCAGTTGAAAATGTCTAAAAGAAACTAAACATGCACATGCTTATCTCAATAAATGTAAATAAAGTTTTTATACATTTTCACCTTTAGAGTTAGCTTTACCATAACTTAGCTGTCATCCTAATTGATGTCTCATAAAGTGCAAGCAAACTGAATGCCGAGTAGTATAAATGTTCCCTGTCATTATTCAAGTTTGCATGAAAGTTATTTCCTCTTTATTCAGTAGTGTAGTCCTGTAGTTTGAGAGCAAGATTTATTAATTTCAGTCATTTTCTAAGACCCAGCACATCCTACCCATTCAGATTTTCTTTTTTCTTCTTGTTTTATGATGGATGGCATCCAATTTAACTGTGCATTACTGCCACCTTTTGCTTAGACGTGTGGATCAGACAGTACCTAATTCAGATCAGTGTACAGGAGCAGCTTGTCACATGCATAGATAGTACTTTTGTGGCTGAAGATGATAATGCAGTATTTATTGACATACACAAAACAGTTTTTTGACTTGCAGATAAATGCACCTGTCATCCTTATTGTCATAGATAAACAACATGCAACCTTCTTATGATACATCCATCCATCCATCCATACATCTTCTACTGCTTAGTCCAGTTAAGGTTCGCGGGGGGCTGGAGCCTATCCCATCAGTCATAGGGCGTGAGGCGGGGTACACCCAGGACAGGATGCCAGTCTGTCGCAGGGCCACAAACAGACAAACAAACACAGACACACCCACACACACACCTAAGGACAATTTAAAGATCCCAATCCACCTAACCCGCATGTCTTTGGATGTGGGAGGAAACCGGAGCACCCGGATATTACGATACATTTGAATGTAAATTCTTATCTGCATAATTTTCTGAATACAAGGAAAACTCAGACCACTATGTTGTCAAGTGTACCAGAATGAAATTCACTATTTCCAGAAACGGACTGTCCATACTAAAAGTCCCCACAAAAGATTTTCTGAGCCAGGAGACCACAGATACTTTCTTTTCTAAAGTCACTTCCACTTTTTTGATATCTTTATGAGTCACTTTTTGCTTTGGTCATTGTAGTTAATTTTAATCCAAGAGTGGATAAATCTGTTGTGCTGTTATTGGAAAAACAGATTAAACTATTATTAGAAGTTTGTGCATACATGTTGCTTGGAACTCCATCCACTGTGCCACACCACATTCAAAAAGATGTCACGTGACAAAATAAATTGAAATATTGGTTTTGCCAACACGTGCTATCTAGTCATTTAATTGAGATGTAAAATCATTCATGAAGTAGTGTTATACTGTTGGTAAACTTAAATCTCCCAATATTAATGTGGGGAAGGGGAAACTTGTTTGCACAGCAGTGAAGAAAATATTTTGATATTACTGTATTTTTCAGAGTATACTGTAAGTCGCACCTGTCAAAAAGTATATATAAAAATGGTTCTTATGGTACATAAACAGAATACAAAAAAGAATGCCAAAAATGTTTTCAGTAAAACTGCATTTCATGAAACATCTAAATAGGTCTACGTTTTACAAATATTGTAATATGGCAGACAGAGTGCAACCAATATTTGATTATATTAGCAACAGTGTAAGTAATAGCTGTGAGCTCTGATATTCATATTTTCGACTCCCAAATTCATTCTTGGCAAGCAGTTTAGGAGAACACACAAACTCATCTCTGTCTTGTCCTGCTGGATTTCTCTTAAGTGGCTTTGTATCACAAACATTTTCTGATGAGTTTCTAAAAATATTTCTGCCTGACAGATCAGTTCAGACACAAAATGTTCTCATGCCGTAGCTCTATTGAAGACATCACGTTTAATAAAAAAGTACAAATGATCCCAGTGTATGAAATTAGGTCTGAAGGAATCCATTTATTAATGTGAATAATTCTTAATATATGCGACACTGACAAATTTTTGCTTCATAGAATTTCTTTTCATACTGATGCACTTTTGCAAGTGTGTCTGCTATGTTTCAGCATTCAAGAGGATTCAGGAAAAGAAGGTCAGACCATGTGTAAAAACCTATACATGTGCTCACCCAGTACAATCTTATCATGTGTACTGTACATATCCATTCTTCCCATGTAATTAGTATGTATATATTTGCTAAAATGTGGCTAAATGTACCACTTCTGTAGCCAAGAGGGAATGTGAGCATTTAGTTAGCTCAAAATACGGCAGCATAGTGTCTTAGTGATTAGCACTGTTGCCTCACAGGAAGAAAGTCATAGGATTACTTCCCACCTAGTCCTTCCTTTGTGGAATTTGCATGTTCTCCTCGTGTCTGTGTGGGTTTCCACCGGGTGCTCTGGTTTCTTCCCACAATCAAAAACATGCTTATTTAGGATCTGTTCCTTTCTCTGTCCCTGACCAAGGCAACGTCTTGACATCTGGAGTCTGGAGTTTGTCTTTGGGCACCAGACTGTGGCTGCCCACTGCTCCTAGTGGTTGGATTGTGTCTCAGAGTAATTCGGATGGGGTCAATGCAGAGCACAAATTCCATTGTATGTATTCATGTGTACAATGAGAGTAAAGGCCCTTCTTCACAATAAGAATAACACAGGGTGAAGAGTAGTGGTAGACCAATTCATCTGGACCATAAAATGCAGTTTATTTACTTAGCTAACTGGACTTGACTGATCTCTGTGCTCAGGAGGCCAACAACAAAAATAATGAAGAAAAAAAAAAAAAGCACTCATATTTAACAAGTGGCCTTGTCAGTATGAATTCTATGCAATATTGATAGGCCTCCCCCTTGTGTCAATTTCCATGCAACTGGTGGTTCCTTATAGCAGTGGGAATGGAAGTTTTAAAATGGTGGGAAATATGCCAACACTGGAAGCAGTGTTACCTGACAGAAGACTGTAACACAGAAGCCATATTAAGTAAATGTGGCGTTAAACATCTGAAGTCAATGTATGTGTTTCTATTAATAAATTAACCACATTGTCAAACCACAGTGTCACCTCTAGGTGCAGTCCCTGTTGTGGATGATGTGGATTTTTACCTCACAGCCACTTTTAGACCCATGTGTCCTCGAGAAGAACACATGGTATCGCTCTCTCTCTCTCTCTCGCTGGCTGCCATGTCACAATGCCATTAAACCCTCATAAATGCTACAAGATAGACACTCTTTATTTAGTCCTACAGACAAAGTGTACCATCATAAAAAAAAACTGCTTAAAGAAACTGCTTTTTTATTTTAGTAATGCTGGTGGTTTGATCTATATGACTGGTTGAGCTAAAATAAAAAGGAAAATAGTGGTCTTAGAGATGCAAAGTAAAAATATTTATAAAAAATGTTTTCAAATATCTTCTAAGCCTATTTTATTTGATGAAAGTCTGTATTCATGATGAGTACCAAGCATTTTGGTGAAGGGACAGACAGTGAATAGGGAAGAAAAGACTTCACTGCTGACACTCTGACTCTGGAGTGGATTCTGCTGAGCTTCACTCATTGGACAGGTCTTAACAGTCTTTGGTGATTGTTTCCAAATACATTCATGTTTTAGTTAAGGATTTACATTTTTATTAAATGGAAAATCCGCTTGATAGTCTGCACTGGCTGGTGTGCATTGAAGCTTGGAAGAACAATGTTCACCATAAATGGCACCGCATCACATAAAGTGGAAATATGAAATCTTCTTTGTAGTGATTTTTCTCTGATTCTAGTCCACAGGGGTTTAAATGATTACAGAAAAATGATCACTTTGAACTCAAGTTGAAAATCTTTTCTTATCATCCTCTTAGACCCATTGGGTTGTTGGATTTGTATTGAAGCAAGATGTCAGATCACATCAGTATAATTTCTGCTGTTTTGTGCCACTTATTTAAAAATGGATAACCTAAAAAGCTACTTTCATTTCTCCTCTTTCTTCTGGAAGGAGACCCGAAGAGACATTTTGGACTTCACATAAATTTACTTAAACAGTCATCATTACAAGTATTACAGAGCATGGAGCATGATCAAACCAGTTTCAAGCCATAGTTACTACAAATACCCCGTTCAAAGAAGTTTGAACATGATTGAAACTGTTAAGACTATGAAAACCCAGAAGTTACACAAACTACAACCCCAACTCCAATGAAGTTGGGATGTTATGAAAAATGTAAATAAAAACAGAATACAATGATTTGTAAATCCTCTTCAATCTATATTGAATTGAATACACCACAAAGACAAGATATTTAATTTCAAACTGATAAACTTTGTTTTTGTGCAAATATAATTGCTCATTTTGAAATGGATGCCTGCAACACGTTTCAAAAAAGCTGGGACAGAGGTATGTTTACCACTGTGTTACATCACCTTTCCTTCTAACAACACTCAATAAGTGTTTGGGAACTGAGGACACTAATTGTTGAAGCTTTGTAGGTGGAATTCTTTCCCATTCTTGCTTGATGTACGACTTCAGTTGTTCAACAGTCCAGAGTTGCCGTTGTCAAATTTTGCGCTTCATAATGTGCCACACATTTTCAACTGACAATGGTTTCCTGAAGTGTTCCTGAGCCCACGCAGTAAGATCCTTTACGTAATGATGTTGGTTTTTAATGCAGTGCCACCTGAGGGATCGAAGGTCACGGGCATTCAGTGTTGGTTTTCGGCCTTGCCGCTTACGTGTAGAAAGTTCTCCAGATTCTCAGAATTTTCTGATTATATTATGGACTGTAGATGATGGAATCCCTAAATTCCTTGCAATTGAATGTTGAGAAACATTGTTCTTAAACTGTTGGACTATTTTTTTCACTCAGTTGCTCACAAAGTGGTGATCCTCACCCCATCTTTGCTTGTGAACGGCTGAGCCTTTTGGGGATGCTCCTTTCATACCCAATCATGACACTCACCTGTTTCCAATTAGGTGTTCTTTGAACATTCATCAACTTTCCCAGTCTTTTGTTGCCACTGCCCCAACTTTTTTTTAAATGCGTTGCAGGCATCCATTTCAAAATGACCAAATATTTGCACAAAAACAACAAAGTTTATCAGTTTGAACATTAAATATCTTGTTTTTGAGGTGTATTCAATTGAATATAGGTTGAAGAGGATTTGTAAATCATTGTATTCTTTTTTGATTTACATTTTACACAATGTTCCAACTTCATTGGAATTGGGGTTGTACTCAGTGTGCTGCTTTGTAAAGTTGTAGCTTCTGCTGCTACATTGATGAGCTCCTTACACTGGTTATGTGCATGTATTTGCATTTTTTTTATTTTAAATTTTATTTTTTATATATTGAAAAAAAAAACTCCAAGTCTTAAGGCTCGCAGTGCTTCTGGTCACACTGTATACAGTAGTTGTGAGGCTTGAACGCTAACCAGTAATCTAAGGCGACCACTAGTCACCTTAGGTCTATTCATCCCCTGTTGTACCAGGTCTCTTTGTAGGCTCCCTGAGTAACTCGTGAATGATTTTCTGTCAAACAATTGCTTAGGAAGATTAAGATGAGAAGTATCAATTGTCTTTTGATGGGAGGTCAGCTCTGACGTTTTGGCCACGTGGTGTGTGTTTATGGTTCTGGTCTAGCATACAGGTGGCTCAGTGGTTGGAGAAGGATGATTAAACAAAAAGACTCAAAAATATCTCTTCATGGTCTTTTTTTTTGGGGGGGGGGGGTAGTCAAATGTTTGTCACAAGATATATCCCATAAGGCTTTTTAAAAAAACCGAGATGAAAGGCAAAAAAGATGAAAGACAATGACCAGAAAATACACGCCCCCCTGGAGACATCAAGCTCTTTTTTATATGCCCTCAAGAGGAACATCATTTATGATCAAATATACCCAGTTCATAGCTAGTAACCTGGAGTCCAACAGTCTCACAGTCTTGGTTTAGGACAGTAGACAAAACAAGTATAACTGCCGACAGCCATTGTCTGTTCACACGGTTTCAGCCAGAAAATCAAATCAAATCAATTTTATTTATATAGCGCCAAATCACAACAAACAGTTGCCCCAAGGCGCTTTATATTGTAAGGCAAAAGCCATACAATAATTACAGAAAAACAAAGAAAAGAAAACAATATACTGAGGTCATTTGTACCAAAAATCCAAAAATGATCAACCAAATGAAATTAACAAACTTGACAAAATTAAAAGACAGAATAAATGGATGAATATATGAAATAATTAAGAACAGGGGTGCCCATGATCCACCTGACTGCAGCAGATAGATGGTTGAGAGGATGGTCTTGTTGCCATCCAACACCCAGGTATGTTGCATGGTGTTGTGGATGCAGCACCAGTGCATGCTCCCAGACTTGACTTTTATACAACCCCTGGCAATAATTATGGAATCACCGGCCTCGGAGGATGTTCATTCAGTTGTTTAATTTTGTAGAAAAAAAGCAGATCACAGACATGACACAAAACTAAAGTCATTTCAAATGGCAACTTTCTGGCTTTAAGAAACACTATAAGAAATCAGGAAAAAAAATTGTGGCAGTCAGTAACGGTTACTTTTTAGACCAAGCAGAGGGAAAAAAATATGGAATCACTCAATTCTGAGGAATAAATTATGGAATCACCCTGTAAATTTTCATCCCCAAAACTAACACATGCATCAAATCAGATCTGCTCGTTAGTCTGCATCTAAAAAGGAGTGATCACACCTTGGAGAGCTGTTGCACCAAGTGGACTGACATGAATCATGGCTCCAACATGAGAGATATCAATTGAAACAAAGGAGAGGATTATCAAACTCTTAAAAGAGGGTAAATCATCATGCAGTGTTGCAAAAGATGTTGGTTGTTCACAGTCAGCTGTGTCTAAACTCTGGACCAAATACAAACAACATGGGAATGTTGTTAAAGGCAAACATACTGGTAGACCAAGGAAGACATCAAAGCGTCAAGACAGAAAACGTAAAGCAATATGTCTCAAAAATTGAAAATGCACAACAAAACAAATGAGAAACGAATGGGAGGAAACTGGAGTCAACGTCTGTGACCGAACTGTAAGAAACCGCCTAAAGGAAATGGGATTTACATACAGTAAAGCTAAACGAAAGCCATCATTAACACCTAAATGGAAAAAAAAACAAGGTTACAATGGGCTAAGGAAAAGCAATCGTGGACTGTGGATGACTGGATGAAAGTCATATTCAGTGATGAATCTCGAATCTACATTGGGCAAGGTGATGATGCTGGAACTTTTGTTTGGTGCCGTTCCAATGAGATTTATAAAGATGACTGGCTGAAGAGAACATGTACATTTCCACAGTCATTGATGATATGGGGCTGCATGTCAGGTTAAAGGCACTGGGGCGATGGCTGTCATTACATCATCAATAAATGCACAAGTTTACGTTGATATTTTGGACACTTTTCTTATCCCATCAGTTGAAAGGATGTTTGGGGATGATGAAATCATTTTTCAAGATGATAATGCATCTTGCCATAGAGCAAAAACAGTGAAAACATTCCTTGCAAAAAGACACATAGGGTCAATGTCATGGCCTGCAAATAGTCCGGATCTTAATCCAATTGAAAATCTTTGGTGGAAGTTGAAGAAGATGGTCCATGACAAGGCTCCAACCTGCAAAGCTGATCTGTAAATAGCAATCAGAGAAAGTTGGAGCCAGATTGATGAAGAGTACTGTTTGTCACTCATTAAGTCCATGCCTCAGAGACTGCAAGCTGTTATAAAAGCCAGAGGTAGTGCAACAAAATACTAGTGATGTGTTGGAGCGTTCTTTTGTTGATTCCATAATTTTTTCCTCAGAATTGAGTGATTCCATATTTTTTTTCCCTCTGCTTGGTCTAAAAAAGTAACCGTTACTGACTGCCACAATTTTTTTTTTACTGATTTCTTATAGTGTTTCTTAAAGCCAGAAAGTTGCCATTTGAAATGACTTTAGTTTTGTGTCATGTCTGTGATCTGCTTTTTTTCTACAAAATTAAACAACTGAATGAACATCCTCTGAGGCCGGTGATTCCATAATTTTTGCCAGGGGTTGTATCTTATGTGACTGATCTGTTGAAATTAGAGTAGATGGAAGTTGCAGCTAATATACTGCCATACTTATGTTACTTTCAGTTTATTTTAATTTATATAGCGCCACATTACAACAAAACTGCCTCAAGGTGCTTCATACAAGTAAAGTCTCAACTTACCAACCCCTAGAGCAAGCACACAGGTGACAGTGGTAAGGAAAAAAACTCCCTCTGATGATACTGAGGAAGAAACCTCAAGCAGACCAGACTCAAAGGGGTGGCCCACTGCTTAGACCATTCTACCAAAAAGGTTTACAACACTGAACGCAACACAAATGTTACACAAATTGGTAACGTTGCAACTGTAAGTTGAGACAGCAGCTTGATATTAACTGATGAAAATGTGTGAGGGTACTCAGCGTCACCCGGAAACAAAGTATCCCAAGGCTGAAGCCTTGACCTTCTTCTGTGAAGGGATAGCGAAGCTTGACCAAGTGCTTTGAAGTTCAGGGAGACAATGCTGAAAAATAAAGCAAAAACAATCTTTCGTCTGTCAGCACAAGTACCCTTGTATTAGCAGAATGCATTATTTCCTCACAAATAAGCTAAATAGTCATGTGTCTACATCAGCTACATGCTAATGTCGCTCCTAGTCAGATCTAAAGGAACAGTTACAGAAAGGCTCTGGATTCATACAGTCCAGTATTTTGATATAATTTATTGCCACAACATTGTACGGAGCAGCCGCAGGACACCTGTTAATCAGCCTTGATTAACTTCAGGGAAGTAAACATAATGGGCAAAACAGAAAGCAACAGAGTTATCCAGTAACATTCACATGCAAACTAGTGGAGCAATCCTCATAGTTGCACACTCTTTGTTTGAGCATGTGAGATTGTCATCAGAGGCTCTCTGTCTGCTCCTGCTTTCACTGATCGCTGTGTGTAATGGCGCAGGGCGCACTGAGTATGTACTAATAGTATGTACTCATTGGAGCACCCAGTGTATTCAAATGGGTCAACTAGTAAGATATCAACCCTGAAAACGATCTTTGGCTTTTCACGTGAGGTACATCTGCCCTACAATTGGATTTTGGAAAACCATGTGATGGTGAATCAATTCCGATTGGACACTCACATTGTGCACGTCATCACACAGCTTCTATGAGGAGTACAAAGATGGCCAATGGCTGGCTCTAAGGTTCGTGGAGTTAACTTTTCAGCAAAAAAAAAAAAAGGTATGTTTCTATCTCATATCATTCAAAAGTTATTTAGAATTTAGTAAAAATTGGTCTTAGCCGTCGTATATGACGACATCGGCCCCAGAGTTAATCTATGGCTTCGTGATGGGGCATGAAAATGAGGCACTTTTCGCAACAAGAGCACAAAATGTGGGGTGATGGGGGGTCTGGGGGGTTATGGTTAGGGGAGGGTAGGCACTTACACTATGCTATGATTATGGTTTGGAGGAGGGGAGGGTTATAAATAGCAAAATAAAAAAAAAAGTATCACGAAAATTGGGTGCTTTTCATGAGGGGAGCACGATTCAAAACATCAGACTGCACTGGCAGGCGATGGGGAAACCCATTAAATTTTGCTGTTTTAGGGAATACACACATTGATGCTGTTTTTTTTTTTTTTTTTTTTTAACGGTGTGAGTTTTGGCATTTTATGACATTCAAGTACAACAAAAACACACTGAATTTCATCAAGACTTAGTCATTAAAATCCATTGACACGCCATCATCACATGACATCTGTCATAAAAAAACACATTGGGACAATAATACAATAATTTTAATCACAATGCAGACTTGCAGGATTGTTTTCAGGTGCATTTTCTGTCAAGTTTTATATCTTTTATCTTTTCACCTCACTATACCTCAAATCTACTTCCTATGCCACTATTTGATGGGGTCTGGTTAGGTTAAAAAACTCCAGCTTTTGTTGGCTTCTGGTTTATTCTTCTCTACAAGAGTTAAGACAGAAGTCAGACTACCAGAGCAAGAATTTTAGCTGAGGAAGCTTCTGTGATTTGAAGCGAAACGTCCTCACGTCAAACAACCCAGTCCAGTCGAAGATTCAAGCTTCTCTACCTAGGTTTAAAGCTTTAATTGTTCATTATTTATTAAAGAAGCAATAATCTTACAAAGTTCAGTGTTAGTAGAATATTTATTTATTTATTATAGTCAATCAAAAGTTAAATCTTAGCCTTTTTAATTGCTAGCTCCTCTAGTTGTTCAAACAAGTGTCTAATAGCTCATTTATGGCATTGTACATATTTGTCTCGCATGTGTTTGGATGCTAACTGTTAATCAGCTTATAATTAGTTTAATGAATGAAAATTCTGTTCACCCATAATCATTTTCACATAGCACTTTACATTAAGGGTCCATTGTTAGCATTAGCTAATGCAATAATAAGCATTAATTAGCAGTGAAATCATGCTGACGCATTCCTGATGCAAAATCAAAAAGGATGCATCCAATTTATAAAAAGTACTGCATCCCCAGGATGCACATTTTCACATGCGCAGGACATCCTAAGCATTCAAAATGTTGGTTGTTAAAATAACATAGTCTCTTTTTTGTTTGAATTTCCTCACTGCCGTCAGGGGAGGGGGTGTTAACCTGGTGTGTCTTTAAGCATGGATCTGTAAAAGCCACTGGAGTGGACACCAGCCTGCACCCCTCTATCCAGAACATTTGGAAGAATAAATAGAGTGGGTTAACTTAGATTTTTCTTACAAACTGGGAGCGTGAAAGCCAAAGTGTGTTGAACCACGTTTGTGTTTAATGACTGCACATTAAAGAAGACAACAGCACTTATTACATTACATGTTGCGTGACTAGTCACACGATAAATAAATAATAAACGTGCTACTGCAGAGTAAATTCTTCTGACATGAATGACCAGAGTTGTAATCCAGTTAATGAACAAAAACCATTTTCTCTCTGTCTCATGGTGTTAAAGTGTCTGACGCAGCTCTCAACTGTTCGGATTAACCCTCTGGAGTCCAGGGTATAATTGGCCATTGTTCACTACTTTTGGTTTTACCTTCATAATTTACCTTAAAAACTGTTTACTTTGCTTTGTTTGGTGTATTTCTTTTAGCACAACCTCACATGTGACTTCACAGTTTCTGACATACCATATTAACACAATGAACTAAATTCACACAAAAACATATAATCCGAATATAAGAAAGTTTGCTTTTTTTTTTAACTGTGAAAACCACAAACATGTTTAACAAACCAATTTTATAACTTAGAATGCAAATATAAATTGTAAATTTCAAAAACATATGTACAAATGTAGCAAACAACAAAGTTATTCACAACTATTTACATTAAAAAGCAGGAAATGCTTCAGGTGTTTTTTGTACAACTATTTACAATAAGATGCCACAGAAATTATTTATGCCACTCAGAAAATCAATTCCTGTCATGATGGACAAGTTACAGGCCTGACAGTTTGTCATTCCTCCTCCTGTCCACCTGGAGGCAGCGCTGGCACCTCAGTTTGTCTTTGGTCTTCGGTTTGTGTTTTCTTTTTCTCTCAGCAGTACCCCACATGGGGATGTTGATCATTCCACGTGGAGTCGGTGGTTTTGATTGGTTTTGCATTTTCCCACCAGTGATGAAGGGGAAATCACCCCCCCGAGCCAGAGACGAGGAAGATGTTTGCGTGCGTGCAGAATGCAGTGCCTCCACAACCAAACATGGGTTGGTGATCATTTTTGATTGGTTTAGATCATGCATTTTACACCAAATGATAAAGAGAAAGTCATGTTTTTTCCTGTTGTAATTGCTCCAGCCAGAGATGAGAAAAGAGAAATAGAAGTCCCGTTCGTGCACATGCTGGATGAAGTGCAGCACAAAGAGCCACTCCACACATGACCATAATATTCAGGAAAAAGCTTGGTGAAAATGATCATTCATTATTCAAGTTTTACTGGGTCTATCAACAAAACTTTAAAACTGGCATATAGTTTGAAGTCTGCACTTTTGACACACATTCAAACGGAAACTGACTGCTTAATTTGGTCATGTGACTTTGACACGTCTCCGCATCAAATGACTGCAGAGGGTTAAAGATGCTGTGTGTAGATGTTTTTAACACAGTAGCAAACACTATATCTGTCAGTTATTAATTTGTTTTAAACATTTTTAACATTATTTATGACTAATATATAACAAATGACATGAAATATAACAGTGATGAAATATGAAGTGTGCATCATATTTAAATTAAAATAGCTCAAGTTGTGGCTCTTATAATAGATAAACACGTTGCAAATCTTGAACTATTTTTTTTATTTTATTCTGCTTCATTTGAACAAACTTCCAGGCAATTCTGAATGCGCAAAAAGAATAATTAGATCAAACACCTGTTTCATTTGAAATGTCCTGCACTCCTACTGTGTCACGGATGTACTTTTAATGGTGCCTTTTTCAAATATAAAACACTACATAATCAAAGACACACTTTGCTTTCATGTGCCACACCGCCGTTCTTAGCACACTGGATTAGCTACTGAAATTAGCAGCTCTATGTACTGAATTCGGCACTTGAGCAAGGCGGTGGGACTTGGTGCTGGGCAATGGGACTCACCTTTTCAATGCCTAGTGTGTCCTAGGACTCAGTGGCCAAAAATTCTAATGCCATCCCTGAGTGAGTAATTGTGTTCAGTAATCATTTATTAATGGTAATAACTGACACATTATTTATTAATTGAACAAGATCGTGAGCAGTGAACCTGAACACCATTAATAAAGGACTGCTAAACACATAAGTTAATGCTTAATTAATGTTTGGTTATTGTGGAAGATTTCTGGTTCAAACCCTGCCACATTTTTCCATGTAATGTGAAGTTGCGTCGAAAAGGACATCTGGTATAAAACTTGTGCTAATTCAACATGCAGATCACCTCGGATTTGCTGTGGCGACCCTGAGTGCAAAAACAAGGGAGCAGCCGACGGGACTTACTCACTGCATTAACTAACATGAACACATCAATAAATGATTGTTAAACACATTGTCACTCTTAATTAACTGTGTATTATTACATTAACTAATGTAAATTAATGTGCCGTTATTGTAAAGTCTTATGATTTTCATTTTAACCCACAAATGTTTCTATATACAAAGATACATATGTAGAAATACGAGTATCGGCTGAAAGCCTCTGCCTCCTGTGTGATTATTTCAGTAACAGGTTGGATACTTACACAAATTGCATATCTGCTTAAAACTCGGAATGGTCTCTCTGAAGTGGCATCATTACTATTTCCATGTAGTCACCTTCCCTTTCCACACAGTTGTGCCAATGCAAAGGTTGTTGCATCCTGCCGGTGAAGAAATCGGGTGTATTTTCTCAGCACAGGTGGTTGCATCTCAGCATCATGAGTTCATCATGTTCTTTTAGCTTTGGAAAAAAAGGAAAAAAGTCAGAGGATGTGACATCCGGGCCTGTATGACGGGTGTGGTCGTACAGTCCACCTGATCCACTGCAATGCTTCCTGTGTTTGTCGCCTCGTGTGTGCACGAGCATTGTCATGCTGACGAATTGTGTGTTTTCCAGGATAAGTCTCCACATACTGATCAAAGTTGACAGTGTTGCCATTTTCCAAAAAATCTGCAAGGACTATGATGCCACACCTACACTTGATAGTGTGCATCTGCAGCTGACTCATCATGATTCAAGTTTTGGCCTTCAGTCTTTGCTCACCTCCTGACATTTGCACAGCCATCGCCATAGACAGCACTCATTCGTTGATGAATGTCCACGGGTGCAGCACACAGTTTCAAATGCACGTCTTTGAACGCTGCCATTATTTCTTTGTTTTACCGACTGCTGCGTATATTATGTAGAAGGTGATGAGGAGCATATCTGTCATTACAGACAAAAGCCGTGTGGTGTAGGTCAATAAGTAAAGGATTTTTCTTGTACACTCAAAAAACTGACTCATTGGACTGGATTTCTATTTAATATTGTGGTTTGCAAAGGTATTCGGCCTCTTGGTATTTCACGCATTTTAATTTGATTCTGGCTTCTCAATATAAACATTTCTAAAATTATCTTCCTTAGACTCAAACAGAAAGTAAATCTCGACAAATTAATATAAATTAATTAAAAATATAAAAGCAAAGATGATGGGTTGCATAATTAATGTGCCCCTTGGGTATAATACCTGTAAATAATCAGGTTAATTGCCAGTTTAATTTCTTTCACCAAAACATTAACTCTAGGCTTGCATCTCAGATGTACCTTCTGGCAAATTGTATTTGAACTTTCAGGTCGTCTTTTTAATAAAACCCTCCTCTACATCACTTCATCATGAAGCTGTATAGCTGTGGATACAAAATGCAAAACATGCACTATGCACAATTTCTCCAATCACAACCACAGACGTCTGTGGTTGTCTGGGTGTCTTGGTGGCTTTCCTCACTCTTCTCCTTTTTGCACAGTCACTCAGTTTTCAAGAACTGTCTACTCCACACAGATTTACCATAGAGTGCCATACTGTATGTATTTCTTCATAAATGATGTCAGTAAAGTTCAAGACATATTCAGTGACTTGGAAATGTTTATGTATCCATCCCCTGACTCGTATGAAGAAAACTGAACTAAACTAACTACATTAAATTAAATTATCTTGCATGGATGTGCTTTTTGAGTTGGGGCTACATATATATTTTTTAGATGGAAATCTTGCACAAACTTGAATTGAGTTCATCCAACGGGTCATTTTTTTCTTTTGAGTGTACCAGTTTCATTTGATATTTAGCTTGTTGCTGAAATAATCACGTTGAAGGCACTCTGGAAAATCGAGGTCATTTTTCAAACTACCTTTGACCCGGCATAAAATGGCGTACAGTGTAGCAAATTTTTGCTAGCTTCCAACTGATATTTTCATGCCCAGCGCCATGGTGTGCGCACATAGATGTGTTGGTCTTAAAGTTACATAGGTGTGGACAGGTGCAGTGTTGGTGCTGCTAGATATAAATTGCAATATTCAGATGTGCTTTCCACAGGTAGGTTCACAGCATTTATACACACAGAAATGCCCATTTGTGCTCACCATCGATCATCATACTTCAGGAGTTTATATGTCACCATTGAGGTTATGTTTTTCTCTTCATCTGTCAGTAGCACTTATACTAGTTCAGTGGAAAGGATCAAAGGTAAGAGCCACTTATTGATAGAAACCTGCACCAAAATGCAAGATGCAAGGCCTACATCTTCATAAGATTTAATTGGAATTTGGTCACATCCTTTGAGTCATTTGAGTCAAATAAAGAAACAAACAAGAATACAAACATAAACTCCTGGGCAGAGGTACCAGGCACCTTCACAATACTGTGTAAGTGGTGGCTTAGAGGTTACAGAGACAGCCTTGCCATTGGAGGATGGTATATTTGATCCTTAAGTTACATGAGTTTAAATTTCACTCAGGGTCCTACCTCACTGAGCGCGACAGTTGGAGAGCAGTTGGAGACGCACCATAGTGACCAAACACGCGAACGAGTGACAGTGTCGCAGTTGGCTGAAGACAAATGATATGTTTGCGCACAGCGTTCAGCTCATATTATCCTGTTATTATCTGTGTTGGCTGAGTGGTTAGTGTGCTTGGTTTCAGTGCAGGAGGTTCTCAGTTCAAACTCCACCCCTGCCACATTTCTCCATGTAATGTAGAGTTGCGACAGGAAGGACATCCAGTGTAAAACTTGTAAAATCAATATGCAGATCCACCTTGGATCTGCTGTAGCGACCCTGAGTGAAAACAAGGGAGCAGACAAAGGAACTTATTATCCATGTGAATAGACTGTGGAAATTCCTCCACTGTTCCCAATAATGGCAAAATAATATAATAATGAATAAATTAAAAATGATGATAAAGCCTACAGTGCATTCACCAATTTGCAGAATGATGCCCATGCTGGATGTAGTGTCCTATCGTCCATGTCCAGCATATAATCCATCCATTTTCTATACCTGCTTACGTCAACCTTTTCTCTGTGACACAGCAATGTCCAGCAGGTTTCAGGGGTGTGTGTCCTCTGATTTGATTTGATTTATTTGGCAATAACATTGAAAGTCCCTTCAGCTGTTCCCTTGCTTTTTCACTCGGGGTCTCCACAGCAGATGCGAGGTGGATCTGCAAATGGATTTGGCACAGATACAGCCTCCTCTGTCCTCCTGTGTATTGGCTCTGATGGGCCTGTGATGTCACATTTTGAAGGCATGGCATTTAGCAGAAAGATTTATTCCCGGTTTAAAGACACATGTGCTCTGTTTTAACTGGAACTGAGCAGTGTGTGCCTTTAATGAAAGCATGTGGTCATGTTTCATTACTCACAATGACCACATCAAAGAACTCCCACCGCACTTCCTTGGGTGGAGGAAGGCAGAGTGAGCACTCCAGATAAAAATAAGATTAAAAGCGACACAGCGCTATGATTCCTGCAGAACGGTGTGCCTAAATAAAAAAAATAAATAAATGCAACAGTCCACAATTCCCAATGTCCTGCAACTAGGCTGGCAACAGTGGCTGTTCCTCTCCAATCATCTCTGCTATTCTGCCATGCTCCCCTGCAGCTCGCGCATGTGCCCCAGCCCCCCCACCATTCTCTCATGACTCTTAGGAGTCACAACTAGTACATTCATAGGGTTGCAGGACAGCAACTGTGGCTCTGGGAGCAAACTAGGAGGAGCCTTGTCATGCCACCAACTTTGAAAAATTCAAAATCCAAGTACAACGCTGGCAACAGCCTGCAAATCAAATGAAGGAAGCGCGCCACTCAGCGACTGTCGCTTGAAATCAAGCGATTCCCTTGTGATTGCCATCCCTAACAACATTAGGTTTGATCAGCTCCTTATAACATGAAGGCCTGGGATTCAAAGCTGTGCCATGGCTCATCTTCTTGGACATCTGGAGTTGCACATCCATGTCACAGCTATTGTGGTGATCCTCAGCAAACAGGGGCAGCCACAAGACTCTCACACAGCAGCTGCCTTTACAAGTTTTGAGAATACAGCCCCTGGTTTGTCAGAGGACATGTGGGGAAGTGACATTTCACTGGAGTATTTACACTTCCCTTGTCTCATTGTGGTGACATCTTAAAGAAGCTGGGAAAATTACCTCAGATTTTTCCACTCTGTGGCACCTCAGTTCAATAACCACTACAAAAATGGTTCACAAGCAAGAGAATAGACAAGATAGGCCACAGGAACCTTTCCATAAATTAAATCAAGGCCCTACTAAAGGAATGTTGATGACAGCAGAAAGGTACAAATCCCATTTCTATTTTAGGCATTGTGTTTCATTGTGAAAGGGACTGATTGTCCTCTAATTTAGTGCTGCTTACAGTACAATAATCACATAGTCCTCTGTCACCTCACTTTGTGTGCATGCACGCGTGAGCAGCTATGACTTAAGATTGTCTTCCCAACACACACAGATGCAGCTGATACGGCCGGCTTCTTTTCAGCTGTTTCTAAGAGCATCCACATCATAGATTGGTGCTCATTGCAGCATGTAATTTAGCAATTGATCCCCATCAGCTCCCATTATTCAACCAGACCAGCCGGCGTGGCTGGTCTGGTTACATTTCTCTCTATATTTGTATTTGCACACATGCACATTCACGCAAGTTGGCCTTGTTGACAGAGAGTGTGCCGATACTGAGGTTTAGCACCTTTTTTACACCTTTAAAAGAAAATCAATTGCAGCCAGTGATTTGCATGCTGATGTCTGCAGCAGAGACATGTTTTCCAGTTGTCCACAGCTGTGTGAGCGATTCTGTCGGTTTGCTTGTCAGATCGCTTGTCTCCAGCATCAGTCAAAGTTTTAAGACATAAAAGACCATTTAGGTTTATGACAGCAGGTTTTCAGTGCTGTGCAGATCAGGACTATGATTGTTTGGTTTTATATATATATATATATATATATATATATATATATATATATATATATACACACAGTGGCTTGCAAAAGTATTCAGCTCCTTGGTTATGTTTTAATTTGTTGATGGCGCTTCATATACAAAAAGTAAATCAGGCTTCTCAATATAAATATTTCTAAAATTATCGTCCTTAGACTCAAACTGAAAACAAATCTTGACAACTTGATATAAATTAATTAAAAGTATAAAAGCCAAGATGATGGGTTGCATAAGTAATCAGTCCCTTTGGTATAATACCTGTAAATAATTAGTTTAATTGCCACTTTTCTTTAGACAAGTCAGAGGATGGATACATGAACATTTCCAAATCACTGAATATGTCTTGGACTTTATTTACATCAGTTATGAAGAAATACAAACAATATGGCACTCTATGGTAAATCTGTGTGGAGTAGACAGTTCTCAAAAACTGAGTGACTGTGCAAGAAGGAGAACAGTGAGGAAATAGTCCAGCAGTTTAAGAACAATCTTTCTCAACGTTCAGTTGCAAGGAATTTAGGGATTCCATCATCTACAGTCCATAATATAATCAGAAGATTCAGAGAATCTGGAGAACTTTCTACATGTAACCGGCAAGGCTGAAAACCAACATTGAATGCCCGTGACCTTTGATCCCTCAGGCGGCACTGCATTAAAAACCAGCATCACTGTGTAAAGGATTTTACCGCATGAGCTCAGGAACACTTCAAAAAACCTGTCAGTGAACACAATTTGTCACTACATCTACAAGGGCAAGTTAAAACTCTACCATGCAAAGTGAAAGCCATACATCAACAACATCCAGAAACATCGCTGCCTTCTTTGGGCCCAAGCTCATTTGAAATGGACAGACGCAAAGAGGAAAAGTGTGCTGTGGTCTGATAAGTCCACATTTCACATTGTTTTTTGAAATCATGGACGTCATGTCCTCTGGACAAAAGAGGAAAAAGACCATCCAGATTGTTACCAGCACAAAGTTCAAAAGCCAGCATCTGTGATGGTATGGGGGTGTGTTAGTGCCCATGGCATGGGCAACTTACACATCTGTGATGGCACCATCAATGCTGAAAGGTACAGCCAGGTTTTGGAGCAACACATGCTGCCATCCAAGCAACGTCTTTTTGCGGGTACTAGACTGGCCTGCCTGCAGTCCAGACCTGTCGCCCATTGAAAATGTGTGGCGCATTATGAAGCGCAAAATATGACAGCGGAGATCTTGGACTGTTGAACAACTGAAGTCGTACATCAAGCAAGAATGGGAAATAATTCCACCTACAAAGCTTCAACAATTAATGTCCTTAGTTCCCAAATGCTTATTGAGTGTTGTTAGAAGGAAAGGTGATGTAACACAGTGGTAAACATACCACTGTCCCAGCTTTTTTGAAACATGTTGCAGGCATCCATTTCAAAATGAGCAAATATTTGCATAAAAACAATCAAGTTAATCAGTTTGAACATTAAATGTCTTGTCTTTGTGGTGTATTCAGTTGAATATAGGTTGAAGAGGATTTGCAAATCATTGTATTCTGTTTTTATTTACATTTTACTCAACGTCCCAATTTCATTGGAATTGCCGTTGTAGCTATGGTATCTTGGAATTAGCTTGTCAGCATATAGCGGCTTCAGAAATAAACCCTTTGAGGTTGTAAGTAAGTCATTAGCTAACAACAAATGAATAATTAGACTTTGCATTTATGATGATAGGTATTTGATTATTAAATCTACACTGACAGCATACCATATCTGTGTGTTGGAATCCCCCCCAAACCGAGCACCCCCCCCCCCCTTTATGGAAGTTGGTTAAAGGTCTACCAAAAAAATAAATTAATTTTGTCACCCAAACACATCGTCAAAACCAAAAAATAATGATTTTTGTGTTTTGTTTTGTTTTTTTTGCAACATTTTTCTCGTTGCTTCTGTGTCTTCCCTATGACTACGTCATCAGTGTGAGATGGTAGGAGTTGCATTACACTGACATCAGTGTTAAAGTTTTCAGTACGAGAATCGAGCACAAAGTGGATCTCGCACTACATGGGAGAATTATTTATAATTAATTTAGTGCATTTGATGAAATCAGACATTGTTTTTAATATATGGAGGGGTGGACATTCTGATGAATGTAATATTGGCCACCCTTGTGCATCTGCCCCATCACTTCTTGAAGCATAATTTTACATGAAATGCCCAGGGCGTTCTGATGCCAGAGTACAATAATACCAGTTGGGTTTTTTTTTTTTTTTTTTTTTGGCCATTTTTAGCTGTTTGGCTTCAAAAGTGATAAAACTAATTTTAAAATTCACTGTCTTTCAATTTCCATCTTGACTCATCTGGGTCAACTGATTAATTTGGATGTGTTGGAAAGAAATACGCTTTCATAATGATGCCGCAGTAATCAAACCATTGTGCCATGCCAAATAGACCTTGACACACAGACAACAAAGCAGCAGAAAATTGATCACCAGGGGCCTACATTGTGGAAACTGTTGAAAAGTAAAATGGAGAAGAAGGAAAAAAATGTTATTTGTGCAGCTGGTGTCAGAGTGGCTTTGCATTGCTCAGACAGACATCAGACTAAATCCCGAGTGTCCTGTCAGGTCCCACAGGAACACGAGCAACATTACATTGTTTTGTCTGGATCAAGATGGGGCGACCAAACTATCCCTCCTAGGAAAAGGCTGTCTGCAGAATCTGGAATGGGTAACTTGCCTTTTGAGGTTCATGGTATGACATATAGTGTAAAATAAATAAATAAAAAATAATCTTGCAGCTGTGGTTACAGAAGAATTCTGTAAAAATACAGTTAAAATTTGGAAATACTGGTACTTTACAGAAAACATTGCAAATTTTACAGTATGAAACTGTTGCAATTTGCAAAATAAATTGAATGAACCAGAGATATTCTGTTTGGGAAGCAAGGATACTAACTGTTTTTACCACCATTCTGTCACATAGCATAAATTAGACCAAAAACGTAATGAACTGCAGGATCAATTTAATTTTTTTAAAATTTATTTTCATTTATATTGTGCCAAATCACAAAAGAGTTCCTCAAGGCGCTTCACACAAGTAATGTCTAACCTTACTAACCCCCAGAGCAGAAGTGGTAAGGAAAAACTCCCTCTGAGGAAAATACCTCAAGCAGACCAGAGTCAAAGGGGTGACCCTCTGCTTGGGCCATGCTACAGACATAAATTACAAAACAACTACCTGTTGGTGCACAAGACAGGAGGGTCTCCAGCACAATTCCCACACCCATCTCTGGATGGAGCTGCACCTTAAACAGAGAGAAAAAAAACAGAATCAGGCATCAGAAAGACAATAATTCCACTTAATAATTTACCACAATATATATTTTAAGTATTTCTATATTGGGGCATTTCGGCAAGATTAGAGTGGCTTTATTTACGGGAATTCCACTATTTCATACATGTTAACATCAACAATAACTGAAATGTTCACTGGCAACCCAGTGTATAAAAGACAATGTTTAAAAGGTCAAATTTCTAATAACAGAAAAAAAAAATTCTGTTTGGAATCATTATTGCAGTTGTTTGAGTGTCTGAAAATACTGACTGAGATTTTTGTGCACAGAGATCTCAGGAATTCTCATCAAATACAAGGAGTCCAAGGATGAGTTCAAGTTGAGTGAAACAGAAAATGAGCACAAAATAAATTGAAAATATCTGACAGTGGTTTATGGATTAAATATCAGGGAGAAATATTAAAAGTAGAATTTTGAAAACAACGATTACACAGTCGGAGCTGCTAAGTCGTCTGACTGAGCTCGAAAAGGTTAAGTCTTCCCAATCTAATCAAAGTTTGTGTTGTTGACTTGAAAAACATCCGTATTAATGAGGTTCCTTGACCTTCCTGCGTGAAACAAGGAGACGGGAGCAGTGAGACAAAAGCAGAAGAGACGACAGACATGAAAAATGAGAAAAAGATCTGATATTCTGTCCAAGATATGAGAGATGTGGGAAAGTAGACACCGTGTGCTGTTTGTGTAACATGTGCACGGTGAACAGAACACACCAGCCTCGACACCACGGAAGTTACTTTTTTATTACTCTGCACACTCGCCTCGCCTTTATTTGCTTCTGCCCTTCTTTCCTTTTTCATCCTTCCAGCTTTCCTCCTTAGTTCCCAGGTCGCCATGGTGACTCAGCTTTTCCCCAGCCATCGACCAAAATCCCAATAAGATGGGTTGCCCTCACATGCACACACAGCAGCAGTGTAGCCTGATGACAGTAACGACAGATTAGCGAGCATCCACAGGCCGCCGCTGACCTCTCCTCGGGCACCTCATAAACTCACTCCTTCTGTCTCGTCACGTGCCGGCGTCTCGCTCTTTGTCATTGTTTTCCTTCAGTGGTCCAAATCTGCCTTAAAAAAAAAAAAAAAAAATATATATATATATATATAGAGAGAGAGAGAGAGAGAGAGAGAAAGAGAGTTTTGTCTCCTTTCACCAGACTGATCTGGTTCTCTGCTATGGGCGATTCACTGTTTGGTTTCTATCTTACCTTGTAGAAAAGAAAAACAGGATAAAAACTTCAAATGAAAGATAAACAGCTGCTCAGACTTTTTGACTTTCCTCACTTTTAATCCGTTACAACCTTAAGGCATTTTTTTAAACATTTCTGCCTCAATTACACACTCAAAAAGTAAAGACTTATTTCTCTGGAACAAATTATGAGTGATTTACTTTGTGTCAAATAAAAGAAAACCTATTAGAGTCCAGGAAGACAAATTGGTATAAATTTACACAGTGCTTAATATGTAAAGTGGGGGGTCCTGGAGCGCAGAGGATGGGTGGCTCCGGTGCAGAAAAAAAAAAGCGCGGGGGGGGGGCTCGCGAACAACGCTGTGCGCCACACTGAAAATAAACTGGGCATGTATTGTAGGCCTAACACTAGTCACACCAAATCTGGATAGAGTACAAATTCCTCAGTGGTCCCTCGTTTATCGCGGGAGTTACGTTCCGTGTTCACACCGGGCGCGATGCGAGCGACTGCAGCCACAGGTTGCCATGTAATCCCTATGTAAGGACATGTTTTGGAGCCAAACTCGCAGCGCGACGCGAGTGAAGCGATTTTGAGCGTTTTGCGCATTTGTAGCGCGATATTGCGTCGCGTCACGCCGTGTTGCCCTCCTCCCCAAGTTGAAAAATCTGAACTTTTTCATCTCGTCGCACCGCGATGACCAATCGGGGACTGAATATGTAGTGTCGTGGAGATGTCTGGAGTTTGACTGAAGATGTGAACATGTCCTGTATCTGGTAGCAGCCTGTGAGCAGGACTTATGTCTCTTTTGTCCTTTATTTCACAATCATGACAGAGTTTTTGGAGCGAACAGCAGCCCCACAGCAGGGGGAGAGGAGTTTCTTTTTCTTTTCTTTTTTTTTTTTTTTACGTGCGTGCGCGTGAGGGAATTATCCATGGAGATTATTTTACTTATTAACTACACAGATGTATAATAAAGCAAATGGTGACTGGTTTCTAAAGACAATTATGACAGAGTTTTTTTGGGAAAGAGCGAGCTGCAGCAAGAAGCAGAGTTTTTTTTTTTTTTTTTTAATTGTTTACATGTGCGCGCGTGAATGGGACAGTTGGTCCTCAAACTGGGTCCTGCAGAGGCGGAAGGACCGCTGAAAGCAGCCATCATCCAGACGCAGCTCCTGCAGCAAATAATGATCCTCTCTGTATTGGGAGCTTTTCACATCAAGGTCCGTCATGATGACTTGACGCCGAGCGGAATGGAAGCTCCTCCTATTTGATGACGCACCGGGGCGAATTTTCGCAGCGAAAGTCCACCCAAGCAGAGCGACACACCGGGCGAAGGAGGCACGTCCGTTGCCACGTGACCCCCGCGTTGTGAACGCGGCAGAAATCCGCGAAGTAGCGCTATTTTTTACACTTATTATAGATGTTTTAAGGCTGTAAAACCCCTCACTACACACTTTTCTCAAACAGGCATTAACATTTTCTCACTTTTCTCTCTTGTGTAAACACTCTCTTTTTTCTTCTGTGCGAGAAGATTATAAACAGACACACGCAGAACACAATGCGCGGCTCTCCCTTCGCTCACTGCCTCCGGGGGTACGGATTCGGGACCTGCAAAGAATCCAAGTCCTCTCTCGGTGGCCACGGAGCTCTGCAACTACGGTCAACATCCGGATCAAAACAGCGAGCGTAGCCTCTGGACCTGTTGCCAGATTTGGCGCAATTCCGCACAGCAGACAGGAGGGTGGCGGTGTGATTGGCAGTTAGAGCAATCGCGGTGATTTTTTTTTTTATATATATATTTTGTTAGTCAAGAGAGGTGGCGGATCACGGATCCAGTATAAATAGCTGGTGGAGCCAAAGTCAGAGGTTCTGGAGCGCGCGCCCGAGGTTCCGGAGTGCGCTCCGGCTTGCTCCCCCTCAAATGAAGCCCTGAATTTACATAATTATAGACTCAATAAAAACACTAAACTATTTGAGTGAAGAATTTAATATGTCATGTTTGTTTGTTTGTTTGTTTTTTTTAATGGTTACACCAGCAACACAGTAATTAACATTTGGGATATTTCTGTACATTACTATATATGCAGTGTAGTGGGCACCAAAGTCTTGTTTGAGGTGGGCACTAAAGGGTTAAAATATGATGCATATTGCACAAATCTGATGGGGACAGCTCTCAGAAACACAGCACTTTCTCAGAGTTTTGGGCAAATTACATGGCAAACAAAGTGAAAATGCCAAGAAAAAGTGACGATGCGGTGGAAAGTGGACATGTGTTGTGGTTTGTTTATGACCCGGAGCTCAAACATGTTGAGGCAGTTGTGCAGGCGAGAGAACGCAGCTACTCTGCCAAGGTGTGTAGGCTAAGACCGGGTTCACGCAGCAGGATAATTAGGCCAATATCGGACTCGATCTTCCCCTTCCGACAATCTTAAGGACGCCCCAACAATCATGATGATGCTAAAGATAATCTTCTCAGATATTCCTGCCGTGTGTGGTGTGTTCAGAGCGCTCTGATCTGCTCAGAAGGGCGTCAGGAGCACTCCGATTGCAGATCGGGGATATTCAACATGTTGGATTTTCTTGGCCCGATATCGCACGGTGTGTTGTGTCCTCCGACCACAAACGAGCACGCAGCCTGCTGAATGTGACGTGCAGCCAATCAGAAAGCGAGGTGACGGACGTACGGAGCGGAAAATAAAATCAAAACAGCTCTTCTGACTTACCAGAAAGTCCGGTGGTCGAGTTGTCTCCACTCCTTTAAAGAACACCTTTTCTTTTTCTTTTTGTATTGTTTTTTCCCTCTGTTTTAAATAGTCCACAAAGTACCTCCATTTGTTTAATCTGAAGTCGCGTTTAATCTCAAGAGATTTTGCGAGATTTCCTGTCTGAGCTGTAAAAGTCCATGTGTGAAATCTGTTTGTGTGTGGTGGTGTTGTTTTTACCATGTGGCTGAACACCACACACTGTATGACCAAACCTGTTAGATCCATAATTTTTTATCTTCACGTGTGTGGTCTCTCAGGTTTTGGAAACCTAAAGATAATTTTAAAATCCTGTCATGTGAAACAGGCTTAACACTTACCGACATGACCTCTCCCATATGTCTGGTCTTCCCTTCTCCACTGGGAACCAAAAAAAGCCTGCACTTTTTGAGACTGAAACAGTCATCACTGAAACAGTGATTGCAGCCGAAAACAAAACAGTACACCATTTACACTGTGCATGCTATCCCCAGAAGTGGTCAAACCCCACGAGGGGTTCAAACGAGACTGCGCCGCCCCATTGGCAGAACAGTTATGCTGCAACAGCAACAGACGTTATGGTTCAGTTCACATGTAGCCCAGTCTACCATCGATTTTTGTGATGGTATAATGAAAGAAAATTGTGATTGTGTCACAAAATTTGGGGTTATGGTTAGTTTTGGGGTCAGGATTAAAACCCCGGTCCTAGGCACTATCGAAGGACACCGAAGCCAAAACGAAACAAGAAATCTGGACTTACGTTGACTTTCAGAGACATCGTTTAACCGTCGTCCAGCTTTGTTTCTGTAGCTGGCGCTTCATCAGAATTTTCAAACTGTTGAAAAATGTGAACGAATCCTGACGACAACCTCAGTTCGTCCATATTCTGTTTTGCTTTCTGTCTTGACGGTTCCTCATAGTTTGCGTAGTTCCCGTACCATCAGCGTTCCATTTGATTGTCGTACAACTTCATCCAACCTCCCAAGTCCGCTGTCTTGCACGAACATTGATGATATCTGAACGGATCAATAACTAAAGATCTGATGAGCTGAACATGACTTGTACATGTGTGGGACGAAAAGCAACGTTTTCATACAGAAACAATAGCGGCAAGAACATTTGATCAACTACTTTAACTATTTACACACATTGCAGCCGTCTTTGGCTGCAACATGCAGCCGTGAAGACAAACCTGTTGTCAAGACAACTGGTTCTCGCAGCTGCAGGTGCTTTGGAGAGCACCGGCTGGCTGCAGACTTGATCGCAGGCTGGCGCTCAGTCTGATACCCGCTGTTAAGTCACGTCATCATGAATGTTTCGTTTTGATTTTGTTTAAACCGTCAAGGTCGCAGTTTGCTTTGTTTTTCTTTTGATAGTTTCGGTTATGCTTTGTCCTTTTATGCTCTCTGGACTCGCAGGCTTTTCGGTGATGGGAGAAGTGCCGGCTCATTCGTCCACGTTTTCTTGACGATTTGTGACTTTTTTCCTTTGTTCAGCTTTTGCCGTTTGCCATGAGACCGGGTCCTAAAATTAGACGGTAACGTCACACCTAGCGCTGTAACTAGGTTTAAGGATATGATTCCTTCTTTATGTTCTCTAATACCATATACCAACACAGTGCAGAGTAGCTACTTAAACTCTGTAAGTGAGATAGAGTATCTCGTCAATAGTTTTACATCCTCATTGAAGAAAACTTTGGATGCTGTAGCTCCTCTGAAAAAGAGAGCCTTAAATCAGAAGTGCCTGACTCCGTGGTATAACTCACAAACTCGCAGCTTAAAGCAGATAACCCGTAAGTTGGAGAGGAAATGGCGTCTCACTAATTTAGAAGATCTTCACTTAGCCTGGAAAAAGAGTCTGTTGCTCTATAAAAAAGCCCTCCATAAAGCTCGGACATCTTACTACTCATCACTAATTGAAGAAAATAAGAACAACCCCAGGTTTCTTTTCAGCACTGTAGCCAGGCTGACAAAGAGTCAGAGCTCTATTGAGCCGAGTATTCCTTTAACTTTAACTAGTAATGACTTCATGACTTTCTTTGCTAATAAAATTTTAACTATTAGAGAAAAAATTACTCATAACCATCCCAAAGACGTATCGTTATCTTTGGCTGCTTTCAGTGATGCCGGTATTTGGTTAGACTCTTTCTCTCCGATTGTTCTGTCTGACTTATTTTCATTAGTTACTTCCTCCAAACCATCAACATGTCTATTGGACCCCATTCCTACCAGGCTGCTCAAGGAAGCCCTACCATTAATTAATGCTTCGATCTTAAATATGATCAATCTATCTTTATTAGTTGGCTATGTACCACAGGCTTTTAAGGTGGCAGTAATTAAACCATTACTTAAAAAGCCATCACTTGACCCAGCTATCTTAGCTAATTATAGGCCAATCTCCAACCTTCCTTTTCTCTCAAAAATTCTTGAAAGGGTAGTTGTAAAACAGCTAACTGATCATCTGCAGAGGAATGGTCTATTTGAAGAGTTTCAGTCAGGTTTTAGAATTCATCATAGTACAGAAACAGCATTAGTGAAGGTTACAAATGATCTTCTTATGGCCTCAGACAGTGGACTCATCTCCGTGCTTGTTCTGTTAGACCTCAGTGCTGCTTTTGATACTGTTGACCATAAAATTTTATTACAGAGATTAGAGCATGCCATAGGTATTAAAGGCACTGCGCTGCAGTGGTTTGAATCATATTTATCTAATAGATTACAATTTGTTCTTGTAAATGGGGAATCTTCTTCACAGACTAAGCTTAATTATGGAGTTCCACAAGGTTCTGTGCTAGGACCAATTTTATTCACTTTATACATGTTTCCCTTAGGCAGTATTATTAGACGGCATTGCTTAAATTTTCATTGTTATGCAGATGATACCCAGCTTTATCTATCCATGAAGCCAGAGGACACACACCAATTAGCTAAACTGCAGGATTGTCTTACAGACATAAAGACATGGATGACCTCTAATTTCTTGCTTTTAAACTCAGATAAAACTGAAGTTATTGTACTTGGCCCCACAAATCTTAGAAACATGGTGTCTAATCAGATCCTTACTCTGGATGCATTACCCTGACCTCTAGTAATACTGTGAGAAATCTTGGAGTCATTTTTGATCAGGATATGTCATTCAATGCGCATATTAAACAAATATGTAGGACTGCTTTTTTGCATTTGCGCAATATCTCTAAAATTAGAAAGGCTTGTCAGCATACCTGAAATACCTTATATCAGCTAATATTCACCAGGTAGCAAAACCATTGTTGACCAGTGTTTTCCAGTCAGGCTGGTATTTGAACCGAGGATCTTCTGGTCTCAAGCCCAACAACGCCTTAACCACTAGACCGTCACCTCCCATTCTCACCACCTCATTAAAGATTGAAATGCACAAGTCAGACTCTAGAAAAAAGCTAAATTCTCTGCTTTTGTGAACAAATAGGATCAATTTCTGGGATTATTCCAACATCATGAAGCTTGGCATTTTGAAGCGCATTAAACAACCCGACCACTCACTTATGTTGTCATGTTGTTTCATAATTTAGACATCAAAACCACCTATGGACATAATTTTAACAAGCTTGAAAAAAACTTCAACATGTTCACCACAGCAGTAGCATAAAGCACTGCATTTTGCAGAATAAAGACACATTTATTTATTGTTACATTTTACCCAGAATGCATTGCATCCAAATTGAAGTGGTGGCCAGGCTTAAAACAGGAGGGGTAACCGATATGCTTGCGCCCCCTTGTGGTGTGAAGCTGTATAGCCACAGTGGCACAGACAAGTCTCCACGCACACACAAATTGCTACACGCATTTACAGATCTAACGTGGAGTGTAGCAAAAGTCACATGTAAGAACACAGCCAATACACACACACAGATTTTTTTTTTTTTTTTACACATTAGTGGATCTCGTTACACACACAGATTTTTTTTACACATTTGTGGTTGTGGTTACACATGCACAAATTGAAATACCCCCAGAGATTTATTTTTTTATTTTTTTACACATTTGTGGATGCGGTTACATACACACAGATCGAAATACACATTTGCAAATACTTTTGCTACAATAATGGCCCCATACACTGCTTTAATATTTAAGTGAGCACAGCTGGAGAACACTCTGAGAATGCATAAAATAAAAGTCAACGCAAGATTATATTTTCAAAATATACATCTGGATTTCAGGGTTTTGGAAAAGCAGAGGCATGTGCTCACTAAAATACAGGGAGTGACTGGATAGGTTAATTCCTCCTGTTTATGCATATGATAACTTCTTGTTTGATCCTCAGCTGCTCCCTTTTGTCCAGGGTCACCACAGTGGATCCAGCAGAGATTTGCATTGGGAGATGTCATAAATTTTACACCGGATGTCCTTCCTGACGCAACTCCAGTTTTACCCGGAGAAGTACACGCAGCCCCTGGTCTTCCAAAGAGGTCTCTCATCCAAGTACTAACCAGGAGCCGCTCTGCTTAGCTTCTGAGATCCGACAGGATCAGGCTTACACAGAGCAGACTGGCTGCTTGTTCATAAGATATACTCTCTAATGTGAATAAACCCATTAAAACTGGGTAAACTTTGATGCACCTTATCAATTCAAAAAGCATCTTTGTTTTGCCTGTGTAGTATCCGATAGATGTGCCTGCCACCTCATGCATGTTTATTGAATGCTGCATGGACAGAAATGTACCAAATCTGACAAATAATTGGTTATTTTCTGCAGGTATGTTCTTAAAATCAAATAAAACATTCATACCACCACACAACCCCCCAGGAAGGATCATGTGGCCAAAACAGACCGTCCTTCCTTCTCCCTTTGTTAACAGAGGAGGTGATGGTCTAGTGGTTAAGGTGTTGGGCTTGAGACCAGAGGATCCTTGTTTCAAATCCCAGCCTGACCGGAAAATCACTAAGGGCCCTTGAGCAAGGTCCTTAATCCCCTAGTTGCTCACGGTGTGTAGTGAGTACCTTGTATGGCAGCACCCTCACACTGGGGTGAATGTGAGGCATAAAACAGTTTATTATTTTGACATTTTACTTCCTAGAACATATTGTGTATTTTTTTTTAACTGCACAGTAAGTAAGTATTAGGGGTGCTCCCGTTTTGTTTGGGGTCGCCACAGCAGATACAGCCAAATCCACATTGGTATTTGGCACAGGTTTTACGCTAGATATCTTTCCTGACACAACTCCAGTTTTTCCTGTAGAAACACACACACACACACACACACAGCCCCGGGTCTTCCAAAAAGGTCCCAACCAGGTCCCGCATTGCTTAGCTTCTGAGACCTGACTGGATCAGGGTTACATAGAGCAGATCAGCTGCTAACTGTACAAAAATGAGTAAATAAATAAAAATCACTATTCAGTATGTTTGAGTTCACAGGTTGGTATGTTTTTAGTGTGGTGGAAGAAAGTAACACAACATCAAACTGCTTGTTTGCTTGTTTGTTTCATTAATGGCGCTATTCCGTAGAGTGCCGTTCCTTCCCGTTCAACTAGGGAATAACCCGGTTGTGTCTGATGATTTGTTGGATGTTCATGCTGGGATATACAGTCGAAAATATTGCTTTAAAAAGCATAAAAGGAGTTTCATTTGTGACGTGTTAGCGGAGCTGATAAAACTGATATTTTTGACCGTATATCGAAGGAGTTTCTTATCCTCTGCTATAAAAACACAAGGCTTTTATTATTGCTTTAGCCACATTTGAATTGTCAGCAAGAGGTTTCTTAAATGCTGTGGGACCTTGGTTTGCACTACACTCACCTGGTGTTCACTTTGGGTAATGTTGGATGTACAACCAGCTCCATACCAACCACAGATGAACAGTTGTTGTAATTATTAAAGGTGGAATTGTAGTATTTATTGGAAGCACAGTGGATTAGTGGTTAGCACTGTTGCCTCACAGCAAGAAGGTCATGGGTTTGATTCCCACCTGTGGCCCTTTCTGTGTGGAGTTTGTGTGTTCTCCCTGTGTTTTTGTGGGTTCCCTCCAGGCACTTCAGTTTCACAGCACTTCAGTTAGGTGGATTGGAAACTTTAAATTGTCTGTAGGTGTGCGTGCGGGTGTGAATGTGTTTGTTTGTTTATACGTTCCCCTGTGACAGACTGGCATCCTGCCCAGGGTGTACCCCACCTCACGCTCTATGACTGCTGGGATAGATCCCCGTGACCCTTAATTGGACTAAGTGGTTCAAGATGAGTATGAGTATTTCAATACAGCAGAGCCCATGCTAGCACATGGGCCAAAATTGACGGGTGATGTTACGACCCGGCTCAAAAGCCGCAACAAAAAGTGAGGCACACGTGGAAGCAACAGACTTTTTGAACCCTTGGTAGTGTGTTTATTATAAAAAGTAAAAGAAAAGAAAAGGAAAGGAAGGTGTAGCAGAATAAGCCAGAGGACCAAGCCAGGACCAAGCGCGTGATTCAGAGGAGGAAGAGTGCGAGGGAGAGTACAGAGCTCCCCCGTTTTATAGCACCCAGGACAGGAAACAGGACCAGCGCCTCCCGGTGGCCGAGACCTCAGGACACACAACACACACATTAAGACAGCAGCACAACAAACACATTAGGATGGCCGCAAAGGGCCGTCACAGGTGGTTACCAAAGTTGCTCGGGTGAACTATGGCGATACAAAGTGAGTTCTTTCATATGCGTTTTTTTATTTGTGTGAATGGGAGCGACAGACTGCCACATAATTCCCTTTGGGATAAATAAAATATCTATCTGTCTAGTTCCACACCCAGAAAAAAGTTCCACCCATGCTATTGTCGTATTCATTCAGGACACGGATACTGAATTCAAAGACCTATGTCGAATGCGTTCTACCAAATTAAATGTATGTTACACCCCTTCTTTGGAATTTCATGTTCTCAACATTTGTGTGGTTTAGAACGTATATACAGCTTGTAACGAGCTTGTTTCTTTAATTTCCAAAGCTAGGGAAAAAAAAAAAAAGGAAGAGGGATAGAGTCAGGAGTGTGTGTGCTGAGAGTGCTGCAGGAGGCCTGCTGAATGTAATCCAGTTACATTCTATAAAATACAGCTGCTGAGAAATCTGTTGTGGCTAATACATCTGAGCCGTTACAGCCATACTACTTGGTTGTGCATTTGAGGCCGAGTTAATGCTTATTTATTATTGCAGATATATTATTATTGTTATGATCCCAGACATTAACAAGATATAGAGTTTATGCAGAGAAGAGTTTGCAGCTTTTACACTGTGTAGGGTGTAGAGATAGAAATGGAGCTCATTGCTGCACAGACGATGCTTGTGATTGCTGATAGCGATACCTCTGGTGCGGTCCTTATTGGCAGGTTAAAAAGAAATGGCTGGTGAGTCCGTGTGTCACAGAGGGAGCACACGTTGGTGCAGCACTCCTGAGGCTGGCGGTGGGTTTAGCAATAACTGCACTGCAATTGAGGAAAGTATATGAGAAGAAGTGCACAAAATCATTTTCCAACATCAGAAAATATTACTAACTTCGCTGGAGGACTAACCACAAGCTAGCACAGTTAAACCGTAGGAGCACATGAAATGTTTTATTTGAATGTTAATATAGAGTTAATGCAGTGCTTTCAGGAAAGATGAATTAGTTCATTTCACAGCGACATATGTGGCTTGTTAGCCTGTGGCTTTTCTCTTTCAGTGTGTGTGTGTTCGTCCACATGCATGTGCAGTATTTCTCGTGTGAAGCTGATTAAACGTATTTCCATAATTCAACACCCAACATGCTAACAAAATGGAATTACAACATGTGGCTGTTGGCTGTGAAAACAAATGATCAAATAATGCATCTTCAATAATGTGAAGTAAATAATCCCATGCAGTAACACTGGAGGACATACAGTACGTTCCCCATCCCACCCACCAAATCGCTATTTCATTCCACAGATCCGCAGCAGTTCTCATTTTATTTTATGATACAAATAAAACTGTTTAGTTTCACAGTTGAAATTAGGAAAGAAGATTATACCCAAAATAATTCTAGACCAATACTGCAATAAGCAGCCTCACTGTGGTTTTAGTTGTGATGGGTTGATACTGACGCTCAGTGACCTCCTTTAGCAACTCTACTTTGACAGAAAATTAATAGCAAATAAATAATTCAAATGATAATGTTTTGTAGTAGTAGTAGTAATACTAACAATATTATCACAAGTTTACAGTTATAGACTCTCCTGTTTATTTTTAATGTGCTAGACTAAAGTTGTTCTCCACTTTTGAAAATAGCTTACTATATTTTGATTCAGAGACTGAAATGAAAACCATCTTCACCAACCAACAAAGCTATCTCCTTCCACCTATCTCAGATTCCAGACAACTGTTAGGGTGTGACTAAAGCTGCCTCAAAAAGAGCCACCTGCGATTGGTGTTACAACAACTACTACTATTATTACCACTACTGCTACTGCAAAAATGATGTGGTATAAAGTTCAAAGGAAAAAAAAGAGATTGACATCAACCTTTTAGCACACCAACCCAATTACGATGTACAAAAGTGTCTCTCCCCTTAATTAAAGTGCTCAACAGCCTATTTCACTCCCTGTAACAGACACCTTTTTTATAGGCCATCAGTTTGGACTGAACCAGCTGATATTAATTTGCACTGACAAGGGGCAGGATTGTGTTCTAATTACTGATAGATTTCAGCTGGTGTCTTGAATTTCATTGCCTTTTGTACTTCCCTTTCTTTGGGTGTTCAATACTTTTTTCTTATGTCCTTTAACATTATTACACATAATTTATGGACGTCTATGGTTTGATTTCTTTGTGTATGTCTGCATATATTATTTGGGGTGTTACCAACATCTGGTGAAAAATTCATGTCAGTAGCACCTTTAGAATTATACTTACTGAGAAAACGGTGACGTGTTCAATGCTTATTTTATCCACTGTGTGTGTGTGTGTGTATATATATATATATATATATATATATATATATATATATATATATATACACAGAGAAAGAGAGAGAGATCAACATAATGAATGTATTTCTGCATTTTATATATAGTGACTATAAACCTCCCCAAAATTACCTAACAATTCATATTAGTTCAAGTTAGAACAGTGGTTATCAATCTGCAGCACTGCTGGCAAGTGCAGATGGCCATTGAGAAAAATATTAAGTGCAGTTATATTCTTTTTCCATTTTCTTGCTGAATGATTGGCTGTTTCTTATTCCCTTTTTTTTCTTATTTTCTAGAAATTTCAATGTTTTCATTTTAATTGTTGCGGGCTTAAATATAGTTTTTTATTATTATTATTGCAGATTACATTGCAATCTGTCATGAGAGAACAGGGCAGGTTGAGACTAACCTGGAGACATGGAGATATGCTCTGGAGAGAAGGGGAATGAAAATCAGTCAGAACAAGATGGAATACATGCTCCTACATGTGTGTGACAGAAATTGCACAGTGGCAGAGTGAGGTTGTAAGGAGTAGAGATGGTGAATATAGATGTGTTTAAATGCTTAGAGTTGGATGTGACAGAGCTGAAGAGGTTGCCATTTTGTTTGGGAGGGATGAGGATGTAGACTCATGTTGCCTGATGGAGCCATCAGGCAGCATGAGAAAAGGGACACCAAAAAGGAGGTTTATGGATGTGGTGAGGGAGGACATGCAGGTGGTTGGTGTGACAGAGGAAGTTGCAGAGGACACAGTGAAAAGATGGTTGAAATGCTGTGGCAACTCCAAAAGGCAGAAGAATATGGTGTTATGTGGTTGAAAATTACAGTATATTAGCTGTTGTTATTTATAAAACATTGTCATTTTTCATAGGACTGTAATATTAATATTGATTAGTGTTTCTATTATAGCTGTAATATTAATAGTTGGTGTTAGATGTTATATGGCTGGGGGGGCCTGGCTGCCGGTTTGTTTGTCTTTTGGTTTCCTCCCAGGTGGCGTGCGTTTGGGACTGAGTGGCTGTGTTGCTGAGGCTGTCAGGACCTCACCCTGATCACCTGCGACTCGTCAGGACTCACAGCTGTAGTGCATCTGGATGGATTGGAACATGTTGGCATTTAAGACTGGAGTGCACAGTGTGTATTTGCCAGAGACTCGACCTTGTGACCAGACGGGTGAGATCGTCGTCTCGGGAGCCATCTCATCAGCAGCGGATGCTGAGAACGTCCAGGTTTGATGCACAGTCTGTGAAAGAGGAGGGGGTGAGGTCTCACGCTCGTCAGCACACTTCCTGAGGTACGTTAGATTTTGTGACTAACAGTTATACAGTCAGTAAATGTGGTGTCCCTCACACCTTATTGTATTGAGCTGTTTGTTAGTCATGTATCAGCTTCCACTGCGGTGGAGTTTTGTGAACTGGATGTTCCATGCCTGCAGGTTTGGAAGCTGATCAGTAATCAAGCCAGGAAGTGTTTGCTGTTTGTACACCTTTAAGTGTTCTGTGTGTAGAGTGTGGACTCACATAATGGTTCCTTCTTTCACAGACTCGGTTGTTGCGGCCACCTGGGGGGTGTCGGCGGGGTCCTTGGGTCCGAAACAGCTTCTGGCTCCGGACCGTTAGCGCTGCTGGGAGCGCACCACGCCAGGCCGCACCTTTTTGTTATTATATTATCACTGTTATGTATTAAATTCAGTTAGCCTTTGTACCGTGCTCTGCTTATTTCATACTGGGTCCTTCAAACCTGGTCGGTTCTCCGAGCTGCGTCCGACACATAACAGTAGTCTCTGGCCAAACATCACGGACCCAGCGTTAGCAGAGACGGTAACGCGCCGGGAAGGCGGCAGCAGACGTTCAGTGGTTATCCGGATCAGTTGCGGGGCTCTCCGCCCGGAAGGTGCGTGTTTGAGACCCATTACTGGATACTGATTTGTGCTCTCTTGCAGCCGTGTTCCTGTGTTGTGCCTTATCCGAGGGTCGTGGTGGAGTGTGACTGGCGACGGCTTCGCGTCACGCTCCGACCGGATAAGAGGTGTAAACGGGAGCTGCAAGAGTGCGTTTGTAATGGGTTCACGCGCACGGCGGAGCTCTGTTAGCACGGGTCGCTGGGCTTCCTGTGTTACAGACGTAGCCCCGTTTCCCCGGACAAAGGTAACTACTGCGTCTGTTGTATCAGCTCCGGCGTTATTTAGTTGAGCACATTTTGGTTGTGTGTTGCACTCAGCTGCGCACATAAGAGCAGCTCGTTTGTTTTTTCTGTCGCCAAAGGGGTTTTTTTTGTTTTTAGCACTCTGGCTCCCCCTTGTGGTGACTGAATCACATTACCGTCAAGCTCTTGAGTAGGAACAGGTGTGTTCCATTTGGTTGAGCTTGACGGTATAACTCACTGATTTGTTTTGTGTTAGTTCATTTTGTGTGGGTGTTTTTTGAGTTGGTTTTTGTGTGGTTTTTTTTTTGTTGTCCACTATTTGTCTGGGGGTGTGACCCTGTAGCCTTTGCAAAAAAAAAAAAAAAAAAAAAAAAAAAAGGGACCCAAACAACTGTGTGTTGGTCTGTTTGTTTTTTCTTTTGTTTCTTTTTGTTTCACGTCCCCAGGGTTGGATGGAACGGTCCCCTGGGGGGGTGATGGGGTTGGTACTTGGGTTGTTTTTTCTTTTTGTTTTTTGTTATGCCCTCTCTTCTCCTCTGACTCCAGCCGGGTGTGCCGTAGTGTCGGCATTGCTGGAGGGGTGCAGTTAGGTTGTGCTGGGCGTTTCCCAGGTGGCCTCTGCACCCGGGAGGGGAGGGGGGGTTTGGGGTATTTCTTGTTTTCCCCCCCCCAGTTTCCGCCCTCAGGGTTTGACTGTGGTGTCCTCTGGGGGGGGAAAGGGCGTTGGGTCCATCTAGCCGTGGACGGCCGGGGTTGGGTCCATTAGTCATAAGGGGAGGCGTCTCCTGGGGTTGACGAGTGGTCCTCTGGGAGGCGCTGGTAGTCCCCGTGGGTGACGTTGGATCCCAAAGGGACCTCGGCCGTGGTTATTACTCCTGGAGCTGGCGGGTGGCCCTCTGGGGGGTGTTGGTCCCTACGTGTCGTTTGGGGGGAGGAGGGGGGGTATTTTGGCGTTTTTGTTTGTGAGCTCGAGTTTGGGTTTTTCTTTTCTCCCCTTCCCTGGGGTTTGATGGAACGGTCCTCTGGGGGGGGGGGAGGGGGGGTATTTTGGCATTTGTGTTTGTGAGCTCAAGTTTGGGTTTTTCTTTTCTCCCCTTCCCTAGGGTTTGATGGAACGGTCCTCTGGGGGGTGGGGGGTGTGTGTTTTAGTATTTTTGTTTGTAGGCTTGGGTTGGGTTGTTTTTCCTTTCTCCCCTTCCCTGGGGTTTGATGGGACGGTCCCCTGGGGAGGGGGGGGGGTGTTTTGGTTGTTTTGTTTTATGACTAATCACACGTTTGGTTAAAGGCTGACCGCACAGGTGTAGGAACTCCTGGCCACACCTGTGCTAAGACTGTCAGAAACAAGGGCAAAGATGCAGCCAGTTCAACCAGTCTGTTGGAGGATGAACGCAGACGCGGTTTCCAGCCATGGTCCCTGGAGGGGGGTGTTTCTCCTGGGCCAGGTGTGTGTGGTCGCCGGGAGGCTTCCCGTGAGGGTGGGGTACTGTTATATGGCTGGGGGGGCCTGGCTGCCGGTTTGTTTGTCTTTTGGTTTCCTCCCAGGTGGCGTGCGTTTGGGACTGAGTGGCTGTGTTGCTGAGGCTGTCAGGACCTCACCCTGATCACCTGCGACTCGTCAGGACTCACAGCTGTAGTGCATCTGGATGGATTGGAACATGTTGGCATTTAAGACTGGAGTGCACAGTGTGTATTTGCCAGAGACTCGACCTTGTGACCAGACGGGTGAGATCGTCGTCTCGGGAGCCATCTCATCAGCAGCGGATGCTGAGAACGTCCAGGTTTGATGCACAGTCTGTGAAAGAGGAGGGGGTGAGGTCTCACGCTCGTCAGCACACTTCCTGAGGTACGTTAGATTTTGTGACTAACAGTTATACAGTCAGTAAATGTGGTGTCCCTCACACCTTATTGTATTGAGCTGTTTGTTAGTCATGTATCAGCTTCCACTGCGGTGGAGTTTTGTGAACTGGATGTTCCATGCCTGCAGGTTTGGAAGCTGATCAGTAATCAAGCCAGGAAGTGTTTGCTGTTTGTACACCTTTAAGTGTTCTGTGTAGAGTGTGGACTCACATAATGGTTCCTTCTTTCACAGACTCGGTTGTTGCGGCCACCTGGGGGGTGTCGGCGGGGTCCTTGGGTCCGAAACAGCTTCTGGCTCCGGACCGTTAGCGCTGCTGGGAGCGCACCACGCCAGGCCGCACCTTTTTGTTATTATATTATCACTGTTATGTATTAAATTCAGTTAGCCTTTGTACCGTGCTCTGCTTATTTCATACTGGGTCCTTCAAACCTGGTCGGTTCTCCGAGCTGCGTCCGACACATAACAGTTAGAGCTGTAATAAAACTATTGTTTCACTAATGTAAAAATTATATTAACTGTTATCATGTTTTGCTGTAATTTTGTTATAATAATCCTTGCTGTTGGCAGGTTTGCAGTGATAAAACTAACTGTTGCTGTGACGGCCATAATTATAATATTAGCTCTTGCTCTTAGGATTGTAATGATGATAATTAACACAATTCCTGTGGATAAATACACACATTTAATAAATTAAATATATAGATCTCCCAAATAAAGTATTTTACAAGGTTTCTTTAGTCATAGGTTTTATGAAATAGGAGTTAATCAATAAAATATACTTCTGTATGATCACAGTCAATAAATCTGCCAATGAACTGTTGAGTCATTAGTCTTTTGGATTGTAATAATAATAGCTATTGTTATGGCTGTGATATTTTTTGTTGTTATGGTTGTAATAACAATTTCATTTTTTTACTATAGACTATGTAATATATTACTATTTACTAAGTGGTTAGTGCACTTGGTTTCGGTGCAGCACTTTCCCGGTTCAAATCCCACCCCTGCCACATTTCTCCATGTAATGTGGAGTTGCGTCACAAAGGGCATCCGGCGTAAGACTTATGGTGCATTTACACATAAGCAAGATGCATTACGAATGTCATTTTTCTGTAATTCGTGACACATTCCTGACATTCTTAACGTGACGCATCTGAATAGGTTTCTTAATAGTGTGTGTTGGTGCGTGATATTCTTGATATTTGTGGAGCATGTTTTTGGCTGTCAAAAAATCTTCAGCGAATGTCACACACCACCCTCATTTTGCCTCATGTCGTGGAGGTCGCAACTGAGTGTGTTGATCCATCTTGATGAGTAGTGATCCTTAATAGAATGTGACAATGTTCGTAGTGGTTACTGTGATGGTTCTTGGAGCCCAGACTGTCATGCGTTATTACGAAGTGACACGGAAACTATCAAGTTTTGACACGACTTGTAAAGTGGCGTCACATTTCACTGCGCGCCACGACAAATCAGTTTTCTGTCACGTGCACACAATTAAACTCGGCTCCACAGCGTTCAGTTTGATGCAGGATGCTGAAGAGGAACAGTGATGCGAAGTCAGCTAAGTGTCGTTCCACAGTTCCTGCTGAAGCTCCTCAGAACGCTCCTGCAGGTGTTCCACCTGCTGTTGTAACCGATGAACGGGAGAACGAGTCTGAGCAACCAGAGGAGTGAGAGGAGACTCACGTGCAGCCAGACATCTCTGCACCTCCTCCAGTCCGGCGGAGGAAGAAGCGTGCGCACAATTAAACCCTGCTGCACCACATTCAGTTTGATTGCTGACACCAAGTCGGCAAAAAGTCTCATTTCAGTGCTCCTCAGTGCGCTCCTGCAGGTGTTCCACCTGCTGCATGTGCCTGATGTTTGGGAAAACGCGCAAGACGAGAGCCGCATGAAGCCACACATCTGGCGCTGTCCTCCTCCTCCTCTCTGCGCCACTCCATGGCACAGAGCCCAACTATGGATTCACAGTCACAAAGTTCTGAAAAACTGGAGCGATCTGAATTGTTAGCAATGGATGGATGAATATGGGTGTGTGTGTGGAGACAATTCACCTCGTTCACAATGTGACAGAACTTAACGATGCGCTGTTACACTCAATAGCGCGCAACAACGCGCAACACTATTCTTGACTGTGCGTAATGGTTCCTGATAATTCTCCAGCAACACGTGCCATTAATCGGAACGTGTGGTAACAGGATGCAGCAGTTCCTGAGGACACCTGACGCCTCTGCCCCAAATCATCACATTCGTGATCAGCAGCCAAGAATGTGTACTTCGTGGCATTCATGACTTGTCGTTATGTGTAAACACAGCATTACTAATTAACTCTATACAACTTTAAATGTACTAATTTACTATTTAGTCTGTTATCACAACAACATCTGTACATTTGACTAGTCTCTTTTTTTGCTCCAATTCTCCCTAAAATTACCAAGATATGATTCATTGTTTTTATGTGGAACTGCCCAGAGATGGCTTATTAATTCTTGGCAGTAATAATATCATATGCAACATGGTAGTAAATGCATTAAAATCTACAGCACACTGCCATGAGCTACTTAATGCATCATTCACAGGGTTTTAGTCATTTAGCACAGTTGTAATTACGACACGTTTAGAATTGATCGCTTTGGGCAGCATCACAAAGTGCTTCATATCTAAAGCACATTGAATGATATGTGCGATTTGACCAAACACACAAAATATCAGAATAAAGCTGTATTTCAAAATGCATCCTATGTGATCACAAGCTTCTGGAAAATGACTAAATGTTTTATCTTGGAGGCAGTCATCGGTATTCTCGCCTTGTCACTTATTGATACTGGCTGTCAAAGTAAATTTGAGTAGAAAGTGGAATCAGGCAGTGTGCCATGCAAAAGCCATCTTAACACCTTTCCAAGCAGAGCTCATCAGTCACAGGTGACACCAAACTTCATCCTTGGCCCCCGAAATGTAGGAAGATTCGGTTTAATAAAAGCTTTGTGTTTACAAATCAGATATCTTGTCCCCCTGGCACCCTGTGCCATCTGCTGTTAGTGGGAAAGTGGATATGGTCTGTGACAAATACGGCAAAAGCTGCTTGGGATCCCTGCACAGTGTCTGTAAGTGTCTGTATCATCAGTGTGTGTCAGTTACCTTTACAGTTACATACTTGATGCCAAAATGCAATATGTGTCCCCATCCGTAGGGTGTGACTAAATGGTATAATGAACATGTAGTCTAAATGATGACTAAATGATGAGTCATATGATATATAGCATTTGTAGTCACCAGATACCAACGCATTTAAACAGCTATTGATGATTTTGAACTGACATGTTGAACAATGCCTGGGAAGAACCTAGGGAGCAATAATGTCATTGGACAGAAGTGTTTGGTGATGCTGAAACCTTTGCCTAATGATGAAAGTCCAAGTGTTTAGGTTTCTGGTGCTTCCTGTTTGAGAGTAGTATCTCACTGGGGTGCAACTGGTAGAGACTAGGAAGTGACACAAAATTGCCCCATGGCGGCTGACTATCTACTGAATGCCATCCAGAGTGGTGGAGAAAATACAGCCACCAGGAAACTCATATTTCACTCTGTCAACATTTTTCAACATTGCACTCTGCGAATCTCATACATTTAGTGCAGCAGATACTAACAGAACATTTACAGAGAAATCTTTCAAATGGTAGTACAAGGACCAACTTCAGCACTTATACTCCTTAGACATTAGTCTTTTGAAAAAGCAGACTACCCACTTGATTTTTTTCAACAGGCAGCCAAGTCTGGGTTAATGAAGAATCACACAGGGGTCAAAATTTACAAATGATACAGTCATATTGAAAACTACACCACATTATGCGTCTGATCATAGAGATTTCAAAAAGGTATAATTTGGACTGTTTTTAAGTGAATGTTGTGAAGTTATGGGGTAAAAACAGCAAAAACTGTGACAAAGGTCAGTTTCAGTTTGTATAGGGGTTAAAAATGAAAGTTGCTTCATTTTTGGTAAAAAGTGATGCAAATTATTGGTTGAGTACAACGGACTTTTAGGGCCACATTGAATTTGTTTTTTTTTTTGGACTTCGAGAATAAAGTCGTAATATTATGAGAAAAAAGTCGTAATATCACGAGAATAAAGTCGAAATATTATATTATGACTTTATTCTCGTAATTTACGACTTTATTCTCGTAAAATTACGACTTTATTCTCATAATATTACAACTTTATTCTCGAAGTCTTAAAATTATGACTTTATTCTCGTAATATTGCGACTTTATTCTCATAATATTACGACTTTATTCTCGAAGTCTAAAAAAAAAAAAAAGTCTGTGTGGCCCTAAAACACCGTCATTGTTGAGTGAATAGGGTTTTACAAAAGAATAGTTTGCACCACGTGTCATACTTAGATATCATGTTACAGGGTAACATATGTCATAAGCCATAGAATCCAATGGACATCGACATTGTTTGACCTTTACTTTGGACAGTAAACATTCAACACAGTCAAAATTGTTCCATTTATTAATCCTATTAGCTCATTTTAAATACAGTGAAATAGGCAAAACATTCATTGTTTGAAATTGACATGGAAATTAAAATTTGTATATTTTACTGAAATACTAATGAAGAAACACATCAAAAGTGCAGTGTATATAAAATCATGTACATGTATATAGACTAATTTAGGCAATGCTACTATTACTTTCTACATAATTTGCAGGAATGATGTGTTTTCACTGCCCAGCTGATAAAGATGCACTATGTTGGTTGCTGCTGATCAGAATGTGACAGAAGCTCAGATGTTCTTGAGAGGTTGTGCAAACCCTGTGCACTAATAAATCGAGTTCGACACACTTCATCAACACAATCATCAGTTCTACTGGATGGATAAAGCAGCTGTTCTTAGGCATTTTTAGCTTTTCTTTTGCACAGTTTTTTCCTCTGCGAGTGGCTATAAATAGCTGATGCATGTCACCATCTGGCTCCAGAGCGTTTGCTTACCTCTGCATGTTTGTCAGAATGACTGCTGTGAACTACACTATGCCATCATGTTGGCGCATGCTGTTTTACCATGGCCTCTACAAAGTCACGGCAGTGCTAAACATGAACGACTGGTGGCACTCTGTTGCACTGCTATTATCGTGATCTACCGCACACGTTGTAATTACAGGGCTGTGAAAACTCTGCGGATCTTTGGGATTCCGCGGATTTCATCATGGGGAAGGGTGGGGGGGTGTTAGTGTTGTACTCTTTGATCGTGATCATTACTGAGTTTTTAAAATGCTTGTCGCAAAGCGTTCTTTTTTTTTACGACATCATGCAAGTTTTATAAGTCCGCGGACACTTATCTGTGTTTTACAGATACAAATCAGTTTCCTCGGATCCGCGGAGTTTCGAGGAGAATAAATGCCACTCAAAGCCTGGCTGTTGCGACAGTTGTCATAAAGCAGGACTGGTTGGTTGCTGCAGTGACACTGTGTGGCTCCTGTGCGAAGCTTAGCTAAATGTAGCATGTGGACATCGCAAACTTTTAGAGCTTTCAAGTTTTTAAAAGAAGAATTTTGCAGCATGTCTGTGTCACAGAGCGACATCAGACAGAGGGAAAATGGCGAGAAAGACGGTTTGAAAAAGTCTGATAAGGACAAGAGTCCGTGGAATTGTCGCTGGCTTCATGAACACACCTGAAAGATGAACGGGAAAAGCGAACTGGTAAGAATTTTTTTTCTCTGGAAAATAAACATTGTGCTGTTCAAACAGAATTTCAGAAAAGATAATGTGTCTTTTTTTTCTTTCATTAATCTAGACTTTCTTTCATTGAAAAAAAAAGACATTGTGGCTTTGAATGAATTTAGGCTACATGAATTTACACAACAATGTAAATTCGTTTTTATTAATATAGACTTTTTCATGGGAAAAAAGACTGTGGCTTTGAGTGGATTTACAGGAATATACACAAGAATATGTGTTATGTGTCGACGCGGGTTGAGGAGCGGACCTGCGTCAGACGGAACCCAGCGCTACAAATAACCAGAAAAGCAGTTCCAAAAACAATATATTTATTTCACCCGCTGGTGCATAAAAAGTGTAAAAACAGAAATAGCGTCCTTCTGGTGGAGTGAAGGACGGCACACTCTCCAGCACCCAAAAGGATCGAAGCCCGGCACTCCTGGACCCACTACCACTGCCAAACACCCCCCAGGTGGACACGACAAACCGACTCTCTGCGAAGCATAGAAGAGGTGAGGTAAGTTATCAGTTACAACTAATATCCTTCAAAAGACACACACTATCAGCAACACATGCAGGTCTGTATTTTAAGCTTTATGCAAATGAGCAGCTTCTCACAACAGGTGGAGGACCACTTGTCCGCATGCCACAGCAGTGAAAAGCAAGCTGCACAATCCTCATCACAATTCAAGTATACTGCATAACAAAATACCAAGTTACTATCAACAATTAGTCAAACACTTAATCACCTTTGATGTGTGCTGACAGCATGTGTCCCTCACCCTTCCTTGCTTCACGGGCTCGATGTGTCAAACCCAGGCGCGGTCCTCAGCGTCTCACAAACGAACATCACAAGGTCGAGTTCCCGGCAGTTCTGCTTGAATCACACATGACTTAAATGCAGAACGCCATCCAATTATCTGCTTCAGTTGAAAGTCTTTAAGGTTGCATGTGAGCACCATTCACAGGTGCTGCACATGATGTTGATGAGGGTGAAGGATTCTTCAGCCAGCACCTTCTCCACAGACAAATCAGCTCTCATGCCACCTGGAGAGCAAAGAAAAGAAAAGAACACCAAAATATCCAGCCACACCCCCCAATACACAACAATATGTGGCTTTTTACTATAAGGTATGTTATTGATATTTTACCATGATTTTTAAAATATTCTACAAGCTTTAGCTGTGGTTTTTGAAATACTTTATCAGTCTTTTCAGTCTTCATGAATTTCATGTAGTTTAATTGTTCTGAGTTAATGCATAATAGTAATGCATGGTTTACAATTAAAAGGAAAATCATACCAGGTCCTATTTCCATGTCATATTCTATTATTTCAACTTGATCATTGATGGTTCAAATGAAAGGTTGAATCTAGGATCATTTAAATATGCACTAATTTTGAGATTTGTTCTTCCAGGAGATGTTGAAAATGTATCAGTAGAAGATAATTTAATTTGGTGTCTGGGGCCCCACAAGGCCCTAGACCCCGGGTCCTCTGGGGGGGGGGCAGACCCCCTGTGAATCTTCCTCGGATTTCACAATTTTCATTTCACAGCCCTGATATTATTATAAAAAAAGTAAAATAATGTGGATAAATTACACATTTTAAACAAACATAAAGACAAGAAACATCTGATTCTACTAACAATACCAATGGCTTCTACTGTGTCATTTCTTAGATGATAAAATAAATGTGTTACAGTTAGGAAAGTTATACGTTTAAAAAAATACTCACTGAAATCTAATATATTTACCCGAGGCCATCAAATATGGCCATTGGGTATTGTGAAGGCTTTTCGTCTGTTCCTCCATCTGTCTGTCTGTACTGCCAGAGTCTTAAAATTCACAGGAAACAACACAGGAAACACCCTGTGGAATAGCCTTCCTGCGACCGTGAGGCAGTAGGAGTCTGTGGACATTTTTAAGTCAAGACTGAAAACCTATTTTTATTATCTTTCTTATGAATAGTTTTTATTTTTTATCTGTTTTATTCTTTTACTTCTGTTTTTAATTATGTATTTGAATTTTTTTATTCATTTTTAATTTATTTAAATTTTATGTTGAATTGTTTTATGTAAGGCGCCTTGAGATGGCGTTTGCTGTGATTTGGCACATTATAAGCTAATTAAATTGAATTAAATTGAAATTGAACATTCTTGGGACACAGACTTTGGACAAGGTCAAAAATGGCTAACCTTGACCTATTTTAAGAGGTACTTTAAGGTGTTGTTAATATGTCACGTTCTATTCCTACTTTTTATGGTATGAACTTGTGGATGTTAGCGTAATGATGTCACTTCTTTGTGTAATTAGCTGCTAATTTCGCTTCATTTTTGGCGAGAAATAACCTTTCTCATATATTATTGTAAAAGCTAGTGAGTAATAAACATTTCTAAAACTGAGAACGCTGTTTTTTTCAGCCTGATAACACCTCTGGCAGGATTTGCAAAACATTTAGTGAATGTTAATGTGGTGACATCACTTCCTGGTTTTTCAGAGTAGGACCATATGTTCACTGGCAGTGTTAATTTAACATTGTCAGTATTAGTTTTACACTGGTGATTTTACTGTGTAGTTACTGTACGTATAATATAACAATGATTTTTTTAAATGAATTATTAAAAGCACAGTGCACAATCTTAAATGATAATAATTATATATGCTTCATACAATATATCATTTACTGGTAATTTTGGAACTTTTATTGATATTTGGAACTTCTACATGGTACTTTTTCAGCCCAGTCTCACTTTTTTTTTGTGCTCCCGTGATGAAATGAGTAAAATTTTCATGACAGGGTTTTTTAAACTCACTATTCCTAACCCTACTCCTACCCCCAACCCTAACCATAACCACCCCAACCCCCTGCTTCACTTTTAATTTCGTGCAGCCATCATGGAATGAATTAGAATGAATTTGTGCTGCTGTGACGAAAATGAGGTGCTTTTCATCACAATATCACGAAGCAATAGATTAATGTATATTTTGTGCTGCCAAATCACAACTTGCCATGAGACTGGGTTGTACTTTTTATAAGGATTAGGCATAGTATTTCTAAAATAACTTTGTTTTTGATGTTTATTTCTTCACCAGTACCTCAATAGAAAACCAAAATTTCCAAACGCAGCTATTAAAAAGCAAAATAAATAATACAAATAAAAACTTTAAAAAAAATAATAGAAACTTGCAGTATTCTTCTGTGCACTGCCCGGTACATGACAACGCAAAGATCATTGCTAGTGATCACTTGAGGCTCAGGTAGCACTACGAGTCTAAGAAGCAGGACTTCTTCTTGATAGTTGTCCTGACTAAAATTTGATTCCTCAACCCCTTGATCCAAAATGCTTGCGCACCCTTTTCATGGGATGTGACTCCAAATTAATTGTACATCCGTTGCACTTTCTCGGAATATGATTCAGGTGTTTGGGTTGTGTCCAGATGAATACAGGTACAGGATCAGCTAAAATACTGCACAGAGACCCCAGACTACCAGGCTTGTGGCAGAGGATGAGCTTGTATAAAACACAAGCCACCCACAGGGAAAAGATTTTATTATTTGTGTATATGTGAATATTTCGTGTTTGCATGTGATATGATTTGCAGGCTTCATCTGGATTAGGTTTAGCTCCAGCAGAACTAAGGTCACTGTGTCAGAAAATGTGATAAAAACAGGATTAGTCCGTGCATACACAAATATAAAAATAGTAATAACAGCTGGGAGGGACGGGTAGAGAAGAAGACAGAATTATTCTTGGTAGTCTGTAAAACAGGTATATTCAGGATATTTCACTTCATGTAACTGCTGCCCAGTAGTTCACCAGCTCCCCCAAAGTTGCTACCAGTTCTCCAGGTCTGGCAGCATGCACTGGTGCCACATTCTCAACACCACATAACCATCATGGATCATGCTTGGAAAGCACCCAGACATCAGTCCATCCCCACCTCCCACAAATAGCCGTCTATCTGTTACAACAACTGGTGAAATATCTGGCCTTTTCCATTTGCCTCAACATTGAACCATCTGCACACTGGATTGTGCCCAGAGAAATGCACCATGTGGATGCAGAATGGTTGTTGATGTTTCCTCACATTTAAAGTAGAATGGCCCATCTGGGGTTCACTAAGTAACCACTTGTTTGATGCAAAGTCATTCCAGCAGCATCCAAAGATTCTCCTGAGAGAAGTGTCGTTGCCTTAGGTCGCTGATTAGACTCCCAGGCTCAGTAGGATTTCTGATTATTTCACCCTACCAACATGTTTGGGCTGCCCTCCACTGGGTCGTGCCACTTTATGATACAATTGGTAAGGGTTTAAATTTTTACTTATGAAACGGCACACCACTTGATGTGTTGCCAGTAGACGATGAGGGCACCTATGTCATATAGCAGCTATGAGGCTCTTTCAGAGTAGACCTGCTCCTTGAAATTTCTACCATGATAAGCAGGGATTAGGGAAGTATATACATAACATTATTTTGATGCTGAATGTCTTTTCAGTCTTCGCACCCAGGATCTACATTATCATTCACAAGAAGTTTGGTTGACATCATGAATATTAATTTCTTTCTGAAAAGAAGTTCTTTCTTTTTCTATTTGTAGTCTGCATCCAAAAGTAGCCAGTTTAGAGGGGTGTTTGGATGTGTAGAAGGCCACTGGCGGTGTCCCTTTTCAGTGGCTGCATGCTTCTAAAGGCAACACAGTCAAAACTATTCCATTTATTAATCCTGTTAGCTCACCCCTAATTTGCACCACTTTTTACCAAAATTGCAGCAGCTTTAACTTTTGAACCTTGTACAGAATGACACTGACCTTTGTCACCATTCTTGCTGTTTTTATCCCATAACTCCATAGAATTCAGTCACAGATAGTCCAAACTATACCTTTTTGGAATCTTTATGATCAGGCAAATAGTGTGGAATATTTTTCAATATAATTGGAGCATCTTTTAATTTTGATCTCTGTGTAATTTTTCAGTTGAACCCTGCCTGACCACCAATTGAAAAGTCAAGTGGCCAATCATTTTTTTTCAAAAGAGGAGTGTCTAAGGAGTATTTCTGCCGAATGTGATGCTTTTATCACCATTTGCATGATTGTTTCACTTATCTGCTGCACTACTGAAAGCATCAACAGATTAGTGGGACACGGCCATTAGAAAGGTGCAGACCTTGACTTGGGACCCCGCCACTACCCCTTAATCTTGCCCTACACAGGAACACATTATATAAAGTGGTAAAGTCAAAAGGTGGTATTGGGATTGGCCACAATTCTCAGAACCACAAAGTAAGACAGGAAGCACCAGGTACCGAAAGATGTGGAGTTTTGGGTATTCTAAGAAATTTCAAACACTGAGAGTCCCCCCCAAAACATTTCCTCTAAAATAATTTATTCAGACTCCACAAACAGTTATGTTTCTATTCCTTCTGAGTGCAGTGGAAGAGAAACAATCCACTGCATTTTATTCATGTCTTGAAATGGTGAATGTAAGAAAAAAGAGTGTCAAAACATTTCTCCCACTTACCCTCCCTCACACAAGCAATTGTTTCACAGAAATGATGTGGGCAGGAGGATGTGAATCTAGGCAGACGGAGAGGAAGAAAAAGAGGGCATGAAGACAAAGACATGGCAGCAGGGAGCAAGATGAGAGGAGAAATGAAGGTGGTTGGAAGCCAGCTGTTACTGTGTGTAATCTCCTGCCTTGCCGTGCTCTCAGATCATCACAAAATGTTTTTTTATGTGACCCGGATTACATGCCTATTTGTAATGTAGTGTACGAAAAGCAGTACAAAATCACCAAGGTGACCATCGCCGGTTATCGTGCTGGCTAAATCAGTGTGAATATCACTCCTGCTTGCATTTTCCTTTCTCAGCCCTTGAGTTTGCAGTTTCTCTGTTCTACTGTGTGTCTTTTGGTGCCACCGCATCCTTTATTTTGTGTCACTCTGCATGCTCCTGTGAGTTGGAGCACGAATGTAAATTTGCCAGTTCCGCTCTATTTCTCTGTATCACTGCAGAGCCTCATGTTGTCCTGGGAGTCCTGCAGACATAAACATGTGGGATACGTCTGTGTCACTCACCTGTATGAAGTGTTATTAATAGATAAAAGTATGACAAAGTCACCGTTCACACATGCGAGAACTCATTCAAGATCTTGGCCCAGATATCATGTGTGTCTGATATGAAATCAGCTCCTGAAAGTACTGACTGTAGCCTACTTTTAGCTAGGTCACAAAGGCCACAGATGTCACAAGTGTCCAAGAGCACTTACATGAGATCTAGTTGAAGCTTTTGGTCTAGAGAGCACGTGTATCTGATATCAAAGTGACTCCTGGAAAGGTTGAGGAGTTACTGTGCCATCAAGGGTTTGACCACAACCTACTTTTGGGGCCCCTTCACACATAGTGCGAAGTTGGTCGATTTGCGCATAAAGTGCACATGAAGCAGGAATCGTGTGCAAAACATGTATTATTTGCACACACCAGCATCTGAAAGACAAAGTGCCCTGTGTGAACCCATCGAACCCTCTCGCGGCAGGTGTCGGCCAAATTCCAGGTGACACGCGTGAACATCTAACACTGCTCGTTTGGCACTTTGAAAATGTGTGGCCATTCATACTATTAACATGACAACAGTCAGCAGACAATCACTGTTGAGCTGGCAGTGAAATTTGTCAAACTGCGCCACGAGTGTGGCTTTGAAAACACACACACAGACGTGTTGGTGTGTGCGCTGAACTGACAGGAGGTGTGGCTGCTGACAGAAGCAGCTGTGGAGATCTGTTGATCTGGACATTCCAGCTGGACAACACGTACTGTGTTTGGACAGACATGAACTAACAACTGCCCAGTGTGACGCGCGTGTCTGCCTGCTGTCCTTACGTGAACATAAATAAAAACATATATCGTTGTGGCGAGTGAGTGAGTAAAGTTTCTGATTGGCAATTAGAGCTTTTAGCACAGGTTTGATTCACGTGGGTGTCATGTATTTTTTTTATTTTCACAGCAGCTGTGCAATGTGGCTACTAAGCTATGCTGCTGTGTTCCCGTGTGCACAAAACCGTCACATGTATTTTTAAAATCTTTTTTCTTCACAGCAGCTGCGTGATGTGCAACCACATCTTGCAGCTCATCTTGTGCTCATACGAGCTGCTCCGATGGGTGTCGCCCTGAGTTGTACATATTCGCACTATGTGTGAAGGGATCCTTAGCAAGGTCACAAAGGTCACAAGAGCACCAAAACACTTGTGAGGATGTAGGCTGTAAAACCCCTCACTACACACTTTATACGCCAGATTTCGCGAAACTGCACAGCAGACAGGGGGGTGGTATGAGTGGCCCGGAGGCATCGGAGGCAATGAGAGTAATTGCGGTAATGCCGACCGGTGCCACAACCGGCCCACCTGATAAGGACGCAAAACACAATGTGCTGTTAAAAAAAAAAAAAAAAAAGCATGCAAAATTGCACTAAAAAAATCTGCGAAACTGCAAGGCCGCGAAAGGTGAACCGCATTATAGCGAGGGACCACTGTATAGCATTTTCGATTTGAGCATCTGTTTACTGCCTTTGTTATTGTTCCGGAGCCGCGATAGTGTAGCTGTTACTTGCAGACCACCGTCATTACCTTCGGGTTTTTGCCGTTTTCGAGTGCTTGGCATTGCATTCATCCATGTTTAGTTACATTATTTTCACGAAGGAATAGGAAATAAACGGCAAAAGTTTCAAAAAAGATCGCCGAAAACAACAGTGAACATGCCGCCGCCGTGTTTACATTCCGCCACCGTGTTTACTACGTAAGTTCCTTTGACCATTTCAAGATTATTGTGAACATATTATTTGGGGTTGACATTTTATGTGTTCCTGTGAGCGGTGCATGAACATGGAGACAGTAGAGGAAAGTGTCTGCTGTCGGGAGCAAATGCGGGTGTGCGAGCGGAGTGAGCGGCAGCCTGACATTTCGTGCATCACACAACAATGCGGCTTTCAATCAATCTGCCTGGACTTGAAAAGGCTAAAACCTTTTGCCCTTGTGTTTGTGCAATTTGCTGCGACACACTGGTCAGGCATATCGACAAACAAGTCCCTGAGAGCTGTGTTTAATCAAAGTTTCTGCCGCTAAAAAAAGTGTAAACAACAGCCGCAAGGTGCGCAAGCCAATACGGTCTACACGTAGTGACGTATTTTAGGCTTGGTGCTCAGCGGGAAGCTGGTCACGGGGCGTGCACATTTTTCAGTCGCGGGACGTTCAAATGTTATATATAAAGGGAGAATCACATCCATTTTCCCAAAATGCTTAGGTTGACTGAATTATATAACCTTTGTTACATGTAATAAGACTGTTGTCTTTAAGTGTCATATCCACTTTAAAGCCACTTTGCACCCATTAACAACAAAACCTTTGTTGAAGTCTTTAACGGGTCACTTTGCTCATCCTTGAAGAGGTGAAACGATCCGATCGGCGTCTGTCTTTGATATGGTCGGCCTTTGCAACTTGAGCTCACTTGGGTCAGGGATTAAACCAGCGGTTCTCACCGAGTGATCCCGAGGCTTCGGTGTCGGCTGAGTTTGCCAGCCGGACAGGCCCTTGCTTCGGCAGTCAGGTCCGTCGTTCCGTTGACCCAAGAGGTGAAGGTGTTTGTTGAAAATGGTTTCTGGCAGCTTTAAAAAAAAAAAAAGTTGTTGGAACCATTATGAAAGTCTTTAGGAATTTAGAAAAAGTTTTAAGAGCAGTGTTATAACGTTACAAAAAGGAATAGTCGCTTTTATTTATTCTGAAAAGTTCCGCTACGAAGTTTTCAAGACTTGACGAAACTTATAAAGAGTTGTCAGGCTGGTAACTTGTTGTGAAAGGACATGTCGCACCAAAATCATAACAATTTAGATTTAGGCTGTTAGTGACCATCCAATGATCCACCGGGATTACTTTGTGCACTTCCGTGACCGGTTTCAAAGTATTCGACATTCGCAACAAACAGCTACGGAGATGTCTGAAAACAAAGTACTCGTGAGTGTCCCAGCATGTACTTTAATGGAATGTAGCTGATAATATTTCTGTGAAGGCTGTCAGTTGTCCAGGTGGTTTCCATAGTAGAGAAGCTTGAATCTTCGACTGGACTGGGTTGCTTGACGCGAGGACGTTTCGCTTCAAATCGCAGAAGCTTCCTCAGCTAAAATTCTTGCTCTGGTAGTCTGACTTCTGTCTGAACCTGATAATGTTAAGAACAGAGACACAGATTAATTCCAAAGTTGACATAGGTGTGATGTTGTGTTAAGATGACTTGCTTTTAAGTGATAATTGTTCATCTTGATGGAGTCACGGTAAAAGCTGTGGCTGCAAGGACGTTTCGGTGCACCTGCACTGCCATGACTCATAAACGCAGCCTGTCAATAACCATCCGTGCCACATGTTCAGCTTTGTGCATGATTAATAATGAGTGTTGTTATCAATAAAATAAAAAAATACATCTGCTGCCGGGGGAAAGCGAGTGTCTCGCCAGCTGCTCAGCGCGGGCGCACACACATTCCAGCTCCAAATTTACACTGTCTCACAGTAAAGAAAAAAAAAGAAATCTTGCCACAAAACACAAAAGGGGAACATGCCATACTCACCGACATGTTGTGGATTAATTTCCAAATGTAAACTTCACGCGATCAAATAAATGCGCGCTCGCGTGAGATCACCGTGGCTGCAGCTCTGCCCTTCTCTCGATCGTGGCACATAAAATAATGTCCACGGGTTCCTGGAAATAATATATTCTGATTTTTTCCAATGTAACAAATCCATCTCTGTGACCAGGCAGTCTGTTAAAAACAGTGTTAGATGTTAGATGTACACAGCTTCGGTAACCAGCATCCACACAAACAGTGCATCACCACACTTTAACCTCCAAAATCAGACACTCTAAAACATTAAAGCCGCGTTCACACCGGGCGCGATCAGATGCTACAAATTCGCGTGGGTCGCCAGGCGATGGACGCACCTCCTTCGCCCCGTGTGTCACTCTGCTTGGGTGGACTTTCGCTGCGAAAATTCGCCCCGGTGCGTCATCAAATAGGAGGAGCTTCCATTCCGCTTGCTGGCTCCGGTTGTCAGTGAATGGTGTATGTGTATGTGTATGGTCATCTTATCTTGGATGACGGGGTGAAGTGTGGCGTCTGTTCTCTGTAAATCCGAGCCATCACGTTCGAACAGCAGCTCAGAAACTTCGTGTTTGGATGGTACAGGTTCTTTTTCTTCTGTCTGTCAGTCACTGAGATGTTTCTGTTTTGCAAATTAGCACGTCACACACTGAAAAATGCAGAGAATTGCCGAGTGAGACATTTTCCGGAAATGCACCTGCTAACACTCAGAATGAGAGGAATAAAATACATCAGAGATCACTAATTATTAGCACGTGTACAGAGATACTTACAATCATGAGTACTTTTATGCTGTCTTACTAACTGGGATGTTAATAAACATGAGACATGTCCTTTAAAGATAGAATCAAAGAATGAAACACAGAACAAAGAGCCACATGGTACCTTGGCTACATGGTTAGGCCACACAAAAAAAAAAAAATTAAGCATTTGCAAGGGGTTAAGAAGCAGTAAGTCTGCTTCTGAACTCCTCTCAAAGCCATTAAAATGTGTCAATCATGAGTCACTTTTGTGTGTTTTTAAAGTCACTAACTGGGACTCATGTCTTGTTGCACTCAAGAAACGAGAACTGTCCTCTGTTCCATTGGCACAGCCAGCGCCGCCGTTTGGCATAAGCAGACTACGCAGCCTGCGTGGGGCACCAACCATGTTGCACTAGTTTGCAGGGCCTCCAATTGACTGAAAAATGTGTTGAAATTATTACATTATTACCAGTGATGCCGGTAACGCATTACTCTAATCCAGTGATTCTCAACCGGAGTGCCGTGATCGATCGTCAGGGGTGCCGTGGGCAATTATCAAATATCACCATTATCGGGTGTATGTGCTGTAATAGTGTGGCAGATGGTGTAATGCTCTTTTATTCCAGTAGATGACAGCAAAGCGCGCAGTAGCGCTGAGCCATGTGCCGACAAGGAGGCGTGATCGCCATTTTAATTCCGGGCAAGTTAGTGATTTGTGTGCATAGAAGTTCACTTAGTCTCATCAAGAAACAGGTGGAATATGCCGGAAAGCTGCGCATGTTGGCATAGTCACAAACGGAGGAACAAGACAATATTTCCTTCCATAAGTAAGTGGTTTTGGTTATTGTCACTTTGTCCGTGATATTTGGATGATAAACAGCTGTATGTCTCCTGCCGTACCTGTGTCGCCCGATGACACGGATCATTATTTTCACTTATGTCTAGTTGATATTTTCACTGCTAGACCAATGTGTAGTTAAAATTCTTGTCGTTAGTGACTAAAAATTGTTGGACAAGACTGGGGAGTTTTTTTTTTTTTGTTGCACCTTAAAATAATGATTAATAACCCGCGCTGTGCTGCCACACACACAGAGATGTGCACACACACACACCACTGACTTCATGAATGAAACTCGGTCAATATAGGATAATTGTGTAAAAATATTATATAAAAGTATTGTAATGGTTTTAGGAGCCGTGCTGCGTTGAACACAGCAGCAGCTCAGCCGAGCAGCGTAGCTTAACAGCACAGATCCGTGTAACTTTCAACACTAATATCTGAGAATGTGTGTGTGTGTGTCAGAGTAAGTTTAATACTTTCCTGACATAATTTAATGTCATTTCATTTTACTGGCTCGATATCCAGGACAAAATGATATTTTAACACGTATTTTGCAAGCATTTTTCTGAGTGTGTTCAGTCGCGAATCTCCATTGAAAATGCATTAACATCCGGGTACTTCGTCAATATTTTGCCCGGTTAGGAGACGTCATGTCGCTGTCCATGAAGGGACCTTTTCGTTTAGTGTGCAGCATTGGGACTGCGCGCTCTAGTTCTTCTATACAGCTCCATGACTATAGTATACTATGTTACATCATATCTGTACCGCACGTGTTGCTAACGTGCTAAGGCACCGTGTAGAGACAGTCGAGTTAGTGGTGCGTGACACGTGACACATGACAGTGGTGTGCCGCAGGATTTTGTAAATATAAAAAGGGTGCCGCGGCTCAAAAAAGGTTGAAAATCACTGCTCTAATCTAACCACTTTTTTTGTAACGAGTAATCTAACACGTTAATCTTTCCAAATGAGTAATCAGATTAAAGTTACTTCTCCAAGTCACTGTGCATTACTATTATTTTTGCATTGTGGGTCGACAGTAGCATTAAACTTGGTCCGTGGGCAGGAGGTCGGGGTTCGACTGAACTGCCCACGTTAAGCGAGCTGTGAGCTTTTCATCAGCTACAACTCATCCTCACCTCTTAAAGCGCGGTGAGAACAGCACACCTGCACTAAGCTTTACAAAGTCATTTTTATGCTTTTTTCTCCTTTATTTAGAATTCTGAGCTGAGCCGCTCCATATCATCTTGTTAAAAACAGCTGATCCTCCGCGACGTGTCAACAACTAACACTATTTTCCACTCAAATGCACCTAAACTCTCTTTCTGAGGACCATATGATGTGAAAACACAATAAAACTTTCTTACTTGTAAATCTGGTCATGTTTTCTGCATAAATAAATGTTATCCATTCTTTGTGCTCAAACGCCAAAGACAGGGGTGAATCCAGATGGAATGGGGGCGTGGGGCAAGGATGTGCCCCCCTCCCCCACAACACCCCTAGATTAAAGGTCCAGTTTTGAAGGTGTTGAGGTGGCAGAGGGGTTGTTGTCGGCAGCTGGGAAAAGTAACTAAAAAAGTAACTAGTAATCTAACTTAGTTACTTTTACAGTTGAGTAATCAGTAAAGTAACTAAGTTACTTTTTCAAGTTGTAATCAGTAATCAGTAATTAGATTACTTTATCAAAGTCACTGTGGCAACACTGATTTACATTTCAAAATCAATATGAATTATTTATGAATAGGCCCATCGTTTTTGTCTTTAAACATTGTGTAGGCCCCTACCCCATTACTTATCTTTTTTTTTTTTGCCTAATATAAAGCCCCCATCCACCCCCGCCCCAATTCCCTGAAATGGTACAGCCCTGTTTGCGTCTTTCTCTGTTCGCTGTGTCGCCTAACCAGGGTTGCCAGATGTGACGATTTCCAGTCCAATAAATGCTCAAAAATGCATGGAGGCACTAAATCCTTCGCAATTTGAACTGATTTTTAAAATGTGTGTGGCAATTCTATACAAAAAACTCATCCAGTGCCATATTTTTACCCTAAACAAACCAATTGGATGGCAAAACACCCAATCTGGCAACCCTGCGCCTAACTGAAGTAGCACTGCTAGCCCACATTCGATTCTGACACGAGACGACAAGTTGCCACTATGCCACAATTAAACAATGAAGCAACAGCAGGAGTCTGGAGCTGAAAAACGGAGGAAAAAGAAACAAAAAGATGATGCCCATGCATCCCTTGCTGGTAAGTACGTGTTAAAGGTTTAAATTGTTTTGATTACTTAATGTTCAGTGGTGCTGCTTAAGCTAGGTTGCGTTGGCTTTGCTGATTTGATGTAGCTTTAAACGATAAACTTAAATGCTTTAATAAATAGTAATGGTTTGAGTAGAACTTTTGTGTGTGTGTGTGTGGGGGGGGGTGGCTCTCTTGTATGGGGGTGGGGGGGCCTCCCTGACCAGTTATGCTTAGGGCCTCCAAAACCTTAGCAGCGGCCCTGGGCACAGCTCCAAATGCTGCACCGCTGTCTACCGAGACAAAATCTGGTTGGAATGAATAACTTCAAAGCGAATCGCTGCTTTAAATAAAATGACACCTCTTTCCAAATGTTGTAATACATACGACAATCAACTAATTTTTTTTTTCCTCCTAAAATGAGACACCCTTCTTTATGAATTACATCCTGACGTGCAGCACAGCCAGCTGCAAGAGCTCAGCTCAGATGTATGGAGTGACATTCATGCCAATAATGTCTGAAAGGAAATGCTTTTGAGAAAAACTACAGATTTGGTTTATTTTATATGTTCAGAGATCAAGGATCCACCATGTAGAGTTTATTTATGTCCAGAGTTTAAGGATCCAGTGACCATATTTATTTCATTTTATTTCATATTTATTTAGTTTAAGACTCAATAAAATGCTGTTGACATAGAAAACCTGTAAAGCCTACTTTTAGTACACAGAAAATTCACAAGAGGTATCGATAAGTAATCGGATCGATAAGAGGAATCAATAATGGCATCAATGTTGATAAAATCTTATCAATACCCATACCTAGTAGAGAGGAAGACAAATTGAGTCAGCTATTTAAAAAAACATTAACTTTGTTGTCACACACTTTGTTCTAAAACACTTTTGAATGAATATAACCTTATTAAAGTTACTTACACATCCTAAACACACCATTTGGTTAAAACAGAATATTTCACCATCAAAATATCAATAATTCAGAAAAAACACATTTAACACAACAGCTGTTAAAGGAACACATTAAATGGGATATAGGTAAAGCATTTGCTTGAATAAATAAAACAGACAACATTAGGCTTTTTATATATGCAGATAAAATAATTGTTCTCTGCATTTACACAAAAAGTCTTTCTTCAGACTGAGACCTGGAGAACTGGTTGTCAAGGTTCTAAGTTTATGGTCATCTTATCTTGGAAGTGTTCCTCTCTGGCGGATCTGGAAAGTTTCTAATTGTGACGTGAAGCAATTAAGTCACATTGACCGGAGTTTCACCAATACAGGTTTCAAGGACCCCTTTGAAGAGCTTTAAATTAATGCCCCTTGGCAGCACATCTGGAAAGGAGAGTTTCAGCGCTATCTCCAGTTGGAACCAGGAATTTCCCAGTCAGGAATGAAAGCAGTCTTTGTCCAGTTCAAACCTCATGTTTTTGTTTGAGAAAACAATGTATTTGTTAATAAAGCAAGGCTATGCTACTGCAAAAGTTACACCTGGAATGGTTGATGAGTTATTGTGGCAGCACATTTTTGGCCATAAGCTAATTTTAACTACTTCACCAGAGCCACAAGGGTCAGACTGCAAGTGTGCTGTGAAGGACTAAAACCAGTCCCAGCATATACTGGTCAAAGAGTCTGCGTATACCAAGAACTGGTATCAGTCTATTACAGCACCAATGCTGTGTTCCAGTTAAAGTGGGAGATCTGAATATTGTGGATGAAATATCCCACTTCTGACCCCAACATTTTCTGGCACACATCCACAGACCCTGTGAGCCATTTGATGTCCATGTCTTTTATACCAGAGACATTTTTATATGTAGACATAGAACTGTGGGACTTATATATGAGTTATATGAGAATGTTTATATGAATGTTATATATGAATTATATGAGGATTTTAAATATTAAACACCACATACAATTTCCAGTAAATGTAGATAAACCAGATTTTACAAAATATCACCTTTAAAAATTTGAATTCTCGGTTAACACATACTCAACAAATAAAATTGCACTGATCTGAAGCAGTACGGCAATTGTGTAATAAGTGAAATATTATTGAATTAAAGACTAAAATGTCCATGTGTAACAGCTGATTTGTTAAGTCTGGTATTTCCTAGCTTTTGATTGGCTGAGCACAGCAGACCTTGTTAATTAGCAGAGAGTGGAGGAGGAAGATTTGGAAAACATGCAGGGTAGGTGATCTCCAAGGGCAGAGTTGGTGACCTCTGCACTACACCAGCGGGAGGTCACATGATGCCATTAAGGGCCAAGATGGTGCACCGACCGCTTCAGCAGATGGTTTCACCAATGAGCTCCTCCCCTCATCTTGAAGTCACGATCATCTGTGAAATCACTTGCTGAGGCGATCAGCACCCAAGTAAATCCTGCACCGACTTAGCCCTCCATGTCCACCCACCCCACTCTCTTGCAGCTTGAACTGTTTACTGCGATGGATCTGTAGATTGATTCTAAACTGTAGCCTCGCCATCAGCATGCTGCAATACACAGACTTTCCTCAAAACAGTGTTGTATCTGCCTCTGTGCATCATTATCTTCACAATCTGACAAGGCTGCACCTTCTCCGATGAGTATACAGAGCTGACATTTTCACACTAGCTGAAGAACTCACTTGCTTAAATAATAACACATACAGTAGCAAACAAGCATCACTGCAGAGCATGACAAGTCTGGAATCATGGATTGTTGGCAGCAACAACCACTCAAAGTTGTTCAGGTGCCCATTAAAACATTCAGCTGAACCTCTCAACCTTGTCCTCGTGCTTTATACTTATGATTTATTTATGTTGTTGTCTGAAGTAGCTTGGCTCTTGTATAAATGGAGAATTGTGCTTGATAAAACAAAATGTAGAACCTCACGGAGAATATTACACACAGAGTCGAGAAAATACTGTGGGTGCAAACATTTAGTTGTATTTAAATACAGTTTCTATACTGAATTAATGTACGTGACATGAATTTAAGCACTAGTGCTGCATAATCTGTTGTTATTTGCTTATGTCTGCTGCTGAATAAACTATGGGAGAGAATCCCAGGATTAAACCCCCCAAAACAGTCACTTGGTTGTCACCTGTATTTTCACAGGACACAATATGCTGAAGCAATACTTTCAACGTTGTTGTATTGTATATGTATTTTTATATAGCTATAGTGCATCTGGAAAGTATTCACAGCACTTCACTTTTTCCACATTTTATGTGGAAAAAGCCTTATTCCAAAATGGAGTAAAATCATTTTCCCTCAAACTCACAACACCCCATAATGACAACATGAAAAAAGTTCTTTTACAATTTTTTGCAAATTTATTAGAAAAAATAAGAAATCAGTCAACACTTCGCTGATGTACCTTTGGCACCAGCATCAGGTGTTCGGTATGCATACCGGTATACTTGTCCCCATATTTTCAGTATATCAGCACTGGAGGTGGCAAGCAGTTAATTCACTGTTTTGTGCCAAGGTTGGAAGGATTTCACTTTGGTGTAAGGACAGCAGTGCAAGGGATTCTGGGAGAACTGTAATGATCAATAATCGTGATTAATTATGTTATTTGATAATATTTTAAAACAATGTAAAAATTAAGAAACAATGTTCAGTAGTATAAGTATAAAATTATATGACTGACTTTTTTCTTGTGTTCTTAGCTGCTTTGGGTAATTGTCAACAAAAAGTAGTTTAAAACTTATCATTGCCACCTATTGTTGAGGATGTACATAACATGAAACTCAAGTCGACAATTATGAGGCAACAGTGTTTTCTGGACAAAAAAGAAATTCAGGTCAATTTGGGTTTTTGTTTAGTATGCAAAGTTTCTTTTTTTTAAGATTTTGATTATGTAACATCCCTTTTGACCCTTGGACGAAACTTTGAGCACAGCCCTGTTGTTTTACTGCATATTTCCCTCCCTCTCCCTCCTCCTCTCTTTCTCGCTCTCTTTCTGTCAAACACACCGATCGTAGCAGATGGTTTCCCCATGGACTCGGCTTCTATTTGATGTTTCTTCCTGTTAAAAGGGACATTTTCTTTGCCACTGCTTGCTTTTGGGTGACTGCTGGGTCACAGTAAATTATATAGCATAGAGTGCAGTCCAGAACTGCAGGCAAGGCAGAAAAGAAAGTCAGTGTCAGTGTAGTGATTGTGGTTACCTGACCTAACTGAATCCAATCTCAGCTTGCTCTTTATGTCAAGTACCTTTTTTTGTGTGTGTGGGGGGGAGGGGGGGGGGGATTTGGCACAAAAAATAAATTGATTTGATCATGTGACACTACAGACTCAAAATCGTAATTCCTCCTTGTGGCCATCCCTGATGAGAAAGATGGTCTCTTAGTCTAATCCTGGATAGAAATGTGGACCCGGAGGTAAATGAACAGGCCCAGCTTTGACGCGCACTGTTTCGGACAGACACTGCACGTGTTTGCTGCAAGAAGCTTCTGCCAGTCAGGATCTTGCTCTCTCTCCTTCTTCTCCTCTGTGTTGTTCGTACACATTTTTGCATCAACTCTTCTAGTTGATGCAGTTCTTTGTGGTATTTCCTCTGCCCTCCTCTGGACTGTTTTTCTTCACTCAGCTGGAAGTAGAAGATCTGCTTGGCAAGTCAGCTGTCATCTATCCTAATGGTATGACCCACCAACCTAAGTTGATTCATGATGATGATGATGTACACAATGCTCTGCAGCTTGTCTTTTGCTCGGACACTGATGTTAGCATGGTAGTCTTCCCACCTGATATGGAGCATACTCCTGAGGCAACATTGGTGGGATTGCTCAAGGGTCTTCAGGTGGTGGTGGTAGGTGGTTCAGGTATCCATACAGCAGGATTGGCCTGACAGCTTTCAAGACAAGGAGTTTTCTTTTCTCATATCGAAGGTTCTGTTGTTGAAATCATGGGTGCAAAGCTGGCCAAAGACAGTTACTGCACACTTGAGTCAGTGTTGGATCTCATCATCAGTGTCAGCATTTGATGACACATAGCTGCCCAAGTATGGAAAGTGGGTCACATTCCTGTCCATGCAGTCTCACAGCAGGAAGCTTTGGGTTGACCATTTTGAGGCTGATACAGAAACACTTCTTCAGGTTGACGTGAAGACCAATCTTGATGTAGGCTTCTTTGAAGGTTCCAAGGATTTTCTGAAGACCTTCTGTAAAGGATGACACTTTATGGTTGTTGACATACTGGAAGACCAGGGGTGAAGTGATGTTGATTTTCGTCTTGGGTCTGTCAGCTCAGGTTGAAGAGCTTTCTATCCATTCTGTACACGATACCAATCAATGGTGACACCTTATATTTGATTAAGTGGATGACTGTAGCCCCAAAAATGATAAGGGTCGGGGCAGTGACACAGCACTCCTTTACTCCTGATTGAAGACTAAAGGCTTCAGTTTTTGTGTCATTCACCAGAACTTTGGAAGAGATGTCATTGTGGGGAATCCTCAGGATTTTGATGAATTTATCAATACAGCCAGTTTTGCTCAGGATCTTCTACAGAAGTGGGCATGACATGCTGTTGGACATCTTTTTCAGGTCAGTGAAGGTGAGGTTCAGAAGCTGGTGTTGTTCTCTACACTTTTCTTGTAATTGGCCAAGAAATCAAAATCTTTCATCTCTGTGGGTGTTTTCTGTGTGGACATATGGAGAGAAAAAGACATTCCTTACCCTCATGACTGCAGAGGATGGATTTGTCGAAACTATAATTCAGCTATTTTGAAAATACAAACAACATTATTGTTATTCCTAGAGTTTGGGAAAGCCTTTTTTATTTCTGTGTGTGTTTGTGTGTGTGTGTGTGTCTAATCTAACAATGTATTTTAATTAATGCCTTCCATAAAAGCCTTTAATTGATACTAATTATGATGTTGAATCTCTTAAAATGTCTTTGCCATTGTTGAACCCACACAGATGAATAGGAATACTAATTTTTCACGTGTATTATTTTCAGATGATTATACTGCTGATAGGCAGTGAGTGGCTGGGGTGCAGCAACATTTGTTTATCTATTTGTGTGTTCGTTTAAATGTTAATAAAGTGAAACCGACTGGGGAAATAAAACTTGGAACAGGATAAGATCCAAAAAAGAGCTGAGTCTGAAAACCCTCCTTTGTTCACTGTTCCCTGAACAAGAAACACTCATTTTTCACACTTGCAAATCATCAATTTGCACTATGAGCATTTCTTGTTGTGTTACATAAATATAATTTGCACATCTTTGAAATGTGAAGCGTTCCCAGCTGAAATGCTGACCATGGTTAATTGTGGTCTTCAGGGTATTTTATGGCAGACGATGGTCAGCTGTTAAATACCATTAATCTGACCATGGTACTTGATGACCAACAATGAATAACCATGGTCAGTCATTAGATACCATAAGTCTGTCCATGGCCAGAACATGGTATACACTGCAAAAAATGTCCCTCTCAAAATAAGACAAATAATCCAAAATCTACCCAAATGGTCTCACAGCTACCAATGGGGTAAGAACAATTTACTTGGTTAGAATTCTCAAAACTAGCAAAATGTCTAGGCACTGAATAATCAAATTGTACCTTAGGGCCCTGTCCCACTGGTGTTTAGGAGGATTTGCGTATGGATTGCGTACAAAATTGGCCCATATTCGCCAAACATCTGCAATATCCGTGTAACATGCCTGTATGAGTCAGCCGTCATCCAAACACGTCCATGATCATCTGGAGAAGCACGCATGTCCGCAGCCAGGATTTTTGAGCTGTTGAAAAATTTGGATGCGGATAACATCCGCCTTACATACTCCATATATACTCAATTCATACACAATACATACTCACTCTGTGCGCTGTATATCTGCCGTTAACCGTTGATATCCGCAACTGACGGGGATTTGCGGCTTGGCAGCGGATTGTGTGTAATATATCGTGCCTATCACGTCCACATCACAAACTAAAATATGTTGTAGCGAATGCATACAGATTGGCCACGAATAAAGCGTTTTTATTACATCAGCTTTGCAGCTGATTTGCGGACAATCTGTGAATGCATAACAAACATGTCACGTAAACCCAAAGTAGGCTATTATATGTGGCAGAAAGTGACATACCTGTCAGTCAGTGCTGGTCCGGCTGTGTAGATCCACAAAGACGTAATAGCTGCTGCAATCCAGGACTTTAATTTTACACCAGCAAAAGGAAGAGTTGCTGTTTTCAAATCAAATCAAATCAAAATCAAATCAAATCAGTTTTATTTATATAGCGCCAAATCACAACAAACAGTTGCCCCAAGGCGCTTTATATTGTAGGCAAGGCCATACAATAATTACGGAAAAACCCCAACGGTCAAAACAACCCCCCTGTGAGCAAGCACTTGGCGACAGTGGGAAGGAAAAACTCCCTTTTAACAGGAAGAAACCTCCAGCAGAACCAGGCTCAGGGAGGGGCAATCTTCTGCTGGGACTGGTTGGGGCTGAGGGAGAGCACCAGGAAAAAGACATGCTGTGGAGGGGAGCAGAGATCAATCACTAATGATTAAATGCAGAGTGGTGCATACAGAGCAAAAAGAGAAAGAAACACACAGTGCATCATGGGAACCCCCCAGCAGTCTAAGTCTATAGCAGCATAACTAAGGGATGGTTCAGGGTCACCTGATCCAGCCCTAACTATAAGCTTTAGCAAAAAGGAAAGTTTTAAGCCTAATCTTAAAAGTAGAGAGGGTGTCTGTCTCCCTGATCTGAATTGGGAGCTGGTTCCACAGGAGAGGAGCCTGAAAGCTGAAGGCTCTGCCTCCCATTTTACTCTTACAAACCCTAGGAACTACAAGTAAGCCTGCAGTCTGAGAGCGAAACGCTCTCTTGGGGTGATATGGTACTATGAGGTCCCTAAGATAAGATGGGACCTGATTATTCAAAACCTTATAAGTAAGAAGAAGAATTTTAAATTCTATTCTAGAATTAACAGGAAGCCAATGAAGAGAGGCCAATATGGGTGAGATATGCTCTCTCCTTCTAGTCCCTGTCAGTACTCTAGCTGCAGCATTTTGAATTAACTGAAGGCTTTTCAGGGAACTTTTAGGACAACCTGATAATAATGAATTACAATAGTCCAGCCTAGAGGAAATAAATGCATGAATTAGTTTTTCAGCATCACTCTGAGACAAGACCTTTCTAATTTTAGAGATATTGCACAAATGCAAAAAAGCAGTCCTACATATTTGTTTAATATGTGCATTGAATGACATATCCTGATCAAAAAATGACTCCAAGATTTCTCACAGTATTACTAGAGGTCAGGGTAATGCCATCCAGAGTAAGGATCTGGTTAGACACCATGTTTCTAAGATTTGTGGGGCCAAGTACAATAACTTCTGTTATGTTTCGGATGCGGTCGGAGCACCGACCCAGCGTTTGAAAGGACCCAGCATAAAATAAGCAGAGCACGGTTCAAAAGGTAACAGAATTTAATAAACATAACAGTGGGTGAAGTGCTAATCAACTAAAAAGTCCGCGGTCTGGTGAGGTGGAAACACGGCGCGCTCTCAACAGCGCAAACGGTCCGGAGCCACAGCAGTTCGGACCCAGGGACCCCGCCGACACCCCCCAGGTGGCCGCGACAAACCAAGTCTGTGAAGAAAGAAAACATGGAGGTGAGTCCAACTCCACACAGAGAGACACAACTCAAAGGTGCACGCAATCAGCAAACACTTCCTGGCTTAAATCTATACATCAGCTTCTCACCCTGCAGGCACGGAAGAACTCAGTTCAAATCTCCACTGCAGCAGAAGCTGATTAGACAATTAGCATAACGTGACAGCTCACTAACACAAGGTGTGAGGGACACCAAATCCACTGTCATTACTTCATAAAAGTCACCAAAACCAAATTACCTCAGGAAGTGTGCTGAAGAGCGTGAGACCTCACCCAATCCTCCTTCACAGACTGTGGCGTCAAACCTGGAGCGGTCTCTGCGTCCGTGATGGTGAGATTGTTCTCCTGACGTCGATCTCACACGTCTGCTCACAAGGTCGAGTCTCTGGCAATCACACACTGTGCATTCAAGGTTTAAATGCAGCAATCTCTGATTAAGACAAAATACACCACAGCTGTGAGTCCTGATGACCTGCATGTGAAAACAAGCCTCAGGTGTTCAGGGTGAGGTCCTGATGCTCAGCCACTCAGTCCTGAATGCATACCACCTGGTGGGAGAAACAGAAAACAAAAACCAAGCCAGCCAAACACCCCAGCCCACAACAAACTTCAGTTTTATCTGAGTTTAAAAGCAGGAAATTAGAGGTCATCCATGTCTTTATGTCTGTAAGACAATCCTGCAGTTTAGCTAATTGGTGTGTGTCCTCTCGCTTCATGGATAGATAAAGCTGGGTATCATCTGCGTAACAGTGAAAATTTAAGCAATGCTGTCTAATAATACTGCCTAAGGGAAACATGTATAAAGTGAATAAAATTGGTCCTAGCACAGAACCTTGTGGAACTCCATAATTAACCTTAGTCTGTGAAGAAGATTCCCCATTTACATGAACAAATTGTAATCTATTAGATAAATATGATTCAAACCACCGCAGCGCAGTGCCTTTAATACCTATGGCATGCTCTAATCTCTGTAATAAGATTTTGTGGTCAACAGTATCAAAAGCAGCACTGAGGTCTAACAGAACAAGCGCAGAGATGAGTCCACTGTCTGAGGCCATAAGAAGATCATTTGTAACCTTCACTAATGCTGTTTCTGTACTATGATGAATTCTAAAACCTGACTGAAACTCTTCAAAGAGACGATTCCTCTGCAGATGATCAGTTAGCTGTTTTACAACTACCCTTTCAAGAATTTTTGAGAGAAAAGGAAGGTTGGAGATTGGCCGATAATTAGCTAAGACAGCTGGGTCAAGTGATGACTTTTTAAGTAATGGTTTAATTACTGCCACCTTAAAAGCCTGTGGTACATAGCCAACTAATAAAGATAGTTGATCATATTTAAGATCGAAGCATTAATTAATGGTAGGGCTTCCTTGAGCAGCCTGGTAGGAATGGGGTCTAATAGACATGTTGATGGTTTGGAGGAAGTAACTAATGAAAATAACTCAGACAGAAAAATCTGAGAGAAAGAGTCTAACCAAACACCGGCATCACTGAAAGCAGCCAAAGATAACGATACGTCTTTGGGATGGTTATGAGTAATTTTTTCTCTAATAGTTAAAATTTTATTAGCAAAGAAAGTCATGAAGTCATTACTAGTTAAAGTTAAAGGAATACTCGGCTCAATAGAGCTCTGACTCTTTGTCAGCCTGGCTACAGTGCTGAAAAGAAACCTGTTCTTATTTTCTTCAATTAGTTATGAGTAGTAAGATGTCCTAGCTTTACGGAGAGCCTTTTTATAGAGCACCAGTGTTATGTGTGGGACGCGGCTCGAGGAGCGGTCCAGCGTCTGACTGAACCCAGCGCTAAATAACCAGAAGCAGCTCCAAAAGAAATAATTTTATTTTCTAATCACCCATCGGTGCTGTACAAGAAATACAAATTAAATAATACTGGTGGGGTGAAGAGGCTGCGCGCTCTCTCAGCGCCTCAACGGACCGGAGCCCGAACGTTCTGGACTCAGGTTTTCCGCCGACACCTCCCAGGTGGCTTTTCCCAGAACTGTACTCTGTGGAGGGGGAACAGAGGTGAGATTATTCGATACTATTACCAGAAAGCTATTAAAGGCACACTTATCAGCAACAAGTTCAGTTCAGGTTTCAGAGTTAATTCAGATGAACAGCTGCTCACGGCTTGTGTAGGTTTATTATTCTGCACACCACAGCCGCGAGGAGCAAACAAGACAATTTCTTCAATGTTCAAATTTAGCTGTGCAAAAAACACCACATTATATTCACAAATAAGCCTTTAAAGATAATCACCTCTGACGTGTGCTGACAGCTTTTGCCTCTCACCCTAGTCCTCCTTCACAGACGTAACGTCAAACTCTGGAGCGGCCCTCAGTGTCCCCAACGGTCGATACAAGGTCGTAACAAGGTTGTATTCTCCGGCAAACAGCCCTCATCACTGCTGGCTTAAATGCAACTCCTCATTTCTTCATTGACGCCAGCTGAGAGTCCTTAGTCTGCACGTGAATGTCACAGGTGTTGCAGATCATCCTGATAAAGAGCCGCACGAGGATGCAACAGGTGCAACCAAGCATCACAGAGGTGAGAGACTCTTCTGCAGCACAATTTTCCCAGAGGTCAGTCCCAGACCACCTGGGAAGGAGAACAAACACAAAAACCACAAAACAGTGCCCAGCCAAGCCCCCCAACACACAACAGTACCCCCCCGTCAACGGGAAGCCTCCCGGCGACCGCACAGACCTGACCCGAAAACCGGCCCTCTCATCGGGGTCAAAAACAGGAGGCAGGCAGTGACGACGCTCCCAGAGTCCACAGCAGGCAACAGGGCCAGGAGATGCAGCTGGAAGGCCGGCTGGCAACAAAACAAAAACACCCCCAAAGAACCCCAAAAGAGTCCCAACACAACCCATACATAAAAACAAAAACACAGAAAAAGCCCCCAGCATCCCCCCCAGAGAACACCACTAACACACCCCAGGGAAGCACCCCGGGGAAAAAAACAAAAGAAAAAACATAACACCCACCCCAACACCTCCCTAGGGGACTGTCCCATCAAACCCTGGGTAGAAACGAAAAACATACAACCCCAAAAACCCCAACAAAACCCCCCCAACACATTAGAACACAGGTCAAAAGAAAAAACAACAACGCCCTCCCACAACATGTGGAGCCCGACTTCCCCCAGGGGACATCATCGTCAACCCCAGGAGCAACAACCACGGCAGGAGCCATCCAGGAATCCCCAGGCATACACGGGAGCCTTAACGTACCCCAGAGGACCGTTCCATCAAACCCCAGGAGACACCCCCACAACCCAGGAACCCCACCCCAGCCTAACAGGGCCGGTCGGCCCCACAGCCAACCTCCCCCCCAGAGGACCGTCCCATCAAACCCTGGGGGGAAACAGGAGGAAACAAAAACCCCAAACCCCCAGGGATTCCCAAAAACCACCCCAGGCGCAAACAAAAACAAAGGACAGCCCCGTGGACCTCCCCAGCACACCGAAAACCCCGGAACACCCTCAGAGTCGGTCGGCAAGTACGTCATGGTGAACGGCTCAGGACCACTGAGCCGGGGAAGACGACGGGGGAAAAAACAACCCAGCTCCATCCCCAAGGGCAGGGGAAAACCGGCACCAAGGCCGGCGTCATCTCTCCGAGCATACTCCAGCCTATCGGGAGGGGGGGGCAACAGAAAAGGCGTACGGCTCTGATCGGCCCCACCGCTCCGACCGGAGTATATCCCCACTGCCCAACACCTCAGTGATGCCAATGGCGAAGGGTCAGAGGCTCGCTGAGGCTGGAGTGGAACCGGGAATCAACTAAACTCAAACAAAGGACCCTGGACCCCCCCCCCCCAGGTGCAGAGGTTTTCATGGGAACGCCCAGCGTAACCAACCTGCACCACCCCACAACACCAAAGACAGACGGCCAGAAGTGGAACTAACGGCTTAGCCGCCGTTAGTTCCCCCCCTGGCAGACCCCGTGCAGTCGGGAAAGGCAGGCTGACTGGGTGACTGTGAGGAGGAAGCGTAGCCCTAAACAGAAGCCCCGTGTACACCGTCAACCCGTTCACATCTCTAACCGTTTTTCCCCACTCGACGATACACTCGCCGAGGATCAAACTCTGGTTATTGGCGACTCTGTTTTGAGAAATGTGAAGTTAGCGACACCAGCAACCATTGTCAATTGTCTTCCGGGGGCCAGAGCAGGCGACATCGAAGGACATTTGAAATTGCTGGCTAAGGCTAAGCGTAAATTTGGTAAGATTGTAATTCACGTCGGCAGTAATGACACTCGGTTACGCCAATCGGAGGTCACTAAAATTAACATTGAATCGGTGTGTAACTTTGCAAAAACAATGTCGGACTCTGTTGTTTTCTCTGGGCCCCTCCCCAATCAGACCGGGAGTGACATGTTTAGCCGCATGTTCTCCTTGAATTGCTGGCTGTCTGAGTGGTGTCCAAAAATGAGGTGGGCTTCATTGATAATTGGCAAAGCTTCTGGGGAAAACCTGGTCTTGTTAGGAGAGACGGCATCCATCCCACTTTAGAGGGAGCAGCTCTCATTTCTAGAAATCTGGCCAATTTTTTGGGATCCTCCAAACTGTGACTGTCTAGCGTTGGGACCAGGAGGCAGAGCTGTGGTCTTATACACCTCTCTGCAGCTTCTCTCCCCCTGCCATCCCCCTATTACCCCATCCCCGTAGAGACGGTGCCTGCTCCCAGACCACCAATAACTACCAAAATCTATTTAAGCATAAAAATTCAAAAAGAAAAAATAATATAGCACCTTCAATTGCACCACAGACTAAAACAGTTAATGTGGTCTATTAAACATTAGGTCTCTTTCTTCTAAGTCCCTGTTGGTAAATGATATAATAATTGATCAACATATTGATTTATTCTGCCTAACAGAAACTTGGTTACAGCAGGATGAATATGTTAGTTTAAATGAGTCAACACCCCCGAGTCACACTAACTGTCAGAATGCTCGTAGCACGGGCCGGGGCGGAGGATTAGCAGCAATCTTCCATTCCAGCTTATTAATTAATCAAAAACCTAGACAGAGCTTTAATTCATTTGAAAGCTTGTCTCTTAGTCTTGTCCATCCAAATTGGAAGTCCCAAAAAACCAGTTTTATTTGTTATTATCTATCGTCCACCTGGTCGTTACTGTGAGTTTCTCTGTGAATTTTCAGACCTTTTGTCTGACTTAGTGCTTAGCTCAGATAAGATAATTATAGTGGGCGATTTTAACATCCACACAGATGCTGAGAATGACAGCCTCAACACTGCATTTAATCTATTATTAGACTCTATCGGCTTTGCTCAAAAAGTAAATGAGTCCACCCACCACTTTAATCATATTTTAGATCTTGTTCTGACTTATGGTATGGAAATAGAAGACTTAACAGTATTCCCTGAAAACTCCCTTTTGTCTGATCATTTTTTAATAACATTTACATTTACCCTGATGGACTACCCTGCAGTGGGGAATAAGTTTCATTACACTAGAAGTCTTTCAGAAAGCGCTGTAACTAGGTTTAAGGATATGATTCCTTCTTTATGTTCTCTAATGTCATATACCAACACAGAGCAGAGTAGCTACCTAAACTCTGTAAGGGAGTTAGAGTATCTTGTCAATAGTTTTACATCCTCATTGAAGACAACTTTGGATGCTGTAGCTCCTCTGAAAAAGAGAGCTTTAAATCAGAAGTGTCTGACTCCGTGGTATAACTCACAAACTCGTAGCTTAAAGCAGATAACCCATAAGTTGGAGAGGAAATGGCGTCTCACTAATTTAGAAGATCTTCACTTAGCCTGGAAAAAGAGTTTGTTGCTCTATAAGAAAGCCCTTCGTGAAGCTAGGACATCTTTCTACTCATCACTAATTGAAGAAAATAAGAACAACCCCAGGTTTCTTTTCAGCACTGTAGCCAGGCTGACAAAGAGTCAGAGCTCTATTGAGCTGAGTATTCCATTAACTTTAACTAGTAATGACTTCATGACTTTCTTTGCTAACAAAATTTTGACTATTAGAGAAAAAATTACTCATAACCATCCCAAAGATGTATCGTTATCTTTGGCTGCTTTCAGTGATGCCGGTATTTGGTTAGACTCTTTCTCTCCGATTGTTCTGTCTGAGTTATTTTCATTAGTTACTTCATCCAAACCATCAACATGCTTATTAGACCCCATTTCTGCCAGGCTGCTCAAGGAAGTCCTACCATTATTTAATGCTTCAATCTTAAATATGATCAATCTATCTTTGTTAGTTGGTTATGTACCACAGGCCTTTAAGGTGGCAGTAATTAAACCATTACTTAAAAAGCCATCACTTGACCCAGCTATCTTAGCTAATTATAGGCCAATCTCCAACCTTCCTTTTCTCTCAAAGATTCTTGAGAGGGTAGTTGTAAAACAGCTAACTGATCACCTGCAGAGGAATGATCTATTTGAAGAGTTTCAGTCAGGTTTTAGAATTCATCATAGTACAGAAACAGCATTAGTGAAGGTTACAAATGATCTTCTTATGGCTTCAGACAGTGGACTTATCTCTGTGCTTGTTCTGTTGGACCTCAGTGCTGCTTTTGATACTGTTGACCATAAAATTTTATTACAGAGATTAGAGCATGTCATAGGTATTAAAGGCATTGCGCTGCGGTGGTTTGAATCATATTTGTCTAATAGATTACAGTTCATGTAAATGGGGAATCTTCTTCACAGACTAAAGTTAATTATGGAGTTCCACAAGGTTCTGTGCTAGGACCAATTTTATTCACTTTATACATGCTTCCCTTGGGCAGTATTATTAGACGGTATTGCTTAAATTTTCATTGTTACGCAGATGATACCCAGCTTTATCTATCCATGAAGCCAGAGGATACGCACCAATTAGCTAAACTGCAGGATTGTCTTACAGACATAAAGACATGGATGACCTCTAATTTCCTGCTTTTAAACTCAGATAAAACTGAAGTTATTGTACTTGGCCCCACAAATCTTAGAAGCATGGTGTCTAACCAGATCGTTACTCTGGATGGCATTTCCCTGATCTCTAGTAATACTGTGAGAAATCTTGGAGTTATTTTTGATCAGGATATGTCATTCAAAGCGCATATTAAACAAATATGTAGGACTGCCTTTTTGCATTTACGCAATATCTCTAAAATCAGAAAGGTCTTGTCTCAGAGTGATGCTGAAAAACTAATTCATGCATTTGTTTCCTCTAGGCTGGACTATTGTAATTCATTATTATCAGGTTGTCCTAAAAGTTCCCTAAAAAGCCTTCAGTTGGTTCAGAATGCTGCAGCTAGAGTACTGACGGGGACTAGCAGGAGAGAGCATATCTCACCCGTGTTGGCCTCCCTTCATTGGCTTCCTGTTAATGCTAGAATAGAATTTAAAATTCTTCTTCTTACTTATAAGGTTTTGAATAATCAGGTCCCATCTTATCTTAGGGACCTCGTAGTACCATATTACCCCATTAGAGCGCTTCGCTCTCAGACTGCGGGCTTACTTGTAGTTCCTAGGGTTTGTAAGAGTAGAATGGGAGGCAGAGCCTTCAGCTTTCAGGCTCCTCTCCTGTGGAACCAGCTCCCAATTCAGATCAGGGAGACAGATACCCTCTCTACTTTTAAGATTAGGCTTAAAACTTTCCTTTTCGCTAAGGCTTATAGTTAGGGCTGGATCGGGTGACCCTGGACCATCCCTTGGTTATGTTGCTTTAGACGTAGACTGTGTTTCATAATTATTGTATGGCCTTGCCTTGCAATGTGGAGCACCTTGGGGCAACTGTTTGTTGTGATTTGGCGCTATACAAGAAAAAAGTTGATTGATTGATTGATTGAAGTGTGTGAGGCAGGGGTAGGGGACAGGGAAATAAAAAACAACAAAACAAAACAATCCACCCCATTAAAAAAAAAAAAAATAAATACTATAAACAATAAAAAAAAAGTCCTACTCACCTGAGTCCAAACGAACTCCGATCAGCCTGTTCACTCCACCAGGACTACATACAAATACTGTGCCCATAAATCAAAATAACGATTTTTCCCCATTTACATCCCAACCCCTCCAAAAAAAACACCTGGAGCAACATCACTGAGCTGTTTCCTGTCGCTCAGTCGACCGGGGCAATATAACAGTTCTATTCCTTCCGAGTTGCATCGGCTCCTCCACTAGAGGAGCTAGAGGTCCCGTCGGAGGAGTCTCAGTGGCACGAAGAAGAGGCGGTCTGGACTTGTGTCGAGGAGAACCCCGAGACCCAAAACTCTGCTCGGACACTCGCCCTCTCTCCCGTCCACGCTCCTTAATCCGATCGTCCAGACGGATAACCAAGGATATCAACTCATCTAATTCCTTCCGTTCGTCACGGACCGCTAGCTCGTCTTTCAGGAAATCGTTCAACCCGTCTATAAACACCCCCCTCAAAGCAGCAGCGTTCCACCCAGACTGTGCGGAAAAGATTCGAAAATCCACAAAATAGTCTGCTGCTCTACGTCGCCCCTGTCGGAAATTCAGCAGTCGCTGAACCGATGTATCTGCCTTCACCGGATGATCAAAAACCAAACGAAATTCACGGGAAAATTCATCGAAGGTTTCCAACAGTGGTGATTTGCTGCTCCACAACGCAGTGGCCCATATCAGGGCATCACCCCGCAGCAGATTTATAACGTATGCAACGTGGCTACTCTCAGAAGAAAAAGATGCCGGTCGCTGAGAAAAAACTAAAGAACACTGCATTAAAAACGGAGCACAAGCCTCTACATTTCCCGAATAAGGCTCTGGGTGACAAATAACCGGTTCAACTGCCGAATCTCTAGACGGCGAACTTATCCGCCCCGGGCTTGATGGAACCGGAGCTGCAGCCGCAGGAAGCGGAACAGCCTGCGCCACAAGCTCCGTCACTCGGGCGTCTTTCTGCTTAATTTGGATTGAAAGGTGCTGTACTTGCTCCCAAATCATCTCCAGGTGTTTCTGGACTCTCTCCTGAAATGGAGCTGCTTCTGCCGCTGGGTCCATACTGGTGTGGCCGGAGAATTCTGTTATGTGTGGGACGCGGCTCGAGGAGCGGTCCAGCGTCTGACTGAACCCAGCGCTAAATAACCAGAAGCAGCTCCAAAAGAAACAATTTTATTTTCTAATCACCCATCGGTACTGTACAAGAAATACAAATTAAATAATACTGGTGGGGTGAAGAGGCTGCACGCTCTCTCAGCACCTCAACGGACCGGAGCCCGAACGTTCTGGACTCAGGTTTTCCGCCGACACCCCCCAGGTGGCTTTTCCCAGAACTGTACTCTGTGGAGGGGGAACAGAGGTGAGATTATTCGATACTATTACCAGAAAGCTATTAAAGGCACACTTATCAGCAACACGTTCAGTTCAGTTCAGGTTTCAGAGTTAATTCAGATGAACAGCTGCTCACGGCTTGTGTAGGTTTATTATTCCACACACCACAGCCGCGAGGAGCAAACAAGACAATTTCTTCAATGTTCAAATTTAGCTGTGCAAAAAACACCACATTATATTCACAAATAAGCCTTTAAAGATAATCACCTCTGACGTGTGCTGACAGCTTTTGCCTCTCACCCTAGTCCTCCTTCACAGACGTAACGTCAAACTCTGGAGCGGCCCTCAGCGTCCCCAACAGTCGATACAAGGTCGTAACAAGGTTGTATTCTCCGGCAAACAGCCCTCATCACTGCTGGCTTAAATGCAACTCCTCATTTCTTCATTGACGCCAGCTGAGAGTCCTTAGTCTGCACGTGAATGTCACAGGTGTTGCAGATCATCCTGATAAAGAGCCGCATGAGGATGCAACAGGTGCAATCATCACAGAGGTGAGAGACTCTTCTGCAGCACAATTTTCCCAGAGGTCAGTCCCAGACCACCTGGGAAGGAGAACAAACACAAAAACCACAAAACAGTGTCCAGCCAAGCCCCCCAACACACAACAAACAGACTCTTTTTCCAGGCTAAGTGAAGATCTTCTAAATTAGTGAGACACCATTTCCTCTCCAACTTACGGGTTATCTGCTTTAAGCTGCGAGTTTGAGAGTTATACCACGGAGTCAGGCACTTCTGATTTAAAGCTCTCTTTTTCAGAGGAGCTACAGCATCCAAAGTTGTCTTCAATGAGGATGTAAAACTATTGACGAGATACTCTATCTCACTCACAGAGTTTAGGTAGCTACTCTGCACTGTGTTGGTATATGGCATTAGAGAACATAAAGAAGGAATCATATCCTTAAACCTAGTTACAGCGCTTTCTGAAAGACTTCTAGTGTAATGAAACTTATTCCCCACTGCTGGGTAGTCCATCAGAGTAAATGTAAATGTTATTAAGAAATGATCAGACAGAAGGGAGTTTTCAGGGAATACTGTTAAGTCTTCAATTTCCATACCATAAGTCAGAAGAAGATCTAAGATATGATTAAAGTGGTGGGTGGACTCATTTACATTTTGAGCAAAGCCAATTGAGTCTAATAATAGATTAAATGCAGTGTTGAGGCTGTCATTCTCAGCATCTGTGTGGATGTTAAAATCGCCCACTATAATTATCTTATCTGAGCTAAGCACTAAGTCAGACTAAAAGTCTGAAAATTCACAGAGAAACTCACAGTAACGACCAGGTGGACAATAGATAATAACAAATAAAACTGGTTTTTGGGACTTCCAATTTGGATGGACAAGACTAAGAGTCAAGATTTCAAATGAATTAAAGCTCTGTCTGGGTTTTGGATTAATTAATAAGCTGGAATGGAAGATTGCTGCTAATCCTCCGCCTCGGCCCGTGCTACAAGCGTTCTGGCAGTTAGTGTGACTCGGGGGTGTTGACTCATTTAAACTAACATATTCATCCTGCTGTAACCATGTTTCTCTAAGGCAGAATCAATCAATATGTTGATCAATTATTATATCATTTACTAACAGGGACTTAGAAGAGAGAGACCTAATGTTTAATAGACCACATTTAACTGTTTTAGTCTGTGGTGCAGTTGAATGTGCTATATTATTTTTTCTTTCTGAATTTTTATGCTTAAATATATTTTTGCTGGTTATTGGTATTCTGGGAGCAGGCACCGTCTCTACGGGGATGGGGTAATGAGGGGATGGCAGGGGGAGAGAAGCTGCAGAGAGGTGTGTAAGACTACAACTCTGCTTCCTGGTCCCAAACCTTGATAGTCACGGTTTGGAGGATTTAAGAAAATTGGCCAGATTTCTAGAAATGAGAGCTGCTCCATCCAAAGTGGGATGGATGCCGTCTGTCCTAACAAGACCAGGTTTTCCCCAGAAGCTTTGCCAATTATCTATGAAGCCCACCTCATTTTTTGGACACCACTCAGACAGCCAGCAATTCAAGGAGAACATGCGGCTAAACATGTCACTCCCGGTCCGATTGGGGAGGAGCCCAGAGAAAACTACAGAGTCTAACATTGTTTTAGCCACAACTCATGCTGAAGTCTGTTTTCTGTGACACTCTCAAAAAAAAAAAGAAAAACACCGTCTCACACCCCTCCCGCTCCCCAAACTCATGAACAGTTAACCCTCGCATGACAACATGAACATTAACTCTGTGATCAACTTGTCCAAGTCCAGCAAATGCTCCAGAGGCTATATTGTTGGTGTGAATAGTGATACTGACGGCCCGAGTGCACTTCTTTTATGACCGCAATGCAGATGCCGTGCACGCATGTGCGCGATGCATTCATAATACACCCGTAATACTGCTGTGCTAATCTCAATGTGTCAGATCAGTTTCCTCACTACATGCGTTATATAACCATGATTGTTCATCATATATTCGCTATATATTATTAATATATCCGTAATTCATACTGGGACATTTGCCATTTTTGGCCATTTTTGTTGCGGACGACAACGAACGCCCGCAATTTGTATACTCAATTCATGCGCAATTAATCCTCTCTCCAGTGGGACAGGGCCCTTAAAACTAGACAGAATTCTTATTTTAATATTAGCCTTTGTATTAAAATAAGGAAAACAATCTTGTTCCTTTGCTTGGATTATTTGACATTCATTGCCTTTCCTTGTTACTGGTGAAATATAGCTTGATGTTAGCTGGAAAAACGTATTAAGAAAAAGTGAGAAACATTTTCCCAAAATAAGATTTTTTTTCATGTAAAAAATGCTTGACAAGATTATTTTTCTATTTAGACAAAAATTAAGTCAAATTTTCTTTAAACAAGTCTTTTTAAACTTAGATATCAATTTTTGCAGTGTAAATGAGGCAGACCATTATCTTGTAAGCAAATAAACAAAAAGACAAACATGATTGAAAACATTATGTCCTTAGTGGAGGTAATTATAACCCAGGTTCTATGGCAGACCATAAATTACCATGGCCAGCCAGTAAACATACTAGAAGCTGAATATGATCAGCCAGGGGGATACTTCACATTTCCACAATACTGTTGTAGTGATTACACTATGTAACACTTGGCTTCTAAGTGTTATATTTCAACTGCTTATGTCTAAAGTCTATGGAAAAATGACTACATTCAGCACAAACTTTGATTTTATTTTTTTAATGTTCTAGAAAGTTCTAAAAGTTTCTTTAAATTTCTAGATAATTCTGGAAACTTCTAGAAAATTGTGGCCAGTTCTAGCAGTTAAAGAAAATTCTAGAAGATTACTCAGTAGTAGTGAAGGCGAATCGAGAATATTCTTGAAAACAGACAAATTTCAAAATATCATTGTCCTGATCACAGAAGCAAAGTTTCTGTGGAATAACATCTATTTTCTATTTATTTAAGGCATAAAAGGTTAGGAAAACACACTGTGTACCCAGGAACAAACAAAAATAAAAATTTGTTACATAGTGTAATTAGATATGATTTATTTATTTATTTTTGTCAATTTCTCAAGAGACAATTCATGGAATAATTTTAGCTTAACGTGAATATAAGGTGAGGTTGTCAGTAGCAACCAAGACCACTGCTGCTTGTTAATTAATGACTTAAAATGCGTCCACATTTAGATTTACATTTTGTCTGTCACTGAAACAGAAATATGGAAGAAATATATAAACCTAAAACCAACTGTGAACTTTTGTGCTTGTTTCACATTCTTTGTATCATCACACTCAGACACACTGCATATCAATTTGTCAGAAAACCATTCACCAGCTCACATGGACCCCAAATGTTTTGGCTCTGAATGACAATTGAGACAAGTGTGAATCTGGCAAAAAAAAAAGAGACACCCCCCCCCCAAGAATGTCACGTTGGCATCATCCCACAAGCTACCACATGGTTGCTAGGCAGCGCTGACATTTCCTGCTCCTCTGAGAGAGAGACAGAGAGAGAGAGGGATAGAGAGTGAGTGAAAGAGAGAAAGAGAGATGTCACATGTCTCTACTCAAAGTGACGGCAGGCAGTGCATATTCAAATATCACACTCCACACACACACACACACACACACACACACACACACACACACACACACACACACACACACACACACACACACACACACACACACACACACATCAACCAAAATCCCTGAGTGTGGGATGACAGGCTGCAACTGTCAGCACGTCCCGCTGCAACTCTGCGCCTCAACCCACTATCCCTCACACTCTCTCTCTTGTTTGTCTTTTCTCTCTCCCCCACATCCCTAAAAAAAAACCTGTTTCTCTCCATTTACCCATTTTTCTTGACTGAGTTTTGTCGATATTAGTAGAAGAACTCCTGTTCAACAGAGCCACCTGCTCTACATATGAGAAGAAGTGGGTCTTAGGCTCTGGGGCGCGCTGCCAGTGCTTATTTTTGGATTCTGCAACATCAAGCGGACAAGAGTCTACGACTCCCCTTGGATGGTAGTAGGCCGGTACCCATTTACTGCTGGGTGGACTGAGACTATGTCTATTAAATGGTTTGTGCAAGTACAAAAGCAGAGGTACAAAACAATTTGCAAAATGTAAATGCAAATGCCAGAAATACTACTCGCTACTGGTTTACTGGATAATACTGTTCCTCTCATTCCTGTTGTGTGGGCCGCTGAAGAGGAGGTACTGCTGGCCCACCATCACCAGAGGGCGCCCTGCCTGGAGTGCGGGCTCCAGGCACCAGAGGGCGGCGCCGCCTCACGGGAGCAGCCTCGGTGACAGCTGTCACCCATCACCTGAGACAGCTGACGGCAATCATCAGTGGGGTATATCAGCAGGACGGCATCTCCACCTCATTGCCGAGATATCGTTTCTACCAGAGAGGTAACATATCAAAGCCTACTGAGTACACAGTTTTGACTGAGCTAGTTATTGGTTTACTGTTCCAACGAGAGGTGGAGGTACCTTTCCTGCCGTTCGGAGTTCTGGGTGCAAACGCGCCCCCATCTAACTGTTCTTTTTCCCTCGCCAGCAGTACCAGGTCCGACACGCGGAGGCAGTGGCCACCTGGGAGTTCGGGACTTGGCGGCTCCAGTATTCCCGGGGTCCTGTGGCGGAGGAAGCCGTGTGGTTCCGGTCTTACCTTGGAGAGGCGTCTCCTATCTTCGAGCCTGCCCACACGACACCTTTGTGTATTGACTTTTGTCCATTTCTGTAATTGGTTGTATTCGTTGTGCACATTCACAACAGTAAAGCGTTGTTATTTTGACTTACTCCATTGTCCGTTCATTTGCGCCCCCTGTTGTGGGTCCGTGTTCCTACACTTTCCCAACAATTCCTGTCCCCTGTCTTCCTGTTACTCCTCATCCCCCTGAGTGAAGAGTTGTAGTCTGATGGCCTGAAGGACTAAGGAGTTTTTCAGTCTGTTGGTCCTGTACTTGGGAAGGAGCAGTCTGTGGCTGAAGAGGCTCCTCTGGTTGCTGATGACGGTGTGCAGAGGGTGACTGGCATCGCCCATCATGTCCAGGAATTTGTCCAGTGTTCTCTTCTCTGCCACTGTCATCAGAGAGTCCAGCTTCATGCCAACCACAGAGCCAGCCCTCCTGATCAGTTTGTCCAGCCTGGATGTGTCCTTCTTGGATGTGATAAATCATGATTATTTAATGTAATTCTTTTTTTAAACATCCTGTGTTTACTGAACTTAATAAAAATGAAATTAAAAAAATAATTTTAAATGTCAGTTACTGAGCCCTCCTTTTAGGGTTGCCTCAGTATGTTAAATTAAAATTTGATTAATCACACAGGCATACTGCATACATACAAACATGTGTCCAGAATACTGTGTAGAGACATGCTATTCATTTGCACCTGATGCAAAGCCAGACAACACACACTCACCTACTGCCAAATACTGCAGTGTTGTAGGTTCTTGCTCTGGAAGATTACTGCCTGTATCCACAAAGTAGCCTAAAGCTAAAAATAGCTCCTAGTTACATTATTCTAAGAAAAAAACCCTAGAATTCCTTGAATTTTTAGACATTTCTTAGAATTTTCACTTGGTAAGATGAAAGTTGTCCGCAAAGCACCTTAGGCCTTAAGAGAGCTCCTAAGGTGCCAAACTGGTAAGAGGAGGGAGGAGGACGTTTAAGAAGCCTAAGACTGTCTTAAGCAGAGATGGTGGAAAAGACAAAGATGAAGCAAAGATATTCTCTGTATGTAGGTAGACAGTGAGATCTACGTAATTATTTTGTACTAATTTACTGTCTTAATGTATTTATAAATTGTTTAGGTTCTTGTTATCATATACACACTGTTAATATTATCATTATTTTATTATTATTATTGGTTTTATTAATATTGTTATTTTAGTTTATTATTACATCTATTTTGTCATTTGATTTTAAATGGACCACAACAGAAATGTTTTCACGTTCTTGTGTCATGCATGTATTTTTAACGTAGTTACAACTATATTATGTACACACAAAGAACATACTAAATAAATGCATGCATGCACACACACACACACACATTTAATATACAGTATAGATATTTGACATGTGAATGAGATGTTCAAACATTTTCAAGCTGTATATCAAAAACTGTCAAAACTGTCATTACATCAGGGACGTTGCCGAGACGTAAGAGAGAAGACCCTATCCCAGCATGCATTGCGCGTGCCAACTGTAATTTGTGGATTTACGTCAGTTTGCATCTCTTACAAAAGCACCTTTTTATTGTCTAATATAGAAGGGTCGGCTTTTTTTTAAAACTTCATATTGTCTTGCGGTACGTTTGGTGAGTATACATTTCTTTTATTTTTGCTTGAAAATTATTTTTGGGGACTTTTTCATACACCCATTTGATTGAGTGGTGTTGCATTGAAAATCTACTGTCTTTAGCCTCCGGTGTTACCGTTGCGGGGTACGGATGCAGGACCGGCAAAGAATCTAAGTCATTAAAAAGATACAAACCTCTCTCAGTGGACACGGAGCTCTGTGGCTGCGGTTACCGAGACCGTGCGCCGCTGCGGATTTTTCCGCAAGAAGTCGATCCTTGCAGGCTGCCTGAGCACTCTGCATCAAAACAGCGAGCGTAGTGTCTGGACTTGTTGCCAAGTTGGCCGCACCTCCATTCAGTAGACAGGGAGGTGGTGCTGGAGTTGCCCGCAGCTCTGCACAGCAGACACGGGGGCGGTGTGAGTGGCCCACTGCAGCGTTTACCGAGCCCGCAGACTCGGTAAGCGCATCTGAGGCAGTGAGAGCAAGGCGTAAGGGTCGGGGAAGAACGTCGCCCGTTGTCGATGTTGCCGCTGATCTGAGCATGCAGAGCTGTATCTCGCATTCATTGCAGCTTACTTTTGGATGTTGAAACCAGGATGTATAATAAAAGTAACATTACTAACAAATAAAATCAATTTCAACTGAGAAATAGCTAGTATTGCATTAACTCAACGCGCGGGATCGGACTGAAGGCGCTAGCTCTCCGTCTTCTCCATTGCGTCACAGCAATGTCCCGGATGTACAAACAGTTTTCGCGGAGGGCCAAATTTTTGCTACAGATTTGTCATTTTTAAACGAAGATTTCTCCGCTGAATTACAAATTTGGGGTTGCTGATTTACTTTGCTGCATTCATAAGGGTCTTATAAATACATACCAGCTATTTCATTCTGAGAGCTGACCACATTTACTACTACTTTAATCTAGTCTACTTTAATTTTTCTAGGTTTCATCATCATAACAAAGTTATCCTCATGATTACACGTCTTAATGCAGTTCAGGTTATAATCGGTTGATTTCACTGTCCATTCATGACTAGGAGGGTGGAGCACATTTGTTTTTTATTTCTCCTCCCCTTTACATGACAACCAATCACTGCTCTTAGAGGACTGCGTCATACCTAGCAATGGGGTCAACTCCGCTTCCTCAAAAAGATAGGAGTTTCTGTCCCCTCCTTGCTCAGACTTGCTCTCAGACACCTGCTGGCTCACTCGTAGACTGCCAGAAAATTTCAGGCTAAGTTAGGAGCTCTGTGAAAGGACTTTGAGTTGCTTTGCAGATATGGGCCCTGGTATCTAGGTTGTTTCACAGGACTCAGGTGTTCATGACACCCCAAGTTGAAAAGCATCCATCACAGATGAAACCACAATTTGTGGTACTACTTCTGGGTACTTCTCCTTTGCGAGAAGAAGCAAACTATGGGTGCACATTGCAATGTGAAAGCAGTTTTTCTGTGAGTCGCTGTATCTGGTTGGCTTTAACGGAACTGTTGAAGATGCCCTATTTTATTATGTAAATAAATAAATAATAAAACTCCAATTCAGACTTTGATTGACACCAAAGTTTAATTTAATGTAAAAATTATTCCTGTTCATTTTCTCCCTTTTTCTCACCTGCATCTTTCTACATTGTGCATGGCCTTCTTCATTGGGTGTCTCTCTTGTGCTATTTCTGCAGTTGGTTAAAGGTCCCGCAATGACAGCTGCTGCAATGAGACTCATGAATATATCTTGATTTGTGCAGATAAATTTTATTACTTGCCCAGCTGTGTTAACAGCCGGACTGTAGAAGCCCTCGTCAAGGCTTCATATTTCTATCACAGACGTAAGGAGCCGCCCAATTCCACTTAATAGCCATTAAGACTGAGCCTGAAGGTATGAGTGTGTGCCATTTGAAGAACCAGGAAATAGCCTGCACCAGAGAGATATGCGGCATGGCAGCCGCTGTCTCTGCACAGCGTTAAGTTAAACACACACACATGGTGGCCCCCAAGGTCCTGTCATTGTCTCCTCAGATAAGCATCAATACACTTCATGTGAAAGTCTTCCTCTGTCTGTGCCACATTAATATGACAACAAGTGTAGTGTGTGAATGCTAATTGTTAGCCTAGCTTTGGGGGACAAATCAAGGCATTTGAAACACAGTGAAGCAAATGAGGGAAAAAAACTTACATTTTAGCAAAAATAAATAGACATTCCAGAGCAAACACATTACCTCTAAGCTCATACAGTGCATCCGGAAAGTTTTCACATCTTTTTCCACATTTTATTATGTTACCACCTTATTCAAAAACAGTAAATTGTTTCCCTCAAAATTCTACTGATACCACCCCATAATGACAACATGATTTTTTTTTTAACTTTTGCAAATTTATTAAAGGAGACCTGCATTGAAATAAATGTGGTCAGATTTCAGAAAAGAAATAGCTGATATGTATTTATAAGACCCTTGTGAATGCAGTAAAGTAAATCTGTAAGCCCAAATTTGTAATTCAGCAGAGAAATATTCATTTAAAAATGACAAATTTGCAGCTAACATTTAGCCCTCTGTGAAAACAGTTTGTACATCCGGATCATTTCCATGACATCGGTGACAAGACGACGCATTCCCGCCTTCAGTCCGATCCCGCATTGAAATTGATTTGATCTCTTAGTAATGTTACTGTTATACACATCCTGGTTTCAACATCCAAAAGTAAGCTGCAGTTAATGTGAGATACAGCTCTGCTTGCTCAGATCTGGGGATCAGATCAGCAGCGGCATCGACAGCGGGCGACATTATTCCCCGACGCCTCGCTCTCACTGCCCCCGATACGCTTACCGAGTGCATGCGCTCGTTAAATTCCGCCGCGGCACTCACACCCCCGTGTCTGCTGTGCAGCCAGCACCACCTCTCTGTCTACTGAATGGAGTTGCAGCCAACTTGGCACAAGTCCAGAGACTACGCTCGCCGTTTTAATGCAGTGCGCGCAGTGACACCTGTTGCTCGCAAGGACAGACTTCTTGCTGCAAAATCTGCAGCGCCGCACGTCTCGGTAATCGGAGCCGCAGAGCTCCGTGGCCGCTGAGAGAGGTTTATATATTTTTAATGACTTGAATTCTTTGCGGGTCTCGCCTCCGTAACCCGCGACGGTACACCGGAGGTGAAAGACAGTAGATTTTCAATGCGACACCACTCAATCAAACGGGCGTATGAAAAAGTCCACAAAAATAATTTTCAAGCACAAATAAAAGAAATGTGTACTCACCAAGTGTACCACAAGACAATATGAAGTTTTAAAAAGTAGATCCTTCCGTATAAAGACAAGAAAAAGGTGCAGATGCAAACTGACGTAAATCCACAAATTACAGTTGGCGCGCGCAATGCATGCTGGGAGAGGGTCTTGTCCCTGACGTCCCGGCAGCGTCTATGATGAGAGGGACAATTTGCGGAGGGCTAAATGTTAGCTGTAAATTTGTCATTTTCAAATGAAGATTTCTCTGTTGAATAACAGACCTGGGGTTGCAGATTTACTTTACTACATTCAGAAGGATCTTATGTGTAAATATAAGTCATTTTTTGGTCCAAAGATCTGACTGCATTTATTTCAATGCAGGTCTACTTTAAAAATAAAAACTAAGAAATCACATGCACATAAGTATTCACACTGTTTGCTCAATACTTTGTAGATTCACATTTGGCTGCAATTACAGCCTCACTTGACTCCTTGCTTGCCTCTACTGGTGGTTGGCTCTCACTGCGGTATTGTATCACTTCCTGTTCCGGAGCACAGCGGTGTTTTTCTGTATCTGTTAGCTGTTTAATCTGCGCAGTTAGATTGATCTAGTTATCTAGATTACGATTTGTTTCCCAGTGTAATCTTTACGTGCCTTAACTAAAGCACTCCTTCTGCTGAATCACCTCTAAATTATTTACACATTATTCACTTTGCGTGTTTTTAGGAATCCGCTAGCTTAGCGTAGCTACTAGCTCTTAGCCGATTTAGCATGGCGGCTTCTCCTGTCTCTCCCGCACTTTTCTGCTCTGGGTGTGAAATGTTTAGTTATTCCTCGGCCTCCTTTAGCAATAACGGTACTTGGAATAAGTGTAGCTTATTCGTAGCTTTGGAGGCCAGGCTGGGCGAATTGGAGACTCGGCTCCGCACCGTGGAAAATTCTACAGCTAGCCAGGCCCCTGTAGTCGGTGCGGACCAAGGTAGCTTAGCCGCTGTTAGTTACCCCCTGGCAGATCCCGAGCAGCCGGGAAAGCAGGCTGACTGGGTGACTGTGAGGAGGAAGCGTAGCCCTAAACAGAAGCCCCGTGTACACCGCCAACCCGTTCACATCTCTAACCGTTTTTCCCCACTCGACGACACACCCGCCGAGGATCAAACTCTGGTTATTGGCGACTCTGTTTTGCGAAATGTGAAGTTAGCGACACCAGCAACCATAGTCAATTGTCTTCTGGGGGCCAGAGCAGGCGACATTGAAGGAAATTTGAAACTGCTGGCTAAGGCTAAGCGTAAATTTGGTAAGATTGTAATTCACGTCGGCAGTAATGACACCCGGTTACGCCAATCGGAGGTCACTAAAATTAACATTAAATCGGTGTGTAACTTCGCAAAAACAATGTCGGACTCTGTAGTTTTCTCTGGGCCCCTCCCCAATCAGACCGGGAGTGACATGTTTAGCCGCATGTTCTCCTTGAATTGCTGGCTGTCTGAGTGGTGTCCAAAAAATGAGGTGGGCTTCATAGATAATTGGCAAAGCTTCTGGGGAAAACCTGGTCTTGTTAGGAGAGACGGCATCCATCCCACTTTGGATGGAGCAGCTCTCATTTCTAGAAATCTGGCCAATTTTCTTAAATCCTCCAAACCGTGACTATCCAGGGTTGGGACCAGGAAGCAGAGTTGTAGTCTTACACACCTCTCTGCAGCTTCTCTCCCCCTGCCATCCCCTCATTACCCCATCCCCGTAGAGACGGTGCCTGCTCCCAGACTACCAATAACCAGCAAAAATCTATTTAAGCATAAAAATTCAAAAAGAAAAAATAATATAGCACCTTCAACTGCACCACAGACTAAAACAGTTAAATGTGGTCTATTAAACATTAGGTCTCTCTCTTCTAAGTCCCTGTTGGTAAATGGTATAATAATTGATCAACATATTGATTTATTCTGCCTTACAGAAACCTGGTTACAGCAGGATGAATATGTTAGTTTAAATGAGTCAACACCCCCGAGTCACACTAACTGTCAGAATGCTCGTAGCACGGGCCGGGGCGGAGGATTAGCAGCAATCTTCCATTCCAGCTTATTAATTAATCAAAAACCCAGACAGAGCTTTAATTCATTTGAAAGCTTGATGCTTAGTCTTGTCCATCCAAATTGGAAGTCCCAAAAACCAGTTTTATTTGTTATTATCTATCGTCCACCTGGTCGTTACTGTGAGTTTCTCTGTGAATTTTCAGACCTTTTGTCTGACTTAGTGCTTAGCTCAGATAAGATAATTATAGTGGGCGATTTTAACATCCACACAGATGCTGAGAATGACAGCCTCAACACTGCATTTAATCTATTATTAGACTCTATTGGCTTTGCTCAAAAGTAAATGAGTCCACCCACCACTTTAATCATATCTTAGATCTTGTTCTGACTTATGGTATGGAAATAGAAGACTTAACAGTATTCCCTGAAAACTCCCTTCTGTCTGATCATTTCTTAATAACATTTACATTTATTCTGATGGACTACCCAGCAGTGGGGAATAAGTTTCATTACACTAGAAGTCTTTCAGAAAGCGCTGTAACTAGGTTTAAGGATATGATTCCTTCTTTATGTTCTCTAATGCCATATACCAACACAGTGCAGAGTGGCTACCTAAACTCTGTAAGTGAGATAGAGTATCTCGTCAATAGTTTTACATCCTCATTGAAGACAACTTTGGATGCTGTAGCTCCTCTAAAAAAGAGAGCTTTAAATCAGAAGTGCCTGACTTTGTGGTATAACTCACAAACTCGTAGCTTAAAGCAGATAACCCGTAAGTTGGAGAGGAAATGGCGTCTCACTAATTTAGAAGATCTTCACTTAGCCTGGAAAAAGAGTCTGTTGCTCTATAAAAAAGCCCTCCGTAAAGCTAGGACATCTTTCTACTCATCACTAATTGAAGAAAATAAGAACAACCCCAGGTTTCTTTTCAGCACTGTAGCCAGGCTGACAAAGAGTCAGAGCTCTATTGAGCTGAGTATTCCATTAACTTTAACTAGTAATGACTTCATGACTTTCTTTGCTAACAAAATTTTAACTATTAGAGAAAAAATTACTCATAACCATCCCAAAGACGTATCGTTATCTTTGGCTGCTTTCAGTGATGCCGGTATTTGGTTAGACTCTTTCTCTCCGATTGTTCTGTCTGAGTTATTTTCATTAGTTACTTCATCCAAACCATCAACATGTTTATTAGACCCCATTCCTACCAGGCTGCTCAAGGAAGCCCTACCATTATTTAATGCTTCGATCTTATATATGATCAATCTATCTTTGTTAGTTGGCTATGTACCACAGGCTTTTAAGGTAGCAGTAATTAAACCATTACTTAAAAAGCCATCACTTGACCCAGCTATCTTAGCTAATTATAGGCCAATCTCCAACCTTCCTTTTCTCTCAAAAATTCTTGAAAGGGTAGTTGTAAAACAGCTAACTGATCATCTGCAGAGGAATGGTCTATTTGAAGAGTTTCAGTCAGGTTTTAGAATTCATCATAGTACAGAAACAGCATTAGTGAAGGTTACAAATAATCTTCTTATGGCCTCGGACAGTGGACTCATCTCTGTGCTTGTTCTGTTAGACCTCAGTGCTGCTTTTGATACTGTTGACCATAAAATTTTATTACAGAGATTAGAGCATGCCATAGGTATTAAAGGCACTGCGCTGTGGTGGTTTGAATCATATTTGTCTAATAGATTACAATTTGTTCATGTAAATGGGGAATCTTCTTCACAGACTAAAGTTAATTATGGAGTTCCACAAGGTTCTGTGCTAGGACCAATTTTATTCACTTTATACATGCTTCCCTTAGGCAGTATTATTAGACGGTATTGCTTAAATTTTCATTGTTACGCAGATGATACCCAGCTTTATCTATCCATGAAGCCAGAGGACACACACCAATTAGCTAAACTGCAGGATTGTCTTACAGACATAAAGACATGGATGACCTCTAATTTCCTGCTTTAAACTCAGATAAAACTGAAGTTATTGTACTTGGCCCCACAAATCTTAGAAACATGGTGTCTAACCAGATCCTTACTGTGGATGGCATTACCCTGACCTCTAGTAATACTGTGAGAAATCTTGGAGTCATTTTTGATCAGGATATGTCATTCAAAGCGCATATTAAACAAATATGTAGGACTGCTTTTTTGCATTTACACAATATCTCTAAAATCAGAAAGGTCTTGTCTCAGAGTGATGCTGAAAAACTAATTCATGCATTTATTTCCTCTAGGCTGGACTATTGTAATTCATTATTATCAGGTTGTCCTAAAAGTTCCCTAAAAAGCCTTCAGTTAATTCAAATGCTGCAGCTAGAGTACTGACGGGGACTAGAAGGAGAGAGCATATCTCACCCATATTGGCCTCTCTTCATTGGCTTCCTGTTAATTCTAGAATAGAATTTAAAATTCTTCTTCTTACTTATAAGGTTTTGAATAATCAGGTCCCATCTTATCTTAGGGACCTCGTAGTACCATATCACCCCAATAGAGCGCTTTGCTCTCAGACTGCAGGCTTACTTGTAGTTCCTAGGGTTTGTAAGAGTAGAATGGGAGGCAGAGCCTTCAGCTTTCAGGCTCCTCTCCTGTGGAACCAGCTCCCAATTCAGATCAGGGAGACAGACACCCTCTCTACTTTTAAGATTAGGCTTAAAACTTTCCTTTTTGCTAAAGCTTATAGTTAGGGCTGGATCAGGTGACCCTGAACCATCCCTTAGTTATGCTGCTATAGACGTAGACTGCTGGGGGGTTCCCATGATGCACTGTTTCTTTCTCTTTTTGCTCTGTATGCACCACTCTGCATTTAATCATTAGTGATCGATCTCTGCTCCCCTCCACAGCATGTCTTTTTCCTGGTTCTCTCCCTCAGCCCCAACCAGTCCCAGCAGAAGACTGCCCCTCCCTGAGCCTGGTTCTGCTGGAGGTTTCTTCCTGTTAAAAGGGAGTTTTTCCTTCCCACTGTAGCCAAGTGCTTGCTCACAGGGGGTCGTTTTGACCGTTGGGGTTTTACATAATTATTGTATGGCCTTGCCTTACAATATAAAGCGCCTTGGGGCAACTGTTTGTTGTGATTTGGCGCTATATAAAAAAATTGATTGATTGATTGATTGATTGACTTCTTCTTGAATATGATGCCACCACGTTTTTTCAGTCAGTTTCACATCTCTCCAGAGATGTTCAGTGGGATTCAGGCCTTGGCTCTGGCTGGACCACTGGATGATCAGTGGAAATACGATGTACCAGAGCTCAGTTCTGAGCTTCATAGCAAAGGCTATGAATACCTATGTACATGTGATTTCTTAGTTTAATAAATTTGCAAAAATCTCAAAATAACCTATTTCACCTTGTCATTATAGGGTATTACGGAACCCGGGAGAGGTCACTTAAAGTGATATTTTTTTTCTGGCCATGATAATTTGTGTGCACGTTTTCCTTTAATTAAGCCCACAAAATAATAAAACATGCTCTCAAATTAATAAAACGCGCGCACGTTTTCCTGGCTGTGATAATTCGTGTGCACGTTTTAATGGCCGTGATAATTCGTGCACGTTTTCCTTTAATTGAGCCCTCGAATTAATAAAACATGCGCATGTTTTTCTTTAATTGAGCCCTTGAATTAATAAAATGTGCGCACCTTTTCCTTTAATTGAGCCCTCGAATTAATAAAAAGTGCGCACGTTTTCCTTTTGTTCAAAATGAACTCCATAATATGACCTAAATTGTCATCCTCAAGACGGGGAGACGCTTCGCCCTCAGCATCCTTTTTAATGTGCTTAAACTCCAGATGATGCCATGCTGGGCACCTGGAGTTCTCTGTATGTCCTTGTGCGACCAAACCATGATGTACCCTGACCAGATCCATTTCTAATGGGGAAATGTAGTACACTGGCTCCTGGTTTGTTGGCTAATAGCCAACATTTATGTGTCAAGACAATATTGAGTAATTGAGTGCACAATTTACAAATTGTGGCCACATTTAAGTAGATCATGCCCTTGTTTTACTCAAATGATGCTTGAAAAATGCACATAATATAATAAAACATGCGCACAGTATAATAAAACGTGTGCACAATATAATAAAATGAGCGCACAATATAATAAAGCGTGCGCACATTCTCTCCACATGCAAAACATTTTGATGACACTTCCAGGGCTCCGTAGGGTATTATGTGTAGAATTTTAAGGAAAAAATTAATTTAATCCATTTTGGAAAAGGCTGTAACATAACAAATTGTGGAAAAAGTGAAGCGCTGTCAGAACTTTCCGGATGGACTGTATTTGTAGATGTATAAAGCAATATTTAATGATAAAACAAGTGCAATAGTGACTTCCTTACCTTTGTGAAATTGTGCCGTGTCTTAGCAAATTATAATCTACAGCCTTAAATTTAATCAAAATCCATACAATCTTTATAGTGCAGCAGATAAGTGAATATTTACTGAGGGATCCTTCAAATGGTGATGCAAGCACCAAATTTGGCACATATACTTCTTAGACATTACTCTTTTAAAAATGCTGGGTACCCACGTGAACTTTCAATATGCGGCCAAGAAGGGGTCAATTGAAGTATTACACAGGGGTCAAAATTTAAAAATGCTCCAATCATATTGAAATGTATTCCATATTATTTGTCTGATCACAATGATACCAAAAAGGTATAGTTTGGACTATCTGTGAATGAATGTTCCAGAGTTATGGGGTAAAAACAGCAAGAACAGTGACAAAGGTCAATTTCAATTTGTACAGGGGTCAAAAGTTAAAGTTGCTCCAATTTTGGTAAAAAGGGATGCAAATTATTAGCTGGGTGAATATGGTTTTAAAAAGGAATAGTTTGCATCATGTATCATGTATAGTTGTCATGTTAAAGGGTAGCATATGTCACATGTCATAGAATCCAATGGATGCTGATATTGTTTAACCTTTACTTTGCAAACCAAGCACACAACACAGTCAAAACTATTCCATTTATTAATCCTATTAGCTCAACCAGTAATTTGCACCACTTTTTACTAAAATTGGAGCAACTTTAACTTTTGACCCCTGTACAAACTGAAATTGACCTTTCTCAGTGTTCTTGCTGTTTTTACCCCATAACTCCAGACCATTCATTCACAGATAGTCCAAACTATACCTTTTTGGAATCTTTATGATCAGACAAATAATATGGAATACCTTTCAATATGATTGGAGCATTTTAAAATTTTGACCCCTGTGTAATACTTCAATTGACCCCTTCTTGGCCGCCTATTGAAAGTTCACGTGGGTATCTGGCATTTTTAAAAGAGTAATGTCTAAGGAGTATGTGTGCCAAATTTGGTGCTTGCATCACCATTTGAAGCATTTTTTTCAGTTATCCGCTGCACTATTAGGGCCACTTCACACATAGTGCGAATATGTACAACTCCAGGACACCACCTGTCAGAGCTGCTCATATGAGCGGACCACGAAACACCTCGCCGACAGGCAGACATGCACGATGCTGTTGCGAAGGTTTGTGTACACAGGAACACAGTGCCACCAACTAAATAATGAATAAAAAAACATGCTGTGATGGGTTTGTGCATGTGGGAACACAGCAGTTGCTAGATGTAGTTACACATACAGTCATGAAATGACATGAATGATGGAGTTTGCTCCTCTCATGTCCATGGTCTGGTGCATCCAGCCGGCCACGCGCACGTGTTCTTAAAATTAAAAATCAATACAATTCAAATCCAATTACTGATGGAAACAAGATGAACATGTACTGTTTTCAATCAGGAGGGGACGCATTGTATTGTAGACCTAATGTATTATGTGACATCAACTTTTTTCAGAGACACACACACACACACAAACAATAACATAACATTATTGAACAGGAAAAAGTGCTATCCCTACAAAATTCTATAAGTGTGTAGTGCTGCAGCATACAGTTTAATCTCTGTGTTCAATGATTTGCGTTTGATTAAGAATTTGCACATTTAAGCATATGGAGATATATCATTCTGTAATTATGGCTACCTCTCTTGAAGAAAACAGTAATGTATCAAAAGTGTCAGCTCACACTGATACCTTCATGAAAATGTAATCGAATGTGTTCTCCACACTTTAGTGTGGTATTGTAAGTGATCAAGACAGTTGTAGACATATACACAACACACAGACACAGATAAGTGATGTATTAAAGAGGGCTTTTAAGCTATCATCTCACACTCCAGCACAGACCATTAGTGTAATGCTGTTTAGTGTGTTTATAACCAAATAATCAAAGTTGAGACAAAGGTGCACTGTGGTCATAGTTCATGCAATAACTGTAGGGCTGCCACAAATGACTATTTTGATAGTTGACTAGTCAATAATTATTTTTTGTGATTAGTCGATTAGTTGGATCATATGTAACATTATATAAGAGACTGCTGCATGAGACCCTGAAAACTTGTTAAAACAAATATTCCAAATAATCTGTGTCTGCTACGTTTAACCTGTGTGGAATATAATAAATGCAAACTGAATTTTATCTATATCACTCTGGAACAAACTGGACAAACAGTGTTATAAAGGACAATAAGTAGGGCATTAAAGAGCAAACTTCACTTTCCCCCAGAACGACATGAACAGGAAGAGATCGTGGCTTGCGGCAATTCCCATTGAAAATAACAAAGGAACAACCCAAGCTTATCACGTTTACATAAAACAAACACAATAACAATGTCTAAAAACCCAGATAACATATTCATGAGAGTTTTAGGTGCAATATACATAAAAGGTTTATGTCGCGATGCTATGCTGTTGTCCATGTGCAGTGGTTGAAGTCTCATTTCTCAGTGTTAATGGCATCTCGCAGAGCGGCGACCTCTTCGAAGTTTTGTGAGATTTTGCGGGATTTGAAACCTCAATTTGGCAAATGGTGGTGGTAGCATCATGCTGTGAGGATGTTTTTCAGTGGCAGGAACTGGGAGACTAGTCAGGATTGAAGGAAAGATGAATGCAGCAATGTACAGAGACATCCTGGATGAAAACCTGCTCCAGAACGCTCTTGACCTCAGACTGGGATGACAGTTCATTTTTCTGCACAACAGTGATCCTAAGCACACAGCCAAGATATCAAAGGAGTGGCTTCAGAACAACTCTGAATGTCCTTGAGAGGCTCAACCAGAGACCAGACCTGAATCAGGTTGAACATCTCTGAAGAGATCTGAAAATGGCTGTGCACCAACACTCCCCATCCAACCTGATGGAGCTTGAGAGGTGCTGCAAAGAAGAATGGACAGGACTGCAACAAGCTTGTGGCATCATATTCAAGAAGACTTGAGGCTGTAATTGTCAAAGGTCCTTCAACAAAGTATTGAGCAAAGGGTGTGAATACTTATGTATTGTTGAATTAATTTGCAAAAATTTCAAAAAAACTTTTTTCATGCTGTCATTATGGGGTGTTGTGAGTAGAATTTTGGAATAAGACTGTAACATAAACTGTGGAAAATTGTAGTGCTGTGAATACTTTCTGGATGCATTGCATTTTATTTTGAAATATAGTAGATGTTGGACTGTGCAGCATTAAATTAATTGGCTAGAAATTCAATCATGCAAATCTGGGTATATGGATTATAAAAGTTTATTCTTCCTGTTTAATAAGCAATATTTGATCTATTTTTTTCATGAACTGGTGATAAGAAAAGTAATTCTTTTGTTGTAGTTGAGCTTTTCATGTGATTGCCTTCAGCATTTCTTTATTTCACATTTCATTCTTTTATGCTTCTGGGTTATTGACACACTGCCACCTCAGTTCTTTTGCACTTATTCATCATTCTCAGATCAGTTAATTCAGCTTGTCGTTTAATCACGCAGCTCTGAGTGGCTGGTTCCGCTGCTTGCCTTTTCCTGTTAACGGGAGTCAAACTGTTCGTCTTACTCGGGTCGAGAACACAAAGAGCAGAACAAATAAATTTTTGCCCTTAAAAGATGGGGTCAGTCAAAGAAAAAAAAAAACAAAAAAAAAAAACAGGGTATACTGGTAACTGATGAGGACACACCCGCACACTTTTATTTAAACGTGATATTTTGAGACTTTCAACTCCCATTTCCTGCTAATTTTTTTTTCTTTTTTTTTGCCCCTGTGTGTACATTTAGGATGGAGCACAAGCTGAACAGATTTTGGACATCTGCGGGTTAAAACTGGCTGTTTGATTGAGAGGTCCCTCAGCTGCAGTGTGACCTTGTGGCGAGCAACACGCCCTTCTCGGCTTATGTAAGTGATTTGGTCCAAAGCCAAATGGACTGACACAGTCCCATCTCCTCAGACAGACGAGCATGGTGCTCCAAATGTATTTGTGCACAAATAGTGATACTGTTCAGTAAGCCTGTAAGACAGAAAGTATGTGTGTGTGTCTTGTTACACAGCGACCCATTGGATGAGTAGAGATCAGACCTCCAACATTAGTTATTGTTGCAGAATTTGTTGAATATGGTAATATCTTCTTCCTGTATATCTCGTGGGTTTTGGCTGGAGGTGAGAAATGTCAGCACAGCTGTACATTTCATGCAGCCTGTGAGTGTAGCTATGGCTGATTCTGGATTTTTTGTTGCCCTAGGCAACACAAAGGATGGTGCTCTTTTAACTTCAATTCCTAAAAAAACAGAGTACAGCTATCAACAGCTGATTTACAATGCACCTGCGCATTATGTGGTTCTGCATTCATAAATATACAATGTAAGATATTGGTATAATCGCAATATCGAAGAACTTTACCTAAACATATGTTTTTTTATGTTATCAAAGAGAATACGTGGTCTGTCCATAAATTAACGGTCCTTTTTTTAAAAAAAAAAAAAATATATGGATTTCATTCATATGTTTTTACGTCAGACATGCTTGAACCCTCGTGCGCATGCGTGAGTTTTTCCACGCCTGTCGGTGATGTCATTCGCCTGTGAGCACGCCTTGTGGAAGGAGTGGTCCCGCCCCCTCGTCGGATTTTCATTGTCTGGAAATGGCGGAATGAAAAGGACTTTTTTCCATCAGAATTTTTTCAGAAGCTGTTAGAGACTGGCACCTGGAAACCATTCGAAAAATTTATCTGGCCTTTGGTGAAAATTTTACGGGCTTCACAGAGAATAAGGACTTTAAGTACAGCTTTAAGTACCCCTGTAAGGACGGTCGGTGCGCCGCGCTCCGAGCTGCGACGTTGCGGCACAAACCCCTGGATCATTTCTAAGCTGATGGCTCTGTGGATACAAGACCGTCGTGTGCTCTTTCTCTGGTTATCACAAGAGCTGGACATCAGCCATTTTCCGGCAGATTTCACTTTTAACAAGAGATTTTGTCATGGAAAGCCGCGCGGAGGCTTCGCGCGTCACGACCGATTCGCTGATGAAGCGAGACAAAGGAACACCTCCGTTTCGGAGTGTTAGAGGACAAGTGTGCACGTGGGTTCAAGCATGTCTTGTTGTGAAAGTGTAGGGACACGGACCCACAACAGGGGGCGCAAATTAACGGACAATGGAGGAAGTCAAATAGCACTTTTACTGTTGTGAAATAAGCACAACAAACACAACAGATTACAATAATAGACAATAAAGTCAAATCACAAAGGTGTCATGTGGGCAGGCTCGAAGATAGAAGACGTCTGTCCAAAGCAGAACCGGAATCACACGATTTCCTCCGCCACCGAACCCCGGGAATACTGGAGCCGCCAAGTCCCGAACTCCCAGGTGGCCACTGCCTCCGCTTGTCGGATCTGGTACTGCCACGGTTCTTCGCACCCCTGGATGACAGGAGAACTTGGAGCCATGACAGAAGTCCAGGACTGCAGCCCTAGCCTCTGGTGGGACGTAAAGTTTGTTCTTCGGCCCAGTTCCGGGGTTCGGGCTTCGTGCCAGGGCCTCCTGGACGGTTCTCTCTACGTCCCAGGTGAGGGTGGCCACGAGAGCAGACTCCGGGATGATGGGTTCCGGTGGATCCGACAACTCCGTTTTGACTTCATCTTCATGTACCCGGGACAAGGCATCCGATCTCTGGTTTTTGGTCCCGGGACGGTAGGTGATCCGGAAGTCAAAACGGCCGAAGAACAGTGACCAGCGGGCTTGCCTGGGGTTCAGCCGCTTGGCGGTCCTGATATACTCCAGGTTCCGGTGGTCAGTGAAAACCGTGAATGGCACGGACATTCCCTCCAACAGATGTCTCCACTCTTCAAGAGCCTCTTTCACCTCAAGGAGTTCTCGATTGCCGACATCATAGTTCCGTTCGGCCAGGGTCAACCTGCGGGAAAAATAGGCACACGGGTGAAGGACCTTATCGGTCTTTCCGCTCTGGGAAAGCACAGCTCCTATCCCTGAGTCCGAGGCGTCCACTTCAACCACTAACTGGCGACTAGGATCGGGCTGCACCAGAATGGGTGCAGACGAGAAGCGCCGTTTCAACTCCTTGAACGCGGTATCGCAACGATCCGACCAGGTGAAGGGGACTTTTGGTGAGGTCAGGGCTGTCAGGGGGCTAACTACCTGACTGTAGCCCTTAATGAACCTCCTGTAGAAATTCGCAAAGCCGAGGAACTGTTGCAGTTTCCTACGGCTGGTAGGTTGGGGCCAGTCTCTCACCGCCGTGACCTTGGCCGGATCAGGAGCGACGGAGTTAGGGGAGATGATAAACCCCAGGAAGGACAAAGAAGTGCGGTGGACGGAAACTCAACACCTGGAACCAAATCAATGGCACAATCATACGGGCGGTGCGGGGGAAGGGTGAGCGTCAGATCCTTACTGAACATGTCCACAAGGTCATGGTACTCCACCGGCACTGTCCCGAGATTGGGCGGGACTCTGACCTCCTCCTTAGCCTGGGAACCGGGAGGAACCGAGGAACCTAAACATACCCAATGGCAGGTCTCGCTCCACTGAACCACTACCCCGGACGGCCAATCGATCCGGAGATTGTGTTTTAACATCCAGGGGAACCCGAGAATCACGCGGGAGGTGGCAGGAGTCACAAAAAACTCGATCTCCTCCCGGTGGTTCCCTGACACCACCAGAGTTGCTGGAGGTGTCTTATGTGTGATTAAAGGGAGTAGGGAGCCATCTAGTTCATCAGCAGGGGGAGCTGTAACCACACGGAGCGTAGGGGCCGTGGAGCGTGGGGAGGGCGGAGCTCGGTCGGAGCTGGAAGGGAGAGGGACGGCGCATGCCCGGCCACGCCCTTCGTCTCGTTCCCGACGGCGTTCTTCTAACCGATTGTCTAATCGTATAACGAGATCAATGAGCCCATCTAAATCCCGCGGTTCGTCCTTAGCCACCAGGTGCTCCTTCAGGACCAACGACAGTCTGTTTACGAAGGCGGCGCGGAGGGCAGTGCTATTCCAGCCGGACCTTGCAGCCGCGATGCGGAAGTCGACTGCATAAGCAGCTGCGCTCCGGCGCCCCTGTCTCATTGACAGCAGCACGGCTGAAGCGGTCTCTCCTCTATTTGGGTGATCGAACACTGTTCTGAACTCCCTCACAAACCCATCATATGTCTGAAGGAGCCGTGAATTTTGCTCCCAGAGCGCTGTAGCCCAAGCGCGTGCCTCACCGCGAAGCAGATTTATCACATAAGCTATTTTGCTAGCATCAGTCGCGTACATGACGGGACGTTGTGCGAAGACGAGCGAACACTGCATAAGAAAGTCCGCGCACGTCTCCACACAACCCCCGTATGGCTCTGGAGGGCTTATGTATGCTTCCGGGGAAGGTGGGAGGGGTCGTTGAACGACCTGTGGAACGTCACTGTTAGGCACAGGGTCGACAGGAGGGAGAGCCGCAGCTGCGCCCTGAGGGCGCGCTTCCACCTGCGCGGCGAGAGCCTCCACCCTGCGGTTAAGGAGGACGTTCTGCTCGGTCATTAGATCCGACCGAGCCGTGAAGGCGGTGAGGATTCGCTGCAACTCACCGATCATTCCTCCTGCGGACGCCTGTGCGCCCTGTTCTTCCATTGGCCGTTCAACAGCCGGTTGACGCCCCTCAGGATCCATGACTGTAGCCAAGTGCTTGCTCACAGGGGGTCGTTTTGACCGTTGGGGTTTTACATCATTATTGTATGGCCTTGCCTTACAATATAAAGCGCCTTGGGGCAACTGTTTGTTGTGATTTGGCGCTATATAAAAAAAAAAATTGATTGATTGATTGATTGATTGATGACGTTGGCCGAGATATCCTGTTGTGAAAGTGTAGGAACACGGACCCACAACAGGGGGCGCAAATGAACGGACAATGGAGGAAGTCAAATAGCACTTTTACTGTTGTGAAATAAGCACAACAAACACAACAGATTACAATAATAGACAATAAAGTCAAATCACAAAGGTGTCATGTGGGCAGGCTCGAAGATAGAAGACGTCTGTCCAAAGCAGAACCGGAACCACACGATTTCCTCCGCCACCAAACCCTGGGAATACTGGAGCCGCCAAGTCCCGAACTCCCAGGTGGCCACTGCCTCCGCTTGTCGGATCTGGTACTGCTGGCGAGGAACAAAAACAGTCAGATGTGGGTGCGCCTGCACCCAGCAACACGTATGGTGGAAAAACCACCTCCACCTCTCGTCAGGAAAACACTGGTTAGTGCAGGAATGTGAGTACTTATCCAAATGGTCCAATACAGTCTCCTGCTGTTCTACTCACTATCTGCGTAAAGGCAACAAAGTATTATGGTCAAAAAGACAACACGATTGGCTGAGTACGTTACCTCCTCGGTAGAGTGATATCTCGGCAAAGAGGTGGAGATGACGTCTTGCTGATATACCGATGCGGATCAGATGATTGGTAACAGCTGTCGTAGGTGACAGCTGTCACCCCGGCTGCTCCTGTGAGGTGGCAGCACCCTCTGGTGCCTGGAGCCCGCACTCCAGGCAGGGTGCCCTCTGTGGTGGTGGGGCCAGCAGTACCTCCTCTTCAGCGGCCCACACAACATGTCTGACATAAAAACATATGAATGAAATCCATATAGTTTTTAAAAAAAATAAAAAGGACCATTACTTTATGGACAGACCTCGTAATCTCTGTAATAAAATTTAATGGTAAACAGTATCAAAAGCAGCACTGAGGTCTAACAGAACAAGCACAGAGATGAGTCCACTGTCTGAGGCCATAAGAAGATCATTTGTAACCTTCACTAATGCTGTTTCTGTACTATGATGAATTCTAAACCCTGACTGAAACCCTCTCAGATAGACCATTCCTCTGCAGATGATCAGTTAGCTGTTTTACAACTACCCTTTAAAGAATTTTTGAGAGAAAAGGAAGGTTGGAGATTGGCCTATAATTAGCTAAGATAGCTGGGTCAAGTGATGGCTTTTTTAAGTAATGGTTTAATTACTGCCACCTTAAAAGCCTGTGGTACATAGCCAACTAATAAAGACAGATTGATCATATTTAAGATCGAAGCATTAATTAATGGTAGGGCTTCCTTGAGCAGCCTGGTAGGAATGGGGTCTAATAGACATGTTGATGGCTTGGAGGAAGTAACTAATGAAAATAACTCAGACAGAACAATCGGAGAGAAAGAGTCTAACCAAATACCGGCATCACTGAAAGCAGCCAAAGAGAACGATATGTCTTTGGGATGGTTATGAGTAATTTTTTCTCTAATAGTTAAAATTTTATTAGCAAAGAAAGTCATGAAGTCATTACTAGTTAAAGGAATACTTGACTCAGTAGAGCTCTGACTCTTTGTCAGCCTGGCTACAGTGCTGAAAAGAAACCTGGGGTTGTTCTTATTTTCTTCAATTAGTGATGAGTATTAAGATGTCCTAGCTTTACGGAGGGCTTTTTTATAGAGCAACAGACTCTTTTTCCAGGCTAAGTGAAGATCTTCTAAATTAGTGAGACACCATTTCCTCTCCAACTTATGGGTATCTGCTTTAAGCTGCGAGTTTGTGAGTTATACCACGGAGTCAGGCACTTCTGATTTAAGACTCTCTTTTTCAGAGGAGCTACAGCATCCAAAGTTGTCCTCAATGAGGACATAAAACTATTGACGAGATAATCTATCTCACTCACAGAGTTTAGGTAGCTACTCTGCCCTGTGTTGGTATATGGCATTGGAGAACATAAAGAAGGAATTTTCCGAATGGTTTCCAGCTGCCTGTCTCTAACAGTTTCTGAAAAAATTCTGATGGAACAAAGCCCAAATCATTCCGCCATTTCCTCGCAATGAAAAACGACGAGAGGGGTGGACCAGTGCTCACTCAAAGCCTGACCACAGGCGAATGACGCAACCGACAGGCGTGAAAAAACTCACGCATGCGCACGAAGGTTCAAGCTTGGCTGACGTAAAAACATATGAATCAAATACATGTATTTTTTGCATAAAATAAAAAGGTCAGATACTTTTCTCACAGACCTCGTACAACTAAATACTAGTTTAGTGATTCACAGGATTGCTAAAAAAGCAGTTTGAACATAATAGTTTGGAGTTTGTAGCGTCAACAGCAGATGCTACTATTATTGTGAACACTCCCTTTTCTACTTTTTTTTTTACTAATAGCCCAATTTCATAGCCTTAAGAGTGTGCATATCATGAATGCTTGGTCTTGTTGGAGTGTCAGAGGACAAGTTGGGACATGCCCAGCTCTCCACAATTTCTCTTATACTCACTCGACTGGTAAGCCACTGAAAGCCGAGATAGGCATGTCCCAACTTGTCCTCTGACACTCCAAAACAGAGGTGTTCTTTGTCTCGCGCCATCAGCGGCTCCGTCATGACGCGCAAAGCCTCCGCGTGACTTTCCATGACAAAATCTCTTGTTAAAAGTGAAATCTGCCAGAAAACGGCTGATGTCCAGCTCTTGTGATAACCAGAGAAATTGCACACGATGGTCCCGGATCGACACAGCCATCCGTTTAAAAATGAAATGCTGGTTTCTGCCTGTCGATCGCGGCTCGGAGCGCGGCACGCCGTGCGCCATTGTGGGCCGTCCTTAAAGCGGTAGTAACACTCCGTAATCTCTGTGAAGCCCATAAAATTTTCACCGAAAGCCATGTGAATTTTCCGAATGGTTTCCAGCTGCCTGTCTCTAACAGTTTCTGAAAAAATTCTGATGGAACAAAGCCCAAATCATTCCGCCATTTCCTGGCAATGAAAAAATGACGAGAGGGGTGGACCAGTGCTCACTCAAAGCATGCGCACAAAGGTTCAAGCTTGGCTGACATAAAAACATATGAATCAAATCCATATATTTTTTGCATAAAATAAAAAGGTCGGATACTTTTTTCACAGACCTCATATAACCACAGTTTTTCATGATTTCTTTTTTGCTTGTTTACTAGTGTGCTTGGGGTCATTGTCTTGTTGAAACACCCATTTCAAGGGCATGTCCTCTTCAGCATAAGGCAACATGACCTCTTCAAGTATTTTGACATATCCAAACTGATCCATGATACCTGGTATGCGATATATAGGCCCAACACCATAGTAGGAGAAACATGGCCATATCATGATGCTTGCACCACCATGCTTTACTGTCTTCATTATGAACTGTGGCTTGAATTCAGAGTTTGGGGGTTGTCTCACAAACTGTCTGTGGCCCTTGGACCCAAAAAGAACAATTTTACTCTCATCAGTCAACAAAATATTCCTCCATTTCTCTTTGGCCAGTTAATGTGTTCTTTGGCAAATTGTAACCTCTTCTGCACATGTCTTTTATTTAACAGAGGGACTTTGCAGGGGATTCTTGCAAATAAATTAGCTTCACACAGAACTGTCACAGCACTTACAGGTAACTCCAGACTGTCTTTGACCATCCTGGAGCTGATCAATGGGTGAGCCTTTGCCATTCTGGTTGTTCTTCTATCCATTTTGATGGTTGTTTTCCATTTTCTTCCATCCGTCTCTGGTTTTTTGTCCATTTTAAAGCATTGGTGATCATTGTAGATGAACAGCCTATAATTTTTTGCACCTGCATATAAAGTTTTCCCCTCCCCAATCAACTTTTTAATCAAACTACGCTGTTCTTCTGAACAATGTTTTGAACGTCCCATTTTCCTCAGGCTTTCAAAGAGAAAAGCATGTTCAACAGGTGCTGGCTTCATCCTTAAATAGGGGACACCTGATTCACACCTGTTTGTTCCACAAAATTGACGAACTCACTGACTGAATGCCACACTACTATTATTGTGAACACCCCCTTTTCTACTTTTTTTTACTAATAGCCCAATTTCATAGCTTTAAGAGTGTACATATCATGAATGCTTGGTCTTGTTGGATTTGTGAGAATCTACTGAATCTACTGGTACCTTGTTTCTCATGTAACAATAAGAAATATACTCAAAACCTGGATTAATCTTTTTAGTCACATAGCACTACTGTTATTCTGAACACTACTGTATATGTGTATTCTTAAAGCCCATTTTCAATTTTCCATTTCAAACTGCACAATTTTATGGTTTATGGAAACCTACCGGCTGTTCGCATATGTTCAGTTCAGGCTTCAGTTTTACCGACAGCACCCATGAATTGTGGTGTTATGTTCATTTAGATTTTCTCTGATATGGGCATGTTGAAGCATAATGCAGTAAAGTACCAAGTGGGATCAGCAATTTAAACAACAGTTTACGTGTTGTGAACTCCTGAGAACCCTGTGTCAGCAGGAAGGCTGAGTTATAGGGAATAAAATGTGCTGAAATACTGTTTTGACTGCCACATTAGTGCTTAACTACTGCATATGTTTGTGAGAAACAGTGTTGGTGTATATATGTGACAGATTTTGAGCTCTCTTTAATGGAGATAGAAATGCCCACTGTGTGTATGTGAAGGATTTTTTTAACAGAAAAGGGATGCTCAAGGTTACAAGAAGGAAATGTACTTTTGGTGTGTCTACGTGTTTTCCCTTGCTGGTCCTCACATATCATATCATAGTATCTGAGGATAAGCACCCACCCCCCACTTGATGGGCCTCAGAGCCTGGATAGGACCTACTTACTTACATGTGAAGAACACCTTAATGGACTGCTTAATTCTTGTGCACCACTATGCACCTCAGTGGGATTAAACTGCAAATGATCTCCATGATTTTAATTGATGTGATTCTGTCACCGGCTGCTTATGATCTAATTACATGTCATCCTCAGTCCTCTTGGCATGTGTGTCACTGTCACTTTTTAAAAATGAATAAATAACAAATAATTAAAACAGACACTACCCCTACCTTCTGACTGCCACAGCACACCTGTTGAAATTCCTCCGCGTTTTGTGTTGTGCCTCTGTTTTTCACAAACAGACTTGGTAAATTACATTTTAAACATTTAATGGATTGCATAATAGAATCCCACTCAGTCTCCTCTGATATCCCCAAATATGTTTAAAAATGCATGTGGCATAGACAGTTATTTCCAATTACTGCTCATCCTCTGTGTTTACCGCTCTCTCTCTCTCTCTCTCCTCTCTCTCTCTCCTCTCTCTCTCTCTCCTCTCTCTCTCTCTCTCTCTCTCTCTCTCTCTCACTCTCACACACACACACACACACACACACACACACACACACACACACACACACACACACACACACACACCACACACACACACACACACACACACACACACACACACACACACCATGCTATTTCCAATGAGAATATTGCCGTTATAACACTGGTCATGTATTGTATTAATTACATAGGCTTAGTTCTTATTAATTTGCAGAATAAATGTGTTTACATTACTATTTCCACTGCACTCAATACTTAGCAAGCATCATTTTATTCATAGGACATGTACATATTACCCCAAGTATTTACATTGTGACACATCTTAATATGGAAAAGATAACATTTAAATATCTATTTTTTACTAATGTTGTGGTTGCCTCTATTACTTCAGGTTATCCTATTGAAAAATTAGTAAAATGCTTCAAAAGTAATGCCTGAAAATTTGTACATACCCTATGTACTGATCCGCTGTCAGGCAGTGATGGCATCAATGAAAACAAGGAAATTCATCTTATTATTATTGTTATTAACCCTAACTTAAATAAAAAACACTATTGTGCATTTCACATCAGCATTTCGAAATGCATCTTGTGCATATACATGGAAATCCATAGGTATGTGCACTAAATACTGCACTGTACTTTTACTATGAAATCATATGAAATGTGCCATGTAGTGCAGCAGATAAGTGAAACAATCATGCAAATGGTGATAAAAGCATCACATTTGGCAGAAATACTCCTTAGACACTCCTCTTTTGAAAAAAAAGATTGGCGATTTGACTTTTCAATCGGTGGTCAGGTAGGGGTCAATTGAAGAATTACATAGAGGTCAAAATTAAAAGATGCTCCAATCATATTGAAAAATATTCCACATTATTTGCCTGATCATATTTGTGGCTGAATTCTATGGAGTTATGTGATAAAAACAGCAAGAATGGTGACAAAGGTCAGTTTCATTTTGTACAGGGGTCAAAAGTTAAAGTTGCTCCAATTTTGGTAAAAAAGTGATGCAAATTATTGGCGGACCTAATAGGATTAATAAATGGAATAGTTTTGACAGTGTTGAATGCTTGGTCTCCAAAGTAAAGGTCAAAGAAGGTCTACGTCTATTGGATTCTATGACATGTGACATATGTTACCCCGTGACGTGATAAGCAAGGATGTTACATGGTCCAAACTATTCCTCTTTAAAACCGTGTTAACTCAACTAATAATTTGCATCACTTTTTACCAAAATTGGAGCAACTTTAACTTTTGACCCCTGTACAAAATAAAACTGACCTTTGTCATCATTCTTGCTGTTTTTATTCCATAACTCCATGGAATTCAGTTACAGACTGTCCAAACTATACCTTTTTTGAATCTTTATGATCAGACAAATAATGTGGAATATTTTTCAACATGATTGGAGCATCTTTTAATTTTGACCTCTGTGTAATTCTTCAATTGACCCCTACCTGACCACTGATTGAAAATTCACGTGGCCAATCGTTTTTTTCTAAAGAGGATTGTCTGAGGAGTATTTCTGCTGAATTTGATGTTTTTATCACCATTTGCAGGATTTCCCTCTAAATATTCTCTTATCCGCTGCATTAATGAGAATACAAAGGTTATTTGCATCAATCAATGCTTCCCCCTTGCATGTCCTCTCCCATTGCACTCTGTGCTTTCTAGTGTTGCCTTGGCTTTTGGCCCCTACGTGCCCCCGGGGTCATGCCTGCAGTTTTGGGGCTATGTGGCACTAATGCAACTCTACACAATCATTCATAACTCACAATATAGCACACCTACACTATCATTGTAGAACTGTTATTGTCGTGAGGGTCTTGTGAGAACAGTAATTCTTACAGTGATGGCAAGTGAAGAGTAAATATGACCATTTTGTTGTTTTAAATCCAATATTGCCATAACATCATTTATTACAACGTCAAACAAATTCTCTGTCTCTTACTTTGTCCAAGTGTACTGTGTCATGTATTTTACAAAGTCATGTGATGCTTTCTGTATGTCATTTAAGCCATAATAGCAAAAAAAAAAAAAACTTTCAGTTGCTGGTTTTCAAAATAAGGCTTTTTTTTTTCTCAAATTGCCAGCTCATCTGAGCATAAAATAACACACACACACAAAAATGTTTAAGGTTTTTTCCCCTCTCATAAAACACATTTCCATTCAGCACATTTTCAGTTCGCTAGTTCAATTTATGCAATTTGGACGGTAATGGAAACCCACTTATAGTGCAGCAGATAACAGAATATTTACAGAGGAATCCTTCAAATGGTGATAGAAGCACCAAGTTTGGCAAAAGTACACCGTAGGGCCCTGTCCCACTGGGGAGAGGATTAATTGTGCATGAATTGAGTATACAAATTGCGGGCGTTCGTTGTCGTCTGCAACAAAAATGGCCCAAAATGACAAATGTCCCAGTATGAATTATGGATATATTAATAATATATAGCGAATATATGATGAACAATCACGGTTATATAACGCATGTAGTGAGGAAACTGATCCGACACATTGACATTATCACGGAAGTATTACGGGTGTATTATGAATGCATCGCGCATGTGTTGCGCGTGCACGGCATCTGCATTACGGTCATAAAAGAAGCGCACTCGCTCCTTTCGGCATCACTATTCACACCAACAATACAGCCTCTGGAGCATTTGCTGGACTTGGACAAGTTGATCACAGAGTGTCGTCATGCGAGGGTTAACTGTTCATGAGTTTGGGGAGTGGGAGGGGGGAAGCCGCTTGGGTGAGAGATGGTGTTTTTTTTTTTGTTTTTTTTGAGATTGTCACAGAAAACAGACTTCAGTGTGAGTTGTGGCTAAACAGCAACTCTTCCTTTTGTTGGTGTTAAATAAAAGTCCTGGATTGCAGCAGCTATTACGTCTTTGTGGATTTACACAGCCGAACCAGCACTGACTGACAGGTATGTCGCTTTCTGCCACATATAATACTTTGGGTTTACGTGATGTGTTTGTTATGCATTCACAGATTGTCCGCAAATCAGCTGCAAAGCAGATATAATAACAGCGCTTTATTTGTGGCCAATCTGTATGCATTTGTTCCAACTTATTTTAGTTTGTGATGTGGACATGATGGGAATGCAAAATATCTGTTTTACACACTGTCCCAGTCCGCTGCCAAGCCGCAAATCCCCGTCAGTTGTGGATATCAGCGGTTAACGGCAGATATACAGCGCATAGAGTGAGTATGTATTGTGTATGAATTGAGTATATATGGAGTATGTAAGGCGGATGTTATCCGCATCCACATTTTTGAACAGCTCAGAAATCCTGGCTGCGGACATGCGTGCCTCTGCGGATGATCACGGGTGTGTTCGGATGACGGCCGACTCATACAGGCATGTTACGCGGATATTGCAGATGTTTGGCGAATATGGGCCAATTTTGTGCGCAATCCATATGCAAATCCTCCTAAACGCCAGTGGAACAGGGCCCTTAGATATTACTCTTTTGAAAAAACCGACGGGCCACTTGAATTTTCAATAGGCGGCCACGTAGGGGTCAATTGAAGAATTACATAGGGGTCAAAATATAAAAATGCTCCAGTCATATTGAAAATTATACCACATTATTTGTCTGATTGTAAAGATTCCAAAAAGGTATTGTTTGGACTTTCTATGACTGAATTCTATAGAGTTATGGGGTAAAAACAACAAGAATGGTGACAAAGTTCAGTTTCAGTTTGTACATGGGTCAAAGGTTAGGGCCCTGTCCCACTGGCGTTTAGGAGGATTTGCGGATGGAATGCGCACAAAAGTGGCCCACATCCGCCAAACAACCGCAATAACCATGTAACATTCCTGTATGAGTCGGCCGCCATCCGAACACGTCCGTGATCATCCGCAGAGGCACGCATGTCCGCAGCCAGGATTTTTGAGCTGTTCAAAAATCCTGCTGTGGATGAGATCCGCATCACTTCCTGAACACATACTGAAGACATACGCAGGACATACACAACCAACGCGCCGCATATCCCCTGTCATCCGCTGATATCCGCAACCGACGGGTTGGCGCAGCTTGCTGGCAGACCGGGACAGCGTGCAAAACAGATATGACGTGTGCCCAGCACGGCCACATCACGGTCGCAAATGGTATGTCGCGCATGCAGACTAGAGCATGACACGGGAGTGGATTTTCATTCCCGTCCCATCCCGCTCCCAGAAAAAAAATCCCATCCTGTCCCAATCCTGGACTGGAGTAAAAAAAAATCCCATCCCGTCCCACTAGTGTAAAGATGACTCCCAATCCCATCCCACTCCCACTCAAAATCAGTCCCACTCACGTATGTCTTGCGCCGTGATGATCAATCAGGGACTGAATATGTAGTGACGTGGAGATGTCTGGAGTTTGACTGAAGATGTGAACATGTCCTGTCTCTGGTAGCAGCCTGTGAGCAGGGCTTATGTCTCTTTTGTCCTTTATTTCACAATTATGACAGAGGTTTTGGAGCGAGCAGCACCAGGAGCGGAGTTTCTTTTTCTTTTTATGTTACGTGCACGTGCAAGCGAATCGTCCTTGGAGATTATTTTACTTATTAACTACACAGATGTATAATAAAACAAATGGTGACTGGTTTCTAAACACAATTATGACAGAGTTTTTTGGTGGAAGAGCGAGCTGCAGCAAGCAGCGGAGTTTATTTTATTATTTTTTTTTGTTTATACATGTGCGCGCGTGAATGGGACAGTTGGTCCTCAAACTGGGTCCTGCAGAGGTGGAAGGACCGCTGAAAGCGGCCGTCATCCAGACTCAGCTCCTGCAGCAAATAATGATACTCTCTGTATTGGGAGCTTTCCACAACAACTCGCTCCGTGTGATCAAGGTCCGTCATGTTATCTTGACTGACAACCGGAGCTGGCGAGCGGAATGGAAGCTCCTCCTATTTGATGACGCACCAGGGTGAATTTTCACAGCAAAAGCAGAGCGAAACACCGGGCGAAGGAGGCGCGTCCGTCGCCACGCGACCCCCGTGAATTTGTAGCGTCTGATCGCGCCCGGTGGGCATTAAATAGATGAAAATCATCATCTATTTTTGGCATTCCCGCTCCTGCCCGCTCCCGTTCATTTTTATTCCCATCCCATCCCAATCACGGGATTGATAACATTTTGACTCCCATCCCGCGGGAATCTCGCAGGAATCATGTGACCCACAGGAATTCCCGAAAAATGTCATCCTCTAATGCAGACAGAGTGGGCACGGATGAAGCGAGTGCATCACGGCCGCTGTGCCCCTCATGGGGGCGCCTCCACGGTCGCCTTCGCTTCTGTTCCCTGTTATATCCGCTTTTCTTCCTCATGTATTCGCTGATCCACCCCGGGACAGTTGTCATTTCCGCCCACCTTTGTTGCGGACGCTCAGCTTTTGTCTCCTCATTTCATGCGCAAATCCTCCTAAACGCCAGTGGGACAGGGCCCTTAGAGTTCCTCCAATTTTGTTCAAAGGTGATGCAAATTATTGTTTGGGTTAATAGGGTTTCAAAAAGGAATAGTTTGCACCATGTATCATGCTTAATTATCACGTTACGGGGTAACATATGTTACATTAATCAGTCAATCAATATCTTTATTGTCACTATAAAAACAAAGTTCATACAGTGAAATGCAGTTTTGCATCCTCTCCTCTGTGGCAGCAAAGAAAGTAAGCATGTTAAAAATCTAAATAAACAAGTACTTTTAAAAATATCTAATAAAACAAAAGTGCATTTGCGTATACAGCAGAGCTGAAAAGTGGCTTGTGCGAATTTTAGAGAAATAGGGAGGTGTCTGGTGGCTTATGGGCTGGGAGGTTGGATGGTAGATGGCAATGATGATGGGGGTGGTTGGGTGTCACAGGGATTGGGAATGGGGTGATGGCTTTCACTGCCTGAAGGGAAAAGCTGTTTTTCAGTCTGCTGGTGTGGCACTTCATAGACAGGTATCTTTTTCCTGAGGGGAGGGGGGAGAAAAAGAGGTGACCGGGGTGAGTGGGGTCCCCTGCGATGGAAGAGGCCTTCTGTGGTTCCGATGATCTTCTCGGCTTCTCTCACCACCCGCTGAAGGTTCTTCCTGTCCTCTGCAGTGCAGCTGTTAAACCACACTGGGCAGCAGTACATCAGAAGGCTCTCCATAGTGGCTCAGTAGAAATTAATCATCAGCTGTTGTGGGAGGTGAGCCTGTTTCAGTTTCCTGTGAAAGTAGAGCGTCTGTTGGGCTTTCCCCACCTGGCCGGAGATGTTGACAGCCCAGGTGAGGTCAGCTGAGATATCATAGAATTCAATGGACGTCAACATTATTTGACCTTTACTTTAGTGACCAAACATTCACCACAGTCAAAACTATTCCATTTATTAATCCAAGTAGCTCAATCAACAGTTTGCACCATTTTTTACTAAAATTGGAGCAACATTAACTTTTGACCCCTGTACAAACTGAAATTATGATCAGGCAAATAATGTGGTATAGTTTTCAATATGATTGGAGCATTTTTTATATTTTAACCCCTGTGTAATTCTTCAATTGACCCCTACGTCGCCGCCTATTGAAAATTTAAGTGGCTTGTCATTTTTTTTTTCAAAAGAGCAATGTCTAAGAAGAATTTGCGCTGGATTTGGTGCTTGTATCACCATGTGAAGTATTGTTCCAGTTATTTGCTGCACTATTAATGTTATTGTCAGTGTCATTGTTTGTTGAAGGGTTTGTTTGTGTTTTATGTCCTGAATGTATGGGGGAAACATGGTGGCAGCAAATTGCTGCTTTAATATTAAAACTGCATACATTCTTAATGGTACTTGTGATATATACAGAAGAAGGGGGAAGAAACTGCATTATTGATTAATATGTTGATTATGTTGTACTTGCTTCAATTAATTATTTCTACTGCTAATGGTCATAGTGTAATTCATGCCAATTAAGATTTCTCAGACTCTAATGTGACATCTTCAATAGACAAATATCTCCTGGTCAAAACCAAACTTGTCCAATATGTGTCCTGTTTTTTTTGTTTGTTTGTTTGTTTCTTTTATGTGGTGCATGCTGTTACAGGCTCCATCTTTTCAGGGACCAGATTAATGAATTATGAATAAAGCATGATAGCGACTGTGATTTATGCAACCTATTTACTAATTGACATTAAGATGAATGATGTTCCTTGAATTTTAACATCCATAAGTCAACAGATAGATGAGACAACAACACTGTGCTTATTCTGTTTGGCAGATCCAGTGACTCTACCATATTTTAAAGTTATTTTTCTGTTAATCAAATGACTGATTAAACCACTACTTTCATCCCTAAAGGCACCATGACACTTGCATGCATTTAACCCTCACACTGCTACACAATTCATCGTGCCAATGCTACCCGCTTTGTTCCACTAGATGCTGTGCTTTATGTCACTGGACACCGTGTTATATAAAATAATTATTTCATAGCGGATTAATCATTTGCTCTCAGAACCTGGCTGATAAAACCACTTCTATTCACTCCTGAATTAGGGAGGAATTTTCTACAGCTGCAGCTGTTCTCGTGCACTTCATGATGTGGAGAACGCATTTGGAATCATCTCAAACGTAATTATTTATATTATTTTTTTTGTAATGGATTGGTAAAACAGTTGCACTTTCATTCCTTTTTTATGAATAACTTTAAAATTATGTTTATTATAGATTTAACATCAGTCAGTTCAGCGCTGTGATGTGCTGCACTGACGCATTGTTTCGTACTGACCCACAGTGTTTTTGAGTAGGTTGTGCAATGTTCCCGTGTAGTTCACAAAATTAATGTGTACCATGTTTCAAAGTTTTTGCACAGTTTTACAACAGTTTACAAAGAGTTTACATCAGGTTTGCGATGTGTTTACTCTCTGGCACGCCAGATTGTGTACCAGTGCGGGGATCAAATTCATGCAAGTGTCAAGGTAAAACCCCAATTCCAATGAAGTTGGGGCGTTGTGTAAAATCTAACTAAAAACAGAATACAATGCTTGCAAATCCTCTTCAACCTATATTGAATTGAATACACTACAAAGACAAGATATTTAATGTTCAAACTGATAAACTTTTTTGTTTTGGGCAAATATTTGCTCATTTTAAAATGCGTGCCTGCAACATGTTTCAAAAAAGCTGGGACAGTGGTATGTTTACCACTGTGTTACATCACCTTTCCTTCTAACAACAATAAGCGTTTGGGAACTGAGGACACTCATGATTGGGTATAAAAAGAGCATCCACAAAAGTCTCAGCCACTCACAAGCAAAGATGGGGTGAGGATCACCTCTTTGTGAACAACTACATGAAAAAAAAATAGTCTAACAGTTTAAGAACAATGTTTCTCAATGTTCAATTACAAGGAATTTAGGAATGCCATCATCTACAGTCCATAATATAATCAGAAAATTCAGAGAATCTGGAGAACTTTCTACACGTAATGGTGCTATCAATGCTGAAAGGGACATCCAGGTTTTGGAGCAACACATGCTGCCATCCAAGCAATGGCTTTTTCAGGGACGTCCCTGCTTTTTTCAGCAAGACAATGCCAAGCCACATTCTGCACATGTTACAACAGCGTGGCTTCGTAGTAAAAGAGTGTGGGTACTAGACTGGCCTGCCTGCAGTCCAGACCTGTCGCCCATTGAAAATGTGTGGCGCATTATGAAGTGCAAAATACAACAACAGAGACCCCGGACTGTTGAACAACTGAAGTCGTACATCAACCAAGAATGGGAAAGAATTCCACCTACAAAACTTCAACAGTTAGTGTCCTCAGTTCCCAAATGCTTATTGAGTGTTGTTAGAAGGAAAGGTGACGTAACACAGTGGTAAACATACCACTGTCCCAGCTTTTTTGAAATGTGTTGCAGGCATCCATTTCAAAATGAGCAAATATTTGCACAAAAACAATAAAGTTCATCAGTTTGAACATTAATTATCTTGTCTTTGGGGTGTATTCAATTGAATATAGGTGAAAGAGGATTTGCAAATCATTGTATTCTGTTTTTATTTACAATTTACACAATGTCCCAACTTCATTGGAATTGGGCTTGTACCTTAACTATCTCAGTCTGTGCCCGACATGCCTCATGTAGCCATTTCTAGAGCCTGATGTGAGATCAGTGGTCACAGCCCAGACTATAGCCAATCTCATTTATCATTCAGAGTACAACCTGATCCCTGTACAGATCCCTGAGACACTCAGTATAGCTGCAGGCTTCAGTGGAGCCAGGTGCAGGATTCTTTTTGTGTGTGTGTGTGTGTGTGTGTGTGTGTGTGTGTGTGTGTGTGTGTGTGTGTGTGTGTGTGTGTGTGTGTGTGTGTGTGCGCGCGTGTGTGTGTGTGTGTGTGTGTGTGTGTGTGTGTGTGTGCCTGCCTATCTTCACCACGTCTCCAAACCTCATGTTATTTCACAGTGAGGCAAACTGGATTTTTGGACAAGGTTCTAAGTGGACTCCCGCTGGGTCTCGTGAAGGGCAGCTGATCTCCCCTGCTGTATCTTCATGATATCTCACTCGTTAGTGCAAACAGACAGAAAAATAAGCTACAAACTGCACACTGATAGTAAAGCAGTGGCAATTCAGAGATGAGAAAAACTGACTCATGAACTGCAAGGTCACCTTGGTCAAACCTACAAAGCAGCTGGAGACCCCTGTTGGAGCAACTTGCACCTATCAGGCTGCTGTGCCGCTACACTTTCATTAGCTCTTTTTAATCTGAGATTTTGTATCTTTCCTGTACCCGTGTCTACCCTCTACTTGTAGTTAACAGCCTTCAGAAGTGATGTGCATTCTGTACTTCCTTTGCTCCCTGCGCTTGTCACGTTCATACTCTTCAACACTTCCTCCATCACACAATCACTTGCAACAATGTGAAAAGTCTTCACCCTGCAAAAATATTGGTTTGTTACTGCCATATGAGCAGAGATGCACATTTTTTTTGCACTTTCCTTTGTTTTCTAGTTTTGTTGTTAACAAACTGAAATGGATAGACTCATCGATTCACCTTCCTACCTGCCACCCTATTTACTCTCCAATGCTTTTCAAATCTTCAACGGCTTATTCCAGTTAAGGGTCACGGAGGGCTGGAGCCTATATGTACCAGCAATCATAAGGCATGAGGCAGGGTACACCCTGGACAGGATGCAGTCTGACGCAGGGCCACATATAGGCAGACAAACACATTCACACCCTCACGCACACCTACAGACAATTTATAGTTTCCAAATTTGACCTAACCTGCATGTCTTTGGATGTTATTTTTTTTTATAGTGGAATAAATATATCATTTGAAGAGTTGACATGTCTGAAAACAAATCAATCTCTGCCTGCAGAAGCAGATCTTCACCACACTGCCCTGAGCCCAACGTGTTGACAGTATCTTGTCATTGAAACAAAACATTTGTTATTTCAGGTGTTCCAGCAATGTTCCAATGACAATATTCAAGCAGAGAACCCCTGGAGAACTTTGTCAACTTTTGCCCTCCATTTTGCCTATGGGGGGTAAGAAGGTTTTGTTAACACACAGAGAACTGAAGCAATCAGTGGTGATGATGGCATCTGTGAATAGGCAGAAACAACTGCATCTGTGGCCGCACTGAGGGGTGACACATGCTACTAAGTGCATACAGAATGAAAAATGTATACATACAATTTTAGGTGAAGGCCACCCTGTGTAGAAATAAAGCACAACTGATGTCAAGAAGTGTTAAAAAGTTGTAATTTGACTATTGTTGACACTTCTGTATTTTCTGGTCCTATGCACTGTGACTAACCACCTTTTGGAGTGGAAAGGTTTACTGACCTTGTCTTTTTGGACAACAATGCAGTTTTTTGGAATCAATACCTGACTGTGGTACTTGAAATGCTGTGTGAGGACTCAGTGTCTTAGATGAATACCAAGGTCCAGGTTTTCAATACCTTCATGGACTCCGCTATCAGAAGCATATCAGTACGTGGTTCAAGTGTCAAACTTGTAGAAAGGCTCACTTATCTCTGCAGTGACAGTCAGGTGGCACCTCGGCCTTTGAGGTCGAGAAACTCTTGGGAAGACCTTGTGGAGTCATAAGGTCCCTCAAGAGAGGATTTGGTGATGCTGATAGCTTTGCAGGAGTAAAAGGGTTCAGGTTTGTGGGGTCCTGGTGCTTCCTGTCTTACTGTATGGCTGTGAGACTTTAATGGTGGATGTTAACCAGTGCATAATCCAATGCACAAATGCATCAGTGTTGAGGACCCCCACTAATGGGAAAAGGCCACGTACCACTTGGTTGCAGCAGGTAGATGGCTGTTTCCTCCCTGCCTTACTGTATCTCATCAGCACTCAGTATCTGTTCAGACAACAGCTGTTCCCTCCCTTCCTGACTGCATCTCGCTGCCACTCAAATGTGCAAGAACTCTCCACTCCCAGAATGTGAAATAAATCATTTATGTGAGCAGTATTATCAACACTATTAGGTGCAATAATTCAGCCTCAGTGTAAAAGAGGTTCTTAAAGCTATCTGGATATTTATCTTCAATTTTTTGCCTTCTGATGTATTTTTTCTTATGTGCTGCACTTCATGTCTCCTCCTGTAACATAAGCAGTTTCCTTTGGGATTAATAAACTCTTCTGATTCTAGTTTTGTGAAATGTGGGTGTACCAGTTTTCTCCTTGGGTGGTTGTGAATCAGAACCTAGGGTTTTTTGTTAATGTCGTGGATGCGGCAAGCTGTGGAACTGCCACATCCTCCAGGCCTGACCTGGTCTAACATAACCAACCTTATAACATAACATAACCTGCTATAGGTGTAAACTCTAGTGAGCTGAGTTCAAATCCAAGGGTAGCATGTTTGTAATTATTCAATGTTTGAATTAACATGTTCACAGACAGGATTTAAAGGCACAGTTAGGGACTGGAGGGTGGCCAGTTTGGTGACCTCAGAATTATATGATGTGGTTCTGTTCGCATTCATCAGACCGTGACCTCTGACGTGCACTGAGCAGACAATCTGCAACTCTAAATTGTATACCTTGGCATCTAACAGAAAAGGATGGATTGTACCCTCTGGGTCAGGGGAGAGTTATTGCCCCAATTGGAGGAGTTAAAGTGTCTCAGGGTCTTGTTCATGAATGAGGGTAAGTTGGTGTGTGAGATCGGTAGATGGTTTAGGCCTGTATCTGATGTTGTGCAGACCCTGTACCAGAGAAAATGCTGAACCAGAAGGTGAGACTCTTGCTTTACAAGTCGATTAATGCTAGACAGGTATGAAATTCCTATGAGAAAAATGAAATTCCTCCACCTGGGCTTATACTTAGGGACAGGATGACAGGCACAAATATCCAGGAGGGACTGGGAGTCAAGCTACTGTTTCTTCACATCGAATGAGCCAACTGAGGTAGTTTGGGCATCTGTTGAGGATGCCCCCTGGGTGTCTCACTGGGAAGGTCTTTCAGGCACATTTAACTGGGAAGAGGTCCCCTAGAAGACCCAGCATATACAGCACTTGAAGGATAAATTTCCCAGCTCACTTGGGAACACCTTGGGATCCCCCAGGAAGAGTTGGGGGACTTGGTCAACACCGCAAAAACTGTCCCTCTCAAAATAAGCCAAATAATCCAAAATCTAGCCAAATCGTCTTGTATTAAGCAAAAAACAAACAAACAAACAAAAAAAAATCTGCCAATGGGGTAAGAAAGATTTACTTGGTTATAATTCTCAAAACTAGCAAAATGTCTATGCACTGAATAATCAAAATGTGCCTTAAAACTAGACAGAATTCTTATTTTAAGATTAGCCTCTGTCTTAAAATAAGGAAAGCAATCTTGTTCCTTTGCTTGAATGATTTGAAATCCATTTCCTTTCATTGTTAATGGTTGATATTAGCAACTTGATATTAGCTGGAAAAACTTAAGAAAAAATAAGATACATTATCCCAAAATAAGACATTTTTTCTTCTGTTAAAAAAAAAATGCTTGACAAGATATTTTTTTTTTCTATTTAGACAAAAATTAAGTCAAATTTTCTTAAAACAAATCTCTTTTTATAACTTTCTTAGATATCAGTTTTTGCAGTGAAGGATAGGGAGGTATGGAATGAGCTGCTTGGTCTACTGCCACCATGCCCCATACCCAGATAAGCAGCAGAAATAGAATGAATGAAGGAATGAACAAAGAATACACTCCAATGTTTTTGCTCCTGAAAAAAGTGGCCATTTGTTCGTAATATGGACTTGTCACTGAACATAACGTCCATAATTCAATTTTAGAAGAGAGTCACAAGAACCATGAAAATGACAAGCAACTATTTTTGCACAGGCGAATGACTCACCTTCAAACATACTGAAGGCCCACACAGGCAGCATGGTTATCTTAAAGGTTCGGGGAACCGTTTGCTACCATCACCACTCAGAAACTGAGGAAAACCTTGTTCGTGACATGCCGCCAGCTGCCAGGCTTATCGTCTGACTGGGACACCAATTTAAATCGATGTGGACATTTGCTTCAGATGAATATCACATTTACATGAGTTCATCTATAAATGGTCTGTTTCACCTTTAATCAAATACAATTCTACTTTTCAGTGATTCTGTTGGAAAAAACATCTATAAATCGTGTTGCCCGTCAGTCAGTTATGATGGGGCGAATTTGTGCAACACATTCCCCAAAAACAGATTTTAATGATGTGTGCGTGATGTTCCAGCGTAGCATGACGTGTCAGTGTGCAACACCTGGTTTACACAGCAGTCCCCAAGCTATTTTTGCCTCACAGTGTCAAGAGTACAAACTGCATGGTAACGGTTGCTAAGTACAGTTTGGTTGATAACCACATCAACTGACTTTGAAAACGTTCAGCTGTACAAGCGTAAAACAGGAATTCTGAGTTTGCCCAGTTCCTGTCTGAATCCAAATTTTCAAGCACATGGCCTTTGTTAAATTAGATTTTTTCACCTATATATTTTTGTGTTATTTATTTATTTATTGAAATAGTCAAGGTGTCACCGCAATTCAGGTTGGCAGGTGTTCAACATCACATCCATGGATGCACACACACACATACGGAACACACTCATTTCACCAGCAGCTCTTTTTCGAAATGTTCTCCCTTCACTTCCATTTTTTCTTCATTTCTCCTTCCTCTCTCTCTCTCTCTCTCTGTGCCATCTTTTTTCCCAGTTTGTATTCTCGCTGTCTTTTCTGACGCCACATCTGTAGCTCCTCTTATGTTCATCTTCCTCTCCTCTCTGACTTTCTTCTGCACATTTTCCTGTGATGGAGTGAAAAAAATGAAGTAGGTCAACTGTGAGATGGGAAACTGAGAAAAGAAGTGGTGGAATGCAAATCACTGGAACTGAAGGGAGAATCTTGAGAGAGAGAAAGCAATAAAAAGTGAAAAATATTAGGAACATCTTCGACGCAAAGCTGTCATGTCCTCCGCCAGTGTTCATTTCTCATGGTTCTGTTGAACTCATCTGCAGCTATGGCCTCAGTCACCCCTACCACATATCAGCAATCTGATACAGCAGTATGAGAGGCAGGATCCCCCCCACCCACCCCTCTTTGTGTCCCCCCCCTGCACCCTACAACTAAACTGAGAAAACTTTTTAGGTTCCTTAGATGACCCTAAAAGATTATGTTTGATGGCCCCAAAATATGATCAGGATGTTCCAAAAGAAATCTAATCTGACAGATATTAAAATCAGGTCAACTCAGGGAGCATGAGCTGGTGCCACATCCGCCACATCACCACATCCACCACACCATGGAGCCGCCCAGGCAGACAACTGCTCCATCTCCACCCCTCTAAAGTAACCATGTATCTGATGCAGTCAGATGAAACGTGGGTGTCCTCTTGGCCTTTTTAATGGATACCCTGACTGCAGCATTTAAAGAGAGTGTCTGGGTTTGAGATAGTCCTGGATCAAGAGTAATATCCAAGCTTTCAGTGACTTCCTGGACTCAACCATCAGAAGTGTTGAACTTGTAGAGAGATTCTCTTACTTCGGCACGGATGAAAGTATCTGGTTTTCCAACTTTGACATTAGGCCCCAGTTTCATAAAGTGGCCTAATCTTGTTTAGTGGACTAAACTCACTTAGTTGACTCATCTTTTGGCGTTAAACGTTGCACGCTTACTCGGTTAAAGTTTTGCATTACCCCACTAAAGTTTTTAGCCTGGTACACAGGAGGCTAATCTTTTTTTAACAACACTTCAGCGTCTTACCTCAAAAAAGGTGGTTATCATGTACCACCACTTGATGAAAGAGGAATGGAGGAGAGACTTGCGGCGGAAGAGGGTCTTCCTGGACCGGTGTCGCCCTTTAAAAATTGGTTCGCCCTGTTTTTGGACGCTGAGGTCAGGAGCGCTTCTCTGCCACAGCGGACTCGGCCATGTTTGTACCAGACGGACTAACCTGGAAGTAAACAAAATTGTCGTGCATTGGAGTTATTTGGCAACAGCGCTCGCAAGGCTGCTATGACCATGAAAATCATTGACTAACATAAAACGGCTAATCTACAAGTTTAGCTGTCAACGTGTAATGGAGATTAGACAGCTAATGTTGGGTGACTAACCATAGTTGACTAAGTAAGATTAGTGGACTAAAACATTAGACTGCTTTATGAAACTGGGCCCAGGAGCTTCCTTGGATATATATACATTAAAATGCCCCTAAAATATGTTTTGCAACAAAACATTTGAATTAGCAATAACAGAACATCATATTTTGACTTCCATTATATCTGTCTTGGAGTTAGCTTGTATTTTTTAGGAACACCCTGGTTATATCTTGGGGTAATCCACGGACTCAAAAAGCATTAGTTCTGGGACAGAGGCAAAGGGAATGGTCCTACCTCCCCAACTTGAACTTAACCCTTGGATGCATAAGTGGGTCAAAAATGACCCAGTGAGGTCGTTTTCTTGTAATATCTTTGTAATGGAAAAGTTATCATTTCATATTACAGCTATTCCTCATACAAAATTCTTTTGAGTTACCTTTTATATTTTTTTCAGAAATTGTATTAGTTGTTGTGAAAGTGTAGGAACACGGACCCACAACAGGGGGCGCAAATGAACGGACAATGGAGGAAGTCAAATAGCACTTTTACTGTTGTGAAATAAGCACAACAAACACGACAGATTACAATAGTAGACAATCAATCAATCAATTTTTTTATATAGCGCCAAATCACAACAAACAGTTGCCCCAAGGCGCTTTATATTGTAAGGCAAGGCCATACAATAATTATGTAAAACCCCAACGGTCAAAACGACCCCCTGTGAGCAAGCACTTGGCTACAGTGGGAAGGAAAAACTCCCTTTTAACAGGAAGAAACCTCCAGCAGAACCAGGCTCAGGGAGGGGCAGTCTTCTGCTGGGACTGGTTGGGGCTGAGGGAGAGAACCAAGAAAAAGACATGCTGTGGAGGGGAGCAGAGATCGATCACTAATGATTAAATGCAGAGTGGTGCATACAGAGCAAAAAGAGAAAGAAACAGTGCATCATGGGAACCCCCCAGCAGTCTACGTCTATAGCAGCATAACTAAGGGATGGTTCAGGGTCACCTGATCCAGCCCTAACTATAAGCTTTAGCAAAAAGGAAAGTTTTAAGCCTAATCTTAAAAGTAGAGAGGGTGTCTGTCTCCCTGATCTGAATTGGGAGCTGGTTCCACAGGAGAGGAGCCTGAAAGCTGAAGGCTCTGCCTCCCATTCTACTCTTACAAACCCTAGGAACTACAAGTAAGCCTGCAGTCTGAGAGCGAAGCACTCTATTGGGGTGATATGGTACTACGAGGTCCCTAAGATAAGATGGGACCTGATTATTCAAAACCTTATAAGTAAGAAGAAGAATTTTAAATTCTATTCTAGAATTAACAGGAAGCCAATGAAGAGAGGCCAATATGGGTGAGATATGCTCTCTCCTTCTAGTCCCCGTCAGTACTCTAGCTGCAGCATTTTGAATTAACTGAAGGCTTTTTAGGGAACTTTTAGGACAACCTGATAATAATGAATTACAATAGTCCAGCCTAGAGGAAATAAATGCATGAATTAGTTTTTCAGCATCACTCTGAGACAAGACCTTTCTGATTTTAGAGATATTGCGTAAATGCAAAAAAAGCAGTCCTACATATTTGTTTAATATGCGCTTTGAATGACATATCCTGATCAAAAATGACTCCAAGATTTCTCACAGTATTACTAGAGGTCAGGGTAATGCCATCCAGAGTAAGGATCTGGTTAGACACCATGTTTCCAAGATTTGTGGGGCCAAGTACAATAACTTCAGTTTTATCTGAGTTTAAAAGCAGGAAATTAGAGGTCATCCATGTCTTTATGTCTGTAAGACAATCCTGCAGTTTAGCTAATTGGTGTGTGTCCTCTGGCTTCATGGATAGATAAAGCTGGGTATCATCTGCGTAACAATGAAAATTTAAGCAATACCGTCTAATAATACTGCCTAAGGGAAGCATGTATAAAGTGAATAAAATTGGTCCTAGCACAGAACCTTGTGGAACTCCATAATTAACTTTAGTCTGTGAAGAAGATTCCCCATTTACATGAACAAATTGTAATCTATTAGACAAATATGATTCAAACCACCGCAGCGCAGTGCCTTTAATACCTATGGCATGCTCTAATCTCTGTAATAAATTTTTATGGTCAACAGTATCAAAAGCAGCACTGAGGTCTAACAGAACAAGCACAGAGATGAGTCCACTGTCCGAGGCCATAAGAAGATCATTTGTAACCTTCACTAATGCTGTTTCTGTACTATGATGAATTCTAAAACCTGACTGAAACTCTTCAAATAGACCATTCCTCTGCAGATGATCAGTTAGCTGTTTTACAACTACCCTTTCAAGAATTTTTGAGAGAAAAGGAAGGTTGGAGATTGGCCTATAATTAGCTAAGATAGCTGGGTCAAGTGATGGCTTTTTAAGTAATGGTTTAATTACTGCCACCTTAAAAGCCTGTGGTACATAGCCAACTAACAAAGATAGATTGATCATATTTAAGATCGAAGCATTAAATAATGGTAGGGCTTCCTTGAGCAGCCTGGTAGGAATGGGGTCTAATAAACATGTTGATGGTTTGGATGAAGTAACTAATGAAAATAACTCAGACAGAACAATCGGAGAGAAAGAGTCTAACCAAATACAGGCATCACTGAAAGCAGCCAAAGATAACGATACGTCTTTGGGATGGTTATGAGTAATTTTTTCTCTAATAGTTAAAATTTTGTTAGCAAAGAAAGTCATGAAGTCATTACTAGTTAAAGTTAATGGAATACTCAGCTCAATAGAGCTCTGACTCTTTGTCAGCCTGGCTACAGTGCTGAAAAGAAACCTGGGGTTGTTCTTATTTTCTTCAATTAGTGATGAGTAGAAAGATGTCCTAGCTTTACGGAGGGCTTTTTATAGAGCAACAGACTCTTTTTCCAGGCTAAGTGAAGATCTTCTAAATTAGTGAGACGCCATTTCCTCTCCAACTTACGGGTTATCTGCTTTAAGCTACGAGTTTGTGAGTTATACCACGGAGTCAGACACTTCTGATTTAAAGCTCTCTTTTTCAGAGGAGCTACAGCATCCAAAGTTGTCTTCAATGAGGATGTAAAACTATTGACGAGATACTCTATCTCCCTTACAGAGTTTAGGTAGCTACTCTGCACTGTGTTGGTATATGGCATTAGAGAACATAAAGAAGGAATCATATCCTTAAACCTAGTTACAGCGCTTTCTGAAAGACTTCTAGTGTAATGAAACTTATTCCCCACTGCTGGGTAGTCCATCAGAGTAAATGTAAATGTTATTAAGAAATGATCAGACAGAAGGGAGTTTTCAGGGAATACTGTTAAGTCTTCTATTTCCATACCATAAGTCAGAACAAGATCTAAGATATGATTAAAGTGGTGGGTGGACTCATTTACTTTTTGAGCAAAGCCAATAGAGTCTAATAATAGATTAAATGCAGTGTTGAGGCTGTCATTCTCAGCATCTGTGTGGATGTTAAAATCGCCCACTATAATTATCTTATCTGAGCTAAGCACTAAGTCAGACAAAAGGTCTGAAAATTCACAGAGAAACTCACAGTAACGACCAGGTGGACGATAGATAATAACAAATAAAACTGTTTTTTGGGACTTCCAATTTGGATGGACAAGACTAAGAGACAAGCTTTCAAATGAATTAAAGCTCTGTCTGGGTTTTTGATTAATTAATAAGCTGGAATGGAAGATTGCTGCTAATCCTCTGCCCCGGCCCGTGCTACGAGCATTCTGACAGTTAGTGTGACTCGGGGGTGTTGACTCATTTAAACTAACATATTCATCCTGCTGTAACCAGGTTTCTGTAAGGCAGAATAAATCAATATGTTGATCAATTATTATATCATTTACCAACAGGGACTTAGAAGAGAGAGACCTAATGTTTAATAGACCACATTTAACTGTTTTAGTCTGTGGTGCAGTTGAAGGTGCTATATTATTTTTTCTTTTTGAATTTTTATGCTTAAATAGATTTTTGCTGGTTATTGGTAGTCTGGGAGCAGGCACCGTCTCTACGGGGATGGGGTAATGAGGGGATGGCAGGGGGAGAGAAGCTGCAGAGAGGTGTGTAAGACTACAACTCTGCTTCCTGGTCCCAACCCTGGATAGTCACGGTTTGGAGGATTTAAGAAAATTGGCCAGATTTCTAGAAATGAGAGCTGCTCCATCCAAAGTGGGATGGATGCCGTCTCTCCTAACAAGACCAGGTTTCCCCAGAAGCTTTGCCAATTATCTATGAAGCCCACCTCATTTTTTGGACACCACTCAGACAGCCAGCAATTCAAGGAGAACATGCGGCTAAACATGTCACTCCCGGTCCGATTGGGGAGGGGCCCAGAGAAAACTACAGAGTCCGACATTGTTTTTGCAAAGTTACACACCGATTTAATGTTAATTTTAGTGACCTCCGATTGGCGTAACCGGGTGTCATTACTGCCGACGTGAATTACAATCTTACCAAATTTACGCTTAGCCTTAGCCAGCAGTTTCAAATTTCCTTCAATGTCGCCTGCTCTGGCCCCCGGAAGACAATTGACTATGGTTGCTGGTATTGCTAACTTCACATTTCTCAAAACAGAGTCGCCAATAACCAGAGTTTGATCCTCGGCGGGTGTGTCGTCGAGTGGGGAAAAACGGTTAGAGATGTGAACGGGTTGGCGGTGTACACGGGGCTTCTGTTTAGGGCTACGCTTCCTCCTCACAGTCACCCAGTCGGCCTGCTTTCCCGGCTGCTCGGGATCTGCCAGAGGGAAACTAACGGCGGCTAAGCTACCTTGGTCCGCACCGACTACAGGGGCCTGGCTAGCTGTAGAATTTTCCACGGTGCGGAGCCGAGTCTCCAATTCGCCCAGCCTGGCCTCCAAAGCTACGAATAAGCTACACTTATTACCATTACTTAGTACCATTACTGCTAAAGGAGGCCGAGGAATAACTAAACATTTCACACCCAGAGCAGAAAAGTGTGGGAGAGACAGGAGAAGCCGCCATGCTAAATCGGCTAAGAGCTAGTAGCTACGCTAAGCTAGCGGATTCCTAAAAACACGCAAAGTGAATAATGTGTAAATAATTTAGAGGTGATTCAGCAGAAGGAGTGCTTTAGTTAAGGCACGTAAAGATTACACTGGGAAACAAATCGTAATCTAGATAACTAGATCAATCTAACTGCGCAGATTAAACAGCTAACAGATACAGAAAAACACCGCTGTGCTTTGTGATTTGACAATGAAGTCAAATCACAAAAGGTGTCATGTGGGCAGGCTCGAAGATAGAAGACGTCTGTCCAAAGCAGAACCGGAACCACACGATTTCCTCCGCCACCGAACCCCGGGAATACTGGAGCCGCCAAGTCCCGAACTCCCAGGTGGCCACTGCCTCCGCTTGTCGGATCTGGTACTGTTAGCGAGGAACAAAAACAGTCAGATGTGGGTGCGCCTGCACCCAGCAACACGTATGGTGGAAAAACCACCTCCACCTCTCGTCAGGAAAATACTGGTAAGTGCAGGAATGTGAGTACTTATCCAAAAAGTCCAATACAGTCTCCAGCTGTACTACTCACTATCTGCACACAAGCAACAAAGTATTACTGTCAAGAAGACAACACAGTTGGCTGAGTACGTTACTTCCTCAGTAGAGCGATATCTCGGCAAAGAGGTTGAGATGACGTCTTGCTGATATACCAATGCGGATCAGATGATTGGTAACAGCTGTCGTAGGTGACAGCTGTCACCCCGGCTGCTCCTGTGAGGTGGCAGCGCCCTCTGGTGCCTGGAGCCCGCACTCCAGGCAGGGTGCCCTCTGGTGGTGGTGGGCCAGCAGTACCTCCTCTTCAGCGGCCCACACAACATTAGTAAGGATTAAACAACGAGAAGCCGTGCATTATACAGTTTTAATGCACGATGCGGAAACACTTCAGGAAGAAACAATTACTCCGCGAAGTGCATTCAAACCGTATAATGCACGGCTTCTCGTTGTTTAATCCGTTTATACCATGGCCCCACACAGTGAGCTAACACACAAATATTTAACTTAACAGAACTTGATAAAAATGTGTAGGTATTTGGAACTATTTTATGCCAGTCTCAAGATATTTTGCCTCTGATGCGCTTACCGTGTCTGCGGGCTCGGTAAGCGCTGAGGTGGGCCACTCACACCGCCCCCCTCTTTGCTTTGTGGAGCTGCAGCCAAGTCTGGCAACAGGTCCAGAAACTCCTTGTTTTGATGCGGGGCACTCCGGCAGCCCGCAAGGATAGAACCGTTCTCTTCTTCTTTCCCGTCTTCAACCTTGTCCAGTTCGTCCAATGTTAAATCTTTACGCCGTTGCTTTTGCTTCTCGTTTGCTCTCCTCCTCTTTCCATTCCTCAAATGTTTTATTTTGGTCAAAAAATTCACTTGGAAATCCATGTTTTATCGCGTTTCTGTCATTCACCTGTCAAAACACAGCTGATCTGCACCAACTGATTTGCGCGTTGTTATGGTGATGACCAGAGCAGAGTGATTATAACAGTGACTTAACTCGCCGAACTACGTGTGCGTATACACGAAAACAATGCACGCCAGTTAGACATGGAATTCTCACTGACCATGGTATTATTTGTATTGCTTACTCAAGCTTCCATAAGTTGATCATAAATGATCTACATGCATTTCCCATAGAATCTTATGGGAACCGGTGATTCTTATCAATTGTGGCTGTCAGGAATATATTTACTGTGGACCACACACACTATGTCAGAAGTGTCATCAATCAGGAAGATTATTTTACACAGCAAGACCTGATACATCTAAGTGTTATCAACCTTTTTGCTCACTCAGTCATCTTCAAATGTTTACTCCAGTTAAGGGTGATGGGGGGCTGGAGCCTATCCCAGCAGTCATAGGGCATGAGAAGGGATACACCCTGAACAGGATGCCAGTCTGTTGCAGGATGAACATTTTTTCCTTAGAAAATTTGTTGTCATCAAATTGATATACAGTATTTCAACAATGTACTTGTACATTCACTTACTTGCAAGAGAATAGAAAAGAGAGAGGAAATGTCAATTGCCAACCCAGTGTCACACTTTGTTTGTGATACTGTCATGAAATGCATCATATTTTTGTGACATGATCAAATTTAGTTTGCTATCTTTAACGGTAACCATAACCCTAAGCATAACCCCCACGCCTCCCCTCTGTGTCACCCAAAATTTCATGATTACCATCACAAATGAATTTTGTGATAACGTCAGGAAAATGTGACATATTTCATGACAGTATCACAAACTAATAGATTAAATCACTTTTCCTAATGCCATCATGAACTGGAGTGAGATCGGGTTGCAATTACTGGACAGTTGTGCACACATACACACACAATGGATCTTTACATCCTTCTATTGCTGTTCAGAATAGTCAAAATCTGTTATACAGTGAAAAATAAACAAACATGGAATCATTATTGTGTGGACCAAAATATGATACAAACTGTAATACAAATGATTATTCTTGACCAAAATGACAAAAAATAGCATAAAAACACATTGATTCTTATACTGCCCATTTTGGACCCACTTACAGGGCACAGAGGTGTCAGATCCAGCTTCAGTAAGTAAAAGTCCAGCCACATATTTGTTCCATCTTCCCAATAAACCAGCTGATTGTAATTAGTTCAACTCTTCAGGCAGGTGGATGAGCTAATTATTGAGATCACCTGTTTTAGGTGCACAGATAGAAGCAACACATGGGAGGGTTTTTACTTTCTGAAGCCAGATTTGACACCTCTGGTAGGGCAAGGGTGGGCAATCATGTGCCATGAAGGGCTGAGAGACTGGAGGTTTTCCTTGGAACCAGTCACCTCAGCAGGTGATTTCATTAATGATCAAGTGTTTATGTTTAGGGGAGACACTCATCAGCAGTCCACCTACTGAGGTGATTGGTTACAAGGAAAACCTGCAGTGTCTTGGCACTTGTTGCCCACCCCTAGTGTAGGGTCCAATCACTCGGGCATCTAAGGGTTAAGGACAGTTAGCAAGTTTCCTCCTAATCAAGGAGGAATCCAGGCTACCACTTCTGAAAACACATAAGTATGTCGAGTGGTCAAATTAAAACATTTTAAATTAATTAAATCAGCTCCTGGATGCTTTTGGAAGCTTGAGGCTTCTTAGAGGATGTCAAGGTAATCCCGTTGTTTTACTTGTAATGACAATGACAATAAATCTCATCCATCCATCCATCCATCCATCCAAGGTAGTGTACGTATGCGAACCTTTGAACGACTGTAAATATGACATAGTGAGGAAGAATTGAGAAGAATGTTGCAACTGTTATTTTCAAATAATTTTTGTATGGAAATTATGTTGATATTCTTGCACCAATGAGCCATAATGTTGTGACCAGTGATAGGCGAAATGACTAATACTGATTTGTCATTACAATGGCACCTATCCATGGGTGAGATATGTTAGGCAGCCAGTCAACTTTTTGTCCTCAAAATTGATGTATCGGAAGCAAAAAGTAACTTTGACAAGGGCCAGATTTTGATGGATAGACAACTGGGACAGAGCATCTCCACACCTGCAGCTCTTGTGGGATGTTCTTGATGCCAGTCACCCTCTGCACATTGTCAAGTAGAGGAGCCTCTTCAGCCACAGACTGCTCCATCCCAAGTGCAGTGTTGTATGGCTGGGGGGCCTGGCTGCCTTTTTGTTTCTGTCTTTTGTTTTTCCTTCCAGGTGGCTTGCATTTGGGACTGAGTGGCTGTGTAGCTGAGTTTATCAGGACCTCACCCTGATTACCTGCGGCTCGTCAGGACTCACAGCTGTGGTGCATCTACATGGATTGGAACATGGTGGCATTTAAGACTGGAGTACACAGTGTGTATTTGCCAGAGACTCGACCTTGTGACCAGACGGGTGAGATCGTCGTCTCGAGAGCCATCTCATCATCAGTGGATGCAGAGAACGTCCAGGTTTGATGCATGGTCTGTGAAAGAGGAGGGGGTGAGGTCTCACGCTCGTCAGCACACTTCCTGAGGTACGTTAGATTTTGTGACTAACATTTATACAGTCAGTAAATATGGTGTCCCTCACACCTTATTATATTGAGCTGTATGTAGTCGTTTAATCAGCTTCCACTGCTGTGGAGTTTTGTGAACTGGATGTTCCATGCCTGCAGGGTGGGAAGCTGATTAGTAATTAAGCCAGGAAGTGTTTGCTGTTTGTACACCTTTGAGCGTTCTCTCTGTGTGTTGAGTGTGGACTCACATAATGATTCCTTCTTTCACAGACTCGGTTTGTCGCGGCCACCTGGGGGGTGTCGGCGGGGTCCTTGGGTCCGAACCAGTTCTGGCTCCGGACCGTTAGCGCTGCTGGGAGCGCACCGCAATCCACCACGCCAGACCGCGCACTTTTATATTTTTCACAACACTGTTATGTTCATTAAACTCTGTTATCCTTTGTACCGTGCTCTGCTTATTTTATACTGGGTCCTTCAAACGCTGGTCGGTTCTCCGGGCTGCGTCCGACACATAACAGTAGTCTCTGGCCGAACATCACGGACCCAGCGGTAGCAGAGACGGTAACGCGCCGGGAAGGCGGCAGCAGACGTTTAGAAGTTATCCGGATCAGTTGTGGGTGCTCGACCGGATGGTGCGCGTTGGAGAACCCATTACTGAATACTGATTTGAGCGCTCGTGCAGCCATGTTCCTGTGTTTGTGCCTTATCTGTGGGTCGTGGTGGAGTGTGACTGGCGACGGCTTCGCGTCGCACTTCGACCGGATAAGAGGTTTGAACAGGAGCTGCAGGAGTGGGTCTGTAATGGGTGAACGCGCACGGCGGAGCTCTGTGGCACGGGTCACGGTGCTTCCTGTGTTACAGTCGTAGCCCCGTTTCCCCGGGTAATGATAGCTACTGCGTCTGTTGTCAGCTCCGGTGTTATTTAGTTGAATCACATTTTTGGTTGTGTGCTGCTCACAGGAAAAGCAGCATGAATTATTTTCTGTCACCAAAGGGGGTTTTTCATTTTTAGCACTTTGGCTCCCTCTTTTGGTGACTGAGTCACATTACCATCAAGCTCTTAAGTTGGAACAGGTGTGTTCCATTTGTTTGAGCTTGACGGTATAAATCACTTATTAGTTTTGTGTGTGTTCATTTTGTGTGGGTGTTTTTTGAGTTGGTTTTTGTGTGGTTTTTTTATTTGTACACTATTTAGTGTCTGGGGTCGTGACCCTGCAGTTCTGTCAAAAAAAAAAAAAAAAAAGGGACCCAAGCAACCTTATGTTAGTCTGTTAGTCTTTCTTTTTATTTCTTTCAGTTTCACCTCCCAGGGTTTGATGGGACGGTCCCCTGGGGGGTCATGGGGGGGGTAATTGGGTTGTTATTTCTTTTTTTTTGTTTTGTTTTTTGTTATGCCCTCTCTTCTCCTCTGACTCCAGCCGGGTGAGTCGTAGAGTCGGCGTTGCTGGAGTGGTGCAGTTTGGTTATGCTGGGCATTTCCCAGGTAACCTCTGCACCCGGGAGGGGAGGGGGGGGGGGGTTGGGGTGTTTTCTTTTGTTCCCTCTCTTCTCCTCTGGCTCCAGCCGTGTGAGCCGTAGTGTCAGCATTGCTGGAGTGGTGCAGTTTGGTTATGCTGGGCGTTTCCCGGGTAACCTCTGCACCTGGGGGGGGGGGGGATGTTTTTGTTTGTTGTTTCCCTGTTCCACCTCCGGCTTCAGCACGCCTTTGAGCCGTCTGCCATCGGTGTGGCTGAGGTTTGGAGCAGTGGGATATACCCGCAGCTGGTGGCTGGTTTAGAAGTCGGAGGAGTGGCGCCGTTTTGTGCCGTCTGCCATAACCGCTGTTCCACTCCTCCCGGTTGGCTTCTGGGGTATAGTCACGGTTGGTGACACTGGACGTGCTTCCAGTTTCCACTGCGCCAAGGGGGTGGGGTTGGGGTTGTTTTGTTTGTATGTTTTTTTTTCTCCTTTTGTTTTTCCCCCCAGTTTCTGCCCTCAGGGTTTGACTGTGGTGTCCTCTGGGGGGGAAAGGGCTGTGGGTCCATCTAGCCATAGACGGCTGGGGCTGGGTCCGTTGGTCATGAGGGGAGGCGTCTCCTGGGGTTGATGGAATGGTCCTTTGGGAGGCGCTGGGAGTCCCCGCGGGTGACGTTGGATCCCAGAGGGACCTCGGCTGTGGTTATCACTCCTGGAGCTGGCGGGATGTCCTCTGGGGGGTGTTGGTCCCTACATGTCGTTGGGGGGGGGGGGTGTTAGCAGTTTTATTTGCAAACTTAAGTTTGGGTTGTTTTTCTTTTCTCCCCTTCCCGGGGTTTGATGGAACGGGCCTCTGGGGGGGGGGGGGGGGTGTTTTGGTTGTTTGTGTTTGTCTTTTTTGTTTTATGACTAATCAGACTGTGAACATGGTTGGACAAAGGCTGACCGCACAGGTTCAAGAACTCCTGGCCACACCTGTGCTAATTGACTGATAGAAACAAGGGCAAAGATGCAGCCAGAGGAGAAGACATCTACCGTTCTGTAGATGAGGATTCTGTTGTAAGATGAATGCGGATACGGTTTCCAGCCATGGTCCCTGGAGGGGGGTGTTTCTCCTGGGCCAGGTTTGTGTGGTCGCCGGGAGGCTTCCCGTGAGGGTGGGGTACTGTTGTATGGCTGGGGGGCCTGGCTGCCTTTTTGTTTCTGTCTTTTATTTTTCCTTCCAGGTGGCTTGCATTTGGGACTGAGTGGCTGTGTAGCTGAGTTTATCAGGACCTCACCCTGATCACCTGCGGCTCGTCAGGACTCACAGCTGTGGTGCATCTACATGGATTGGAACATGGTGGCATTTAAGACTGGAGTACACAGTGTGTATTTGCCAGAGACTCGACCTTGTGACCAGACGGGTGAGATCGTCGTCTCGAGAGCCATCTCATCATCAGTGGATGCAGAGAACGTCCAGGTTTGATGCATGGTCTGTGAAAGAGGAGGGGGTGAGGTCTCACGCTCGTCAGCACACTTCCTGAGGTACGTTAGATTTTGTGACTAACATTTATACAGTCAGTAAATATGGTGTCCCTCACACCTTATTATATTGAGCTGTATGTAGTTGTTTAATCAGCTTCCACTGCTGTGTTTTGTGAACTGGATGTTCCATGCCTGCAGGGTGGGAAGCTGATTAGTAATTAAGCCAGGAAGTGTTTGCTGTTTGTACACCTTTGAGCGTTCTCTCTGTGTGTTGAGTGTGGACTCACATAATGATTCCTTCTTTCACAGACTCGGTTTGTCGCGGCCACCTGGGGGGTGTCGGCGGGGTCCTTGGGTCCAAACCAGTTCTGGCTCCGGACCGTTAGCGCTGCTGGGAGCGCACTGCAATCCACCACGCCAGACCGCGCACTTTTATATTTTTCACAGCACTGTTATGTTCATTAAACTCTGTTATCCTTTGTACCGTGCTCTGCTTATTTTATACTGGGTCCTTCAAACGCTGGTCGGTTCTCCGGGCTGCGTCTGACACATAACATGCAGGACCAACAGACTGAAAAACTCCTTTGTCCCTCAGGCCATCAGACTGTACAACTCCTCACTTGGGGGGAGGAGGAGTAACAGCAGTAGCCAGTAAACCAGTAGTGATCAGTATCTCTGGTATTTATACTTATATTTGCAAATAGTTTTTTATTTTGTTGTTTTACTTTCACTTATGAAGCTCTGTGTGCTTCTTACCCTGTGTGCTGCTATACAATGCTGCTGGAACCTCAATTTCCCAGAGGGAGTCTTCGGAAGGGTTTAAAAAGTTCTATCTAATCTCTGTTCTGTCATGGTCAGTACTTACCAAAAATGACCCAAAGAAGGTAAACCAGCAGACTGGTGACAGTCATCTGGGATGTGTTGTCTGAGCCATGAAAGCCCCCTTTGCAACTTACTGGATTTAAAGGCTCTGCTGCTCACATTTTGGTGTCGGATACCAATGCAACACCTACAGGGGTCTTGTGGGTTCCATGCCTCAGTGACTCAGGGCTGTTTTGGTGGCAAATGGGGACCTGCACAATACTAGGCAGGTGGTTACAATGCGATGGCTGATCTGTGTATATTGAAATGTGTCCAGATGGAGAAAAATTAGTTGGGAAATCCTTCACTAAGGTGTAAACCTAAAGCTTCTGCTATATGTAGGAGCAAACAAAGGTGTGTAGGAGACTGTAATCATAGAAGGGACTACAATGTGCTGTAACTGTGGGGGAGACCGCAACATTGCTCAGAGATAGCATTAAATGTGGTGGTGAAATACTGAAAATCCAACAGGAATTTAGGATATTTGGAAATATTTGTGCTAACAGCGATGATGGTAATAATGTTTGATTTTGTTTATGACCTCAGTCATTAACTGCTTGGTCCAGGCTCATAGCAGAACAGTGGAATTATTGCAAAATCAGCAGAACTGTATCTGCACTGAGGGAATGAATAGAGAAACAGTAAAATGTGCACTGGGGGTCAGCTGCTATGTTTAGATCAGTCGTTCTCTGAACTGTGGTACCACAAGTTCAACTTGAAGCACTCCCTTATGGCTTTCATAATCTTTGGGGAGATTTCTGCAAATGTAATCAAATCCAAGATGATAACAAATATTAGTTTAATAGTTCCCCTTTCCCCATAATTACTCTACTTTTCATTGTCATGATAATAAAGAAACACCTTATCTCAGGACACAGTTGCTTCTGCAACACCGAGTACTTTAATTACAACACAGCATATAGCTAGAATGCAATCAACGTGATTCTTGATGCTATTTACAGTGAGGAAAATAAGTTTTCCCTTATCATTATTGCTAGTGTGCTTGCTCAATGGCTGGGTCAGGTTAAGCCTTACCCTTACAGTAGTGTTCAGAATAATAGTAGTGCTATGTGACTAAAAAGATTAATCCAGGTTTTGAGTATATTTCTTATTGTTACATGGGAAACAAGGTACCAGTAGATTCAGTAGATTCTCAGAAATCCAACAAGACCAAGCATTCATGATATGCAAACTCTTAAGGCTATGAAATTGGGCTATTAGTAAAAAAAAAAGTAGAAAAGGGGGTGTTCACAATAATAGTAGTGTGGCATTCAGTCAGTGAGTTCGTCAATTTTGTGGAACAAACAGGTGTGAATCAGGTGTCCCCTATTTAAGGATGAAGCCAGCACTAAATATACTCAAAACCTGGACCCCCAGGTACATATTTTAGGGTGCCCATATTCAAAATAGCACTGGTGTTTTTCCCAGTATTCCATTGCATCAAGCAGACAAGCGTTTACAACTCCCTCCGCTGGATGCCAATCCATCACTGATTGCTTCCTCAGCCAAGGTCGGAACTCTTTTACAGTTGAGGGGACTGGGACAATGCAGATGAAGTATCTTGTCCAAGGAAAAGGACAGGGAGTGTGACCAGGAATCAGAACCAGGTGTACCTTAGTAATACTCCACAGAACAAATGCAGGGAGCATTTTTGGACTCATGGCCTGCATTTTAAGAGTGTGAGTGAACAAAATAAGTCTATTGACTAAGGACAAGGACAAAATGAACTGGCTAAAAGACAAGGTCACAGACCAAGTTTAAAATTGTGGCACAAAGGCTTGTACACAGGAGCAATTTCTGACAGCTATTTCAAGAAATTGGAAAATCAAGAAAACCAACAGTGAACACAGAAACCTGTGAATGGGCAGACATATAGCATGTGTGTATATTTGTTTGTGCAGGTGTGTTTGTGTGTGCGGGGGGGTGAAGGCATGCAGAGTGCAAAGAAGCTGCAGATGGACAATCAGAAGAGAGTCATTTAATTGATCAGTCATTTAAAATTTAACAAACAAAATGACAGACGCAAACAAACAGGAACATCTAAATCAGCAAATCCCCCACCTGCACTCTGGGTGATGCTGGATGACAGGTTTGAGGTCAGATCTGGGAGCATGTGCTGGTACCACGCATCACTGGATATGCCACACTGCAGAACCCCCTTGTGTCCTGAGTGGCAACCACCAAGGCAGACAATCGGCCCACCCTCACCTCTGGAAAGCAGCCATCTGTCTGCCGCAGCCAGGTGAAACGTGGGTGTCCCTTTGGTCTTCTCCAGCTGCTAGTGACCTCAACACCGAGGCACTTGTGTGCAGGATCATGCCCATAAAAATCCCATCACATGGCCAAAATGTCAGAACTGACATTCTCTCACAGTACACGTGATACTGCTTAGTCTCCCTAAGTAATTGTTCATTTGACAAAAAAGTAATTCCACCAGGATCCCAATGATCCTCCAAAGCAGGGGTTTTCAAAGTGTGGGAAAGTGAGCCCCCCCCCTCAGAGAACAAAAGAATAGCTGCCCCCCCAACACACATACACACAATTTCACCATCTTCATGTTTCTTTTTATTATTTTACACATTAAACACATTTTAAATATATTTATGTGTTTTTAAGGAACTGTCTATGCATTAACACATTTTAAACATATTTTAAAGAATTTTCTATTCTTTCACACATTTTACACCCTTTTAAAACATTTTAAATGTTTTTTAAAAAAAACTTTCTATTCTTTTATTTTTACCTTTTGTCACATTTAAACATCTCTGTGTGTTTGTAAATGTCTTTGACATAACTAACATGTTTTATCATAAATAATATTAATTAAACTTTTATACATATTTAGTCTCTCATCTTTTCTCACCTCTTGTTTAGTGTGAGCAATGATTTTGGGTCTTTGACGCGCACAGGCGGCTGTTGTGGGGATGCACTGTGGAGAGGAGCGAACGAAGATTGTCCTCGACTTTTTTCTTTTTTGGTTGCCCCAAACTCTGTCTTCTCACTGGTAGATTTACGCACTAAAAATGTATCCATTTTGCTCCTGGCGTTTTTCAACTTATTTTTTTGTTGGTTTACAGTGTTTACAGTTATTTTGTGCGCGCCCCCCCCCCCCCCCAAAAAAAAAAAAACTCTGGTGCCGCCTGTTTGAAAACCACTGCTCCAAAGGTATGTAGCACCACAGACAGACAGATTTCATGTCAGGTCCTGGTTAGTGTTTCCCTGTCCCCGCATGATGACCTCAGGACCTAGTACGTCCCTTGGGGTGTATTCCAAGAAGCACATTTTGAGAGTTTTTAACCTGAAGATGAGTGAATCTCCTATCACCAAAAATAAAATGCATTATTATATGGCTGCGATGCTACGCGTGCTCTGATTGGCTGATTTCCGGTCTGATGTTTTCCCATATCAGGCCGGTTACCATGACAATCGGTCCAGAACACGTATCGCATTTGTTACAAACCAGAAAGCTGAAAACATGATTAGAAAAACCAAGTCGCGCATGAACATACTCCATCTAAACATCTAAACAGCATCGGAAAAAACACACAGATTGAAAGCTTACCAGCTAACGACCAGACCACCTGTTAGCAAGTTCTTCATGGAGGTGAAGAAAGCAAACAGGTCTGACTACAAGCCCAAAGCTGTCAGCAGCTTTCATGTTCGGGCGATACCCCAAGTGTGCATGTTTATATATATAATATCCACATAATAAATGAATTATTAACCTCGCTTGCTTAGTCGGTACAAGAATATCAGTTCTTCTTGATGTTCTTGAGCATAGGCTTAAATCTGGAGAGGATTTGCAGAAGCCATTTAGATGTGTACATTCCTTGACCACTGATTAATGGAATGTTATTCACACACTGCTGACTTGCAAATTCTTTCTGCTGGTCTTCTTTTTCTTTCTTTTTTTTTTTAATCAACGGGAGTTTTCGTTATAACATCAGAGACCCACTCACATATTATGTCGGCACTTTGGTCCCTAGTGGTTATTGGCTCGGATGACCTTCAGCCATCGGTTTCCCAGTGGCTCAGGGCTCTTCTGCTTCTGTCAGAGGTGCTCTGGGCCCTCTCTTCATTTTGTAAGCCTCTGCTGTCTTTCTCTTAGCTAAAGGGAACGCAAATGTTAATCTATTCAGTGGGATATTTGAGGAGAGATCATTTATGTGTTAAAACACCATTCTATTGGGTGTTAAAGCAACTACAAGTTGAGATAGTCAGAACATTCACTTTAACACTTTCAAATATAATGAAACCAAAGTGAGGTGCAGTCATGAGTTTATCGGCCTAAACTCAATATGCCTGTTTCTATATTTCATATAGAAACAGGCATAGAAACCTGGTTTTCTCAAGTGGTGTTAATCGGTACTACGACGCTGATTAAGATGTTGATTTGTTGAACCTGTGTTAACCTAATTGGAGTTTGTGCGCATTCACATAAAAGGAGCAGGTTGCAGCGCACGTAACCGTTTTTCAATGATGGCGCGGTCACCTTACTTTACCGAAGAAGAATGCACGATTATTATGCGGAGCTACGAGGAATTTAAATTAAGGTTAAGGGGGAAATGGAACACATCGTCTGCCAATAAAGCAAGACAGACTTGTTGGCAACGTATTGCTGATCGGGTAAATGCGTAAGTACAATTCAATTGTTCTCCAAATCTGTTACAGATGATTAACCTGTGGAATGTCTGATATGTGTAAAATAATGCCCTTCTTTCATTAATTACGCCCAGATGCAACACAATTCAGAAGTGGGCATAGGCCTACTAATAGATGTTAGGTTAATTTAATGTTTCCTAAATAGGTTACCTATCTAAGGATTTAAAGCCATTAATGGTCATTCTGTTAACATAGTTACATATATATCACTTTGGCATGAAGGTTATCCAACAGGACAGCCCCATGTGGGGAGAAAAAGAATGTGAAATATGTAATTATAGTAATTGTATATTAGAATATTTAGAAAAATCACCCAAACCAAAGCAACCCTTATGTGGCTGAAATAAGTGAAAAGAAGGTGAGCTTAGAGTGGACTACATGATAATGGGTATATGAAATAGGCTGAATAGAACAGCTATACCTGCACATTGATACTGTGAAAAGATTTGCGATTGACATAATCACCCTCGTGCTCTCCCAGGGGTGCACTGATTGGGATTTGCGTGCACTCAATGGCTCCTATTACTCTTGGGAAACCTAGGAGAAATTGTTATTGATAAGCCCCACTTCGCCTAATTAATGGACATGCATTAGACCTATTTTGATATTAGTAATTACCCGTGATTGCATAAAACCCTTCTTTGATTTGCATTGTGGATAAATGGCCAGGGAAAACAACAAATGCATCCAGCAGTTTAGATAGAGCAAGTACTACCTTGCGAATCATACGACATACAGTATTCTTGCTCAGATGTTCAGCATCACCGATGGAATACATAAATTGTCCACTGGCAAAATATCTAAGCGCAAGGCACATTATCTGCTCGATCGTCAGGGCATGGGTGATGTTACAGACATCTGGCCCGATCAGCTGACAAAGATAACAAATTCCCTTGGCTGACAATCTATATCTTTCATGGAGAATATTGTCCAGGTATGTCAGCGGATTCTGGCGGTCTTTAAAAGCCCTCGTCCTGCGAAGAGAGCCCCTCACAATTTGTGCCCCAATATCAAACGGATCACCCAGGTAGGCCGGCATTGTCTTCGGAGTGATTGAAGGTGGATGGGCGGTACTTATAAAGGGAGTGGTTAAGCGAAAACCTCTAGCTAACCTAGAACATAACCTGCTCCGAGCAGGTTTGGCAGGCAGCGTAAATTCCCATGGCAGCATACCTGGATCAAAACCTATCCACCCTTCGTAGTACGGGTTAACCAGGAAGTTACTCCACACGTCATCAACTTACTCCCGAAGTTACCCTGATAAGCCAGTAACCCCGCTTCATAGTAAAGGCCCCTGATGTGCCAGGTTTAGATTATTTATGGCCTTGGAGTTACACGGGTGTGGTGGCCAAGAAGTTAGCCCACTTGTTTCTAGACTGGAAGGCTTGTGGTTCAAGACCACTTTCCATGTAAGGAAGGGATTCTGGTGTAAAACTTGTGCCAAATCATCCATCCATCTCAAAAATATGGAGACACCAAGGGGACTTACCATTATTTTCTGGAGTATAGTAAAGTAAGTAAGTCCCTTCAGCTGCTCCCTTGTTATTATTATTCCTCAGGGTTGCCAAAGCAGATCCAAGGTGGGTCACCCCAGCCACATTTTCTAGAGTATAAATTGTTTTTTTGTTTTGTTTTTTTTACTAGTTTGGGAGGATCCACGACTTATTCTCCAGTACGAATTACATACCAAAATATCACACATTCGTTGTTAATAAGGATAACTATAATGACTGCTTAAACAAAATAAAATCTAATAATGAAAGAAAAAATGTCAATAATAAAAAATACATGACAAAAATGCACAAAAACCTGAACTTAAACACCTCATACTACAGGGTGACCCAAAACACTGTATTTTCCAGAGTAGAAGTCACCCCCCCCCCCCCCCCCCCCAAAAAAAAAAAAACCAGAAACCATAAAAATTGTAATAAATCCTACAAAGGACTTCAGTCTGCGTGCGATCATTCCCCAAAGTTTCAATTATCTTGGTTGCTTTGCATAAAAGTCATGTTCTTTCAAAATTACACTCCAAATGGTATGATTTGTTGGTGAAATGGCAAAATGTCTTTTCCTTGGTTGACCAAGACATGATGGGTAAGATGACTGGAACAATAGTCTTTGTAGGATTTATAAAACGTTTTTATGGGTTCTGGTTTTTTGGGCAGTCACAATGTACAGATAAAAGGTGTGACTTATACTCCAGTGCGCCTTATACTCCAGAAAATACAATGTACTTCAGGGCCTTGGAGTTATAAATCTCTGTCTTTTAGGTATTATTATTATTATTATTATTATTATTAGCTTCCATTACCAGTGTCCATTTTCTTTCACTATCTAATAGACACTCATCTGTGCACCCATGGGTATGCTTGTTTAAAAATCAGGCGCAGTCCAGCACAAAGCTGCCATGTTCGTGAATGTGCAAAATGAAGGGAAATGGCAAAGAGAGACTATTGGGATTGGGCCATAGTATTGAAGATGCTAGTAGCTGGAGAAGGCCAAGGGGATACACACGCTTCACCTGGCTCCAAAACATTAACCATGATTAGAAAACAGACATTATTTTTCATTGACGTGCTCTTCAGGAACACTGACAAGAGTGGAGGTAACGTTAAACACGGAAGGCACAGAATGGTTGTTGGATTAATGTCCTAATAGATCCCATGTTTTAAAGACTTTTCAAAGAGGTTGTCCGTGAAAGCCTTTGTGTTTGTCTTGCTTTTTTATCATAAACAGCTGAAGGTAAAAAGAAAATTTCAAAACTAGGATGAAGATCCACTCCAGAGAACATGTGATGAGTCTGGTGCACTTATAGCAGGAATCAATATCAGGCAGAAATTGATCACCAGACTAAGATGAGGAATATAAATAAATCGGTGGAAGGACGAGAGCAGATATTTCTGCTTTCTCCGCTGCTCTCCTCTTTTCCACTCTGCAAGTCATTAAGTGAGGTTTGATAGGCTTCATTTTGTTAACAGTGAGATGCTCTATTGCACTGGTGGGTAAACGGTTGCCCTCCAGCGCACAAATGTACAACGGAGTGTTTTCAAATGCTACTGAAGCTCAGTGTGTTTGTATCCCGGGGCAGGACTCACACACTGCTCTCGACACTAAAGCTAAGAGGGTTTCACGTTGCAACTTCTCACACATACCCTCAACTCTTGCATAAAATAAGGTTTGCACAGATTAGTCGATCGGTCGATTTGACTGTTCTGCAGTAATGCTTTAAGCTTGACGCTGATTACTGAGTGATCACGTGATTATAGTACACCGTCTCCCACTGTAGCAACTGCAATGTTTGGTTTGACTCACCCTCACTGCGAAGCCAGTGCTGGACCATCAAAATATCAGCGACAAACCAAAAACTACTTTGCACTTCCAGCCATCGTGGTTACAATGCCAGAGATGACGATGGCGATGATGGTGTGCAAATTAACATCATCAACATAATTTTGTTTTATTATTACTTATATTTTGCCATTTGATTTTTTTTTTTTAATGGACCACAATGGAAATAAGTGTTTTTACTTTCTTATGTCATCCATATACAACCCCAATTCCAGTGAAGTCGGGGCATTGTGTAAAATGTAAATAAAAACAGAATACAATGATTTGCACATCCTCTTCAACCTATATTCAACTGAATACACCACAAAGACAAGATATTTAAAGTTCAAACTGAAAACTTCATTGTTTTTGTGCAAATATTTGATCATTTTGAAATGGATGCCTGCAACACGTTTCAAAAAAACTGGGACACTGGTATGTTTACCACTGTGTTACATCACCTTTCCTTCTAACAACACTCAATAAGCGTTTGGGAACCGAGGAAATTTTGTTATTGACCAAATACTTATTTTCCACCATAATTTAAAAATAGATTCTTTAAAAATCCTACAATGTGATTTCCTGGATTTTTTTTTTTCTCATTTTGTCTCTCACAGTTGAAGTGTACCTATGTTGAAAATTTCAGACCTCTTTCATCTTTCTAAGTAGGAGAACTTACACAATCAGCAACTAACTAAATACTTTTTGGCCCCACGGTACATGTACACAGACGCCACTACACTTTTAATAAACAGATGATTTACCGCCCCCTGCTGGAATGCCGTGTGAGTCCACATGTTTGTAATAGCCATAGTTTCTCCAGAAATATTAGTCCTATCAATGTTCTGTTTTGGCGACGTTCATCCTTCGCCCCAAAATATATAAGCATACCAAATGGCAAATGTCAGTTCTCCCCAGTTGGTCCATGATTGACGTTATACACACGTACTGAGGCACGCATACATGTACACAGAGGCCACTTGGCTTTTAATATATAGATGATTTATTGCCTCCTGCTGGAATGCTGTGTGAGTCCAGAATTTAATTATCAATGTCCATTGTTCACTGTTGTTAGCTAATATCCCTAATTTCTCCAAAAATATTAGTCCTATCAACTTTCTGTTTTCACGGTGTTCATCCTTGATGCAAAATACTTATATATCATATCTTAGCATATCTAACAGCAAATATCAGCTCGCCCCAGGTGATGGTCTAGTGGTTAAGGTGTTGGGCTTGAGCCCAGAAGATCATGGGTTCAAATCCCCGCCTGACTGGAAAATCACTAAGGGCCCTTGGGCAAGGCCTTTAATCCCTTATTGCTCCCGGTGTGTATTGAGCGCCTTGTATGGCAGCACCCTGACATTGGGGTGAATGTGAGGCATAATTGTAAAGCACTTTGAGCATCTGATACACATGGGAAAGCGCTATATAAATGCAGTCCATTTATTTACCATTTACACCATGGACAGGACGCCAGTCTATCTGATATTCCGAGCTTCTAAAACTCCATTAAGTGGACCCATATCTTCTGCCTTCCAGTGAACAATATGAGTTTAGTACACATTATAACAGCTGAGTGGATCCTTGTCATTTCATTGGTGGCTTGTATTCGTACTATTTGCCTTTGTGTTTCGTTGACCATGCAATAGTTTTTTTTGTGTGCAATTTTGGTGCTATATGAAATGTGCTATTCCACGCCCCGACCATCATGCATGCTCACACTAATGGGGAGTTTGTTTTGCTGGCTGATGATGATTTGAAGGAGCTAACTGATGGTGCTGATTCTTCTAACACACAAAAAACAAAACCACTACACTGTAAGTCGTCTGGAGGCATGAAGAGGATGAAGTTAGGATGAAAACCTGGACAAATTTATGATGTGAATTTTTGCTGAACTGAGGAAGTACACAGTCTTTTTTTTTTTTTTTTTTTTTTTTTTTTTTGGAAGTACACAAAGTCAGTGCACGGCATCATGGACTTTTTGGATGTCAAAACACTGGTGACGAACACCAAAATGTAAGTTTCTTTTCTGTTGTCTATAAATTAATAAAATATCAAATGACAAGGATCTATTTTAGCCGTTATATTAAACAAATAATGAAAGTTTTTTCTTTTTTTCAATGGAACGAAGACTTAATTCAGTGAAAACTTGGTTTCACCTCGTTGGATGGAACATTCCATCTTTCACCTCATGACATATTCGTACCAGTGAACTCAAAAACCTTCATTATTTGGTTAATATTCACTCGGTTACACATGGGACACATTGAATCTTGCGTGAGTTGATTTACTCTAATACCGACATTGCAGTCTTTTCTTCTTCATGTGCCTAAATGCTCGTAGCACACAAGGATTGTTGTTTCTCTGAAAGATATGTGTTATAAGTATTCATTCATTAATTTTCCTTACCTGCTTATTCCAGTTAAGGTGTGGAGGTGGGGGAATGGGCTGGACCCTATCCCAGCAGCCATAGGATGTGATACAGGGTACACCCTGGACAGGATGCCAGCCTATCGCAGGGCCACATATACATACAAACACACCTTTGGCTGATTTTAAAATTTCTTTTGGATGTGTGAGGAAGCCGGAGCACCAGAAGGGAACCCACACAAGCACACGGAGAACATGCAAACTCCACACAGAAAGGGCACAGGTGGGAATCAACCCCGGGACCTTTTTGCTGCGAGGCAACAGTGCCAACCACTAATCCACTGTGCCACCCTGTAACAAGTGCATTAATTTTTGCTGCTGCAGATTATTGCTCTAAAACTCGCAAAATTTTAGTCACTACATCGTGAGTGGTTAGTTGAGCTCTACTCAACTTTAATTACATAACTGTCGACCTTAAAAAATCTTAAGTCATGCAGCCCTGAGCATAAAGTATAGGGCACGTACTGCAAGCATATTTGCATGATATAAAACAAACCTTTTTTTAATGCTATCTGAGCGTTTGACTGATTACTGCATGCTTTCAAACAGCCTTTGCTGGCGTTTATGTGCGATGAAGGTATTTGCATCTTTTCCCTCCTCCACTGTGGTATAACTGTGGCTCAGCAATTGGATCTTTCTCAAATTATTATAGGTTATGCTGAGACTTTTTAACCTAACCTTTTACCATTCAAAGGCTACAGCAGTATAATGAGGCTCAAAATGCACCCTGTTTAGTTTGGCTGACAGGACAAGCTGCTAAAGGCGACGCATTATACAAATTCAGCAAGATAATAAAGGTCACCAGGTGTGGTAATAACATAACTTAAAGCGTGCATCCCAAAATATCATGCAGACATTGAGGTCATGCACACTTAAAAACAAACAACCCTGAAAAAGATTTCACGCTTCTAATAAGTGATCTGTTTCAATGCCTGTGGCTTTAATTAGAAAGAAGCTGCTGCTTGCCGCGCTGGAGTGGACCTCCATGTCTCTTCTGTGGACCATGTGGGTGTGTCTCATACAACACCTAGGACTTCATGTAGGACTAACTCATGGGCATTTTGGCAAGTAGATCTTTCTACTTGTCATCTGGAAGGTTACAATTTGTGCAGCAGTGGGTTGTCTGTTACTATACTCATTTTTTAACCCGATCTTCACCAAATTTTGTGAAAATTTAGAGTCACCAATTCACGCAATCTGCATGTTTTTAGAATTGGGAGGAATCCAGAGCAAACCCATGCAAACATGGGGACAACATGCAAATTTCACAGAGAAAGAACTAGGTTGGAAGCAAACCTGGGACCTTCTCGCTGTGAGGCAACAGCACCCACTATGAAGCCACCATGCCACCCCACACAGTTTTAACATGCAGTGCATCCAGAAAGTATTCACAGTGCTGCACTTTATCCACATTTTAAGTTACACTTTTATCCCAAAATGGAAGAAATTATTTTTTCCTCAATATTCTAAACATCATACCCCATAATGACAATGTGAATTTTTATTTTTTTAGATTTTTACAAATGCATTAAAAATAAGAAAAAAAACCTATATATCAAATGTACATAAGTATGCACAGCCTTTGCCTTAAATCTCAAAATTGAGCTCAGGTACATTCTGTTTCCACTGATCATCCTTGAGATGTTTCTACAGCTTAATTCAAGTCCACCTGGGCTAAATTCAGTTGATTGGACATGATTTGGAAAGACACACACCTGTCTACATATAAAGTCCCACAGTTGACAGTGGGGCGAAGATGACAAAGAAGAGGAGGAGAAAGTGTCCACAAACAGCAGGAGAAGAAGAAAACTAAAAGGGTGGAAATGAGAGTGGGGACTTTGATTGTTGGTAGTGTGACTGGTAAAGGGAGAGAGCTGGCTGATATGATGGAGAGGAGAAAGGTAGACATACTGTGTCTGCAAGAGACCAAGTGGAAGGGAAGTAAGAGCAGGAGCATCGGTGGTGGGTACAAGTTGTTGTACCATGGTGAGGACAGGAAGAGAAATGGTGTTGGGGTCATTTTAAAGAAGAGTATGTTAAAAGTGTGTTGGAGGTTAAGCAAGTGTCTGACAGGGTGATGAGTGTGAAGTTGGAAATTGAAGGGATGATGATGAATATCATCAGTGCATATGCCCCACAGTTAGGTTGTGAGATGAAGGAGAAAGAAGATTTCTGGAGTGTGTTAGAGTGTGCCCAACCATGAAAGAGTGGTGATAGGAGCGGACTTCAGTGGGCATGTTGGTGAAGAGAACAGAGGTGATGAAGTAATGGGTAGATATGGTATCAAGGATAGGAATGGGGAAGGACAGATGGTAGTTGGTTTTGCAAAAAGGATGGAAATGGCTGCGGTGAATACCTACTTTAAGAAAAGGGAGGAGCACAGGGTAACATATAAGAGTGGAGGAAGGTGCACACAGGTGGACTGCATTCTTTATAGGAGATGCAAGCTAAAAGAAATCAGAGACTGTAAGGTGGTGGCAGGAGAGAGTGTCGTTAGACAGCACAGGATGGTGTTTTTAGGATGACTTTAGAGGTAAAGAAGAAGAAGAGAGTGAGAGCTCAACAAAGGATCAGATGGTGGAAGCTGAAGGAGGAAGACTGTTGTGTGAAATTTAGCGAGCAGGTGAGAGAAGCACTGGTTGGAGGGAAGCAGTTTTGGACAACTGGAAAAGTACTGCAGATGTGGTGAGGGAGACAGCAAGGACAGTACTGGGTATGACATCTGGACAGTGGAAGGAAAACAAGGAGACTTGGTGGTGGAATGAAGAGGTCCAGGAAAGCATAAGGAGAAAGAGGTTGGCGAAAAGTTTTGGATAGTGGGAGAGATGAAGAAAGTAGACAGGAGTACAAGGAGATGCGGTGTAAGGCGAAAAGAGAAGTGGCAAAAGCGAAGGAAAAGCTGTACAAGAAGTTGAATAGTAAGGAAGGAGAAAAGGACTTGTACAGATTGGCCAGACAAAGGGACAGAGCTGGAAAGGATGTGCAGCAGCATAGGGTGGTAAAAGATGCACATGGTAATGTGCTGACAAGTGAGGAGTGTGTGCTGAGCAGTGGTGGGCACACTTCTGATAATCCAGTAACAGATAATTATCGAAGATAATGTTTTCATTATCGGATTATCTTTTTTTAAGACCATCATCAGACTAATTATCTTCCGATGAATTGCCATCCGATAACTTTTAGACCAATAACGTAGTAAACTAAGCTGAACAGTGAAAAACATTTTTAAAACTATTAAAGCAGTTGAGACCTACCTGTTGAAAGTTTCCTAATAGGTATGTTGTTCTATCCTCTGTAAGCAAAGGAGAACTGGAGACCAAAAAAAAAAAAAATCATTTTCTTTAACACCATACTGATATAATCGCAATATCACCAAGTCATCCAGAGGCATACATTTTTAACTTATGGTTCAAATTTTAACCTACTCATTTTGGACAACTTATTTAAAATTACTGTCATGTCTGAAGCTTTATAAAGTGAAAATATCAGATATATGTTTTCGTTTTAAAGTAATGTGCTAATTTTTAAGGTTTTGTGAGCACATGCTGTGCCAGGCAGCAATGCATTATGGGTAGCATAGGGTAATCTCAGACATTCACGACAGGACAAATGCATTTCAGACACTCTGTTCAGGCTCCACGGATAACAGCATTAAACTCTAATGCCTAAAACTCTCGTGAATATATTCTCTGGGTTTATAGACGTTAGTGTATTTGTGTTTGTTAAATTCCACGCATCTTAAAAGTTAAATGTAGCAGACATGGATTATCTGGAATTTTGTTTGGCAAGTTTTCAAGGCCGCTGCTTCCATCTACTGGCCAGTAATGTTCATGGCAGTATTCGCCCCAAGAAGTATTAAGTGTCTGGGTACCAGTAGATGGCAGTGTTCTATTTATTTTAACCCGGTTATATCAGATGGTGGTCAAATCAAGTTTTTGGCCTTTTTTTTCTACAAATTAAGTTTAAAAACAAAACAACAATAACAAAAAACATTACAAGACAGCTCTGCGGTTGGATGCTTGTAGCTTTTAGCAGCAGGAGGTGGTCGTGAGATGTTAAAGCTTGTTATTCCACTACACGATGCAGGACGCGCGATTAACCTGAAACTCGGTCCAAAAAATTCTCGCATGAATGAAAAATCATCTGAAAAATGGCCAAAACATGAGTGTAAAGCCGACATTTATGTGTCAAGATAAGGCTTTTCAGAACTGACCAATTGTTAACCTTCTCCTTTGTTTTATCTGTTTTCATTATTTGTTATTGCATTTTAACCTGTGAAGTGCTTTGTGACTTATGTCTGTGAAAGGCACTATATAAATAAATTTACTTACTTACTTACTAATATTGAGTGCACGTTTTACAACATCATAAAAGTTTTAAAACATGCACACATCATCAAACGTGTGCACGGCATTAATAAAACATGCGCACATTCTCTCCACATGCAAAACATTTTGCGATGACACTTCCAGGGCTCCATAAAAATGCCTGTTTTTACAAATAAAATGGAATATTTTACAAAAGCACATTTATCTTTAAACCAACACACGACACACGTCACATTAACGTGTTGGTTTGCATAATGAATGACTGAACCAGTCAGTGTTTAGCAGAGGCACTTTTACCCAGAATGCTTTGCGGTCTGTGTTTGTTACAAAACCTCAGAATTAGTGCCTTATTCAACATTAAAAGATATATGTTATATTTTAACTTTGTACAAATGACAGAATTTACATTAATGGAGTTATTCTATCAGTATTTTCACAAAACCATAAGTTAGTATGACTTTATTTTTCAAGACCTCTGCCTGACCGACACATTGTAATTGATAGAGAGCTGGTCTTATGGCTGCTCCCTGGGTGCCTCTGTGCTGGGTGCACTGTAATAAACAAGTGCTTCCAGCAGGAATAGAATGTTGAAAGAAAAATGATTATGATTAATACAGAGCTGATTTTGTGGGTGCTCTCAGGATTCATCTGTGCTGTGTTCTACAGGGGGCAGCATAGTCAAACATTGTGGCTCATTCTTTGGGTCTTTGTTGCTTTTGATGCTTTCAGAAGCAATCGAGTTAAAAATTTTCAGCTTCTTAGTAATTGCAAATGTACCAAAGACAACACCGGAATTTATCGGTTATCAATTATCTGTAGCTTCTGATACATTTTTGGGTGGTTTATCTGTTTATCTTTATCAAAGATAACTTTTCAATTATCTGTTATCGAAGTTCATTTTTTTGGTTATCTGTGCCCACCACTGGTGCTGAGAAGATGGAGGGAATATTTTGAAGAGCTGATGAATAAAGAAAATGAGCGAGAGAAAAGGCTGGATGATGTGGTGAGAGTAAATCAGGAAGTACAAGAGATTAGTAAGGAAGAGGTGCGGGCTGCTATGAAGGGGATGAAGAGTGGAAAGGCAGGTGGTCCAGATGACATTCCAGTGGAGGCATGGAAATGTCTATGAGAGATGGCAGTAGAGTTTCTAACCAGATTGTTTAATAAAATCTTGGAAAGTGAGAGGATGCCTGAGGAGTGGAGACGAAGTGTGCTGGTTCCTATTTTCAAGAACAAGGGTGATGTGCAGAGCTGCAGTAACTACAGAGGCATAAAGTTGATCAGCCACAGCATGAAGTTATGGGAAAGAGTAGTAGAAGCTAGGCTTAGAAAACAGGTGAAGATCTGTGAGCAGCAATATGGTTTCATGCCGAGAAAGAGCTCTACAGATGCAATGTTTGCTCTGAGAATACTGTTGGAAAAGTACAGAGAAGGCCAGAAAGAGTTACATTGTGTGTTCGTGGACTTAGAAAAAGCTTGTGATAGGGTGCCAAGAGAAGAGCTGTGGTATTGTATGAGGAAGTCTGGAGTGGCAGAGAAGTATGTTAGGGTAGTGCAGGACATGTATACAAGTATAGTGTGACAGTGGTGAGATGCGCAGTCGGAATGACAGACTCATTCAAGGTGGAGGTGGGATTACACCAAGGATCAGCTCTGAGTCCTTTCTTGTTTGCAGTGGTGATGGACAGGTTGACAGATGAGATCAGACAGGAGTCCCTATGGACTATGATGTTTGCAGATGACATTGTGATCTGTAGTGAGAGTAGAGAGCAAGTTGAGTCTAGTTTGGAGAGGTGGAGATATGCTTTGGAGAGAAAGGGAATGAAAGTCAGTAGAAGCAAGACTGAGTACATGTGTGTGAATGGGAGGGAGCCCAGTGGAATAGTGCAGTTACAAGGAGTAGAAGTGGTGAAAGTAGATGAGTTTAAATATTTGGGTTCAACTGTTCAAAGTAATGGAGAGTGTGTTAGAGAGGTGAAGAAGAGAGTGCAGGCAGGGTGGAGTGGGTGGAGAAAGGTGGCAGGAGTGATTTGTGACTGAAGAATATCAGCAAGAGTGAAGGGGAACGTTTACAAGACAGTAGTGAGACCAGCTATGTTGTACGGTTTAGAGACGGTGGCACTAATAAAAAGACAGAAGGCAGAGCTGGAGGTGGCAGAGCTGAATATGTTGAGATTATGTTTGGGAGTGACAAGAACGGACAAGATTAGGAATGAACATATCAGAGGGACAGCTCAGGTGGGGCGGTTTGGAGACAAAGTCAGAGAGGTGAGATTGAGATGGTTTGGACATGTGCAGAGGAGGGACCCAGGGTATATAGGGAGAAGGATGCTGAGGATGGAGCCACCAGGCAGGAGGAGAAGAGGGAGGCCAAAGAGGAGGTTTATGGATGTGCTGAGGGAGGACATGCAGGTGGTTGGTGTGACAGAGGACGATACAGAGGACAGGGTGAGATGGAAACGATTGATCTGCTGTGGCGACCCCTAATGGGAACAGCTGAAAGACGAAGAAGTTAGTGCATGTCAGAGCACAAACCCAGCATGAAGTCAAAGGAATTGTCTGTAGATCTCTGAGACAGGATTGTCTCTAGGCACAAATCTGGGGAAGGGTACAGAAACATTTCTGCTATTTTGAAGGTCACAGTGAGCACAGTGGCCTCCATCATCCCTAAATGGAAAACATTCAGGTCCACCAGGTCTCTTTCTACAGCTGGCCGCCCATCTAAACTAAGCAATCAGGGGGAGAATGACTTTAGTCAGGGAGATGACCAAGAACCAGACGGTCACTGTGTCAGAGGTCCAGCATTCCTCTGTGGTGAGAGGAGAACCTTCCAGAAGGACAACCATCTCTGCAGCAATCCACCAGTCAGGCCTGTATGGTAGCGTGGCCAGATAGAAGCCACTCCTCAGCAGCAGGAACTGGGAGACTCATCAGAATTGAGGGAAAGATGAGTGCTGCAGCAATGTACAGAGACATCCTGGATGAAAACCTGCTCCAGAGCGCTCTTGACCTCAGACTGGTGCGACTGTTCGTCTTTCAGCAGGAAAATGACCCTAAGCACACAGCGAAGATATCAAAGGAGTGGCTTCAGGAAAACTCTGTGAATGTCCTTGAGTGGCCCAGCCAGAGCCCAGACCTGAATCTGATTGAACATCTCTGCAGAGATCTGAAGATGGCTGGGCACCGATGCTTGCCATCCAACCTGATGGCGCTTGAGAGGTGATGCAAAGAGGAATGGACAAAACTGCCCAAAGATAGGTGCACCAAGCTTGTTGCAACATATTCAAGGAGACTTGAGGCTGTAATTGCTGCCAAAGGTGCATCAACAAAGTATTGAGCAAAGGGTGTGAATACTTATGTACGCATGAAGTATTTTATTTTTTAACAAATATGCCAAATAATAATAATAATATAAACTTTTTTCATGGAATCATTATGGGGTGTTGTCGGTAGAATTTTGATGGAAAAATTAATTTATTCAATTTTGGAATACGGCTGGAATACTTTCTGGATGCACTGTAGTTTTAAATGACAAATTGGTTTCTGGGTTTTTTCCACTTTTGTTAACAACCTCAGTCATATTAAGATGTTGCAATCAAGCCTCTGAGTGCTGTACTCAGTTTTGGCATGACAAAAATCGAGTTCACCACCGTTGTTTATTGGGTGTCACAGCTTCTGTCTGAAAGGAAAGTGTGCTAATTAGTAACAGTTTACACTGAGGTCTGTATCGTCTGATGAAATCCACATTAACAGACACACAAAAAACTGTTTTTAAATGCCGCACTGGAAGTAAATTGAGCAAAAGTTGAGCAATACAACAAAGCCATCGTAGGAAAAATAAGTGTTGATGCTTACCCTAGCAGGATTTCTCAAAAAATAATGAACCAATTATCAAGAGACTTTGAGAAAACTTGACCTTGAACTGGAACAGAGCACAAAATTTGTGTGTGTTTTCTTGTGTAATGTCTTCTTTGAAGTGTACCTGGTCGAATTAACACATCTTTTCCTTGAAAGTGCTTCAGAATTTTCTTTTTTTTGTAGTGGTAGTAGTAGTAGTAGTAGTGGTATATAGGTCACAATTTTTAGCTCCGATTTGATGTTTTTGTGCATTGTTGTCATATACTTTTTATTACTGCTTTTTATTTTTTATTAAGAGTTTTGTTTAGTGAGTTGTTTCCTGGGAAAACCCTGTATAAATAGTTATTATACCTATTATTAGTAGTACACTGTAAAACTCAGTGAGTTAGTTGAACTCAAACCATTTGAGGAAACCGATTGCTTTAAACCATTTGAGTTTGCCAACTTAAATAAAATAATTTACAAAAATTTAATTGTTAAAGTTTTAGTAACATAACAATTTATAATTAATTAAACTCATGTAAATCTAGTTTATGTTTTTCAATTAAAAAGTGACAAATAAATTTCTGCCTTAAAAATTTCCATTACATTTTGGATTAGATTTTTTGATGCATTCTTTGGTTTACTTGTTGACTCTGCGTTGTGTTGTTGCAAAAGTCTGAATGTGGATCTAGATCATCAAAACCAGCACCTGGTGAAGCCGTTTCTGGCATTGCGCAGAGCTTGAATTTTGTTATGCAGAGAGGTGATCAGCTTTTATTTTGTGCCCGTTTGATTCTCTTCCAGTCCCATTCAAGTGCCTGATACAACTCATGGAGCTTCGATGGTTCTGGATCATGCCTCCTCGCACAATGATCGAGAATATCTCAAAGCCGTTGAGATCTTAAGAATATGGAGTCTTTTCAAGTCACATAATATTATTTTGGCTCAACAGGAATCTAATTGAAGATATGTTCATATTAAGAGCAATTGCAACCTGTTTCTTGTGCCTAATTATAGGGAAAATTTGGCAAGTATTGTGTTCGGAATAGGGCCAGTTCTAGCCTGCTGTGTTAAGGTGGGCCAATAGAAATAATAGGTGGGCAATGCGGGTTTGTAAATTCAATCTGGTACCTTCAAAATGTGATGATGCTCTGCAGTTCAAAAAAGACAGGCATCTCTCTGATTAATGAACAGTTTCTCATGGATCAGTATGGAAACACAAAGACCACGTTAAAATAGGAGTTTACGAGGTCTATTAGAAAAGTATCCGACCTTATTATTTTTTCATAAACCATATGGATTTGAATCATGTGTGATTGCGTCAGACAAGCTTGAACCCTCGTGCGCATGCGTGAGTTTTCCATGCCTGTCGGTTGCGTCATTCGCCTGTGAGCAGGCTTTGAGTGAGGAGTGGTCCAGCCCCCTCGGCGGATTTTCATTGTCAGGAAATGGCGGAATGATTTGGGCTTTTTTTCCATCAGAATTTTTTCAGAAACTGTTAGAGACTGGCAGCTGGAAACCATTTGAAAATTTATTTGGCTTTTGGTGAAAATTTTACGGGCTTCACAAAGAATAAGGACTGTTACTACAGTTTTAAGGACGGCTTTGTTATGTTTGGACGCGGGTTGAGGAGCGAACCAGCGTCTGACAAGGACCCAGCGCTAAATAAACACAGAGCGGTTCCAGAAAACAGATTTATTTTACAAGTGCTATGTATAAACAAAAGGTAAATTAACGGCCTGGCAGGGTGGAGGACGACGCGCTCTTCCTAGCACCCAAGGGATTGGAGCCCGACAGTTCTGGACCCAGAAATTCCCGCCGGCACCCCCCAAGTGGTTAATGAATCGGACAGCGCCTGTTAAGGACAAGAGGTGAGGTAAGTCACTGTTCACACAAATACTGTTTAGGATTCACACCATCAACAAACACATTCAGGTTCTACTTCAGACTCAAATTAAAGAGACAGCTCTCACAGCCTGTGGAGGACCATCAATCCGCACGCCACAGCTGTGAAGAGCGAATTTACACAATTATCAGAGTAGCTCAAATATTGCTGTGTGCAAGACGCCAAATTACTACTGTTAATTACTCAAAGTCATTTAAGCTTTAGTTACCTCTGAGGTGTGCTGATGGAGCGTGTCCCTCACCCATCTCCTTAACAGGCACGGTGCGTCAAACCTGGAGCGATCCTCGGCGTCACAGTGTTGGACAAACGGTCGTCACACAGAAGTAACAAGGTTGAGTCCCCAGCACCTTACACAGAGCAGTCATGGCTTAAATGTAGTACATCATTAGGATATCTACTTCAGCTGGAAGTCCTTTGGAACTGCACGTGAACTGCTGATCAGGATATCCACTTCAGCTGGTAGTCCTTTAGCTCTGCACGTGAACTGCTCATCAGGTGCATCCACTTCAGCTGGTAGTCCTTTAGCTCTGCACGTGAACTGCTCATCAGGTGCATCCACTTCAGCTGGTAGTCCTTTAGCTCTACACGTGAACTGCTCATCAGGTGCATCCTCTTCAGCTGGTAGTCCTTTAAATCTGCACATGAACTGCTCATCAGGTGCATGGGGTTGGCATGATGACAGTGGAGGGTGAGAGACGCTTCATCCATCATCACAGCTTCAGACACGCCCCCCACAAACCGCCCGGAGTATACACAAAACACACAAACAGTATCTTGGCTAGCCAAACCCCCCCAACACACAACAGTACCCCCCCCCTCAACGGGAAGCCTCCCGGCGACCACACAGACCTGGCCAGAAAACAGCTCCCCCCCCCCGGGGTCCACGGCAGGAACAGGCGGTGCGAAACCCCAGGGTCCACAGCAGGAACAGGATATGGCAGCGAGGGCAAGACAATGTGGCAGGGAGGCCAGCTGGCAAGAAAACAAAAACAATCCCAAACACCCCAAAAAAGTCCCACAACACAGTACAACATAAACACAAAGCACACAGTAAAACCCCAACACCCCCCCCCCCCCAGAGTACAAAACAACTACAACCCCAGGGAAGCAAGCTGGGGAATAACAAAATAAAAACACATGACCACCCCAAAACCCTCCCCAGGGGACCGTCCCATCAAACCCCGGGGAGCCAATCCCAAACCAAAAAACCCAACAGAGCCCCATATAACACAATATAAACACAATATGCACAAAGAAAATAAACACCCCCCCCCCCCCCCAGACGACAAGTGGAGCACAACACCCCCTAGAGGACATTGCTGCCACCTCTAGGAGTAATAACCGAGACCGGGTCTACCTGAGATCCCCAGGTATACACGGGAGCTACAGCACCCCCCAGAGGACCGTCCCATCAACCCCAGGAGACACCCCCATGACCCAGAAACCCCAGTCCTGGCCACATACGGCTAGTCTGCCCCACAGTCCATTTCCCCCCAGAGAACCGTCCCATCAACCCTGGAGGTGGAACCTGGGAGGTAACACAAGCAACATAAAAAAAAAACCCACACCCCCAGCGGACACCAAAAAACAACCCTGGGGCAAATAAAACAAATGGGAACCCCGTTGCTCCCCCAGCACCCTGAAAGACCCCGGAACACCGCCAGAGCAAATCGACAGATACATCGTGGCGAACGGCACAGGACTACTGAGCCGGGGGAGACAACAGGAAAAAACTAACCCAGTCCCACCCCAAGTGCAGTGGAAAACCGGTAATGCGTTCGGTGTCAATACACAGACTACACCAACAGCCTACCGGGAGGGGTGGCCACGGAAATGGCGAACGGCTCAAATCGGTGCCACCGCTCCGACTGAGGTGTATTCCCACTGCACAACACCTCGGTTATGCCGATGGCGAACGGTCAAAGGCTCACCGAGGCTAGAGTGGAACCGTGAATCAACTAAACAGAAATAACGACCCTGAACCCCCCCTCCCAGGTGCAGAGGTTTCCTAGGAGACGCCCAGTGTAACCAACCTGCACCACCCCACACACTAAAGATGAACGGTACAGAAGTGTGTGAGGTCGGGGCTAGGGGACAGGCAAATAAAAAAACAACAAAGAAAAAATGACCCAACCCACTAACAAAAAATAAAAAACTACAAATAAGTAAAAAAAAAATACCATTACCTGGGTCCAGAAGAGCTCCAACTGGCCAGTCTGTTCACCCAACCAGGACCGCTAAAGATACTATAATAATTAAACGCATCGTGAGTAAAGCCCTAATAAAAAAACCCACGACTGGTAACCCAGCCAATAAATGAAAACAGACTGAAATAAGGGGTCTGTCATAATTACATAAACTAAATTGCATGGGTTTTTTTTTAAGTGCTTTAGTCCATCACGGGCAGAGAGCAGGAAATATGACTTTTCCCACTCTGAGCTCTTGACGGCAATGTGACTCTGTTGCCAGCAGGGGGAGCCAAAGTGCCAAAATAAAAGTCCTCTGGCAACAGAGAAAACTCAACATGCTGCTTTGCTGTGAGCAGCTACGTGCAGCAAATGTGACACCTTACTAAAGTGGTCCGGAGCTGACACAGCAGATGTTGGAACCAATTACCACCGGAGGAGACGGGGCTACAGCTTCAACAGTGGGACGCAAAGCGACCCATGCTGCAAAACGACGCCGTGACTCCGCCATGTGCGCGCCCACGCACACAACCTGGGCGGAGAGCACCCGCAACGGATCCCGGATTGGTTCCAACATTTGCTGCCGCTTTCCCGGACTAAACCAGCTCCTCTGCCGCTGGGTCCATGCTGGTTTGGCTGTGGACTTCTGTTATGTTTGGACGCGGGTTGAGGAGCGAACCAGCGTCTGACAAGGACCCAGCGCTAAATAAACAGAGAGCGGTTCCAGAAAACAGATTTATTTTACAAGTGCTATGTATAAACAAAAGGTGAATTAACGGCCTGGCAGGGTGGAGGACGACGCGCTCTTCCTAGCGCCCAAGCGATTGGAGCCCGACAGTTCTGGACCCAGAAATTCCCGCCGGCACCCCCCAGGTGGTTAATGAATCGGACAGCACCTGTTAAAGACGAGAGGTGAGGTAAGTCACTGTTCACACAAATACTGTTTAGGATTCACACCATCAGCAAACACATTCAGGTTCTACTTCAGACTCAAATTAAAGAGACAGCTCTCACAGCCTGTGGTGGACCATCAATCCGCACGCCACAGCTGTGAAGAGCGAATTTACACAATTATCAGAGTAGCTCAAATATTGCTGCGTGCAAGACGCCAAATTACTACTGTTATTTACTCAAAGTCATTTAAGCTTTAGTTACCTCTGATGTGTGCTGATGGAGCGTGTCCCTCACCCATCTCCTTAACAGGCACGGTGCGTCAAACCTGGAGCGATCCTTGGCATCACAGTGTTGGACAAACGGTCGTCACACAGAAGTAACAAGGTTGAGTCCCCAGCACCCTACACAGAGCAGTCATGGCTTAAATGTAGTACATCATTAGGATATCTACTTCAGCTGGAAGTCCTTTGGAACTGCACGTGAACTGCTGATCAGGATATCCACTTCAGCTCGTAGTCCTTTAGCTCTCCACGTGAACTGCTCATCAGGTGCATCCACTTCATCTGGTAGTCCTTTAGCTCTACACGTGAACTGCTCATCAGGTGCATCCTCTTCAGCTGGTAGTCCTTTAGATCTGCACATGAACTGCTCATCAGGTGCATGGGGTTGGCATGACAGTGGAGGGTGAGAGACGCTTCATCCATCATCACAGCTTCAGACACGCCCCCCACAAACCACCCGGAGTATACACAAAACACACAAACAGTATCTTGGCCAGCCAACCCCCCCCCAACACACAGCAGGCTTTAAGGACGCTCGGCGTGCCACGCTCCGAGCTGCCATCGAGAGCCACAAACCACCGGATCATTTCTAAACGGATGGCTCTGTGGCTCCGAGACCGTCGTGTGCACTTTCTCTGGTTATCACAAGAGCTGGACATCAACCATTTTCCGGCAGATTTCACTTTTAACGAGATTTTGTCATGGAAAGCTGAGCGGAGGCTTCGCGCGTCATGATGGATTCGCTACTGGAGCGAGACAAAACCACCTCCGTTTTGGTCTCACAGGACGGCTTTGAGATGGCGGTGGTTTTTTCCATTGAGTGATTATCTGAGAAATTGTGGATGTGCCTGGACATGCCAGAACATGTCCCGTGAGGCTTCATCACGGCGTTGCTGTGCGCCATGAAGCTTGTCTGACGCAATCACATGTCATTCAAATCCATATGGTTTTAGAAAAAAATAAGGTCGGATACTTTTCTAATAGACCTTGTATGCTTCACTCAAGCTTCAGTAGCTGAGTCTGAATGTGATGATAGTGAGTTGGTAGTGGGAGGGCTTTGAGGTGGTGCTGTTTTATTATTGGCTGATCTTCAAAAAAAAAAAATCTTGATTCTGATTAGGTGGGCAAGGTGTTCATTTGGAGGGGCTCCGCCCAACCCTGCCCATACCTACATCTGGGAATTCCACTCCAACTTGGAAGAGTGACAAAAAATCTACTTGTGCAATCAAGTGGGACGAGCTTGAAAAAAATCATCACTGTTTTTGAGCAAAGAATATTTGACGTTTGGGTGTTGCATTTGAAGTTTGGGTCATTGCAAGTTACACCAAATTTTCAGGACTTTTCAGGATTGCAGCACTTGAAAGACTGAGTGAGGGATGTCTGGGTTTTACAATGATCCCTCATCGAGTCTAAAGTCCAGGCTTTCAATGGCTTCTTATCCTTGACCATCAGACGTGATTTTGTGTGCAGTCAATGTGTTGAACTTGGAGAGATTCACTTTTCTCTGCAGTGACATTCATATCGCCGAATCCTTGACCTTTGATGTTGAGAGCCACTTAGGAAGAGCTTATGGAGTCATGAAGTTTCAGGACAGAGGTGTCTGGCATTGCAGGAGAACAGAAGTCCAAGTCTTTAGCGTTCTGCTACTTCCTGTCTTACTGTATGGCTGTAACACATGAATGCTAACCAGTGATTTATGGTAATGAAGGGATGGCTTTGGTACTAGCTGTCAGAAAGGAGAGCTAGTACCGCGGCGTGTCCTGGTCCTGGTCCTGGTGGAACACATCATGAAAATGTGACACATTTTGTGACAGTGTTATGAACTAATAGATTAAATCACTTTTCGTGATGCCATCACAAACTGGTGTGAGATCGGATTGGTTTACACACTATCGGTGGTGCCTGTGGCATAAGGTTTGGGGGGGTCCTGAATCACTGTAGCCCAGGGGCCTCATCTGGTGTTAATGTGCCCCTGACTATAACAACACTACCTTTCATGTCATCAAAAATGGCTCAGATGATGTTGCAGTCAACAGCTGTTACAGTTTAATTTATTGACTGAAATTTAACTAGGCTGTGCTGGAATTATGTATTTATCCAGCAGCTGAAAATGCACTGGTCCTTCATAAAACAAAGGCTCATTTTTACCAGAGGGCATCAAATATGACCGTTGGGCATTGCAAAGACTTTGCATCTGTCCATCTGTCTGTACTCAACATAGGTCCAGTCCTATTACTGCCACATTCTTCAAATTCACAGTGAAGATATGAATGTTGTAGATGTGGCTGACTTTGTTGATGATGGAACATGTTTGAAATGAATGAATAAATAAATAAACATGTACAAATTTTACGTAAGACAATAGGATCTTAATATTTAACGTAAATAACAATAAATGTATATATGTGTGTGTGTGTGTGTGTGTGTGTGTGTGTATTTTAGCATTGCGTTATACTTAAGCTTAGTATCTAAAGTAACAGGCAAATTAGATCAGCATCCTTGACATTCTAGGACATATTTCACCATGTGATGTGATAACTAAGCTTAACAAATTATGGAAAACGTTCATTTTTCAAAATCATATTCGTCCAACCAACAATTTACATAAAAGTGTTGTTAAAATTGGAGCAGCTGTATTTTTTCCCCCCTGTACAACCTGATATTGACCTTTGTTGCTATTTTTGCTTTTTATTGTTGTTTGTTTTTGTCATGCAACTCCACAGCTTTTGGCTGTAGCAGTACAAACTATACCTTTTTTGTTTTTTTGTTTTTTATGATCACACAAGTAATATGTTATATACTTCAACATGATTGGTGCCTATTTGTAATATATGGACCTCTGTATACGCCTTAATTGACTTCTATAACTGCCTACAGCTATAACTTGCCACTCTGGCAAGGATCTCATAAATTTTATTGTAAATCATGGCATTCTGATACTGAGCTGAAAGCCTTGTTTTGTCATTTTTGGTGGTACTGTAAACCTGCCTGACCCATGAACTACCAGACAATAAAGTGACATTAATCTTCCCCAGTCGAAAAAATGACCATGGTAAATGTCAGAGAAACCAGCACCTAAGCTTGAAAAGCAGTTAAAAAAAACTATTGATTTTCATCTCTGGCTTGGTATTGCAGTCATAATGCTGGATGACAGTAATAATTCCTGACTAATCAGCTGTTTACCTGTCAACAAAAAAAAATCATGTTTCCACATGTTGGCAGACATGGAACCTAACTCCTCCAAAGCAAGTGAACACAGCTTAAGATTTCAAAAGCAACTGAAATTCACCATTTATTTATACTGAAACTATCATTTGGGTGTATTTTTAAGTTCCTTGCCTGGTTTACGTGACAAACGGAAACATCACAACAGTGCTACTAATAACCTCTTAAACGCTGGTTTCTGGGCAACTTGCCTTCTTTCTGAAGGAGAGGGCTAATTAGTCACTGTTTACATTCGAGCTCCTTACGAAACCTAAACCCTAATCAAAATAAACCTTAAATGTGACAAAAGAGAGACTAGATTTTAATGCGGTATTGGAACCAAATTAGCTGAAAAATATGCAATATGAATCTGAGATTAAATGGTACTTAGTGACAGACGGAGCTTGTTAATGCACTCTGAGTAGGAAAGCAAAAGAGGTCTTTTTTTCTTTTTATTAGTGCAAAGGTAAATGCGACTCTTAAGTTCTTGAATTTTAATGAGACTCAAGCTTTGTGAGTCCAGTCAATCTAACGCTGTACTTATGATTCACATGATAATTAACTTAGAAGCTGCACAATTTGTACACTTTATATTACAAAATAGATGGTCTTTTATAAAAAGCTGACTGAATTTGGAGGGAGTTCTCACCATGGACTACTACAACCTTAATTCCAATGAAGTTGGGATGTTGTGTAAAATGTAAATAAAAACAGAATACAATGATTTGCAAATCCTCTTCAACCTATATTCAATATTAAATTGAATACACCACAAAGACAAGATATTTAATGTTCAAACTGATAATATTCATTGTTTTTGTGCAAATATTTGCTCATTTTGAAATGGATGCCTGCAACACGTTTCAAAAAAGTTGGGACACCTTTCCTTCTAACAACACTCAATAAGGGTTTGGGAACTGAGGACACTAATTGTTGAAGCTTTGTAGGTGGAATTCTTTCCCATTCTTAGTTGATGTATGACTTCAGTTGTTCAACAGTCTGGGGTCTCTGTTGTTGTATTTTGCGCTTCATAATGTGCCACACATTTTCAATGGGCGACAGGTCTGGACTGCAGGCAGGCCAGTCTAGTACCTGCACTCTGTGTGGCTTACTACGAAGCCACACTGAAATGTGGACTCATCAGACCACAGCACACTTTTCCACTTTGCGTCTGTCCATTTCAAATGAGCTCGGGCCCAGAGAAGGTGGTGGCATTTCTGGATGTTGTTGATGTATGGCTTTCGCTTTGCATGGTAGAGTTTTAACTTGCACTTGCAGAAGTAATGACGAACTGTGTTAACTGACAGTGGAGTGTTCCTGAGCCCACGCAGTAAGATCCTTTACACAATGATGTCGGTTCTTAATGCAGTGCCGCCCGTCACGTGCATTCAATGTTAGTTTTCAGCCTTGCTGCTTACGTATAGAAAGTTCTCCAGATTCTCTGAATCTTCTGATTATATTATGGACTGTAGATGATGGAATCCCTAAATTCCTTGCAATTGAACGTTGAGAAACATTGTTCTTGAACTGTTGGACTATTTTTTTCATGCAGTTGTTCACAAAGTGGTGATCCTCGCCCCATCTTTGCTTGTGAACGGCGGAGCGTTTTGGGGATGCTCCTTTTATACCCAATCATGACACTCACCTGTTTCCAATTAGGTGTTCTTTGAGCATTCATCAACTTTCCCCGTGTTTTGTTGCCCTGTCCCAACTTTTTGAAACGTGTTGCAGGCATCCATTTCAAAATGAGCAAATATTTGCATAAAACCAATAATGTTTATCAGTTTGAACATTAAATATCTTGTCTTTGTGGTGTATTCAATTGAATATAGGTTGAAGAGGATTTGCAAATCATTGTATTCTGTTTTTATTTACATTTTACACAACGTTCCAACTTCATTGGAATTGGGGTTGTAGTTTGAATACTTTAATGTTGTGTTGCTGAGATGTTAAATAACATAGGACATGTCATTTAAGTCACATGACAGACACAACTACTGCCTTCTTATGTAAAGGGGGGCTTAGTTTCAGCATAACACTTTTGTTCTGGATCTTGGTTCTATGTGGTGATGTGGCTTTTACTGAAACATTTATGCCACACAAGCAAGACATGGTGTTTTATGGTAATTTTTATTGTTTTATTGCTCCTTGAAGGAACAAACACTCACACTGAGATTCTCCTCAGCTGTCATTTTTGTCATTGTTGTCTTCTTCCTGATGTTTCCTTGCCTTTGCTTGTAAGCATCAGGCAATATAGGAACACATGTCCCTCTGTTATTGCTGTTTGGTCAATGCAGATGTCATTTGCTTGACTAGAATCAGTTGAGCTCAGGGGCTGTGGCAGTAACACTTGCAGCAAACATCCTATCAGCTTTGATGAAAATTCTGCCAAAAAAGTGTTCATTTCCCCCCTTTTAAATGCCATCTATCTGCAGTGTTCAGACAGCTTTGCATGCACATTTGTATTTCTCACAGGTGGTATCGTATAGCAGAGGAAAAGCGCCGACAGTCAAGTGACAAATTAGTGATGTTGCAATACAAGTCACATGGAATAAATCACTGTAGCTTGGCTAAGTTGTGGAGGCAGCTATGAGCCAAGATTGAAATAATCTTATTGTACAGGAGGAGAAGTGTTTGTCAATAAGCAATTTTCTTTTCATTTGGTAGAGATTAAAGTTGTTTTAAGAGATATGCTTCTCTCTGAAAAGATGAGCATTGTAAGGTGGGACAAGGTCAGAAAGGAGAACATGGAACAGTACTGATGACTGACAGATGAAAGGCGATGGAAAGGACGAGACATCACAGCATTCATAGCTTGAATGGTGTGAGCATAATCAAAATTTCAATGGACACTGGCGTCGTTTTTATCAAAGAGGCAAATCAGTGATTGGGAAACAATATTTAAACTGTTTTGAATGACTTCCAGTTGGACTAGTTGATCAGCTGCATAAAAGACAGAAGCCAACATGTAGCAGAAGACTTTTTATCTACATGGAGGTTCAGAAGAGAAACAGTTGAGGAATTACAAGTGTAACATGATGGCAGAGTGTGAAGCTTTTTATATTTTCCTATGTTTTTCACTGTTGTTGTTATCCCACATCGTAGCTTCATAACTTGGTCTTCCATATTAATAGCTTATCTTATAATACAAGAGATCAATAGACTTATTGGGGCTGTGTCTGATGTTTTCTGGACACTGAACCAGACCATCTAGGTCAGGGGTCTTCAACTCCAGTCCTCGAAGGCCGGTGTCCTGCACGTTTTAAATGTATCCCTGGTCCAACACACCTGAATCAGATGGCTGAATTACCTCCTCAGCATGCAGTCAAATTCTCCAGAGTGCTACTAATGACCTCATTAATTGACTCAGGTGTGTTGAAGCAGTGACACATCTAAGGGCCCCTTCACACATAACACGATTGAAGCCGACTAGCGCACGAAGGAGGAATTGCATGCCATTCGTGAAAAATCGGAGCTGCCTCCAATGCCTCGTACACCTGTTGCTACAGCTATTCGCACACACCAGCGGCTGAAAGACAGAGAGACTCCCGTGAGAGTCCATTCAATCCCTCTTGTGGCAGGTGTTGGCCAAATTCCAGGTGACACACACAAACATCCAACACCGCTCCTGGACACTTAGAAAATGTGGGGCCATTTGCGCTGTCAGCACGAAAATAGTGAGCAGGCGATCACTTTCGAGCTGGATGTGAAATTTGTCTGAGTGCCCCATGACTGTGGCGTTGCAAAAAGCAACACACGTGGCATGCCAGAATGTCGGCTCCCCCTAAACACGTGCTCTGCATGTGTATCGTGTGTGTGTTGTGCCCCCGCCCACTCCCACCCCCACAACACATGTGGCATGCATGTGTTTTACATTGCCCCCCTCCCCCTCACTGACCTGCCGGGTGGGGGATCACACTTGCATGGAATGCTGACATGTATGTACAGATGGGGACTGGCCAGCCACGTCTGAGCGCACACAGCACGGTGAGCTGCCTCCCAGCTGATTGCCAGCCAGAGACTCACTGACAGCTACAAATGCACACGACATGCCACATTAAAAACACAGAGACCACCACCAGGACAGGTGTATAAAGAAGTACTACAATAACTACCTACACAATTACATAACAAAATAACATAAAACATTATCACATAACACAGAAAGAGAGAGTGACACATTGGTCTTTGCACTGAACGGGCAGGGGGGGGCGTGGCCCCCGACAGCAGCAGCTGTTGAGATCTCTGGTTCTGTACATCACAGCTGGGGAATACGTACCGTGTTTTGACGGACATGTCCTTACAACTGTCCACTGTGACATGCATTTGTCTGCTTGCTGTTCCAGATGAAATGGACTGTCAGATCATGTGGTCACGCAACAGGCGATCTGAATGTCACATCTGTTTGGCAGGACATGCGTGTTCCGTCTGTTAACCACAGCTTTTGTAAATTGCAGGTTCGAAACCCGTGAGTGGCATGTATTTTTTATTTATTTTTCGTTTCTCCACAGCAGCGCATGATCTGGTTCCATACATTGTTCTTGTTCTGACTTATGGTATGGAAATTGAAGACTTAACAGTATTCCCTGAAAACTCCCTTCTGTCTGATCATTTCTTAATAACATTTACATTTACTCTGATGGACTACCCAGCAGTGGGGAATAAGTTTCATTACACTAGAAGTCTTTCAGAAAGCGCTGTAACTAGGTTTAAGGATATGATTCCTTCTTTATGTTCTCTAATGCCATATACCAACACAGTGCAGAGTAGCTACCTAAACTCTGTAAGTGAGATAGAGTATCTCGTCAATAGTTTTACATCCTCATTGAAGACAACTTTGGATGCTGTAGCTCCTCTGAAAAAGAGAGCTTTAAATCAGAAGTGCCTGACTCCGTGGTATAACTCACAAACTCGCAGCTTAAAGCAGATAACCCGTAAGTTGGAGAGGAAATGGCATCTCACTAATTTAGAAGATCTTCACTTAGCCTGGAAAAAGAGTCTGTTGCTCTATAAAAAAAGCCCTCCATAAAGCTAGGACATCTTACTACTCATCACTAATTGAAGAAAATAAGAACAACCCCAGGTTTCTTTTCAGCACTGTAGCCAGGCTGACAAAGAGTCAGAGCTCTATTGAGCCGAGTATTCCTTTAACTTTAACTAGTAATGACTTCATGACTTTCTTTGCTAATAAAATTTTAACTATTAGAGAAAAAATTACTCATAACCATCCCAAAGACGTATCGTTATCTTTGGCTGCTTTCAGTGATGCCGGTATTTGGTTAGACTCTTTCTCTCAGATTGTTCTGTCTGAGTTATTTTCATTAGTTACTTCATCCAAACCATCAACATGTCTATTAGACCCCATTCCTACCAGGCTGCTCAAGGAAGCCCTACCATTATTTAATGCTTCGATCTTAAATATGATCAATCTAGCTTTATTAGTTGGTTATGTACCACAGGCTTTTAAGGTGGCAGTAATTAAACCATTACTTAAAAAGCCATCACTTGACCCAGCTATCTTAGCTAATTATAGGCCAATCTCCAACCTTCCTTTTCTCTCAAAAATTCTTGAAAGGGTAGTTGTAAAACAGCTAACTGATCATCTGCAGAGGAATGGTCTATTTGAAGAGTTTCAGTCAGGTTTTAGAATTCATCATAGTACAGAAACAGCATTAGTGAAGGTTACAAATGATCTTCTTATGGCCTCAAACAGTGGACTCATCTCTGTGCTTGTTCTGTTAGACCTTAGTGCTGCTTTTGATACTGTTGACCATAAAATTTTATTACAGAGATTAGAGCATGCCATAGGTATTAAAGGCACTGCGCTGCGGTGGTTTGAATCATATTTATCTAATAGATTACAATTTGTTCATGTAAATGGGGAATCTTCTTCACAGACTAAGGTTAATTATGGAGTTCCACAAGGTTCTGTGCTAGGACCAATTTTATTCACTTTATACATGCTTCCCTTAGGCAGTATTATTAGACAGCATTGCTTAAATTTTCATTGTTACGCAGATGATACCCAGCTTTATCTATCCATGAAGCCAGAGGACACACACCAATTAGCTAAACTGCAGGATTGTCTTACAGACATAAAGACATGGATGACCTCTAATTTCCTGCTTTTAAACTCAGATAAAACTGAAGTTATTGTACTTGGCACCACAAATCTTAGAAACATGGTGTCTAACCAGATCCTTACTCTGGATGGCATTACCCTGACCTCTAGTAATACTGTGAGAAATCTTGGAGTCATTTTTGATCAGGATATGTCATTCAAAGCGCATATTAAACAAATATATAGGACTGCTTTTTTGCATTTACGCAATATCTATAAAATTAGAAAGGTCTTGTTTCAGAGTGATGCTGAAAAACTAATTCATGCATTTATTTCCTCTAGGCTGTTGGCCTCTCTTCATTGGCTTCCTGTTAATTCTAGAATAGAATTTAAAATTTTTCTTCTTACTTATAAGGTTTTGAATAATCAGGTCCCATCTTATCTTAGGACCTCATAGTACCATATCACCCCAATAGAGCGCTTCGCTCTCAGACTGCAGGCTTACTTGTAGTTCCTAGGGTTTGTAAGAGTAGAATGGGAGGCAGAGCCTTCAGCTTTCAGGCTCCTCTCCTGTGGAACCAGCTCCCAATTCAGATCAGGGTGTTGTGTGGGCTGCCAGAAGAGGAGGTACTGCTGGCCCACCACCAGAAGGCGCCCTGCCTGAAGTGCGGGCTTCAGGCACGAGAGGGCGCTGCCGCCTCAGGAACAAGCCGTGGTGACAGCTGTCACCCATCATCCGTGACAGCTGTCACTAATCAACACATCTGGTATAAAAGCAGGAAGACACCTCCACCAAACTGCCGAGATATCATCTTCATCTGGAGGTAATACTCTCAGCCCCTTTTGTGAGATCGATAAATCTATTATTGTGAGTGTTTGCAGGAGAACCGGTCGTTTTTGAGGAGGCTGTGCAAGACGGCGCTCCTTTTCAGCTGAGACCGCTGCAACGCGCTGAGTGAGAGGTGGAGGTGGCATTCCCACCATTGTTACTGGGTGTTCACACACCCACCCTTTGACTGTCTTTTGCTTTCTGCCAGCAGTACCAGATCCGACACTCCGGGAAAGTGGCCACCTGGGGACTCCGGAACTTGGCGGCTCCAGTATTCCTCGGGTTCAGGTGGCGGTGGAAATCGTGTGGTTCCGGTTCGTTTCCAGACGGGCGTCTCCTATCGTCGAGCCTGCCCACACGACACCTTTTATTAATTGACTGTTGCACATTCTGATTCTGCTGTGTTTGGTTGTGACATTCACACCAGTAAAGTGTTATAATTTGACTCCTTCCATTGTCCGTTCATTTACGCCCCCTTTTGTGGGTCCGTGTCACTACACTTTCCCAACAGGATATCTCGGCCAGCGTCATGGACTCCGAGGGGCGTCACCAGGTTGTTGAACAACCAATGGGAGAGCAGGGAGCGCAGGCATCTGCAGGAGGCGTGATTGGTGAGCTACAGCATATTCTCACCACCTTTACGGCTCGAATGGATCAAATAGCCGAGCAAAACATCCTCCTGAACCGCAGGGTGGAGGCTCTCTCCACGCAAGTGGCGGCGAGCGCTCAGGGCGCTGCTGCAGCTCCTCCTCCTGTCGATCCTGTGCTAGATATTAATGTTCCAGTGGTGGTCCAACAACCCCTCCCACCATCCCCTGAAGCATACATAAGCCCTCCTGAGCCGTACGGAGGTTGTGTGGAGACGTGCGCGGACTTTCTTATGCAGTGTTCGCTCGTCTTCGCACAACGTCCCGTCATGTACGCGTCAGACGCAAGCAAAATAGCTTATGTGATCACTCTGCTTCGGGGAGAGGCACGCGCTTGGGCTACAGCGCTTTGGGAGCAAAATTCATGGCTCCTTCACACGTACACTGGGTTTGTGAGGGAGTTCAGAACTGTGTTTGATCACCCTAACAGGGGAGAGACCGCTTCAACTGTGCTGCTGTCGATGAGACAGGGACGCCGGAGCGCAGCCGCTTATGCAGTCGACTTCTGCATCGCAGCTGCGAGGTCCGGCTGGAATAACGCTGCGCTCCGCGCCGCCTTTGTAAACGGACTGTCGTCAGTCCTAAAGGAGCACCTAGTGGCCAAGGATGAACGGCGGGAATTAGATGGGCTTATTGATCTCGTTATACGGTTAGACAATCGGTTGGAGGAACGCCGTCGGGAACGAGACGAAGGACGTGGCCGGGCGCGCGCCGTCCCTCTTCCTTCTGGGTCCGAGAAGGGTCCGCCCTTCCCACGCTCCCTGGCCTCTACGTCCCGTGGGGCGACAGCTCCCCCTGCTGACGAAGCTATGGACACGAGCAGGGCCACATTTAGACCACCTAATAGACAGAGGAGGTTTCCACGCGGGGCGTGTTTTGTTTGTGGCTCAATGGAGCATCAATTGAGCGATTGCCCCGAACGGTTAAACACCAACGCCCACCCCTAGAGACTGGGCTTACGGTGGGCCAAAAACTTCACGTGGGACACACACATATTGCCGCACGACTCCCAGTTACAATCCTTAGTGGGGATTTAACCCTTCAGGCCCCAGCACTGGTAGACACAGGGTCAGAAGGGAATCTGTTAGACAGCAGATGGGCCAGGGAGGTAGGGCTCCCTCTGGTGGCGCTACCTACACCATTGCAGGTGCGAGCACTACATGGCACCCTACTCCCTTTACTCACACACAAGACACCACCAGTAACTCTGGTAGTGTCAGGGAATCATAGGGAGGAGATTGAGTTTTTTGTGACTCCTTCTACCTCCCGTGTGATTCTGGGGTTCCCCTGGATGTTGAAACACAATCCCCGGATTGATTGGCCGTCCGGGGTGGTGGTACAGTGGAGCGAAACCTGCCATCGGAGGTGTTTGGGATCCTCGGTTCCTCCCGGTTCCCAGGCTAAGGAGCAGGTCCAAGTACCCCCCAATCTGTCGGCGGTGCCGGTTGAGTACCACGATCTTGCTGACGTTTTTAGCAAGGATTGGGCACTCACTCTTCCCCCGCACTGTCCATATGATTGTGCCATCGATTTGTTGCCAGGCGTGGAGTTCCCGTCCAGCAGGCTGTACAACCTCTCCCGACCTGAGCGCGAATCGATGGAGACCTACATCCGGGACTCCTTAGCTGCCAGGCTGATCCGTAACTCCACCTCTCCGATGGGAGCGGGTTTCTTTTTCGTGGGAAAAAAAGATGGCGGTCTTCGTCCATGCATTGATTATCGGGGGCTGAACGAGATCACGGTTCGCAACCGATACCCGTTGCCTTTGTTGGATTCAGTGTTCACCCCCCTGCATGGAGCCAAAATCTTCACAAAGTTGGATCTTAGGAACGCATACCACCTAGTTCGGATCCGGAAGGGAGACGAATGGAAGACGGCATTTAACACCCCGTTAGGTCATTTTGAGTACCTGGTCATGCCGTTCGGCCTCACTAACGCCCCCGCGACGTTCCAAGCTTTGGTTAATGACGTCTTGCGGGACTTCCTTCACCGATTCGTCTTCGTATATCTGGATGATATACTCATCTTTTCTCCGGACCCTGAGACCCATGTGCGGCATGTACGTCAGGTCCTGCAGCAGTTGTTGGAGAACCGGTTGTTTGTGAAGGGCGAGAAGTGTGAGTTTCACCGCACTTCTTTGTCCTTCCTGGGGTTTATCATCTCCTCCAACTCCGTCGCCCCGGATCCGGCCAAGGTCGCAGCGGTGAGAGACTGGCCCCAACCGACAAGCCGTAGGAAGCTGCAACAGTTCCTCGGCTTCGCAAATTTCTACAGGAGGTTCATTAAGGGGTATAGTCAGGTTGTTAGCCCCCTGACGGCCCTGACCTCACCAAAAGTTCCCTTCACCTGGTCGGATCGGTGCGAAGCCGCGTTTAGGGAGTTGAAACGCAGGTTCTCGACTGCACCGGTCTTGGTGCAGCCCGATCCTGGTCGCCAGTTCGTGGTTGAAGTGGACGCCTCTGACTCGGGGATAGGAGCCGTGCTATCCCAGAGCGGAGAAACCGATAAGGTTCTTCACCCGTGTGCCTATTTTTCCCGCAGGTTGACCCCAGCAGAGCGGAACTATGACGTGGACAATCGAGAGCTCCTTGCGGTGAAAGAGGCCCTTGAGGAGTGGAGACACCTGCTGGAGGGAGCGTCAGTGCCTTTCACGGTTTTCACTGACCACCGGAACCTGGAGTATATCAGGACCGCCAAGCGACTGAACCCAAGAGACTGATGTCCGGGCTTACATCCAGGCCTGCACCACCTGCACCAGGGGCAAGGCTGACCACCAGAAGGCACAGGGACTTCTACAGCCACTTCCTGTGCCTCACCGCCCCTGGTCCCACATTGGTCTGGATTTTGTCACGGGCCTCCCGCCGTCCCGGGGGCACACCACCATCCTCACGATAGTGGACCGTTTCTCCAAGGCGGCCCACTTCGTGGCCCTCCCGAAGCTCCCGTCGGCCCAGGAGACGGCGGATCTCCTCGTCCACCATGTTGTCCGGCTGCATGGGATACCAACAGACATCGTTTCGGATCGCGGTCCCCAGTTCTCCTCGCAGGTGTGGAGAAGTTTCTGCCGGGAACTGGGGGCCACTGTAAGCCTCTCGTCTGGGTATCACTCGCAGACTAACGGACAGGTCGAACGGGCCAACCAGGAGTTGGAGCAGGCCCTCAGGTGCACGACCTCCGCACACCCGACGGCTTGGAGTGAACATCTGGCCTGGATCGAGTACGCTCATAACAGCCAGGTGTCCTCTGCCACCGGCCTCTCCCCATTCGAGGTGTGTCTGGGGTACCAGCCCCCTTTGTTTCCTGTGGTGGAGGGAGAGGTCGGTGTGCCCTCGGTCCAGGCCCACCTGCGGAGATGCTGTCGGGTGTGGCGCACCGCCCGTTCGGCCTTGTTGAGGGCCCGGACGAGGGCTAAAGCCCATGCAGACCGTCGACGGTCCCCGGCCCCTACTTACCAGCCCGGGCAGGAGGTGTGGCTTTCCACCAAGGACATTCCTCTCCAGGTCAAGTCCCCCAAATTGAAGGACCCTTCCCCATCCTCAAGGTCCTCAGTCCTACCGCAGTGAGGCTCCAACTCCCGGCCTCACTGCGGATCCATCCGGTCTTTCATGTCTCCAGGGTAAAACTGCATCACACCTCGCCCCTCTGTGCACCCGGTCTGGCACCGCCTCCTGCCCGTATTATCGACGGGGAGCCGGCTTGGACAGTTCGCCGGCTCTTGGATGTCCGTCGAATGGGCCGGGGTTTCCAGTATTTGGTGGACTGGGAGGGGTATGGACCCGAAGAATGCTCCTGGGTGAAGAGGAGCTTCATCCTGGACCCGGCCCTCCTGGCCGATTTCTATCGTCGCCACCCAGACGCCACCCAGGAGGCGCCCGTTGAGGGGGGGGTCCTGTTGTGTGGGCTGCCAGAAGAGGAGGTACTGCTGGCCCACCACCAGAAGGCGCCCTGCCTGAAGTGCGGGCTTCAGGCACGAGAGGGCGCTGCCGCCTCAGGAACAAGCCGTGGTGACAGCTGTCACCCATCATCCGTGACAGCTGTCACTAATCAACACATCTGGTATAAAAGCAGGAAGACACCTCCACCAAACTGCCGAGATATCATCTTCATCTGGAGGTAATACTCTCAGCCCCTTTTGTGAGATCGATAAATCTATTATTGTGAGTGTTTGCAGGAGAACCGGTCGTTTTTGAGGAGGCTGTGCAAGACGGCGCTCCTTTCAGCTGAGACCGCTGCAACGCGCTAAGTGAGAGGTGGAGGTGGCATTCCCACCATTGTTACTGGGTGTTCACACACCCACCCTTTGACTGTCTTTTGCTTTCTGCCAGCAGTACCAGATCCGACACTCTGGGAAAGTGGCCACCTGGGGACTCCGGAACTTGGCGGCTCCAGTATTCCTCGGGTTCAGGTGGCAGTGGAAATCGTGTGGTTCCGGTTCGTTTCCAGACGGGCGTCTCCTATCGTCGAGCCTGCCCACACGACACCTTTTATTAATTGACTGTTGCACATTCTGATTCTGCTGTGTTTGGTTGTGACATTCACACCAGTAAAGTGTTATAATTTGACTCCTTCCATTGTCCGTTCATTTACGCCCCCTGTTGTGGGTCCGTGTCACTACACTTTCCCAACACAGGGAGACAGACACCCTCTCTACTTTTAAGATTAGGCTTAAAACTTTCCTTTTTGCTAAAGCTTATAGTTAGGGCTGGATCAGGTGACCCTGAACCATCCCTTAGTTATGCTGCTATAGACTTAGACTGCTGGGGGGTTCCCATGATGCAGTGAGTGTTTCTTTCTCTTTTTGCTCTGTATGCACCACTCTGCATTTAATCATTAGTGACTGATCTCTGCTCCCCTCCACAGCATGTCTTTTTCCTGGTTCTCTCCCTCAGCCCCAACCAGTCCCAGCAGAAGACTGCCCCTCGCTGAGCCTGGTTCTGCTGGAGGTTTTGACCGTTGGGGTTTTTACGTAATTATTGTATGGCCTTGCCTTACAATATAAAGCGCCTTGGGGCAACTGTTTGTTGTGATTTGGCGCTATATAAATTGATTGACTATTGACTATTGACTATTTCACATGTTCCAAGTTTATTTGCTAGCTGTCTTTAGCATAGTTGCATGCTTGTTACTGTGAGCCTGCTGGGTCTTCACTACAGCGGAGACACAACGAATGAGAAGGCCTATTTCCGGGGCCTTCCTGTCAATGCTCATGAAATCTGAGAATTGCGCAGAGTTCCTGTGGTGGAAATGTGCCTAATATCTTAAGTTAACTTTCATACAACCCTCATAATACAACCCTAATTCCAATGAAGTTGGAACGTTGTGTAAAACCAGAGGATTAAGATGAATAACAACCATAGTCCGCCATCCATTGGCGTAAAATTCCTAAGAGAGGGTGGCAAGGTCCCTAAGAGCAGAACAGCAGCCAAAAACCTACCTTGCATCCTGCAGAAGGCTTCCGATTGGGAGTTAAGCGTGGACATGAAGAGGAAACTTGTCTTCCCTCAGGACGTGGTGGTAACTACCCTTCGACCAGATATGGTCCTCCTGTCCAGGAGAACTAAAACCATTATCGTGGCAGAGCTGACTGTGCCTTGGGAGGAGAGGCTAGCCACATCCCACCATCTAAAAAAGACCAAGTATCAGGACTTGGTGGATGAAGCAGCATTAAAAGGGTGGCATACAACTTTTTTCCCAATTGAAGTAGGCTGCCGTGGATTTCCAGCAAAATCGGTGCGCTACTACCTCCAGAGAGTCGGTCTGGAGGCGAAACAGCTGAAGCAAACCATCAGGGAAATAGCCAGCATGGCGGAGTCGAGCTCAAGGTGGCTGTGGCTGATGAGGGCCCAAAGTTGGAACCCTTCTGCAGGCGAAGGCTAGTCAGCCTCCGCAGCCCCACTCAGGCGAGGTGTACAGGTTAAGGGGCGAAACACCTGTGACCCTGAGATACCTGCTGATGATGCAGAAGGGTTTTCCAACAGAAGAGGTGAGGCGAGGAACGGGAGTAAGGATCAAGCCTACGTAGTCTGTAGTTGTTTGTAGCGTAGCATCTTTTGATGTTTATTTACCGGTGGAATTCAGTGATGAAAGCATTGAACTTGTGGAGACATTCACTTACCCCTGCAGTGACATTCATGTCCCTGGGTTTTGCCACTGCAAATGAGAGATGCCTGTGAAGAACCTAAGGAGTCTTGAGGTCCCTGAATAGAGGTATTTGGTGAACGAAGATCCAAGTCTTAAAGCTGCCCCTCTTGCTGTTTGGTTGTGAGACTTGGGCATGAACCAGTGACCTATGGTGACAACTTAATGCCCTTGGTCAGTGTATTTTCATGAAGCATTTTGTATGATTATTTTTTGTGCATAACTCTACAAATTTCCATATGCATGATGAAGAGATAAATGGGTAGGACATGTACAAATATTTGTGCAGTGCTTAGTGTTATTTTTTTGGCTCTTACACTTTCCAGTGCTTACATGGACTGGATGTTGGATCGGGTTCTGGAAACCAGTAACTTGGCTGTTTTTGTTGGTCAGGAAAGGTTTACTGACCTTTACTTCGCAGACGATACTGTGATCTTTGCGTGGTCAATGGATGCTCTGATTGCAGAACTTGAAAAGTTGAATGAGCAATCAGACTGTTTGAGATTGTGCTGATTAAGACTACAATTCAGGCGCTTAACGAGTACCTGGAGTCAGCCATCAGACGTGTACCTGTATATGGTGAAGGATTTGAACTTGTATAGACATCCACTTAGCTTGGCACTGACATATATGTCTCTGGGACCTCTGCCTTTGAGATCAAGAGGCACCTGGGAAGCATTTATGGAGTCATGAGGTGACTGAAAGAGGTGTTTTGTGATGTCAATATATTTGCAGACAACTGGTCCAAGTCTTTAGGGGCCTGGTATTGCTTGTATTGCTGTATGGTTGCGAGACTTGGACACTAACTAGTGACCTAATGCAACAACTTGAAGGATCCTTGGGTACCACTGTAATGACTAAACAAACAGCTACTAAATGACACTAACATGAGGAGTACCACTTGCATTATGAAGAAATTTGCATCAGTGCTGAGGACCCCAATGGCTGGAGAAGGCCAAAGGATCATTTATGTTTCAGCTGGGTGCATAGAGAGATGGTGATTTTTGATGGGTGGGATGGACTGGGCAGTTCCTTAGTGTGGTGGATCTGTTGATACCCCTTACCAGCGCATAATTCAAGACCTGACCTGAAGTCGCTTTTTAATCAGAAGAAATATGGCAGCTCAGTGTAGCTATTTTTTTACTTATAATTATAGTAAATAAAGTTTGGGAAAATATGGTTTGAATGCATTTAATGCTCTACTGCCTGTGTTCTTTTGATACCCATGCATTTTCTTTTCAGCACTTTCTTTGAAAAAGGGATTTCTGTTGTACGATGCATTTGTCAAAAGGTGACTGCCGCACACAGAGGATTTATTGTTAAAAATGTTGATCTATCACAAAGGCTCCATGAACTTGTCCATGCATAATGAAATAGGCTCTGTTCTTACAGCACCTCGCCATGTAAGAACAGGCATCTCCCAGAAGTGTGGAGTTTAGACCCATTCGATGCACGGTGGGCAGCCTGCGTCAGTGTGTGTGGTGTGTGAGGAGAGGAGCAGGAATATATCACGTAGGGTCTATCAATTATTTAAGCAGTGCAGTGATGGTGTGTGTTTTCTGATTAAAGTCTTAGATGGAGTAACTCCAGCTATGCTGCTCCATCTTACACATCCTTTTTTTGTTCACTCTGTAACACAAGGGTGCTGCAGAAGCTCAGCGGGTGTTAGAACAGCAAAAACTGCCTGACTAATGATTTTTTTCCCTGTCCCTTTCTATCATCTCTTACTCAGCCAGGTGTGCCCGACGTCGACAATGAGGCTTAGAGTAAATCAGCTGTTTGCACTACCTGGGCCAAAGCTGATCCCGTTAAGTTGTTTACATGCACCTTTTAAAACCCCACAGCTCAGTATTGCAGTGACTAAACATGCACATTGGTGGATATCTGTGTACCTCCATTTACCTCAGTTGAAAGTGGCTGCAGCGTGCTGACAGAGCAGTGAGGGAGGCTTGAAACCTGGTTTTCAGAAACGACTCGTTTGTGGTGTGTTGCCGCACACACATTGTTTAAATACACTTGTATAATGATATAATAGTGACTGCACCATGACTGTGAAGTGACACAGAGTTGTTCTTACTCAGATGCAGGAAACTGTTATTTATTATTTATTTCTATATTTATTTTATAGATTTTTTTACCCGTTATTGGTTGAGTTAATAGAATTTTTAAAAGGAATAGTTTGTACCATCTGTCATGCTTAGTTATCATGTTACGTGGTAACATATGGCATACGTCATAGAATCCAATAGACGTCGACATTGTTTGGCCTTTACTTTGGAGACCAAACATTCAACTCAGTCAAAAGTATTCCATTTATTAATCCTTTTATTTCAACCAATAATTTGCATCACTTTTTACCAAAATTGGAGCAACTTTAACTTTTGACCCCTGTACAAACTGAAACTGATCTTTGTCACCATTTTTACCCCATAACTCCAGAACATTCAGTCATAGATAGTCAAAACTATACAATTTTGGAATTGTTATGATCAGACAAATAATGTGGTATAGTTTTCAATATGATTGGAGCATTTTTAAATTTTGACCCCTGGGTAATTCTTTATTGAACCCTTTAGCTCATTAGTGGTCAGCTCCAGGATGGCTCCATGTCTGAAAGTAAACAGTTAATTTAGAATGTGTGCCAAATTCCATGCTTTGATCACAAAATGAGCATTTGTTTTGCTATGCCGCCCAACTATTGTGTTTTGTTTTGTCGGGTTCCTTTTGTCTTTGTCTTTTTCTAAAATTGTATTGTATCATTGTATCATTATCATTGTAACTGTTATTATAATTGTTGTTGTTGTTGTTGCTATTATTATTATCATGATCATTAACAGTAGTATTTTTAAGGAAACGGATTGATATAGAAATCATCATACAGGGAGAAGGAGTGGGATTTGATAAGTTTCGACTTCTCACTCCTTTTTGAACTCATTTTAATTTTACGTTGTCTGTTGTTTTATTTTTTCTTTTGTTATGTTCAAAATAAACCATCAGTCATCATCATCATCAGATGCTTTTGCAAAGTAATTATGAAGAAAAGTGTTCGTAGGATGTTTTGAAATATATTCTGTGATTAGCAGGGAATGGATAGTCAGTGAGTGAGTTTGCATTTTTTTTTCTATAATTCCGTAAAACTACTGCCTATTCAGCATTGAAATTTAGGATGCTGATAGATCGGTCTAAAACCTGCTCGGTGTGCATCGGAGGTCACTGATGGAGCCAACAGAACCACATTGTCCACAAAAAGCAGAGATACAACTCTGATGTTACTGAACTGGACACCCTCCTGTCCCTGACTGCGCCTTGAAATCCTGTCCGTAAACATCACAAACAGGTTTGGTGACAAGGGGAAGCCCTGGCGGAGTCCAGTACCCACCGGGAACAGGTCCGATGTAATGCTGAGAATATGGACATAGCTCCTACTTTGGTTATATAGAGACCGGATTCGGCGTTGTAGTACTTTCATGCATTGTACTTTTCAGTATTTTTTTTCTTCCGTATTCACATGAATTGCATCTAGATTATATGCATGTGCATTAAGCAGAACAATGTTTATAATTTGATAGCTCCTGCACCCATTTAATGTCTGGAATGCACCTTTACAGTACATAGAGATGGAGCACTAAAATCGAACGCTATACTGTACATGCAAGCTCAGCAATCAGCTGACAGCTCAATTCTACACTTCTATTGGGGTGCACCTTCTTCTGACATTTGTGTTGGCTCCAAGTAATCAATGTGCCCTAATGAGCACTTTAGGTCCAGTGTCTTACTAAAGTAATTTTCAACACAGCTGTACTCCTTGATCAAACTCACTAATCCTTTGTTTTGTGGATAACCTGGGTTATACCCATCCTGTAAACAAATGGAAAGTTTACCACTGTGTGTGTTTGTGTGTATGTGTGTGTGTGTGTGTATACAGTACATACATACATACATACATACATGTACAGTCATGGTCAGAATTACTGGCACCCCTATATTTTATGTACACCTTTTAAGAAAATAAATGCAAGCAAAGCAATTTTGTTTAATCAAAAATATTTTTTTTAAATGTCCAAAGTTCTTTAACAACAAGAACAAAACAAATGCGCTTTCATAAACTGAAACAAAAAGTCCTGACATAAATAGTTATTGGCACATTTTGATGAATTTACAGTAAATCATCACTCACTTTTACAGCCAGTTTTCTTTAGACAAGTAAGGGGATGGATACATGAACATTTCCAATTTGCTGAATATGTCTTGGACTACATTTCCATCCATCTTTAAGAAATACAAACCGTATGGTACTGTATGGTAAGTCTGTCTGGAGGAGGTATTTCTCAAAAACAGTGACTGTCAAAGGAGATGAGTGAGGGAAGCCAACAAGACACCCAAGACAACTCTGGAGAAGTGATAGGTTTCTGTGGCTGTGATTGGAGAAATTGTGCAGAGTGAAGCCTTTGGTATGTCTCAGTTTTCTGGTGCTTCTTCTTTTTAATGTTGCTGTCAGCTGGGATCGCCACATTGATTACAACTGCTGTCTTCTTTTCTTTATCAACCACTACTATATCTGGTTGGTTGGCCGGCAGCTGCTTGGCTATCTGGACTTTGAAGTCTCAAAGGACCTTAACCTTGTCGTTCTCGACCACCTTCAGCGGTATCTCCCAATGGTACTTGGAGACTGTTAATCACTATGCAGCACAGATGTCCCAGCTTGTATCTTGCATCCTACTACTATGTGCTGCACTGTCTCTGGGGAAAATTTGCACAGCCTATGACTTGGGTTCTGTTGGCTGTGGTAGATTCCTCCCACTATGGATCTGGTGCATAGGGTTTGTTCTTGTACTGCCATGATCAGAGCCTCTTTTCTAGACACTGGTAGGAATTCTTGATGTCAGCCACTTCCTGTGTCTGTTGATGGTTCATCCCATGGAGGGGCTTGGTCTTCCATGGTACCTCCTCCTCCTGTTCTTTATTACCATCTGTCTTCAGCACTCTTTTAGCAGCTGATCTTGGAATGGCATCTTTCTGATGTATTCCTGAATGATAACTCGTGTGTGTGTTTGTGTGTGTGTGTGTGTGTGTGTGTGTGTGTGTGTGCGTGTGTGTGCACATGCGTGATATATATGTGTGTATGAGGGTGTGTATGTTTGAGCAAATTTTTTTATCAGCTTGCATTTCCGCTTCACCTAATTTCATCCATGCTGTACCGCTATAACAGTTTCCTCCAAATGTCACTTTCTATGAAATTGTTCCCCTTGGCGCTGTTGTTTTTACAGTACAGTAATCTCTTTTTAAGCAGTCTGGGTCAAGACAAAGTTCTTAATGAGGACATAAAATTCCCTGCAGAGACTTGCGGCTTCATGCAACGTTGTAGCATTGCAATTATTATACATTTTCAGCTTTTGGCTGTATATACCAGAGTGAAACATACAGACAAGGGGTTAAAAACCAGTTTTGCCATATATTGAGAACAGGCTGGAGAATTTGGTGATTTGATCTCCAGTTACCTCTGTTGCACATATTTCCATTTTTTTTTTTTTTTTTTTTTTTTTTTTTTTGGCGTTCTCAAGAAGCAAATGTATTTTGCTTTTGTGATTTATGGCAGTTATGCTTAAAAATAATAATTGCTTGTTTAAATTAGTTAGATGAATGGCACCATTTCATTAGAACAGCTTGCTGCACCCCAGACCAACTGGCATCTATTTTACACAACACACACACACACACACACACACACACACACACACACACGTATACGAAAAAGTGAGAAAGCCTTCTGTCTGTTTTTGTAAGTATGTGCGTACAGTGTGTTCACAATGCAGAAATCATTTTGAGGATTTCAATAGATTGATGAAATGATCCAATTGTAAAACAGATTAAATTTTTAAAATGTGATGTATCATTTTTCACCAGATTGACTCCATGGCTGCTATACTGTACCGGACAAAGCTACACAGTAAAATCACCAGTGTTATATTAACACTGACAGTGCACATATGGTCCCACTCTGGCCAGAGTAGGACCATATGTACACTGTCAGTGTTAGTTTTACACTGGTGATTTTCCTGTGTATGACCTGTGCTACCATTAACTTGACAGAACTGAGTGACAAGGTTGTCAGACTTCCTGATCATGTGTTTTTAAACAGGGAGGACCAAAGTTCAGCGTTTGATTTCACAGAATTCCTCGCCTCAATCCAAGTGGATTCTTTTCCGTGAAAGCATCTCTCGGAGTGAATGGATAGAGTGGAAAACCAAAAATCATTCATGTGGATCTTTCAAATATTGGCCAGTAAAATTAAATAGTGTAGACTTGTTCAGTCCTGTAACAAAAGTGCTTTGGAGAGCAGCATCATTCCACCAAAAATCCACAGCTGATTACAAAAACCTATTGAAAACTCAGCATTCTTGGACTAACAGTAGGTGGGCACCAGTATCTTCTCCCTTGGATGTGATGGTCAAACACCTTCAATTCAGCAACCGAGTTATTTTAAGAGGTTGAGTTCTGGTTGACTTACTCCAGACTCCAGATCTTGGCCATGGAGCAGTCCCATAACGTACTGATGTTATTTTTGGCACAATCTGTAGAGAAACTAGAGGGTTGTTGTTGGAAGACTAATGAATGTGGAAGAAGGAAGGCTCAGCACTTTCCCAGGTCTCCAGCGTAAGGTTCAGGTTATGGAATGTGCGGAAAGTGAGTAGGTGGCAGCTTGCTGACTGCCAATCATGCTGACCAGCCATAGCTCCCTGAGAATCAAGAGCCTGGTAAATAAATAGAATTAGTGTCTGCTGGGTCCACAGGAGGTCAGGTCAGTGTGTTACGGTGAATGGTGAGTGGACCCACTTGCAAACACAAAACAGGCAGTTGATTGAACACAATTTATTTTCTCATGACTCAGTTCGAGAGAATATAAGGGTCAGTGATGTGAAAAATGTGCACCTGCTCGTCACAACTGTCTTGTAGAGGGAAGCAACAGGGAACAAATGGTGATCCGGAGAGAGTTATTGTCCGTAGGTGTTGGATAGCTGGTACAGTGACTCACTGAGTGGGCCCAGTGGATAAGGAAGCAGGGCCATGGGAGTGTCGTACGAAAGGCGTCCGTGAACCCAGAGAAGTACTGTTTGAAATCCAAGTGTTGCAGTGTAGATGGTGATCTTTATAGAGGAGAACTGACATTATTAGATTTGGAAAGAAGAATTTTAGCAAACGCATTAATTGAAGTTTTTTTGTGGCTTGAATACAGTACTGATAAGAACTCAACATGGAGGGGAGTGGTCACGGAGTCCGTGTTCATAAGAAGCAGGTGTGTGATCAGTGTAGCACAGCTGGGGGTCTTCACAGAATGCACAGCCACATCATTGCCTCTGCATCCATCGAAGAAAAAGAAGAAAAAGAAAACCACAGAGCACAGCAGAGTGCAGGAAAGGGAGGAGAGGAAAAATCAGAAGAGTAGAACAAAATGCAAGCAACAGCCAAATGGTCACTATATATATATATATATATATATATATATATATATATATATATATATATATATGTGTGTGTGTGTGTGTGTGTCTGTGTACAGTGGTGTGAAACAGTGTTAGCCTCCTTGAGGGCCCCTTCACACATAGTGCGACTTTGGTCGATTTGTGCATAAAATGCACATGAAGCAGGAATCGTGTGCAAAACGTGTAAAATAGTAGCTGCCTCGTACACCTACACATCTATTTGAGCACACCAGCGGATGAAAGACAGTGTGCTCTGTGTGAACTTATCTATCCCTCTCCCAGCAGGTGCCAGCCAAATTCCAGCTGACACACACGAACACCAAACACCGCTCCCATGGCACTTAGAAAATGTGTGGCCATTCACACTATTAACACGACAACAGTCAGCAGGCAATCATTGTCGTGCTGGAAGTGAAATTTGTCTACGTGCTTCACGAGTGTAGCTTTGGTGTGCGCGCTGAACTGACAGGAGGTGTGGCTGCCGACAGAAGTGGCTGTGGAGATCTGTTAATCTGGACATCCCATCTGAACAACACGTACTGTGTTTGGACGGACATGGACTAACAACTACCCACTGTGATGCGCGTGTGTCTGTTTACTGTTATCAAGTGGACATAAATAAATACATATATCGCTTGACAATCAGATCATCATACGCAGCGGGTGATCTGACTGTCATGTCACCCACGTGAGCTCTGTTCCACATGACACGGCGTAAGTCCTACGGCATGCCAGCAGGACATGGGCAAATGTGAACATGAGAAGAGCAAACTGCTTCTCATTCATGTCATTTCATGACTGTACGTCAGTGACCATGGGTCATCTACAGAGGAACAGACAGATCATATTTGTATTGCCTGCTTTATAAATGTGATGTTTTTATATGGTGTGTGATTTTTTTTTTAATTTTTTTAATACATCCATGTCCTTTCTGATATCAGGCAGTTTCCTGCAGCTTTCATAGGACAGCGAAATTAGCTTAGTGGTAAAGTTTCTGACTACAAATCAGACCTTTTAGAAGGTGCAGGTTTGATTCCCGTGGGTGGCATGTGATTTTAATTTTTTTTTGTATTTTCAGCCACATTGCGCAGCTGCTGTGAAAAGCTGCTGTGTTCCTGTGTTCTCAGAACCATCGCAGCATGTATTTTTTTTATTTTTTTATTTATTTTTTCTTCATGACAGTTGCTGGCACTGTGTTCCCGCATGCATGAACATTCGCACTGGCATCGTGCATGCCTGCCTGTTGCCGCGATGTTTCGTGGTGCGCTTATACAAGCTCTACCACCGTGAGTCGCCCTGGAGTTGTATGTATTCGCACTATGTGTGAAGGGGCCCTGAGCATTGATATGTTAGAAATTTTTTAGGACATCAAAAAACAAAACAAAAAAATCAGACTTTGTATATTAAAATTTCTAAAATTATGTCCTTCAAATGCAGAGTGAAAACTAATCTCTACATCATGAGTTAAAAGAAATTAAAATCTAAAAGCCAAAATGATGGCATGAATGAGTAAATCAATCAATCAATCAATCAATTTTTTTATATAGCGCCAAATCACAACAAACAGTTGCCCCAAGGCGCTTTATATTGTAAGGCAAGGCCATACAATAATTATGTAAAACCCCAACGGTCAAAACGACCCCCTGTGAGCAAGCACTTGGCTACAGTGGGAAGGAAAAACTCCCTTTTAACAGGAAGAAACCTCCAGCAGAACCAGGCTCAGGGAGGGGCAGTCTTCTGCTGGGACTGGTTGGGGCTGAGGGAGAGAACCAGGAAAAAGACATGCTGTGGAGGGGAGCAGAGATCGATCACTAATGATTAAATGCAGAGTGGTGCATACAGAGCAAAAAGAGAAAGAAACAGTGCATCATGGGAACCCCCCAGCAGTCTACGTCTATAGCAGCATAACTAAGGGATGGTTCAGGGTCACCTGATCCAGCCCTAACTATAAGCTTTAGCAAAAAGGAAAGTTTTAAGCCTAATCTTAAAAGTAGAGAGGGTGTCTGTCTCCCTGATCTGAATTGGGAGCTGGTTCCACAGGAGAGGAGCCTGAAAGCTGAAGGCTCTGCCTCCCATTCTACTCTTACAAACCCTAGGAACTACAAGTAAGCCTGCAGTCTGAGAGCGAAGCGCTCTATTGGGGTGATATGGTACTACGAGGTCCCTAAGATAAGATGGGACCTGATTATTCAAAACCTTATAAGTAAGAAGAAGAATTTTAAATTCTATTCTAGAATTAACAGGAAGCCAATGAAGAGAGGCCAATATGGGTGAGATATGCTCTCTCCTTCTAGTCCCCATCAGTACTCTAGCTGCAGCATTTTGAATTAACTGAAGGCTTTTTAGGGAACTTTTAGGACAACCTGATAATAATGAATTACAATAGTCCAGCCTAGAGGAAATAAATGCATGAATTAGTTTTTCAGCATCACTCTGAGACAAGACCTTTCTGATTTTAGAGATATTGCGTAAATGCAAAAAAGCAGTCCTACATATTTGTTTAATATGCGCTTTGAATGACATATCCTGATCAAAAATGACTCCAAGATTTCTCACAGTATTACTAGAGGTCAGGGTAATGCCATCCAGAGTAAGGATCTGGCCAGACACTATGTTTCTAAGACTTGTGGGGCCAAGTACAATAACTTCAGTTTTATCTGAGTTTAAAAGCAGGAAATTAGAGGTCATCCATGTCTTTATGTCTGTAAGACAATCCTGCAGTTTAGCTAATTGGTGTGTGTCCTCTGGCTTCATGGATAGATAAAGCTGGGTATCATCTGCGTAACAATGAAAATTTAAGCAATACCGTCTAATAATACTGCCTAAGGGAAGCATGTATAAAGTGAATAAAATTGGTCCTAGCACAGAACCTTGTGGAACTCCATAATTAACTTTAGTCTGTGAAGAAGATTCCCCATTTACATGAACAAACTGTAATCTATTAGACAAATATGATTCAAACCACCGCAGCGCAGTGCCTTTAATACCTATGGCATGCTCTAATCTCTGTAATAAAATTTTATGGTCAACAGTATCAAAAGCAGCACTGAGGTCTAACAGAACAAGCACAGAGATGAGTCCACTGTCTGAGGCCATAAGAAGATAATTTGTAACCTTCACTAATGCTGTTTCTGTACTATGATGAATTCTAAAACCTGACTGAAACTCTTCAAATAGACCATTCCTCTGCAGATGATCAGTTAGCTGTTTTACAACTACCCTTTCAAGAATTTTTGAGAGAAAAGGAAGGTTGGAGATTGGCCTATAATTAGCTAAGATAGCTGGGTCAAGTGATGGCTTTTTAAGTAATGGTTTAATTACTGCCACCTTAAAAGCCTGTGGTACATAGCCAACTAACAAAGATAGATTGATCATACTTAAGATCGAAGCATTAAATAATGGTAGGGCTTCCTTGAGCAGCCTGGTAGGAATGGGGTCTAATAAACATGTTGATGGTTTGGATGAAGTAACTAATGAAAATAACTCAGACAGAACAATCGGAGAGAAAGAGTCTAACCAAATACCGGCATCACTGAAAGCAGCCAAAGATACGTCTTTGGGATGGTTATGAATAATTTTTTCTCTAATAGTTAAAATTTTGTTAGCAAAGAAAGTCATGAAGTCATTACTAGTTAAAGTTAATGGAATACTCAGCTCAATAGAGCTCTGACTCTTTGTCAGCCTGGCTACAGTGCTGAAAAGAAACCTGGGGTTGTTCTTATTTTCTTCAATTAGTGATGAGTAGAAAGATGTCCTAGCTTTACGGAGGGCTTTTTTATAGAGCAACAGACTCTTTTTCCAGGCTAAGTGAAGATCTTCTAAATTAGTGAGACGCCATTTCCTCTCCAACTTATGGGTTATCTGCTTTAAGCTACGAGTTTGTGAGTTATACCACGGAGTCAGACACTTCTGATTTAAAGCTCTCTTTTTCAGAGGAGCTACAGCATCCAAAGTTGTCTTCAATGAGGATGTAAAACTATTGACGAGATACTCTATCTCCCTTACAGAGTTTAGGTAGCTACTCTGCACTGTGTTGTTATATGGCATTAGAGAACATAAAGAAGGAATCATATCCTTAAACCTAGTTATAGCGCTTTCTGAAAGACTTCTAGTGTAATGAAACTTATTCCCTACTGCTGGGTAGTCCATCAGAGTAAATGTAAATGTTATTAAGAAATGATCAGACAGAAGGGAGTTTTCAGGGAATACTGTTAAGTCTTCTATTTCCATACCATAAGTCAGAACAAGATCTAAGATATGATTAAAGTGGTGGGTGGACTCATTTACTTTTTGAGCAAAGCCAATAGAGTCTAATAATAGATTAAATGCAGTGTTGAGGCTGTCATTCTCAGCATCTGTGTGGATGTTAAAATCGCCCACTATAATTATCTTATCTGAGCTAAGCACTAAGTCAGACAAAAGGTCTGAAATTCACAGAGAAACTCACAGTAACGACCAGGTGGACGATAGATAATAACAAATAAAACTGGTTTTTGGGACTTCCAATTTGGATGGACAAGACTAAGAGACAAGCTTTCAAATGAATTAAAGCTCTGTCTGGGTTTTTGATTAATTAATAAGCTGGAATGGAAGATTGCTGCTAATCCTCCGCCCCGGCCCGTGCTACGAGCATTCTGACAGTTAGTGTGACTCGGGGGTGTTGACTCATTTAAACTAACATATTCATCCTGCTGTAACCAGGTTTCTGTTAGGCAGAATAAATCAATATGTTGATCAATTATTATATCATTTACCAACAGGGACTTAGAAGAGAGAGACCTAATGTTTAATAGACCACATTTAACTGTTTTAGTCTGTGGTGCAGTTGAAGGTGCTATATTATTTTTTCTTTTTGAATTTTTATGCTTAAATAGATTTTTGCTGGTTATTGGTAGTCTGGGAGCAGGCACCGTCTCTACGGGGATGGGGTAATGAGGGGATGGCAGGGGGAGAGAAGCTGCAGAGAGGTGTGTAAGACTACAACTCTGCTTCCTGGTCCCAACCCTGGATAGTCACGGTTTGGAGGATTTAAGAAAATTGGCCAGATTTCTAGAAATGAGAGCTGCTCCATCCAAAGTGGGATGGATGCCGTCTCTCCTAACAAGACCAGGTTTTCCCCAGAAGCTTTGCCAATTATCTATGAAGCCCACCTCATTTTTTGGACACCACTCAGACAGCCAGCAATTCAAGGAGAACATGCGGCTAAACATGTCACTCCCGGTCCGATTGGGGAGGGGCCCAGAGAAAACTACAGAGTCCGACATTGTTTTTGCAAAGTTACACACCGATTTAATGTTAATTTTAGTGACCTCCGATTGGCGTAACCGGGTGTCATTACTGCCGACGTGAATTACAATCTTACCAAATTTACGCTTAGCCTTAGCCAGCAGTTTCAAATTTCCTTCAATGTCGCCTGCTCTGGCCCCCGGAAGACAATTGACTATGGTTGCTGGTGTCGCTAACTTCACATTTCTCAAAACAGAGTCGCCAATAACCAGAGTTTGATCCTCGGCGGGTGTGTCGTCGAGTGGGGAAAAACGGTTAGAGATGTGAACGGGTTGGCGGTGTACACGGGGCTTCTGTTTAGGGCTACGCTTCCTCCTCACAGTCACCCAGTCAGCCTGCTTTCCCGGCTGCTCGGGATCTGCCAGGGGGGAACTAACGGCGGCTAAGCTACCTTGGTCCGCACCGACTACAGGGGCCTGGCTAACTGTAGAATTTTCCACGGTGCGGAGCCGAGTCTCCAATTCGCCCAGCCTGGCCTCCAAAGCTACGAATAAGCTACACTTATTACAAGTATCATTACTGCTAAAGGAGGCCGAGGAATAACTAAACATTTCACACCCAGAGCAGAAAAGTGCGGGAGAGACAGGAGAAGCCGCCATGCTAAACCGGCTAAGAGCTAGTAGCTACGCTAAGCTAGCGGATTCCTAAAAACACGCAAAGTGAATAATGTGTAAATAATTTAGAGGTGATTCAGCAGAAGGAGTGCTTTAGTTAAGGCACGTAAAGATTACACTGGGAAACAAATCGTAATCTAGATAACTAGATCAATCTAACTGCGCAGATTAAACTGCTCCCTTTAGTATAGCACAAGTAAACTATCACTTTTACATCCAGTTTTCTTTGTTTGGACTTTATTTACATGGATTATGTAGGAACACAAACAGTATGGCACTCTCTGGTAAATCTGTGTGGAGTAGACAGTTCTCAAAAACTCAGTGACTGTACAAGAAGGAGATTAGAGAGGAAAGCCACCCAGACAATGCAGAAGAAGTTATAGACTCATGCCTTCAAAGTTGAATTTTCTTTCAACAAAACAGATGAAATCTATATGCTTGAATCTCTGATGTGCCTTCTGGCAAATTGTAGTTGAACTTTCAGGTGTTCTTTTTTATAAAACACTCCTCCATACCACTTCATCATGAAGCTGTATAACTGGTGATGCAAAACTCAAAACTTGCACTGTGCACATTTTCTTCAGTCACAGCCACAGAACCCTATAACTTCTTCTGGGTGTTTTGGTGGCTTTCCTCACTCTTCTCCTTCTTGCACAGTCACTCAGTTTTTGAGAACTGTCTACTCCATAAAGATTTACCATTGAGTGCCATACTGTTTGTATTTCTTCATAATTCATGTAAATAAAGTCCAAGACATATTCAGTGACTTGGAAATGTGCATGTATCCATCCCCTGACTTGTCCAAAGAAAACTGGATGTGAAAGTGATGGTTTACCTGTGCTATACTAAAGGGGGCACTTACTTATTCACACCATCATTTTGGCTTTTAGAACTGTATTTCTTTTAATTCATGATTTACAGATTACTTTTCACTGTGAGTTTAAAGGGCATAATTTTAGGAATTTTAATATACAAAGCCTGGAATTTTATTTTTGTTTTTTTAATGTCCTAAAGAATTTCTAACATGTAAAAGCTCAATGGGGCAAACACTTTTTACACCACTGTATGTTTGCCATACTGAGTTTCACCCTGGACCTGGGAATTAAAAGTGGTGCTGTAGGAGAACCGTTATCTCCCCAGTGCAGTTTAACAAACTAGTTAAATCACCATCCATCAACCACTTCACTCTGTCACTCATACTTGAAGTTCTGCTGCTCAAAGTGGTCACTCGACTGTCGGTGCCTCAGTACTTACACAGGTGACTCAGTGCACACTCACATTTACAACTGTTATTGTACAAAATAGCAGCAGCTGCATTTTGTAATATGACATTTACAATTGCGGTCATAAAGCACATTTTAGTTTTTGTCAGAGCTGTTTCCATTCATGTTTTACTGTATGAAAAGCCCAGCTGAACCCAAGGAAAGCTTTTGTGGCCTTGAATTCACAGACACTTCTGTGACCTTTGCAGGATAAACGGACACCTTGACTGTGTAGTGGTTTTTCTCTTGCATTGTGTTCTTTTTTTTTTACTTCATCTCTTCATAAATCACAGATATTCACCTTTCTCTATGCTTTTATTACAGAACATCTGGTTGTGGAAAATTTATACAAATAACAACAACAAAAATAACTCCCATGCATCACTCTCCAGTAGCAGTCACATGGAGGGCAAGACATAAAGGCGCATTTGGTAGGAAAAAGAAGTAAAGTACAATGCAAATGTGCATACCTGGTTGTGTAAAATGTATACAAAAAAATTGCAAAAAAACCAAAACCAAAAAAACAAACAAAACCATGTCTCCATGAACAGTCACATGGAGGGCAAGAGCCGGAAAGAGTGCAAAACGTAAGAACACATTTGGTCGAAAAAAAAAAAAAGTACGGTGCAAATGTGCATGCCTGGTTGTGGAAAATATGTACAAAAAAAAGCAAAAAAAAAAAAACATAAAACCTCCCATGCGTCACTCTCCATGAACAGTCACATGGAGGGCAAGAGCAGGAAAGAGCGCAAAATGTAAGAACACATTTGGTCGAAAAAAATAAAGTATAATGCAAATGTGCATAACTAGTTGTGGAAATGAAATATATAAAAAAAAAAAAAAAAAAAAAACTTGCATCACTGTCCAGTGATAAAAAGAAAAGAAAAATACCCAACTTAACAATAAAACAACTTATACTCAAAAAGACCTACTATACATTAAGTTAACATAAAACAGAGAAATCCCAACAAATAAATTATAATTTTAAAAAAGAGAACCAACACAACTCACCACATGGATAGCTGGAGCAGGAAAGAGAAAAAAAAAGGGTTGACCTCTCCCAGAAGCCCCTTTCATACCAGGCCTGTGTAGAGTTACTTTGTGCTGCATATCAAGTATGCTGGAATGGGTGTGTCATGAAAAAAATGTTGCGCACAGGGGGAAACTTGGCCTGCCTCTTTTTCTTCCTTGGTTTTGAAGCTTCACTGCCAGCAAAGTTCAGCGGGATGAATAAAATCTAGGAATGCAGGTATGTACCCATAAAAAACCTAAAAGGGAATTTTGCTGGGCTGGTGTAGGGTAGCAGCACAGTGGCTTAGTGGTTAGCATTGTTGCCTCACAGCAAGAAGGTCATGGGTTTGATTCTCACCTGTGGCCTTGTGGAGTTTGCATGTTGTCCCCGTGTTTGTGTGGGTTCTCTCCAGGTGCTCCAGCTTCCTCCCACATCCAAAGACTTGCAGGTTAGGTGGATTGGATTCTTTAAATTGTCCGTAGGTGTCTGTGCGGGTGTGAATTTGTTTGTTTGTCTCTCAGTGGCCCTGCGATAGACTGGAGTCCTGTCCAGCATGTACCCCGCATCATGCTCTATGACTGCTGGGATAGACTCCAGTCCCCCGTGACCCTTAATTGGAATATGTGGTTGAAGATGAGTGAGTGGGGTACGCACATGAGTAATTAGACGCTTTTCTCGGGTGCTCCTCTGACAAATCGAGTTTTTCTTTTTAAAACACCTTTATGATAAAGGCACTCACTGTAAAACACTGTCTATGAGTGTAGCTGGTGATTGTCATTGAAAAATGTCTCCGAAGAAACAAGGTTTTACGAAGAAAATCACCAAAGCGACCGCGGAGGAAATGAGCGAGAGTGACATGCTAGTTGAGCTAGCTGTTAGCACCTCGGCGGATACCGTGGTTGTCCTCAAAGCAATACGAGAAATGAGCCGAAAAATGGACGAGAGATTCAACTCTTTGCAGTCGGATTTGAAAGAAAGCCAGGTCACTCTCAAAGAGCACAACGAGCATCTGTGTGCTGTGGAAGAGGCAACGAATGATCATGATTGCAGGTTAGCCACGCTGGAGCAACAAGCTAGGTGGCTAGAGGAGGCTAATAAGACTTTGTTAGAGAAAGTGGTTGACTTAGAAGCCCGTTCCCTGCGTCAAAATATAAAATTTGTGAATCTGCCGGAGGGTGTGGAGTCCGGGAGGCCAGCTGATTTTGTGTCCGACCTGCTGTTGCCCACTTTATTTGGGCGTGACCACTTCCCACGACCTGTTGAAGTGGACAGAGCACACAGGCTAGGTGGTCAGCCGGCTAAGGATGCTAACAGGCCTCGTATAATGTTAGCGAGGATCCATAATTGCCGCATCAAAGAGTTAATTATGAGACTGGCAATCGAGCACTCTCCCCTGATGTACCAAGGTCGACATATCCATATTTTTCCGGACTTTCCTGTGGAGATTGTGAGGCGTCATCAGTTGTTTGAAGATTCAAGGAAGAAGCTGAAAGCTGCGGGCTACCGCACAGGTTTCATTTACCCAGCTCGCTTGCGGGTTACCCATGACAATGTAACATCTACGTTCAACACACCGGAGGAGGCGAAGAGTTTCGTGGATGGCCTGGTGACTGGTGAACAATATTGAAGAGAACTTTGGTATGGGGCACTGTTGGTTTGATTCAGTCCCTGTTTGGCTCTTGCACACTTAGTACTTTTATGGCTAAATTGAATGGACATTTGAGGTAATTTAATATTTCATTTATACAAGGTATGTTTTGAATTTAAGTATGACAGGATGAACCGCTTTTGCAGTGTTAATTTATGTTGTAGTGCCTTAAAATAAGCTTAAGTTAAATAAGGTGTTTTAATTTAAATGATATGTTTTTGAGAGGGGTACACTTAAGGAAGTGGTTGTTTTTGTGTTTTAACAGCTTAGTAGGTTTCATTACTGAGTACTGTTAGAAGTACCCCCTTAGACTGATGTTAGGTTGGGTTTTTTTGCCCTGCTTTGTTTGGGGTAGTGGGGTAGGGGGGAGGGAAGGGGTCTATGTATTTTTTGTTTTTTCGTCTATTTATTTCTTGTATGGAGCATTAAACTTGTTCACTTATCAGATAATAATTACCACAGTCTTTGATGACAACGGTTAATAGGAAGGATAGAGGGGTTAATATGGTCAGTTGGAATGTGAGAGGTTTGGGTAATTGTATTAAGAGGGCTAAGGTTTTTGCACACTTAAAATCTTTGTGTTCTGATGTCTCCTTTCTACAGGAAACCCATATCAGACCATGTGATCAGGCATGTTTAAGATGCAGTTGGGCAGGACAAATATTTCAGTCAACGTTTTCTAGTAAGGCACGAGGAGTAGCTATTATAATAAAGAAAAACATTCCTTTTGAACATATTAGTACAATTAGTGATGTTAATGGTAGATTTTTTATTGTAATCAGTAGACTTTATTCCATGCATGTTACTTTAGTGAACATTTATGGCCCAAACATGGATGATGCGGGTTTTTTTTGGAGAATCTTTAACAAAATTCCTGATTTTGCAAATACTAATTTGATAATGGCAGGGGATTACAATGTGGTTCTTGACTGGCACCTAGACCGATCCTCTAGAAAACAATCCACACCATCAAACGCTTCAAAAGCTTTAAAGAGTTTGATCTCCTCAACTAACTTAGTGGATATCTGGCGTTTACAGCACCCCTCAGACCGGGACTATTCTTTTTTTCTAAATTACATAATTCTTACTCCCGTATTGACCTGTTTTTACTTGATTCTAAACTCCTACTGAATGTTATTGACAGTAAATATCAAAATATTCTGATTTCAGACCACGCACCTACTAGTATTGTTTTTGTAAATATCTGTCAGGTAAAATTGATGAATTTTTGCTCACTAATGATACTCTGGACACATCAGATTCTATTCTATGGGAGACCTTTAAGGTGGTTTTGAGGGGATATATAATTTCATATGAGTGCTTGCAAAGGAAAATGAGAAATTTACGATTGAGGGAAATTGATGAAAAAATATCAGCATTGGAAATATTTTATAGACAAAATAATAACAATCATACATTACAAGAAATCCTTAATCTTAAATATGAATATAATACAATTTTAACAAGACAAGTAAGTGACCAGATGTCTCGTCTACGGGTGCGCTATTTTGAGCTTGGTGATAAGCCTCACACTTTATTAGCTCGTCAACTTCGAGGCCAACAAAATAGTAGAGCAATACATAGGATTAAATTGACCAAGGGAGATAATATTACACTTCCAAAGTCAATAAATAAATGTTTTGCAGATTTTTACAAGGAGCTGTATAGATCAAAATCATGTGGGAATGAGGAATCCTGGCTTAAGGATGTTCCCATTCCAAAACTGGATGACGTCTCGCGTGAGGCTTTAAACCAACCACTGTCTATAGGGGAGATTTCTGACTCCATAAAATAATTTTCTACAGCAAAGGCACCCGGACCCGATGGGTTTGGGGCAGAATTTTATAAAAAATTCACTGGACAGATATCACCACTCCTGCTTAGAATGTTCTCTCATTCTGTGCAGACAAGGGCACTTCCTCCTACTTTATATAACGCAAATATAGCCCTTATACTCAAGCCTGATAGAGATGAGACTAATCTAGCCTCTTACCGTCCGATATCAATGCTCAACTTGGATTGTAAGATTTTCACTAAAATACTTGCTAGTAGATTAAAATTATGTATAGAATCTCTCGTACATAAGGATCAAACTGGGTTCATCCCTAATAGATATTCATTTTTTAATACCAGAAGGGTTTTAAATATTACATATTATAAGTACCCACCTAAATCAAAACAAGCAATTTTATATTTGGATGCGGAAAAGGCATTTGACCAGGTGGAGTGGGGATATCTGTTTAGGGTACTTGAGAGATTTGGGCTGGGGGAATCTTTTGTTTCCTGGGTTCAATTAGTTTATCTACACCCCGCTGCGTCAGTTATCACTAATCAAGATAGAGCAAAAGTGTTTTTATTGGAAAGAGGTACGCGTCAGGGGTGCCCACTTTCACCCTTATTATTTGCTTTGGCCATTGAGCCTCTGGCCATTAGCATCAGAGAAAACCTAGACATCAGACCCATAACAATTGGTGGAATTGATCATAAAATATCGCTCTATGCTGATGACATAGCTATTTTCATATCAGATCCTGAGCATTCTATACCCAAATTATTAGACTTAATAAATAGTTTTGGAGCAGTATCTGGATATACCATAAATTGGCAGAAAAGTGAACTCATGATACTTACAGTAGACTTGGATCCTTTATTTGTGGCTTCTACTCAATTTAAAATATCAGATTCTGTTAAATATTTAGGAATTACTGTTAAAAAAAAATACAAACTCTCTCTTTAAACGTAATTTTGATGAAAGACTAAGTTCTTTAAAAGAGAATATAGAAAAATGGAGAACATTACCTTTGTCATTGATTGGTTGGATAAATACAATCAAAATGGTCTCCTTGCCAAGATTCCTTTACTTATTTCATAATATTCCAGTTTATATTCCAAAATCTTATTTTAAATTAATTGACTCTGTTATTATGCCTTTTATTTGGGGATACAAACAACATAGACTATCAAAACGACATCTCCAATTGCCTAAGGAAAGCAGGGGTTTAGGCCTACCATGCTTCCATCATTATTATTGGGCCGCAAATATGAGAGTGATGGTATACTGGCAGATGAATCATGATTTAGAGCCATCGGATAATATTCCCTCGTGGTTATCCATAGAACATAATTTAGTTCCTAAAACGTCTCTTCGGGCAATTTTGTTTTCAACACCTAGACCAAAATCATCTTATAAGGAAGAACATTTTATTATATTACATATTCAGAAAATTTGGTCACAGATCCCAAAATTTTGTAAACACGCTCCAATATGGCATAACCATGCATTCTCCCCCTCATTTACTGATGCTGTTTTCAAGGAATGGAGTTGTAGAGGCATAGTATCAATTAAGGACTTGTATATTAATAAAAAAATTGTGTTCATTGAACAATTACAAGCCAAATACAATTTACCAAAAAGTCACTTTTTTAGGTACTTACAGCTAAGGAATTATGTCAAACAAAATATTCCAACATTCATTCACATTGTCTGTGTGTATCTTAATATCTTTGTTTAGCTGGAGTGATATAGTTAATTTGACAAGAGCTGTTTTTTGTTGTTGGTTATTGTTTTGTTTGGTATGTTTTGTAAAGCTGGAAAAGTTATAAATAAACGTGGTGACGAGTGAGTGGCGTTGGGTAGCGTACAGTTGCATAGGCATGGTGTACAGTAGTGCATTGTGCGTAGACTTGCAGAAGCAAGGGCTGTGTAGACTTTCGTAGAGCACTGCATCCAGTGCTCTACACTGCAGTGCTCTATGCCGAATGTTCGCAAAAAAAATTAAACATGATAAATTTTTGCGTCCATTTTGTGGACCTCTTTGTGTCCTTCAGCGTCTTGCCACGTAGGGCTGCATAAACTCAGCGTAGTCCGTATGCTGCATTACACAATTCTACGTGACACCAGTGTGAAAGGGGCTTATGTAGCAGGGGGTCCAGGTCAGACACACCTATATTTCACGTCTCCTTTCCCACCTACCTAACCCATACATCCCCAAGTGGTGACATACCCACACTACAGGTGGAACTGGGGAAAATGACAAATGACAGTCAGAAACCATATTACTCTGCTACAACTGCAGCATTTGAGAAACTGAGTGAGGAATCAGAATATCTGGTTTTCCAGTTGTTTTAGATCAAGAATTCGATCCAGGCTTTCATTGATTTCCTAAGCTCAGCCATCAGGAGTGGATCCGTATACAGGAAAAGTGATGAACTTGCAGAAACAGTCACTTGTCTTAAGCCCCGGACACACAGCACTAACGAAGGACAACGAAGCCCAAATGAAACAAGAAATCTGGACTTGACTTTTGGAAGCATTGTTGAACCTTCGTCCGGCTTCGTTCCAGCAGGTGGCGCCTTGTCAGAATTTTTAACACTGGGATTACCAGCATTTTTACACTACTCCTCTTATCTACCAAGCACTGCCAAATGGCAACACTACACTACTCCTCTATCTACCAAGCGCTGCCAAATGGCAGCACTGGGGTACTTTACATCTCATTAGGCCACATTTTGTTATGTACATGGGGGCCATTAGATCAGAATGTGCAAGTGCTGGAAAGCCAGCTCACAACACATACTCACTCTGTTGACTGAGAGACGCAGAGATGGCTAAGCTTTATAGCACAGAGCATATAAGATATTTTGGACATCCAGTGTGGGCAGCAAAGTACTGTGCATATGACAATAAAGCTTTGAATCTTGAATCTAAATTTCTTCTACTAAGTGTTGTGTTTTTTGTAACAAGTTCACAGAAAGGAGATGTGGCAGTGCCAGGTGCGTTCAAACAAACTAGGTCAAATGTCACCTGGTAACAATAGAAATAATAAGAATATAGAAATAACAAAACATTAGCATAATAACTATTGAAGTAATAGTGGTACAAATATCATTCCTAAAGCTATGGGTATGTCTTTATGGTCAAAGAATCTGATAAAGTTGAAAAGTTTATTTTATTCTTTATAACTAAACATCTGTTTTTTCTTATGTACTTGGGTTCTGTCTTTAGAGTTACTTCTTACAAATGCAACTGAAACTATTTTTTATTTTGCTGACACAAAGAGGACAAATGCGCAAGCTGAATAAGGTGCTACTGTGTATTAGAATGAATGAATGAATGAATGAATGAATGAATGAAAACTGTTTATTTCGAACATTTGATACAACAACAATTACAAGATAGATCAGTAAAGACAACAACAAAAAAGTTCCTACTGTGTACCCAACATGTCCGAAAAGGGGTAGGGTGAAGCATCAGCTTATTTATCCCTACCCCTTCTTCCCCACAACCAGTAATACCCTTTGCCACATATACACATAAATTCCTACACACCTAAACCGATATCAATATATATATATACATATATATACACACACATACATATACACATCAACATACACATATATACACATATACATATATACACAAACATAAATATACACCTACACATACCTACTTACATACAAAATACTATATATTTACAAGCCGAAGCAAACAACAAAAACACCCTAACCCTCATTACCCTTCCTCCTCCCTATACCCAGAAAAAAACATATTTTTGTACCGCTGTTTGAACTGGTTCATGCTTGGACATTGCTTGAGCCCCACTCCCAATCTGTTCCACATCCTCACCCCACAGACAGAAATACAGAAACCTTTTAATGTTGTTCGTGCCCACTGATGCTTTAAATTAAATTTCCCCCTCAGACTGTAATCCCCTGATCTGTTAAAAAACATATTTTTAATATTTGCTGGAAGTAAATTGTTTATTGCTTTATACACAATTTGTACTGTTTGAAAATGAACCAAGTCTGTGAATTTTAAGAATTTGGATTGTAAAAATAGTGGATTTGTATGATCTCTATAGCCAGTATTATGAATAATTCTTATAGCTCTTTTCTGCATTACTGACAGTGATTGTGTTGTACCTTTATAAGTATTACCCCATACCTCTGCACAGTACTGTAAATATGGTAAAACCAGTGAGCAGTAAAGAATGCGGAGTGAGTTGTGGTCCAGAATATGTTTCGCTTTGTTTAGAACTGAAATGCTTCTTGACAGTTTACTTTGAATATGTTTTATATGAGTCTTCCAGTTTATCTTATCATCTATTATCACCCCCAGAAACTTATTTTCATGTACCCTTTCAATATCTACCCCCTCGACTTGTAACTGAACCTGTATATCTGTATTACAATAGCCAAATAACATGTATTTTGTTTTACTTAAGTTTAATGATAATTTATTTCTGTCAAACCATATTTTCAATTTTCCCATTTCTATACTGATCCTCCTCAGTAACTCCTGCAAATCCCCCCCTGAACAAAAAATGCTTGTGTCATCTGCAAATAATACTAATTTTAATATTTTGGAAACATTGACAATATCATTTATATAAATTAGAAACAGTTTTGGACCCAATACTGACCCCTGTGGGACGCCACAAGCATTGTCCAAGCATGATGATGTATATTCCCCCAACTTCACAAACTGTTTTCTGTTACTTAAGTAGCTTCTCACCCAGTGCAGCACCAACCCCCTAATCCCATACTGTTCAAGTTTATTGATTAATATGTCATGATTAATTGTATCAAAAGCCTTTTTAAGATCTATAAATATTCCAACTGAATGTAATTTGTGGTCTATGGCGTTTGTAATCTCCTCAACTGATTCTATTAATGCAAGTGATGTTGAACTATGTGCTCTGAATCCATATTGACTATCAGTAAGTAATTTATGTTTATTTATGAATTTGTCTAATCTATTATTGAATAACTTTTCTAATAATTTGGAAAATTGTGGAAGCAAAGAAACAGGTCTATAATTTGTGAAGTGGTGTCTATCCCCAGTCTTATACAGCGGCACAACCTTAGCTATTTTCATTTGATTGGGAAATTTACCGGTTTGAAATGATAAGTTACAGATGTATGTTAATGGTTCTACAATCCATTCAATGACCTGTTTTACCACCACCATATCAATTTCATTTAAATCGGTAGATGTTTTATATTTACAATTATTCACAATGTCTATAATTTCATTTCCATCCACTGCTGTGAGGAACATTGAACAGGGATTTCTTTCTATGAGATTATTATCCCAATCCTCAGGTTGGGAATCGGGAATTTTTTCTGCCAAGCTTGGTCCAATATTTACAAAAAAATTATTAAAACCGTTGACTACCTCATCCTTATTTTCCTTCTTGACATTATTATCAATGAAATACTGAGGGTAACTCTGTTTTTTATTACCATTTTTGATAATGCTATTTAATATATCCCATATTCCTTTAATATTGTTTTTGTTATTATATAATATGTTACTATAATATTCCTTCCTACATACCCGTATAATATTAGTTAATCTATTTTTGTATTTCTTATATCTATTTTCTGCCTCTTTAGTCTTTAGTTTTATGAATTCTCTATACAGTGTATTTTTCTTATTACATGCATTTCGTAACCCTTTCGTCATCCATGGTCGAGCTTGGATTTTTTGTTTTCTGTAGTCTTGTTTAATTGGACAATTTTTTATCATATAATGATGTAAATATTTGTAAAAAAGTTTCATATGCACTATCAACATCACTTTCACTGTATACCTTTTCCCAGTTTTGCTCCTGTAAATCCTTCTTTAGTGTGTTCATGTTTTCCTCTGTCCGCACTCGCCTGTATTTTATTTTCTCCTCTGGCTGATTCCGCCGATGGTTTCTATTATAAACGATGAAAACTGGTAGATGATCACTAATGTCATTGATTAATAATCCACTCACAGTGTTATTCTCAATATCATTGCTGAATATATTATCAATTAAGGTGGCACTATGGGATGTAATTCTGCTTGGCCTGGTGATTTTTGGATATAAACTCATACTGTACATTATACTGATAAATTCATCTGTTATTTTATGCTTATTTGGATTGAGCAGATCAATATTTAAGTCACCACAAATGAACACAGTTTTTTGATTAGTTTTTGAGAACATTTTTCCCATACAGTCAGTGAATGTTTCAATACTAGATCCTGGTGCTCTATATATACAGCTGACTAATACATTTTTGCTTTTTTCTTCACATATTTCAATAGTTATACATTCTAATAAGTTATCAATCACAGTTGTCATATTGTCTACTATTTTATAATCCATGTTCATTAGCTCATGAAAGGGGGTCGTTGAGATGTAAATCCAGGGAGTGCCATTTGGCAGCGCCTTGGGATTTAAAGGTATAACTGCCATTTGGCAGGTCCTTGGGAGTTCCAGTGTTAAACTGTTGAAAATTTCGAAGGAATACCGACGACAATCTCAATTCATCTGTATTTCATTTTGCTTTTGTTCTTGCCGGTTTCTAATAGTTTGTTTAGTTTTTTCAACGTTAGCATTTCATTTAACTGTTATCCAACTTCGTTCAATCTCCTAAGTACGACATCTTAAACGAAGGTTAACAATATCTGAACAAATCAATAACTAAAGCTTCGACAAGCTGAATGAAACGTTCTTGTATCGCTAATGTATCATCCATGTTTGGGATGAAAAAGCAATGTTTTCATACAGAAACAATCGCGTTAAGGATGTTTTATCAACGACTTTAACTATTTATGCACGTTCAACTGTTTGTGGCTGGCCCGCATGTGCGCTCTGTTTTATACCCGCTTTCGGTCATGTCATCCTAAATGTTTCGTTTTGGTTTTGTTTAAAGCATCAAGCTCGACGTTCACTTTGTTTTTCTTTTCGTTTTAAGTTCTGTTTGAGACAGGCAGTGTAAGGTTTGCTGACACTGACGCTGCAACTCTACCTGTGTAATCAGACTGAGGAGCAGCTGTGTGAATATTAAAATTTAACAACCTCCCCCCCCCCCCCAAAAAAAAAAAAAAGTGCAGCATTGAGGACTCAGAGTTACAGGCTTTAACAGTGCTTAAATGTTAAAAGTAAAATCAGCCGAAGGATGAGACAGTTCTGCCTTCCTAATGCCTCCTCTTTTGTGTCACTGGCTCTGGCTTTAACAGACTTTAATAGCTTGAGCTACAAAAGTGCAAACCATTACACAGAGCAATAAGCATGAATATTACGACATAAAAATCAAGTACAGCCACAATAAATGCGGCAGTCCTAAAGGACAATTCTGACCATTTTGATGTTGGAAGACAATATATCTGTGTGGGATGTGGTACGTTACTTCCTGTTGGTAACACCCGTGGGAAAATAGTTTTCATGACTCCCGTTCTGAACCAAGACAGTCTGAATGTAAATAGCATAGTTTATCTTCACTATAGCACATTATCTTCATTTTAATACTTGCAAGTGTCTTTCATTGTCTGTGTCTGTTCCATAAATGTCTGTATATATCGTAACAAACATCCTTATTTACAAACCCGATTTTTGTTTTATCGGCTAATGCTAAAACTGCACGATATCCGTGTTGTGTATCCAGGTATCTCCAGGTTAACGCATGTGCACAATGCGCTGTAATCCTAACAGTTAAAAGTGCTATTTGTTAAAGATGGATCAATGACTACTGTTGAACAGAAGTATGAAATCATATACGAGGTCTGTCCGTAAAGTATAGGTCCTTTTTATTTTTTTCAAAAACTATATGGATTTCATTCATATGTTTTTACGTCAGACATGCTTGAACCCTCGTGCGCATGCGTGAGTTTTTCCACGCCTGTCGGTGACGTCATTCGCCTGTGAGCACTCCTTGTGGGAGGAGTCGTCCAGCCCCTCGTCGGAATTCCTTTGTCTGAGAAGTTGCTGAGAGACTGGCGCTTTGTTTGATCAAAATTTTTTCTAAACCTGTGAGACACATTTCATTAAAAAAATCTCCTTTAACAGTGGAATATCCGGATAAAATGCTGAAACTGACTTCTTCTGAAACGTCTCTGTTCTCTCACGACGTCCTGGATCAATAGAGCCTGAAATGTGGAGGTTTTAAGCTTGAAACAGGCTGATGACGCTGCCTGAGAGCGCTGCGCGACGTCTCGCACCGTGAAAAGTCCTTAAAGCGACAGAATCACCTCAAAATCTCTCATTAGCTGTTAAAATTTTCAATGAAAACCAGCTTAATTTTTCGAACCATGTCCACTTCGATGTGTCTCACAGGTTTAGAAAAAATTTTGATCAAACAAAGCGCCAGTCTCTCAGCAACTTCTCAGACAAAGGAATTCCGACGAGGGGCTGGACGACTCCTCCCACAAGGAGTGCTCACAGGCGAATGACGTCACCGACAGGCGTGGAAAAACTCACGCATGCGCACGAGGGTTCAAGCATGTCTGATGTAAAAACATATGAATGAAATCCATATAGTTTTTGAAAAAAATAAAAAGGACCTATATTTTACGGACAGACCTCGTATCTACGAACTATGACTCACATGAACAATGACCTTGTGGGAAAGTTGAATGGTTAAATTTGAGGTTATATGTATTTAACTCAAAATATTTTCAGCCAGTATGGTTTAAACATGGCTGAAGGGTTGCTTTGGACACAATCAATCAAATGTCAAGGAACCACAGGGTGTCACTGAATGTTTGCATGATCCAAGTTAAGAATGCAGAAGGCAGCTAAAACAGATTAAAAAAATGAAATGCAGAGAAAACCGACAGAGGATGGAGATATCAATTTTAAGCAATGGAGGGATAAAAATGAGCCAGTGAGGCTCAGAAAAGGAGAGAGTGAAGTGTAATTAGTTTAGTGAGCTGCAGTAGGGTAGAAATCTGAGGAGGAATGTATAAATACGTTATGGATTGTGTTATTGTGAGGTATACAGCTGAACCCTCTTCACGCTGATGATATTATATTTGAACTGAATTGCATCCGCTACAATGTGGCCCAAGGTCGGCAAAAGTGCAGCAGCCCTGAAGCTTTTGGGACTCGAAGCAAATAAAAACAATGCAAAACAGCTTTATCAGATGCAGGAGCACTGTTGCCGTCCATGAATGTCTAGTCTTCTCACAGTGATAAATGGAAAGATTAAGTCAATACTTTGTATAGAATTGAATGGGAAAAAGCAGCTGCTAAAATATAAACAGTTATAATGCATGACACCTCTTGATGGACCTGCAGATGGAACTGTACCATTGGATGTTGGACTACCAACCAAAAGACTGGGGCTTGATTCCAACGATGTGCGTCCAACTCAGTTTATCTGTATGTGTCCTTGGACAACACACCTAACCTGCCTTGTTCTAGTCCACCCAGCTGAAAGTGAGTACCGGCCTTGGGTGGCGAAGTAACCAGTGATGGACTGGCATCCTGTCCAGGTGAAGTTATAGACTCTTATCTACTTCACGCTATGATATCCAGAGATGAGCCCCAGCCAGTTGGCCCTCAGGCTCTCGACAGGACTCTGTGCTTCTTTTACAACCCTCTATAGCCTTGTTTCTACCACAGGAACTCAATCTACTTCCCAGATTTCATGAAAGCTTATGGGAGCTTGGTAATTCTCAGCCCTTATGAAGACCCACTCAACTTGCCTGCTTGCAATAGTTAGCAAGCAAACTTACAAGCAAATCGTGTGTCCCCACATCACCAATGTATGAGTATCAGTACAGTGTGTTTAATTCCCCTCCACAGCATGTCTTTTTCCTGGTTCTCTCCCTCAGCCCCAACCAGTCCCAGCAGAAGACTGCCCCTCCCTGAGCCTGGTTCTGCTGGAGGTTTCTTCCTGTTAAAAGGGAGTTTTTCCTTCCCACTGTCGCCAAGTGCTTGCTCACAGGGGGTCGTTTTGACCGTTGGGGTTTTTCCGTAATTATTGTATGGCTTTGCCTTATAATATAAAGTGCCTTGGGGCAACTGTTTGTTGTGATTTGGCGCTATATAAATAAAATTGATTTGATTTGATCAATTTGATCAGGTGCGCTTATGCAGATTTTCGGATTCCCCTTTGAGGAATTGAATTGATGCTGGACTCTCTTTTAATAATGTCACTTGTTTGTTGTTGTCTACTCCTGCCTTTGAAAATTTGGTATTCAAGTGTGATAGTTGAAATATTTTAAGTGTATCTCACATACATACAGTGGCTTGCAAAAGTATTCAGCCCCTTGGTATTTCACAAATTTTAATTTGTTTATGGCATTTCAAATACAAAAAGTAAATCAGGCTTCTCAATATAAAAAAATTCTAAAATTATCTTCCTTAGACTCAAACTGAAAGTAAATTTCTACTACTTGATATAAAGTAATTAAAAATAATAAAGCCAATATGATGCATTGCATAAATAATCAGCCCCTTTGGTATAATACCTGTAAATGATGTTTCATTGCCAGTTTTCTTCAGACAAGTCAGGGATGGATACATGAACATTTCCAAGTCACTGAATATGTCTTGACCTTTATTTACATCCGTTATGAAGAAATACAAACAGTATGGCACTCTATGGTAAATCTGTGTGGAGTAGACAGTTCTCAAAAACTGAGTGACTGTGCAAGAAGGAGAAGAGTGAGGAAGGCAACCAAGACATCCAGACAACCCAGACAAAGTTTTAGGCTTCTGTGGCTGTGATTAAATAAATTGTGCACAGTGCAAATTCTGCATTTTGTATCTCCAGTTATAAAGCTTCATGATGAAGTGGTATAGAGGAGGATTTTATTAAAAAGAAGACCTGAAACTTCAGCTACAATTTGCCAGAAGGTACATCTGAAATGTAAGCCTAGATTTGACGTTTTCATAAAAGAAAACCCTCCTCTGTCCCACTTTATCATGAAGCTGTGTAACTGGGGATACAAAATACAAAACATGCACTATGCACAATTTCTCCAATCACGGTAACAGAAGCCTGTAACTTCTTCCAGGTTGTCTGGATGTCTTAGTGGCTTTCCTCACTCTTCTCCTTCTTGCACAGTCACTCAGTTTTTGAGAACTGTCTACTCCACACAGATTTACCATATAGTGCCATACTGTTTGTATTTCTTCATAACGGATGTAAATAAAGTTAAAGACATATTCAGTGACTTGGAAATGTTCATGTATCCATCCCCCTGACTTGTCTGAAGAAAACTGGCAATTAAACTGATTATTTACAGGTATTATACCAAAGGGACTGATTACTTATGCAACCCATCATCTTGGCTTTTATATTTTTAATTAATTTATATCAAGTTATAGAGATTTACTTTCATTTTGAGTCTAAGGAAGATAATTTTTGAAATTATTATATTGAAAAGCCTGATTTACTTTTTGTATTTGAAATGCCATAAACAAATTAAAATGGGGCTGAATACTTTTGCAAGCCACTGTAAATATACTGAACTGCTGAGCTTTTATTGAAATACTAAAGTAAGGGGTCAAAGGGATTTTGATCTTTTTTTCATAATTGGTCAATTGATAGTAATTTGGCATTTCTATATAGCACTTTCCACCTGCATGAGATAATAATAACAATACATTTTATTTGTATTGCACCTTACATTTCAAAGAAATCTCAAAGCGCATTAAATAATGCCTCACATTGACCTCAGTGTGAGGGTGCTGCCATACAAGGTACTCACTACACACCAGGAGCAACTAGGGGATTAAAGACCTTGCCCAAGGGCTCTTAGTGATTTTCTTGTCAGGCTGGGATTTGAACCGAGGATCCTCTGGTCTCAAGCCCAATGCGTAACCACTAGACCACCACCTTCCCCATGTGTTTACATTCATGTGGTCTCACCATGTATTTCTGGTTTAATGGGTTCAAATACACATTTGGGCTGTCAGAGCAGGTAGCTCAGCAGGATGAATTGGGGTACCAATACGTAGACCTCAGTTCAATTCATGATTATACCACCTGTCTGTGTCATTGGACAAGACACTTCATCTGCATTGTCCCAGTCCACACCCTACAGTACAACTGTAAATGGGTACTGGCCTTTGCTTGGGAGGTAAACTATACTGCAGTATTATCCTGTCCGAGTGGACTCATGAACTCTCATCTGCTTCATGCTGAGGAATCCAGGCATAATCAGCAGCACCAGCAGCCTTCAGAGTTTATCAAGGACTTAGAAGGGAGTCTTGGGGCAACTTCAATCCTAAATTAATTCTCAACCCTCAGTAGCTATTGGGATCTACTCAGTGGCTGAATTTTTGTGTTTTGGTCATTACTTTGGTGACATGTTTCGTGGTTACTGTCCATGTAAGCATGCATAGACTGGTGGAATATAATGCGCAGTGCAGGCCATAAATTAGTCATGTTGGTTCATGGGTTATGCAATCATTTCCACCTTGAAGACAAACTCACCTCTAAAAGCCTCTGCCTGGAGATGGAAAACAACTTAAACAGGTCGAGTTAGTTGTGAGGAAAGTCAACTTGTGTTCATTTTACCAGTGATGCTACTGAGCTGAAACTCAATGCACTCTAATAGATACAAGAAAATACGCTGTACAGTAGAGTAATTAAAATCATATCAACAGACTCTCTTGCACTGATGGAGATACTTTTCAAGCATTTCTCAGTCTTGCCTGTTCACATCCTCACTGATGCTAACTAGAGGATGATTTCTGTCTGCTCAGACTGTGCATAAGATTTTTAACAAACACTAACTTCTCCTTCTGGATTCTCTGATCATCCTCCAAAAGCAGTAAAGACAACGCAGTGGGTGGCAGTCTAATGTCAACTGGGAACAGTTACTCAGCATTCAGGGAAGAGTCTTTCATTTAAAAGTGAAAGAATGTCTGAATGGTATGAGATATAGGTTTTGTAAGACTATGTAAGAGAGAGTTGCTGTGTGATTTTTGCACAGTGGACTAGCCATAGACAGCAGCAAGGAATTATTGGCTGCTTTTGCAAGGATTCTTAACATTTCAGGATATTTTTGCACTTCAAGGACACTGTGCACTGATACGGTGCACAGATATCTTTCAGTATCCATACAGAGATGAACAGGAAATTGGGCATTTAGTGAACACTCAACTAATAGATTAAATTTTTCTTTCATTATTTTTGTGGTTATGAATACAGCAAGGCAGACTTGAATTCTGACATTTTTCAAGATTGTGTTGTGGTTCCAACTTCTTTCCGTGCCTGAAGGCACTGGGTGTTGGGTAAGGTAGTGGAGTTCAGTGATTTGGATGCCTTTTTCAGTTCACTGAACTTTACTTTTTAGATGATGCTGTCATCCCTGCAGAATCAATGATAGCTCAATTGTAGCACTTGAGAAGCAGAGTGAGGAGTTGGAGTGTCTGAGCTTGCAATTGCCCTGAAATAAGACTAAGATCCAGACTTTCATTGACTTCATGGACTCATCCATCAGAACTGTTTCTGTGTCAAATGTGGTCAGAGTCGCTTATCTTTGGAATAACTTTCATGCCTTTGAAAGCTGTGCCTGACATCGAGGCACATTGTGAAAGAACGTTTGTAGGCATGAGGTCATTGGACAGAAATGTTTGGCAATGCCACTGTCTTTGTAGGAGAATGAAAATCCAAGTCATGCCAGTCTTTGTTCATCCAGTATCACTGTGTGATTATGAAACTATTACCAGATGTCTTTGGAACTTGGCCTCTCTTTGTGAGTCCTTCAGGACATTTGGAATGACTTGGTGTCACATGAACAGTTACTTTGGGACACTCAGACACGGTGTACTGTACATACTGTGAGTGAACATCAGCTATGATATTTTGGCCATATGGCATGGTTCTGTGAGTGTGATCCATTGCACATGTCTCTCAATGTTGAGGACTCCAACAACTTTAATCTGGGGCTGATGCCGTCGTATACGATGGCTAAGACCAAGCTTTACTAAATTATAAATAACTTTTTAATGATATGAGATAGAAACTTACTTTTTTTGCTGAAAAGTTAACTCCGTGGACTTTTGAGCCAGCCATCGGCCATCTTTGTACTCCTCATAGAAGCTGTGTGATGACGTGCGCAATGTGAGTGTCCAATCGGAATTGGTTCACCATCACATGGTTTTCCAGAATCCAATCGTAGGGCAGATTTACCTCAAGTGAAAAGCCAAAGATCATTTTCAGGAGTGATATGTTACTAGTTGGCCCATTTGAATAGCACCCTGGGTGCTCTAAGGAGTACATCCAGTGTGCCCTGCGCCATTACTCACAGCGATCATTGAAAGCAGGAGCAGACGGAGAGCCTCTGATGACAATCTCACGTGCTCAAACAGAGTGTGTAACTATTAGGATTGCTCCACTAGTTTGCATGCGAATGTTACTGGATAACTCTGTTGCTTTCTCAGCATCAAGCACTTGTTTACCATATCAATGGAGTGAGGGGGAGGGCCACTCCTCAGACTCTAAGGAGCCAAAGTGGGCCAAAGTGTGAATGAAAGCTGCTTTAGGAGCAGCACAGAACACTCTAAAACGCAGTAGAAGTAGAAGTTTGTGTTGTAACCTTTGTGTAATAGAAGACAGAAATTGCTTTGAGATGAAGACAAAAAACAAAACAAACGCATAGACCATTTTGTATATATTGTTCAAAATGTGCATTTGTTTTTATTGTTTGAACCTTTTTGTTATACAGTCTTTCACACAAGATCTCAAATGACCTTTATAAAGTGTCAAAACAGTTATTATAGTTTGCCGTGTGTTTTGAATAAATGTGTGGAAAATTATTTTCCGCTTTACTTTTTTCTTTCTTATTTTGATTGTAAACCTTTATTACACTTATAAAAGACAACAAAAGTATATATATTTTGAAAGTACAGGTTGTCCTGAAAAAAGAGACATAAAACTTGATTGTGGGATGCAGGGAGAGCTGTTAACAGCAATAATAAAACATTTATGCCAGGCGAGTGAACTGTCCAAAAATGCCCTCGGACCCCAGAGGGTTAAAAGGCTATGGACACATCACCCAGACTTGAATGTTTAAGTACACAAGAAAGATATTTTGACCAACTTTACAACTGCGTGAACTAATTGCAGTAAGTAGCATGTGGGTAATATTTTGCGTGGCTTCTTGGAAGTAAGTGATGACAATTCTTACATATGTGCAGATTAATGGACGCAGGCCGTAAAGATCAACAAATAAACAAGCACTGTTTGTGATGCAAAAGGTTACATCACACAGTGCCAAAATATACAACCCCTGGCAAAAATTATGGAATCACCGGCCTCGGAGGATGTTCATTCAGTTGTTTAATTTTGTAGAAAAAAAGCAGATCACAGACATGACACAAAACTAAAGTCATTTCAAATGGCAACTTTCTGGCTTTAAGAAACACTATAAGAAATCAGGAAAAAAATTGTGGCAGTCAGTAACGGTTACTTTTTTAGACCAAGCAGAGGGGAAAAAATATGGAATCACTCAATTCTGAGGAATAAATTATGGAATCACCCTGTAAATTTTCATCCCCAAAACTAACACCTGCATCAAATCAGATCTGCTCGTTAGTCTGCATCTAAAAAGGAGTGATCACACCTTGGAGAGCTGTTGCACCAAGTGGACTGACATGAATCATGGCTCCAACACGAGAGATGTCAATTGAAACAAAGGAGAGTATTATCAAACTCTTAAAAGAGGGTAAATGATCACGCAATGTTGCAAAAGATGTTGGTTGTTCACAGTCAGCTGTGTCTAAACTCTGGACCAAATATAAACAACATGGGAAGGTTGTTAAAGGCAAACATACTGGTAGACCAAGGAAGACATCAAAGAGTCAAGACAGCAAACTTAAAGCAATATGTCTCAAAAATCGAAAATGCACAACAAAACAAATGAGGAACGAATGGGAGGAAACTGGAGTCAACGTCTGTGACCGAACTGTAAGAAACCGCCTAAAGGAAATGGGATTTACATACAGAAAAGCTAAACGAAAGCCATCATTAACACCTAAAGAGAAAAAAAACAAGGTTACAATGGGCTAAGTAAAAGCAATCGTGGATGACTGGATGAAAGTCATATTCAGTGATGAATCTCGAATCTGCATTGGGCAAGGTGATGATGCTGGAACTTTTGTTTGGTGCCATTCCAATGAGATTTATAAAGATGACTGCCTGAAGAGAACATGTAAATTTCCACAGTCATTGATGATATGGGGCTGCATGTCAGGTAAAGGCACTGGGGAGATGGCTGTCATTACATCATCAATAAATGCACAAGTTTACGTTGATATTTTGGACACTTTTCTTATCCCATCAATTGAAAGGATGTTTGGAGATGATGAAATCATTTTTCAAGATGATAATGCATCTTGCAATAGAGCAAAAATTGTGAAAACATTCCTTGCAAAAAGACACATAGGGTCAATGTCATGGCCTGCAAATAGTCCGGATCTTAATCCAATTGAAAATCTTTGGTGGAAGTTGAAGAAAATGTTCCATGACAAGGCTCCAGATTGATGAAGAGTACTGTTTGTCACTCATTAAGTCCATGCCTCAGAGACTGCAAGCTGTTATAAAAGCCAGAGGTGGTGCAACAAAATACTAGTGATGTGTTGGAGCGTTCTTTTGTTTTTCATGATTCCATAATTTTTTCCTCAGAATTGAGTGAGTCCATATTTTTTTTCCCTCTGCTTGGTCTAAAAAAGTAACCATTACTGACTGCCACAATTTTTTTCCTGATTTCTTATAGTGTTTCTTAAAGCCAGAAAGTTGCCATTTGAAATGACTTTAGTTTTGTGTCATGTCTGTGATCTGCTTTTTTTCTACAAAATTAAACAACTGAATGAACATCCTCCGAGGCCGGTGATTCCATAATTTTTGCCAGGGGTTGTAGAATGTATACTCCGGGCTGTGGGCACATGTGCAGTTGTGTTTTCGAAATTTCGACATGCTGGACATCAGTTGTAGGTAAGTTATGTGTTGTTGGCAGACGTTTCGTGTAATTTACATATCGGTCCATTAATGCTGGCCACTGATTGGCTGAAAGTTGCGGTCCATATGCAGAACGACTGTTTCATTCACACACGGAGTATCTGACCTGTTCATTTCAGTCCATTTCACCATCACAGATGGACATGAGTCCACATAAAGCTCCTGATTTTTGAAAATGTCCTCAGAAAATCCTTTAATTCGTGACTGGAAACTTAGCATTTTAAGGTGATTTTTCTGCTGCAGGTGCATGTCTCATGTCCGTGTCATGCTCTGAAAACACAGAACTGCTATGATGATTTATCTTTGCTCGCCGTCACTGTGGTGTGATCATCAGACAACCTGATCGATTGATTGGGCTGATCACGCCTGATTAATGTGCTGTTTAAACATTTAAAGTGCCGTGGCTATCTGCGATCACCACACCGACAGATCACACAGCACTTCATTCTGATCACACCTGATTGCGGTCGATTGGCACTTTAAAAGTTTAATTCATCACAGCGTTTCATTATTCAGGCCTGTGATGACCTGATCAGCAGAGCTGCGGCTGCTTTCAGCTTCGCTGATCAGGAAGCAGCTGGTGCTTAAAGAGTCACAGCTCTCCATTCATTGACGACAGCGCTTTCCACAACCAGTACACTCATCAGCATTCTGTACACAATGAAAATGGTCCACCAAGATAAAAAATAAAAATAACAAAATAAAATAACATTTTATTACTCTATTTCTGAAGCGCACCACACGGTGCAGTACCGGCTATAACCACTGGGTGTAAACTGGGCTGTCGGCAGATGCTGGATAATCGTCAAGGTGTGACAGCTACATTAATTTATTAGACGTACAACAGCGTGCACCAGAGTTTTTAAAATGGCCGGCATACGTAGGCTAAATCATCAAGGGGTGACAGGGCCTTTACTTGGTTAGGTTTTTCCCCAAGGAGCACTCCAATAGTTTCTCAATTTTTTTTTCCCCACAATATGTTTTTTTTTACTTATCAGTCTTATAGCTTTTTTTGTAACATAAATATTGGATTTGTTTTTGTTTTGTTTTTTTTGTGTTTCCCCAAACTTCGATGCAGTAAGTCATGTATGGGACAAGTAATGAATGATACAGTGTAACCAACGAATGCTGGGAGAGAAAGTATGCTTTATACAAAATAGTAATATCTTTTGATATTTTAGATTTAACATATTTTATATGAGTTTTCCAGCATAATTTATCATCAATAAATACGTAGGCTAAATCATCAAGGGGTGACAGGGCCTTTACTTGGTTAGGTTTTTCCCCAAGGAGCACTCCAATAGTTTCTCAATTTTTTTTTCCCCACCGCTTTCACTCATGTTGTCTTCCTTTTGTCTGTGTCTTTTTCCTCTGTGGATTTTACATTTTTTTCTCTCATACTCATACTGATCATAGTTTAATATTACTTTCTTCATGAGTCTGGTCTTTGTTGTATAGATTCCTCATGTTCCAGGCCTTCTGGATTGTAATCCTCTGAACTCATGTTTTTACACTTCTGCTTTTGACCAGGGTCCTTTTTAAAAGGCATTTCATTTCAGGTATCACCTGCCAGATCACTGTTGTTCCATCTGGCTTTCTTGCATTTCCTAGTGTTTCTCAGTGGCTATTGTCAGTGTTCAGCCATTCCTCAGTTTTGATGATTGGTACGTTTCTTAACTTAAGAGTTAGGTGAATATTTCAAGTATAATGTTACTATAATTGGACAACCCAGTCTCACACATTTTTCCGTGCTCCTGTCACGAAATGTCACGCATTTGTTTTCTTTTACATTTCTAACCCGACCCCTTCCCCTAACCTAATGCTCCTCCTTCCCCTAATCCTAACCATAAACCCCACAGAACCCCCCATGTCACCCCACATTTCATAATACCATCACAAAATAAATTTGTGATACTGTCATGAAAATGTGGCACATTTCATGACAGTATCACAAACTAATAGATTAATTTACTTTTTGTGATGCCATCAAGAAATGAGTTTGGGTTGAATTGGACTGCTTCTGTGACCCTTGGAGGGACTGCTGTGTATTAAGCTATTTTGCAATGTACCAAATCCTAGCCTGGACTCCATTCTGATTATAGCCTACTGGACTGGAACTGTCTTCTCTAGACTGGCATACTGTGATTTGACTCAAGCCTGTTTGTGGTTAAGCATGTAATAATTGCTGTTACACCACTCAACTATGTCATTCACTACAAGGGTGTTCACAGCCTGGTCTGTTACAAGGACATTGAATATCTACAATGAAAGATTTAGTTCAGTAATGAATTGGTCGATAAATGAATGAATGAATGGTTTTATTCAGCACGCACAAACATACATAACAAAAATATCTCATTTACAAAACAAAACATACACTCATAACAACAAATACCAATCAGTGAAATAAAATGTCTGAACTCAGTGAAACAAACAGTAATACAACGGACAAATAAACAGAAAAATAGCCACAAAGTCAGTTTGCTTAATTTTATGTCCTATGTTATTTAAAATCTCAGCAACACAACATTTAATTATTCAAAGTACAACCCCGAGTCCAATGAAGTAGGGACATTGTGTAAAATGTAAATAAAAACAACACAATGATTTGCAAATCGTCTTCAAATCATATACGACAGCTAAGACCAAGCTTTACTAAATTATAAATAACTTTTTAATGATATGAGATAGAAACTAACTTTTTTTTTTGCTGAAAGGTTAACTCCGCAGACTTTTGAGCCAGCCATCAGTCATCTTTGTACTCCTCATAAAAGCTGTGTGATGACGTGCGCAATGTGAGTGTCCAATCGGAATTGGTTCACCGTCACATGGTTTTCCAAAATCCAATCGTAAAGCTGATTTACCTCTCGTGAAAAGCCAAAGATCATTTTCAGGAGTGATATGTTCCTAGTTGGCCCGTCTGAATAGCCCCCTGGGTGCTCCAATGAGTACATCCAGTGCACCCTGAGCCATTATGCATAGCGATCAGTGAAAGCAGACGGAGCAGATGGAGAGCCTCTGATGACAATCTCACGTGCTCAAACAAAGAGTGTGTGACTATGAGAATTGCTCCACTAGTTTGCATGTGAATGTTACTGGATAACTCTGTTGCTTTCTCTGCGTAAAGCACTGTTTACCATATCAATGGACAACAAAACGCATAGACCATTTTGTATATATTGTTCAAAATGTGCATTTGTGTTTATTGTTTGAACCTTTTTGTTGTACAGTCTTTCACACAAGACCTCAAATTACCTTTATAAAGTGTCAAAACAGTTGTTTATTATAGTTTGCTGTGTGTTTTGAATAAATGTGTGTGGAAAATTATTTTCTGCTTTACTTTTTTCTTTCTTATTTTTGATTGTAAACCTTTATTACACTTATAAAATGCAACAAAAGCATATATTTCTGAAAGCACAGGTTGTCCTGAAAAAAAAGAGACATAAAACTTGATTGTGGGGTGCAGGGAGAGCTGTTAACAGCAATAATAAAATATTTATGCCAGGTGAGTGAACTGTCCAAAAAATGCCCTCGGACCCCAAAGGGTTAAAGCAAGCCGGTGTACCATATAACTTAATACAATCAGAACAGTTATTCCAGACTTTAACACCTTTCACAGAAACACGACTTTTAACAGTAGTTTGAATCTTTCTTCTATCAAATACCAGTATTCCTCGCAGATGATAACAGGACTCCCTCATTTTTGCACCGATCAGGATTTTTTAGGCCGATCACCGATCACTGAAATTTTGATCTGCCGATACCAATCAAGGCCGATAACGATCAAGTATATATTTGGATCATGCCCAAAATAAGAATATCGGTCTAATGTATAGGACTATTTTTGCATTAAAACGTAATGATGAAAACAAAAAACATGCATTCAAATAAAGACACTAGAATAAACTGCCAACTTTTGTTTTATTACACTGACTTTGTTCTACCAGCAAGCTTTTTTTTTCCATGTTTCATGTTGCTCAGGTTACAGCCTACAGAGAATACGTTGAGAATGTAAAATACAGCCCTCATTCTATGGGGGTAAAATTGTCTCATTAATATTTGTAAATGCACATAGGGTGATCTACAAATAGTCATTGATTTGCAAATGTGTTCAGATATCCAAAAAATCAAATTTCATATTTGTAACTGGTAAATTGGTCTTTGCAAATAATGTTGTATTTGCAAATATAAAACTTAATTTGTAAAAAAAAAAAATACATTTGTAAAACTGGAAATTGTATTTGTGAATTGAGTTTCAGCATTTGTGGATCACCAATTACATGCATTCATCGCTTTCCTCTGTGACGTAATTTTGAGACATTCTTTTCGCGAAATCCACAGATCCACAAACAAATGCCTACTGATTCACAAATACACAGTCACGCACACTGGATATCCACTAGATGGAAGTGTGGTTCATGGACTACATTAGATGATGGCGACTGCTCTCCTTGTCTGTCCAGCTCATATCAGAAGTCAAAATGAGTTTACGTCACAGAGGAAAGCGTGTCATGACAGGACCAAGCGCTCCCTGCGCTACTGCCTGCACTGTTGTGATCGGTCCTTTTGATCGGCGCATTTTGCCGATCACCGATCAAACCGATCAAGGCGTGATCGGCCGATAATGATCGGTGCCCGATCGATCGGTGCACCTCTACTTTAAACAGCACCTGGACACGTTGAGGCAAGAGTCCATTTTTAACTTTATACATGATCTGTATTGTAAAATAGTCAACCAAATCTCGGAATTTCAAAATGTGAAGACAAGCAAACAATGGGTTTGTTGGTTCACAATATGTTTTTTTACTTATCACTCATAGCTTTTTTTGTAACATAAATATTGGATTTGTTTTTGTTTTTGGTTTTTTTTTGTGTTTCCCCAAACTTCGATGCAGTAAGTCATGTATGGGACAAGTAATGAATGATACAGTGTAACCAACAAATGCTGGGAGAGAAAGTATGCTTTATACAAAATAGTAATATCTTTTGATATTTTAGATTTAACATATTTTATATGAGTTTTCCAGCATAATTTATCATCAATAAAAACTCCAAGAAATTTGGTTTTGGACACAATTTCAATTTCAGCATCATTCAATAATAAGTTTCTACTTAAATTCCAGTGGGCTTATTTCCGAATATAACACACTTTGTTTTACCAAGATGAAGCGATGTAATTTATTTGAGTCAAACTAATATTTAAAATTTTGCAATTCTCTCTCCATCATGTCCAAGAGTTATCCCAAATGATCCCCACTACCGAGCACAGTCATCGGCAAACAAAATACAACCCACAGACTTAGAAACCAAACCTATATCATTAATATACAACAAAAACAATAAAGGCCCAAGAACTGACCTCTGGGGCACCCCACATGTAATCCTCAAAAATTCTGAATTTATCCCTTCAAAATGAACACACTGATACCTACTGCATAAATAACTCGCTATCCAATCAAAGGTCAATCCTCTAATACCATACATCTGTAATTTGTCCAATAATAAAGTATGATCAATGGTATCAAATGCTTTCTGCAAATCAAAGAAACCCCCTACAGTGTTTTGCTTCATCCCTATTACGTTTGTAGCTTGTTCAACAAAATCTAAAACTATACTGCTGTTCGCAGAGTATATGATGTTTAGTTATAAAATCATTCAACCTCTTTACAAATTTTTTTTTTCTAGAATTTTTGAAAACTGTGGTAATGAGATTGGCCTGTAGTTTGAAAAGACATTTGTCGTTTGTCGATACTTAATAAACTGAACAATCCGTATATGAAGTCAAAAATGGGTTTGCCCAAGTGTTATAGAAGAGATCGTGTGACCACAGGCTCATAATTTCAAACTCCTGAAAGGAAAATTTTAGTGAAGCAGGTGAAAGAACTTAACTCTGATTGGTTAAATTTGTTATGACATTTAAAAAATTGTGTATAGATTTAAATAGAAGTCTGAAGCAACCCCCCCCCCCCTCCCCCCCCAAAAAAGAGAAAACCTTATACATTATTGGTTTAAAGGCGTTATCATTATTTTAATTCATTATCTATTATTCCTAAAAATCCTAAGTGCATAATGACATTACCCTCTTCTGTAATTCTAAAATGGCTTGAGGGCTTAAGAGGTTTCCCACACTGAATACACAATCAGTTTGGATAAACGAAGAGGCATTTTGATCTGAATGGATGTCTAATAGCAGAAGCACAGCAACTGATCCCCCCCACCCCCACCCCCACCCCCACCCCGAGCACACAGCATGTACGAATATGAGATATTTTTGTAAATGGCACTTGTTGGGGAAACAGTCGGCAGCACATGCAGCAGCTTTAGAGTTGTCACAGAAGTGATTATATCTTCCATGCCAACTCCTACAATTTTGCAGATTAATCCACATTATATGTGCTTATCGCGGCTCTGAATATGAGCCTTTAGTGAGTGCCTTCCATTTTCTACTTAAGCAAAGTATGGTATCTGCAGCGTGTCACGCTGGAGTGCATTCACCAAATTAATGGAAATTTGCACAAAAGGCCACAAATAAAGAGAGCAGGAGAAGAAAAAGAGATACAAGCTGTTGTGTAAAAGAGTAGAGACATAAAAGCGGATTTGACAGGGGATTATATCGCTATGAAAGGAAACAAAAACCTACTCCAAAAATCAAGTAGGCTTTGCCTGTGCAAGACAGACATGCTGATTTTATCTGATGTAATAAATTCCTGAATATTTACAGAAATCACATTTTAATCTCATCTTGATTTAGCCTCACAACTATTGTATCATGGTTGGAGACAATTTCACTGTAATGTTCATATTAATGTCTTTAGCAATGCTTTTCCATTGAGGCATTTTTAGATGATTGGAGCAACCTTCTGTGGCCTTGTTGGCCACCACACTGAAGCTTTGGAGATGAAAGAAACTGAAAAAATATAACACACTGCTAAAATTGCCTCAGCTGTGTGAACAATGTGTTCTTTATAATTTGGAGTTAATTATTAAGATCCTGTTACGTACAGTTTCTACATGTTCAAATCAAATAATCATTTGTTCATGATGTGCAAACCAAGGAATATTTGTACCTCACCCTCTGTGCATTTGCTGGTTTTAATGAGACAAATTTAACTCCATAGGAAGTTAGCTTTGAGTTAGCGGAAGTTAGCATGCACGTTAATGTCTGCAAAAATGTCTTGTAAATGACTGCAGAGGTGTTATCAGGTTATAAAAAACAGCCTTTTCAGTTTTAGAAGTGTTTATTTCTCACAATCTTTTACATAATATATGACACAGAGGTTATATTTACACACAAAGTAATTTGCAGCTAGCTACCAGCCTGTGACATCAACATGCTAACGTCCAGGAAATGTCTTGTAAATAAGTTCAGAGGTGTTATTGGGTTCCAAAAACAGCGTGTTCAGTTTTAGAAGTGCTTATTTCTTGCCAGCTTTTATACAATATATGAGAAACATGCATATAAGCACATAAAACAAAGTGGTTTTTGGAGAGGCCAGCCACTGACCTCGCGGTGCAGTTCTACTCTGATTGGCTCTCACTTCCGCCACTCAAAAAGAAAACTGAACAGACTGAAACAGAATGTGACTTTTAACCTCTTAAAATACCTTTTAAAATACTTCAAGGTTAGCCATCTTTGAATTTGTCCAAGGTCTGTGTCCCAAGAATGTTTGTTCCCTGTGAATTTAAAGCCTCTGGCAGTAATAGGTCTGCACTTATGCGGAGCACTGACAGACGGACGGACAGACGGACAGGCAGATGGATGGACGGATGGACGGGCGCAAAGGCTTCACAATCACCATTATTACAGAGGCCATATTTGATGGCCTCGGTAATAAGCCTCCTCATTCAATGCATACCTTGTTTGAGCATCTCTCTTGCTCTTTTCATTCATTCCTAAATCCATAGACAGTCTTGCCACAGGATTCTATGGAACCAGCCCATGTTATTTGTGTTTTAGAATGTAACACCTGTTAAAAATCATAAAGTAACATCCCCTCCCCCCAGTGTAGTGTAATTCTGTGCAGACATAATCTGTCCCCCACTGTGACAATTTCACCTGCTCCTAACCCATCAGCAATTCAACACTGACTAATCATCCACCATGTGACAGACACATCTATGAGATATGAGTTCAGATGCAGAACCCTCAGTCTATTTTTAACCGAAAAAACACAATTTACTATGGGAATTTAAAGGAAAATGCATTAAAATGTACAACCCCAATTCCAGTGAAGTTTGGACATTGTATAAAATGTAAGTAAAAACAGAATACAATGATTTGAAAATTCTCTTCAACCTATATTGAATTGCATACACCACAAAGACAAGATATTTAATGTTCAAACTGATAGACTTTGTTGTTTTTATGCAAATATTTGCTCATTTTGAAATGGATACCTGCAACACATTTCAAAAAAGCTGGTACAGTGGTATGTTTACCACTGTGTTACATCACCTTTCCTTCTAACAACACTCATTAAGCATTTGGGAACCGAGGACACTAACTGTTGAAGCTTTGTAGCTGGAATTCTTTCCCATTGTTGCTTGATGTATGACTTTAGTTGTTCAACAGTCCGGGGTCTCTGTTGTCGTATTTTCCGCTTCATAATGCGCCACACATTTTCAATGGGCGACAGGTCTGGACTGCAGGCAGGTCAATCTAGTACCCGCACTTTTTTACTACAAAGCAATGCTGTTGTAACACGTGCAGAATGTAGCTTGGCATTGTCGTGCTGAAATAAGCAGGGACGTCCCTGAAAAAGACGTTGCTTGGATGGCAGCATGTGTTGCTCCAAAACCTGGATGTACCTTTCAGTATTGATGGTGCCATCACAAATGTGTAAGTTGCCCATGCCATGGGCATTAACACACCCCCATACCATCACAGATGCTGGCTTTTGAACTTTGAGCTGGTAACAATCTGGATGGTCTTTTTCCTCTTTTGTCCAGAGGACAGGACGTCCATGATTTCCAAAAACAATTTGAAATGTGGACTCATCAGACCACAGCACACTTTTCCACTTTGTCCATCTTATTTCAAATGAGCTCGAGCCCAGAGAAGGCGGCGGCGTTTCTGGATGTTGTTGATGTATGGCTTTCGCTCTGCATTGTAGAGTTTTAACTTGTACTTGTAGATGTTGTGACGAACTGTGTTAACTGACAGTGGTTTTCTGAAGTGTTCCTGACCCCACGCTGTAAGAACTTTTACACAATGATGTTGGTTTGTAATGCAGTGCTGCCTGAGGGATCAAAGGTCATGGGCATTCTATGTTGGTTTTTGGTCTTGCCGTTTAAGTGTAGAAAATACAGTGCATATCTTGTTTGAGCATCTCACCTGCTCTTTTCATTCATTCATAAATCCATAGAGAATCTTGCCACAGGGTTCCATGGAACCAGCCCATGTTTTTTGTTTTTTAGAATTTAACACCTGTTAAAAAGCATAAAGTAACATCCCCTTCCCCCAATTTAGTGTAATTCTGTGAGTTATATACGTTGAAGAGAATTTGCAAATCATTGTATTGTGTTTTTATTTACATTTTACACAATGTCTCAACTTCATTGGAAATGGGGTTGTACAAATTCCCATCAATAAAATGAAAATGGTGTGTTTTTAAAAGCTTTAATATTATGTACACTCTAAGCAGCCAACTGCATGTTGACTGCAACTAAAAATTCTATCTATCTATCTATCTATCTATCTATCTATCTATCTATCTATCTATCTATCTATCTATCTATCTATCTATCTATCTATCTATCTATCTATCTATCTATCTATCTATCTATCTATCTATCTATCTATCTATCTATCTATCTATCTATCTATCTATCTATCTATCTATCTATCTATCTATCTATCAGCAGGATCAAAATTAAATTAACTGTAAACTCGTTGAAACACTAAGAGACTGAATTCACATGTTCAGCTGCTCAGTAATGAGATTTTGGGGGAAGCCAAGTGTTGAGGAATGAACGAGAGGATGCACAGTGTGTCACAGCGGCCGCGGCTCACCGCAGCAGTGTGTGCATTTGACGTTTTTTGTTTTGTTTGTGAAGACACACTGGGTCGTCCTGCCAGGTATGGATCAGCCAGTCTGCTCATTATCAACAGACAGACACGCACACACAGACGGGCTCCGAGTGGATAAACGGATAAATGAATGAGCACCGGCTCCTGCAGAGAGGACAGAAAGGGGAAGTGTGCAGAGAGGAGAGCGGAAGGAGGAATAACAGTGGTGCAGCAGAAGGAGGGATGAAGAAAAACAGGAACAACACAGGAGAATAAAAAAAAAATAAGTCAGTAATTGTGGGATGACATATAAACGGAAATGGCTGAATGAAAAGGTAATGGACAGATACTGGGTCTGAGAAATGGAGGGGGAGATGATTTCAGGATGTCATGATCAAAGGAGAGAAATGGAAAAGGAGAGGGTCAATGAAAGAAGGAGGAAGAGAGCTGACCAAATGAAAGAGCTGTTGGTGAAAGCAGTTTTTTTCTTTTTGCCCTTTTTTTTGTATGTAACCTTGCAAACACAGTGGCAATTCACAATGTTTTACATAATGACACGTCAACAAAACACACATTTATAGTCAGCAAACAAGACATATTAAAGCTGCTATAACATAATTAATAAAAATCATGCATGGTTCATTTATTTATTCATGAGCTGAATTCCATTCACCATAACCCCTTCTATGTTTAAAGGCATGGGACTTGAAATATAGACCCCACCACCTTCTGAAGGTAGGGGGAATAAAAAATAATTTGTGGATCACTACCTGGTTTTTACTCGGGGTACAGATGCTTTGTAAATATTTGAGACTACCAAATATCATATTTCCTGGATGATAAATCGCACTGGACTATTTGTTGCAGCTGACCAAAAATGTGTCATGAAGAGGAAAAAAAAAAACGTGTACAACCCCAGTTCCAATCAAGTTGGGACATTGTGTGAAATGTAAATAAAAACAGATTACAACGACTTGTAAATCCTCTTCAACCTATATTCAAATTAATACACCAGAAAGACAAGATATTTAATGTTCAAACTGATAAACTATTGTTTTTGTGCAAATATTTGCTCATTTTGAAATGGATGCCTGCAACACATTTCAAAAAACCTGGGACAGTGGTATCTTTACTACTGTGTTACATCAACTTTCCTTCTAACAACACTCAATAAGCGTTTGGGAACTGAGGACACTAATTGTGAGTGCCATGATTGGGAATAAAAGGAGCATCCCCAAAAGGTTCAGCTGTTCACACGCAAAGACGGGGCGAGGATCACCACTTTGTGAACAACTGCGTGAAAAAATAGTCCAACAATTTAAGAACAATGTTTCTCAACTTTCAATTGCAAGGAATTTAGGAATTCCATCATCTACAGTCCTTAATATAATCAGAAGATTCAGAGAATCTGGAGAACTTTCTACACGTAAGCGACAAGGCCGAAAAGCAACATTGAATATCCGTGACCTTCGATCCCTCAGGTGGCACTGCATTAAAAACCGACATCGTTGTGTAAAGGATCTTACAGTGTGGGCCCAGGAACACTTAAGAAAACCATTGTCAGTTAACACAGTTTGTCACTACATCTACAAGTGCAAGTTAAAACTCTACCATGCAAAGTGAAAGCATACATCAACAACATCCAGAAATGCCGCCACCTTCTCTGGGCCTGAGCTCATTTGAAATGGACAGACACAAGGTGGAAAAGTGTGCTGTGGTCTGATAAGTCCACATTTTAAATTGTTTTTGGAAATCATGGATGTTGTGTCCTCTGGGCAAAAGAGGAAAAAGACCATCCATATTGTTACCAACGCAAAGTTCAAAAGCCAGCATCTGTGATGGAATGGGGGGGTGTTAGTGCCCATGGCATGGGCAACTTACACATCTGTGATGGCACTATCAGTGCTGAAAGGGACATCCAGGTTTTGGAGCAACACATGCTGCCATCCAAACAACGTCTCTTTCAGGGAGGTCCCTGCTTATTTCAGCAAGACAATGCCAAGCCACATTCTGCATATGTTACAACAGTGTGGCTTCGTAGTAAAAGAGTGCGGGTACTAGACTGGCCTGCCTGCAGTCCAGACTCGCCGCCCATTGAAAATATGTGGTGCATTATGAGGCGCAAAATACGACAACGGAGACCCCAGACTGTTGAACATCTGAAGTCATACATCAAGCAAGAATGGGAAAGAATTCCACCTACAAAGCTTCAACAATTAGTGTCCTCAGTTCCCAAATGCTTATTGAGTGTTGTTAGAAGGAAAGTTGATGTAACACAGTGGTAAACATACCACTGTCCCAGTTTTTTTGAAACGTGTTTCAGGCATCCATTTCAAAATGATGAAATCAAAATGAGCACAAAAACAATAAAGTTTATCAGTTTGAACATTAAATATCTTTTCTTTCTGGTTTATTCAATTGAATATAGGTTGAAGAGGATTTGCAAATCATATTCTGTTTTTATTTACATTTTACACAACGTCCCAACTTCATTGGAATTGTGGTTGTAAGTCGTACTGGTCTATAGGTTGGATCTATTTATGAAACATGGTGGTATTGCTTTATCCAAGCGGAAGCAAAATTAACACAGCATTAGATAGCAGAAGCTAACAAGCTAATTAATCTAAGTATTATTATTGGCCACTGAACACGTGTTCAGTGGCCAATCTCCCTCCCTCATTATCTTTCCTGCTTCTGTGGCATGTTGTCTGTGAGGCTGCAGCTTTGTTCTTCTGGAAAACGACAAAAATGGATCTGTTAAAGTGGTCTCTGAACGCAATTGACACTATTTTTTCTACAAGACATTCGAGGGCGGAGGACCCGACCTGTCCTGCCGGGACGCACGTGATGGGTTACATGATGGACTCATGGAGGAGATGGCAGGTCATGTGCCTTTACATGCTTTCTGTGGAGGACGTCGAAGATGTATATATATTCGGCTTGGTGGTGACCGGCTTTCTGCTGTGTGGAGCGGGCATAGCGCTGGTTTACCGGAAAATCAAGAAAGTGGAAGCAGCTTTGATTGGTCCTTCTAGGCTGCCCTACATGATTGATTTGATTGGGAAGGCAGTGGCTGCGCAGTCGGCGGGAGTTAACTGCACGCTGGAAAACATCTCGAGCAGAATCGCAGCCCTGGAAACCCGCTTTGAACATCTGTGAAGACCACATTCTACATTCTACATTCAGATGTATTGAGAGCAACTCTGTTCTCAGAACTGTGGAATCTTTCAGGCGTCTGCTAATCTGGTTATTCATTTGGCCTCCCTAACACAGCTGCACTTCAAGGTCGCTATGATAAAACCTCCTCAGAAGATCAACACTTAAGCCTCGCTCCCTGGTCTTCCCCTCTCCCTGTCTGTGTGATTATTGTTTTTCTGTGCTGATGGGGATTTTTTTTCCTCATTGCTGCTGTGTAACGCAGCGGCTATGAGGGATTTTTTTTCCTCCTTTTCCCTCGTGTTTTGCTTTTCAATATATGTTTATGTACCGGGCCGGCCTATGTGTGTTGTGTGTTGTGTGTGTGTCGTTTGTTATGGGTCGGTGTTGGTTTGCTCAGCCCTGCTGATACCCAAGGCAGGGGATGTACATCTGGAGCTGGTCCCCAGGCGCCTAATGGCGACTTCTGCTCCTACTGGCAATTAGGATGGGTTAAATGCAGTAGACACATTTCATTGTGCAGGGAACATGTTCTTCTGTGCATATGACAATAAAATTCCTTTGAATCCTTGAATCCTTGAATGATCATTGGTGAGGTAAATGTGCAATATAATTAAAAGTTTGAAAACTGCATTATTTATTTATTTATTAAACACTGCAGCATTAAACAGAGGCTAATGAGCTAATAGTAGGAATCACTATGATGTCATGCGCTGGGCGGTGCCCACACCGGTAGGCACAAAGCTCTTATGCAGCGTAATATTTGAAGATGTCACTGTTCAAACCGTGTACTCGGTGATTCATCACACACTGACAGATCAGCGCTGTGAATAAAAAACACATCACCACAACACATCCTGATGGATGACAATTCGTTTGAAAGATTTTCACTTTGAAACCATTTCTTCTCAAGGATCAGATGCGGTTTGGCTCAGAATTGCATCCAGTACAGGTGGGAGATGGGATCACATGAGCTCACCCTGTGTTCAAACTCATCACATTCAAAACAAACCTCCCTGTCTGTGTTTTTTCTTTTTTTTTCTTTTTTCTTTTGGTTTTCTCTGTGCAGCTCCACATTTAGCTGATAAGCTATGACTGAAGTTACTATGAGGGCTGCAAACTACAATCTGATTTTGGGTTCATTCTTTTGAAATCAAACACAGTTTAACACACGCAAAAGAGCAATTTTGCAGACAAACGGACAAACACAAAGTGTAAAGTTGGGCTCACCATCATCAAAATGACAGTAAGCTGCTGAAGAAATAAAACCAGCGAGAAGAAACACAGAGGAGACTGTCCAGGAACCCATGGTTCGGTTATTGCTGGTCTGGTGGTTTTCAGGTCGTTAAAAATGTATAAATGTATGAACACACACACACACACACAAGCTGATTTTGTGTTTGTGGATCTTTTTGTTGTTTTTTTTTTATTTTTTTTTTATTTTGGGGAAGTCATGTGATCCACACAGGCGTATGTAATCAATGTGTGGGTTTATATAATTAAAGCGGATAAGGATGCAAATTTCAGTTTTGAATTGGGTGGACTGGGATGATGGTGATGACCTTGAATCAAATACTGGTTTCTACATTTTTAGTCTAACTCCTGCTTTGTAATCTTTAAGCATGTCATGAAAGAATTTTGGTTCTCAGGAAAATCTGAAAATATATTCATGTAATTAAAACTTTAAGAGTGAATTTATTGTCAGCAGTACTCCAGATTCATGGTGGCCCTTCCACAAACACCACACCAGAGACCATTATAAAAAAAGAAGTAATATGCAAGCCTTTCCAAATCTGATTGGACTATTCAGCCTCTGATCATAGTGATATTTAGTGTTTCTAATTATGATGTGAGTGCTGAACCACAGTTCTGAATAAAATGCCAACATTTCTAATTTTGCCTGAGTTTTTCAGGCACTGGAGTTGAGGTGAGTGCTTATCTTTCTTTTTTTTTCTTTTTTTCCATTTTTACCTGAAGGACATTTTGCAGAAGTCATTGTTATTCATGGCGCTAATACAGATATTTCTGGGGGAAAAAGGACATGTACATCACAGCATCATCTGCATAGTGTTTGATATCCCACCACTGCAAGATTTATCCTCAAACAATCATGCAAAGTTTGAAGACAGGGCAGAGAATATAACATGGGACCAGAAAGAAGATCTGCTGTGTGGGTGAGATGAAGCACATGTTGGAGAAAAGGCAACAATCTGAAGGTCACAAGCAAGATTAAGGAGAGAAAATAGCATGGCGATGTAGGAAAGATGGATGGTAGGAGAGGGCATAGATGGGGACAGAATGTAAACTGTTCTTATCTGGCAAACACTTCAAAAAATTGGAAAGTATTGCACTTATATGAAAGTAAATGCAGAGACAAGAGATAGGAAATTGAAGGCCAAGAGGGAGTGCAACCAGTGAAAGAGAAGTGATTGTCTGTACTGAGAATCAGTGAGAGAGAGCGACAGACTTATTGAAAGAAAAAAGGCAAAGGAGGTGAGACACAGGTGTTTTTGTGTGGACGCTGGTGAGAGAAAGAGATGGAGAGGTCAGTATTAACTGCTGTGGTCTGGCTGTCTCACTGAGACCTATCACAACCTATCTACTCACTGTGTTGGAATACACACACAGGCACACACATATGCACACAGACAATATAGTGCTTTTGCAGTGATGCAGACAGGCTAAATAGAGAGACATGGTGCTGCAGCAAGTGAGATGGAGAGAAGGAGGGAATGAAGAAATTGTTTCAGATGAGATGAGCTGGTACTTGGGGAAATGCACAGGTGTTTTCACGTGTGTGTGTGTGTGTGTGTGTACAGAGTACTCACTCATTCACTCATCGTCAACCGCCTATTCCAATTAAGGGTCACGGGGGGCTGGAGCCTATCCCAGTAGTCATACAGCATGAGGCGGGGTACACCCTGGACAGGATGCCAGTCTGTCGCGGGCCACAGAGAGACAAACAAACACATTCACACCCACACACACACCTACGGACAATTTAAACTTTCTAATCCACCTAACCTGTAATGTCTTTGGATGTGGGAGGAAGGCGGAGCACCTGGAGAGAACCCACGCAAACACGGGGAGAACACGCAAACTCCACACAGAATGGCCACAGGTGGGAATCGAACCCATAGCCTTCTTGCTGTGAGGCAACAATGCTAACCACTAATTCACCGTGCTTCCCATGTACAGAGTATTTCCACATAAAATAAAAAAAATGGCCAATCCCAAAGAGTAGACAGCATGGCAATGACGAAGTGTAATGAACTTATCAGAATCCAGCAATCTAGAGCCATGTTCACTGTTCAGACTGGGGTTTGCAGTCCTGCTCAAGCCAGATTCAATCCAGATCACTTACTAGCCAGATAGTGTTTAGACATGTCTTGCAAGTATGGATTCGGTTTGAGCCGGATTGAGTTTGTGTAGGATGTATAGGATGCGTCCAACATACATCCTACACATCTGAAATCAATCCGGCTCAAGCCAAATCCAAGCCATGTGCTTGTGCATGTTTCTATGGGGTGTTGATGCTTGCCAGAAGGGCAAAGGCAACCTTGGCTGTGTTTTACCTTTACCGCTGAAGAAAAATGGACAACTTGATATGATTATTTAAGTGCAGAGAGTTGTTTGGCTTTAAACAGGAAACGTGAATTTGGAATTCATGTATAATCTGCATCTATAAAGCTGCATCTACATTCAAACCACAGTTGTCTCAAATCCAATTTGCACCCTTCAGATTCAAGAAAAGCTATCTGGTTCAAGCTGGCTTGCAAGCCCCCGTCGGAATGGGGTCCAGGAATACAGCTCCCCCAAACCCCCACAAATTTGGGGAAAACAAAATCATGCTTTACAATGGCTTCTAGTACAATCTGTCAAAGTTTAAGTTTTATTTACTTGTGTATAATTTATTTATTTATTTTTCACTCAGAGTGCAAATTATACAGTGGAGGGTGGGGGGGGGGGGTGTCATATTGTTCTCAGGCATGTACACAGGCATGTACTTCATTGACTTAAAGTCTTACAATAATGACAGTATCTTGCTTGTTTACTGTAATGGGACCAAAGCTCAAAATGGCATATTTATCTTCTCACTAACAACGTCCATGTCAGCACAAAATGACTAAAAGGAAATTCCTTCATGACCCAGCAAATCATCATTAGCAAATTAACAAAAAATAATTACAAGAAAAATCAAACAGCATTTTACATCTCATTCAACAGCCCATAGTGTGCTGGCCCCAATATCAAACTGCATGAATATGGCAGGACTCAGTTTATCGACTCAAAAACCTAAGCTACAGGAACTTCTACCTCATAAGTAAGAAACATGTTGCTGAGATGGAAAATATCCTGTATATTATGGATTTATTGTGTCTTGAACTACAACCCAGATTCCAATGAAGTTGGGATGTTGTGTAAAATGTAAATAAAAACAGAATACAATGATTTGCAAATCCTCTTCAACCTATATTCAACTGAAGACAAGATATTTAATCTTCAAACTGATAAGCTTTATTGATTTTGTGCAAATATTTGCTCATTTTGAAATGGATGCCAGAAACACATTTAAAAAAAGCTGGGACAGTGGTATGTTTACCACTGTGTTACATCACCTTTCCTTCTAACAACACTCAATAAGCATTTGGGAACTGAGGACACTAAATGTTGAAGGTTTGAACGTGGAATTCTTTCCCATTCTTGCTTGATGTACGACTTCAGTTGTTCAACAGTCCGGGGTCCCCGTTGTTGTAGACTTTTAACTTGTACTTGTAAATGTAGTGACGAACTGTGTTAACTGACAATGGTTTTCTGAAGTGTTCCTGAGCCCACGTGGTAAGATCCTTTGCACAATGATGTTGGTTTTTAATGCAGTGCCGCCTGAAAGATTGAAGGTCACAGGCATTCAATTTTGGTTTTTGGCCTTGCCGCGAAAGTTCTCCAGATTCTCTGAATCTTCTGATTATATTATGGACTGTAGATGATGGAATCCCTAAATTCCTTGCAATTGAACATTGAGAAACATTGTTCTTAAACTGTTGGACTATTTTTTTCACGCATTTGTTCACTAAGTGGTGATCCTCGCCCCATCTTTGCTTGTGAATGGCTGAGCCTTTTGGGGATGCTCCTTTTATACCCAATCATGACCCTCCCCTGTTTCCAATGTACCTGTTTACCTGTGGAATGTTCCAAACAGGTGTTCTTTGAGCATTCATCAACTTTCCTAGCCTTTTGTTGGTCTTGTCCCACCTTTTTTGAAATGTGTTGCAGGCATCAATTTCAAAATGAGCAAATATTTGCACAAAAACAATAAAGTTTATCAGTTTGAACATTAAATATCTTGTCTTTGTGGTGTATTCAGTTGAATATAGGTTGAAGAGGATTTGCAAATCATTGTATTCTGTTTTATTTACATTTCACACAATGTCCTAACTTCATTGGAATTGAGGTTCTATTTAGAGATAATTAAATAATTGTCAAAGTTGGATTTTTCATCAAGTATTCATACAATTGGATTAATGGAATTTCTCAGCTGTCAGTACATCATTTTTAATAACTTTCAATTACCCAGAAAGATAAAATTCCTGAATTTGTCACTGAAAACTAATAGTATGTCTGCCTATTATAATATACAATTAATACATGTTCATGAGTGTAGTGGGAAGAACATTTGCATGAGCTGCAAGATGGGACTCTCTATTCAACTTGGCTCTGTCTCTATGAATGACACATTCTATTTAGCGAAGGTGTCGGATTCTGACATCTGACGGCTTCTAATAAAAGCTCTAACTGCTAACCTTAACTGATGCACTAGTATGTTCGCAATTTGTTTTAGGACGAGTTAACCATTAGAGCACACTTTGACATCATCAACCTGTGTTTTGTAATGAGAGAAAAAAGTGTCAGAAAGTGGTGCGCATGACAAGAGTATGGCCGAACATTAGTTCATTTTGATTTTGAAATGAGCAAGATCATGGCTAAATGGCTGGTGCACTTACTTCTAAAGGAGAAGGTTCCTCGTTCAAAACCACCAGTACCCATTTGCCATGTAATGTGGCATCCTGTCAGGAGGGCCATCTGGTTTAAAACGTGTGCTAAATCAACACGTCGAACCTGCTGTGGCGATGCCACGTGAAAAAAGGAGAAGCTGCAAGAACATACCTAAGCGAGCAGAAAGTGATCATTTGCAAACTGTAGGGTGACAGTGGTTTCTGTCTCTTCCATCACTTCAAATAAAAACACATTGTGGAGTATGAAGAATGCGTCCGCTGCCAACGGTACATAAATCATCAGCGGGCGGGAAGATAAAAGCTAGCTCTCCAAATCAGGTCAGATTTTACTTTCACGTTTTGCAGCTTGAGGTATGTTATTATTTATTTATTTAATGTATTATTATTTCATGAAAATGCTTTTCAAAGATTGAGGTTACTTAAAACAAGGTTTTGTTTTGTTTTTTGGTAATTACTGCAGTATTGCATAGAAGACATCCACTGTTTGTGCTCGTTTGGGTGTCAAAATCTTAACGCTCTTCCACATTGTGACACCCGGGTAACGAATTAAGTCGGGGATTGGCTGTTGGGGTGATCCTTGTGTACCCTGTGACCACTACCGTAACTATGAAGGCCCATTATGGACGATGCCAGTCACCCTCTGCACACCATCATCAGCAACCAGAGGAGCCTCTTCCACCACAGACTGCTCCTTCCCAAGTGCAGGACCAACAGACTGAAAAACTACTTTGTCCCTCAGGCCATCAGACTGTACAACTCCTCACTCAGGGGGAGGAGGAGCAACAGGAAGACAGGGGACAAGAATGAGAGGAACAGTAGTAGCCAGTAAACCAGTATTGATCAGTATGTCTGGTATTTATATTTGCAAACTGTTTTTCTTGTTTACTTAACTTTTGATAATCTGTGGAGGGAGTCTTCCCAAGGCATCAATAAAATTCTATACAATCTAATCTAATCCAGCAGGAACCCTGAACATGAGATGGATAACAGGGCTCTGGTGAAACAAGAAATCCTCAATGGCAGATCAGGTGGAGGCGATGATGGCTTGTAACCCAGTGGCTGTGAAGGCAGATCAAGGCTGCAGCAGGTCCTCAGAACCCCATCATCTGGGTAATTAACATTACAGTATAAATTTTAGTCTAAACCTTCCAGCCATAGTGAAATCCTTTCATGAATTCAATCAAACAAATGCTGGGTAATCCCATGACCTCTGTCCTTCATGGTGTCCTCTGTATACAACAGCACAAACCATTTTAGGGTGGAAGAATCCAAGAGTGGAAACTGTGTTGAGGCAATGAGTTCCTAAAAGAAAGCGATTTGTTGCATCTTGTTTTGCCATAAAACAGATGTTTCCGCATTTGTTTGTGCAGAAGAGCCTTTGAGTTTACAGACGCCTGACAAAGAAAAGCAACGAGAATAGGAAGAGAAAGGAGCGCCAAAAACAGCGCTGTCAGTCATCATCACCTACATGGCAACGGTGGCCTGGAGGCGGGACAGAGTGATTATCCTCCAAACATCACACACAGTGTCAGTGTCTGTGTTTACACACACAGAAAGAGAGGAGAGTAATTTTCCTAACCCACTGTCAGACAGGTGACCGCAGATTACAGCTGCTGAGTTCTTCTTTCGATTGATTTGTTAGGTTGTTTGAGATTGATTCAGTTTTGTTGTACTGTTGTGAAGTGCATCCAGAAAGTATTAACAGCGCTGCACTTTTTCTACATTTTGTTACAGCCTTATTCCAAAATGGAGTAAATTCAATTTTCCCTCAAAATTCTACTCCACCCCAACACACCATAGTGACAACATGAAAAAATATTCTTTTGAATTTTTTGCAACTTTATTAAAAAAATAAAAATAAATCACGTTTACATAAGTATTCACACTCTTTGCTCAGTTCTTTTTACTGTTTTGCCCAATCCTCTTTGCAACACTTCTGAAGCTCCATCAGGTTGGATGGGGAGCATCTTTCAGATCTCTTCAGAGATGTTCAATTGGATTCATCTGGCTGGGCCACTCAAAGACGTTCACAGAGTCGTCCTGAAGCCACTTCTTTGATATCTTAAGAATAAGAAAGAACTTTATTAATCCCAAACAAAATTGTTTCTTATCTTATCAATATCTTGGCTGTGTGCTTAGGGTCATTGTCCTGTTGAAAGATGAACTGTCACCCCAGTCTGAGTTCAAAAGTGCTCTGGAGCAGGTTTTCATCAAGGATGTTTCTGTACATTGGCAAACTTTTTTGGCAAACTCCGGGCAGGCTGCCATGTGCCTTTTAATGAGTGGCTTCCGTCTGGCCACTCCTTACAGGCCTGATTGATGGGTTGCTGCAGCGATGGTTGTCCTTCTGGAAGGTTCTCCTCTCTCCACAGAGGAATGCCAGAGCTCTGACAGAGTGACCATCGGGTTCTTGGTCACCTCCCTGACTAAGGCCCTTACCCCAGGTGGACTCCAATTAAGCTGTAGAAACATCTCAAGGATGATCAGTGGAAACAGGATGCACCTGAGCTCAATTTTGAGCTTCATGGCAAAGGCTGTGAATACTTACGTACATGTGGCATAGTAGTGTTTTTTATTTTTAATAAATTTGCAAAAATCTCACAAAAATATTTTTTTACATTGTCATTATGGGGTATTGTGTGTAGAATGAATTTTGAGGGGAAACAAAAAGAATTTCATCCGTTTTGGAAGAAGGCTGTAACATAACAAAATGTGGAAAAAGTGAAGCGCTGTGAATACTTTCTGGATGCACCGTACACGTTACAGAACATTCAGGACTGTTGTTATGGAATTAGATTCAGTTTGGCCTCATTTTTTCAAAGCTGAATCCGTGACGTTCACAAGATTGACGCTGAACCTCCAGCAGATTCATGGGGCCTGGTTTTGATGGTCTACAGCACATGGTCAAAAGTGCATAGCCCAAATGCATTTTGGGCATGTGCAACTCCACTTTGCTACATGGAATGTAAACTGACTGCAAAGTAAAGGTGCAGGGCATGAATGGCATGACAGGCATGTGAATAAATTGTGGATTCTATGACAGCAAATGTTTGCACAGACATTGTTTGATATATAATAATAAAAAAAAATATCATGCCAAGCTCTCTTTTTTTACCCTGTGTGCCAGTGTAGCACATTATTGTTTTCACTTGCATGTGGTGTGTGTCTGTGTATGTGTGTAAGATAACTCTGGCTTCAAAACAGAGCACTTTCCCATAGGACTCTGTGTTAAAATGTCCAACTTACAGCATGGTACAAAAACCACTTTTTCTCTCTTTCAACAGTTTCTGCCTCCATGACAATTGTACGGGGGTGATGTTTTTTTTTCAAACACCTTAGTTTAATGCCATAAATGTCTGTATAATTCGGGGGAGTGGTCTATTTAAGGGTCAGCTGGTGAGTGGAGCGTCTCCGTGTCTTGTCTGTAGCTTGTTGTCCGCTTGATGTGCCTAGTCGGCGAGACTGTATCTGCTTGATTGCAGTACTTTAAAACAAATACCTGGAATAATCTGGCTTGTTGTGCCGTGGAATGTCCTAATGGACAGACTTCTCTGTTGCAGTAGACACACTGAGTGAAACTCTCATCGAATTTAATGTTGTATGCTAATGGTGTTAGCACTTTTAGCAGCTTTCATTAGTTTCATCTGTTGGGTCAACTCAAAGCATGATTGATGAGCCACTAAAGCACCCTGAGGTGAAGCTATGAAGGTTGCATTTTTTTTTATTTCACATTTGCTTTTATTTCATTTTATGTTTGTTTTTGATTGAGTTTTGTTGTGTATACAAGCATAGTGTCTGTGTCTTATAAAGCGTATCTGTCCATTGTACCCTGTAAATAGCAGAAAACTTCTGCACTCAACTTGAGGCAAAGTTTTTGTTTGTCGACGGCACAATCACTTGTTCCTTCATCACAATAGAAATGCACCAGGACTGAGCATGACTCTGTGTCATTTTAACACCAACATTGACATGGATCCATTCATCCACAGATGGATTACTAGCTCCTGTGTCATCATAATATTGCTGCAGCTAGTAATCACTGATGGGGTGACAGCTTACAAGTACTTAATTACAAACTGTCATATTTTTGCCATTGACAGTGTGCAGTTGCTGGAGACAGCCTTGTGTGTAATTGGCGAATAGTTTGCAGTTTGTCCACATTTTTTTGAGCATTTCCAAGACTCAGAGGTAAACCTGCACTTTTTGTGCCTTCATTGCAATGCAGATTATTACCTGTGCCAAGCAACGTGCCCTTATTTATTGAATGTTTATCCCAAATAAACAGAAATATTTTCTCGCTTATGTGAGAAGACCATTAAGAAACATAATGAGAGAAAGAGGAAGAAAAAGTAAATCCTATCTAGGCCCTGAGGACCATCAGGTACTTTTATCTAGATACGGTAGCGTGAAGCGGATGACAGTCTCCCTGGATGGGATGCCAGTCTATCATGTTACTTTCTCACAGGCTGGTATCAGTTTATAGCTGGGTGCACTGGGACAAAGCAAGTTAAATGTCTTATCCAAGGTAGCAGGAAGTACAGACCTGGAATCAAATTCTAGTCTATATATTGGTAATCCTGCTCTTCTGCTCTGTACAGTGAGAGAAATGAGTTAATATGCAGATGATCGACATTGCACCCCCCAAACTTGCTTTGATCTTCTGATGCAGCCCAGGATTTGCAACTTACATGTCAGCTGAGGCGCAGCTGACATGACTTGTACAAATTTTATGACTTCTGAAATACAAGACTATTGACAGTGGTAATAATTAAGTTGACTGCTTTTATTTTACACGGTAGCTTATTGGTTAGTACTGTTAGCAAGAAGGTCATGGGATTGCTGCCCATTTTTGGCATTTCTGTGTGAAGTTTGCATATTTGGTAACGCTTTACCTGAAGGTATCGTCATACATGACACTGTCATAACTGTTACATGACACAGTCATGAATGTATCATAAACATTATGTCAATGTCATAAAGGTTTGTGACTGCTGTCATTAAATGTCATTTGGTTTTTGGAATCGGTGCAGCAGGGGTGGTATTGCATTCGCGCTATCATACTGTTGTGATGAAAAGGGAGCTGAGCCAAAAGGCAAAGCTCTCGATCTACTGGTCAATCTTCGTTCCTACTCTCATCTATGGTCATAAGGGTTGGGTCATGACCGAAAGAACTAGATCATGGGTACAAGTGGCTGAAATGGGCTTCCTCAGGAGGGTGGCTGGTGTCTCCCTTAAAGATAGGGTGAGAAGTTTGGTCATCCGTGGGGAGCTCCGAGTAGAATCGCTGCTCCTTCGTGTTGAAAGGAGCCAGCTGAGGTGGTTAGGGCATCTGGTAAGGATGCCCCCTGGGTGCCTCTCTAGGGAGATGTTCCAGGCACATCCATCTGGGAGGAGACCCTGAGGAAGACCCAGGACTAGGTGGAGAGATTATATCTCCACCCTGGCCTGGTAAGGCCTCGGGATGCCCCAGTCAGAGGTGGTCAGTGTGGCACAGGAAAGGGAAGTCTGGGGTTCCCTGCTGGAGCTGTTGCCCCAGAGACCCAAACCCAGAAAAGGAGTTGAAGATGAGTCATGATGAGTGAAGCTGAGAAGTTGACATACAACCGAAGACCAAACAGGCCAAAGATAACTTCTGGTCATGTCACTTTGATTAAAGTCAAGTTGTTATAATCAAGACAACCCAAAAAATGGTTCTCAAGACCAGGCACCTAAGTGGCTCTACTCTACTCTTTTCTGCTCTCCTATTTTACTCTTCCTTTTTAGATATTTAGATATACCTTTGTATACTGGCATAGTTCCACCTTAGAATTGGACTATAATATATAAGATATACCTTACTGAATTTTCATGACAGTGTCATGTCACTATTATGACGATAACTTCAAGTAAAGTGTTACTGTATGTTCTCCCTGTGTTTGTGTGGGTTTTCTCTGGGTGCTTCTGTTTCTGATCTGTGAATTTCATTGGTATTGGAACCTGATAGTGATATTGGATTGGATTGGCCCCATCCCTAATACAAATGGAGACTGAACTTGATTGTATTCCGACTGACATAATGTTTATGACATGTTCATGACTGTGCCATGTAACAGTTATGACAGTGTCATGTCACTATTATGACGACACCTTCAAGTAAAGTGTTACTGCATGTTCTCCCTGTGTTTGCGTGGGTTTTCTCTGGGCGCTTCGGTTTCTGATCTGTGAATTTCATTAGTATCAGAACCTGATACTGATATTGGATCGGATTGGCCCCATCCCTAACATTAATGGAGACTGAACCTGATTGTATTTCAACTGACATGATGTTTATGACACGTTCGTGACTGTGTCATGTAACAGTTATGACAGTGTCATGTCACTATTATGACGATACCTTCATGTAAAGTGTTACCACATGTTCTCCCTGTATTTGCGTGGGTTTTCTCTGGGTGCTTCGGTTTCTGATCTGTGAATTTTATTGGTATCGGAACCTGATACTGATATTGGATCGGATTGGCCCCATCCCGAATATCAGTGGAGATTGAACTTGATTGTATCCCGCCTTCAGCGGCTGTGTTGTGTGTATTGATAAAATTGAGTCCAATCTGTGCTGCATGTATCTTTGTTGAACACCTCAGTCCAGTCCTGAGAGGAGCCTTGAGCAGAAAACCCTGTGCTCTTCTTCTTTCACTCTTTTCTTCCTCTTATTTCCACCTGTATTGATCAAAGTAATCCACTCCTTGATGAATGAGAGGTCTCCAGGTGGTCCTCTCATAGACAAGTGTTTCTCATCTGTTCACATCAGTGCTGCTACTCTTGAGTGTTTCTTTAAGAGTGTCCTCATGGGGCTTCCTCTCGCCACCTCTTGTTCTTTTTCCTGCTTTGAGCTCTCTGGAAACACCTGTTTTTGAAGATGATTGTCATCCATTGGGTGAACTGTCGAACCCATCAAAGACACTTCTTGTTGACAAGTGCTTCAGTGATAATGGACAGTTACGTGGGGTAATTGGTGAAGGTGATGGATATAAAGGCCAAATTTGTTTTCAGTGTCTCACCTCATGTCCAGTGCCATAACAAAACACGGCTTGCCAGTTATTTTTTCACACTAACTAAAACCATGTACATCACTGATGTTTTTCACAACATAGGTGCGAAATAACTCACATCTAGCACCCCCCGTGAAACAAGACAGAATTTTCACAGGTGTCACTGACACCACAAATAAACTCTCAGCATTTTACTTCATACAGTCTAACCAGTCGTTGCACCAGAGGAATTGTTCTCTATAATCCGTTTCAGTAAAATTACAATCATCACCAAAACTGTGCGTCACTCTCTTGCAAAAAACTACCAAACTCTGATCTTTACCGTAATTCTTAATGGACAATTTGACCTAGATTTGTAAACAAACATATCCCCAGGAAGTTTAGCCATCCAAATGGAATAAATCATGTTTTCTCATATTTCATCCTTTTTCCCTTTGATAGATGTCAGGCTACAGAATGAAACAATATGTTGCAGCATCAGATTGAGTAAATTCCAACATCAAACGGATCACCTAATTCAGCTTCCTTGCAGAATGTCTCCAGACTGAGCAGCAGACAGAAAGCAGGAGAACAATGGAAATACCCATAAATTATGAAAGTGTAAAGAAACAGTAGCTTGGAAGTAAAGAAGAGAAGCCATGCATCATGAAAGCATTAGGTTCATCCATCGTAAATACAGACTGAATCAATATGAGCCATGTTCTTTCAAAATATATCTGAGCCCCAAAGTGTATGTTATTGGCTTTTTCCTGTTGTGATGATATATGTTGTCATCCGTGTTATAATATGAACTCGTGTTTAGATGGATTCAGCCGCTCCTGATCCTTGAGACTCTTTGTACATATGTGTCTTTACTCATATGTGGGTAATATGCAGATGTCAATATACATATACAGTCTCATTTATGAAAAGCTTTAGTATGTAAAAATATGCACAAACTACGTAGCACCCTCAAATTAATTTGCACACTGATCTACTAGGACTGTATCATTCCAGTACACAAAATAGGGCATATTGTCCATTTAACACTTTTGCTTTAATGATTATGCAATTCGGGGTGTGTCTACCAGACAGTATGTATATACTGTAAACAGTTGAATTTAGCATGCACAAAGACACTTGTCAAGATCAAAAGGAAAGTTAGCAGGGTCTGTGTTATCTTAGTGCATTTGACAGACTGCTGATCCAGCATCTGAGATGTCACCACCTCCATTGCCTCGTACAAAGAATTTTAGAAAAAAATTTATGTTGTACTTGTTTCTTTAGGAAAAATTTCTCCATGCATAACAGGTGGGTTATGCATGGAGATAGTTCTTCTCATAGTACTGTGTTTTTTGCACTGAACACAAAGTGCATTTTTGTGAGGGGCCTGATATTACGGATATTGTTTTACTTTAAAGTCACTTTCACACAAAAGCTGCAAAAAAATGTAGAAAAAAAATGTTTTTCACATGTGACCTGCATGATACAGTGCATCTAGAAAGTATTCAATTTCAATTTTTCAATTTCAATTTATTTTCATTTATATAGCGCCAAATCACAAAAGAGTTGCCTCAAGGCGCTTCACACAAGCAAGGTCTAACCTTACTAACCCGCAGAGCAACAGTGGTAAGGAAAAACTCCCTCTGAGGAAGAAACCTCAAGCAGACCAGACCCAAAGGGGTGACCCCCTGCCTAGGCCATGCTACAGATGTAAATTACAGAACAATTCACAGAAACAATTCACAAAACGAATATACAGGAATGTATTCACTTTTTTCTCGCATGATATTATGTTTCAGCCTTATTACAAAATGGATGCAGTTATTTTTTCCCCTCAAAATTTCAATGACAATGTAAAAAAAGTTATTTCTGAAATGTTTGCAAATTTATGAACACCCCCCCCCCCCAAAAAAAAAACAAAAAAAAAAAAACAAACAAATTAAGAAATTGCATGTACATAAATATTCACAGCCTTTGTCATGAAGCTCAAAATTGAGCTGAGGTGCATTCTGTTTCTGCTGATCATCCTTTAGATGTTTCTACAGCTTAACTGGAGTCAACCTGGGGTAAATTCAGTTGATTGGACATTATTGGAAAGACACACACCTGTCTACATATATCCCATGGTTGACAGTGCATGTCAGAGCACAAACCAAGCATGATGTTAAAGGAATTATCTGTAGACCACCAAGACAGGATTGTCTCAAGGCACAATCTGGGAAGGGTACAGAAACATTTCTTCTGATTTGAAGGTCCCAGTGAGCACAGTGGCCACCATCATTCATAAATGGAAGACGTTTGAATTCACCAGGACTCTTCCTAGAGCTGGCTGCCTGTCTAAACTGAGCGATCGACGGAGAAGGGCCTTAGCCAGGTAGGTCTAGGTCCAGGTAGACCAAGGTCACTCTCTCAGAGCTCCAGTATCCCTCCTTGAAAGAGGAGAACCTTCCAGAAGGACAACCATCTCTGGAGAAATCCACCAATCAGGCCTGTATGGTAGAGTGGTCAGATGGAAGCCACTCCTCAGTAAAAGGCACATGGCCGCCCACCTGGAGTTTGCCAGAAGGCATTTGAAGGACTCTCATACCACAAGGAACAAACTTCTCTGGTTTGATGAGACAAAGATTGAACTCTTTAGAGTGAATGCTAGGCGTCATATTTGGAGGAAACCAGGCAACATCCCGACAGTGGAGGCAGCATCATGCTGTGGGGATGTTTTTCAGTAGCAGGAACTGGGAGACTAGTCAGGATTGAGGGAAAGATGAATGCAGCAATATACAGAGACATCCTGGATGAAAACCTGCTCCAGAGCGCTCTTGACCTCAGACTGGGGTGACGGTTCATCTTTCAGCAGGACAATGACCCTAAGCACACAACCAAGATATCAAAGGAGTGGCTTCAGGACAACTCTGTGAATGTCCTTGAGTGGCCCAGCCAGAGCTCAGGCTAGTTGAACATCTCTGGAGAAATCTGAAAACGACTGTGCACCAATGCTCCCCATCCAACCTGATGGAGCTTGAGAGGTGCTGCAAAGAAGAATGAGCAAAACTGCCCAAAGATAGGTGCACCAAGCTTGTGGCGTCATATTCAAGAAGACTTGAGGTTGTAATTGCTGCAAAAGGTGCATCAAGTATTGTATGGATGTAAATACTTATGTACGTGTGATTTCCTAGTTTTTTTTATTATTATCATTTTTAATAAATTTACAAAAAAAAACTTTTTCAAGTTGTCATTATGGGGTGCTGTGGGTAGAATTTTGAGGGGAAAAATGAATTTGCTCCATTTTGGAATAAGGCTGTAATATAAGAAAATGAGGATGAAATGAAGCGCCATGACTACTTTCAGGATGCACTGTAGTTTTGCGGTGTGAGGTGACTGCACACTGACACACACCAATTAGCTAAACTGCAGGATTGTCTTACAGACATAAAGACATGGATGACCTCTAATTTCCTGCTTTTAAACTCAGATAAAACTGAAGTTATTGTACTTGGCCCCACAAATCTTAGAAACATGGTGTCTAACCAGATCCTTACTCTGGATGGCATTACCCCGACCTCTAGTAATACTGTGAGAAATCTTGGAGTCATTTTTGATCAGGATATGTCATTCAAAGCGCATATTAAACAAATATGTAGGACTGCTTTTTTGCATTTACGCAATATCTCTAAAATTAGAAAGGTCTTGTCTCAGAGTGATGCTGAAAAACTAATTCATGCATTTATTTCCTCTAGGCTGGACTATTGTAATTCATTATTATCAGGTTGTCCTAAAAGTTCCCTAAAAAGCCTTCAGTTAATTCAAAATGCTGCAGCTAGAGTACTGACGGGGACTAGAAGGAGAGAGCATATCTCACCCATATTGGCCTCTCTTCATTGGCTTCCTGTTAATTCTAGAATAGAATTCAAAATTCTTCTTCTTACTTATAAGGTTTTGAATAATCAGGTCCCATCTTATCTTAGGGACCTCGTAGTACCATATCACCCCAATAGAGCGCTTCGCTCTCAGACTGCAGGCTTACTTGTAGTTCCTAGGGTTTGTAAGAGTAGAATGGGAGGCAGAGCCTTCAGCTTTCAGGCTCCTCTCCTGTGGAACCAGCTCCCAATTCAGATCAGGGAGACAGACACCCTCTCTACTTTTAAGATTAGGCTTAAAACTTTCCTTTTTGCTAAAGCTTATAGTTAGGGCTGGATCAGGTGACCCTGAACCATCCCTTAGTTATGCTGCTATAGACATAGACTGCTGGGGGGTTCCCATGATGCACTGTTTCTTTCTCTTTTTGCTCTGTATGCACCACTCTGCATTTAATCATTAGTGATCGATCTCTGCTCCCCTCCACAGCATGTCTTTTTCCTGGTTCTCTCCCTCAGCCCCAACCAGTCCCAGCAGAAGACTGCCCCTCCCTGAGCCTGGTTCTGCTGGAGGTTTCTTCCTGTTAAAAGGGAGTTTTTCCTTCCCACTGTAGCCAAGTGCTTGCTCACAGGGGGTCGTTTTGACCGTTGGGGTTTTACATAATTATTGTATGGCCTTGCCTTACAATATAAAGCGCCTTGGGGCAACTGTTTGTTGTGATTTGGCGCTATATAAAAAAATTGATTGATTGATTGATTGCACGGAACGAAAAGAAAATGCGCAAACATATTCCAGTCAATTAATTTTGTACTCACCCACTGTGACACTTTATGCAAATGACAGACACACACACACACACACACACACATGCGCGCGCGCATCGTAGTCTGTGTGGGATGACCACAGTGAAATACAACACAATAAAGTGCAGGAAGAAAAACACAACATTTCTCTGAAGTAAGTAGCTGTCACAAAACTGAGTGAGCGTACATAAAGGAGACAAGTGAGGGAAGCCAGCAATGACACCCATGACATGAGACTTCTGTGAATGATAAACTCTGCATTGTGTGACTTTTGTCTTTTGCATCACCAGTTGCACAGCTTCAGTGCAGCATGTGGAATTTCTGCACTTATACACACATAGGAGACTTGAGCTTAGAATTGACCTATTTTCTTGTCATAAAGTCATTTGCTGCTGCACTCTGCCATGAAGCTACAACCCCTGGCAAAAATTATGGAATCACCGGCCTTGGAAGATGTTCATTCAGTTATTTAATTTTGTAGAAAAAAGCAGATCACAGACATGACACAAAACTAAAGTCATTTCAAATGGCAACTTTCTGGCTTTAAGAAACACTATAAGAAATCAGGAAAAAAAATTGTGGCAGTCAGTAACGGTTACTTTTTTAGACCAAGCAGAGGGAAAAAAAATATGGAATCACTCAATTCTGAGAAAAAAAATGATGGAATCACCCTGTAAATTTTCATCCCCAAAACTACCACCTGCATCAGATCAGATCTGCTCGTTAATCTGCATCTAAAAAGGAGTGATCACACCTGGGAGAGCTGTTGCACCAAGTGGACTGACATGAATCATGGCTCCAACAAGAGAGATTTCAATTGAAACAAAGGTGAGGATTATCAAACTCTTAAAACAGGATAAATCATCACGCAATGTTGAAAAAGATGTTGGTTGTTCACAGTGAGCTGTGTCTAAACTCTGGACCAAATACAAACAACATGGGGAGGTTGTTAAAGGCAAACATACTGGTAGACCAAGGAAGACATCAAAGCGTCAAGGCAGAAAACTTAAAGCAATATGTCTCAAAAATCGAAAATGCACAACAAAACAAATGAGGAACGAATGGGAGGAAACTGGAGTCAACGTCTGTCACCAAACTGTAAGAAACCGCCTAAAGGAAATGGGATTTACATACAGAAAAGCTAAACGAAAGCCATCATTAACACCTAAACAAAAAAAAACAAGGTTACAATGGGCTAAGGAAAAGCAATCGTGGACTGTGGATGACTGGATGAAACTCATATTCAGTGATGAATCTCGAATCTGCATTGGGCAAGGTGATGATGCTGGAACTTTTGTTTGGTGCCGTTCCAATGAGATTTATAAAGATGACTGCCTGAAGAGAACATGTAAATTTCCACAGTCATTGATGATATGGAGCTGCATGTCAGGTAAAGGCACTGGGGAGATGGCTGTCATTACATCATCAATAAATGCACAAGTTTACGTTGATATTTTGGACACTTTTCTTATCCCATCAATTGAAAGGATGTTTGGGGATGAAGAAATCATTTTTCAAGATGATAATGCATCTTGCCATAGAACAAAAACTGTGAAAACATTCCTTGCAAAAAGACACATAGGGTCAATGTCATGGCCTGCAAATAGTCCGGATCTTAATCCAATTGAAAATCTTTGGTGGAAGTTGAAGAAAATGGTCCATGACAAGGCTCCAACCTGCAAAGCTGATCTGGCAACAGCAATCAGAGAAAGTTGGAGCCAGATTGATGAAGAGTACTGTTTGTCACTCATTAAGTCCATGCCTCAGAGAGTGCAAGCTGTTATAAAAGCCAGAGGTGGTGCAACAACATACTAGTGATGTGTTGGAGCGTTCTTTTGTTTTTCATGATTCCATAATTTTTTTCTCAGAATTGAGTGATTCCATATTTTTTTCCCTCTGCTTGGTCTAAAAAAAGTAACCGTTACTGACTGCCACAATTATTTTTTCCTGATTTCTTATAGTGTTTCTTAAAGCCAGAAAGTTGCCATTTGAAATGACTTTAGTTTTGTGTCATGTCTGTGATCTGCTTTTTTTCTACAAAATTAAACAAATGAATGAACATCCTCCGAGGCCGGTGATTCCATAATTTTTGCCAGGGGTTGTATGATTCATGATGCGACAGACTAAAAATATACTGTCTCTCAGTGAGTGTTTGGTGGCTTCCCTCACTTGTCTCCTTCCTGGATGGCTCCTCACTTTGTGAGAAATGCCTGGTCCAGACAGATCGAGCGCCATTTCTTCCTGATTGATGTAAATTAATTCCAAGACATATGTACTGACATGAAATGTCCTCACTGTAAAAGTGATAATTTGCGTCAAGATATATCCTGATATTTAGTTTGTCCAAATACTTATGGGCTCTGAAAATGGAAGAACTGGGTGTCCAACCCCTTGAATTATAGTTGAAAGTCCACACTACAAGCACATATTGAATTTTTCATGTCGGCAACATTGTGGTGGTGCACAGAGGCAATTACAAAAATTGTCATGTCCAAATACTTATGAAACTGGGTGCAACTTGATTTTATATAAGGCTGTAGCCTTGGTTTTTGATTTAAATTATTTAAAAGGTGCACATACTTCTATTGTTTTCAAATAAAATTTTTTAAAACATAAATGTGATTGTTTAAAAAACTGATCCGTGCATAAAAAAAAAAAACTTAGTAAAACAGCTTTTGCATCGAATTTGAAGACAAAATCCCCTGCCAAAGCTTCACTGCAAATGAACTATTCTATCTTTGTTCATTACTTTGGGACATACAATTCAAAACTGTTCTGGCCAATTTTAACAAGTTAAAAAAAAGTGTGGGAAACAGTGTTTTTTGTGCATGCGTTCTTATTGTAATTCTTGATAACATAACGTGTTGGAAGCTGGCAGTGTACATTGTACAGATAAAGGCCCTGTCACACTTAGCAAGAATGAACACGAGTCAAGCCGAATCAGGCGGAATGTAAAAAAAAAAAAATTCATGCCACATCCGAGAGGGAATAAAAATTGTGGAAGACAGCCATCCAAATACTCAGCTGTAAGAGTGAGGTCCGATTGTGGGTCGAACAAATATATTCCAGCAGCACTCAAGGTGCACTCGTGGTGCGTTCAGGCACAGTCGGGACATTCGGCCAGAATTCGAGGTGGCGGATCATTTCAAACTGCCCCTCGAACATGATCATAATGCTTTGAATGCCGTTTTCATGCCGTACAAATGTTTAGATTTGCAGTCAGACTGCACTTCGACCACCGTCTGATATTTTTCCACCTCAAACGCATATCGACAGTTGAGTGCATGTGCTCCACACTGTTTAGACTACTCTCTGAATGCTCTTCGACGTTTACGAATGCACCTTGACACCACCCAAACGTGGGTCCAATTTACAGTCGGATGGCACTCGGGCACATTCGGCCTCTAATGTGACGGGGGTAGGAGCAGCAGAAAATGAATAAATGCGAATAAATAAGAATGAAAAGTATGTGCATTGTGGTCCTTGAGGTCAGTTTGCTGAGCAAGTTAGAGCTGGAGTTAAAACAGTATGACTGATAATCTGTTTAAAAATAAGTACAAAAAAATTACTAACGAGGTCATTTGTGTTACTTTTATTATTATTTTATGTCCTTTTGCTGTAATTTTTTTTCATATAGAATTTTGTTTTAGGTGTTCAGAATAAAGATACTTCATTCATTCATTCAGCGTACACTGAAAGAAGAACCAACTTAAAAAAGCGTTACAATTGGTAAAACCTGAAAGAATGAAGTTGTTTGAACTTAAGTTTGTAAGTTCAAACAACTTAATTCATTTAGGTTTTACCTGAATAAATTAAGTTGTTTGAACTTAAGTTTGTAACTTACAAACTTAACTTGAAACAACTTAATTATTCAAGGTTTACCAATTACCAACACTTTTTAAAAGTTGGTTCATCTATTCTCTTTTTTAAGTGTACCACGCGTTTACTGTATATGTGTGCGTGTGGCCATCGGCAGGACGTATGTGTGATGTTCTGCCCTGATCGTGGCGTTGTCAGGTGCTCAGACATCCACGTTTTTCTGCCCCTGTGAGGTTAAGTGCAGTGATAAAAGGTGTCTGTCATAGCGAAGCTTTCACAGGTCATCGCCACAGCGTGGAGCCACACAAAATGTTCTTTGATAGACAGATTTGCACTTCATTAAATCTAAATTATAATTCCGACTTTATTCAGTTCATTTGGTTGACGCCGGACTTTCACTCTGCTTTGAGTTCTGTTTGACTCCACAGACATAATTTGACTCAGATGTATGCATTATTTTTAGCTGCTTTCACGTTTTATAACTTGCCATTTTCCCCTCTTTCTGTGTTGCTTTGTGTTACCATATTCATGTGCTACATGCATTTAAATGTAAAAGTGCATGCACATTTGCATATTCTGCTCCTTGCAGCTGCTTATTTTTTTATGAGCTTTGTTTCATTTTTAAAATTAATCAGTGTATGAAGAGCTTTTGTGCTCGACTCAAATTTAAATTACATCATCGACTACATTAAAACTTCTAATGGACTCTATCTTGACAAACGCAAGGTGTAATCAGGTAATTCTGAATTCTTACAGTCGTGTCTCACGAGAAAAGCAGCTTTAGTAATCTGTTGATTAAATGCAGTCTGTGATTAGCAACAGCTCCTGGTAACCATGGTGACAATTTCCTGACTTTCAACATACTGTATGCTGTGTTTAACATTTTAGCTGAGTGTTACTAAATTACTCCAGTGATACTAATCCTTATTCAGTCATGCACACAGATTAAAATGCATTTGTGTTAACACTGAGAATGTGCATTCGTACATTCACTGATTCACTCCAGCACACTGCTCTTTAAATTGCTGCCCCACCCCCCCACCCCGATACTCAACCAACAGCAGAGCTGGAAGCTGTGTGCATCCAGAAAGTATTCACAGAGCTTCACTTCTTCCACATTTTATGTTGCAACCTTATTCCAAAATGGAGTAAATTTATTTTCCCTCAAAATTCTACTCACAACACCCCATAATGACAGAATAAGTATTCACATGCTTTACTCAATACTTTGTTGCACCCTTGGCAGCAAGTACCGTCTCAGGTCTTCTTGAATATGATGCCACAAGCTTGATGCACCTATCTTTGGGCAGTTATGTCCATTCCTCTTGACAGCACCTCTCAAGATTCATCAGGTTGGATGGGGAGTGTCTGCTTACAGCCATTTTCAGATGTCTCCAGAGATGTTCAATCAGATTCAGGTCTGGGCTCTGGCTGGGTCACTCAAGGACATTCACAGAGTTGTCCTGAAGCCACTCCTTTGATATCTTGACTGTGTGCTTAGAGTCAATGTACTGCTGAAAGATGAACTGTCGCCCCAGCCTGAGGTCAAGAGCGCTCTGGAGCAGGTTTTCATCCAGGATGTCTCTGTACATTGCTGCATTCATATTTCCCTCAATCCTGACTAGTCTCCCAGTTCCTGCCACTGAAAAACATCCCTACAGCATGATGCTGCCACCACCATGCTTCACTGTAGGGATGTTGCCTGGTTTCCTCCAAACATGACAACTGGCAATCACCCCAAAGAGTTCAATATTTGTCTCATTAGACTAGAGAATTTTGTTTCTTGTGGGCTGAGAGTCCTTCAGGTGCCTTTTGGCAAACTTCAGGCGAGCTGCCATGTGCCTTTTACGAAGGAGTGGATTCCATCTGGCTACTCTACCATACAGGCCTGATTGGTGTATTGCTGCAGAGATAATTGTCCTTTTGGAAGGTTCTCCTCTCTTCGCAGAAGACTGCTGGAGCTCTGACAGTAACCATCATATTCTTGGTCACCTCCCTGACTAAGGCCCTACTCCTACGATCGCTCAATTTAGGCATGTGGCCAGCTCTAGGAAGAGTCCTGGTGAATCCGACCTACTTCCATTTACAGATGATGGAGGCCACTGTGCTCACTGGGACTTTCAAAGTAGCAGAAATGTTTCTATACCCTTCCCTAGATTTGTGCCTTGAGACAATCCTTTGACTTCATGCTTGGTTTGTGTACTGACATATACTGAAAACTGTGGGACCTTATATGTAGACAGGTGTGTGTCTTTCCAAATCATGTCCAATCAAATGAATTTACCCGAGGTGGACTCCAGTTAAGTTGTAGAAACAAGGATCAGTCAATCAAGGATGATGAGTTTTACCATACTGGCAAAGGCTGTGAATACTTATGTACATGTGATTTATTACTTTTTTAATGAAAAAAATAATAATAATAAAAAATCTTTTTTTAACATTGTTATTATTGTGAGTAGGATTTTCTGGAAAAAAATAATTTTAATTTTTTTTGGAATGAAGCTGTACCATAAAATGTTTAAAAAGTGAAGTGATGTGAATACTTTCCGGATGCACTGTATAGGACGGGGTTCAATTTCAGGTCTGTGCTTCAGGCTACCTGTCTCTGTTCTTGGTTGAGACACTTCATTTGCAGTATCTCATTCCAGCCAGTTATAAACCAGCCTAGGTTGGGGAAGTAACCTGTGATGGACTGATGTTCCGTCCAAGGGGAGTCATAGATTTGCATTTGCTTCGCTCCATGGAATTTGATGATAGGAACCTGCATGATGGACCTCAGAGCCTGGATAGGACTTGCTTCTTCTCCATGCACAACCAGGATACCCCCTGGTGTGTCAGTGGAGGTGCAAAGGGTTTGAGAAAATGAAATTTTAAAGCACAAATGCTGACTGTGATGGTGTGAATTTCTGTCGTCGTAATGCTTTTGATACAGTGACATCCAAATGTTTGTGATCCTTACACTTAAACACATCTTAAATTTATTTATACACCACAAAGACAAGCTATTTAATGTTCCAACTGATAAACTTTATTGTTTTTGTGCAAATATTTTCTCATTTTGAAATGGATGCCTGCAACACATTTCAAAAAAACTGATACAGTGGTGTCTTTACCACTGTGTTACATCACCTTTCCTTCTAACAACACTCAAACGTTTGGGAACTGAGAACACTAATTGTTGAAGCTTTGTAGGTGGAATTCTTTCCCATTCTTGCTTGATGTTCAACTTCAGTTGTTCAACAGTCTGGGGTCTCCGCTGTCATATTTTGCGCTTCATAATGTGCTACACATTTTCAATGGACGACAGGTCTGGACTACAGCCAGGCCAGTCTAGTACCCGCACACTTTTACTATGAAGCCACACTGTTGTAACACGTGCAGAATGTAGCCTGGCATTGTCTTGCTGAAATAAGCAGGGACGTCCCTGAAAAAGACGTCGCTTGGATGGCAGCATGTGTTGCTCCAAACCCTGGATGTATCTTTCAGCACTGATGGTGCCATCAAAGATGTGTAAGTTGTCCATGCCATGGGCACTAACACACCCCCATAACATTACACATGCTGGCTTTTGAACTTTGCACTGGTAACAATCTTGGATGGTCTTTTTCCTCTTTTGTCTGGAGGACACAACATCCATGATTTCCAAAAACAATGTGAAATGTGGACTCATCAGACCACAGCACACTTTTTCACTTTGCATCTGTCCATTTCAAATGAGCTCGGGCTCAGAGAAGGCGGCGGCGTTTCTGGATGTTGTTGATGCATGGCTTTTGCTTTGCATGGTACAGTTTTAACTTGCACTTGTAGATGTAGCGACAAACAGTGTTAAGTGACAATGGTTTTCTGAATTGTTCTTAAGCCCACGCGGTACGATCCTTTACACAATGATGTTGGTTTTTAATGCAGTGCCGCCTGAGGTACTGAAGGTCACAGGCATTCAGTATTGGTTTTCGGCCTTGCCGCTTATGTGTAGAAAGTTCTCCAGATTCTCTGAATCTTCTGATTTTATTATGGACTGTAGATGATGGAATCCCTAAATTCCTTGTAATTTAATGTCGCGAAACATTGTTCTTAAACTGTTGGACTATTTTTTTCATGCAGTTGTTCACAAAGTGGTAATCCTTGCCCCATCTTTGCTTGTGAACGGCTGAGCCTTTTGGAGATGCTCCTTTTAAACTCAATCATGACACTCACCTGTTTCCAATTAACTTGTTCACCTGTGGAATGTTCCAAACAGGTGTTCTTTGAGCATTCATTAACTTTCCCAGTCTGTTTTGTTGCCACTGTCCCAGCGTTTTTGAAATATGTTGCAGGCATCCATTTCAGAATGAGCAAATATTTGCACAAAAAGGAAAAAAGTCTATCAGTTTGATATCTTGTCTTTGTGGTGTATTCAATTGAATATAGGTTGAAAAGGATTTGCAAATCATTGTATTCGGTTACAACATGAAATAAATGAAATAAAATTTTCAACGACAGCAAAGAGAATGCATAAGTATGCTTATCCATTCACCCTATGTAGGGTGAACCGTAGGCTTCCTTTTGACCTGCAGCCACTGGGTTTTTCGATACTTACGTGCCTATACGCTGGTTCATATCCAGAAAAATTTACCACATTGCCAAAGTGTTGAAGCTGACACTCCCTTGCAATGCAAGCAACTCTCTTCAGAGTCACAATAAATGCATAAACTTGGCAAAATTGAGCCATGTAAAAATATGGTGCTCCGGACAGTTTGTCATATCCTCTGTGGAACTGCGTCGATTAGTCCTGGATCTTTACTGCACTGTCAACATCATTAGCTCACAGCAGCTACACTGATGTGTTCACTCACTTAAGTGGCTCCAGTGATGAGACAGTGAGAGAGTGGGAATGAAAAAGTGAACATGTGCGTGCTTTAGCATCTGTGAGTTTATGCTGTATTATTGCAGAGAGGAGAAGAACAGATGGGTTTCTAATGAGAAAAGAGAATGATTTTTATAATGATATTCTAATAATTACACTGTATTTGAGGAATGGAGGACGGTGGGTGAGTGGAGCAGAAAGGACAAAAGAAGGAGTAGAACACAGACAATTCAATATCTTTCGGCTTTGCTTGTCCTTTAGGCTCACTACTTTTATTACTTACTTGGAGTTAAACATGCAAAAAAAATTTTTACTCTTTAATGAAGCTGGTCTTCGAGACATGCTGTACATTTTTGTGTCATTCAAATCATCCCACGCTGGCTCACAAACAAGGTTTTGAATCAATACAAGGAATGAGAAAACAAACCAGAAACAACTGATCTGTTGCTTGGAACAAAACCAAACCAGAAACTTTTTCAAGTGCCAGAACAGAAATGTTTATCTGTAATAATGGTAACTAGTTAATTGCTATTTTTTCCTTCTCTTGCTACAAATTATTTTTTACTTGAAATACTGTATCTGCACATTGGAATGTCCCCCAATTGATCCTCCAACCCCCTTTTCATAAAAATTGGTTAAATGGCCACCCTGAATTAATTTTTAGTTTTTAATAAATTTGCTTAAATGCCCAAGCTAAGATATAGATTTTGTGTCCCAACACATCATAAAAAGCAAAAATTAATGAGTTTTCACAACTTTGTTTCCCATCTTACCTGTGATGATGTCAACACTTTGCACCCATGACAAAGATGATAATTTGAGAATTTGCATTTCAAGACTTGTGCACAAGGCAGAACAGATCTATTTGTGATTTATTTTTTTAACATATGATGAAATTAGATGCTTTATTGAAATGTATGGAGGCCTGGGTTTAACCTCAGTGTTGTGTTTCCCCACTCGGGGCACAAACTCACAATCTCCCAGACTTGAGGCAGGCACTCTAACCATGAAGCTAAAACCCATGGGCTTGAACCTCTGTTGCTAGAGCATGTTTATTGGTATTGGGGAGTGAGGTTTACTGACTTCAACTGCACAACGACTTCTCCTACCATGTCACAGGGGCATTCCAACAAATATAATATTGGCCGTGCTTATGCAGCTGCCCACTTCCTCTTCAGGCAGAATTTCATACGGAATGCCCAGGGCATCTTGATGTGCAAGTGTGGTAATTTGGTGCTGAGTTCACTTCCTTTCTTCCTCTAAACATCATGCACATCTTTGACTGATTTATAGAAATTAACCAAAAACAGGCGAGCCAAATAAAATCATTATTTCTTCTATGCAGTCGTTGACTTTACCTGATATTGTGTTACTCCTTTAACAAAAAGCTAAATGAGTCAACACAAGCCACAAGATGCAGTTATCACGATACACAATGTATCGTTCCACTGCCAAAAGAACATTTTTGTTTTTTGTTTTGTTTTTTTCATGAAATTGGAGTAAGAAACATGGATTTTCAAATGGCTATTTTTGTTGACCTGCCAACAAAGGGGGGGAAAGAAGTGTGTGGGGGGGTCTTAGACAAAAATCTCAAGAGACTCAAATCTTTGCCCCATGGTGTGTTATTCAGTCTTCTAGGATTAAAAGTAAATTTATTAAATCTTACAAAAAGAGCTTTTTTTTTTTCATTCTTTATCTTTTGGTTGAAATAGGAACTTTTTTTAGCCACTCTTCCTCCACATTGGTTTTTGTTGTGAGACTGTTACATCATTAATGACATGACACTTGAACAATTGTGAACAGTTTTGCAGGATTCTTTTTTGTTTTGCTGTTTTGTTTTTGGCACTGAAGCTCAAAATGGCAAGTGACAAATAAACCAGAAATTAACATGCAGTGCACTTTTCAGTCAGGATTCGATGTCAAACACACCGGGCTGAAAAACAAGATTTAGTGTTGAGCACAATGGCTTCACTGTGGTGCTGAGCAGCAGGTGAGAGAGATGCCCGAGCGAAGGTTCAACGGAGATCATTACTAGTGGAGTAAAAGAGTGAGAATCAGAAAAGGAAAAAAAGGGTGGAGACATGCTTGCCTTTCCCTTCCTTTTCTTCCTGAAGTGTGACAGGGTTCACTGCCTTCTTTATCAAAACTGACAACAGATGCAATTGCAGATGGTCTGATCTGTGTGGTGCATTGTGGGTATTTCCTCCCGGTTTAAGTTTGTCCGCTTGATCTCTGGGTTTATTTTTTCACACTGCCCTTTTTTTCCCTTTTATGTTCAAAAGCCGGTGTATTTGTGAGTTTGACTAGCATTAGCATAGCCCACCCAATTCTAAGTTAGTGGAGCAGAAAGAAAGAGATGCTCCAGACAGAGAACAACCAAATGGGATAAAATATTTTATTAAGGACTTTAGTGTGGATAAGCAGTGTAAAGGTTCAAAACACAAATGAAAGAATAATTAAAGAATGGCATTATAATCATTGTTTTTCTTTAAATATATTAAAGGTATATGGCCTCTGGGTTTTTTGACATTTAAGTCATCAGAAGAATTTTCTTTGCTGCTGCTATAATTTTATTTTTAAATAAGGGATTCATAACATGATGTTGCCACTATGATCAAAATTCACACTGTCCGAGAACAATTTAGAATTTCTCCCCCTGAAGGCGAAAATTGCAAGCAAACAGACGGGCACGACTTACATTTGAAGGGATGTCAGATCATATGCTTCCCCCGCCTGTGTGAAAGATGCTGGGAAGCACACGACAACTGCCAATCAGAGTGTAGAAAGGCAGCATGGCATCAGCTGGCTGCTTGCTTGAACAAAATAAAACAAGATGATGGAGAACACTCTGAAACAGCTTATTTCTGTATAAATCTAATGAGTTTCTCATATATTTTGTAAATGTTAGCAAGAAATAAACACTTCTAAATCTAAACCATTGTTTTGGAAACCAGATAACACCTCTGAAATAATTTACAAGGCATCTTATGGATATTAGCGTGCACATCCCAGGAACATGCATCATGCAAGTGAATCAGTTCACAAGTACAGTGGTCCATCATTTCTCGCGGGAGTTACATTCTAAAAATAAGCCGCAATAGGCGAAATCCGCAAAGTAGTCAGTGTTATTTTTTTACAATTATTATAGATGCTTTAAGGCTGTAAAACCCCTCACTACACACTTTATACACTTTTCTCAAACAGGCATTAACATTTTTCACTTTTCTCTCCTGTGTAAACACTCTCTTTTTTCTTCTGGGCAAGAAGATTATAAACGGACACACGCAGAACACAATGCGCGTGCTCTCCCTTCACTCACTGACTCCTGGGGTACGGATGCGGGACCCACAAAGAATCCAAGTCATGGCCATGGAGCTCTGCGGCTGCGGTTACCAAGACCATGCAGCGGGCGCTGCGGATTTTAAGGCAAGACGCCTATCCTTGCGGGCTAGCGGAGCGCTCCGTATCAAAACAGTAAGCGTAGTCTCTAGACCTGTTGCCAGAGTTGTCCGCAGCTCCGCATAGCAGACAGGAGGGCGGTGTGAGTGGCCCGCTGCGGCGCTTACCGAGCCTGCAGACTCAGTAAGCGCATCGGAGGCAGTGAGAGCAATCACGGTGATGCTGACCGGTGCCGCGACTGGCCCGCCTGAGAAGGACGCAGAACAAGATGCGCTGTTAAAAAAAAAAGCATGAAAAATTGCACTAAAAATAATCTGTGAAACTGCGAGGCCGTGAAAGGTGATCCGCGTTACAGCGAGGGACCACTGTAATCTCAAAACCTCATGCATGCGCGCGCGCACACACACACACACACACACCCACACCCACATATACTTCCTCCTGTAGACAGCGTAAGAAGAAAGACAATATTTCCATATTATATTTGAATTAAAATGAGCTGTAATTTTGTAACACATTGCAAAAGTAAGCCTACATTTTAATATTTGGATTTTGTTGGTAAATTTTGTCAGGTTTGTGACATTTGAAAGGCCATATAGCACACCTGGGCATTCTACGGCCTGTGGGCCATATCCGGCCCTTTGACTGACTTGGACCGGCCCACAAATACCTGGAAATTAAAGAATAAAATCAGGTTCTCCCCAGACAATGGAACTGCGCCACACTGTTACACTGCCATCTAGCAGCGCTATAGTGTAGTGTCATCTTATGATGTTTTAGCGGGAGACGGTGGGAATCTAACGGCGCCAAACCTGCTTTTGTGGGAACTGCCACATAAACAACTTCAGCTCTTTATTTTATCCTATTTACATACAGATGATACAAACCATGACAAAATGCAAGCGTTACACAAAGCCAGATGATCAGAGGATGATCTCTGCATGTTTTTTTTCGTCTTGGGGGGACCACAGCCCGTGCGTGGCACAGCGATCGTCGGGCCATCTGGGGAGGAGGCACGCCAGCGTCACGGAGGCTGGTGCACAGCCGACTCAATCAGCGCTGACTGCCGCGGAAAGAACGATGCTGCAGCCTCTGTGAACAGGGAGGCTTTTATGAAGAAAACAGCAGAGCAGAATTTGAAATTATTCAGGTACTGAGACACACTTTGATATTTCGTGGCTGGACAGTTGCGTGGATTATTTCCATTCTTTTATATTTTAAATGACATGTTGCACTGAAATCAGAACATTTCCCAGTGTTTCTGACAGCGTTTCTTAGAGGAAAACATCCCAGCACACACTTAAATGCTGCAAACATTAAAAACGGAACCACAGATTAATTACCAAGTTTACATAACTGTGATGTCGTGTGATGCTGACTCATTGTTTAAGTGATAACTGTTAATTTTGAAAAAAAAACTGCATCAAGGAAACATTCTGCATGCACATCCACAGCGGTGCTAAAACGGTGTCCTGCGACACAAACAGCAGCGTCACCGCACGTTAGAATCCAAAATCCGACACTCTGAAAAAATTAAGAGTTTTGGGGTGGAGTGTGTCGCCTCCCGTCTTTCTGCAGCTTCTGCAAATCCGCACCTTTACTTTCGAATGGAAACTCAGAAGCGTCATCATCGGACGAAGCAGTGTTCGTTTCACTGTCTGTCAGCCAGCGGGATGTTTCTGCTTTTCCTATAATGTGCGTGTAAGATGCACAAAGTAAAAGGCAGAGTAATAAGACATTTTCCAGTAATGCACCTGCTCACTCGCGGAGGACAGCTGGACTTTTTTGTTTATATTTTTATTTTATTTTTTGACAATATAGAGGGGTGTCAAAATCTGAATCACGAGAACAAGGTGAAATTTTCACACTCTGAAGTGACTGAATGCTCCCAGCCTGGTGATATTGTGACTTCGCAATTCAAACTTTTCAAATTGAGAATTATGCAGGGAAATGTGTAAAAATGTCTGGAATGTCCCACATTTTAAATTGTCTTTCTATACACTCTTTTTTTTTTGTTTCAAATAAGTTTATTGTACATTCATAACATGCTGTGTATCAATGAAACACAAACATTTTAGATAAATTCAACAGAAACAGTATTAAAAGATTTCCATTTTTCTCTTTGGACTTCAGGACACAGGGTCAGATAGGACCCCGAGCGGAAGTGTTGCGCGCTGTGATAGTTACCAACAGCACTGCTATACTAAAAATCTGTAATCAGAACATCAAACAGTTTGTCAAAACAATGCTATTTACTACTTATTATTTAAGAATAAAAACATTATTGTGCAGACTTAAGTTTAGCCTTTTGGCCCGGCCCTCTACAATATTTTCAGTTTCTTATTTGGCCCTTTGCAAAAAATAATTGCCCACCCCTGCCACATGGCTTTAAGTTTATGGTTGTCAAGCTGCGAGGATGCATGGCACAAGAAGTGGGTGGACTCAACATGCAGTGAAAGAGCGAGTGGATGGAAACACTAATTAGAAAGAATCAAAGTGAGAGACAAAAACACAAGGACAGGTGCAGGAGAGACGACACAGTCAAATGGGATGAAGAAAACTGAGAACAAAGATAAACCAAAAACCGAGGGCAGAATAAAATACTAATAAGAAAACTAAGCATAAACATACGAACTGAAAAGTGAACCATCAGAAAATAAATACCACACAAAACTAGGAGGGAACTAACCATGGCTGAGGTATGCAACTAAAGAAAACAAAGTGGCTAAACAAACTATAAGCAAAACAGAGACTAACTGATTAACACAAAACAAAACCCGATACTTCGGTATAACAGATAATTCCACATGTGATAAGAACGAAAAATAAAAAAACAACAACAAAACAAATAATTACACAATGAAAACACAGACTGGCTCGACAAAACAAGAATGGGACTAAAAAATGGCTAAAATGTACAGAGTAATAAAGACACAACGTGGCAAAGTAAAACATGACAGAGAATAAACATGTGACAAAAATAAAACAACTATTAAATCAAGACCGGGGTGGAAAGTGGTTAAAAGAAAGGGGGAAAAATAACATCATGACCCCAAACAGGACTGAAATTAATTATTTTGTAGCCGTTATTAGTTATTGAATTAGTTAAGAAAAAAAATCTGAAAAGTGTCTATTTTAACAAAGAGAAAACAGTTTTTCCCGCATCCTGAACAGCTGCCCCTCACACATGGCTAAGACTCATGGGAGATGCTGTCGGTCAGTCCTAGCATAAAAATGTGGATGACTGTGTTTAATCCATCCATCTTCTATACCCACATACACCAATTAAGGGTCACGGGGGTCAGGGGGGTGGAGCAAATTCTTGTGTGTGTGTGTGTGTGTGTGTGTGTGTGTGTAGTCATATCACTGCTGCCTCATAGCAAGAAGGTCCTGGGATCACTTCCTACCTGGTCCTTTCTGTGTGGAATTTGCATGTTCTCCTCATGTCTGTGTGGGTTTCATCCCACAATCAAAACAGGCTTATTTAAGGTCTGCTCTGTTTTTTGCTCTCGACCAAAGCAGTATCTACACATCTCAAGTTAGTCCCCGGGCACCAGACTGTGGCTGCCTATTTGCTCTTAATGGTTGCATTGTGTCTAATTGCACTTATGATGGGTTGAATGCAAAGGACAAATTTTGTTGTTTGTATGTATGTACAATTACAATAAAGGCCCTTCTATTATGCATTTTTTTGTATTTGTTCTTCATTGATGGACAAGCCATTGGGCATATGTAGTTGCCAGTTGATCTACTTTGATTGGTAATAACTGTTTTTAAAATCAGTGAATCAATATTTGCAGTGGTGGGCACAGTTTCAGTAATCCGATAACCGATAATTATCAAAGATAATGTTTTCATTATCGGATTATCTTTTCAGATAACTTTGAAAACCATTATGGGACTAATTAGCTTCCGATAATTTTTAGTCTGATAACGGGGTAAACAAAGCTGAACAGCTATAAACTCTTATAAAATTTAAAATCAGTCGAGCACCTATCTGTTAAATATTTCATAGCTGATGTGTAGTTCTACCCTCTGCAAAAAGAGGAGAGCAGCTTCTAGACAAAACCGCTCTATCCTCTGCAGGCAAAGGAGAACTGGTCACAAAAAAAACCTAATTTCTTTTAACCCCATACTGATATGACGGCAGTATCACCCAAGTCATCCAGAGGCATACATTTTTAACTTATGGTTCAAGTTTTAACCAAACTAAACAAGGTATTTAAATTAATATTACATCTGAAGTTTTACAAAGTGAAGATATCAGATATATGTTTTAGTTTTAAAGTAATGTGCTAATTTTTAAGGTTTTAGTGTGGACATGCTGTGTGTCCATGTGCATCATGGGTAGGATAGGGTAATCTCAGTACGTTCACGACATGAAAAATGCATTTGAGACACTCTGGTCAGGCTCCATGGATAAGAGCATTAAACTCTAGTGCCTAAAACTCTTGTGAATATATTCTCTAGATTCATAGACACTATTGTATTTGCGTTTATAAAATTCCATGCATCTTAAACCTAGCAGAGTAGCAGCAGACATAGATTATCTGGAATTTTGTTTTGGCAAGTCTCTACTGCCATCTACTGGCCAGTAGTGTTCATGGCAGTATTCGAACTGAAGCTGGGCTGATATTTTCTGTATTCAGTTCCAGCTCAGCTGTACCACAGAACCGCACGGTGTAAAAGTTCAGAGTGCACGATTTATGTTCTCACACACACTGTACGTTCAAAAACCACACGTCGGACTTGTGTTCCCAGAAGCAAAACGTAAACAGAAGCTTTTTTTCCAAACTTAATTTACAAAAACTCTCGATGGGAGACATCAAAGTAAAAAAACAAAAAAAAACAAAACAAAATTTACAAGACAGGTCTGCGGTGTTTGCACAGGCACAGTGTGAGAGGTGGTTGTGAGATGTAAAACGCAGCTCATTACTCCATGTATACTAAATGGTGCAGGACGTGCGATTAACCTGAAACTTGGTGCGATCCAAAAAATTCTCTCACCAATGAAAAATCAACTGATAAAGGGCCAAAACTCGCACTAACACCAGTAGATCATGGCAGCGGTCTATTTTGACACCAGTTATATCAGACGGTTATCTAATTACAACTTGGCTTTTTTTTTTTTTTTTGAAAATGCCTGTTTTTACAAATAAAAAATGGAATATTTTACAAAAGCACATTTATCTGTAAACACCAACACACGACACACATCACAATAACATGTTGGTTTACATAATCAACCAACCAACCAATCAGTGTTTAGCGGAGACACATTTTACCCAGAATCCTTTGCGATCTGTCTGTGTTTGTTGCAAAACTTCAGAATTAGTGCATTATTCAACATTAAAAGATATATGTTATATTTTAACTTTGCACAAATTACAGAATTGACATTAATGGAGTTATTCTATCAGTATTAATTTTATTTATACACCAAACCATAACTCAGCATTGCTTTATTTTCCAAGACCTGGGCTTGACAGCAGCATTGTAATTGAGTAGAGTTGAGCTTTATGGTTCCTCTCAATTGCTTCTGTGCTGGAAGCCATGTAGTAAATAAAAAATTCCAGCAGTGGGCAAGATGTTCAAAGATAGAAGTGCTGGCTCATTGTTTGGGTCTGTTATCACTTTTGATGCTTTCAGAAGTGATCATGGTGTTAAAATCAAAATCACTTCGTTAGGAGTTCCAAGTGTACCAGAGACAATACTGTAATTTGTTACCTGTAACTTCTGATACATTTTTTGGGTGGTTTATCATTTTATCTTTATCAAAGATAACTTTTCAGTTATCTGATTATTTGTTATCGAAGTTAATTTTTTTGGTTATCTGTGCCCACCACTGAATATTTATGTAACCCAATACCAATCGCATCATCTCTTACACATCAAAATGTGACATCTATCTATAAAGCAAGAAGCATCTCTGTGTGTCTATGTGGCTCACATATCTCTCTAACTCTTTGTCCGATTGACCTCAGCTGTTGGATATGGCTTGCGCATGGCATGATGATGTGCATCCTTTATTATGAAAACTTTTGGGATTAATTTTCAAAACCTTTATTTTGAAACCTTTATTTTGATTAACATTGTTAATCGTACTTCCAAGATGGCATGGCTCACTGATGTTACTGGTAGCAATGTTCAACTACATCAGATAATTCATGTTGCTTGCACCGTTTCACAATAAAACATTTAATGCCAGCATCCCAGCAAATACTTTTACTGTGAAAAGCATGATGTCAGTGTTCCTTGACTGAGTTTAACTCGACAACACTTTGGAGACATTAGCTAAAATCCATTTTTTGATAACATCAATACATTTCCCACTGTCTTTACAATGTTTCATTAAGTACATAAGCTGAATAAAATATATTTTCTCACAATTTGTGCAACGTTTTGTTAAGTACATAAGCTGAATAAAATATTATATTTTTCCACAATTTGTGCAATGTTTCATTAAGAACATAAGCTGAATAAAATATATTTTCCCACAATTTGTGTAACATTTCGTTAAGTACATAAGGTGATTAAAATATTATATTTTTTCACAATTTGTGCAATGTTTCATTAAGTACATAAGCTGATTAAAATATTATATTTTTCCACAATTTGTGCAATGTTTCATTAAGAACATAAGCTGAATAAAATATATTTTCCCACAATTTGTGTAACATTTCGTTAAGTACATAAGCTGATTAAAATATTATATTTTTTCACAATTTGTGCAATGTTTCATTAAGTACATAAGCTGAATAAAATCTTAGATTTGCTGTAAATTCAAGTATATACATGGCATAAACTGTGTTTAGGAGGTGAGATAGTGATTTGCTGTTTCAAATATTCTAAATGTTCTGCTACTCCATCAACATAATACTCAAAGTTGGGGAAAAACTGCCAAAAAACCCTTGTAAAAACTAAGACAATTGTGCAAATGCAATTACGTTGTGTAAAAAAATTATTTCTGCTCTAATATAGTACTTTTTTCACAGATCTTTTCTTCTCTGGTTGTGAAAGTAAGTGCTAAGTGGCTGATATTACCCCCCATTGTCAAAATTATTCCTAAAAATGTAAAAGTCAGACTGAGAACGAAAGCTGCAGAATGAGAAAATGAAAAAAGAAATGTATGAAAAAGAGAGTGTGAGAGTATTAATTTCTCACCTCATATTAAAAAATTGCTCCCTAACATAGCTTGACTCACTGTCTTACTGAGGGCATAGGAACTGAAGATTGCAGTTTCTGTCTCTCGTCTATAAAACATCCAGAGTATCGGATTCGAATCTCAGCAATGGCTGATGTGCACTAAAACAACTTAATCCATTAGCCCAAACATTATTATCACATTGGCTTCTTTTGTTCTTGTCCTCTCAACCATCTTGGTAATTCAGTGTAATGGAGGCTGTGTTTGTTCTTAGCCGGATCAGCTTTGGCCACAAACACACTGTGAAGTGCAGTGTAAAATAAACACTGAAAGTCATCCGGTCACTGATGATAAGCCTAATGGTTTCTCACAGACAAAATAAATAAATAATAAAGATTTTGCATGGAGATACTGGAAATATCGAGTTATGGCTTTAAAAGTACAACCATACAACTAAAGCACAAAGCAAAAGTTAGTCTTTGCACAAAGTGGTTAGTCTGTTAAAGTTTTGTGTTAGCTGACTAAAGTACATAGGTACAGAGGGGGCTAATCTTATTTTAGTCAACAAAACTTTGGTGTCTTACCTCAAAAAATTTCAGATATCATGTCTCAACACTTGATGGAACACTCAAGAGCACCCCTATGTCCCTTGTATTCCTCCAAAAGGAGAGCTTCCTCTGCTTTTGGCCATAGTTGCAGCATACGATGGCTGTCATGAAGTGTTCGTGACAGTTCTCACATTAGTCACCGAGCGTCACTGTTACGCTGAGCAGTGTTGTGTGCACAAAAAGGCTTGATGGAAGTGTAGAAGAAGAAACTGAAGAATGAAACTGCTAGGCTAAGTGCTCAGCATGTCATTCTGCAGTTCCTATGGGTTCGTAAATGTTAATAAAGCCAGTTAACGAAATAAAGGCTGGATAGTTCATGACAACAACCAACCTGGAAGTAAACAAAACTGTCTTCACATTGGAGCCGTCTCTTGGTAACGCCACACGCGAGGTCATTATGCCCGTGAAAACTGTCAATTAACGTAAGATGGCGTCATGTGAAACAGTGATTAGGTGGATAATGCTGGATGACTAGCCATAGTTGACTAAGTAAGTTTAGTAGAATGAAAGATTAGAAATGTTTATGAAATGTTATGAAATTGTTTGAATGGATTGCTGATGGGCACTGTTACAGTTGTTCAAGGTAATGAAACCAGGAACAAAAATGAAAACAGTCTTTTTAATGTCCAGAACAGAAATTCGAATTTGATTTGAAATCATTTTAACTGGCTAACACTATTTTATTTTTGTTCTTTTATTACAAACTAAATATTTTGTACTTGCAATACCTTACATGTGAGTTTACTTGTGTTCACCTGAATGTTTCATACATATTTTTACTTTTTGTTTTGTTTAATTATTTTTTTCATGGAAATTAGGTTGAACTGATTGCTGGCAGACTGGAGGAAAGAACATGCTATGCCAAAGAAATTCAGGTTCTCAATTTAATGATTTGTACTGAAACATTAGTTTAAGATGAAATATTATATTCTAAAGAATTGTCTATGTTCATCTAGTAATGCCAACCAATCCAATTACAAATGTTGTTGTTTAAATGGAAAGCATTATATACAATAAATTGTAACAGTGTTACAGTTTGCTTTTTCCAATTTGAACAACCAAGTTTTGTAGATCCACTTGACATAACCAGAAGATGCAAATATAGTATTAATTTCAAAGTGTGCCGTAGACCTCTTAAAAAAAAAAAAGGTCTGTGTAATTCAAAGTAGCAGCACTAACCACATGGGACTTAAAGCTGTAGCACCAGTACATCATATCACAGAGCATCCTTGGATACACCTACTTTTGGTGTGCTCAGTCTAACAGCAGAAACAATGGAGGGAGTGGAAATCGCTGTGGCAGACCAGTTCCTTCCAGCGGTGTCAGATGTTACCCCTTCCATGAGCATAGTATGAGGCTCAGACTCAAGCATTCATTCTCTTTGCTGGGAAGGTGCTCCGAAGGATTATTCTTAACACGATTCCTTTCCAGATGCTTGCTGCTCTGTGACTGGAACAGAATGGGTTCACGCCCAGGAAGTCAACTATTAACCGCTTTCTAGACCTGCATGAAAGTCAGCACTGCTTTTTTTTTTTTTTTTTTGCAGCCTATATTGATTTTTGCAAAGCATTTGACTTGGTTGATTGGACTTCTCTCTTGGACATCCTGAGATTTAATGGGATCTACAAGTTACAAAATGGTAAATGGACTGCATTTATATAGCTCTTTTCCATCTGCATCAGATGCTCAAAACTCTTTTCACATCAATGCCTCACATTCACCCCGATGTGAGGGTGCTGCCATGCAAGGCGCTCACAACACATAGGGAGCAACTTGGGGATTAAGGACCTTGCCCAAATGTCCTTAGTGATTTTCCGGTCAGGCTGGGATTTGAACTGAGGATCCCCTGGTCTCAAGCCCAACATTTAACCACAAGAAGACCATCACCTTCCCTACTGGAGTGCTGAATGGAGTGGCGGTAGAGAAACTACAATTCAGCAGGGGTGTGCCCTGGCTCCTACACTGTTCAATGCTTGCATGGACTGGGTGTTGGGTAGGGCTTTGGAAACCACTGACGAGGGTGCTTTTGCTGGTAAAGAAAGGTTTACTGACCTTGACTTCACAGATGATGCTGTGATCTTTGCAGAATCAGTGATACTCTGATTGTAGCACTTGAGATGCTGAGTTAGGAATAAAAGTGTCTACATTTGAGATTGTCCTGGATCAAGACTAAGAATCAGGATTTTAATGATTTCCTGGTGTATAATAAATGTTATTGTGCTGTTTTGCACCTGTCTTAACGTAACCCTGAGAATTTAATTTTGTTTTAGCACTCTGGGGTCAGTCTGAACTGGGAGCGAAGAGCTGGATGTACTTGTTATTATTACACTGATAGCACGACTTTGTTTTCGTAGCCACTAACGACTGGGAGTGAAGCATGCTGGGATCATTCTGAACTGGGAGTGAAGAACTGCTTTTATTATATCTTTGAAATAACTTTCAGATGCCTGTTGATTAAAGAAATTATGTGCGCCAGGGAGGTTGAGTTGGCCACTCACCCTCCCTTCGCGGACACACTAGAAAAGAGGGAGTAGAACCATGCTTCAACAGAGTCTGCTGCGGGTTAACGTACGAACGCCCAGCCGGTTGACAGGCACACTCTGCTGAAGGTGTTGGCTCTCCACCTTAAAGGCGTCACGGTAAGAGAAAAATGCGCTGCAACCACTTGTGTTTGATGTAACTGCTTTTGTGGGGAATAAATATACGCCTTTTTATTCTAGCAAAATGCAGTCTGTGTGATCATTTCTGTGTGCCGATCTGACCGAACCTTGTGTTTCAAAACACCTGGTCTCCATCTTCAGAAGTGTATCTGTATGTGGTGAAAGAGTTGAACTAGTATAGACATTCACTTATCTCAGCAGTGATATACATGTCTCTGGTTCCTTAGATTTTGAGATCGAGAGGCGGTATGAAGTCATGAATTTGTTGGACAGAGGTGTTTGGCAATGCCAATATGTCTGCAGGCAAATGAAGGTCCAAGTTCTTAGGGTCCTGGTGCTACCTGTCTTGCTGTATGGTTTAGAGACTTGGATGCTCACCAAAGACCTGAAGCAGTTATTAGATGTCTTTAATTCTAGCTGTCTTCAGAGGATCTCTGGTTACAAATGAGCATTTACTAAGAGAGAATAAGATGAGGAGTACCACTTGTATTGGCAGTGTATGGTTTGACATTTCGGCCATGTCATACCACGTGTCTCTCTGAGTGTTGAGGACCCCAATAGCTTTACATGAAAATTCAGTAAGGTATATCTTATATATTATATTCCAATTCTAAGGTGGAACTATGCTAGTATACTAAGGTATATCTAAAAAGGAAGAGTAAAATAGAAGAGTAGAAAAGAGTAGAGTAGAGCCACTTAGATGCCTGGTCTTGAGAACCAGGGATGTTTTTTTCATATTTCACACTCATGTTGTTTTTCTAACTGCAGTAAGATCATGAATACATGTCCACTGACAATTTTGTTTTAATTGTATACAGCAGCATACTGGCAAATAAAGAACAAGAGATGAAAGTGCTGACTTTCAGCTTGTGCTTGTAAGTGCCGCATGTTTTAAATTGGCTGCTCAGCTTTCTGGTGAACATGTGTGTTATTTAGATAAAAAAAAAAATCATGTTATATTTCCTGGAATATCTGATGGTTAACTACTGCCCACGTCTTCTCTCAAAAAACTCATATGCATTATTTGCTTTTGTGTTTTGATTTCTTCTTTAACAGTTTTATTGAAAAAAATAATTGTGCATCTGCTTCCAAATTGAATTGACTGTACTTTGATCTTGGCTAACCTCTCCAATAAATGTATTTGAATTAACCAGAAAACTAAGACAAATGACAACTAATTAACAACTGACATAACTAAATCTGTGCATCTCCAAACAACAACTAATAGACAAATGAAACAACATTAAAGTTGCATGTGGGCAGAAACGCACACTCATGCACTGTATCCCCTGCTGGTGACTTGTTCAGTCAGTTGGCTTGTTGTTGGCAGATCAGTGTCATAGATACAGTGGCTTGCATACGTATTTAGCCCCTTGGTATTTCAAGGATTTTAATTTGTTTATGGCATTTCAAATTCAAAAGGATTTTCTTAAGAAAAAAAAAAAACACCTGAAAGTTCAGCTACAATTTGCCAGAAAGTACATCTAAGATGCAAGCCTAGATTTGATGTTTTGGTGAAAGAAAATCCTCCTCTGTACCACTTCATCATGAAGCTATATAACTGCTGATGCAAAATGCAAAACTTGCACTATGCATAATTTCTTCAGTCACAGCCAGAGAAGCCTATAACTTATTCAGGGTTGTCTGTGTGTCTTGGTGGTTTTCCTCACTCTTCTCCTTCTTGCACAGTCACTCAAGTTTTGAGAACTATCTACTCCGTACAGATTTACCACAGAGTGCCATACTGTTTGTATTTCTTCATAATTGATGTACATAAATTCCAAGACATATTCAGTGACTTGGAAATGTTCATGTATACATCCCCTGACTTGTCTGAAGAAAACTGGCAATAGAGCTGATTATTTACAGGTATTATACCAAAGGGGCCCATTACTTATGCAACACATCAGCTTGGCTTTTACATTTTTTATTAATTCATATCAAGTTGCAAAAATTTGATTTCAGTTTGAGTTTAAGGAACATAATTTTCCAAATTGTTTTATATTGAGAGGCCTGATTTAATTTTGTATTTTAAATACCATAAACAAATTAAAATGCGATGGGCCCTGGGCATTTGAATGCTGAGTTTAAACTGTCCACAAGACTGTCTACTGATTGGGCATTTTCCAGATGTGACGCTAATATATCAGGCAGTCTAGCTTGGAATTCAGTCATAATTGAGGAGTTGATGTGTCGCCACAATGATTAATAAGGTTGTTGTTCCACTAAACACAGCAGCAAAACTGTAAACTTAATTAGTGAGCGACCAAAGACCACTGAAGCAAGAGACATGATGTTAATATTTGTGACAGCAATACTGTGTGTTAGAACCAAATCCATGGTATTTCCACTAATGTGTGTCGAATCCTCAATGTATTGTTGGAATCCTAATACATCCACAATTTCCATAAATGATTTGCAGAGTGGATCAGAAGGCTTATGTATATGAATGTTGAAGTCACCAACAATCAGAATGTTATCTGCTCTGGTTGACAAGTTAGAGAGAAACTCACCAAATTCATCTACGTAAGAATTCAGAGTATGAGCCAGGGGGTCTACTGTCCAATGACAAAGTAATACAACTGATTTTTATTCTTCTGACCTTGGCTATAAATAGCATCGTGGGCAGAGCAGGGCATCAGATGTTCAAACAAACTATATTTATGACCCCCAACAGCTAATAAACTAAACATAGATTTATAAATAAAAGCAACACCCCCGCCTTGCATCACGAGGGATAATGGGAGGACAGCAGTAGGTTTAAACCAGGTTTCATATAACCCAGTCATATCTAAGTGGTGATCCATAATTAGATCATTAATCAACCAGTGACCTTATGTTAATGAGACCCAGACTAAGGACCTCAGTGGGGTTGGCAATTGGACTGTTTGGATTTAGGGGTGGTTCCAGAGTAGCATATATAAGATGTCTAGAAGTAGGTTTAGGTTTGAGACATTCCATGTGGGTTGTAGGTATCAGACAAAAAATATTTGATATTGCCGGAACAGCCAGCAGCCCTTCCTCAATTTCACTGTCATCCAATGTTGTAATGGGTATTAGGTTTCCAAGGCATATCCCTTTATGCTTTTTATGGACACCTCTGCAGAACCAGACCACAGTCTCAACTGGATAAATTTCCCTTCCTGTCACATAAACTGCACTATCACCATAGTGGATTTTCTGCACTAATTTCCCCACTATGCTAATGGATTCCACACCCACATTCATCATAAGACTTGCAGGGTCTCGAATTGCCTGCTCCCTGGCCTACTGTAAAGTCCTAATGGTCTTTAATTTGCTTTTTACCCGAGGTCATCAAATATGGCCATCAGGTATTGCGAAGGCTTTTCGTCCATCCGTTTTTCGGTGCTTAGCATAAGTCCAGTCCTGTTAAAGCCAGACTCTTGAAATTCACAGGAAACATTCTTGGGACACAGACCTTGGACAAGTTCAAAGATGGCTACCTTGATGTATTTTAAGAGGTATTTCAAGAGGTTAAAAAGTCACATTAGGTTTCAATTTGATCCGTTTTGTTTTTGAATGATGCAGGTGACAGGCAATCAAAGTAGAGCTGACATCACCCTCTGGTCTTTTCAAAACCACTTCATTTTGTGTGTTTACATACATGTTTATCATATAATATGTAAAGGTTAGCGAGAATAAACACTTCTAAAACTGAAAACACTGTCTTTGGAACCTAATAATACCTCTGAATGTATTTACAAGATATTTCGCTGAGGTTAGCATGGTCACGTCAATTACTGATGTAGCTACTTGCTAAGAGCTTCAATTATGGTATATTATGTAAAAGCTAGCGAGAAATAAACACTTCTAAAATTGAAAATGCTGTTTTGTCAGGATTCGACCCATTCAGGGCCCTGGTCATGGTTTTATCATTTTGCCCCACTTCTGGTTTTGTTTATTCTGTCTGTGGTTTCTGTTTATCTTTTGTGTTTTATCATGTTGTTATGCTCTGTTTATGATTAGTTTTGTATCGCCTGGTTGCCATGTATTTAGTTTTGTCTTTGTTCCTGTCCGATCTGTAGTTTGTTTTTCTTTATTGCTCATTGTAATGCATTTGTATTCTCTTAGTCATGGTTCCTTTAGTTACTTCAGTTCCACTTTAGTTTTTGTTTATCACATCTACCGCTTTATGCTTTAGTCACTGGTTTAGGTTGGTATTTATCTTAAGTGTTTTCTTTTGGTTATGTTCCTTTAGTTATTTATTGCTTTCTCTGGTTATCAATTATTCTGTGTTGTCCTTCATTATATTCTTTTGTCACTGGTTTAGTTTTGGATCTTTTATTTTCTTGGTCAGCTGGTAATCGGTTATGGCATTTACCTTCATACTTTAATCTGTATCAGTTTGGTTCTAATCTAGACTTTGCTTTTGATTTTCTTTACTTGCACTCTGCTTTGTACTATAGTCATTAGTTGTTTTTTCCCTTTAACCCTCTGGGGTCCGAGGGCATTTTTTGGACAGTTCACTCGCCTGGGATAAATGTTTTATTATTGCTGTTAACAGCTCTCCCTGCATCCCACAATCAAGTTTTATGTCTCTTTTTTTCAGGAAAACCTGTGCTTTCAGAATATATATGTTTTTGTTGTGTTTTATAAGTGTAATAAAGGTTTACAATCAAAAATAGGCAAGGAAAAAAAATAAAGCGAAAAATAATTTTCCACACACATTTATTCAAAACACACAGCAAACAATAATAAACAAATGTTTTGACGCTTTATAAAGGTAATTTGAGGTCTTGTGTGAAAGACTGCACAACAAAAAGGTTCAAACAATAAACACAAATGCACATTTTGAACAATATATACAAAATGGTATATGCGTGTTGTTGTCCATTGATATTGTAAAAAGTGCTTTACACAGAGAAAACAACAGAGTTATCCATTAACGTTCACATGCAAACTAGTGGAGCAATCCTGATAGTTACACACTCTTTGTTTGAGCACGTGAAATTGTCATCAGAGGCTCTCGTCTGCTCCTGCTTTCACTGATCACTGTGCGTAATGGCGCAGGGTGCACTGAGTATGTACTAATAGTATGTACACATTGGAGCACCCAGGGGGCTATTCAAATGGGCCAACTAGTAACACATCACTCCTGAAAACGAACTTTGGCTTTTTACGTGAGGTAAATCTGCCCTACGATTGGATTTTGGAAAACCATGTGACGGTTAACCAATTCCGATTGGACACTCACATTGCGCACGTCATCACACAGCTTCTAAGAGGAGAACAAAGATGGACAATGGCTGGCTCGAAAGTCTGCGGAGTTAACTTTTTAGCAAAAAAAAAAGGACGTTTCTATCTCATATCATTAAAAAGTTATTTATAATTTAGTAAAGCTTGGTCTTAGCCGTCGTATACGATGGCGTTGGCCCCAGAGGGTTAAACTTTAGCCCCATGGTGAGTTCTGTCTTAGTTAAGTCTCTGCCTTTTATGTTCTGGGTCCTGACACATGAGCACAGCAGTTTGCGGTTTTCAGTTCTTTTTATCTCTGTTGGTTGTGGGTGTGTCACTGGCACTTAGTTGTTTTGTTTGTCACACCCACCTGTCTTGTCTGGCCACTCCCCTTCCAGAACCTTCCCCGCATCTGTTTTACATCATAGTCCCTCACTTGCCTGCTAGTTTGTTGATCGTGTGTCACATCCTCGCCTTTGCCATAGTCTGTTTGCCTTGTTTTTGACCTTGCTTGTTTGACTCGATCTCCGCCACACCGTGAACCTGACCCCAGCTTGTGAACTGAACTTCGAATCTGCCTCTTGTCTGTCTGTACCGCCGCCCCGCTAACTGCCTGATTTTGTACCGAACCATTGCCTGTTTTTTCACTAAAGCCTATTTTTACCTCCACACCCCAGCCTGCAAGTCTGCATCCTGTGTCCTACTACTTCCTGTGCCACGCCACACCCAATCATGACAGTTTTTTGTTAACTGATAACACCAGTTATCAGTCATTTGTAGGAGTCATTTACAAGACATTTTGCAGATGTTAACTTGCATGCTAACTTTCACTAACTCAAAGCTAACTTCCTATGGTGTTAAATTTATCTTGTTAATAACTGCAAATGCACAGAGGGTGATCTCCAAATATTCCTCGATTTGCACAATGTGAAGAAATGATTTGATTTGAACATGTACAAACTGTACGTAAGACAACTGGATCTTAATAATAAATAATTAAATGACTGCAAATCATAAATAAGCAAGTCCCCTCGGCTGCTTCCTTGTTTTGCACTCGGGGTCGCCACAGCAAATCCATGGTGGATCTGCATGTCGAATTAACACAAGTTTTATGCCGGATGCCCTTCCTGCCGCAATTCCACATTACACAGAGAAATGTGGCAGGGGTGGGATTTGAACCAGGAACCTTCCACACTGAAACCAATTGCATTAACCACTTGGCCACCACCCCTGCTCAAACAACTGCAAATTATAAAGAACACAATGTTCATTTGGCTGAGGGTATTTTAGGATTACATTATATTAAAAAAAATGTTGTGTTCTCAACATTTTGACACAATATGACCAATTTCTCTTTTAACATGAATTATATGTTTCTTTCTAAATGCTGTTCTAATTGTGGTCAACCTAGAAAATGTGTGTGAAACAGATGGGGAAACAACTGTTCTGTAACAAACTCATTTTCCTGCATGTAAACATCATTAGCTGGAAACGCTGGATTTCTCTGAGCGCTTTGCTCACAATGTGTTACAAAAAGGTGTGTTAATGGATCGCACCGGGATGCTTTGGACAGATGTTATGGATTGATTTGATTGCTTTCCTTTGTACATTCAGGGTTTATCTGATATCGTGTTATGGTTTGGACGCGGATTGAGGAGCGATCCAGCGTCTGACTGAACCCAGCGTCAAATAACCAGAAGAAGTTCCAAAAGAAACAAGTTTTATTTTTTTTCCTCTAGTGCTGTACATGAAATACTAAACAAAACTGGTGAGGTGAAGAGGCGGCGCGCTTTCTCAGCGTCTCAATAGATCGGAGCCCGAACATTTTGGACTCAGGAATTCCACCGACACCCCCCCAGGTGGCTTTTCCCAGGACTGTACTCTGTGAAGGAGGAACAGAGGTGAGGTTATTCAACACTGTTACCACGAAATATTATTTAGAGGCACACTTATCAGCTACATGTTCAGGTCTGCTTTTGGATTTAGTTCAAAAGGGCTGCTGCTCACAGCTAGTGGAGGATAATCAATCCGCGCGCCACTGCCATGAGGAGCAAACCAGACAATTTTCACCAATATTTAATTATAGCTGCGCAAAAACGCTAAATTACAATTACAGATAAGCCTTGCAGAATAATCACCTCTGACGTGTGCTGACCGCGTTTGCCACTCACCTTCGTCCTCCTTCACAGGCGCAATGTCAGAATCTGGAGCGGCCCTCAGCATCCCCAAACGATCGTCACATGGTCGTATTCTCCGGCAATTCAGATCACCACTGGCTTAAATGCAGCTCTTCATTTCTTCATTGGCACCAGCTGAGAGTCCTTAGATCTGCACGTGAATGCCACAGGTGTCGTAGATCATCCTGATAGAGAGCCGCACGTGAGTGCAACAGGTGCAGCAGATCACCGTAACAGAGGTGAGAGACGCTTCTGCAGCACACTCTCCCCAGAGATCAGCCCCAAACCACCTGGGAGGAAAATAAACAGAAAAACAGCAAAACAATGCCCATCCAAACCCCCCAACACACAACATATTGACTGGTAATGGCAAGGATAGTCATTCGCATTCCACAAGAAACAAAACTCTTCCGATTGTTTTCCCATCTCGTCAACTCAGCGGGCTTCCCAACTGATTAGTGTTCCATCAGTTAGAGGCAGGAATAAATCAGTTAATCCTCATCTTCAGGTGACTAACAAGACTGTTCATCCCCAGAGATTTATGTGTGTCCACAGCTGATCCTCTTTCAGTAATGACTTTGAAATATGTGCTTTCGAAGATATAAAGACTTGTTTTAACATTATCCATCTTAAAAATCTTGTTCAAGGTGTACAGCTTCTGTTTAAGTCATAAAGAGAATTTTCTTTGGCACCACTGTAATTTTATTCCTTAGCATTTATAAAAAGGGATTCATAATCTGATATTGCTAATACACTCAACAAAAATATAAACGCAACACTTTTGGTTTTGCTCCCATTTTGTATGAGATGAACTCAAAAAGTTTTGTAGTTTTGCAGTTTTGTAGTCCAATAATAACTGGCCTGTAAATAACTGTGCATGTAAATATATAAAGTAGATGCCAGCAGTTCCATGTACTTTGGGGAATAATAGAATTTCTTGTATACTCAAAAAAACAAAAAACAAAAAAGATGATGGGTTATGCACTTTATATCAACTTTCTGTTTTCATTTAATTAAAACATGTCTTTAAAGCTACATTGTGCAGGATTTACAGTGAGGACAATAAGTATTTGAACACCCTGCGATTTTGCAAGTTATCCCATTCTGCCACTTAGAAATCATGGAGGGGTCTGAAATTTTCATCTTAGGTGCATGTCCACTGTGACAGACAATCTAAAAAAAAATAAAAAATAAAAAATGCGGCAATCACAATGTATGATTTTTTTAAATAATTTATTTGTATGTTACTCTTACAAATAAGTATTTGATCCCCTACCAACCAGCAAGAATTCTGGCTCACACAGACCTGTTAATTTTTCTTTAAGAAGCCCACTTATTCTGCACTCTTTACCTGTATTAATTGCACCTGTTTGAACTTGTTACCTGAATAAAAGACACCTGTTCACACAATCAATCACACTCCAACCTGTCCACCATAGCCAGGGCCAAAGAGCTGTCTTAGGACACCAGGGACAAAACTGTAGACCTCTCGGATGGACTACAGGACAACAGGCAAGCAGCCTGAAGACAACAACTGTCATAATTATTTATTAGAAAGTGGAAGAAACACAAGATGACTGTCAATCTCCCTCAGTCTGGGATTCCATGCAAGATCTCACTTTGTAGGGTAAGGATGATTCTGAGAAAGCTCAGAACTACCCAGGAGGACCTGGTCAATGACCTGAAGAGAGCTGGGACCACATTCACAAACATTACATTAGTAACACATGATGCTGTCATGGTTTAAAATCCTGCAGGGCAGCAAGGTCCCCCTGCTCAAGCCAACACATGTCCAGGCCCGTTTGAAGTTCACCAGTGAGTATCTGGATGATCCAGAGGAGGCATGGGAGAAGGTCATGTGATCAGATGAGACCAGAATAGAGCTTTTTGGAATCAACTCCACTTACCATGTTTAGAGGATGAGAACAACCCCAAGAAAACCATCCCAACCGTGATGCATGGGGGTGGAAACATCATACTCTGGGGGTGCTCTTCTGCAAAGGGGACAGGACAACTGCACCGTACTGAAGGGAGGATGGGTGGAGTCATGTATTGCGAGATTTTGGCAAACAACCTCCTTCCCTCAGTAAGAGCATTGAAGATGGGTCATGGCTGGGTCTTCCAGCATGACAATGACCCCAAACACACAGCCAGGGCAACTAAGGAGGGGCTCCGTAAGAAGCATTTCAAGGTCCTGGAGTGGCCTGGCCAGTCTCCAGACCTGAACTCAATAGAAAATCTTTGGAGGAAGCTGAAACTCCAAACCTGAAAGATTTGGAGAAGATCTGTATGGATGAGTGGACCAAAATCCCTGCAGCAGTGTGTGCAAACCTGGTGAAAAACTACAGGAAATGTTTGACCTCTGTAACTGCAAACAAAGGCTACTGTACCAAATATTAACATTGATTTTCACAGGTGATTTTCAATACTTATTTGCAGCAGTAACATACAAATAAATTTTTTTTTTTTTTTTTAGATTATGTCTCTCACAGTGGACATGCACCTAAGGTGAAATTTTCAGACCCCTCCATGATTTCTAAGTAGGAGAACTTGCAAAATCGCAGGGTGCTCAAATACTTATTTTCCTCACTGTATTCCACCTTTTACATTAGTAGTAAAGCTGGAAAAATGAAAAAAGTAGAAGAATCACTAATCGCTCCCCTATCATTAACTCTACCCACACATTGCAGGCTAACAAGCTGGAAAACCCTCATTTCTTTTGTGCAATGAATCATAAATATTGCTCATCACAAAATAAATCAAGGGAGAAGCAATTCCTGCTGCCAAAGAAGTGTAAAGTGTACTCCTCACTCGGGGAAAGGAATAACAGGAAGACAGATGATGGGAGAGGAACAGTAGTAGCCAGTAAACTAGTAGCGAGCAGTATTTTTGGTATTTCTATTTGTGTATTTCTATTTGCATTTTCTTTTTTTTTTTACTTTTACTTATGATACTCTTGGTGCCTCTTATTCTTACCCTGTGTGCTGCTATACAATCTTGCTAGAATCTTAGTTTCCCTGAGGGATCTTCCCACAGGAAAGGAAACAAAACAGCATAATGCAGTCTGCTACGTAACCACTAAATTCTACACACTGTCGCTTTAAGGTTTTTTGTCCGTGTATTTTTTGAGTAACACTAAGAATAGTTTATTAAATTATATTCATTTAAGATGTTTGCTTTTGACTAATACAATCAAATCAAATCAATTTTATTTATATAGCAACAACAAACAGTTGCCCCAAGGCGCCTTATATTGTAAGGCAAAGCCATACAATAATTACGGAAAAACCCCAATGGTCAAAATGACCCCCTGTGAGCAAGCACTTGGCAACAGTGGAAAGGAAAAACTCCCTTTTAACAGGAAGAAACCTCCAGCAGAACCAGGCTCAGGGAGGGGCAGTCTTCTGCTGGGACTGGTTGGGGCTGAGGGAGAGAACCAGGAAAAAGACATGCTGTGGAGGGGAGCAGAGATCAATCACTAATGATTAAATGCAGAGTGGTGCATACAGAGCAAAAAGAGAAAGAAACACTCAGTGCATCATGGGAACCCCCCAGCAGTCTAAGTCTATAGCAGCATAACTAAGGGATGGTTCAGGGTCACCTGATCCAGCCCTAACTATAAGCTTTAGCAAAAAGGAAAGTTTTAAGCCTAATCTTAAAAGTAGAGAGGGTGTCTGTCTCCCTGATCTGAATTGGGAGCTGGTTCCACAGGAGAGGAGCCTGAAAGCTGAAGGCTCTGCCTCCCATTCTACTCTTACAAACCCTAGGAACTACAAGTAAGCCTGCAGTCTGAGAGCGAAGCGCTCTATTGGGGTGATATGGTACTATGAGGTCCCTAAGATAAGATGGGACCTGATTATTCAAACCCTTATAAGTAAGAAGAAGAATTTTAAATTCTATTCTAGAATTAACAGGAAGCCAATGAAGAGAGGCCAATATGGGTGAGATATGCTCTCTCCTTCTAGTCCCTGTTAGCACTCTAGCTGCAGCATTTTGAATTAATAATGAATTAATAATGAATTACAATAGTCCAGCCTAGAGGAAATAAATGCATGAATTAGTTTTTCAGCATCACTCTGAGACAAGACCTTTCTAATTTTAGAGATATTGCGCAAATGCAAAAAAGCACTCCTACATATTTGTTTAATATGCGCATTGGATGACATATCCTGATTAAAAATGACTCCAAGATTTCTCACAGTATTACTAGAGGTCAGAGTAATGCCATCCAGAGTAAGGATCTGGTAAGACACCATGTTTCTAAGATTTATGGGGCCAAGTACAATAACTTCAGTTTTATCTGAGTTTAAAAGCAGGAAATTAGAGGTCATCCATGTCTTTATGTCTGTAAGACAATCCTGCAGTTTAGCTAATTGGTGTGTGTCCTCTGAATTCATGGATAGATAAAGCTGGGTATCATCTGCGTAACAATGAAAATTTAAGAATGCCGTCTAATAATAATGCCTAAGGAAAACATGTATAAAGTTAATAAAATTGGTCCTAGCACAGAACCTTGTGGAACTCCATAATTAACCTTAGTCTGTGAAGAAGATTCCCCATTTACATGAACAAATTGTAATCTATTAGATAAATATGATTCAAACCACCGCAGCGCAGTGCCTTTAATACCTATGGCATGCTCTAATCTCTGTAATAAAATTTTATGGTCAACAGTATCAAAAGCAGCACTGAGGTCTAACAGAACAAGCACAGAGATGAGTCCACTGTCTGAGGCCATAAGAAGATCATTTGTAACCTTCACTAATGCTGTTTCTGTACTATGATGAATTCTAAAACCTGACTGAAACTCTTCAAACAGACCATTCCTCTGCAGATGATCAGTTAGCTGTTTTACAACTACCCTTTCAACAATTTTTGAGAGAAAAGGAAGGTTGGAGATTGGCCTATAATTAGCTAAGATAGCTGGATCAAGTGATGGCTTTTTAAGTAATGGTTTAATTACTGCCACCTTAAAAGCCTGTGGTACATAGCCAACTAATAAAGATAGATTGATCATATTTAAGATTGAAGCATTAATTAATGGTAGGGCTTCCTTGAACAGCCTGGTAGGAATGGGGTTTGGAGGAAGTAACTAATGAAAATAACTCAGACAGAACAATCGGAGAGAAAGAGTCTAACCAAATACCGGCATCACTGAAAGCAGCCAAAGATAACGATACATCTTTGGGATAGTTATGAGTAATTTTTTCTCTAATAGTTAAAATTTTATTAGCAAAGAAAGTCATGAAGTCATTACTAGTTAAAGTTAAAGGAATACTCGGCTCAATAGAGCTCTGACTCTTTGTCAGCCTGGCTACAGTGCTGAAAAGAAACCTGGGGTTGTTTTTATTTTCTTCAATTAGTGTATAAAACATTAATACAATGTTGTTGAACCTGTGGACAAAACTAATTTAATTAAAGTCAGTGTATGCTCCACTCATTTTTGAAATTCTAATAAATAACATTAAGTGTGATTAAGTTCCGTTTAGTCCTTGGTCCTTCCAGCCAGACACTGCTGTCACACTGATCCGCCTCCAACTGCTGGTTTTCAGTTTGGGGTTGAATGACGTTCTCAAGGGCACTTTGAAGCACAGAAGTGCTTGGACATCGATCCGCCACCTTTCTATAGTTTAAGAACAAACTGTTCTGCCAACTAAGCCATCTTCTTCAAACAGAGCCCCCTAATTTACACAAGTGCTAACAACCAGTGCTATTTTCATGTTGTTTAATTCCAGTGTACACATTAATTCCAGTGTGCACATTATCCAAGACTGCCTGAGTAAACCAAAAGAGGAAGTAAATTACATTTAATGGCCGCCCAAATAAAGTCATCAGTCCTTGTCAGACATTTTAGGAAAAAGACATACTGTGTAGAAGAACTACAATGAGATGGGTGACCATTAATTAGGTCTGTACCACAAACCTAAAGGTCACTGGATCAATCCCTGACTACTACTCTGTGTCAAAGTGCAGAAAGCTTACATTGCTTATGACATTAGATTATTATGCTCATTTTAGTTATACGTATTAACACTAATTACATTTATTTTACTTGTTCAAAATGAGTGTTGATGTTTGGATGATTTTTAACTTGAGATAATCAGTTTGAACTGAAGTGTACAGTGTGAACTTACTTCATGGTTGTGTGACTCACTCCCTCATTTATGAATCTTGCGTAGAACAGATATATCTGTAAATATGCACTGTGTATATATATATATATGTATATATATATATATATATATGTGTGTGTGTGTGTGTGAACATTTGTATTCAAATGTATCTTGGCAGTGCATGTCTCTGGGTCCTCAACCTTTGAGATCGAGTTGCATCTGGGAAGATCTTACAGGGTCATGAGGTCACTGGACAGAGGTGTTTGGTGATGCTGATATCTTTGCAGACGAGCAAAGGTTCAAGTCTTTAGGGTCCTGGTGCTCTCTGTGTTGCTGTATACATACCCAAAGGCAAAGATTGAATGTTTTGATACTCAGTGTCTTCAGCTTCCATATGTTGGCCATGTGGCACGTTTTTCTGTGCATGATCCAGCATGCAGGTGCCTGAGCGTTGAGGACCCCAGCAGCTGGAGAAGGCCAAGGGGATGCTTACTTTCACCTGACTGCAGCAGATACAGTTGTATGCAAAAGTTTAGGCACCCCTGATAATTTTCATGATTTTCCTTTATAAATCATTGGTTGGACCAGAAATTTCAGTAAATATATAATATAGCAGATGAACACACTGATATTTGAGAAGTGAAATGAAGTTTGTAGTATTTACAGAAAGTGTGCAGTAATTATTTAACCCTCTGGGGCCGACGCCGTCATATACGATGGCTAAGACCAACCTTTACTAAATTGTAAATAACTTTTTAATGATATGAGATGGAAACTTACTCTTTTTTTTGTTGAAAAGGTAACTCCGCGAACTTTCGAGCCAGCCATCAGCCATCTTTGTACTCCTCATAGAAGCTGTGTGATGACATGCGCAGTGTGAGTGTTCAATCGGAATTGGTTCACCGTCACATGGTTTTCCAAAATCCAATGATAGGGCAGATTTACCTCATGTGACACACCAAAGATCGTTTTCAGGAGTTGTGTTACTAGTTGGCCCATTTGAATAGCCCCCTGGGTGCTCCAATGAGTACATTCTATTGGTCTCCATGCATCCTGTGCCATTAAGCACAGCGATCAGTGAGGCAGACAATGATGCAGGTGCCTGAGCATTGAAAAAACGACGAGAGGGGTGGGCAGGCTTTGAGTGAGCACTGGTCCACCCCTCTCGTCATTTTTTCATTGCGAGGAAATGGCGGAATGATTTGGGCTTTGCTCCATCAGAATTTTTTCAGAAACTGTTAGAGACAGGCACGCTGGCAACCATTCAGAAAATTCACATGGCTTTCTGTGAAACTTTGTGGGCTTCACAGAGATTACGGAGTGTTACTACCGCTTTAAGGATGGCCCACAATGGTGCACGGCATGCTGCGCTCCGAGCCGTGATCGACAGGCAGAAACCACCATTTCATTTCTAAATGGATGGCTGTGTCGATCCGGGACCGTCGTGTGCAATTTCTCTGGTTATCACAAGAGCTGGACATCAGCCATTTTCTGGCAGATTTCACTTTTAACAAGAGATTTTGTCACGGAAAGCCGCGCGGAGGCTTCACGCGTCACGACGGAGCCGCTGATGGAGCGAGACAAAGAACACCTCCGTTTTGGAGTGTCAGAGGACAAGTTGGGACATGCCCAGCTCTCCACAATTTCTCTTATACTCACTCGACTGGTAAGCCACTGAAAGCCGAGATAGGCATGTCCCAACTTGTCCTCTGACACTCCAAAACGGAGGTGTTCTTTGTCTCGCTCCATCATCGCGTGGCTTTCCATGACAAGATCTCTTGTTAAAAGTGAAATCTGCCGGAAAATGGCTGATGTCCAGCTCTTGTGATAACCAGAGAAATTGCACACGACGGTCCCGGATCAACACAGGCATCCGTTTAGAAATGAAATGGTGGTTTCTGCCTGTCAATGGTGGCTCGGAGCGCAGCACGCCGTGCGCCATTGTGGGCCGTCCTTAAAGCGGTAGTAACACTCTGTAATCTCTGTGAAGCCCATAAAATTTTCACGGAAAGCCATGTGAATTTTCCGAATGGTTTCCAGCTGCCTGTCTCTAACAGTTTCTGAAAAAATTCTGATGGAACAAAGCCTAAATCATTCCGCCATTTCCTCAAAATGAAAAAAAACGATGAGAGGGGTGGACCAGTGCTCACTCAAAGCCTGCCCACAGGCGAATGACGCAACCGACAGATGTGAAAAAACTCACGCATGCGCACGAAGGTTCAAGCTTGGCTGATGTAAAAACATATGAATATTTTTTGCATAAAATAAAAAGGTGGGATACTTTTCTCACAGACCTCGTATTGTTCAAAATGTGCATTTGTATTTATTGTTTGAATCTTTTTGTTGCACAGTCTTTCATGTAAGACCTCAAATTACCTTTATAAAGTGTCAAAACAGTTGTTTATTATAGTTTGCTGTGTGTTTTGAATAAATGTGTGTGGAAAATTATTTTTAGATTTACTTTTTTCCTTTCTTATTTTTGATTGTAAACCTTTATTACACTTATAAAACACAACAAAAGCATATATATTATAAAGCACAGGTTGTCCTGAAAAAGAGATGTAAAACTTGATTGTGGGATGCAGGAGAGCTGTTCACAGCAATAATAAAACATTTATGCCCAAGTCAAAAAATGCCCTCGGACCCCAGAGGGTTAAACAAAATTGGGCTGGTGCATAAATTTGGGCACTTTTGTCATTTTATTGAATTTTAATACATTAGCACTGATTATTGGAACACAAAATTGGTTTGGTAAGCTCATTGACCCTTGACTCCTTACACATGTGAATCCAATCATGAGAAATGGTATTTAAGGTGGCCATTTGCAAATGTTTCCCCTCTTTGCATCTCTTCTAAGGAGTGGCAACTCTCTAAACAGCTCTCAAATGACCTGAAAACAAAGACTGTTCAACATCATGGTTGAGGGGAAGGATACAAAAAGCTATCTCAAAGATATCAGCTGTCAGTTTTCACTGTGAGGAACATAGTCAAGGAAATGGAAGACCACAGGCACAGTTCAGTATGAGTTAAGGCCGAAGTGGTAGACCAAGAAAAATGTCAGATAAGCTGAAGCGAAGAATGGTGAGAACAGTCCTAGTCAACCCACAGATCTGCTCCAAAGACCTACATGATCTTGCTGCAGATAGTGTCTCTGTGCATCGTTCCACTATACAGCACACTTTGCACAAGGAGATGCTGTAATGCAGAGGAAGCCTTTTCTGCATACATGCCACAAACAGAGTCACTTGAGGTATACTAAGGCACATTTAGACAAGCCAGCTTCATTTTGGAATGAGGTGCTGTGGACTTGTTATTTGGACATAACAAGACATGGTTGAAAAAGAACACAGCATTCCAAGAAAAGCACCTTGCTACTAGGGTTGAGCCAGATACTTGTTTCAGATGAGTATCCAGTACGGATAAACCATTTTTGATGAGTACGAGCATGATACCATTAAAACTCAATATCTGTGCTTGTGCTGAAGGAGAATTCTCATTGGCTAACTGACTGTCTTCACGCTCTGTGATTGGCCAATCACACACAGCGCCCACCCCTCCCTACACAGACATATCTGTCTGCAGCCTCCACAACACACAGACAGGATCTCACTCTCTGTGCTGGCTTGATTCTACCTCACGCTGCTCTCTCAGTACTCCTTGTTTTCTTCAGCTCACCTCTTTATCGGTTTGTATGATATTTAAAGTTACTTGGTGAACTTGTTTCGTATCGTACGCAGTGCATTTGACAAAACAGAGCTGAAAACAGCTTGTGTCACATCCGTCACTGCCTCCACTCTGGTCGGGTTATTGATTTATTTATTTTTTAACCGTTTGGTTGGGTAATATAAAGTCAGTTGGAAAACGTTGCTCCCACTGAACGCGGTGCTTTTGAGAAGAATACAGTGAACAAGGCTGACATATTATTTCCCTGTTTGCCATCACTGGATGTTTGCATGAATCACCAAGTTCACACAGATCATTAAAAAATAAACAGTCATACAGACCACTTACACACATATAGCTGAACACACAATGTAGCCCATATTAATATTTTTATTGAATATACCTCTCTCTCCCTCTTACACAGTCACTCAGTCACACACAGACACACATGCACACACAGACAGACAGTCATGCACACACACACACACACACACCTTAATCAATATTGTTTGTATGGAAAAAAATGTCAAGAATGTTAGGTTGTAAAAATAAATAAATAATTGAAAAAAATCACAGTTTGATCACAAAATTTAAAAAAAGAAAGTTGTGTTGAGTATGACAACTCTTGTTCATGCATACTTAGTAGTTCATAATTTCCTACTACATTGAATGTCAATTCTGAGGCTGTTCTGTTATTTATATATACACTTCAGAATATTCATGTTCTGAGTTTATAAAAAACTTGTTCTGTAAAATAAATTCCTTTGCTATTGTGATCAAAAACATTTAAAAACATCTCTGAGGTTGTTCTGTAAATATTCGTTCATACACTTAAGAATATTCATGTTATGAGTTCATAATTTTTTTTTTTTCTGTAAATAGCTCTCTTACTGTTGTGATTAAAAACATTGATTTGAATCTCAATTTTGAGGCTGTTCTGTAAATAGTTTTCAAAGAAATAATAAATATTGCAACTTCTGATCAATCCATATCCATTTCAGACATAAAATAATGTACTGATTTAAGCACCAGCCATTCCGGGTTAAAACACGCCCACTTCCGCTTTAGGCCCAGCATATTACGAGTACAGATATGGATACAGATAATTTAGATAGTTGAACAGATACAGATAGTGGTGTACTCGCTCATCCCAACTTGCTACCGACAGTAAAATTTGGAGGTGGTTCCATCATGCTGTGTGGGTGTGTGGCCAGTGCAGGTACTGGGAATCTTGTGAAAGTTTAGGGTCACATGGATTCCAGTCAAAATCAACAGATTCTTGAGAACAATGTTCATGAATCAGTGACAAAGTTGAAGTTGTGCCGGGGCTGGATCTTTCAACAAGACAACGACCCTAAACACTGCTCAAAATCTACCTGTGGTGTGATTTTAAGCGGGCTGTCCATGCTCGGAAACCAACCAATGTGACTGAACTGAAGATGTTTTGTAAAGAAGAATGGTCCAAAATACCTTCAACCAGAATTCAGACTCTCATTGGAAGCTATAGGAAGCGTTTAAAGGCTGTTATTTTTACAAAAGGAGGATCTACTAAATATTGATGTATTTTTTTTTTTTTTTTTTCTGTTGGGGTGCCCACATTTATGCACCTGCCTAATTTTGTTTAAAGAATTATTTCACACTTTCTGTAAATTTCTGTTAATTATTTATTCAATTTTATGTTGACTTGTCTTATGTAAGGTGCCTTGAGAGGGCTTTTGCTGTGATTTGGCGCATTATAAGCTAATTAAATTAAATTAATTCAATTAAATTAATTTTACTTCTTAAATATCACTGTGTTTGTCTGCTATATGATATATTTAACTGAAATTGCTGATCCAAACAACCAATGATTTATAACGGAAAATCATGGAAATCGTCAGAGGTGCCCAAACTTTTACACACAACTGTAGGTTATTTTAGAGATGTAGGAGTAGTTGTCATTCAGGACCCAAGGCATTTCTGTGGTGTTGTGGATGCAAAGTGCAGCATCAGTGCATGCTCCCACACATGATGTATTTATTATTTATTATTCTTATTTGTTTTTTATTATCACTGTTGCTGTGAAACTACAAATTTCCTCATGGAGGACTAATAAATGAATATCCTTCTTAAAGTCAAAATTCATTGTGTTCTTTCTTCATGCAGTACAAATGGCCGAATCCCACCTTTTCATACGAGTAATTGTGCATCAGTAGTTCAGTGTTAATGTGCAAACAGAAGGTAGGGTGGAAACTTAAACATGGCAGGTCTGTGAGTCCATGGGTATGGTAAAATGCAGCACATGGTCAGGTTCACAATATCAATAAAATCAGTTTAGTTCAAACTTTTCCTAGATTTAAAAAAAATGGTACATTTTGGGAAACATAAAAACTAGTGAACACTAAATACTAATGATCATGAAAATATGTTCATGGTCCATTAGGCATTAGGGTATTCACTCCTCCTGGGTGATGCATTGAAAATATAGAACCAACTCCATTGTGTGAGGAAAGCTGATTTGTACAATTAGCAACATCCAGCTGTCCTGAAATATGAATCAAACTTTAATATTCAGAGTCTAATTATGTTACCAGTGAATTCATTATCTCCCAAAACATATAATTTCTATATATAGTGAAGTTTGTTGGTTACATATTCTGAAATACAACCCCAATTCCAATTAAGTTGGAACATTGTGTAAAATGTAAATAAAAACAATACAGTGATTTGCAAATCCTCTTCAACCTATATTCAATTGAATACACCACACAGACAAGATATTTAATGTTCAAACTGATAAACTTTATTGTTTTTGTGTAAATATTTGCTCATTTTGAAATGGATGCCTGCAACACATTTCAGCAAAGCTGGAACAGTGGCATGTTTACTATTGTGTTACATCACCTTTCCTTCTAACAACACCCAGTAAGTGTTTAGGAACTGAGTAACGTAATTGTGAGTGTCATGATTGGGTATAAAAGGAGCATACCCAAAAGGCTGAGCCATTCACAAGCAAAGATGGGGTGAGGATCACCACTTTGTGAACAGCTGCATGAAAAAATAGTCCAACAGTTTAAGAACAATGTTTCTCAATGTTCAATTGCAAGGAATTTAGGGATTCCATCATCTACAGTCCATAATATAATCAGAAGATTCAGAGAATCTGGAGAACTTTCTACATGTAAGCGGCAACCAAGATTGAACACCCGTGATCTTCGATCCCTCAGGCGGCTCTGCATTAAAAGCTGACATCATAGGATCTTACTGCGTGAGCTCAGGAACACTTCAGAAAACCATTGTCAGTTAACACAGTTTGTTGCTACATCTACAAGTGCAAGCTAAAACTCTACCATGCAAAACTTCTCTGGGCCTGAGCTCATTTGAAATGGACAGACGTAGAGTGGAAAAGTGTGCTGTGGTCTGATGAGTCCACATTTCAAATTGTTTTTGGAAATCATGGATGTTGTGTCCAGATTGTTACCAGTGCAAAGTTCAAAAGCCAGCATCTGTGATGGTATGGGGGTGTGTTAGTGCCCATGGCATGGCCAACTTACACATTTGTGATGGCACCATCAATGCTGAATGGTACATCCAGGTTTTGGAGCAACACATGCTGCCATCCAAGCAACGTCTTTTTCAGGTACGTCCTGCTTATTACAGCAAGACAATGCCAAGCCACATTCTGCACGTGTTACAACAGCGTGGCTTCGTAGTAAATGAGTGCGGGTACTAGACTGACCTGCCTGCAGTCCAGACCTGTCACCCATTGAATATGTGTTGCGCATTATGAAGCTCAAAATATGACAACGGAGAACCCGAACTGTTGAACAACTGACGTCATACATCAAGCAAAAATGGGAAAGAATTCCACCTACAAAGCTTCAACAATTAGTGTCCTCAGTTCCAAAATGCTTACTGAGTGTTGTTAGAAGGAAAGGTGATGTAACACAGTGGTAAAAATACCACTGTCCCAGCTTTTTTGAAATGTGTTGCAGGCATCCATTTCACAATGAGCAAATATTTGCACAAAAACAATAACGTTTATCAATTTAACATTAAATGTCTTGTCTTTGTGGTGTATTCAATTGAATATAGTTTGAAGAGGATTTGCAAATCATTGAATTCTGTTTTATTTACACTTTACACAACATCCCAACTTCATTGGAATTGGGGTTGTACACCAAATTAGGTATTTTGTATCCAAAATGGCTGCCCTGCATTAATCGCTAAAAATATAAAGATTGGTATTTAGATTCCTTGCCTTTGAAAACAGGATTAATATTTTTCATAGTTTATATATGTGAAAAACTCCAGGACCTTGAAATGCTTCTTATGGAGCCCCTCCTTAGTTGCTCTGTCTGTGTCTTTCTGGTCATTGTCATGCTGGAAGACCCAGCCATGACCCATCTTCAATGCTCTTACTGAGGGAAGGAGGTTGTTTGCCAAAATCTCACACTACATGACCCCATCCATCCTCCCTTCAATACGGTGCAGTTGTCCTGTCCCCTTTGTAGAAGAGCACCCCCAGAGTATGATGTTTCCACCCCCATGCATCATGGTTGGGATGGTTTTCTTGGGGTTGTTCTCATCCTCTAAACATGGTAAGTGGAGTTGATTCCAAAAAGCTCTATTCTGGTCTCATCTGATCACATGACCTTCTGCCATGCCCCGTCTGGATCATCCAAATGGTCACTGGTGAACTTCAAACAGGCCTGGATATGTGCTGGCTTGAGCAGGGGGACCTTGCTGCCCTGCAAGATTTTAAACCATGACAGCATCATGTGTTACTAATGTAATCTTTGTGACTGTGGTCCCACCTCTCTTCAGGTCATTGACCAGGTCCTCCTGTGTAGTTCTGAGCTTTCTCAGAATCATCCTTATCCCACAAAGTGAGATCTTGCATGGAATCCCAGACCGAGGGAGATTGACAGTCATCTTGTGTTTCTTCCATTTTCTAATAAATAATCAGAACAGTTGTTGTCTTCTACCAAGCTGCTTGCCTGTTGTCCTGTAGTCCATCTGAGCCTTGTACACGTCTACAGTTTTGTCCCTGGTGTCCGTAGACAGCTCTTTGGTCTTGGCTATGGTGGACAGGTTGGAGTGTGATTGATTGAGTGTGTGAACAGGTGTCTTTTATACAGGTAACAAGTTCAAACAGGTGCAATTAATACAGGTAAAGAGTGCAGAATAAGAGGGCTTCTTAAAGAAAAATTAACAGGTCTGTGTGAGACAGAGTTCTTGCTGGTTGGTTGGTGTTCAAATACTTATTTGAAACACAGATACTAACAATTTGAGATGCAAATCAAACCACATTCACTAAGAAGAAAATTAAACTTTCACATCATTGCATTTTCAGTTTTGTACATGAAAAGTAGAAATTCAGTACAATAGAATCAATAATGACTAGTTTAAGGTTAGACTTAAAAGATTCAATTAATCATTCAATCAGGCCATCTAACATTTGCCATTCCACAACATAGAAGTATGGTGAGCAAAATCTCTACATCGTGTTGAGTTGTTCATCACCTTTAGCTCTCAGAGTACACTCACACACACACTCATCTTCAACTGCTTAGTCCAGTTAAGGGTCACGGGGGGCTGGAGCCTATCCCAGCAGTCATAGACTGCATAGACTGCAAGGCGGGGTACACCTATGACAGGCCGCCAGTCTGTCACAGGGCCACAAACAGACAAATAAACACAGCCATACCCACTCACACACCTACAGACAATTTTAAAGATTCCAATCCACCTAACCTGCATGTCTTTGGATATCTGAGGAAACCAGAGCACCCGGACGAAACCCACGCAACACGGGGAGAACATGCAAAATCCACACAGCAGGGCCACAGGCGGGAATTGAACCCATGACCTTTTCGCTGTGAGGCAACAGTGCTAACCACTAAGCCACCATGCTGCCCTGCTCTCAGAGTAAACTTATTTAATTACTTTTTCAGGTTACTTAAGATTATAAAACAATCCCTTCAATTATGTATTTTATGGCAGCCATGTTAAAAACTCTATATGTAGTCATGATCTGATCACCCATAGCATTACCTTTCCAACAATGTATATATTTACGAATCGACCAAAAATGTTGATGAAAATACATTAGAAAGTAGCCAGCATGTTCTCAAAATCTGACCTGGTTTTCAATAACACTAAATTTGCCTTTTATTTGTTCCTGTCTTCAGGTCTGTGGTCTTTCACTCCTACCAGTCATTTTCCAGTTACCACCGTCTATCTTCATGTTGACTCGTGATAAACCACTTTACAAAAGATAGAGGTAAGTTGCATTTTGAATTGACTGTTCCTTTCCCTCTCCCATTTTTATTTTTTGTTTCTTCAAAAATAAATTTATGCTAATCACGATATGCAAAATGGATCCTGTTGGGAACTGTGAAAAGACAATGTTGTCTCATTCAAATCATATCTGAAGCGTTCAAGAACTGTTATTACAGTTACACAGTATACAGCTTTAAAGGCCCCCGTTGGGAAATGTGATAATTAAAGGGTATTTTTTAATCTAATTTTTGATTCAAATCATTAAAATACTCTCATGATGCACTTTGCCTGAAATCCCATACCAAACATAGGTGTCAAGTAGTTTTTGGCAGTTACCCTCTTTACTGAAATTATCCAGCCATGTGTATTGTTATCGGTATTGTCTAAGGATAAAGCAAATACAGTATGATACAGTATTCTTTAGTGTTGGAAATGCGAAAGTGTCTGAGTATATTTATCCACATTCCCACCTACTTAACAGACCTTGAGCACACGGTAAGTGGTTGATGATGCCTGAGCACATACATGCAAGTCAATGTTTATATAAGATAAGATAAGACGTTATTGATCTCACAGTGGAGAAATTCACATGTTACTACAGCTCTTAAAAAAAACCACACAAGATGGGTGCGAGTAGAGGAAAATGTGCATCAAACAGCGTGTGCAAGGATAAGCAATAATAATAATACTTGCATCAATACAATAAATAAGAAAATGAGGTAGAAATAGTAATATATATATATATATATATATATATATATATATATATTATATATATACACACACACACACACACACCATCTGGCCTATATGGCAAATGTCTTATATGTGTGTGTGTGTGTGTGAATATATATATATATATAATATATATATATAATATATATATCACACACACACACACACATCTGGCCTATATGGCAAATGTCTTATATGTGTGTGTGTGTGTGTGTGTGCGCAACTAATGAGAGTAATGCTGTGAACCAAATGCTTGCAGACACATTAGCTGAGCTGCAAAGAGCAGAAAGGCCAGACACATTTGCAGACAGCTAAGCGAAGCTCGGAGGTTGCTGTTGATACAGGATGGATGGATGGATGGATAGATGTATGGATGGATGGAAACCAAACAATAGAGTAGACTATTACGCAACATGTGCAAGTGATCGGTTGCCAGTATTGGTTCCTGTAAATGAATTAAGAGTGCAAAAGCTGAAACTTCAGGTTTGACATGAAGCAACATTGTTTGATTCATACGTTGAGAAAAATATACAAATAGTACTGTGAATTTTAAACATAGTATAATGTTTAAACATGAGATGTTGACTAACACCATTAACATTTTATGTTGTGGTAAAAAATGCCTTTCAAGCCGTGGATAGAGCAGTAGCTCAGTGGGATAGGAGTTGGCCTACCAATATGTAGAACTGGGTTTGGCTCCTGGTCATACTCCCTGCTTGGGTGGGTCTTTGGGCAGACCATCTACATGGTCTCTATCTCACCAATTGGCCTTGGCTGTGGATAGTGTCCCAACCAGGTGAAGATGTAGACTCTCTTAACTGATATAAGATTTGCATCTTTTTCTTTCCGTCATCAGTAAATTTAAAGTATATATAAAATAAGGATTCACAAATCATTCAATTAGCACACAAATAATGTATGTTGATGATGAATCACTGAACTTGATTTGTAATCAAAATGGGAGGATTTGGATATTTTTTCATCCATTGCACTGACTTTTAAAATAATTTCTCAAATACTTTGATTGGGTTTTGTATTCAAATCCATACTAAGAAATGTAAAGTGAACGATGGATTCAATTTTGGTTGTAGTCTTGATCCAGATGCAGATTCATAGGATGGTTATTGCTTTATTAATCAGCAGCAATGGCCTTCAGAAATGAAAGGAACTGAGATACAAGCTCATTTCAAGCTCCATCTACCTTCATCCACACCCACCTCTAATTCCATCATGCATGTATAGACTAAATTATTCCCTGAAGCAAGCCTACACACGCCCAGCAGGTGGCAGTGTGTGGTAGTTGGGCTATGCTACATTTCATAAGCAAAACAAATTGCTTTTGGCATTGATCAATCAGTTTTCCCTATTACAGTGGGTCAGGAAGTATTGACAGCGCTGCACTTCATCAGATTTTATTTTATTTATTACTTTATGTTACAGCCTTATTCCAAAATTGCTGAAATACACTATATTTCCTCAAAATTATTATCAAATTCAGTTGATTGGACATGATTTGTAAAGGCACACAGCTGCCCGTCTAAACTGAGGATTGGGTGAAGGCCTTAGTCATTGAGGTGACCAATAACCCGCCGGTCACTCTGTCATATCTCCAGCATTCCTCTGTGGAGAGAGGAGAACTTTCCACAAGGACGGCCATCTCTGCAGCAATCCATTCAGACAGAAGCCACTCCTTAGGGAAGCACATGGCAGCCTGCCTGGAGTTTGCCAAAAGGCACCTGAAGGACTCTCAAACCATGAGAAAGAAAATCATCTGGTCTGATGAGACAAAGATTGAACTGAATGCCAGGCATCATGCGTGGAAGAAACCAGGCTCCATCCCGACAGTGAAATATGGTGGTGGCAGCATCATGCTGTCGGGATGTTTTTCAGCAGGACTGGGAGACTGGTCAGTATTGAGGGAAAGATGAATTCAGCAAAGTACAGAGACATCCTGGATGAAAACCTGCTCCAGAGCGCTCTTGACCTCAGACTGGGGCCACAGTTCATCTTTCAGCAGGACAATGACCCTAAGCACAAGTCTATCAAAGGGGTGGCTTCAGGACAACACTGTGAATGTCCTTGAGTGGCCCAGCCAGAGCACAGACCTGAATCTGATTGAACATCTTTTGATAGATCTGAAAATGGCTGTGCACCGATGCTCCCCATCCAACCTGATGGAGCTTGAGAGGTGCTGCAAAGAGGAATGGACAAACTGCCCAAAGATAGGTGCACCAAACTTGTGGCACATATTCAAAGAACTTGAGGCTGTAATTGCTGCCAAAGCTGCATCAACAGTGTTGAGCAAAGGTATGAATACTTATGTACATGTGATTTCTTAGGCTTTTTTCTGTAATAAATCTGCAAAATTTCAAACAACTTTTTCATGATGTCATTATGGGGTGTTGTGAGTAGAATTCTGAGGAAACAAACTGAATTTACACCATTTTGGAATAAGGCTGTAACATAACAAAATGTGGGAAAAGTGAAGAGCTGTGAATACTTTCTGAATGCACTGTGTGCACTTTTCATTTGAAGATGCAAATGATGATTGTGTTTATTGATTTTGATCTACTGTGTTGGCAGTCTGCAGTCTTCCTCCACTTATCTATGCATCCTTGGACAAGATACTTAAATTGCATTCTTTGTCTACCCAAAACCTAGTAGTAAATAACTAGTGTAACTTTGGTTATTGGTGATCATTTTGTCATTAACTAGAAAGTAGCATACATGCTGGATCTGTGTCTCCTACCAATAATTGTGCACAAATATACAGTAATTTGGGTACATATGAAGTCATGTTTGTGTATATTCAGACATTTTCAGCAGTATTTCTTTTGTCCCCTGATGAAGGTTTACACTGAAGGTATGCAGCCATTTGACGAGTTTCTTTGAAGTACAAACTAATTTTAAAAGAAGACTGTTAAATTATGAAAACAAATGAAATTAAGCCCTTCTCCCCTGACCGATTTTTGATACCTGAATGTGCAGTAGTGTTCATAATAATAGTAGTGCTATGTGACTAAAAAGATTAATCCAGGTTTTGAGTATATTTCTTATTGTTACATGGGAAACAAGGTACCAGTAGATTCAGTAGATTCTCACAAATCCAACAAGACCAAGCATTCATGATATGCACACTCTTAAGGCTATGAAATTGGGCTGTTAGTAAAAAAAAATAGAAAAGGGGGTGTTCACAATAATAGTAGTGTGGCATTCAGTCAGTGAGTTTGTCAATTTTGTGGAACAAACAGGTGTGAATCAGGTGTCCCTTATTTAAGGATGAAGCCAGCACCTGTTGAACATGTTTTTCTCTTTGAAAGCCTGAGGAAAATGGGACTTTCAAGACACTGTTCAGAAGAACAGCGTAGTTTGATTAAAAAGTTGATTGGAGAGGGGAAAAACTTATACGCAGGTGAAAAATTATAGCCTGTTCATCTACAATGATCTCCAATGCTTTAAAATGGACAAAAAACCAGAGATGCGTGGAAGAAATGGAAAACAACCATCAAAATGGATAGAAGAATAACCAAATGGCAAAGGCTCACCCACTGATCAGCTCCAGGATGATCAAAGACAGTCTGGAGTTACCTGTAAGTGCTGTGACAGTTAGAAGCTAATTTATTTGCAAGAATCCCCCGCAAAGTCCCTCTGTTAAATAAAAGACATGTGCAGAAGAGGTTACAATTTGCCAAAGACACATCACTGGCCTAAAGAGAAATGGAGGAATATTTGTAGACTGATGAAAGTAAAATTGTCCTTTTAGGTCCAAGGTCCGCAGACAGTTTGTGAGATGACCCCCAAACTCTGAATTCAAGCCACAGTTCACAGTGAAGACAGTGAAACATGGTGGTGCAAGCATCATGATATGGGCATGTTTCTCCTACTATGGTGTTGGGCCTATATATTGCATACCAGGTATCATGGATCAGTTTGGATATGTCAAAATACTTGAAGAGGTCATGTTGCCTTATGCTGAAGAGTACATGCCCTTGAAATGGGTGTTTCAACAAGACAATGACCCCAAGCACACTAGTAAACAAGCAAAATCTTGGTTCCAAACCAACAAAATTAATGCCTCGCAGATATGATGAAATCATGAAAAACTGTGGTTATACAACTAAATACTAATTTAGTGATTCACGGGATTGCTAAGAAAGCGGTTTGAACATAATAGTTTTGAGTTTGTAGCCTCAACAGCAATCAATCAATCAATCAATTTTTTTATATAGCGCCAAATCACAACAAACAGTTGCCCCAAGGCACTTTATATGTAAGGCAAGGCATACAATAATTATGTAAAACCCCAACGGTTCAAACGACCCCTGTGAGCAAGCACTTGGCTACAGGGGGAAGGAAAACTCCCTTTAACAGGAAGAAACCTCCAGCAGAACCAGGCTCAGGGAGGGGCAGTCTTCTGCTGGGACTGGTTGGGCTGAGGGAGAGAACCAGGAAAAAGACATGCTGTGGAGGGGAGCAGAGATCGATCACTAATGATTAAATGCAGAGTGGTGCATACAGAGCAAAAAGAGAAAGAAACAGTGCATCATGGGAACCCCCAGCAGTCTATGTCTATAGCAGCATAACTAAGGGATGGTTCAGGGTCACCTGATCCAGCCCTAACTATAAGCTGTAGCAAAAAGGAAGTTTTAAGCCTAATCTTAAAAGTAGAGAGGGTGTCTGTCTCCCTGATCTGAATTGGGAGCTGGTTCCACAGGAGAGGAGCCTGAAAGCTGAAGGCTCTGCCTCCCATTCTACTCTTACAAACCCTAGGGAACTACAAGTAAGTCCTGCAGTCTGAGAGCGAAGCGCTCTATTGGGTGATATGGTACTACGAGGTCCCTAAGATAAGATGGGACCTGATTATTCAAAACCTTATAAGTAAAGAAGAATTTTAAATTCTATTCTAGAATTAACAGGAAGCCAATGAAGAGAGGCCAATATGGGTGAGATATGCTCTCTCCTTCTAGTCCCCGTCAGTACTCTAGCTGCAGCATTTTGAATTAACTGAAGGCTTTTAGGGAACTTTTAGGACAACCTGATAATAATGAATTACAATAGTCCAGCCTAGAGGAAATAAATGCATGAATTAGTTTTTCAGCATCACTCTGAGACAAGACCTTTCTGATTTTAGAGATATTGCGTAAATGCAAAAAAGCAGTCCTACATATTTGTTTAATATGCGCTTTGAATGACATATCCTGATCAAAAATTACTCCAAGATTTCTCACAGTATTACTAGAGGTCAGGGTAATGCCATCCAGAGTAAGGATCTGGTAGACACCATGTTTCTAAGATTTGTGGGGCCAAGTACAATAACTTCAGTTTTATCTGAGTTTAAAAGCAGGAAATTAGAGGTCATCCATGTCTTTATGTCTGTAAGACAATCCTGCAGTTTAGCTAATTGGTGTGTGTCCTCTGGCTTCATGGATAGATAAAGCTGGGTATCATCTGCGTAACAATGAAAATTTAAGCAATACCATCTAATAATACTACCTAAGGGAAGCATGTATAAAGTGAATAAAATTGGTCCTAGCACATAACCTTGTGGAACTCCATAATTAACTTTAGTCTGTGAAGAAGATTCCCCATTTACATGAACAAATTGTAATCGATTAGACAAATATGATTCAAACCACCGCAGCGCAGTGCCTTTAATACCTATGGCATGCTCTAATCTCTGTAATAAAATTTTATGGTCAACAGTATCAAAAGCAGCACTGAGGTCTAACAGAACAAGCACAGAGATGAGTCCACTGTCCGAGGCCATAAGAAGATCATTTGTAACCTTCACTAATGCTGTTTCTGTACTATGATGAATTCTAAAACCTGACTGAAACTCTTCAAATAGACCATTCCTCTGCAGATGATCAGTTAGCTGTTTTACAACTACCTTTTCAAGAATTTTTGAGAGAAAAGGAAGGTTGGATATTGGCCTATAATTAGCTAAGATAGCTGGGTCAAGTGATGGCTTTTTAAGTAATGGTTTAATTACTGCCACCTTAAAAGCCTGTGGTACATAGCCAACTAACAAAGATAGATTGATCATATTTAAGATCGAAGCATTAAATAATGGTAGGGCTTCCTTGAGCAGCCTGGTAGGAATGGGGTCTAATAAACATGTTGATGGTTTGGATGAAGTAACTAATGAAAATAACTCAGACAGAACAATCGGAGAGAAAGAGTCTAACCAAATACCGGCATCACTGAAAGCAGCCAAAGATAACGATACGTCTTTGGGATGGTTATGAGTAATTTTTTCTCTAATAGTTAAAATTTTGTTAGCAAAGAAAGTCATGAAGTCATTACTAGTTAAAGTTAATGGAATACTCAGCTCAATAGAGCTCTGACTCTTTGTCAGCCTGGCTACAGTGCTGAAAAGAAACCTGGGGTTGTTCTTATTTCTTCAATTAGTGATGAGTAGAAAGATGTCCTAGCTTTACGGAGGGCTTTTTTATAGAGCAACAGACTCTTTTTCCAGGCTAAGTGAAGATCTTCTAAATTAGTGAGACGCCATTTCCTCTCCAACGTACGGGTTATCTGCTTTAAGCTACGAGTTTGTGAGTTATACCACGGAGTCAGGCACTTCTGATTTAAAGCTCTCTTTTTCAGAGGAGCTACAGCATCCAAAGTTGTCTTCAATGAGGATGTAAAACTATTGACGAGATACTCTATCTCACTTACAGAGTTTAGGTAGCTACTCTGCACTGTGTTGGTGTATGGCATTAGAGAACATAAAGAAGGAATCATATCCTTAAACCTAGTTACAGTGCTTTCTGAAAGACTTCTAGTGTAATGAAACTTATTCCCCACTGCTGGGTAGTCCATCAGAGTAAATGTAAATGTTATTAAGAAATGATCAGACAGAAGGGAGTTTTCAGGGAATACTGTTAAGTCTTCTATTTCCATACCATAAGTCAGAACAAGATCTAAGATATGATTAAAGTGGTGGGTGGACTCATTTACTTTTTGAGCAAAGCCAATAGAGTCTAATAATAGATTAAATGCAGTGTTGAGGCTGTCATTCTCAGCATCTGTGTGGATGTTAAAATCGCCCACTATAATTATCTTATCTGAGCTAAGCACTAAGTCAGACAAAAGGTCTGAAAATTCACAGAGAAACTCACCGTAATGACCAGGTGGACGATAGATAATAACAAATAAAACTGGTTTTTGGGACTTCCAATTTGGATGGACAAGACTAAGAGTCAAGCTTTCAAATGAATTAAAGCTCTGTCTGGGTTTTTCATTAATTAATAAGCTGGAATGGAAGATAACAGCAGATGCTACTATTATTGTGAACACCCCCTTTTCTACTTTTTTTTTACTAATAGCCTAATTTCATAGCCTTAAGAGTGTGCATATCATGAATGCTTGGTCTTGTTGGATTTCTGAGAATCTACTGAATCTACTGGTACCTTGTTTCCCATGTAACAATAAGAAATATACTCAAAACCTGGATTAATCTTTTTAGTCACATAGCACTACTGTTATTCTGAACACTACTGTATATGATAGGTGGGGGGACTGGATCGGGGCCTGAAATTGGGTGTAACCTGTGGTAAAAGTGTTAAAGAACATTGTAAATGATCAGGGTAGTTTTAAACTTTGTCAGGCGATAGTGAGTGCCAGTCTGCACCTCACTTTCAAATATGAGAGTGATTGGAACATGTTAGATTCAGATATAATATTAAAAATATACATTAAAGGGGGCTTTCAATGTTAAATTTAAGTGGCCACAAAATCTGTACTCAAGATCAAATCTCGATCAAACTTTGTCAGTCATGATAGAATACCATCCTACATCATGCTTTTGAATATGATTGAAATTTGACCTTTTTTGACAGCGTTATGAAGTTGGGATTTTTCCAATTTTCCAAGATTTTTTCCTGACTTTGTTCTTTGACCTATGAGCTTGAAAATGTAATTACTTCTTCCCTATCAGGATATGAATCCTCTGTAAATATTTCATGAAGAAATATAAAAAATTGTGGGTCACAGGCTGTTCACAAAAAAAAAAAAAAAAAACAGGGCTGAAAATATCACCTCTTCCCAACTTTGTTGGCGGAGGTAAAAATCAATAATTGGAGATGGCCCTTACAAGTCTTTTAAAGCTGACAGTATCATTGACTTTCTACGACTCCTCTATTTCACAGGGCGCCGTTGTGTTTACAATTGCCCATGATCCAAGAACAGTGCTAAAACGAGATGAAACCGCTTGCTACGGCTTGTCTCCTAACAGGCTTACTAATAAAGTGCAGATCTGGCAACTGACTGGCTTATAAAATGCAGGCCTGGCAACTGCCTAAAATTTAAACTAAGGAGCTGCGTCCTCAGCCAGAGCCATAGCAAACGCTGCTTTGGCTTCAAATTGTTTATCTTGTTAGAGCACCATCAAACAAGTTTCAAGCTGTACTCACTACGAATACCCCATTTGAAGATGTTCCAACATGACTGAAGCACAAGTAAAACAGTATGGGTCCTCTCATGTTACTACTGTAAATGTACAGGTACATCATCTTCAACTAAGTGCAAAAAAAGCAGATTGATTTCTGCTTACCATCGAGGTCCTTAAAGTGAAGTCTGTTTAAAATCCGTGCCATCAGGGGGAGCCACTGCATTAGTTTCAACCTGAATTGGGTGTACCCGCTGGCATTCCAAATTTTAAATTAAATTAGATTAGATTAGGTAGAATTTTATTGATCCCTTGGGAAGACTCCGTCAGGAAAATTGAGGTTCCAGCAGAGTATCAAATGTGAAAGTGAAAAAGAAAAATGGTTTGCAATATAAATACCAGACATACTGATCAGTCCTGATTTACTGGCTTCTACTGTTCCTCTCTTTCCCATCCTCTGTCTTCCTGTTACTCCTCCTCCCCCTGAGTGAGGAGTTGTACAGCCTGATGGCCTGAGGGACAAAGGAGTTTTTCAGTCTATTGGTCCTGCACTTGTGAAGGAGCAGTCTGTGGCTGAAGAGGCTCCTCTGGTTGCTGATGACGGTGTGCAGAGGGTGACTGGCATCGTCCATAATGTCCAACAGTTTGTCCAGTGTTCTCTTCTCTGCCACTGTCACCAGAGAGTCCAGCTTCATGTCAACCACAGAGCCAGCCCGCCTGATCAGTTTGTCCAGCCTGGATGTGTCCTTCTTGTGATGTTAGAAGTATTTGATGAGGACTTTTCGAGTTGAAAACTTTTTAAAAACAAACTTTATAATGAAGGCAGCAGTGGACAGATTGTGGAGATCTTAGCAGAGGCCCTAACAGACCACAGTGAACCACACAGAACCCAGTGATTCACAGGGGATGAAGGTAAAAAAAGAAAACAACAACAAGGGAGTATCCCAGATACAGAGAGCACCAAAACCCACCGGCCAAAGGCAAAATTGGGACAGTTATAAAAGGAGACTGCAGGACTGCAGATTTACAGTGCTCTTAAAAAATAGAGGAGCCAGTCTCCTCCACGACTGTCCTCTGTCAGCTTTAGTGCCAGCTATTGTGAGGTTTCACCTCCATGTTTATTAGTTAAAGATATTTGTGTGTAGGATATAAGGGCTTTGATTAGCACAAATAGGATACAGCATTCAGAACCATCTGTTCATTCGTGTGTCATTTCCTGCAATAATGAACCAGTGTGTTTTCATGAGGTTAGGTTGAGCCATTAATATCTTATATCTTAATATCTTATCTTATGGCCCAATATGAGCATACGTACTCTGCATCCTCATTTTGTGAAAAGGAGCATCATATTGATTTTACTAGAGAAGTCAAGGCAGCAGGAATCCTCATTACCAAAAAAAAAAAAAAAAAAAAAAAGTGAAAACCTGCAGGGAAACAAAATTGTGCCCAGCCACAGCTAAATGCAATCTACAACATCACCACTAGGTGACACTAAACCCTACACACTGTAGCTTTAAAATGTTTGACTGTGAGTCCTGTAAGCACAACCTGGGTAGTTGAATATGGTGTCATTTCTCCTATTGACATCTTTGCTAAACAGCCATACATCATGCCATCCTTTTAGCTATCCTAACCATTTTATAAAAAAAATATATATATATATTTTTGTCACTCTGGTTTCTGACAGCTTCTCAAACCGTCGCCATGATGACAAATCAGGCAGTCAACCCATAACACTTCCTGAACACTTTCAAGCAGTGCAATTTTCCACAACAATTTTAACCAATAGTGTTTCCTGTTATTGGTTTACACACCATTATTATTATTATTATTATTATTATTATTTATTTTTTTTATTTTTTTTGTATGTATTGCATTTGGAGCTGACTATAAACCTTGTCTCATTCTGTACTGCCGATGTATTAGATTTTACTCTGCAGCAAAATTGCAGAGATACTTTTACACATTTATTGTATGCAGTATGTAAAGTAACTCACATATCTTGGCTAAAACATAGAAGCATACATTTCTCCAGCTGCAACCATTATGTGTGGTAAGTCAATTTGTCATGCTCGGCCCCGGCTCAGAGTATAGGTCTTAGTTCTTTGCGGTTTTCTGGTTTTAGTTTTCATATGTTTATACCTTATCATGTAGATCTCAGTTTTATTAGATTATTGCTTTTCTTTGTGTTGTGCTTTCGTCACTGGTTCACTCTTTGGTTATCATTTATTTTGTAGTTGGTTATTGTATTCTTTCACTCTTGGTCCTTTATGTTACTTTAGTCTTAGTTTAAGTCTGTTTATCACATTTATCATATTATGCTTTATGCTGTGTTTACACATTGGCAAGGCGGGTCATTCTTGGCACATTCCTGACATTCTTAACATGACTTAACACATCTGAATAGGTTTCTTAATAGTGCATGTTGGTGTGCGATATTCGTGATTTTTGTGGTGCATGTTTTTGCCTATCAAAAAATCTTTCACGAATGTCACGCACCACCCTCGTTTCACCTCATGTCGTGGAGGTCGCAACTGTGTGTTGATCCGTCTTGATTAGCGGTGATCCTTAATAGAGCATGACAGCATTCTTCTCTCACGTGCGCACAATTAAACCCTGCTTCACTGCATTCAGTTTCACTGCTGCAATATGCCGAAGGAGGACAGTGATGCCAAGTTGGCTAAAAGTCTTGTTCCAGTGCACCTCAGCACGCTCCTGCAGGTGTTCCACCTGCTGCATGTGCCTGATGTTTGTGAAAACGAGCAACACGAGAGCCATGTGTAGCCACACATCTGGCTCTCTCTGTCTGCTCCTCCTTTTTGTGCCACTCTATGGCTCAGAGCCCAACTCAGCATGTAGTCACAAAGTTCTTCTGCTGTGGATTTTGAGGAGCAAACTGGAGTGACCTGAATTGTTCAGTAACTGACAGTTGGAGGAACAATTCGCCACGTGACAGAACTTAACGATGTGCACAACAGCGCACAACAATGAGGAACATTATTCTTGACTGTGCGTAATGGTTCCTGATAATTCTCCAGCAACACGTGCCATTAATCGTAAGGTGTGGTAACAGGTTTCAGCAGATTCTGAGGACACCTGACACCTCTGCCTCAAATCATCACATTCGTGATCAGCGAAAATTTTTGAAATTTTGCCTCCAAATTTCTCATGAACATAGTCATAGGCCTTGCCCATTACCTGGGATAAGCAATTGACCTTGACCTTCAAGGTTTTGCTTGAGGTCAGATGTCAGCTAAATTAGGTCAAACTTCAGATTACAGTGAAACATGTCGTGTAATACACCAAATTAATACTATTTTATGATTACATTAGTACTAGCAAAATATAGTTATATGATATGGTGTTGAAAAACTAACATGAATGTATTGTTTTCTTATTGTCATACTGTCAGTATAAGTAAACTTATTTTTGCAGAGTAGAAAAGGGTCTGTTCTAGGGACTTTGTTCTTTTGAATACATTTGATCTTCACTTATTGTTGGCTAACTTGCCATGTAGTTCAACACCACTTTGGACTCTAACGTTTGACTCATTCTTCATGCTACTAAAACTTGAAACCACGTCACTGTAAAATTTAGTGGATAAAAATGATTTGAACAAATCAATTTCATGCTACATTTATATTATTCTGTTGATTCCTATCTGCCACTCTTTATATTTATGACATAGTTTGTACAAAAGAGATGAGAAAGGTGGCAGACATTATAGGCCCCTCATTTTCATTATGTTTCTTAAACATATGTTTCTTTGCATACTATTGTGTGTGTTTGTGTGTGCCTGCGCTATATTTATTCATTAACGTGTTGAAATATATGTCTTAATGTTTTAACTGTATGTTTTATTGTACAGCACATTGGGTCAGCTTTGGTTGTAGTAAAGTACTTTATAAATAAAGATGGTATTGTCCTGTGTGTTCTATACTTATACTGTGGATCTTTTATGCAAATCTAAATTGGAGTATTTTCACATCACACTTCCATCACACCACATCACATCATATATTTTAGGTTGTCAATCAGGTCCATATATTTGTAGAGTGCATTTGGAAGGGGGATTAAAAGATACTTCATATAGTGTATGAAGATATACTGTTACACCGGGTCTCTATAGAAAACCAATGGGTGACGTCATGCAGGCTCTGTCCAATATATGTGTGTGTGTATGTGTGTATGAGATGAGATATACTTTATTGATCTCACAGTGGAGAAATTATGTTTACACTCCAGTTAATTCAGACAGCAATTACTCCACAATTATTACTTGTTTTGTTGTGTGGGCCGCTGAAGAGGAGGTACTGCTGGCCCACCACCACCAGAGGGCACCCGGCCTGGAGTGCGGGCTCCAGGCACCAGAGGGCGCTGCCGCCTCACAGGAGCAGCCAGGGTGACAGCTGACGCTCATCATCTTTGACAGCTGTCACCATTCATCAGGATCAGTGTTGGTATATCAGCCAGACGACATCTCCACCTCTTTGCCGAGATATCGTTCTACCTTGAAGGTAACGTACCTCAGCTGACTGTGAGACAGTATCCTTTTGTTACTTGAGCATTGTATTGTGAACTACTTTTCCAACGAGAGGTGGAGGTAGCTTTCCTGCCATACGGATTGCTGGGTGCAAACGCGCCCTCATTTAACTGCTTTTTGTTCCTCGCCAGCAGTACCAGATCCGACACGCAGAGGCAGTGGCCACCTGGGAGTTCGGGACTTGGCGGCTCCAGTATTCCCGGGGTCTGGTGGTGGAGGAAATCGTGTGGTTCCGGTTCTGCTTTGGACAGGTGTCTCCTATCTTCGAGCCTGCCCACACGACACCTTTGTGATTTGACTCCTGTCTAGTATTGTAATCTGTTGTATTGGTTGTGCACATTCGCAACAGTAAATTGTTGTTATTTGACCTACTCCATTGTCCGTTCATTTGCGCCCCCTGTTGTGGGTCCGTGTACCTACACTTTCACAACAGGATATCTCGGCCATCGTCATGGATCCCGAGGGGCGTCAACCGGCTGTTGAACGGCCAATGGAAGAACAGGGCGCACAGGCGTCCGCAGGAGGGGTGATCGGTGAGTTGCAGCGGATCCTCACCGCTTTCACGACTCGGTTGGATTTGATGACCGAGCAGAACGTCCTCCTGAACCGCAGGGTGGAGGCTCTCGCCGCGCAGGTGGAAGCGCGCCCTCCGGGCGCCGCTGCAGCTCTCCCTCCCGTCGACCCTGTGCGTAACAGTGACGTTCCACTGGTCGTTCAACGACCCCTCCCACCTTCCCCGGAAGCATACATAAGCCCTCCAGAGCCGTACGGAGGCTGTGTGGAGACGTGCGCGGATTTCCTTATGCAGTGTTCGCTCGTCTTCGCACAGCGTCCCGTCATGTACGCGACTGATGCTAGCAAAGTAGCTTATGTGATAAATCTGCTTCGTGGTGAGGCACGCGCTTGGGCTACAGCGCTCTGGGAGCAAAATTCACGGCTCCTTCAGACATATGATGGGTTTGTGAGGGAGTTCAGAACAGTGTTCGATCACCCAAATAGAGGAGAGACAGCTTCGGCCGTGCTACTGTCAATGAGACAGGGGCGCCGGAGCGCAGCTGCCTATGCAGTCGACTTCCGCATCGCGGCTGCGAGGTCAGGCTGGAATAGCACTGCCCTCCGCGCCGCCTTTGTAAACGGACTGTCATTGGTTCTAAAGGAGCACCTGGTGGCTAAGGATGAACCGCGGGATTTAGATGGGCTTATCGATCTCGTCATACGATTAGACAATCGGTTGGAAGAACGCCGTCGGGAACGAGACGAAGGGCGTGGCCGGGCACGCGCCGTCCCTCTCCCTTCCGGTTCCGATCGCGTTCCGCCCTCCCCACGCTCCACGGCTCCTGCGCCTCGTGTGGTTACAGCTCCCCCTGCTGACGAAGCTATGGACACGAGCAGGGCCACATTTAGAGCACCAAGTAGAGAGAGGAGGCTGGACCGCGGGGCGTGTTTTGTTTGTGGCTCGATAGAGCATCAATTGAGAGACTGCCCCGAGCGGTTAAACACCAACGCCCGCCGCTAGAGACTGGGCTAGGGGTGGGCCGAGACATTCACGTGGGACACACCCACATTGCCACTCAACTCCCAGTTACAATCCTTTATGAGGATTTAACCCTGAAGGCCCCAGCACTGGTGGACACGGGCTCTGAAGGGAATTTGCTAGACAGCAAATGGGCCAGGGAGATAGGGCTCCCTCTGGTGGTGCTTACCTTGCCTGTGCGGGTGCGGGCACTAGATGGCTCCCTACTCCCTCCAATCACTCATAAGACACCACCAGTAACCCTGGTGGTGTCGGGAAATCACCGGGAGGAGATCGAGTTTTTTGTGACTCCGGCCACCTCCCGTGTGATTTTAGGGTTCCCCTGGATGTTGAAACACAATCCCCGGATCGATTGGCCGTCCGGGGTAGTGGTTCAGTGGAGCGAAACCTGCCATCGGGTATGTTTAGGTTCCTCGGTTCCTCCCGGTTCCCAGGCCAGGGAGGAGGTCAGAGCCCCGCCCAATCTAGGGACGGTGCCGGTGCAGTACCATGACCTTGCGGAGGTGTTTAGCAAGGATCTGGCACTCACCCTTCCCCTGCACCGCCCGTATGATTGTGCCATTGATTTGGTTCCAGGCGTTGAGTTCCCGTCCAGTAGGCTGTACAACCTCTCGACCTGAGCGCGAATCAATGGAGACCTACATCCGGGACTCTTTGGCTGCCGGGTTGATCCGGAATTCCACCTCCCCGATGGGTGCGGGTTTCTTTTTTGTGGGGAAAAAGGATGGCGGACTACGTCCATGCATCGATTACAGGGGGCTGAACGAAATCACGGTTCGTAACCGATACCCCTTACCCTTGTTGGATTCTGTGTTCACGCCCCTGCATGGAGCCAAGATATTCACCAAGCTTGATCTTAGGAATGCGTATCACCTGGTTCGGATCCGGAAGGGAGACGAGTGGAAGACGGCATTTAACACCCCCTTAGGTCACTTTGAGTACCTGGTCATGCCGTTCGGTCTTACAAACGCTCCCGCGACGTTCCAAGCATTAGTTAATGACGTCTTGCGGGACTTCCTGCACCGATTTGTCTTCGTATATCTGGACGATATACTCATCTTTTCTCCGGATCCTGAGACTCATGTCCGACATGTACGTCAGGTCCTGCAGCGGTTGTTGGAGAACCGGCTGTTTGTGAAGGGCGAGAAGTGCGAGTTTCACCGCACTTCTTTGTCCTTCCTGGGGTTTATCATTTCCCCTAACTCCGTCGCTCCTGATCCGGCCAAGGTTGCGGCGGTGAGAGACTGGCCCCAACCCACTAGCCGTAGGAAGCTGCAACAGTTCCTCGGCTTTGCTAATTTCTACAGGAGGTTTATCAAGGGCTATAGTCAGGTAGCTAGCCCCCTGACAGCCCTGACCTCACCAAAAGTCCCCTTCACCTGGTCGGATCGTTGCGATGCCGCGTTCAAGAAGTTGAAGCGGCGCTTCTCGTCTGCACCTGTTCTGGTGCAGCCCGATCCTAGTCGCCAGTTGGTGGTTGAAGTGGACGCCTCGGACTCAGGGATAGGAGCTGTGCTCTCCCAGAGCGGGAAGACCGATAAGGTCCTTCACCTGTGTGCCTATTTTTCCCGCAGGTTGACCCCGGCCGAACGGAACTATGACGTCGGCAATCGAGAGCTCCTTGCGGTGAAAGAGGCCCTTGAAGAGTGGAGACATCTGTTGGAGGGAACGTCCGTGCCATTCACGGTTTTCACTGACCACCGGAACCTGGAGTATATCAGGACCGCCAAGCGGCTGAACCCCAGGCAAGCCCGCTGGTCACTGTTCTTCGGCCGTTTTGACTTCCGGATCACCTACCGTCCCGGGACCAAAAACCAGAGATCGGATGCCTTGTCCCGGGTACATGAAGATGAAGTCAAAACGGAGTTGTCGGATCCACCGGAACCCATCATCCCGGAGTCCACTATCGTGGCCACCCTCACCTGGGACGTAGAGAGAACCGTCCGGGAGGCCCTGGCACGAAGCCCGGACCCCGGAACCGGGCCGAAGAATAGACTTTACGTCCCACCAGAAGCTAGGGCTGCAGTCCTGGACTTCTGTCACGGCTCTAAGCTCTCCTGTCATCCAGGGGTGCGAAGAACCGTGGCAGTTGTCCGGCAGCGCTTCTGGTGGGCGTCCCTGGAGGCCGACGTCCGGGATTATATCCAGGCCTGTACCACCTGCACCAGGGGCAAGGCCGACCATCGCAAGGTTTCGGGATTGCTACAGCCGCTGCCCGTGCCTCATCGCCCCTGGTCTCACATCGGCCTGGATTTTGTCACGGGCCTCCCGCCGTCCCAGGGCAACACCGTCATCCTCACGATAGTGGACCGATTCTCCAAGGCGGCCCACTTCGTGGCCCTCCCGAAGCTCCCAACGGCCCAGGAGACAGCGGACCTCCTGGTCCACCACGTCGTCCGGCTGCATGGGATCCCAACAGACATCGTCTCCGATCGCGGTCCCCAGTTCTCCTCGCACGTCTGGAGGAGCTTCTGCCGGGAACTGGGGGCCACAGTCAGTCTCTCATCCGGGTATCATCCCCAAACCAACGGGCAAGCAGAACGGGCCAACCAAGAGATGGAGCAGACCCTGCGTTGCATGACAGCCGCGCACCCGGCAGCCTGGAGTACCCATCTGGCCTGGATCGAGTATGCCCACAACAGCCAAGTGTCGTCAGCCACCGGCCTCTCCCCTTTTGAGGTGTGTCTAGGGTATCAGCCCCCGTTGTTTCCGGTGGTTGAGGGAGAGGTCGGTGTGCCCTCGGTCCAGGCCCACCTGCGGAAGTGCCGTCGGGTGTGGCGAGCCGCCCGTTCTGCTTTGCTGAAGGCCCGGATGAGGACAAAGGCCCATGCAGACCGTCGGCGGACCCCGGCCCCTACGTATCGTCCAGGGCAGGAAGTGTGGTTGTCAACCAAGGACATTCCACTCCAAGTGGCCTCCCCGAAACTACAGGAACGATTCAAAGGTCCCTTTAAAATCCTCAAGGTCATCAGTCCCGCCGCAGTGAGGCTTCAGCTTCCGGCCTCACTGCGGATCTATCCCGTGTTTCACGTGTCAAGGATCAAGCCCCATCACACCTCACCCCTCTGTACTCTGGGTCCGGCACCACCTCCTGCCCGGATCATCGATGGCGAGCCGGCTTGGACTGTGCGCCGGCTCTTGGATGTCCGCAGGATGGGCCGGGGCTTCCAGTATTTGGTGGACTGGGAGGGGTACGGACCTGAAGAACGCTCCTGGGTGAAGAGGAGCTTCATCCTGGACCCGGCCCTCCTGGCCTGGTCGGGCGCCAGGAGGCGCCCATTGAGGGGGGGGGTCCTGTTGTGTGGGCCGCTGAAGAGGAGGTACTGCTGGCCCACCACCACCAGAGGGCACCCGGCCTGGAGTGCGGGCTCCAGGCACCAGAGGGCGCTGCCGCCTCACAGGAGCAGCCAGGGTGACAGCTGACGCTCATCATCTTTGACAGCTGTCACCATTCATCAGGATCAGTGTTGGTATATCAGCCAGACGACATCTCCACCTCTTTGCCGAGATATCGTTCTACCTTGAAGGTAACGTACCTCAGCTGACTGTGAGACAGTATCCTTTTGTTACTTGAGCGTTGTATTGTGAACTACTTTTCCAACGAGAGGTGGAGGTAGCTTTCCTGCCATACGGATTGCTGGGTGCAAACGCGCCCTCATTTAACTGCTTTTTGTTCCTCGCCAGCAGTACCAGATCCGACACGCGGAGGCAGTGGCCACCTGGGAGTTCGGGACTTGGCGGCTCCAGTATTCCCGGGGTCTGGTGGCGGAGGAAATCGTGTGGTTCCGGTTCTGCTTTGGACAGGTGTCTCCTATCTTCGAGCCTGCCCACACGACACCTTTGTGATTTGACTCCTGTCTAGTGTTGTAATCTGTTGTATTGGTTGTGCACATTCGCAACAGTAAATTGTTGTTATTTGACCTACTCCATTGTCCGTTCATTTGCGCCCCCTGTTGTGGGTCCGTGTACCTACACTTTCACAACAGGTTTACCGTAATAATTTCACACATCAGAATTAAAGACAGCACATACACATTTGACATTGTTTATGTGCACTAAATTTGAAGTCTGTTATCTGTTAATTTTTTACTTCGCTCACTTTTAGTTAACTGTGCTCACCATTGGTAATCTCTTCAACACAACCATCAAAGGTGAGTCGAGTTACAAAAAGTGAAAATGCCAAAAAGATCTTGTTGTACTTTTACGGAAAAGTGTTGGCGCCACTGTGTGGCATGAAACTCTGACACAAAAAGAACTTTTGCAAGAGAATGTCATTGCATCACAAACTTCCTATCACCTTAGTAACATCTAAGATTAGCAAGATTATGCTTTTGAAGTTATGATGTTTGATATCTGTTACAATATGGTTGATTTAAGTTTACTTATCCAGTGATATCATTTTAGATTACATATCATAATCAAATAAACTATGTACTTTGATCACAGAGATGTTTCATCTTATCTCAAACCAGTTATCTAGGAAATTGAAGGGGACTGATGTAAGAAAATGGGACATTTTCTCAGCTAAAGTTTCAGAAGTGGAAAGTCTGGAAGGATTGGAATAAGTCACAGTGATTTCTTTCTGAATGTGCAGGTAAGTGTGCTGCATTGTGAAGGGCCTTCAGCTAGCTTTCATGGAAAGAGAGAGGAAAAAATGATCAGATTAAAAAAAGTGATATTTGTCTGATGGGCTTGTGTCCCCCGTTGCAGAAATGTGTGTAGTCCTACAACTTTTTGTAAGTAGGCGATATTTTCATGCTTCCATGTCTAATAATAATGCGAGAAGTATGCAGCTTCAGTCTGCATTGTAATAATCACTGTTTTATTGGGGAAAATGAGCAGTTACATAAAGAGACCCAGAACATCCCTGTTAGCTGCACTGTGACTGTGTGTTAGCTGTGATACTTTTGCATTGTTGCTCATTTTCCTGAGCATGATCCAGCACACAGGTACACCTCACTGTAACTTGATGAGGTAAATGTGGCCCATTTACCACGTGGCTGATATGGATGGACTGCAGATATATCTCTGGTTATCATTCCGACACAAAGCAGTTTCATGAGGATGCAGCAATACACAGTGCCATTGCATGTGTCCAAAACCAACCTAACCTCAAGATAAATGGTGGCTGTGAAAGCAATGTGATTAAATATTTGCTGTATGTGTGTTTTCTCAGACTGACATATCTAAAGATCACCTATAGAGCCCCTCCACACAAAACACGAAAGACGCAGAAACCAGAAGAAAATCCGCAAACTAAAAACGAAATGAGGAACCACGAAACAACCGACCTGCTGTCGGGAGGGGCGCACGGTCAAACAAGCGTGCACGATACCGCAGCGACGGTTCCATTTATACTCGTGTTCATGCGCACAAAATCAGTGCGAGCACGTGGAAAGTCGCGCACACAGCAGCAGAGCAAAAAATTAATAAAACACCACAATTTTGAATTCCTGTTATAAAGAGTAGATTTAGCCTCCGCCTCAACATACACCAGGAAGTAATGAAATGACGTGGATTACTGTCCGCGCTTGCGTTGTGAACACATCAGCCAGCATGGCGTATCCAGCGCGCAATGACCCGCTGCAAATGTGGTGTGTGTTTTAATTATTACAATGTGGGGAAATCCCGCAGTGACACGCACCTCGCGGGGGCATCCCATGGGGTGATTTCTTGCATGGCACAATAAATGCCAGCCTTGCGGTGAGCTGACGTGCCAGTCAGCTGAAGCAATATGTTTTAATTTATTCCCATGTGAGGATGCCAACGTCCACGCTTCACATTACAGTTATGTGATGTCGTATCCTGCAAGCCACTACAGGTGTTCCCCAGCTGAGAGTTGCAAGCACAGATATCTGAACAGCTGCATGTTGCAGGGGGACACGCCCACCTCTGTCAGTGGACCTCAGCAGCTCACAGAACAAAAAGGCTCACTCTCTGTACCTTCATTCTGTTATTCTGTTATTCTGTGTTTGTAATATAACACGTAGCATGCACTGAGCCATCATTAACAGCTATCAGGGAGTTGCTGGCCAGCGATCAGCTGACAGGCACTTTGCCGTGGTGTGTGCGCTCAGACGTGGCTGGCCGGTCTCCATGTGATCATGTCTGTACATACATATCAGCATTTCATGCAAGTGTGCCTCCCCGTGCCCGGGGGGAGCGCAAGAGACACGCACGCCACATGTGTTGTGGGGGGCGGAGGGAGTGCAACACACACTCACATGTGCGATAGACACACAGGCTACATGTGTTGAGGGGAGAGCCGACACATTGGCACGCCACATGTGTGTTGCAAGGTCATGCCACAAACGTGGGGCACTTTGACACTTTTCACAGACAAGCCGAATGTGGTCGTCTATTGTCTACTCTCATACCAGGAGCGTGAATAGCCCTGCCTTTTCTAAGTGTCCAGCGAGCAGTGTTGGATGTTCATGTGTGTCACCTGGAATTTGGCCCACACCTGCCGTGAGAGTGATTGAATGGGCTCTCACAAGGCACTGTCTTTCAGCCACTGGTGTGTGTGAATAGTTGTTGCGACAGGTGTACAAGGTGTTAGAGGCGGCTCCGATTTTTCACTAATTCCTGCTTTGTGCACTAGTCGGCTTCAGTCATGTTATGTGTGAATGGGCCCTTAGGGATGTACATCCTGGAAACTCATGGTTTGAAACCTTGTCCTTACCTTGGAAAAAAATTGGAGGGTCTAAGAGGTTGCCAGTGATGAAATGGAACATTCTGCCATTGTACCGTGGTTCTGCTTTAAAGGTACTGGCTTTTTAAGATTTAAGTCATAAAAAGAACTTTCTTTGGCACCACTATAATTTTATTCCTTAGCACTTAGATAAGGGATTCATAATATGATATTGCCAATATGATCAAAATTTGTGCTGTCTGGAAACAATTTAGAATTTCAACTCCTGAGGGGGAGAAATTCAAGGGGTCAGATGGTATGGCCATCATTTAGTATATTTTGAAGTGATACACAAGAAAGCTTATGGATGTTAACGTAAGATGGGTCACAGGTAATCTCAAAACCTCACGCATGTGTACACTCACTTTCTCCTGTGGTCAGTCTGCATGGCGGCGATGAAGGAAAAGACAACATTCACTATGGAATTTTTCCCCCAGATAAATATGTCCTCTTCATTAAAATGAGCTGTAATTTTTTACAGCATGTTAGAAAAATAAATCCACATTATAATGCTTGGATTTCGGTAGAAACTATTTTCTCAGTTTTGTGCAATGTGAAAGGCCCTACACCTTTTTTAGATGTTCAGATAATTTTATTGTCATTACAACAAGTGCAACAAAATTTCTCCCACCCATTCACCTCAGACAAAAAACATAATTAATCCACAATTATTATTGTGGATTAATTATTACAGCCTGTCTAGTGGATTTTTATTTTGTTTTAGCACTGTTGTTGTGCGTTACCTGTGCTGCTCCACAGCCTGTCTAGTGGATTTTTATTTTGTTTTAGCACTGTTGTTGTGCGTTACCTGTGCTGCTCCACAGCCTGTCTAGTGGATTTCTATTTTGTTTTAGCACTGTTGTCGTGCGTTGCCTGTGCTGCTCCACAGCCTGTCCAGTGGATTTTATTTTATTTTATTTTTTAGCACTGTTGTTGTGCGTTACCTGTGCTGCTCCACAGCCTGTCCAGTGGATTTTTATTTTTATTTTATTTTATTTTTTAGCACTGTTGTTGTGCGTTACCTGTGCTGCTCCACAGCCTGTCTAGTGGATTTTTATTTTATTTTAGCACTGTTGTCGTGCGTTACCTGTGCTGCTCCACAGCCTGTCTAGTGGATTTTTATTTTGTTTTAGCACTGTTGTCGTGCGTTGCCTGTGCTGCTCCACAGCCTGTCCAGTGGATTTTTATTTTTATTTTATTTTATTTTTTAGCACTGTTGTTGTGCGTTACCTGTGCTGCTCCACAGCCTGTCCAGTGGATTTTTATTTTTATTTTATTTTATTTTTTAGCACTGTTGTTGTGCGTTACCTGTGCTGCTCCACAGCCTGTCTAGTGGATTTTTATTTTATTTTAGCACTGTTGTCGTGCGTTACCTGTGCTGCTCCACAGCCTGTCTAGTGGATTTTTATTTTGTTTTAGCACTGTTGTCGTGCGTTGCCTGTGCTGCTCCACAGCCTGTCCAGTGGATTTTTATTTTTATTTTATTTTATTTTTTAGCACTGTTGTTGTGCGTTACCTGTGCTGCTCCACAGCCTGTCTAGTGGATTTTTATTTTATTTTAGCACTGTTGTCGTGCGTTACCTGTGCTGCTCCACAGCCTGTCTAGTGTCGGATTCCCTGTTTGGGAATCCGCTAGCTTAGCGTAGCTACTAGCTCTTAGCCGTTTTAGCATGGCGGCTTCTCCTGTCTCTCCCGTACTTTTCTGCTCTGGGTGTGAAATGTTTAGTTATTCCTCGGCCTCTTTTAGCAGTAACGGTACATGTAATAAGTGCAGCTTATTCGTAGCTTTGGAGGCCAGGCTGGGCGAATTGGAGGCTCGGCTCCGCACCGTGGAAAATTCTACAGCTAGCCAGGCCCCTGTAGTCGGTGCGGACCAAGGTAGCTTAGCCGCCGTTAGTTCCCCCCTGGCAGACCCCGTGCAGTCGGGAAGGCAGGCTGACTGGGTGACTGTGAGGAGGAAGCGTAGCCCTAAACAGAAGCCCCGTGTACACCGTCAACCCGTTCACATCTCTAACCGTTTTTCCCCACTCGACGATACACTCGCCGAGGATCAAACTCTGGTTATTGGCGACTCTGTTTTGAGAAATGTGAAGTTAGCGACACCAGCAACCATTGTCAATTGTCTTCCGGGGGCCAGAGCAGGCGACATCGAAGGACATTTGAAATTGCTGGCTAAGGCTAAGCGTAAATTTGGTAAGATTGTAATTCACGTCGGCAGTAATGACACTCGGTTACGCCAATCGGAGGTCACTAAAATTAACATTGAATCGGTGTGTAACTTTGCAAAAACAATGTCGGACTCTGTTGTTTTCTCTGGGCCCCTCCCCAATCAGACCGGGAGTGACATGTTTAGCCGCATGTTCTCCTTGAATTGCTGGCTGTCTGAGTGGTGTCCAAAAAATGAGGTGGGCTTCATTGATAATTGGCAAAGCTTCTGGGGAAAACCTGGTCTTGTTAGGAGAGACGGCATCCATCCCACTTTAGAGGGAGCAGCTCTCATTTCTAGAAATCTGGCCAATTTTTTGGGATCCTCCAAACTGTGACTGTCTAGCGTTGGGACCAGGAGGCAGAGCTGTGGTCTTATACACCTCTCTGCAGCTTCTCTCCCCCTGCCATCCCCCTATTACCCCATCCCCGTAGAGACGGTGCCTGCTCCCAGACCACCAATAACTAGCAAAAATCTATTTAAGCATAAAAATTCAAAAAGAAAAAATAATATAGCACCTTCAATTGCACCACAGACTAAAACAGTTAAATGTGGTCTATTAAACATTAGGTCTCTTTCTTCTAAGTCCCTGTTGGTAAATGATATAATAATTGATCAACGTATTGATTTATTCTGCCTAACAGAAACTTGGTTACAGCAGGATGAATATGTTAGTTTAAATGAGTCAACACCCCCGAGTCACACTAACTGTCAGAATGCTCGTAGCACGGGCCGGGGCGGAGGATTAGCAGCAATCTTCCATTCCAGCTTATTAATTAATCAAAAACCTAGACAGAGCTTTAATTCATTTGAAAGCTTGTCTCTTAGTCTTGTCCATCCAAATTGGAAGTCCCAAAAACCAGTTTTATTTGTTATTATCTATCGTCCACCTGGTCGTTACTGTGAGTTTCTCTGTGAATTTTCAGACCTTTTGTCTGACTTAGTGCTTAGCTCAGATAAGATAATTATAGTGGGCGATTTTAACATCCACACAGATGCTGAAAATGACAGCCTCAACACTGCATTTAATCTATTATTAGACTCTATCGGCTTTGCTCAAAAAGTAAATGAGTCCACCCACCACTTTAATCATATTTTAGATCTTGTTCTGACTTATGGTATGGAAATAGAAGACTTAACAGTATTCCCTGAAAACTCCCTTTTGTCTGATCATTTTTTAATAACATTTACATTTACCCTGATGGACTACCCTGCAGTGGGGAATAAGTTTCATTACACTAGAAGTCTTTCAGAAAGCGCTGTAACTAGGTTTAAGGATATGATTCCTTCTTTATGTTCTCTAATGTCATATACCAACACAGAGCAGAGTAGCTACCTAAACTCTGTAAGGGAGTTAGAGTATCTTGTCAATAGTTTTACATCCTCATTGAAGACAACTTTGGATGCTGTAGCTCCTCTGAAAAAGAGAGCTTTAAATCAGAAGTGTCTGACTCCGTGGTATAACTCACAAACTCGTAGCTTAAAGCAGATAACCCGTAAGTTGGAGAGGAAATGGCGTCTCACTAATTTAGAAGATCTTCACTTAGCCTGGAAAAAGAGTTTGTTGCTCTATAAGAAAGCCCTTCGTGAAGCTAGGACATCTTTCTACTCATCACTAATTGAAGAAAATAAGAACAACCCCAGGTTTCTTTTCAGCACTGTAGCCAGGCTGACAAAGAGTCAGAGCTCTATTGAGCTGAGTATTCCATTAACTTTAACTAGTAATGACTTCATGACTTTCTTTGCTAACAAAATTTTGACTATTAGAGAAAAAATTACTCATAACCATCCCAAAGATGTATCGTTATCTTTGGCTGCTTTCAGTGATGCCGGTATTTGGTTAGACTCTTTCTCTCCGATTGTTCTGTCTGAGTTATTTTCATTAGTTACTTCATCCAAACCATCAACATGCTTATTAGACCCCATTCCTGCCAGGCTGCTCAAGGAAGTCCTACCATTATTTAATGCTTCAATCTTAAATATGATCAATCTATCTTTGTTAGTTGGTTATGTACCACAGGCCTTTAAGGTGGCAGTAATTAAACCATTACTTAAAAAGCCATCACTTGACCCAGCTATCTTAGCTAATTATAGGCCAATCTCCAACCTTCCTTTTCTCTCAAAGATTCTTGAGAGGGTAGTTGTAAAACAGCTAACTGATCACCTGCAGAGGAATGGTCTATTTGAAGAGTTTCAGTCAGGTTTTAGAATTCATCATAGTACAGAAACAGCATTAGTGAAGGTTACAAATGATCTTCTTATGGCTTTGGACAGTGGACTTATCTCTGTGCTTGTTCTGTTGGACCTCAGTGCTGCTTTTGATACTGTTGACCATAAAATTTTATTACAGAGATTAGAGCATGTCATAGGTATTAAAGGCATTGCGCTGCGGTGGTTTGAATCATATTTGTCTAATAGATTACAGTTTGTTCATGTAAATGGGGAATCTTCTTCACAGACTAAAGTTAATTATGGAGTTCCACAAGGTTCTGTGCTAGGACCAATTTTATTCACTTTATACATGCTTCCCTTGGGCAGTATTATTAGACGGTATTGCTTAAATTTTCATTGTTACGCAGATGATACCCAGCTTTATCTATCCATGAAGCCAGAGGATACGCACCAATTAGCTAAACTGCAGGATTGTCTTACAGACATAAAGACATGGATGACCTCTAATTTCCTGCTTTTAAACTCAGATAAAACTGAAGTTATTGTACTTGGCCCCACAAATCTTAGAAGCATGGTGTCTAACCAGATCGTTACTCTGGATGGCATTTCCCTGATCTCTAGTAATACTGTGAGAAATCTTGGAGTTATTTTTGATCAGGATATGTCATTCAAAGCGCATATTAAACAAATATGTAGGACTGCCTTTTTGCATTTACGCAATATCTCTAAAATCAGAAAGGTCTTGTCTCAGAGTGATGCTGAAAAACTAATTCATGCATTTGTTTCCTCTAGGCTGGACTATTGTAATTCATTATTATCAGGTTGTCCTAAAAGTTCCCTAAAAAGCCTTCAGTTGGTTCAGAATGCTGCAGCTAGAGTACTGACGGGGACTAGCAGGAGAGAGCATATCTCACCCGTGTTGGCCTCCCTTCATTGGCTTCCTGTTAATGCTAGAATAGAATTTAAAATTCTTCTTCTTACTTATAAGGTTTTGAATAATCAGGTCCCATCTTATCTTAGGGACCTCATAGTACCATATTACCCCATTAGAGCGCTTCGCTCTCAGACTGCGGGCTTACTTGTAGTTCCTAGGGTTTGTAAGAGTAGAATGGGAGGCAGAGCCTTCAGCTTTCAGGCTCCTCTCCTGTGGAACCAGCTCCCAATTCAGATCAGGGAGACAGATACCCTCTCTACTTTTAAGATTAGGCTTAAAACTTTCCTTTTCGCTAAGGCTTATAGTTAGGGCTGGATCGGGTGACCCTGGACCATCCCTTGGTTATGTTGCTTTAGACGTAGACTGTGTTTCATAATTATTGTATGGCCTTGCCTTGCAATGTGGAGCGCCTTGGGGCAACTGTTTGTTGTGATTTGGCGCTATACAAGAAAAAAGTTGATTGATTGAATTATTACAAGTTGAACATAATAATGGCACACATCAGAATTAGAACACCCATACATATACATTTGATTGTTTATGTACGCTAAAGTTTAAGAGAGTCCATCATCCGAATTGAGGCAATGTGAATATGTGTGTGTATGTGTGTGGGGGGGGGGGGGGGGGGGTGGCAGCAGTGTCTCCCATGCAGCCGCAAGCTTGGGGGAGTGGCTGGGCAGAGGCAAGGGGGGAGGGGGCGTGCATCGTCATGTGTGCAGATGAGATGAGTTCAGTCAGATGAGTTTGTATCAGTTTCTGTCAGTGTGTGCATAATGTCTGGAGTTGCCTTGACAACCACAGACTGTCAGGTAGGGCAGAAGATAAGAAGGCAGCCGGATGGTTGACCAAGGCTGTGGAAATTCTTCTGTAGGAAAACAGCAGGGCGTTTTGACCTTCAGAGGCTGATAAGCCTGCCATGTTTATGGTTGAGTGGAGAAAACACATTTGCAGCTCTTCTGTGCAACCAAATCCAATTCATGAGTGTTCCCTGGTCTCCGACATCTTCCTTTGCAAGGCGAAGACATTTGCTCTGAGATGTTATCCAACTTACGTCTGAGTTCAAGGGTTAATGCAGTCTGAGAATGTATCGCCTTGCTCAACTCATTATTCATGACGGACAGTTGAGGGGTCGTGGTTCTGGTGGCAGCCGTCTTGCCAATTCTTCGGTAGGTAAGGGCAGCACATAAACCAGTAGCCCTCCTATGATGAAACCAAATATAAATAAATCTTCTGTGTCCTGCACAGAGAGTGGTACCAAGCACGCAACACACCATTTCTCTCAGGTGTCGAGAACATAGCCCGCAGGGTAGGTTCCATCTGGGCACACAGGGACCCCCAGCCCTGATTTCCTTGTTGAAAAAATGGTGTCAATAGTGTGTGGGTTTAAATGTGGGTTAATATTTATGATGCTTAAAAACGTCTTATTTTCTATTGCAACTTTGCAGACTTTGGGTATTCCTTGTATTTCCATGGAGCCCTTAAAATTGGTGTACATACTATGTATTCGCCGGGAGGTTTTCCATAAGCACCATATTAGTGATAAAGACATACCATTGTTTTTGCATGGTACAACCCCAGTACTATACATTATGAAACCACATGCTGAATTATATTCTTGGGCAGCTGTCATCTTCATACTTGCTGATATCAGGGGTTTATATTTCAACAGGGTGGTATGGGCTAATGGGCCCTCACTGCCTGAAGTAATGGTCATTTTGTCCATTTGATGAATCCTCAGACATCAGTAGTCCTAGGCAAGTCAGAACAAAATGAATTAAATCCTTCAGGATTTGTAAAACGTGTATGGGTGTTAACTTAAATGTGGTACTAGTCTGGTCTGCTAGACTTGTGGAAGATAATGCCTATAAACTAGCATGCACATAAGTGGTTCTCATGGTTCTGTCATCAGTGCCCTCCTCCTGAAGAGCTATTCTCTCCGTTTTCTGCTACACATTATTTATTTTTACCCAGCACAAGTACCATGAGCACCAGTTATGTGCACGCCTGCCTGTGAATTACATGCCTTTTATATGTTAAAGTTGCTATGTATGGCCACAGGTGAAACTCTCCTTCAGTATTCTGTCCACATTAAATTTGTTTGATTTCAGGCAAAAGACAGCATCTCATAAAGCATAGATACTTTGAAGCGCTGCTGACATGCACCCCGGAAGTCCTTGATCTCTAGTCCTTGATCCTGTGATATCTATTGAATCTTTCCTTGACTTACCTTACCAGGAGCTCACCACCTGTGTCAGGCTTTGCGGTGGCTGACTGGATATTTTGGCATATCCAAGGGAAATGTGGGACAGTTTTGAGCATTTGGGTGGCAGCTGTGCAAAACTGTGATCGACGGAGTCAATCAATCAATCAATCAATCAACATTTATTTATAAAGCGCTTTACAGCACCGACTAGTGTCCAAAGTGCTTAACATTAAAAACACAAATTTACAAAAATAAAACACATATAAAATAAAATTTTAAAACAACACATAAAAAAGAACATAAAAATAACAGAACATGTCACCTCCCCACTAAGTGTTAAAAGCCAGTTTAAATAAATACGTCTTTAACTTAGATTTAAAAAGTGCTAGGTCAGGAATAGTACGTAACTCAAGAGGTAGCTCATTCCACAGTCTCAGGCCAGCTACCGCGAAAGCATGATCACCCCAGCGTTTATATCTTGACCTTGGAACATCTAAGTAAAGCTGGCCAGATGCCCTTAATGTCCTACTGTAGGTGCGCAAAGTTAAAATTTCAGACAAGTAGGGAGGTGCAAGGCCATAAATAGCTTTAAAAACAAACATTAAAATTTTAAAATCAATTCTAAAATGAACTGGAAGCCAGTGGAGTGAGTACAGGACGGGCGTAATATGCTCACGTCTAAAAGTGTTTGTTAAAAGACGAGCAGCAGCATTCTGCACCAACTGGAGACGTGCAAGAGACGACTGATTAATGCCCGAATAAAGTGCATTACAATAATCAAGTCTGGAGCTGATGAAAGCATGAATGGCTGTCTCAAGATCACGTCTACTGAGAAAGTGTTTTATTTTAGCCAAAAGGCGAAGTTGGAAAAAACTAGCTTTGACAACAGAGTTTATCTGTTGATCAAACCTCAAACAGCTGTCAAATATCACTCCCAAATTCTTGACAGCTGGTTTTACATAGTTAGCCAAAGCACCAAAATTTGGTGTTACCACATTTGGTATGCCAGTGCGCTCAAACACCATGATCTCAGTTTTACCATCATTCAGGTAAAGGAAGTTTTGGGACAGCCACTACTTTACTTCATGAATACAATTAAATAATGATGACAAAGCATCACTCCCATTAGTCCTCACAGGCAGATAGATTTGCAGATCATCTGCATAACAATGAAAGGACAGGTTGTGCTGGGTTATAATTGACCCCAATGGCAGAATGTACAAAGAAAATAGAATCGGCCCAAGGACAGAACCCTGCGGCACTCCACAGCACAGAGGAGCAGTTGATGAGGAAAGGTCCCCAATTATGACAGAAAAGCTCCTTTCAGCCAAATATGATCTAAACCACTTAAGTGCAGTACCATGAATGCCAATAAAATGTTCCAACCGGGAAACAAGTACTGTGTGATCCACAGAATCAAAGGCTGCTGTGAGGTCCAACAGAACCAGCACAGCAGGATTCCCTGCATCCACCGACAAAGTGATGTCATTATGAACTTTTAAAAGTGCTGACTCAGTGCTGTGTCGCGATGTAAACCCAGATTGGAATTTTTCAAGGATGAGATTGTCTTCTAAAAATGATTGTAACTGTAAAAAGACAACCTTTTCTAAAACCTTAGATAGAAATGGCAGATGAGACACAGGTCTAAAATTGGATAAAACTGATGAGTCCAGGTGAGGTTTTTTAAGAAGGGGTCGAACCACAGCATGTTTAAAAGCAGCTGGAACAGACCCTGATCTAAGACAAGCATTGATAAAAGTTAGGAGACCCACCCCAACAGTATTAAAAACCTCCTTCAGCACCTTAGGTGGAACAACATCTGAAGGACAACTTGTAGATTTTATGTGTTTTACAACATCGGCGAGAGATGCAAAAGAAATGGGCTCAAACTGTTCGAGCACAGCAGAATGTGCACGAGGAGCAGACAACTCAACATTACAGCTCTGATCAGAGTTCTGTCTGACTGATGAAACCTTATCAATAAAAAACTGAAGAAACCCCTCACAGGTTGTGGTTGTAGCATCCATCAAAACAGAGGTGTGTGGATTTACAACTGAGTTTATAGTCTGAAATAACACACTGGGACGATGACAACTGCTAGAAATAATATGAGACAGATATTGTGCTTTTGCCTCCTTCACAGCCTTCTGATAGTCAGTTAGACTGTCCCTCAGAAAACCCAGAGACACCTGTAGTTTGTCCTTTTTCCATTTTCTCTCCGCCCGTCTGCAGCGTTGCCTGAGGGCACGGGTCGTGACATTTAACCAGGGGTCGGATTTTGATTTCCTGGATTTTCAGCGCATCGGTGCAAAAGAGTCCAAAATGACTGTGCATGTAGAGTGGAAAGAAGAGAGGATGTTATCTGGGAGTAATGGAGAAACCAGTCCATTCATGGCATAAAACTGAGAGTCCATGAAGGCAGCAGCAAAGTCCCCCGCTGTCGAAGAGGTAACCAAACGGCGGTGAGAGACAGGAACAAGTGGCTTACTAGCAGATGGAGGAGCAATAAATTAAAAAATAACAGGAAAGTGATCTGAAATAGCAGCGTCTGATATGTCCTTAAGTGAAACTGAGAGCCCAAAAGAAATAACCAAGTCCAAGGTGTGTCCAAGATTATGTGTTGGTCCATCCACAACTTGTGTTAGACCAAAAGAGTTCAGGAGGCTTTTAAAATCATCAGCCAGCTGATTAGAAGGACAACAAATATGAATATTAAAATCACCACAGACCAAAAATGTATCATATTTTGGGATAAAATCTGCCAGAAACTCAGAAAACTTTGCAAAGTTTGCAAATCTAGCTGACTCTTTAAGGCAGCGGTGGCTGAAGGCCACATCAGACTATGTATAGTAAGTAGCTGTGGTTTAACTTGTCTGTCAGTCCAGCGGGAGAGGGGCAGCTGAGATTAATGTGGGCAGGTCGATGGAAAGACGTAAGTAACACTTGGAACGGTGGGAGGCGTGAGATTTGACACAGTGAGGACATTCAAAGCTGCAGTCAGCTGTGCAGCACTGGCTGCTTTCTCATGCTGCTCTATAGTCTCTACTGCTGCGTCATCTCTAATACTGCCTCTGTATTAACATCCCTTGTGTCTCGGCGTGCGCCGGCACACCCCACTGCACCGTGACCTTCACTTGATAGAGTCTGTGCATGTCTTACACCAGCACATATGGCAGTGTAAGGTGTGTAAAATAACACATTTGTCATCTGGAAACTTTCAATAAATAGAGAATCTAAGTATTGTATTGAAGCGTAGAACCTTGACAGCCATGTAATTCCCTAAGCCGCCCCTGAAAGCCACAATATCCATATTTCTTCATAGCAATAAAGCCATATTACCATATGAAGGCCATAGGATAATATTATCAGCTGGCTCAGTGTGTGTGTGTGTGTGTGTGTGAGCGTGTGCCTCTCCAGTGGCAGGGATCAGTTCAAAGCAAAGCCCAAAGCATGTGTGCACATTAGTGTGTGTTTGTATCTATTGCTAAGTGTGTGTGTGTGTGTGTGTGTGTGTGTGTGTGTGTGTGTGTGTGTGTGTGTGTGTGTGTGTGTGTGTGTGTGTGATCACTTCCCCGAAGCGACAGCTGCACACTGAGATCCTGAATAGAGAAAGCTTGTCTGTGATGACTACCAAGTGGCACGCAGATCTCTCCAACCTCTTTTCTCCACTCTCTTGCTTCCTTTCTGTTTCCATCTCCTTTGCTTGAGGTTTTTTCCTCCACCTTTCATTTGTTCTACCTTTTCAGCTGTGATTGCATGCTGATCACTTCTTATTTGCCTTCATTACATCTCGCTGCCGTCCTCTTTCCCCGCGACTCCTTCACTCCGCTGCCGCACTCTCAGCGTCTCAGTTCTTCATCATCCACCCGCTTCTCTTTTGCCGGGATGTGATTCTCCAATCAGCACGGTTACAGATGCAGAAATGCCTGCTTTTACTTCCTGCAAAATAAGACACATCTGTCAGAACTAAAGCCACTTTAAGTCTTTAAGGGCGGTGGAGCGGTGAGGGGAATCCCTCCTGTGGGGAAAACATCTCCATATACAGGACGTCATGCTCTCAGGTTCTCCTCTGTCAGATCTTCCTGGTCAGACATCTGGTTTAAATGTGGCACCTCCTAAAAGTACAATCCACACAAACTAGACTTTGTCAGATGATCTAGCAGCTAAAAGAATTGTGAGTTCTTTCTTTCTTTTTTTTTACTTGTGTCTTGTGTAGATAGAAGATGGATGTGCTAGCTTATAGCTAACAAAGTGACAAACAGGCGGCGCTCAGTTCTTCCGAACGCAGAGCAGACACACAGCTGGGAGTCTTCCAGCACAAGTGGGCAGCTGCTGTACAAAGATCCGTTCCTGACACAGATCAATGGCAGCAAGAAAAAAATAAAAACATCAAAAATCTTACTACGGGTTTGAAGCATTTGAAGAGTTTGAGTAACCACCAACATGTGTAAGGTGTGCTGGATGTGATGAGACGCATGTCAATGTTTGTTTGTTCAGGCTTCATAGAAACCTTTATTACAGTGTATAAGACACACAGAGAGAGTGAACCTCTGGCAGGGTGTAACAGGCCTGTGTCCATGTTTTCCTTATATGAATGTGATCCTGATCTTACCTTTGATCCTGATCACTGACATGTGATCCTACATCTGACCTTTGTTTCTCATTTTTTTCTGATCACTGACATTTGGTCCTGACTCTGACCTTTGATCCTCAACTTTTATCCTGATTACTGACATATAATTCTAAACATGAACTTTGATTCTCATCTTAGATTGTGAGCACTGATATTTGGTCCGGCTCTGACCTTTGATCCTAATCTTTGATCCTGATTACTTACATGTGATCTTAATACTGACCTTTGATCCTCATTGTTAATTCTGATCACCCATATGTGATCCTGACCTTTGATCCACATCTTTGAACCTAATTACTGACATGTAATTCTGATTCTGACCATTGACCCTCATCTATGTTCCTGATGACTGATATGTGACCCTGATTCTGACCATTGATTATCATCTTCTGACCATTGATCATGACCTTTGATTCAAATTACTGACATGTGATCCTGATTTTGAATTAGATTCTTACTTGTCATCATTATCTTTATCCTAATAACTTTTCTTTGATCCTAATCACTGAGCTGTGATGTTGATTGGTGACCTTTGATCGTTATTGCTAATCTTTGATCCAAATCACTGATTTTTGATCTTGACTCAGGTCAGTTCTGGGAGCAGGTGTTGGTGCCAGGTTGGCACCTCCACCACACTATAGAGCCATCTTGGTTCCTAAATGGCAACCACCCAGGCAAAAAAACAGGTCCATCTCCATCATGGTGCTGTGTGGGCGTGCCCTTGATTTACTCCAGGTGCTGGTGTCCTCAACACTGAGGCAGCTGTGGGCTACATCATGCAGAGAGAACTGCGATCAATGGCCACTATTTTATACCTGACATCCCCTCAAAATGCAAGTGATACTTTTCATCTCCTTCTCTCTAAGTCAGTGTGTTGTGTGGGCCGCTGAAGAGGAGGTACTGCTGGCCCACCACCACCAGAGGGCGCCCTGCCTGGAGTGCGGGCTCCAGGCACCAGAGGGCGCTGCCGCCTTATGGGAGCAGCCGGGGTGACAGCTGTCACCCATCACTGGACACAGCTGTTCCACTCAGCACAGAGGTATATCAGGAGGACGGCGTCTCCACCTCAGTGCCGAGATATCGCCTTAAGACTGAGGTAACGTTCTCTGCATTCATAGTCTGAATAACCAGCTAAAACCTGTTAAACCTTTTCAGGACTGCTGACTACTGATAGCTAAATTGCTTGGATAAGTACTCACCTTCCTGTTATATATTGACAAGAGGTGGAGGCGGCTCTTCCCCTCTCCGTTACTGGGTGCTGTCGCATCCACACCTGTGTGTTGTTGCTCTCTCCCGCCAGCAGTACCGGATCCGACGAGCGGAGGCAGTGGCCACCTGGGAATTCGGGACTTGGCGGTTCCAGTATTTCCAGGGTTCGGTGGCAGAGGAGATCTGGGTGGTTCCGGTTCGACTGAGACGGACGTCTCCTACCTTCGAGCCTGCCCACACGACACCAGCGGATTCGACCCCAAATTGTGATTGTTGTATTCATTGTGCTCGTTTCACAATAGTAAACCTTGTTATTCACCTTCCTCCATTGTCCGTTCATTGCGCCCCCTGTTGTGGGTCCGTGTTCCTACACTTTCACAACACAGTGTTTGACAAAAAGTCATTCCAGTGGGAAACAAGGCCCCAACTACATATACAAATGGTCATATTTCCTACATGACTCAAGTATGGTGGCATACAGAAAAAAAAATTACAAAACCTTTCTCACTGTCCAACTACTTTTGGACCTGACCTCATGTCATCCTGTAGTGGTCGTGTTTCATTAAAAATAAGTGACAGAGGAACTCAGAGTTAGTGTTCATTTTTGGCTGTGTGACAAATTAGTGAAGTTGAGAGAAAATGAGCCCAAACACTTCTCAAGGGTCCAACTTTAAATATTAATCAAACTAAAGGGGCATAAGGAAGGATATGAAGAAGAAAGAAAAGATAAATGGAGAAAACAAAGGAACAAGTCAGAAATAACAGATAAGACAGTGAACATAAGTACAAGAAAGGAAAAGAGCCAAGGAGAAAGAGAAGGCCACAAAGGCCTGATGCAGAGAAAAAGAGCTCAGTATTTATGAGTGTTTCAGATTGGGAAGTGTTTGATGTCGGAACCCTATTAACTGCAGTTGTGAGTATTTGGAAATATTTTACTTTATAGACAATAGTGTGTGCAGCCAAGACAAAGACAGATGGAGGGAAGAAAGGGAGAAAAACCTTAGTGTGCTTCATGGCCTCCTAACTTCTGAACTTCAAGGTGACAACATATTTGTTGTGGGATGTTGCAATTTTCTTCCCATTATGAACATTTTATGCTGGCACTGTAGTGAAGCTTAATCTTAATGCCCTGTTTACTGGATATCAAACTAGCTTCTAAATACATACGAGGTCTATTAGAAAAGTATCCGACCTTATTATTTTTTTCAAAAACCATATGGATTTGAATCACGTGTGATTACATCAGACATGCTTGAACCCTCGTGGGCATGCGAGAGTTTTTTCACGCCTGTCGGTTACGTCATTCGCCTGTGGGCAGTCTTTGAGTGAGGAGTCGTCCACCCGCTCGTCGATTTTTTCATTGTTTAGGAATGGCTCAGAGACTGTTGCTTTGTTTGATCAAATTTTTTCAAAACTGTAAGGCACAACTGAGTGGACACCATTCAATAAATTCAGCTGGTTTTCGGTAAAAATTTTAACGGCTGATGAGAGATTTTGGTCTGGTAGTGTCGCTTTAAGGACGGTCCACGGCGCCTGACGGCGATCTGCGCTTCGAGGCGGCAGCGTCTCGCCGTTTCAAGTTGAAAACTTCCACATTTCAGGCTCTGTTGACGCAGTAAGTCGTCAGAGAACAGAGAAGTTTCAGAAGAAGTCGGCATGAGGAGTTTATTCGGACATTCCATTGTTAACGGTCATTTTGTAATGAAAGAACGTGCGGGCAGAGTCGCATGTCGGGCTGGACCCGACCGCGGGGGGTCGCGGCAGGAAAAACACCTCCGTTGGAAATCTTAACGGGCAAGTTGGAACATGCCCAAGCTGTTAAACAATTTCTCAGTTACTCACTTGTTGAAAGCCATTAAAAGCCGCCTGAATTCTACAAATGGTTTTCAACACGGAGGTGTTTTTCCTGTCGCGGCGCACACAGATTTGCCGAGTCGTCACGGAAACGACTCGGCGAATTTGCGCGTACGTCTTTCATTAAAAAAATGTCCTTAAACAGTGGAATGTCCGCATAAATTCCTCATGCCGGCCTCTTCTGAATCTTCTCTGTTCTCTCACGATGTCCTGGGTGAATTAAGCCTTAAATTAGGATGTTTTCAGCTCGAAACAGGCCGACGACAGTGCCTGGAAGCGCTGCAGGACGTCCCGCTCCGTGGGAAGTCCTTACACCGACAGAAACACCCCATAATCTCTCATCAGCCGTTAAACTTTTCACAGAAAACCAGCTTAATTTCTCGAATAGTGTCCACTCGGATATTCCTCACAGGTCCAGAAAAAATTTTGATAAAGCAACGCGCGCCGTCTCGAGCAGCGTGTGAAACAAAGGAATTCAGCCGAGAGGGCGGGACCACATCTCACTCAAGGCCTGCCCACAGGGAAATGACGTCACCGACACGCGTGAAAAAACTCACGCATGCGCACGAGGGTTCAAGCATGATTGGTGTAATCGCATGTCATTGAAATCCATATAGTTAAAAAAAATAAATAAAAGGGTCGGTTTATTATCTAAGAGACCTCGTATATAACATTTTGTAAATGTGATTATTTACGGAAAGACTAAATGGTATAACTGGACCTACAACACTAGTTTGTTTTCAACTGAAGAGCTACTAATAAAAAAAAATGGCAAAACATCTTAAAAACTATCATATTTTCCGTGATATGTCATGCCTGAGTGTCAGTTGTATCCATGCAAAAATGCATCATAAAGAGGGGAAAAAATACATAAGTAGTATTGGTTGACAAGTCGCATTTATTTATGAAATGCAGTGATACTGCTTCATGCAACAAGAAGCCAAATTAATGTAACTGGTACATCAATTATTTAGAACTAAAACAACTACAGAGGCAAGCAGAAGCTAACAGGCCGATTAATATTATTGTATGAAAAACAAACAACCGAAGAGTAAATGGCTCCTTGTTGCCATCAAACAGAAGAAAATGCCAGTGTGGATCAAAACGTGTGTATGTTTCTCAGTAAATGTAAGCAAACTGTTTAAAATTCCTATGCATTTTCAAACATTGTAGTTAGCCTTACCCTAGCCTAACTATCCTCCTTGTTGCAGTGCTGCCTGTCCCACCAAGTACAAACAAGTTGAGTCCCAAGAAGCAAGTGGTTCATTCCATTTCTTTATTCAGCAATGTGTTGTTTCAGTTTGAGAGCAAGTTTTATTAAGTTTACTCATTCTCTAAGATCAAGGACATTCTCCTCATTCAGCTCTTCTTGTTTTCTGGTGGTTGGCATTCAGCTTAAAGGTGCCATTACTGGCACCTTCTGCTCTGGAGTGTGCCTCATTCAGACAGTACCTCAGTCAAATCGGTATGTAGGAGCAGCTTGTCATGTAGATTCTGCCGTCTTGTGGCCATAGATGATAATGCACTATAGTTTTAACATACTAGTGCAGTGGCCCTAGAAAGTATGTATTCCAATAGAAAAGTCAGAGCTTTGTTGACAATCTTTGTTGAAGTTGGCGCATGAGAGCGTTCTGCTTTGTGATAATAAAGCAAGAAGTGTCTGTGTGTCTGTGGCTCGCATATCTCTCAGAGTGTTTGTGTATTTATTTCTTTAATTTATTTCTTCTGTCTCTCCCCGTAAACGCATTAGAGATAGGCATCTGTTTAAGGCAGAGAGTGAATCATCTTTGTCGACCAGCTTTGTTGAAGCTGGCGCGTGGGAACATTCCCCCTTGTGATAATAAAGCAAGAAGTGTCTGTGTGTCTGTGGCTCACATATCTGTCAGTGTGTTTGTGTATCACTTTCTTTCTTTAATTTATTTCTTCCGTCTCTACCTAGTAAACACGTTAGAGATAGGTATCTGTTTAAGACAGAGAGTGACTCATATTTGTCAACAATCTTTGTCGAAGCTGGTGTGTGAGAACATTCCACCTTGTGATAATAAAGAAAGAAGCATCTGTGTGTCTGTGGCTCACATATCAGTCAAACTGTTTGTGTATTATTTATTTCTTTATTTTTCCATCTCTCCCCCGTGAACCCATTAGAGATAGGCATGTGTTTAAGGCAGAGAGTGACTCATCTTTCTTGACGATCTTTGTCGAAGATGGCGCTGAGAACGTTCCTTGTGCCAATAATGATGATGACTTCAAAATAAGGGTTTTGAAAATTAATCCCCAAAATTTTCATAATAAAGGATGCACATCATCGTGTCGTGCGCAAGCTATATCCGAAAGCTGAGGCCGATCGACAGTCAGAGAGATATGCGAGCCACATACACACACACAGACACATCTTGCTTTATAGATAGATGAGTCAGCTTGAAACACAAGTTGCTGAATAAGCCAAACAAGAAAAAAAGAGAGACCCAAAATATGGTAAACACATGGTCTAGTTATTTTTGATAAAACTTCTTCACATCAACTTAAGGAGATTAGTTAATCGACTTAAGTTAACAACTTTACTCAAAATGATATAATAAATTTGACCCATTTAAATATTTTACGAATCCCTCAATCACAAGTTCACTGTATTTTAAAAATAGAACGCAATACTAAAATACTGTTGGCTGTATGAGCCATTGTGTTATTTATTATTTGCAGCTGTTTAGTTAATTATTAAAACCCTATTGTCTTACATACATTTTGTACATGTTCAAATCAAATCATCATTTGTTCATGTTGTGCAAATCAAGGAATATTTGTAGATCACCCTCTGTGCATTTGCACATATTAATATTAATGAGACAAATTTAACTCTGTAGAAAGTTAGCTCTGAGATAGCCAAAGTTAGCATGCAAGCTAATGTCCACAAATGTCTTGTAAATGACACCAGAGGTGTTATCAGGTTACAAGAACAGTGTTTTCAGATTTAGAAGTGTTTATTTCTCACTTTCTTTTACACAATATACCAGGAGCAAAGCAGTTAGCAAGTCGCTAAAACAGGAAATGAGGTCACTATGCTAACCTCCATAAAATGTCTTCTAAATAAGTTCAGAGGTGTTAATAGGTTCCAAAAACAGCATTTTCAGTTTTACAAGTGGTTACTCGCTAGCTTTTACATATATGAGAAACATGTATATAAACACAAAAAAAGGAAGCAGGTTTAAAGAAACCAGCAACTGACATCACAGTGCAGCTCTTCTCTAATTGGCTGTCACCCACATCACTCAAACACGAAACGGATCAGATTATAACAGAATGCAAATTTAAATCCTCTTAACCATCTGGGGTCTGAGGGTATTTTTTGGACAGTTCACTCGTCTATAATAATTATTTTATTATTGCTGTTAACAGCTCTCCTTGCATCCCACAATCAAGTTTTATGTCTCTTTTTTCAGGACAACCTGTACTTTCAAAATATACATGCTCTAGTTGTGTTTTATAATTGTAATAAAGGTTTACAATCAGAAATAAGAAAGGAAAAAGTAAAGCGGGAAATAATTTTCCACACAGCAAATTATAATAAACAACTGTTTTGACACTTTATAAAGGTAATTTGGGCTCTTGTGTGAAAGACTGTACAAAAAAAGGTTCAAACAATAAACACAAAGGCACATTTTGAACAATATACAAAATGGTCTATATATTTTGTTAGTCTTCATCTCAAAGCAATTTCTGTCTTCTATTACACAAAGGTCACATCACAAACTTCTACTATGAAGCTGACTGTGTGTTTGTTCTCTCCTGCTCTGAAAGCAACATTCACACTTCGAGGCTCATTCAGTTTCAGGAGCAGCCCCTCCCCCCTCGCTCCATTGATATGGTAAACAGTGCTTTACGCCGGAGCGAGAGAGCTTGCCACAGGCTTATCCAGTAACATTCACAAGAAAACTAGTCGAGCAATCCTGATACTCACACACTGTTTGAACATGTGAGATTGTATAGAGGCTCTCCGTCTGCTCCGTCTGCTCACTTTCACTGTACATAATGGTGCAGGGCGCTTTGGAGCAGCCAGGGGGCTATTCAAATGGGCCAACTAGTAACACATCACTCCTAAAAACAATCTTTGGTGTGTCACGTGAGGTGAATCTGCCCGACGATTGGATTTTGGAAAACTATGTGACGGTGAAAAAAATTCTGATTGGACACTCACATTGCTTATGTCATCACACAGCTTCTATGAGGAGTACAAAGATGGTGGACTGTGGCTCAAAAGTCTGTGGAGTTAACTTTTCAGCAAAAAAAGTAAGTTTCTATCTCATATCATTAAAAGTTACTTATAATTTAGTAAAGCTTGGTCTCAGCTGTTGTATATGAAGGCATCGGCCCCAGAGGGTTAAAATACATCAAGGTTAGCTATCTTTGAACTTGTCCAAGTCTGTGTCCCAAGAATGTTCCCTGTGAATTCGAAGACTGTGGCAGTGCTAGAACTGGACTTACTGTATGTTGTACACAGACAGACAGACAGATGGACAGTCAGACAGAAAGACAGACAGACGGACGGATGGACGTCAGGTCTGACCAATACCCGATGGACATATGTTGGCCTCAGGTAAAAATAGGTTTGGAATGAGCACTGTAGCCATTTTTCACTGCAATGCTATTTTTTTTATATACTTTTGAGATTTCTTGCCTTGTATTTTGCTCAGTGTCAACACGACACATCTGGATTATATCAATGTTTATTTGTAAGAGGTGTTTATATATATATATATATATATATATATATATGAGGGCTGTCAAAGTATAGGTCCTTTTTATTTTTTCAAAAACTATATGGATTTCATTCATATGTTTTTATGTCAGACATGCTTGAATCCTCGTGCGCATGCGTGAGTTTTTCCACGCCTGTCGGTGACGTCATTCGCCTGTGAGCACTCCTTGTGGGAGGAGTCGTCCAGCCCCTCGTCGGAATTCCTTTGTCTGAGAAGTTGCTGAGAGACTGGTGCTTTGTTTGATCAAAATTTTTTCTAAACCTGTGAGACACATCGAAGTGGACACGGTTCGAAAAATTAAGCTGGTTTTCGGTGAAAATTTTAACGGCTGATGAGAGATTTTGAGGTGATACTGTCGCTTTAAGGACTTCCCACGATGCGAGACGTCGCGCAGCGGTCTCAGGCGCCGTCGTCAGCCTGTTTCAAGCTGAAAACCTCCACATTTCAGGCTCTATTGATCCAGGACGTCGTGAGAGAACAGAGAAGTTTCAGAAGAAGTCGGTTTCAGCATTTTATCCGGATATTCCACTGTTAAAGGAGATTTTTTTAATGAAAGACCCGTCCGCGCGTCGGGGCGCAGCCGGCGCGGTGCGGCAGCACAGGAAAAACACCTCTGTGTTGATAACCATTTGTAAAATCCAGGCGGCTTTTGATGGCTTTTAGTGGAGTGAGTATATGAGAAATTGTTTAACAGCTGGACATGTTCCAACTTGTCCTTAAGGCTTCCAACAGAGGTGTTTTTCCTGTGGCGGAGCATCGCAGTGGCTGCGAGCCGACGCTGTAATCCGTCCGCACGTCTTTCATTAAAAAAATCTCCTTTAACAGTGAAATATCTGGATAAAATGCTGAAACCGACTTCTTCTGAAACTTCTCTGTTCTCTCACGACGTCCTGGATCAACAGAGCCTGAAATGTGGAGGTTTTCAGCTTGAAAAACACTGATGATGGCGCCTGAGAGCGCTGTGCGATGTCTCGCACCGTGGGAAATCCTTAAAGCAACAGTATCACCTCAAAATCTCTCATCAGCCGTTAAAATTTTCATCGAAAACCAGCTTAATTTTTCGAACCGTGTCCACTTCGATGTGTCTCACAGGTTTAGAAAAAATTTTGATCAAACAAAGCGCCAGTCTCTCAGCAACTTCTCAGACAAAGGAATTCCGACGAGGGGCTGGACGACTCCTCCCACAAGGAGTGCTCACAGGCGAATGACGTCACCGACAGGCGTGGAAAAACTCACGCATGCGCACGAGGGTTCAAGCATGTCTGACGTAAAAACATATGAATGAAATCCATATAGTTTTTGAAAAAAATAAAAAGGACCTATACTTTATTGACAGACCTCGTATATATATATATATATATATATATATATATATATATATATATATATATATATAATATGTCCATTCTGAAGTGAGTCCAAATGTGCGAGGAGAATGGGACACGGGTGGACTTGAACGGAGGACCTGCCTGTTGGGTGGTGCACTAACCGCTTGCACCACCATACAGAAACCTTTAAACATTTAACTTACTTGTCAAAGATGTGACAGATTTATGTGTCTGTCTGCAACCACTACTTCATTATCACACTCACAAAGTCGACCGCACAATCCCACAGACCATCGCGGGCAAGTGCCTCGCCACTCTGCTGAGTCGGACAGCAAAAAATAGAATTATTGATGTTCAGCAATGAATACATCACGTGTTGTTAAAAGTGAGCCGGGGCCTGTTAGTTCTGTTAGAGAGGTCAGTGACTTGAAGTCAACTCTCTGCTGGAGCAGAAAGACCAGAGATGACCACCGGGTCTCTGAAGCAGTGATGAGACAGACGTATAGTTGAGGTAGTGAGGCAGAAGGAAGGAGTGATGAGGTGCATGTGCTTAATAGGGGACCGCGCAGCGAGCGGGAGAGGAATGGAAAGAGCTGATTGGTATCAGGGAGTGCAGACTGAGCAGCAGGGATGTGTGTATTTGTGGGTGAGTGTGTGTCTGTCATTACAGGAAACCAGAGGCTGCGGTTAGTATTACACACAATGCGGCGACAAGCATTGATGCACTGCACACGCAGCCGCAATCACCTCATTATCTACTGTACTGACAGGGAGAGGACGGCACATGAGGAAGAAGATACAGACGCAAAGAACACAGGGGGAAAAAAAGGATGATGGCAATGACACAAAGGACAGAGAGAACTAGATTATAAAAAGAAGAGACAAACAGTGAGAAGACATGAATGTGATGCAAAAAATAGAGAGATCAGAAAGGATCGTTAGCATCACTGTACACTAAAGTACTTTAAGAAGTAAACTAGAAAGCCTGATATAAAGCTGTTGGGTGTCAAACGTCTGGACTAATATGTCATAATCAAACCAGAAAACCACACCACCTGTCTTCCCATCGTTTCTCACAATAGCAGCTTGCATGTGGCGACTCATTATTCAGCTTTAATTGTCTTATCCATGACTTAATTTACTTGTGTCCTGCATATTTTCAGTTTTTTTTAATGCTGCATACTGTATTTCTTGTCAGTGATGCTATCTTCCTCTAAATGTTTACAGATGCTTTTTAAGCGCCGTCACACATAGCAAGAATGTGCAGGAATCAGGCCAACAAGGCAAATATGGTCATAATCCAGACGCAGTTGGGAGGGAGGGAGCTGTGGTCAAGCCGTGTAAGAAGACAGTCAGACTGCCTCGTGCACACCTGCAGGATGCAGCCCAAATGTATTTCAGACAACATTTGGATGACACAGACTGCTGTCAGACGGCACCGACATTGGAGCTGTCACTCACTCACCCACCCACGCAATCAAATCTCTGCTTGTCCTCACATTCCTAGAGCTAAACTGACCTCTCATCAGGAGGAGGGTGCACTGGTAGGAGTGTTTGCGTGTACATACGTAGAACAAGTAATCCATCCAGCGTGCGAGTGTGTGGCCAGATGAAATGTTCACTCAGCTGCGCACATGTGCTCATAATGGCTGAAAGAGCCACTACACGCATGTGCGGATGGCGCGCGCGTAGAACAGGTGATCAAAGCAGTGTGCGAGTGTATGGCCGAAATGTTCGCTCAGCTGCTTGTAAGTGCTTTCATAATGGCTGTAGGAGCCACTCCGCATGCACATGTGGGGTGCACGCATGCACGAGCGAACAGAGGAGCTGTCCAGCGAGCGCACAAAAAGGCTGACAACTGTCAGTGATCGCCTGCTTGTGTACAGTCCGGTGAAAAATCCCTTTTAGGTGTTTGATCAGTATATACTTGCATTGCAAGATTTTATTTGTCCAGCTGGACTCCATAACTGCTGCTGACTGTGCTGGCAGTGCGCAACATTCTTCAGATGCAGCCAGCGAAATTTTCTTCTCTCTTTTTTTAACTCTTTTTTTGTGTGTGGCCATTTTGCTTGATACGCATCTTAACACAACTGCAGTTGGATTATCGGTGTGGGACGACGCTTCACATTGGAATTTTTAGATGGCAGAGGTGGATTATGCATTTGTGAGCTGATGGATGTTGCCAGCACACAGCGCAGCTAGGTGAAAGGGACTTCACCAGCTGTCTGCACTGCGCTGTGGAACACGCAGTACTGGAGGTGAAATACATGTTTATTTATGTCGTCATGTGCTGGGCAAACATTTCCATGTCATACCTGCTACAGACCTAGGAGGTGAATGTGTAATAATACGAGGTCTATTAGAAAAGTATCCGACCTTATTATTTTTTTCAAAAAACATATGGATTTGAATCACATGTGATTACATCAGACATGCTTGAACCCTCGTGGGCATGCGAGAGTTTTTTCACGCCTGTCGGTTACGTCATTCGCCTGTGGGCAGTCTTTGAGTGAGGAGTGGCCCACCCTCTCGTCGATTTTTTCATTGTTTAGGAATGGCTCAGAGACTGCTGCTTTGTTTGATCAAAATTTTTTCAAAACTGTAAGGCACAACTGAGTGGACACCATTCGATAAATTCAGCTGGTTTTCGGTAAAAATTTTAATGGCTGATGAGAGATTTTGGTCTGGTAGTGTCGCCGTAAGGACGGCCCATGGTGCCTGACGGCGATCTGCACTTCAAGGCGGTGTCGTCTCGCTGTTTCAAGTTGAAAACTTCCACATTTCAGACTCTGTTAACCCAGGAAGTCATCAGAGAACAGAGAACTTTCAGAAGAAGTCTGCATGAGGAGTTTATTCGGACATTCCATTGTTAACGAACATTTTGTAATGAAAGAACGTGCGGGCAGAGTCGCATGTCGGGCTGGACCCGACCGCGGGGGGTCGTGACAGGAAAAACACCTCCGTTGGAAACCTTAACGGACAAGTTGGAACATGCCCAAGCTGTTAAACAATTTCTCAGTTACTCACTTGTTGAAAACCATCAAAAGCCGCCTGAATTTTACAAATGGTTTTCAACATGGAGGTGTTTTTCCTGTCACAGTGCACACAGATTTGCCGAGTCGTCACGGAAACGACTCGGCGAATTTGTGCGCACGTCTTTCATTAAAAAATGTCCTTAAACAGTGGAATGTCTGCATAAAGTCCTTATGCCGGCCTCTTCTTAATCTTCTCTGTTCTCTCACGACGTCCTGGGTGAATTAAGCCTTAAATTAGGATGTTTTCAAGTCGAAACAGGCCGACGACGGCGCCTGGAAGCGCTGCAGGACGTCCCGCTCCGTGGGAAGTCCTTACAGCGACAGAAACACCCCATAATCTCTCATCAGCCGTTAAACTTTTCACCGAAAACCAGCTTAATTTCTCGAATAGTGTCCACTCGGATATTCCTCACAGGTCCAGAAAAAATTTTGATAAAGCAACGTGCGCCGTCTCGAGCAGTGTGTGAAACAAAGGAATTCAGCCGAGAGGCCGGGACCACATCTCACTCAAGGCCTGCCCACAGGGAAATGACGTCACCGACATGCGTGAAAAAACTCACGCATGCACACGAGGGTTCAAGCATGATTGGTGTAATCGCACGTCATTCAAATCCATATAATTAAAAAAAAATAAAAGGGTCAGTTTATTATCTAATAGACCTCGTACATGCATTACAGCGGTGACCTCCCGTTCAGCTGCGTTGCGGAGTGCTGCACCGAGCATCTGACGCGCACACAGTGCCACATACATGTTATTACATATCCTTTGCCCTCCCTGGCCAGGGTCTAGTGGAGGTAGACATCCCACAACATGTCAGCAGGCTTTGCTATGACTGATCGATCTCAGAGCTCAATCAACTGTGATCAGATTGTTTCAAATGCTGTTATGCCATCAGAATAGACTGAGATCAGATATCACAAAAACTGCACATAGACCTCTGTCTATCCCACCTCAATGTTGCCAAGAGTGTTTTGAACATGTGTAACACACTGGGGACAGCTGAGCGAATGGGACCAAATGTGCTCCTCAACCTCAAGGTGAGTTTTTATTCCTGCATTGTTGCTCGTGTGCATAGTTTGTGTTCAAAGCAGGGAAGAGAAGTGTTTCAGTCATGGACATTTCAGCCAAAAAATATGCTGTAAGGTGGATGTTTGTCCCAGAAATTATATCTTTCACACCCTTAATGAGCTGTAACCCTTACCCTAACCCTAGGTTTTTATAGAAATGGAAATGTAGTTTAACTTAAGTTTTGAAAAAAAAAAAAAAATCTAATTGGCAGGGGTGGTGGCCAAGCGATTAGTGCAGAAGGTTCAAGGCCAATCCTACCTGTTCTCCATATAATGTAAGTTGTGTAAGGAAGGGCATCCAGTGAAGGATTGTGCTTATTGAAAAAACAAAATTCTTGGGTTTCTATTGTATTTGAATGTCTAATTCTAGTATTACACTAATATTTAGCAGCATTTATTGGCACCAGGTTGAAACATCCTGGTACTGATGTGTCCTAGGCTGGAATGCCTTTTGGCTGAAATGTCCATCGTTGAAACATAATAGGCCAGAATGTCCTAGGCCAAAATATCAGTGGCTAAAACATACCCCCACAGGGTACCTCATTAGTGCAGAGGATTTGGATGTGCTGATGTGCTCCCCATTGACTTGTAACAGCTCAAGGAATCAAGGAATCAAGGAAATTTTATTGTCATGCACAGTACAGAAGAACATCTTCCCTGCACAATGAAATGTGGCTACTGCATTTAACCCATCCTATTTGCCAGTAGGAGCAGAGGTCGCCATAAAAGGCTCCAATTGAGATATTTGATGTTTACATCAAGAAATGAAGATATGTTAGTAACAGTAACAGTTAGTTGCTTTCTTTTAATTAATATTAAAGAACACATGCTACGCTGTGCTAACAGGCCGAAAGTATCTGCTGTCTTCTTCTATAGTTTTTTCCACCAAGTGCTTTCTGGTTCTGTGTGTAGTACCACACCGAGTGGCTATGTGGAATTTAGAGCAGAAATGGAGCCAGTTGTGCTCATCCATCGAGACAGTGTTTGCAGAAGCATAGAAGTAAAAAGCAGGTTTTATATGCCTCCAGCTTGCCGAACATTGTTTAAAAATTTGATATGCCATGAGGATTTAATCCTTCCATTGAACTATACAATTTTGAATCAAAAATCAAGCTAATACTCCTACTGATGCTACCTTACTAGTGCCCTGTCTTCCACATGGGGCAAAGTTGTGTACTGTGCAACACGTGTCATAGTTTCCAACGAGAACAGTTTTAATGTTCATATCCAGTGTTCACATTATTCACAGCAGCAGACCGCTTGTCTCCATCTCACCCTGTCCTCAGCATCTTCCTCTGTCACGCCAACCACCTGCATGTCCTCAGTCACCACATCCATAAACCTCCTCTTTGGCCTCCCTCTTCTCCTTCTGTCTGGTGGCGCCATCTTCAGCATCCTTCTCCCCATATACCCTGAGTCCCTCCCTTACACATGTCCAAACCATATCAGTGTCACCTCTCTGACTTTGTATCTAAACCCATCCTACCTGCACTGTCCCTCTGATATGTTCATTTCTAATCCTGTCCATCCACCTACTCCCAAGGAAAATCACGGCATCTTCAGCTTTGTCTCCTGTGTTTTTGATTGCACCACCACCTCTAAGCTGTACAACATAGTTGGTCTCACTAGTGTCTTGTAAATTTTCCATTTCACTTGTGCAGATATCCTTCTATCAAAAATCACTCCTCTGACATTTCTCCACTCCCTCCACCCTACCTGCACTCTCTTCTTCACTTGTCTGCCACACTCTGCATTTCATTTGATAGTTGACCCCAAGTATTTAAACTCATCTACCTTCACTGCCTCCCATTATTCCACTGGGCTCCCTCTCATTCACACATGTATACTCAGTCTTGCTCAGTCTTTTCATTCCCCTTCTCTCCAGAGAGTATCTCCACATTTCCAGGCTTTTCTCAAGTTTCTCTGTGCTCTGACTACAGATCACAATGTCATCTGCAAACATCATAGTCCTTGGAGACCACTGTCTGATCTCGTCTGTCAACCTGTCTATCACCATTACAAATAAGGAAGGACTCAGAGCTGATTCTTGGTGTAATCCCACCTCCACCTTGAATGAGTCTGCCATTCCTACTGTACATCTCACTGCTGTCACACATACTTCTCTGCCACTCCAGACTTCATCATACAATACCACAACTATTCTTTTGGCACCCTAAGCTTTCTCTAAATCCACAAACACACAATACAACGCCTTCTGACCTTCTCTATTCTTGTCCATCAGTATTCTCAGTGCAAAACTTGCACCTGTGCTCTTTGTCGGCATTAAACCATATTGCTGCTCATTAGACCTGTTCAAAATATCAAATGTTACAAAATCTTTTTGGCCACATGTTGTTTTTGTTTCACTAATAAAATAAAAGATCTGTGCCAAATTTTATTGTAATCAGACATTGTTTAAGGGTCCCCCACAAAACAACAATTTTCCCCAAACAACCAATGTAGTAATCCAGTAATTCCAGTAATGTTCTCAACCACCACTTTTTGTGAGTTATAAGCCATCACATGTACCCGTAAAAGAATAATAATGGCATCAGAGTCTTCTCCTGTTAGGGTGACATTGCCTTGCCACAGAGGGAGAGGAAATGTGTCACTCTTGGGGACCTCTAAATCTTATCTGATTGAGTTCAAATTTGGTCTGGACCTATAAAACCCCAAGTGGAACAAAAACAACATGTGGCCCGAAGTCTCTCACAACTTTTATTTTTTCACTATATAACATGAACAGCCCTACTGCTCGTGAATCTTCACCTCTTTTCTAAGCCAAGCTTCCACTACTCTTTCCAATAACTTCATGCTGTGACTGATCAACGTTCTGCTCTGTAGTTACTACAGCTCTGCACATCACCCTTGTTTTAAAAAATTCAAACCAGTACATTTCCTCTCCACTGCTCAGGCATCCTCTCACATTTCAAGATTGTATTTGAAAAATTTGGTTAAAAACTCCACTGCAATCTCTCTGAAACAATTCCATGCCTCCACTGGAATGTCATCTGAACCAACTGCCTTTCCACTCCTCATCCTATTCATTGCTGTCACTTCAGCCTTCATAATTCCTTGCACATCATGATTTACTGTCTCCCCATCATCCTACCTTGTCTTTCTCTCATTTACGTCTTTCATCAGCACGACAAAATATTCAGTGCATCTTCTCAATGCACTCTCCTCACTTGTCAACTTGTCAGCACATTACTATCTGCATCCATTATCACCCTAACCTGCTGCACATTCTTAACAGCTCACTCCCTTTGCGTGACTTGCGGTACAAGTCGTTTTGTTCTTTCTTAGTGTTCAACTTCATGTTCAGATCACTATATACCCTTTCCTGAGCCTTTACAACTTCTTCTTCCTTCACACCACATCTCCTTGTACTCAGTGTGCTTTTGTGATTTCTCCTGGTGTGCCCATTCTTTTTCACCAACCTCTTTGTCCTTATACTTTACTGTACATCTTCATTCCACCACCAAGTCTCCTTTTCTTCCTTTTTATGTCACACCCAGCACCTTCTGAGCTGCCTCCCTCACCACATCTGCAGTAGTTGTCAAATTGTCCAGAATCACTTCACTTCCATGCAGTCTCTATCTCACATCCTGTCTTCCTATTCTGATCCTACCACTACCTTACAGTCTCCAAATTCTTTTAGGTTGCATCTGCTATAGCAGATGCAACCTAAAAGAATTTGTATGGTGGACTACATATAGAGTTGCACTCTGCTGGACAACCGCAACAGTGGCTTCTGTTGTTGGCACGGCCTTGAGTGATCCCATATGGAAATGTTGATCGCAATCTGTAGGTTTGGTTTTGCCAAATTCATGCTGGGTGCCCTACCTTCTGCAACCCTTCTAATATACCCTGGCCTTGGCTGGCACTCAGCATAGCCTGGCTTTATACCCCATTTGGCTGAGTTAGTTAGCTTTATACTGTGTTAGCTTTATATTCGACAATTGGACATTCAACAATTGGAGTTGTAGTCTTACGCTTCTCTCCCCCTGCCATCCCCTCATTACCCCATCCCCGTAGAGACGGTGCCTGCTCCCAGACTACCAATAACCAGCAAAAATCTATTTAAGCATAAAAATTCAAAAAGAAAAAATAATATAGCACCTTCAACTGCACCACAGACTAAAACAGTTAAATGTGGTCTATTAAACATTAGGTCTCTCTCTTCTAAGTCCCTGTTGGTAAATGATATAATAATTGATCAACATATTGATTTATTCTGCCTAACAGAAACCTGGTTACAGCAGGATGAATATGTTAGTTTAAATGAGTCAACACCCCCGAGTCACACTAACTGTCAGAATGCTCGTAGCACGGGCCGGGGCGGAGGATTAGCAGCAATCTTCCATTCCAGCTTATTAATTAATCAAAAACCCAGACAGAGCTTTAATTCATTTGAAAGCTTGTCTCTTAGTCTTGTCCATCCAAATTGGAAGTCCCAAAAACCAGTTTTATTTGTTATTATCTATCGTCCACCTGGTCGTTACTGTGAGTTTCTCTGTGAATTTTCAGACCTTTTGTCTGACTTAGTGCTTAGCTCAGATAAGATAATTATAGTGGGCGATTTTAACATCCACACAGATGCTGAGAATGACAGCCTCAACACTGCATTTAATCTATTATTAGACTCTATTGGCTTTGCTCAAAAAGTAAATGAGTCCACCCACCACTTTAATCATATCTTAGATCTTGTTCTGACTTATGGTATGGAAATAGAAGACTTAACAGTATTCCCTGAAAACTCCCTTTTGTAAGATCATTTCTTAATAACATTTACATTTACTCTGATGGACTACCCAGCAGTAGGGAATAAGTTTCATTACACTAGAAGTCTTTCAGAAAGTGCTGTAACTAGGTTTAAGGATATGATTCCTTCTTTATGTTCTCTAATGCCATATAACAACACAGTGCAGAGTAGCTACCTAAACTCTGTAAGGGAGATAGAGTATCTCGTCAATAGTTTTACATCCTCATTGAAGACAACTTTGGATGCTGTAGCTCCTCTGAAAAAGAGAGCTTTAAATCAGAAGTGTCTGACTCCGTGGTATAACTCACAAACTCGTAGCTTAAAGCAGATAACCCGTAAGTTGGAGAGGAAATGGCGTCTCACTAATTTAGAAGATCTTCACTTAGCCTGGAAAAAGAGTCTGTTGCTCTATAAAAAAGCCCTCCGTAAAGCTAGGACATCTTTCTACTCATCACTAATTGAAGAAAATAAGAACAACCCCAGGTTTCTTTTCAGCACTGTAGCCAGGCTGACAAAGAGTCAGAGCTCTATTGAGCTGAGTATTCCATTAACTTTAACTAGTAATGACTTCATGACTTTCTTTGCTAACAAAATTTTAACTATTAGAGAAAAAATTACTCATAACCATCCCAAAGACGTATCGTTATCTTTGGCTGCTTTCAGTGATGACGGTATTTGGTTAGACTCTTTCTCTCCGATTGTTCTGTCTGAGTTTTTTTCATTAGTTACTTCATCCAAACCATCAACATGTTTATTAGACCCCATTCCTACCAGGCTGCTCAAGGAAGCCCTACCATTGTTTAATGCTTCGATCTTGGATATGATCAATCTATCTTTGTTAGTTGGCTATGTACCACAGGCTTTTAAGGTGGCAGTAATTAAACCATTACTTAAAAAGCCATCATTTGACCCAGCTATCTTAGCTAATTATAGGCCAATCTCCAACCTTCCTTTTCTCTCAAAAATTCTTGAAAGGGTAGTTGTAAAACAGATAACTGATCATCTGCAGAGGAATGGTCTATTTGAAGAGTTTCAGTCAGGTTTTAGAATTCATCATAGTACAGAAACAGCATTAGTGAAGGTTACAAATGATCTTCTTATGGCCTCGGACAGTGGACTCATCTCTGTGCTTGTTCTGTTAGACCTCAGTGCTGCTTTTGATACTGTTGACCATAAAATTTTATTACAGAGATTAGAGCATGCCATAGGTATTAAAGGCACTGCGCTGCGGTGGTTTGAATCATATTTGTCTAATAGATTACAATTTGTTCATGTAAATGGGGAATCTTCTTCACAGACTAAAGTTAATTATGGAGTTCCACAAGGTTCTGTGCTAGGACCAATTTTATTCACTTTATATATGCTTCCCTTAGGCAGTATTATTAGACGGTATTGCTTAAATTTTCATTGTTACGCAGATGATACCCAGCTTTATCTATCCATGAAGCCAGAGGACACACACCAATTAGCTAAACTGCAGGATTGTCTTACAGACATAAAGACATGGATGACCTCTAATTTCCTGCTTTTAAACTCAGATAAAACTGAAGTTATTGTACTTGGCCCCACAAATCTTAGAAACATGGTGTCTAACCAGATCCTTACTCTGGATGGCATTACCCTGAGCTCTAGTAATACTGTGAGAAATCTTGGAGTCATTTTTGATCAGGATATGTCATTCAAAGCGCATATTAAACAAATATGTAGGACTGCTTTTTTGCATTTACGCAATATCTCTAAAATCAGAAAGGTCTTGTCTCAGAGTGATGCTGAAAAACTAATTCATGCATTTATTTCCTCTAGGCTGGACTATTGTAATTCATTATTATCAGGTTGTCCTAAAAGTTCCCTAAAAAGCCTTCAGTTAATTCAAAATGCTGCAGCTAGAGAGAGTACTGACGGGGACTAGAAGGAGAGAGCATATCTCACCCATATTGGCCTCTCTTCATTGGCTTCCTGTTAATTCTAGAATAGAATTTAAAATTCTTCTTCTTACTTATAAGGTTTTGAATAATCAGGTCCCATCTTATCTTAGGGACCTCGTAGTACCATATCACCCCAATAGAGCGCTTCGCTCTCAGACTGCAGGCTTACTTGTAGTTCCTAGGGTTTGTAAGAGTAGAATGGGAGGCAGAGCCTTCAGCTTTCAGGCTCCTCTCCTGTGGAACCAGCTCCCAATTCAGATCAGGGAGACAGACACCCTCTCTACTTTTAAGATTAGGCTTAAAACTTTCCTTTTTGCTAAAGCTTATAGTTAGGGCTGGATCAGGTGACCCTGAACCATCCCTTAGTTATGCTGCTATAGACGTAGACTGCTGGGGGGTTCCCATGATGCACTGTTTCTTTCTCTTTTTGCTCTGTATGCACCACTCTGCATTTAATCATTAGTGATCGATCTCTGCTCCCCTCCACAGCATGTCTTTTTCCTGGTTCTCTCCCTCAGCCCCAACCAGTCCCAGCAGAAGACTGCCCCTCCCTGAGCCTGGTTCTGCTGGAGGTTTCTTCCTGTTAAAAGGGAGTTTTTCCTTCCCACTGTAGCCAAGTGCTTGCTCACAGGGGGTCGTTTTGACCGTTGGGGTTTTACATAATTATTGTATGGCCTTGCCTTACAATATAAAGCGCCTTGGGGCAACTGTTTGTTGTGATTTGGCGCTATATAAAAAAATTGATTGATTGATTGATTGATTATCACTTACTCATCTTCAACCGCTTATCCGGGATCGGGTCACAGGGGCAACAGCTCCAGCAGGGGGCCACAGACTTACCTTTCCCGGGCCACATTGACCACCTCTGACTGGGGGTTCCCAAGATGTTCCCAGGCCAGTGTGGAGATATAATCTCTCCACCTAGTCCTGGGTCTTCCCCAGGGTCTCCTTCCAGATGAACGTGCCTGGAACACCTCCCTAGGAAGGCACCCAGGGGACATCCTTACCAGGTGCCCCAACAACCTCAGCTGGCTCCTTTCAACAAGAAGGAGCAGCAGCTCTACTCCGAGCTCCACACAGATGACTGAGCTTCACACTCTATCTCTAAGGGAGACACCAGCCACCCTGCTAAAGAAGCCCATTTCGGCCGCTTATACCTTCAATCTAGTTCTTTCTTTTGGTCATGACCCAACTCTCATGACCATAAGTTAGAGTAGGAATGAAGATTGACCAGTAGATTGAGAGCTTCATCTTTTGGTTATTCTTATTCTTAGGATAAATTAGCTTTCTATTTATTTAGATTTATATCAAGTTGTTTTCAGATTCGGTCAGCACGGTGCCTTAGTGGTTAGCACTGTTGCCTCACAGCTCGAAGGTCATGGGTTCAATTCCCGCCTGTGGCCTTTCTGTGTGGAGTTCGCATGTTCTCCCCGTGTTTGCGTGGGTTTCCTCCAGGTGCTTGGGTTTCCTCCCACATCCAGAGACATGCGGGTTAGGTGGATTGGAATCTTTAAATTGTCCGTAGGTGTGTCTGTGGGTGTGTATGTGTTTGTTTGTTTGTGGTCCTGTGACAGACTGGCATCCTGTCCTGGGTGTACCCCGCCGCACACTCTATGACTGCTGGGATAGGCTGCAGCCCCCCGCGACCCTTAATTGGACTAAGCGGTTGAAGATGAGTGAGTGAGTGTGTGAGTATTTTCAGATTCAGTTTGCCCTACATTCCTTTATCTTTTCATTTAGCTTTATAGTGCATTCGCTGAGTACTCTATTTGTTTTTGATAGTTAACTTTCGATTAGTTTTATATTTGTTTGTTTTTTTATTCAGATAGTAACAAGTTCAGTCAGCTTTCAACTCAGCTATCTTTTCAGATACCTTTTATACTGTGCTCACTTTAAATTCAATTCATTTTCAATGTTTTAACTATTTAATTAAGTTAGCTTTACATCAATTTAGATTCAGATTCAGTTTGCTTTTCACTCTTACCTTTTTTGTTCAGTCAGTTTTCAATATTGTCGTTTTTAGATTTAATTAACTATCTGTTAATTTCATTTTAGATTCAGTTCATTTCAGTGATGACATTTTTCCCATCACTCATCACTGAGAGATTGGCATCTCCTTGATTAAACAAATCAAATTGGTTTATGGAACAGCAGCAGCAGTGTTGTGATCTCTGGGAAAGAATCAAAGCTGTTTGTGGGGATAAAACCAAGACAGCTGTTTACCTGACAAGACAAACTATCGTGCACTTTCCCACTGATTCCAGAAGGTGAACAGCATACCTCCTTGGCTATAATAGCCCCGATTCCCACGGAGAAAGTATCTATTTTTTTTCTTCTCCTCCTCCACAGGAAGGTCAGGCTGAGCTACAGATCAGCACTACTGGAGCAAACAGGGATTCAGTTTCTTGCTTGAGGACAATTTCATGGTGCAGAGTCTTGCTGGAACACTTGTTTGTGGCCCTGCCATCCAACAGGAGGCTGGTCTCAGTATGGGACATCTGAGCATGGCCAAAATTGTATGTCTGTAAGATCAAATGAGTCTTATCAATGAGTTATGGTGGGTTTCTGCTCGTGCTCAGAGAAGCTGAGTCCAACCTGCTGGCATGTTCAGTCCTGTCTCTTCATGGTCACACAGCAATAAAGCAAATCCCTGTAATAAAAGTAAAAAGGGACCAAAATATCACAAGTTATTATTGCGTTAGAGTTAGAGTCTTGCATGTAATATTAATGGCACAAGTGTCAACTGAAGAATTAGTGCTTGCTTATTTTGAAGCTAATGGTTGTGGTGTTTAAATTTTAATCCTGAAACATTCAGTGGTTTGGCTACATAAATCAAAGTAGATTATTTTAAGTCAGGGGAAAAATACTGCTTTTTTTGTGTGATAAAGCAAATGGCTTCACAGTCTGCAAGCAGGTTTCAGTACAGTATTTATTAGTGTCAACCAAAATTTAATGGATGTGAACAATGCAGATGTGAAGGCCAATCAACAAGTTCATTTTTAAATTGGAGTTCAAGTTTGTGATATTAGAAACAGTGTTATTCACTATTCTTTAATTTGAAAAAAGTCAATATACATAATGACTCTTGCAAAAACAAAGGTGCTGCCAGAGTATTGAGCAAAGGGTGTGAATACTTATGTACACGTGATTTCTTTTTTTTTCTTTTAAATAAATTTGCAAAAAAAAAAAAGAGTTTTTTATGTTGTCATTATGGGGTGTTTTGAGTACAATTTTGAGGAGAAAAATGAATTTATTCCATGTTGAAATAAGGCTGTAACATAAAATGAGGAAAAAGTGAAATCCTGTGAATATTTTCTGGATGCACTGTGTGTGTGTGTGTGTGTGTGTGTGTGTGTGTGTATATATATATATATATATATATATATATATATATATATATATATATATATATATATACAGTATATAAGATTATATAGAACTTTATTAATCCCTTGGGAAGACTCCCTCAGGGAAATTGAGGTTCCAGCAGCATTGTGTAGCACCACACAGGGTAAGAATCAATCAATCAATCATTTTTTTTTTATATAGCGCCAAATCACAACAAACAGTTGCCCCAAGGCGCCTTATATTGTAAGGCAAGGCCATACAATAATTATGTAAAACCCCAACGGTCAAACCGACCCCCTGTGAGCAAGCACTTGGCTACAGTGGGAAGGAAAAACTCCCTTTTAACAGGAAGAAACCTCCAGCAGAACCAGGCTCAGGGAGGGGCAGTCTTCTGCTGGGACTGGTTGGGGCTGAGGGAGAGAACCAGGAAAAAGACATGCTGTGGAGGGGAGCAGAGATCGATCACTAATGATTAAATGCAGAGTGGTGCATACAGAGCAAAAACAGAAAGAAACATCATGGGAACCCCCCAGCAGTCTACGTCTATAGCAGCATAACTAAGGGATGGTTCAGGGTCACCTGATCCAGCCCTAACTATAAGCTTTAGCAAAAAGGAAAGTTTTAAGCCTAATCTTAAAAGTAGAGAGGGTGTCTGTCTCCCTGATCTGAATTGGGAGCTGGTTCCACAGGAGAGGAGCCTGAAAGCTGAAGGCTCTGCCTCCCATTCTACTCTTACAAACCCTAGGAACTACAAGTAAGCCTGCAGTCTGAGAGCGAAGCACTCTATTGGGGTGATATGGTACTACGAGGTCCCTAAGATAAGATGGGACCTGATTATTCAAACCTTATAAGTAAGAAGAAGAATTTTGAATTCTATTCTAGAATTAACAGGAAGCCAATGAAGAGAGGCCAATATGGGTGAGATATGCTCTCTCCTTCTAGTCCCCGTCAGTACTCTAGCTGCAGCATTTTGAATTAACTGAAGGCTTTTTAGGGAACTTTTAGGACAACCTGATAATAATGAATTACAATAGTCCAGCCTAGAGGAAATAAATGCATGAATTAGTTTTTTCAGCATCACTCTGAGACAAGACCTTTCTGATTTTAGAGATATTGCGTAAATGCAAAAAAGCAGTCCTACATATTTGTTTAATATGCGCTTTGAATGACATATCCTGATCAAAAATGACTCCAAGATTTCTCACAGTATTACTAGAAGTCAGGGTAATGCCATCCAGAGTAAGGATCTGGTTAGACACCATATTTCTAAGATTTGTGGGGCCAAGTACAATAACTTCAGTTTTATCTGAGTTTAAAAGCAGGAAATTAGAGGTCATCCATGTCTTTATGTCTGTAAGACAATCCTGCAGTTTAGCTAATTGGTGTGTGTCCTCTGGCTTCATGGATAGATAAAGCTGGGTATCATCTGCGTAACAATGAAAATTTAAGCAATACCGTCTAATAATACTGCCTAAGGGAAGCATGTATAAAGTGAATAAAATTGGTCCTAGCACAGAACCTTGTGGAACTCCATAATTAACTTTAGTCTGTGAAGAAGATTCCCCATTTACATGAACAAATTGTAATCTATTAGACAAATATGATTCAAACCACTGCAGCGCAGTGCCTTTAATACCTACGGCATGCTCTAATTTCTGTAATAAAATTTTATGGTCAACAGTATCAAAAGCAGCACTGAGGTCTAACAGAACAAGCACAGAGATGAGTCCACTGTCCGAGGCCATAAGAAGATCATTTGTAACCTTCACTAATGCTGTTTCTGTACTATGATGAATTCTAAAACCTGACTGAAACTCTTCAAATAGACCATTCCTCTGCAGATGATCAGTTAGCTGTTTTACAACTACCCTTTCAAGAATTTTTGAGAGAAAAGGAAGATTGGAGATTGGCCTATAATTAGCTAAGATAGCTGGGTCAAGTGATGGCTTTTTAAGTAATGGTTTAATTACTGCCACCTTAAAAGCCTGTGGTACATAGCCAACTAACAAAGATAGATTGATCATATTTAAGATCGAAGCATTAAATAATGGTAGGGCTTCCTTGAGCAGCCTGGTAGGAATGGGGTCTAATAAACATGTTGATGGTTTGGATGAAGTAACTAATGAAAATAACTCAGACAGAACAATCGGAGAGAAAGAGTCTAACCAAATACCGGCATCAATTTGAGTAATTTTTTCTCTAATAGTTAAAATTTTGTTAGCAAAGAAAGTCATGAAGTCATTACTAGTTAAAGTTAATGGAATACTCAGCTCAATAGAGCTCTGACTCTTGTCAGCCTGGCTACAGTGCTGAAAAGAAACCTGGGGTTGTTCTTATTTTCTTCAATTAGTGATGAGTAGGAAGATGTCCTAGCTTTACGGAGGGCTTTTTTATAGAGCAACAGACTCTTTTTCCAGGCTAAGTGAAGATCTTCTAAATTAGTGAGACGCCATTTCCTCTCCAACTTACGGGTTATCTGCTTTAAGCTACAAGTTTGTGAGTTATACCACGGAGTCAGACACTTCTGATTTAAAGCTCTCTTTTTCAGAGGAGCTACAGCATCCAAAGTTGTCTTCAATGAGGATGTAAAACTATTGACGAGATACTCTATCTCACTTACAGAGTTTAGGTAGCTACTGTGCACTGTGTTGTTATATGGCATTAGAGAACATAAAGAAGGAATCATATCCTTAAACCTAGTTACAGTGCTTTCTGAAAGACTTCTAGTGTAATGAAAAAAGAAGCACACAGAATATCAAAAGTGAAAAAAAATACAAATACACAATATAAATACCAGACATACTGATCAATACTGGTTTACTGGCTACTACTGTTCCTCTCATTCTCATTCCTGTTCCCTGTCTTCCTGTTACTCCTCCTTCCCTGAGTGAGTACAGTCTGATTGATAGCCTGAGGGACAAAGGAGTTTTTCAGTCTGTTTGTCCTGCACTTGGAAAGGAGAGAGAGAGAGAGAGAGAGAGAGAGAGAGAGAGAGAGAGAGAGAGAGAGAGAGAGAGAGAGAGCTATATGTGTGTGTATATATACAGGTATGCGATTCAATCATTGCTGCACATTTTCTTCAGTTTGTTTGTGATTTCTTGGCAGAATCACAATTTTTGGGCCAGAAAGAAATGTGGATGGAAACAAGCCTTTCAAGGCAACATCATGTCCCAGTTTTCATAGAAATATCAGCATACTTTTTATGGTGCTTCATTAAAATGTTTGCCCCCCCGCAACTTCAATGCTGTATACATTCTGCACTGGCACGAAAAAAATACCCTAAACAAATAAGCAAAGCTCATTTCAGTGACAAGAAAGCCCCAATTAGCTGTAGTGTTCCTTGTGCCAGTCATTCCAACAAAACAGGGCTCAGTGAATTCCCACAGTGAAATATACTGTTGGAGAAGCAGTTACATCGTTATGTCGTATGAAAAAAAAGATGCTTCATATAAAATTGATTTAAGGAAAGCACAGCCGCTGTCATTACCTACTGCTTAATGTTGAATGCAGTTTCTGTTGTGGTGTTATCGTTACAGGTTTTTCTATTTGCTTTATTGCTTGCCTATCTTGCAATCATTTTCAGTTACTTTTTTCTTTTTCTTTTCTGTTTGTTTGTTTTTAGAAAGGACAATGTGCATTCATTGAGATGACCACTTGGTTCCTTCATGTAAATGCTCCAGATTTAGCCGTAGGTACATATTTTCATCTGCAGTCCGTAGCACATTGATGGCATAAAAAAGAACTTTAATGAAAGCATAAAAACCACATAAACATACACATAAGCACAAACAATTAGTAAAACAATTACATTACCATCTGGTATATAAAAAACATCAGAGATGCCACATAAAACTGCAGAAGCACAGGATGAGCATTTCAGGACATAAGCAGCAAAAAAAAACAAAACAAAACAAAAAACAAAACAAAAATACATAATCACAGACAATTAGTAAAACAGTGGTGTAGCTGCCACCCGAGACGACAGTGTGTTTAATTATCCAGTAACTGCTGTTTATGGACTTGGATAAAGATTTGAGGGATGTGATGTTTCTTTATGCTGCACATACGCGTATGTGCTGCTCAAAAAGAAAAAGATGACTTGTCCAAAGACACTTGTCCAAAGGCACCCCCATTCCTAGTAAAAACTAGATTAAATTTAGATTTTGTTTATTGAACAGATTGAGTGGAAGAGCCTTCAGTTAGGTCCACCAATATTAGATTTGTTTCTGGGTGCGTTATACATCTTTAATTTGTCTGTGGTTTCCACACGCTATCAGAAAGTAAATAATCCAATAAAGTACAATGGGGTATTTCTCTAGATCTAAAGTTGTGTCAACAAAACATTTGATAATATGCAGCTCCATAGCAATGTGGTGACCCCAAGAAAATAGGAGAAGCCAAAAGAAGAAGAAGAAGAAAAAAGCTGAAGAAATCCTATTTAAAATTTTGCAATGACATCAGTTATTTGGCTTTTTAATCAGTGGTCCTAATACCTGTTTTCAAGGCTTTTTATAAAATAAAATGTAGTTCCTGTTAGTGTACATATGGTAAATCAGTAGTTCCCATGTGAAAGGAAAGTTAGGAAACATACACGATTCTGTACATTGCTACAGTACATCCACCCTATCACCCAACAGCTCTGGGCCCTGGAGAGCAAGCACCCAGGCAGGCATGTGTGAAAGGATCAGTTAATTAATGAACAACTTTGATGCCTCCATATCTGAACTGTTCCTAAAGAGTCTTAAATTTGCCCTTTTGAATTTTTGAACTCTTACTTTAAATGTGAGTTGTGACTCTATCATTATGCCTACATGTTTGTACTTCTGATGGTCTTCTCCATGCTGTTATCATACGTGCATAAGATCTTGATCCCTAATTGAAGAGATTGAAAAAAACCCAAACCAAAACATATATAATTTTTACAATATTAAGGTATAAACATGTATTTGTTAATTAATTATAAATACTGACCATTGCTTCTTGTTTTTAACATGTAGATATGTATGTACTATATATGACCGAATGTGACAAGTTACGGTTGGAGGTCATTACTATACAAACTAAATTACTTGGGACCCAGAGATGATCCTTGAGATATCCCAACATATTGCATTCTCAAAAATTGCTGTCTTTCTTGCAATATATTTTTTTGACAATCCTGCAGTCAGACTATAAGAATTTTTTTTTCCATTTCATTTTATTTTATTTTTCCGTCTGATGTGAAAGGAAGACATTCTTTTGGTGACAGTCAGGCAACATTTTGGATGCATAACTAAAGTTAAAATTAGGCAAGTGTCCTGTTGAGTTAACTAAAATGTAGCTTAACAAGCACATATTAAAACATCTCAGCCCAGTCTCACGTTTTTTTTTTCATGCTCCCGTGACGAAATTAGTCAAATTTGTGTGACCATAACCTAATCTTATTCTTTCCCCCCACCTTAACCATAACCACCCCAACCTCCTGCATCACTTATAATTTTGTGTAGCCATCACTGAATGACTTATAATGAATTTGTGCTGCTGTGACAAAAATGAGGCGCTTTTCGTCACAATATCACAAACCAATAGATTAATGTATATTTCGTGCTGCTGAATCACGACTTGCCATGAGACTGAGTGGAACATCTCTTTCTGAATTTGTGCATCAGTAGCCAATAGCAGCTGCGTTTGTATGACTTTATGATGAGACTGGATACAGTGAGGCCGTATGTCTTGAGCCAAAATAAACGGTGGTCCATTAGACTGTTACTGTACTCTTTATGCAACATACGTTGATAGTCCCTCTGTCTTTATCTCTCCCTACGTTCACTCTTTGACAACAACACCACAGATTCATTACTTGTGAGAGCTTTAGACCAATCTTGCACTTTATTTCAGCCCTCATACACAAACGCTTCACACACCCTCACGACATAACACACACACACACACACACACACACACACACACACATGTACGCCTCCCACCTCCTCACTGTTACCATCCGTGTGCCAATGGCTGTTGCTAAGTTACAGACCTTCACCAGGATTTTCATGGCCAATAAAAGTGGTCCCTGCACCATTTGATGGATACCCCTATCTTTCGGAACAGTACTTTTTTGACTCTATCACTTCTCCATCACTTTACCTTGCCACACTCCTCACCTGTCCCCGATTCAGTCACATCACTGTATCCCATGCTTCAGGTTCTGTTGTTTTTTTTGCACCCTCTTCTTTTTTGCTCCCACATCCTTTTGTCTCAAGTCTTCCATTCATACAAATTCCAATAACATCAGTGCTGGGAGATGGGGGGGCAGATGAGGTCTAGTTTTCAGGGACATTCTCAAACACAATCTGTGATTTATTTCATCCTCAACAAATGAGGAGTATTAACATTAAACTATAGGATGTTTATGAAGTTGTACCCCGAAACATCACCATATATGTGTGCACAAAATAAAAAACACCTTCAATGTCTAACAATTCAGCTCACTGCTAATTCATGAAGGTAACTTTTTTTGTTGGCAGATTAGTTTATTCAACTAATGGGTGGACTCCATCAGGTATCTTGGAGTCCACCCCTCCAACACTCTCACCTGGCACACCAACGCCACGGCTGTCATCAAGAAAGCCCACCAACATCTCTATTTTTTGAGTAAATTGGGAAGGGCCGGACTGAACACCGAGGTCCTCAGGGCCTTCTACACCTGTGCAGAGGAGAGTGTCCTGTCCTGCTGCCTCCCTGTGTGGTATGGTGACTGCACAGTAGTGGAGAAGAAAGCACTGCAGCGGGTGGTGAAGTCTGCACAGAGGACCATCGGATGCAGCTTACCACCCATTGGGGACATCTACATCTCTGGGGAGGTGATAGGCTAGTGCTTAAGGTGTTGAACTTGAATCCAGAAGATCATGGGTTCAAATCCCCGCCTGACTGGAAAATCACTAAGGGCCCTTGGGCAAGGCCTTTAATCCCCTATTGCTCCCAGTGTGTAGTGAGCGCCTTGTATGGCAGCACCCTGACATCGTGGTGAATGTGAGGCATAATTGTAAAGCCCTTTGAGCGTCTGATGCAGATGGAAAAGTGCTATATAAATGCAGTCCATTTACCATCTCCAGATGTAGAGACAAAGCCACCTGCATCCTCCGAGACTCCGCACAGTCTGTTAAAAAATAAATAAATAAATTGTCCCAGTTAACTACACCGAGACCTGGAGAAACTGCATTTCATTCTGCCTGTAAGGGTCGAGTGACAATAAAAGTGAGTCTGAGTCTGATGTTACAAACAGCCCAGTCTTACACTTTTTTTCGTGGTCCCATCATGAAAATGGGTTGCTTTTCGTGATGTTTTTTTAATTTTACTATTTATAATCTTCCTCTTTCTCCTGACATTAACCATAACCATAACGTAAGTGTCTCCTTTCCCCTAACCCCCTGAATCACCCCACCACATCGCATTTTGTACCCAAAATGAATTTGTGCCCCATTATGAAAAGCCCCCCATTTTCGTGACAATATCACAGACCCATAGATTAATAGACTTTTCGTAATGCCATCACAAACCGCCATGAGACTGGGTTGGTTAAAAACCATTAGTAGACCAATTAACTTCTAAATTTAATTTTGCAAACCTTGTTATCTAACTTCTGTTTTTTCTTCTAATAAAATTTGTTAAAAAATGTTTGTAAACCTTAAAATCATACCTTTGTGTTTGGAAAATTACAAAAAAAAAAAAGAAAATCACCTAAAACACTGACACAGACAACAAATGAGATACCAGAGGAAACATGTTTCAGTTTCTAAAATCTTTTGTTATTTAAAGCTTTAAAGGTAGATGTCATACAGAGTGTACATCTGATGACAAATACAAGTACATTCAGTTTTCATGCCACTTATATACAGTCCCAATGTGTTACAAAGTCCATTCAATGAAATCATTTGATAGTAAAAGACAGTCAGTCTCAAAGTCTATTGCTGGTCGTTGATCATACACTGATGAAATAATGTCTTGCCTCATCACATAGCACAAGACAATCAGATGAATATTCCTTTCCTTGTTCATTATACACTGATTAAGGAATGTCTTGTCTCATCACATAGCATAAGACAGTCAGTCTCATATGTCTCGCCTCATCAATCTTATCTGTACTCTTTCCTCTTCCATGGTATTGTTCAATCAATTTCTAAGACAATTGTAATGGTAAGTATTTGTCAAAGCTTCAACAACATTAACTTTTATAACTCCTTGTTACTGTTGGAGCTTATACACTAAAGTCGTAAATGAAAGAGACACCTCATGGTGAGACAACAATCATCACCATCCTTCTGTACTGTGAATAAACTACCTCCTGTCCACAGCTGTTCACACTTCCGGTTTCACATGCTTGCTCATTTCATGTTTATTGAATTGCGATCCATAGCTCATTGCTCCAATGCCAAATTGTTTGATTTACCTACGCTGCCTTAATGTTTCTTCTGAGTCATAACTCAGTTATGTGCAGCAGACATGGTATCCACCAGGTCTGATTTGGAGCATTGTCTTGATATAACAAGAACATCTTTGTTAGGTTTCCTGACTTCGGGTAGCTGACTGATTAAGCTTGTGTTGCATGTTGGTATATGGTGTACATTTAAGGGAATGGTGGGCGGGTCCCGGGCCATCTCCCTGGGTGGCATTGTTGGTCTTTCTCTTTAAAATAATAATTCCCTTCCCATCAGAATTAAAATCACTCCGCTTTGCCACACTTACATAATACTGTCATTTATGATTTTGCACTTTAGATGGTATGCCATAAGGACAGTGCAGATACAGTGTATTTGAAAATTATTCACAGTACTTCACTTTTTCCACATTTTGCTATGTTACAACCTTATTCCAAAATGGAGTAAATTAATTTTATTCCTCAAAATTCTACTCACAACATCCCATAATGACAACATGAAAAATGTGTTTTTTTTTTCAAATTGATTAAAAAACAAACAAACTAAGAAATCACATGTACATAAGTATTCACACCCTTTGTGCAATATTTTGTTGATGCACCTTTGGCAGCAAGTACAGCCTCGGGTCTTCTTGAATATGATGCTACAAGCTTGGTGCACCTATGTTTGGGCAGTTTTGCCCATTCCTCTTTGCAGCACCTCTCAAGCTCCATCTGGTTGGATGGGGAGCACTGGTGCATTGGTGGGGAGCATTAGTGCAGATTTTCAGATGTTCAATCAGATTCAGGTCTGGGCTCTGCCTAAGCCACTCAAGGACATTCACAGAGTTGTCCTGAAGCCACTCCTTTGATATGTTGGCTGTGTGCATAGGGTCATTGTCCTGCTAAAGGATGACCTGTCGCCCCAGTCTGGTGTCTGAGACATTCAAAGCAGTAGAAATATTTATGTAGCATTACTCAGATTTGTGCCTCGAGACAATCCTGTCTCGGAGGTCTGTAGACCGCCAAGGCAGGAATAACAACAGTGCAACAGTGAATAACAGTAACATGAAACTACTACAAACTATAAATGTCTTCTACAAAAGACCAAGTGTGGCTGTTCTTTTTTTTTTGGGGGGGGGGGGGGGGGCTAGGTGAAATAATTATCAAATAATAACTATGAAACTCCGACATAATCAACCGACAAATCTTTCCTCCAGCCGTCTTACAGCTTTTGTTGAAAAAAGGCCCAAATCATGTAATTGGGAAACAAACTGGAAAAGAGAATGCCAGTAAGGAGGGAAAAGAGGTCCATGGGAACAATGTAGATAGCAGGAGGAGTGCACTGTGTTCCAGCCACAGAGAAAATAAAATTGAATCAAACAGCATAAAGTCTGGCTGCTCCTGTGCGATGTCTGATATGTCTCTTGTGGACATTGCATCAGCTGCAGCTCCAAGGTGCAGTCAGAATACAACAGATGCTCATCAGGCGTACGTCTCTGCTCATACAAGTGAGCTGTGTATGAGTGGGTTTGTCATGTATGCAGCAGCAGCAGATGGATTATGCTTCTTTCAGTGTCATTAATACTGCAGTGTTCCTGATTTCATAAGGGTAAACTCTGCAGAGGTAAATGGAACACATAGCATAGCCATGCATGCAGCCATTTCCATGTACACACAAAACGCGCACACAAAGACACACACAATCAAGCACTACTTGATGCCAAAAACAATTACACACATTCTAGACTGGGCCAGATGTTCACATATCCACACACAGATTGATGCAACCTGCATAAAACTGTGTGCACACAGTGACACCAAGGGTATAATATAAGAACAGATATCAAAGTGCATATAGTCAGGTCCATAAGTGTGTGCACAGGGACACAACTTTTGTAATTCTGCTGTTGAATACCGCCATAATGTAGATGAAATGAAACAGTCAACATGCGTCTAAATTCAGTTTTAATTCAAGGCATTCAACAGAAGTATCACATTAACCATTAAGGATTCACAGCTCTATATCCCCCCAGTATGAAATATAGGTGGATCTTGAGATCAGCATGTCCATCCTTCTATCAGTCTGTCTGTCCATCCATTTTCGCTTGATAGCGAAAACCAGTTGACCAATTTCACTCATATTTAGCATAAGGGTGAACTTGGGTGATCCCCCGACACCAGTCGATTACAGTGACCTTGGGGTCATTTTCAAGGTCACAGTGAGATATTCAAGATATTGTGATTTACATGCTTGTTAGTGGGATATCTCAGGAACCAACTGACCAATTTCATTCACACTTAGGATAAGGGTGTACTTGGGTGATCCCCAACACTTTGTATGACTGATTTGTGGGGGCCAGGAGGATATACAACCCCTGGCAAAAATTATGGAATCACCGGCCTCAGAGGATGTTCATTCAGTTGTTTAATTTTGTAGAAAAAAAGCAGATCACAGACATGACACAAAACTAAAGTCATTTCAAATGGCAACTTTCTGGCTTTAAGAAACACTATAAGAAATCAGGAAAAAAAATTGTGGCAGTCAGTAACGGTTACTTTTTTAGACCAAGCAGAGGGAAAAAAAATATGGAATTACTCAATTCTGAGGAAAAAATTATGGAATCATGAAAAACAAAAGAATGCTCCAACACATCACTAGTATTTTGTTGCACCACCTCAGGCTTTATAACAGCTTGCAGTTTCTGAGGCATGGACTTAATGAGTGACAAACAGTACTCTTCATCAATCTGGCTCCAACTTTCTCTGATTGCTGTTGCCAGATCAGCTTTGCAGGTTGGTGCCTTGTCATGGACCATTTTCTTCAACTTCCACCAAAGATATTCAATTGGATTAAGATCCAGACTATTTGCAGGCCATGACATTGACCCTATGTGTCTTTTTGCAAGGAATGTTTTCACAGTTTTTGCTCTATGGCAAGATGCATTATCATCTTGAAAAATGATTTCATCATCTCCAAACATCCTTTCAATTGATGGGATAAGAAAAGTGTCCAAAATATCAACGTAAACTTGTGCATTTATTGATGATGTAATGACAGCCATCTCCCCAGTGCCTTTACCTGACATGCAGCCCCATATCATCAAATACTGTGGAAATTTACATGTTCTCTTCAGGCAGTCATCTTTATAAATCTCATTGGAACGGCACCAAACAAAAGTTCCAGCATCATCACCTTGCCCAATGCAGATTCGAGATTCATCACTGAATATGACTTTCATCCAGTCATCCACAGTCCACGATTGCTTTTCCTTAGCCCATTGTAAGCTTGTTTTTTTCTCTTTAGGTGTTAATGATGGCTTTCATTTAGCTTTTCTGTATGTAAATCCCATTTCCTTTAGGCAGTTTCTTACAGTTCGGTCACAGACGTTGACTCCAGTTTCCTCCCATTCGTTCCTCATTTGTTTTGTTGTGCATTTTCGATTTTTGAGACATATTGCTTTAAGTTTTCTGTCTTGACTCTTTGATGTCTTCCTTGGTCTACCAGTATGTTTGCCTTTAACAACCTTCCCATGTTGTTTATATTTGGTCCAGAGTTTAGACACAGCTGACTGTGAACAACCAACATCTTTTGCAACATTGCGTGATGATTTACCCTCTTTTAAGAGTTTAATAATCCTCTCCTTTGTTTCAATTCACATCTCTCGTGTTGGAGCCATGATTCATGTCAGTCCACTTGGTGCAACAGCTCTCCAAGGTGTGATCACTCCTTTTTAGACGCAGACTAACGAGCAGATCTGATTGTTTTGGGGATGAAAATTTACAGGGTGATGTCATAATTGTTTCCTCAGAATTGAGTGATTCCATATTTTTTTCCCTCTGCTTGGTCTAAAAAAGTAACCGTTACTGACTGCCACAATTTCTTTTCTTGATTTCTTATAGTGTTTCTTAAAGCCAGAAAGTTGCCATTTGAAATGACTTTAGTTTTGTGTCATGTCTGTGATCTGCTTTTTTTTCTACAAAATTAAACAACTGAATGAACATTCTCCGAGGCCGGTGATTCCATAATTTTTGCCAGGGGTTGTATGATCTCCTGATGACTCTTTTGTTATACAGTGCTTCCAGAAAGTATTCACAGTGCTTCACATTTTCTACATTTTGCTTTTTTCCAGTCTTATTCCAAAATGGAGTAAATTCATTTTTTTCTCTCAAAATTCTACTCACAACACCCCATAACGACAACGTGAAAAACATTTTTTTGGAAAGTTTTATGAAAAAAAAAAAACGCCCTAAGAAATCATATGTACATAAATATTCAAACCTTTTCCTCAATACTTTGTTGATGCACCTTTGGCAGCAATACAGTCTCAAGTCTTCTTGAATATGATGCCACAACCTTGGTGCCCCTCTCTTGTGTCAGGATTCTTCCTACCAATCCACAACAGGATGTCGCTCCCTGCTAGCAGCTGTGGATGCACTGTTCCTTGCCTGCATCATTCTACTTTTACTTGACACCCTGGGGAAGCCGGGGCACAGTGGATCAGAAATGTTGTTTTGTGGCAGCATAAACACATTATGCATAGGTTTAGGTCATTCTATTGTGGATTTAATACAGCAAGTTATTGTTTATAATGTTGTGTTATTTATGTCTCCCCAAGTGTAATTTACAGGTGTTTAAAATCTGTTTTAAAATTTGTGATTCACTGTGCCCCGGAAACTAATTCACGGGGCACAGTGAATCAACTCAGAATATAATGAAAAAACAACATGATTATAAAGATTTCTTCAAAATTATTAAATATATGCTGATGCATATACAAACTACAATCCAATAATCCAGCTATGTAATGTGTGAGTGTCTTATATAGTGATATTATCAGGTCTGGAGGTCAGATTCGGCTGGACGCAAATGCAGGACTCAAACAACAGGCTCTGTAAGTAAAAGCAGTTTACTTGAACAGTAAACGGGGTCGGCACACAGTAAGGCAGTCCAACAAGAGTAACAACATCAGAATCATCAAACAGAAGGCGTCGTCAAGGATACAGACAGGTATTCGTAACACACTTAAGGCAAGCAGGTCGAGAATACACAAACAGAGCTGGAAAGAAGGCACAGGGCCCATCATTCTGGCGAAGGAATGAAGCAATCTGAGGAGCTTATATACACCCAGGTGATGAGGGGCAGATCGAGAGCAGGTGTGTGTGGAATGCTCCAGAAAGAGGGTGTGACCAGGGAGAAGGAAATGCCCACCACCAAGAGACAGCAGAGACCGACAAGAGAGAAAGGAACAGACAGACCCAAGCAGGAAAACCCCAGCAAGAGACAAAACACAACAGAATAATCAAACCAAAACCAAGAAGGCAGCAAACAGAACCCAAAGCCTGACAGTACCCCCCAAAAGGCCAACCCCAGATGGCCCAGGAGCAACAGGATTTGCCAAATCAAAAGCACAAATAAGATCGGCGTCCAAAATAAAACGGGAGGGAACCCATGACCGCTCCTCGGGACCATAACCCTCCCAGTTGACCAAATACTGGAAACCGCGGCCCTGGTGGCACGAAGCAAGCAGCTGGAGCACAGCAAAAACACGACCCCCATCCACGCAACGGGCAGGAGAAGGGGGAATGGCCAGAGGGCACAGCGGACTGGATTGACAAGGCTTAATAAGTCTGTCATCTCATCTGCGCTGTTGTTCCTCTTGAGATAGATGCGTGCGACCAAGATGCCTTGGTTCTTCGGTCCCATGATGGGTGGAGTTTACGTTGGAGTGCTGGACCGGGGTGGAACTCGAGTGTGAGGTGAAAGCGTGCCGGGGCAGGTGACATGGCTCGCGACGAGAATGTTCCGTCGGTCAATCCGGATAGCCAGGGTGATCAACTCGTCCAAATCCTCTGGCAATTCGGCAGCAATCAGCTGATCTCGAACCTCGGCCGCCAGTCCTTGGAAGAACACATCTTGAAGTGCAGCTGGTTTCCATTCACTCTTAGTGGCTAGGATGCGGAAATCCACAGCGTAGTCAGCCACTCAGCGAGTGCCCTGCTTAAGCCTCAGTAGAGAGTGCACCGCCTCCCGCCTTGGTGATGTGTGCTGAAATACCTGCAGGAGCACTGCGGTGAAAGCACTAAGGGAGGAGCAAGATGGCGACTGACAGCTCCACTCCGCAGTAGTCCACGCCGCAGCCCGGCCAGACTGGTGAGAGATTATGGATGCTATCTTCATCCTATTGGATGGAAACATACTGGGCATAAGTTCAAAATGTAACTCATACTGCATGATGAAAGGCATGAGATCACCTGTCTCCCCGGAGAATCATTCAGGGCAGGAAAGCTGGGTATGGATGGCATCTTCCGGTGCAGGGGTCGAGATGGCGGAGGGCAGATGTGATACCGGGGAGCTAGTGTTGCCCTTTGCTGGGTCTGGGCTGGCCTGAGTGTCATACTTCGATAGAAGTAGTTCTAACTGAGAGCTCATGGAGGACATGAAGGCATCCTGTCGCTGAGCTAGCTCACCAAGACCAGCATTGAGAGCAGTGAGCTGATCCTCTTGCTGGGCCAGCTGCTTACTGTGATGGTGTACCACAAGCTGGAAAGGCGTCGAGTCCGCTGCATCCATTGTTGGCCAGATTGATCTATCAGGTCTGGAGGTTGGATTCAGCTGGATGCAAATGCAAGACTCAAACAACAAGCTCTGTAAGTAAAAGCAGTTTACTTGAACAGTAAACGGGGTCTGGTACATGGTAAAGGCAGTCCAACAAGAGTAACAAAATCAGAATCATCAGGCAGAAGGCGTCGTCGAGGATACAGGCAGGTAGTCGTAACACACGTGAGGCAAGCAGGTCGAGAATACACAAACAAAGCTGGAAAGAAGGCACAGGGGGCATCAATCTGGAGAAGGAATGAGGCAGTCTGAGGACCTTATATACACCCAGGTGATGAGGTGCAGATTGAGAGCAGGTGTGCGTGGAACGCTCCAGAAAGAGGGTATGGCCAGGGAGAAGGAAATGCCCACCACCAAGAGACAGCAGAGACCGACAAGAGAGAAAGGGACAGACAGACCCAAGGAGGAAAACCCCAGCAAGAGACAAAACACAACAGAATAATCAAACCAAAACCAATAAGGCAGCAAACAGAACTCAAACCTGATAGATATAAGTCCTTTAGAAACTATTATAAATACAACTGTCATAATTTCTGTTCAAACGTGAAAACAGTTGTTTATATACAGAAATTCCAGAAATAATTCATGGAAAAAATAAATGTATAAGGTTCAACAAGTAATATTTGTCATCCACTTGATACTGGAGCTTAGTAAATCACTTTCTAGATGGACTCACTGTACCCCGATTCACTGTGCCCCGGATGCATGTGACACACATGAGTCAATCTATCAAATAGCTGATAGTCTGGAGAAGACATAACACATGCTCATCAGTTGGATGGGGTAGTCTTCTCGCAAATAACAATTTTTTGGGCCACCTTTCCTCTGTTGTGAGAAATAAATACAAAGACACTGACATCCACAAAATTTACTTTTGATAGGGAAAAACTGACTTCACTTGCCACTTAGTTTTACCCTTAATGTATCCAAAAACAAACCACTAATTTATAAGGGGATGTCTTTACGCATAAAAACGTGGCATAACTGGTGCAATTATATATGTCGTTTTGCAGATATAGCTACTGATTTACTGCGCCCCGTGATTCACCATGCCTCGGTTTCCCCTATTTTATTTTTTGCTCCCACAGTATGCATGCAGATGAGTGCATCAATGCAAACATACTGAAGAAGAAATGCATTTTTATTGAATAAAATCACCTTATGACCAAGTCTGCTTGTTTACTAGTGCCCCCTTTCCTCTCCACGGCAAAGTGATTCGGTATAATTACATCATTCATTCATTACCTCATATAATTGAACACCTTGCATTCCATGCTTGATATGTGGCTCACGCTTCCTATTTGCCTTCATTTATACCGTTTCATTAAAAATCCTGTGGAGAAACCTGTGTTTCCATTCCCTGACCTGCCAAAATAATAATATAATTAGATTAAATTGGTTGTAAAAATGATGATATATATTAAAGTCAATCCTTATATTTGTTTGTTTTTTTCCAAATAATCATGGGCTTTGAAAAACTAATTGAATTAAAGCAGAAGGTCGACACTTCAAGCACATTTTCATTGTTTAAATTACCACCACTGTGGTGTTGTCCAGAGGCAAAATTACAATTAAAAGCAGAGAGAAAGATTTTTGTAACAACAACAAAAACTTTCAGCCTTCAGTTCATTAATTCTTCATCGCTATGGGACCTCATAAGTTAGCTCAGGGATCAGGTTCACTTGTATCAAACACATTCAAGGAACTAACTTTGCATTTCCACTGCTGTCTTTTCCTTATCTTTCCATGAGAAATGACACCATGAAAGGATTTCTGTTCTTTGAGGTTTTCCGTTGTGAACAATACATCGTTAGTGACTTCTGTATGACATACAAGGGCTTTGAATTCCCAAACCGTTTGCTCACAGTGAGGTTTCAGTTGTGCTGGAATAGTAGACCCACTTCCAACACATTAACCAAGTGCGTTACAACAGCTCTCCAAAAAACGCTTAATTCATTCTGACACCTTTAAAATGTCTGTTCAGAATGCTGGTTGAGTCATTCGAACTCCTCAGATTTATTGGACTTTTTATTCTTTATTTTTTTGAGAGGCATTTCTAATATTTTGTCATTTTGATATCATAAATGTTATGTAATGTTGTATAGTAACAACAGCACAGACAAACAAAATGACAAAAATTTTGTCAGGCTGCCCAGTTTGATGGATTGGGCTATATCAGTAGGCTTCAACAGCTGAGTTATGCCGAACATTACATCAGTGCATTGCGCAGTGCATGGTGGTGCACACCATTAGTGCACTTCTCTCCCAAACAGTATCCTTGGTTCAGTGCCGACAACATTCTATCCTACTTGTACAGCTGACGATACTATAAAAGCCAAATGTGGATCTCAAATTGAATCTCATGTGGTGACTCTGAGCAAAACAGAAGGAGCCCAATGGAATATCATTGAGATACTTTACTTTTTTGTTTGTTTGTTCACAAAATTAGTCTGGCAACCACAGTTGCTTGCTGTATTTTAACAGTGGTACAGTACTGTAATCTTTTTTGCAGTAATAAACTGCTGTATGTTACAGTAGCAGACCGTAGAATAACAACACAGTAACACTGCACAATAACAAAAACTACTGGCAACTTTAACTGCCACTAGTTTATTGTAAGTTTAAATTAAAATTTGCAATGTGTATTTGTGTGTGATTTTCTGCAAATAAAGCTCAGCATGTAAATAAAGATATTTATATCATTAATATATGTGCTTATTCAATATCCAGATCGCAATCATGTCGTCTTTTTTGTCAGTGGGTCTAATATTGGTAATGGAATAGAAAAGAGACAGAAAAGTATTTAAAAAATTCCTTTTGAGTTGGGAATTCATGCATCCACTTGATGTAGAAACATTAATTTTAATGGGCAATAAAGGTGTCAATCCATGCATATACAGTACTGTGAAATGTTTCAGGTACATTTAATGCAGCATAAAAGCATTAAAAATGATGAAAACCTGATAAGTATTCACAAATAAATTTTGTGTGATGGATTTTAACTTTGATGATAATCTGTTTGAAAATTGGGTTCTATTTACATGTTTTTTTTTTTGTTGTTTTTGTTTTTTTGGTATATAAGTTGCACCAAAGTAGAAGTTGCAGCACCTCGAAAACGTTTGTAAGGAAAACTCGACTTAAACTATGAGTAATTGAGTTTTACAGTCATTGTAATGTTGCATGATCATTTGCAACTGTTTTGTGTGGTATTCTACTGGCCAGTACACTTACAAATGAATAATAATAATAATAATGATAATAATAATAATAAGTATTATTATTATTATTATTATGGATTTAAAAAAATAGCTCACATATGCAGTTTTGTTGGAACTGATTTTGTGTTGACATGTCAATAAAGTAAGTGGGGGGGGGGTATGATATGTTGCTAATATCATAACTTTGGGATGCCTAAAACATTTGAACGGTGCCGTATGTTGTAACCATTTTCCCAATATTTCTTCCTTGCATTTTTTTTTATGTTTGGAAACAAATGGAAGTATATATACGAGTATTTACAACCCCAATTCCAATGAAGTTGGGACATTGTGTAAAATGTCAATAAAAACAGAATACAATGATTTGCAAATCCTATTCAACCTATATTCAGTTATATACCACAAAGACAAGATAAGATAAGATATTTAATGTTCAAACTGATAAACTTTATTGTTTTGTGCAAATATTTGCTCATTTTGTAAGGGATGCCTGCAACCCATTTCAAAAAAGCTGAGACAGTGGTATGTTTACCACTGTGTTATATCACCTTTCCTTCTCCCAACACTCAATAAGCTTTTGGGAACTGAGGACACTAATTATTGAAGCTTTATAGGTGGAATTCTTTCCCATTCTTGCTTGATGTACCACTTTAGTTGTTCAACAGTCCGGGGTCTCTGTTGTTGTATTTTGTGCTTCACAATGCACCACACATTTTCAATGGGCAACAGGTCTGGACTGCAAGCAGGTCAGTCTAGTACCCGGCACGCTTTTACTACGAAGCCATTTTGTTGTAACAAGTGCAGAATGTGGCTTGGCATTGTCTTGCTGAAATAAGCAGGGATGTCCCTGAAAAAGACATTGCTTGGATGGCAGCATGTGTTGCTCCAAAACCTGGATGTACCTTTCAGCATTGATGGTGCCATCACAGATGTGTAAGTTGCCTATGCCATGGGCACTAACACACCCCCTAACCATCACAGATGCTGGCTTTTGAACTTTACGCTGGTAACAATCTGGATGGTCTTTTTCCTCTTTTGTCTGGAGTACACGACTTCCCTGATTTCCAAAAACAATTTGAAATGTGGACTCATCAGACCACAGCACACTTTTCCACTTTGCATCTGTCCACTTCAAGTGAGCTTGGGCCCAGAGAAGGTGGCGGCATTTCTGCATGTTGTTGATGTATGGCTTTTGCTTTGCATGGTAGAGTTTTAACTTGCACTTGTAGATGTAGCGATGAACTGTGTTAACTGACAATGGTTTTCCGAAGTGTTCCTGAGCCCAGACAGTAAGATCCTTTACACAATGATGTCAGTTTTTAATGCAGGGAATCAAAGGTCACGGGTATTCAGTGTTGGTTTTCGGCCTTGCCGCTTATGTGTAGAAAGTTCAAAAGATTCTCTGAATCTCCTGATTATATGATGGACTGTAGATGATGGAATCCCTAAATTCCTTGCAATTGAACATTGAGAAACATTGTTCTTAAGAGCCAGTTTTTATGAGTCAGGCAGGCTGTGATAGTGACCAACTCAGATTTTGCTCAAACTTTGGTAACTGGATGTACCCTCCACCAAACGAACATACACCAAAAATTTTGTCCAAATTGGTGACCTTGCCAGGGGTCATCAAAGTTCACACCCAGTATGGCCTAAAACTGGAATTTGCTGAACAGGGAAGTTTTATAGAGCTCTTACATGAAATATACTCAACAAAAATATAAACGCAACACTTTTGGTTTTGCTCCCATTTCGTATGAGATGAACCCAAAGATCTAAAACTTTTTCCACATACACAATATCACCATTTCCCTCAAATATTGTTCGCAAACCAGTCTAAATCTGTGACAGTGAGCACTTCTCCTTTGCTGAGATAATCCATCCCACCTCACAGGTGTGCCATATCAAGATGCTGATTAGACACCATGATTAGTGCACAGGTGTGCCTTAGACTGCCCACAATAAAAGGCCACTCTGAAAGGTGCAGTTTTATCACACAGCACAATGCCACAGATGTCGCAAGATTTGAGGGAGCGTGCAGTTGGCATGCTGACAGCAGGAATGTCAACCAGAGCTGTTGCTCGTGTATTGAATGTTCATTTCTCTACCATAAGCCATCTCCAAAGGCATTTCAGAGAATTTGGCAGTACATCCAACCAGCCTCACAACCGCAGACCACGTGTAACCACACCAGCCCAGGACCTCCACATCCAGCATGTTCACCTCCAAGATCGTCTGAGACCAGCCACTCGGACAGCTGCTGAAACAATCGGTTTGCATAACCAAAGAATTTCTGCACAAACTGTCAGAAACCGTCTCAGGGAAGCTCAACTGCATGCTCGTCATCCTCATCGGGGTCTTGACCTGACTCCAGTTCGTCGTCGTAACTGACTTGAGTGGGCAAATGCTCACATTCGCTGGCGTTTGGCACGTTGGAGAGGTGTTCTCTTCACGGATGAATCCCGGTTCACACTGTCCAGGGCAGATGGCAGACAGCGTGTGTGGCGTCGTGTGGGTGAGCGGTTTTCTGATGTCAGTGTTGTGGATCGAGTGGCCCATGGTGGCGGTGGGGTTATGGTATAGGCAGGCGTCTGTTATGGATGAAGAACACAGGTGCATTTTATTGATGGCATTTTGAATGCACAGAGATACCGTGATGAGATCCTGAGGCCCATTGTTGTGCCATACATCCAAGAACATCACCTCATGTTGCAGCAGGATAATGCACGGCCCCATGTTGCAAGGATCTGTACACAATTCTTGGAAGCTGAAAATGTCCCAGTTCTTGCATGGCCGGCATACTCACCGGACATGTCACCCATTGAGCATGTTTGGGATGCTCTGGACCGGCGTATACGACAGCGTGTACCAGTTCCTGCCAATATCCAGCAACTTCGCACAGCCATTGAAGAGGAGTGGACCAACATTCCACAGGCCACAATTGACAACCTGATCAACTCTATGCGAAGGAGATGTGTTGCACTGCATGAGGCAAATGGTGGTCACACCAGATACTGACTGGTCCCCCCCCCCCCAATAAAACAAAACTGCACCTTTCAGAGTGGCCTTTTATTGTGGACAGTCTAAGGCACACCTGTGCACTAATCATGGTGTCTAATCAGCATCTTGATATGGCACACCTGTGAGGTGGGATGGATTATCTCAGCAAAGGAGAAGTGCTCACTATCACAGATTTAGACTGGTTTGTGAACAATATTTGAGGGAAATGGTGATATTGTGTATGTGGAAAAAGTTTTAGATCTTTGAGTTCATCTCATACAAAATGGGAGCAAAACCAAAAGTGTTGCGTTTATATTTTTGTTGAGTATACATTCAATCCCCTAAAGTACTTTGGGATCTAAGTATTATAGGAGGACAGTCCTTCAAAATAATCACTAATTTGGGCTGGGGGATCGAACGCATTAACTACAGGGGGCGCTTCAAGTTGGCGAATTTCCAGAAATACTCATATTTGTGAAGGCTGTAACTCAATAAGTGTTTAATCACCCAGCAAGATTTTTACACAGAGCACAGAGAATTTTGAAATGTTCAAAAAATCTTTCATGCACAAATGTCGTGCTATGTGGCGCGATCTAATCTCCAACACTACGTGCAGCGAGTAAAGAAGAAGTGAACAGAGCGAGCGGTGACATCAGCAGATTGCATTAGAGCGCAGCTCATCTGAAGGATTATAACAAGAAGTTAAATCTGTTATAAATGTACTTTAACAGCTGCACATAGAAGGAACGAACAGGGAACTGTTTTATCAAGCCATGTTAATGTAAACATGACAAATAATTACCTTTTCAGATGGCTCAAAATGCTTTCTGCAGCTTGTTAGGCATGCGCACGTGTGAGAATGGCTCTGGCTGCAGCCTCCTCTGTGATTCAGGAAGCAATTAGAGCCATTTTCAATGGCCAATTTGCAGAGAAAAATGATTAATCTGCCACAAAATAGTTATTTTATATATGCAGCATCCAGCGCAGAGCATGTGGCAGCTGGTAGAACAAATAACAGCGTCCAGCTGTGAACACAGCGGGTGGAATCGTCATGACACAATTCGTGCTATTGCGTGAGTCTCAGGCATGCTTGTGTCAGTGCACCTTTACCCTGTGTGCTGCTATACAATGGTAAATGGAATGCATTTATATAGCGCTTTTCCATCTGCATCAGACGCTTAAAGCACTTTACAGATCAATGCCTCACATTCACCCCGATGTTAGGCTGCTGCCATGTAAGATGCACACTACACACCGGGAGCAACTAGGGGATTAAGGACCTCGCCCAAGGGCCCTTAGTGATTTTCCAGTCAGGTTTGGATTGGAACAATGCTGCTGGAACCTCAGGGAAACTGAGGGAGTCTTCCCAAGGGATAAAATTCTATCTAATCTAATTTAATCTAAGTAGGATGGTGTGAGATTAGGAGTGCATGGCCTCTTTTATTGGACAACCTGAGAACCTGCAGCTTTGCCAGTATATTCTTGGACATCATAGCCACGACATTAAAGACCACCAAATCACCACCAGATCTCCTTCCAGTGAATTTGGACGTTCATCAGGGACGTATCTAGTGTTCATTTTCGCTTCGCTCATCAGCTAATTTTGAAGAGTTCCCCAACATGAATGCCAGGCTTTATGCTTGTATCATCATTTAAACAATTCTCCTAAAAATTAGCAAGTCGGTGCACTCCTATCATTGTAGCTGTTCTGAAGGAACTTTGTGGGCCATCAATTTGCTTCGACCCTTTTTCTTTCTTTTCTTTGCATCCTTTAATGTGTCAGTCAGATGGTGTACATTCAGGTGGGTAGGGTATACATTCAGCTACTTTAGTGATAAGCAGTTGTACCGTATGTTTACAGGGGTGTTATCGTTCAGCAACAGCATGTCTCATATTTTATAGGTACAACACAAGATGCATTTGGGAAATGAATGCATTCTGTGCAGATAGCGTGTGTTATCTCCATAATGCAGTCAAATATGTGATCCATCTCGAATGCATTCAGGCGAGAACACGTTTCTGCACCGTCTAGATTTATGGGGTTAGTGTTTCAACAGCAGTTCTTTCATACCACTTTTCTTTGTCATTTCGACAGAATAAGGTGTGACCTAAAAACTAAAGCCAATGACATGAGGGTAAAAGCATGCCTATGTGTTTTCAAGACAAAATACAGAATGTGCAGTGAGACAGATTCCAGCTGTCTTCTTCACTTAGAAATCTCTTTGTTCACATTTTGATTGTTTATGTTGAAGGAAAACTGTAAAATAAAAGTTTGTGCAGTGCCAACTGTGCATGAACCCTTATCTGTTCAGACAATATGTCACATTAGCATATATGCACATAATAATGTTCAGGCAACATTTGTATCTTATACAGGAATCCGCTGCGGTGATGCTGTGTAAATGTGAAAATGGGAAAGAATATCTTGTTTCTTTCTTTGTGAGTCTTCTGTGTTATAAAGAGGCCCAAGGGTGCTTTTTCACCTGTTACCGAAGTGTGAAAGCTTTGCCCATCCACAGCCCAGACCAAAAACAATAACAACAAAAAAGCAAACTTTGGGTCTGACCAAAACAGGTGCTCTCAGTCAAGATAAAAATGTTGAGGTTTGTTTTCAGTGTGGCAGTGTGTGCAGAGTACAAATCAAAGTACTGTACCGGATCAGTCGCGGCCAGGGTAAACAATGACCGCCAACAGTGGAAATTGGGCTACTGCTGGACAAAGAAGAAGAGGAGCAAAATCTGTCCCGATACGGTGGGAGAAGAGGAAAACTAAAAGGGTGGATGTGAAAGTCGGGATTGTGAATGTTGGCAGTATGACTGGTAAAGGGAGACAACTGGCTGACATGAGGGAGAGGAGAAAGGCAGACATCTTGTGTGTGCAGGAGACCAAGTGGAAGGGAAGTAAGGAGGAGCATAGTTGGTGGGTTCAAGTTGTTGTATCATAGTGAGGATAGGAAGAGAAATGGTGCTGGGTCACTCCAAAGGAAGTGTATGTTAAGAGTGTGTTGGAGGTTAAGCGAGTGTCTGACAGGGTGATGAATGTGAAGTTGGAAATGGAAGGGGTGATGATGAATATCATCAGTGCATAAGCCCCAGAGGTAGATTGCAAGATGAAGTGAGTTAGATGAGGTGGTGGAGAGTGTGCCCAAGCATGAAAGGATAGAAGTGGACTTCAATGGGCATGCTGGCAAAGGGAACAGAGGTGATGAGGAAGTAATGGGTAGATATAGTGTCAAGGACAGGAATGTGGGAGGGTAGATAGTAGTTGATTTTGAAAAAAGGATGGAAATGGCTGTGGTGAATACCTACTTTAAGAAAAGGGAGGAGCACAAAGTGACATATAACAATGGAGGAATGTGCACACAGGTGGATAGTTTGTAGGATGACTTTAGAAGTGAAAAAGATGAAGAGAGTCAGAGCTCAACAAAGGATCAGATGATGGAAGCTGAAGGAGGAAGACTGTTGTGTGAAATTCAGTGAACAGGTGAGATATGCACTGCATGGATGGGAAGGAATTTTGGTCAACTGGAAAAGTACTGCAGATATGGTGAGGGAAACATCTAGGAAGGGATTGGGTGTGACATTTGGACACTGGAAGGAAAACAAGGACACTTGGTGGTAGAACAAAGATGCTCAGGAAATCATAAGCAGAAAAAAGCTGGTGAAAAAGAATTGGGATAGATAGAGAGCTGAAGAAAGGAGACAGTAGTACAAGGAGATGTGGCATAAGGTGAAAGACAAGTGGCAAGAAGCTAAGGAAAAGGCATATAGCTAGCTGTATAAGAGGTTTAACAGTAAGGAAGGAGAAAGGACAAAGGGGCAGAGCTGAAAAGGATGTGCAGCAGGTCAGGGTGGTAAAAGATGCAGATGGTAATGTGGTGACATGAGTAAAGTGTGTTGAGAAGGTGGAGGGAATATTTTGAGGAGGTGCTGAATGAAGAAAATGAGAGATAAAATGCTGGATGATATGGAGAGAGTAAATTAAGAAGTGCAAGAGATTAGTAAGGATGAAAGAGGGTGCAGCTATTAAGAGGAACAGTGGAAAAGCAGTCAGTCCAGACGACATTTCAGTGTAGGCATGGAAGTATTTAGAAGAGATGGCAGGGAAGTTTCTAACCAGATTCTTTAGTCTTGCAAAGTGAGTGAATGCCTGAGGAGTGGAGACAAAATGTGCTAGTAACCAGCTATGTTGTACGGCTTAGAGATGGCGGCACTAACAAAAAGACAGGAGACAGAGCTGGAGGTGGCACAGCTGAAGATGTTGCAATTCTCTTTCGGACTGACGAGGATGGACAGGATTAGAAATGAACATATCAGAGAGACAGCTCAGGTGGGACGGTTTGGAGGCGAATTCAGAGAGGCAAAATTCAGATGTGCAAAGGAGGGACCCAGGGCACATAGGAGAAGGATGCTGAAGATGGAGCCACCAGGCAGGAGGAGAAAAAGGTCAAAGAGGAGGTATATTGATGTGCTGAGCGAGGACATGCAGGTGGTTGGTGTGACAGAGGAAGATGCAGACGACAGGGTGAGATGGAGATGGATGATCTCCTGTGGCGACCCCTAACAGGAGCAGCCGATAGGTGATTTTATTGATTTATTAATTTTTAGCTAATTGGAACTAGTTTTGCATGTTGCATTCAAAGTTATTGATTATAATAGAAATACCATAATATCACGAGAGTATTACAGATTGTCCTCCGGGATCTGAGGTGGTTCCATAGTGTGGTTGACACAGCGACCTACACACTCTCTGACCTGACATAACTTTTACAACGGCAACAACCTGAACTGAAATGAAAGGTGTCTGAGTGACGATGCATTGATGGCACGCACACATAATACTGCACTAAGTTAATTCATAATATAAAAGGAGTGACACCATTGAGACAAATAAGACATGGTTAATCAAGAACTGTTTTTAGCAGATATTGAGGAAATCTGTATTTCAGACTACACTGACATAACTCCATGACATTTTCATGATGTCATCATGATGTCACTTGGAGAACATAAAAATGACAAATGATTCATCGGTTGATGTTAGGATTACTTCTCTCGCCCTCATGGTGGAAACCATATTGTTCAGACAGTTATGACATCATTTCATGATATCATAATGACATGGTCATAAAATTTCTCACACCATTTTGATGACAAATTACTTATTGATTGATATGAGTTTCAAGTCCTCTCCATAACCCCAACGGCTGGAAATATATCCTGTAAAAATGTATTTTTGAGACTGTATTTTTGACAGACTTGACCTTTGATTGATCTGCTCCACCCGTTAATAACCTGGGGAGCCTCACTCAAAGAATATTTGGAGGAAGTTTGGTGGGAATCTGTTTTCGGATTTATTTTGCAGACAAACACACATACTGTACATGCCATTAATGTTGTTGCACCACTGGTGCGCAGGATCTGTTGATTCATGGTGTAATACATTTGGAATTGACAACACATCAATGTCAGATGTACTTTGGTCCACAGTGCAAACAGTTCCAAGTATACAAAGTGATGAAATAAAAATAAAATAAAATAAAGGGGGGGAGGCAGCTGCGGTTGCCAGAATAATTCTTTAGAAAATATAGCAAAACTATATAAATACCTTGACAGAAAATATTGTAACTTTTACAATATAAAACCATTGTAATTTGCAAAAAAATAATTCAAGTAACATGGGGTACAGGCAGCCTGAACTGGCGATATTCTGTTTGGTAACCAAGCACACAAACTACTTGCACTATCATTCTGTCACATGGTGTGAATTAGACTGAAAATATAAGGAACTGCAGAATCCGTACATCAGCACAGAGCTTGACAGAAAAAAAAAATAGATAGTTATTGAAATGTAGCTGGAATTAAGAGTATTGGAATGTAGTGGAGCACAGCAGATGGAAGATAATACTTTTCCACTAGTTGTCTCAAGGCTCTTCTTTTTAATTATTGCAGACTGCACACATTATCATAACAGACACTGACTGGTTATTTTTCACTCGTCGACAGTTTTGTTTTTAGTTGGTGAGGCTTTGCTGAAGGTGAGATCAAAGATTGCCAGTTGGAGTAAAACAAATGAGTGGAGATTTTGAAAGTAAATGACATGCTGCAGCACTAAAATGGCCTCATATGAAGGTTATCATTACAAAAGTATTATTCAACAGGCAATTAACCAATGAAATGAGGTGAGATTTTTTTGTGGTCAGATGTCACGCTGACACTGTTGCTTGTTAAGCCAAAGATGGCAAACCTGATGGGAGGTTTTGTTCTTCTTGTATCTGGCACTACAGACATCATTTTGAATAATGGTTCTCATAATCCTGTCAGAATGGGGTATTATATTAGCATGTGGGTCAGGCCGACAGTTGAATTGCACAATTTTTCACAAGAATAAGTGATTTTTGCTTCTTTTTGGAGGTCATTCTCACGTCATTATATTGTAACATAACAAATACAGTGGAAGACCTTCAGATGGATAAAGTCCATTTTAACATAAATTGTGTTTTACTGTATCAGTACGTGTGTGTGTGTTAGGGATGGGTATCAAGAACCAGTGGCGGTCCTAGAGTGATTTACTCCCGGGGCGAAACCCCCTGCGTGCGCCCCCCCCCCCCCCCCCCCCGCACACTAACATGGCCACCACCTCCGCCCCACCACCCATGAAAACACTAACTTCATCCAAAACACCCACAATCCCACAAATTAACTCACAACAGCTATTTTCAAGAACAGATTTCCGGTTTTAATGACTACTGCAATAACAAACACAAAGAAATTGGCACAGTGTTGTGTCATCATCCATGGACTTATCTGCAATGATCATCTCAAAAGTTAGCAGGAGGGCATCATAATTGTTTGCCACAGTGCTCACTATCCGTGATGTGAAATTCCATCGAGTAGGAGCATTTCTGGGCAACCTTGAGCAGCCTGCAGACTCAAGAAAAGACATCCTCTTTGTTGATTTTGAGAAAAATATGGCAAACCCAGAGAGTGATGCAAAAAATATTCTGCACTCAGATAAGCATTTAGCCCCCTGAGACAGAACCAGATTCAGCCTGTGTGCATAGCAATACACAAACATTGCACTGGGGGCTATTGCTTTAACTTTGGCCTGCAAACCACTGAGAGCTGAAGCCATGACAGCAACCATGGCTTCTTCGTAAGGAAGACTATCAAATGGCTTCGCCAAAATCCGGTCCACAACATTCAAATTGTCTGCCATTATGTGCAGCTAGCTAGCTGGGACTGGCGCGAGGCTCGTGTGAAGTTTGTCCGCCTGTGAGTGCTTTGTGACGGTGAAGGAGCTCAGCAGCACCTGCTGCTCGGTCGGGACAGAAACTGTGATAGAAGTCAGAAAGAGTGATAGAAGTCAGTCTCCAAACACAAGCAGCTACAAAAAAACCCAAAAAAACACCAGAAATAGAAGCTTGATTTGTCGCTAGTCGTTTTTAACAAAGAAAATGCCGCTAAGAGGATTAGGAAAGTCTCCGGTTCAACTCAGAACAGAATGAAAATGCTCCCACGGATGTTTACACCAAAAGATCGCTGATTTGCTCATTTCGCTGTCAATCAAAAAGGGATTCAGCCTCAGACAGATCATCCAATCATCATGCAGAAGCTGAGCATCCGGGCCAGCCCACTGCCCCATAGACCCCCAGACACACTGAGCGTCCGATGGGCGGGACAAAGCCCAGCATTTATCCAATGACTCGTCTCGTTTCGCTGCATGCTTTGTGTCGATATTGAACTCTGTGGACCGTTTAAAACACTGTGAAGCTGTGGGTTTGAGTGAGAGGAAAGCCGCGTCGTTACCAGTGATAAGAAGCTGATTCTGAACAAAAGTTGAGCACGTTGTAACCACGAACCCCCCCGTCAGGACAACCCCCCCACCCCGTTTTTTTTTTGTCCCCGCATGGTCGTGCCCGCCCGCGATGCCGCCCCGGGCGGCTGCCCGGTCGGCCCGCCTCCAGGACCGCCCCTGTCGAGAACTGGTTCCTTTCGGGTATCGTTAAGAAATGATTTGATCACCAACATCAATAAGCTTTTTGCTTAACGATTCTGTTATCGGTCCTTCAGAGTGGCCATTGTTTTGGGGGGTGTTTATCAGGAAAATGATAATTTCTCGACATTGATTACAGACCCTGCAGCGGGTCTGTAATCAACTTTTCTGCAGCACGGCTTTGCTTTGAACCTTGAACCAGTCGAAGCAGTGGTTTGCATTTTGAAGCAATGCTTCGATCTATTTCTTCATTTATTCTTTCTTTCTTTCGCTGAATTTTCCCCGCTAAAACCCTAAAGAGCATACGAGGTCTGCCCATAAAGTATAGGTCCTTTTTATTTTTTTCAAAAACTATATGGATTTCATTCATATGTTTTTACGTCAGACATGCTTGAACCCTCGTGCGCATGCGTGAGTTTTTCCACGCCTGTCGGGTGACGTCATTCACCTGTGAGCACTCCTTGTGGGAGGAGTCGTCCAGCCCCTCGTCGGAATTCCTTTGTCTGAGAAGTTGCTGAGAGACTGGCGCTTTGTTTGATCAAAATTTTTTCTAAACCTGTGAGACACATCGAAGTGGACACGGTTCGAAAAATTAAGCTGGTTTTCAGTGAAAATTTTAACGGCTGATGAGAGATTTTGAGGTGATACTGTCGCTTTAAGGACTTCCCACAGTGCGAGACGTCGCACAGCGCTCTCAGGCGGCGTCATCAGCCTGTTTCAAGCTGAAAACCTCCACATTTCAGGCTCTATTGATCCAGGACGTCGTGAGAGAACAGAGAAGTTTCAGAAAGTCGCTTTCAGCATTTTATCCGGATATTCCACTGTTAAAGGAGATTTTTTTAATGAAAGACGTGCGGACGGGTCTGCGCGGCGGCTCCGCCGCAGGAAAAACACCTCCGTTGGAAGCCTTAAGGACAAGTTGGAACATGTCCAGCTGTTAAACAATTTCTCATATACTCACTCCACTGAAAGCCATCAAAAGCCACCTGAATTTTACAAATGGTTATCAACACGGAGGTGTTTTTCCTGTGCCGCCGCACCGCACCGGCTGCGTCCCGACGCGCGAACCCGTCCGCACGTCTTTCATTAAAAAAATCTCCTTTAACAGTGGAATATCCGGATAAAATGCTGAAACCGACTTCTTCTGAAACTTCTCTGTTCTCTCACGACGTCCTGGATCAATAGAGCCTGAAATGTGGAGGTTTTCAGCTTGAAACAGGCTGATGACGCCGCCTGAGAGCGCAGCGCGACGTCTTGCTCCGTGGGAAGTCCTTAAAGTGACAGTATCACCTCAAAATCTCTCATCAGCTGTTAAAATTTTCACTGAAAACCAGCTTAATTTTTCGAACCGTGTCCACTTCGATGTGTCTCACAGGTTTAGAAAAATTTTTGATCAAACAAAGCGCCAGTCTCTCAGCAACTTCTCAGACAAAGGAATTCCGACGAGGGGCTGGACGACTCCTCCCACAAGGAGTGCTCACAGGCGAATGACGTCACCGACAGGCGTGGAAAAACTCACGCATGCGCACGAGGGTTCATGCATGTCTGACATAAAAACATATGAATGAAATCCATATAGTTTTTGAAAAAAATAAAAAGGACCTATACTTTATGGACAGCCCTCGTATGTCTGTGAGAATTATTTACCTTTTTTATGTTAAGCCGACCTGTTATGGTCTTCTGAAACAGTTGACAGATGTATTTTATAACTTAAAAATGGGAGCAATGCTAACGTGTTAGCATGTCTATGGCATTTTCAATGTTAAAAGTTAGCATTAAGCAGTTGCAGCTGTCATCACGTTCGGGTGCATTTGTTTTCAAATTGTAATGTTTTTTAAATTTATTTTTGTTTATATATTAATAATCTAATGTTTATTATATACAATATATACTTATTATATACAATTTTAGAGAAAGAGACAAAAAGAACCTGAATAGAAACAAAACAGAAAATATAAAACCAACAATGAACATACATACATAAATAAATACATACATACATACAAACAGAAATAAATAAGTGTTTCCTGTGAACACCTAGTGACTCTTAACCCTCCATTTCATCCCTGTCTTATTTAAGTTTATTGACAGTTTGTTTCAGTCAAACCATATTTTCAATTTGTTAATTTCTTCAGTGATTTCCTCCAGAACTATCTGTCAAGCTAGAAATCTGCTGCATCCTAGTAAGAACAGAATACTACTGGAATGAATTTGAATAAGGAAAGTTGGGTTTTTTCTCACTACGAGGTCTGTTAGAAAACTATCCGACCTTTTTATTTTTTGCAAAAACCATATGGATTTGAATCACGTGTGATTGCATCAGCCAAGCTTGAACCTTCGTGCGCATGCGTGAGTTTTTTCACACCTGTCGGTTGCGTCATTCGCCTGTGAGCAGGCTTTGTGTGAGCAGTGGTCCACCCCTCTCATCGGATTTTTATTGCGAATAAAATGTCTGAACGATTTGGAACTTTGCTGCATCAAATTTTTCCAGAAACTGTGAGAGACCTCCAGGTGGACACCATTCGGAAAATTCAGATGGCTTTCAGGGACGATTTTATGGGGATTACACAGATTAAGGAGTGCTCCAGCCGGTTTAAAGACCGCCCACAGCGGCTGAGAGCGCGGCGCACTTCGATCGAAAGGCTGAAACCCCACTGAAACAACCAGATCATTTCCAAAGTGAAGGCTTTGTTGATCTGGGACGTCGTCTGACTTCCACAGAAATGGCAGAAGACGTGGACATCACCACTTTTTTCGGCACATTCCACTGTTACAGGAGTTTTGTCCATGGAAAGAGAAGCGGAGGGATGCGCCACGGAGCGCCGCTCATGGCGCGGACAAAAGCACCTCCGTGTTGGTCTCACAGCACGGCTTTCGGTGGCTTTTCAGTCGTGTGACTATCCGAGAAATTGTGGATGTGCTGGACATGCCAGAACATGTCCTGTGAGGCTTCATCACGGCTTTTTCTTTGCGCCATGCGGCTCCGTCTTGACGCGCAAATTCTCCGCTCCTCTTTCCATGACAAAACTCCTGTAAACAGTGGAATGTGCCGTTCATTTCCAAAGTGAAGGCTTTGTTGATCTGGGACATCGTCTGACTACCACAGAAATTGCAGAAGACGTGGACATCAGCACTTTTTCGGCACATTGAGACAGATGTGCACAGAAATTTGCACGTCGGGACAGAGCCGCATGGCGCAACCGACAGGCGTGAAAAGACTCACGCATGCGCACGAAGGTTCAAGCTTGGCTGATGCAATCACACGTGATTCAAATCCATATGGTTTTTGCAAAAATAAAAAGGTTGGATAGTTTTCTAACAGACCTCGTAAATGGATGCTGCACTCACTGCAGTTTATTGTCTGGAATAGTCCCAGATTGCATTTCAGAGCTTCTAGAATTGAAACATTTTCGTGCGGGTGGTGTTGGGGGGTAATTTTGGGTTTCAGCTTTTTTTGTTTTTCACCACTTTCATCCCTGAATATGTCAATCGTGAGTCACTTTTGTGGTGATTAAAGTCACTAACTGTTACTCCTGTCTTGTTGCGAGAAAGAAACGAGACTCGTCCTCCGTTCTGTTCACACAGCTCCAAACGCTGCGCGAGTCATGTCAGAACGATAGAGTCCAGTTGGAATTTTTATTCATTTTGTTTATTTTTATTTATGTCCAGAGATCAAGGATACAGTGACCAATTTCATATTTATTTATTTTAAGACTCAATGAAATACACAGAAATCCTGTAAAGGCTACTTTTTGTACAAAATTCACAAGAGGTATTGATAAGAGAATCGATAAGGAATCGGATCGATAAGCAGAATTGATAATGGCATCGATATCGATAAAATCTTATCAGTACCCATCCCTAGTGTGTGTGTGTGTGTGTGTTTTCTGGTGATCTTATGATGAGATGAAGTTCCAGTGGGCATGTCTACTGCTAAGTGTAATTGTTTATATGTGGCAATCTTAGCATGACTGTAGTTTTCTATTACCTTCGAACATAATTTCACTCCTCATCTTGGTGGATCCCAAATATCGAGCTGTGCAGTGGACGCATATCCATTAGGGGATGTCCAATGTGCACATTGTGTATTACCTCCACCAACGATGTTGGGCGGAGTTATGTTGCTGCCCCGTTGTTTGTTTGTTTGTCTGTTTGTGACAAATAGAGCCCACAATTTTTCATATTAGAAATGAATACCAGAGATAAAATTCCCTGAAATATGCTTCAAGATGACATATGACAGATATCGGTATCCAAATGTGTAGAGATTTTCTATGGCATTATTTTTTGTGGCACTTTTTGGGACATCCTGTATAATGTAAAATATACATTAAGTGGGGTTTTCAATGTTCAGTTGAAATGGACACAAAATCTGTAATCTGGATCAGAACTGGATCAACTGGATCAACTTTTGTCAGTTGATAAAGGATACCATCCTACATAACGTTCTCAAATATGAAAGAAATTTGATCTTCTTTGACAGAGTTATGAAGTTCTTGAAATACGCTCAATGTTAAGATAGGATTTTTTTCCACTTTTTCCAAATATTTTTCCTGACGTTGACCTTTAACCTATGACCTTGAAAATTTAGTTGGTTCTTGCATATCAGGATATGAATCTTCAGTAAAAAATGTCATAACGATACAGTAGTGTTCAGAATAATAATAGTGCTATGTGACTAAAAAGATTAATCCAGGTTTTGAGTATTTCTTATTGTTACATGGGAAAAAAGGTACCAGTAGATTCAGTAGATTCTCACAAATCCAACAAGACCAAGCATTCATGATATGCACACTCTTAAGGCTATGAAATTGGGCTATTAGTAAAAAAAAAAAAGTAGAAAAGGGGATGTTCACATAACAGTAGTGTGGAATTCATTCAGTGAGTTTGTTGTCCCATGTAACAATAAAAAATATACTCCAAAACCTGGATTAATCTTTTTAGTCACATAGCACTACTATTATTCTGAACACTACTGTATCGTTATGACATTTTTACTGAAGATTCATATCCTGATATGCAAGAACCAACTAAATTTTCAAGGTCATAGGTTCTGATCCAGATTACAGATTTTGTGTCCATTTCAACGGACATTGAAAACCCCACTTAATGTCATTTTACATTATACAGGATGTCCCAAAAAAAGTGCCCACAAAAATAATGCCATAGAAAATCTCTACACATTGGATATTGATATCTGTCATATGTCATCTTGAAGCATATTTCAGGGAATTTTATCTCTGGTGTTCATTTCTAATTTCACCAGTTTTTGGCATTCACAAGATGTGCTCAATATGTGCTCCGCTTCTCTGGTTTGACCAGATCTCCCTTTGTTATTTGTGAAAAGTTCTATCAGTTTGAAATGTCTTTACAATTCTCCATATTGTCTTTTTATCTGGAGTTTTTCTAACTGCAAACTGACATTGATAATGTCATTGAGTTTACACAATCAATTTGTAGTAGAATTCCCACCAGTTTTGGCCTTTTGCTGGATTGTAAGGGCCATTCACATATAACACGGATTGAGGCCGAATGGCGCATGGAAGGAGGATTCGAATGCCATTCGTGAAATTTCGGAGCCGCCTTGAACGCCTTGTACAACAGTCACCACAACCATTCGGCCACAGCACATGCACTCTACATTCTCCTGTAGCTCGCGCCAGAAACCCATTTGAACAGCAGGCAAGATGAGATCGCACTGTCATCTGATCATGCTTGCAACATTCGCATGACATGTCGTACGCAGGTCAGACAAATCCTGCCACGGCAGAGGGGCTGCACAAACTCAGCTGGAGGTGGCTGAAGTCCAGGTGCCACCTGCGAACATCCGGCACCACTCACGGGGCACTTACTGTAGAAAAGGTGGGGCCATTCACGCTGACAGCACAAAAATAGAGAGCAGACAACCACTTTCGAGCTGGCTGTGCGAATGGAACCGCATTTTCTATGATAAGTGCCCAGCTAGTGTGCCCCCTCCCCCCAAGCAGCGCAAATGGCATGCAGGTGTGCAGTGCTCCCCCCTCCCCCAGCAACACAAATGGTATTCAAATGTGACGTGTGTGTGTCTGCCCCAAACCACAATGCAACATTGTCAAGGTGTGGCTGAGGTGGAAAGGCTTGAACGGCGGCTAGAGTGCAGTACGATCACTGTCCAGCACAGTGTGCACATCTGGACGTCCTGTCATATCCATGATGTATGTCATGTAACGGCACACAATGACATCCCCTCACCTTACACCAGTGATTTTCAACCTTTTTTGAGCTGCAGCACCCTTTTTGTATTCACAAAATCCTGCGGCACACCACCAACCAAAATAATATTATAATTCTATTACCTCTGGTTTTGCGCAAAACCCAATTATCGCAATAGAAAATTGATACAGAAAACACCGCATTTCGAAAATCCTCAAGCATTTTGCGCTCTGATCTCAAGTAGGGCTGTCACGATTAGGAATTTCTGGAGATGATTAACTGTCAGATAAATAATTGCGATTGACGAATATATTGTCTATTTTTTTTTTCTTTTTTTCCCTTCTTTATATTCTACTATTGTAGTATAATTACACAACTCTGGAAGAACGTTTGGCTTCTGTGAGTGGAGAAACTGGGAATGGTGCAACATTTTTATTTTTATCTTCATTTTACATACAGTCCCAACTTTTTCTGAATTGTGGTTGTTTCTGTTGCATTTCTGAAATTGTTTCTCCTCATCAGTCACGTTTTGTGCTTAAACACTGCATTAAGCCCATATTGAACAAATAAATACCTTTGGAAAGTAACAGCTGTTAAAGTTCAGAGTTCTCACCTGCTTTTTGTGATCTGTGCATCTGAACATCACCACAGCTTCTCCATGTCAGGGTTTTTTGTCTTTTTTTGTGGCTCAGTTCATTCATATATTCTCATTTTTTAAATATGTTTTTAAAGCTATTTGACCGTTTATTTCATCTCATGATCTCATAAATTCAGCATACGACGTGCACATAGTGTGAACAGGACGGTAACAGCAGAATCACACCTTTAGAGAAAGTTCAGAGAGAAGTAAAAGCAGCTTCACGTTTTGTTTTGTTTTTTTTACTTGTTCACTCGGGTTAAAATCCTCTCTCTGCTCCGCGCTCGCTGCGCACTGATGGTTCTCTGACTGTAATGTGAAGCTGAGTGAAGCTGACACCCCACCTACCCCCTTCCTCGCAGTCTGCAGCCTGTTAACTCTGCGCACGTGCACACACACAGACACACACACCCACAGCTCCGCATTTTAGACGGCTTTTGAAGAAGACGGCACTGTTTTAATTGGCCGTCAGCCTCCTTGTTATTGTACCGCCTTAAGACGAGAGCGAGGCTGCAGCACAATGACATCAGATTCTGAGTCGTTTTATGCTTTGTGGATAAAATAAATAATTCACGGTAATCGCGAATATGAAAAATAATCGCGATTGATGAATATTGTAATAATTGTGACAGCCCTACCCACGGCACCCCTGACGATCGATCACGGTACCCTAGGGTGCCGCGGCACCCCGGTTGAGAATCACTGCCTTACACAATGTACTCGTATATGAGACATGATCATTACAGTTGTAATGTCATTTTTTTATTATCATGATCATATAAACACAGCTGGTTGCATGATTTAAAAATTAGATTAGATTAGAAACAACTTAATTAATCCCTTGGGAAGACTCGCTCAGGGAAACAAGCATACATACATACTTGGGATGAGCGAGTACACCACTATCTGTATCTGTATCTGTTCAACCATCTAAATTATCTGTATCTGTACTCAGAGTGGTCGGGGCCTAAACCTGAAATGGGTGTGGTTTAACCAGAAATGGGTGGGCCTTAAATTATTACATTATTTTACGAAACAAGTTCACCAAGTAACTTTAAATACCATACAAACCAAAATACAGGTGAACTGAAGACAACTTTAGGAGTACTGAGAGCAACGTGAGGTAGAGTCAAGCCAAGCACAGAGAAAGAGAGATCAGTCCCTGTCTGTGTGTGTGCGAGAGGTTGCAGAGAGACGTGTCTGTGTAGGGAAGGGCGGGTGCTGTGTGTGACTGGCCAATCACAGAGCGTGAAGACAGTCAGTTACCCAATGAGGATTTTCCTTCAGCACGAGCACAGATATTGATGAGTTTTACTCATATCATGCTTGTACTCATCAAAAATGCTTTATCCATACCTGATACTCATCTGAATTGAGTATCCAACTCAGCCCTAATTAATACACAATTATAAATACTAGAAATACTACTTACTACTGGTTTACTGGCTACTACTGTTCCTTTCTTTCCCATCCTTTGTCTTCCTGTCTTCCCCAACGGGCGCCTTGTGTAGAAATGACAAATGCAATGTGTGTAAGAACATTATGACACTTGCGCTGTGCTGTGCGTTAGTTTACACCGGGTTCAGGATAGGGGCCTACTTACAGTAGTGTTCAGAATAATAGTAGTGCTATGTGACTAAAAAGATTAATCCAGGTTTTGAGTATATTTCTTATTGTTACATGGGAAACAAGGTACCAGTAGATTCAGTAGATTCTCACAAATCCAACAAGACCAAGCATTCATGATATGCACACTCTTAAGGCTATGAAATTGGGCTATTAGTAAAAAAAAAAAGTAGAAAAGGGGATGTTCACAATAACAGTAGTGTGGAATTCATTCAGTGAGTTTGTCAATTTTGTGGAACAAACAGGTGTGAATCAGTTGTCCCCTATTTAAGGATGAAGCCAGCACCTGTTGATGTCATGCTTTTCTCTTTGAAAGCCTGAGGAAAATGGGACGTTCAAGACATTGTTCAGAAGAACAGCGTAGTTTGATTAAAGAAGTTGATTGGAGAGGGGAAAACGTATACGCAGGTGCAAAAAATTATAGGCTGTTCATCTACATTGATCTCCAATGCTTTAAAATGGACAAAAAAAACCAGAGACGTGTGGACGAAAATGGAAAACAACCATCAAAATGGACAGAAGAATAACCAGAATGGCAAAGGCTCACCCATTGTTCAGCTCCAGGATGATCAAAGACAGTCTGGAGTTACCTGTAAGTGCTGTGACAGTTAGAAGATGCCTGTGTGAAGCTAATTTATTTGCAAGAATCCCCCGCAAAGTCCCTCTGTTAAATAAAGGTCATGTGCAGAAGAGGTTACAATTTGCCAAAGAACACATCAACTGGTCTAAAGAGAAATGGAGGAATATTTTGTGGACTGATGAGAGTAAAATTGTTCTTTTTGGGTCCAAGGGCCACAGACAGTTTGTGAGATGACCCCTAAACTCTGAATTCAAGCCACAGTTCACAGTGAAGACAGTGAAGCATGGTGATGCAAGCATCGTGATATGGGCATGTTTCTCCTACTATGGTGTTGGTCCTATATATCGCATACCAGGTATCATGGATCAGTTTGGATATGTCAAAATACTTGAAGAGGTCATGTTGCCTTATGCTGAAGAGGACATGACCTTGAAATGGGTGTTTCAACAAGACAATAACCCCAAGCACACTAGTAAATGAGCAAAATCTTGGTTCCAAACCAACAAAATAAATGCCTCGCGGATGTGAAGAAATCATGAAAAACTGTGGTTATACAACTAAGTACTAGTTTAGTGATTCACAGGATTGCTATAAAAGCAGTTTGAACATAATAGTTTTGAGTTTGTAGCGTCAACAGCAGATGCTACTATTATTGTGAACACCCCCTTTTCTACTTTTTTTTTTTTTTACTAATAGCCCAATTTCATAGCCTTAAGAGGGTGCATATCATGAATGCTTGGTCTTGTTGGATTTGTGAGAATCTACGGAATCTACTGGTACCTTTTTTCCCATGTAACAATAAGAAATATACTCAAAACCTGGATTAATCTCTTTAGTCACATAGCACTACTATTATTCTGAACATTACTCTACGAAGTGTCATATGTTGCATTTGACCTAACAGCTAAATCTTAATCAGAAGGGAATGGACGTAACTTTAGCAAGATATTCAGACTGACCAGTTCTTGAACCCACATCAACAACATGACAGCCTGAGTGGTGTTTCATCAAAACGTTAACAGTACCTTCCAGGAGAGGAGATGTCAGGACTGTCTTTTATCTGCTCAGGTAACATTGATGTGGCATGTGAAAAAGTTATTTTCCTGTAAAAAATGGATGCGTGTTTTGTTTTTCTGTTTCCTTCATAGCTGAACTGACCCTAAGGAGACTTTAAATGCAGTTTTTATTTTGAGCACTGCTAGCTATAACTGTGTGTGTGCAAGTGTGCAAAAAAACAATGTGGAAAGCACAAACGTGTCTGTGCTCGACATCTCTGGTGTCATCCTGGCAGCATTTAGATTCAAGTGAAAACTGATTTCAATGCAGAACTCGTCAGTATAATTGCTGTAAAATGATGATTCATGTGCTTGTCTGTTACCTCTGACTTCCACTTTATTAAATAACCTATTAATAAGCTGACATTTAACACCATAAATTACCATGCATTTTTCCAATGAATGGGTTTCAAGTGTGTCAGAGGCACAAAAGTGTCTTTTCCTCATAGACGTAGTTACATTTGTGGTAATTAAACTTCTCACCAACGAAACAGTTTTGACATTTCCACTTTGGTTTTCCTGTTTAAGTCTGTTCCCACATGTTTCCCAACATACACCGTATGCCATCATGACATGACATAAATAACAGAGAAACAACCTGAAATTCTAACACGCATACATAAAAACAATGTCTACAAAACCTAGATAATATATTCAGGAGAGTTTTAGGCACGATGCCAAACAGCAGTTAAATAGGGCAGCACAGTCTCATTTGAACCCTGCGTGATATCATGGGACAACTGCTCCCGTTGCACAATATATACACACAGCCTAACTTCACATGGATAAATGGTGTATTGTTTTCTTTTCGGCTGCAATCACCGAACAGTTGTGAAAAGTGCAGTTTTTTTTTTCAGTTCCCAGTGGAGAAGGAAAGACGAGGCAAATGTGAGAGGTCTTGTCGGTAAGTGTTAGCCTACACAGCTAACCAGAGTTGCTACGTTCTCTCACCTGCACAACTGCCTTGACAAGTTTGAGCTCTGGGTCAGAAACAAGTTGTAACACATTCCACTTTCCACCGCATCATCATTTTTTCTTTGTATTTTCACTTTGTTTGCGTGTAATTTGCCCAGAATCTCAGAAAAAGTGGAGTGGCATAGCAAAACAATTGTGCATTCTGTGATAAAAGCACCAAATATGGCACATATATTCTAAAGATATGGAGACATCCTGGAGCTGACCTCTAATGAGCTACAGGGGTCAATAAAGAATTACACAGGGGTGAAAATTTAAAAATCCCATCATGTTGACAAACCTTTTTGGAATCATTATGATCAGACAAATAATGTATTATAGTTTTCAATATGATTGGAACATTTTAAAATTTTCACCCTTGTATGAATCTTTATTGACCCCTGTAGCTCATTAGAGGTCAGCTCCAGGATGTCTCCATATCTGAAAACAAACATTAGTTAATTTAGTTAATTTGCCAAATTCCATGCTTTTATCACAAAATGCACAATTTTTATGGAAATGTTATAAGATGCACCACTATGCTGTGTTTCTGTTCCCGGAAGTAGAGAATTTACGTCATATATGGCATATTTTACCCCTTTAGCGCCCCCTGCCCATAACTGAATTGAATTCATCCAATGAGTCATTTGTTTGAGTGCACTCAAAAAACTAACTCACTGGATTGGATTTCCATCTAATAAATATATGTAGTCCCAACTAAATTAAATTACTTTACATTATCTTGCACGGATGTGCTTTATTTGAGTTGGGGTTACATATATTTATTAGATGGAAATCCTGCACATAATTTAGTTGCGTTCTTCCAATCAGCTATTTTTTGAGACAGTGTTCTGCCCACTGCTCCTATAGTGGTTGGATTGTGACTAACTGTAATTATGATGGGTTAAATGCAGAGGACAAATTTCATTGTATGTATGTACAGATGATGATGATGAATACTTTATTGAGCAAGTTAAAAACATTTATACATTGCGCACATTCATCTTTGAAAATCCGTACATTACTCAAAGGGAGTAGAATGAAGTAAAACTTATATTTTCTACCCCCTTTCACATGTTTTATTTTCGACTACGCAGACAAGAATAAATAAAATTTTGAGATCATATAAACACACACCTTGCATTATACATATCAACATGTATTTACATAAATACACTACCTCTATACACAAATACCCTTGCATACACCAATACACACACTAGATTCAATGAGATTTGACAGTGTAACACTTTTAACCCACATACATGCACCCATGGGCACCCAGCCCATGCATGCATGCACGCACATTTACCTATATTCGAATAAACTTGATGATATATAAATTTTTTTTTTTCCCCACACACATGTATCATGGGCAACTCGTGTGCATTCATATTTCCCATACGTTCGTCATGCCAAAATAATATAACAGTTTAGATCCACAAACATGCACACCTGTATGTATACTAAGAATTATGTTATTCAGTTTCATATTTTTTTAATATTTTGAGTTTTAAATTTCTTTTGAATTGATGTACTGTAGTACATACTTTGATGTCCTCAGTTAGGTTATTCCATAAATCCACCCCATGTCTCGTAATGCACATTTATTTCATTGTTGTACGAGCATACTGTTTTTTTAAATTATATTTCCTTCTTAGATTGTAATCTCCCTCTCTTTCACTAAACAATTTTTGGAGGTTATCTGATAGTAGGTTTTGTTTCACTTTAAAAATAATTTGTAAAGTTTTAAATTCTGCAAGATCTCTAAATTTTAGTATTTTGGATTGTAAAAAGTGTACTTGTATGATCTCTGAAGCCTACATTATGGATGATTCTTATTGCCCTTTTCTGTAACTTAAAAAGTGTGTCTACATTACTTTTATATGTATTACCCCATACCTCAATGCCATAGCTAATATATGGTAATATTACCATATATTTACAGTGTATTTATATACATTAATAGTACAATGACAATAAAGGCCCTCCTCCTTAGAAGAAGAAGAATAATTCTTCTTCTTCTTCTTACTTCTGTATTCCCATAAAAGTAACAGCACTAAATACTGGCCACGCCAGTATTTAGACTTTTTCAAACAAATTCATTCTCTGACAGATATTATATGGTCACTGCAGGGGAGGTGATGGTTTAGGGGAGGTGATGGTCTAGTGCAGGGGTGCCCAAGTTCGGTCCTCGAGATCTACCTTCCTGACACTCTTAGTTGTCTCCCTGTTCCAACACACCTGAATCCAATGAAAAGCTCTTTAGCAGGCTTTTAATGAGCCTTTCATTGCAGGGAGACAACTAAAAGTGTTAGGAAGGTAGATCTTGAGGACCGAACTTGGGTACCCCTGGTAGTGGTTAAAGTGTTGGGCTTGAGACCAGAGGATCATCGGTTCAAATCCCAGCCTGACCAGAAAATCATTAAGGGCCCTTGGACAATGTGCTTAATCCCCAAGTTGCTCCTGGTGTGTTGTGAGTACCTTGTTCATTCACCCCTAACACCGGGGGGAATGAGAGGCATTATTTGTAAAGCGCTTTGAGCGTCTGATGCAGATGGAAAAGCGCTATATTAATGCATTCCATTTACCATTTATTTACTGAACTTTTTTTCAAATTTATCTCTGTATTATGCATTGTAACCAACGGGTATGTCTGCTAATAATAATCTATACATTTATAAAGCAATCTATGTATGTGGCACAGTTTGTGTTCGGGGTGAACTGCCACAGTAATTAAGCAATCCACCAAGTGCGTGAACACACATAAACACACACGCAAACACCTGTGTATGTATGTATGTATGTATTTATGTGACACGAGTTGTGTTCACTATGCACAGCCACAGTAATTAAGCAATTGACACCAAACTTGGTATGGTGACCGGGGACACTAAGGGGGAGGTCACTGGGGCCCTTAGGCTGAAAGCACACATATGCGAACATACACACACACACACACACACACACACACACACACACACACACACACACACACACACACACACACACACACACACACACACACACACACACACACACACACACACACACGGTCAGCCTTATATATTAGATCATGATCCGCTCACTGGAGCCCTTATTTTCACAGTTCGCATGGTACTCAGGTCAGGTAACAAACATCGCTGTTTACTTACTATGTAGTAGTGGCTGGTAAGGGTGGACTTTAGTTGGAATCCAAACGGGCCAGTGCACATTACATGCGAGTTAAGGTATGCGTTTTTTGACTGAACCCTTCGCTTTTTTGTTACACAGGTAGTCCTGCTGGGTCTGGTGGACCCATTGCATTTTGGGAATTTTAATACAGTGTAATTACACTTATTTTGTTAAAATACTTTACGTCATCCCAATTGCAAGTACTATAAACAAACATATGTTAAATATGTTCCTTTTACCTTTGTTAAATCACATTTATGAATAGGAATGCTACTCGTTTTTGTTTATTTTTTAATTAAAATGTGAGAAAATAAGGAAATGCATCATAAAACAGGCATAACTGGAAAATAATTAACAAATATACAAATGAAGCAAGGTTTTCCAAAACTATAGTGTGTTATTTATTTGAATTTCATTAGATATTTAACATACTCAGGCAAGTTTACACATAACACCTGTCTGAACAACACATTAGCTCCAATGAACTCAGCCATTTTCATACCAGACTTTGCCACTCATGAGGGGTAGAGTTTCACTGTGTGTATTGCATATGTAGTTCTTGCATTGGGTGCATGTATATTGTGTTTTTCTGTCCATCTTGGGTCCACACACTTCACAGACTAGTCCTGGCTGCTTAATGGCTGGTCCTGAGGCTCTTTTCATGCAGCTCGTATGCGCACACCATGAAACATTGCGCTGATGGGCAGGTGTGCTGGTGTGACAGTTTGTGCATGCGGGAACACAGTGCCACCAGCTGCGCAATATGGTTACACATCACGCAGCTGCTGTGAAGAAAAATTCAATAAGAAATTTACAGAATACATGCTGCAGCGGTTTTGTGCATGTGGAAACACAGCAGCTTTTCACAGCAGCTGCGTGATGTGGTTACCTATGTATCCACAGTATAATGTTGAACTGAAGTTGAATGAAACTTACTGTACATACGTGGCATGGTTTGTTTATTCTAATTCTTTGTAAATGACTTTAAATTAGTGCTGGAGTGCATCTGGATCAATACAGTTATTGATGCAGGTACCAACTGGAGACAGATTCAAATAAATAATTTGTAAACGCTATAATGGCCCATTCTGACTGGTAACAAGTGAAGGTAGCTTGAATCTCCATCACTGCTGCTATTAAGTCTTCACAGTTGAACAAACACGAGTGCATAATGGCGGGTGACAGATTGGTATAATTCTAGCTAAATTACACCCAAATCTCTGTATCTCAGGAGTTTAATAGCCTCAATATATAGATACAGTCTTAGTGATAGGAGAACAAAGTAAGAAGTGTCTCAATTTAAAACCTGGAGTCCCAGTAACACAACTATAAACATGTAAGTGTTATTGGTGGATGAGGGGTATGTGGTTAAATTCAGCTTTATGGCTTTTGTGTATGATAGAAAAGCATTAAAGATGCATTGCAGTAAAGCCACTGCAAAGATTTTGAAATACAATGAGAAAAGAGAATGACAAATGGGACTGCAAGATAATGGGAAAATCCAAGGATTGAAAATCAAAGGGAACAATTCAGCAAGCAAGAGTGTGAATTCCATCCTCTGTATTAAACGTGCAACATGAATAAATATTTAGAAGGATTAGGAAGAAGGTGGAGCTGCAACAACTGACTGATTATTCAATTAATCAACTGATAATTGATTGTTTTGAATCTTTTTTTTTTTTCAATATAGAAATTCTCTGATTTCAGCTTTTTTCAAAGTGACCACTTTATGGTTAATGTCACTACTTTCTTTACTCCTATCTGTCAATAAACTGAATATCTGGATAAAGACAAAAGCAAAACATCTGAAGGCTTCATCTTGAGGTCTGGATAACATTGACTGAAATATTTCACCATTTTCTTTCATTTAATTGAGACATTAACCGATCTATAAAACCATTCATTCATTTACTATACCTGCGTATTACGAATATTCCGAGTTGTGGGAAAGCTGGGACACATCCCTATGGTCATAGGGAGGAAGGTGGGGTACACTCTGGACAGGACGCCAGTCTATCACAGGACCTCTGACCTACGAATTAACCCTCTGGATTTGACTGACACGCAGACGCATCAAAGTCACATGAACGAATTAAGACGACGTGCCATCAAATACACAGTGCTCTGAGTCTTTGTTTGAATATGTGGTGAAAGTGCGGAATTCAAATGATATACCACATTTTAAATTTGTTTATTTGTTTGTTTATTTAAAGGATCCCCATTAGCTGACACCAAAACATCAGCTAGTCTTTCTGGGGTCCAGACAATAACATACAAAGTCAAACATTACAATATCAGTTCATAAATCACATCTTTTTAAATAAAATTTACAAATAAAAAAATAAAGAAAACATCATACAAATCACATACAATTTAATGTGTTAATCTCACTCAATCAAATACACTCAACCTGATATTAAGATGATGGCAAATATATTCTTGGTCTCAATTTAAAACCAGCCTTACTTTTAATGTCACAAATCTCCCCTGGAAGAGTGTTTCAGTATGCAACTGATCTATAAATACTGTCCTCTTCACAAAGTCAGACTTAGGTAAGAGTAACGTAATCTGATCATTATTCACCCCTCGACTGTTATATGCATGAATGTTTGAACAGTAAGTTATATTATTATGAAGAAATTTAGGAGTCTGAGTGTTAATAATTCTATGAAAATATATAAGTACATTAGCAGATAGTCTATCCTCAACCCTCAACCAGGAGACAGAATCATGCATTTCTGCAACACTTGTAATTTGAGAACAACCAAGAACCAATCTTCCAGGCTTGTTCTGCGCCACTTGTAGTTTTTTAAGAAGACTGTGCCATGCAGCAGATCTGAACAGAACTGAACAGTAATTGAAATGACACAAAACCAATGAGCAAACAACTTGATGAAACAACTGTGTGTTGAGAAACGGTGCACATTTGTGAGTTATGGCAACACCACTGCCCATTTTGGCAATAACTTTGTTGATGTGATCAGACCATGACAATGTACAATCAAGCCAAAGACCAAGAAGCTTTACAGTTTTTACTTGCTGAATTATCTGGCTAGGTATTGTGTTGATAGGCCTGGTAAAATTTGAAACATGACAAATAATTTGTGTCATGCTTTTTCCTTAATATTATGATCACCTTTGGTGCGTGTTTTCTGCAGAACGCACACCGAAGGTGAGTTTGTCTTTCCTTTTTTCTGCTCTGTCACCGGAGCAATAGGGCAGCAGAGTCTCATTTGGGGGCGGGCGCTAAAGGGGTAAAATATGATGCATATGACATAATTTCTCTACTTCCAGGGTACAAACCACGGCATTTTTAATGGGGTTTTGGGTCAAATTGCTGTACATGCAAACAAAGTGAAAATGCAAAGAAAAAGTGACAATGCAGTGGGAAAGTGGATATGTGTTGTGGTTTGTTTATGATTGTTTATGATGTGTTTTTGTAGACTAACACTTACCGACAGGACATCTCCCACCTCCTTGCCTTTTCTTCTCCACCGGGAACCGAAAAAAATAAAAACAAACTTTTTGTGACTGCTCCGTGTGAAGTTATGCTGTGTATATATTAAATGGAGGTCCCAGTAAGTGGTCAAATACCGCAATATCACGGAGGGTTCATATGAGACATATGAGGTCTCCTATTGCAAGGAAAGAAAAAAAAAAAAAACTTCCCCTTTATCATTGGTGGAAAATGCACAACCCAAAAACAATAAAAAAAAGATCACCAACCCACGTATTTGGTTGCCGAGGGAAGGCAAATTGTGGGAGTTTATGGCATGGAAAGAAAAAAGCAGATAGCAATCAAACAGTTTTGAGATTTGTGATATTTAATGTGTTTGGAGTGTGTAGTTGGTGTGTCGTGGAGTGTATTTAGTGTGTTGCGTAGTGTAGTGTGGTTAGTGTGTAGTGTTGCCCCTCAAATCTTTCTTTAGCTGGAATTTGACAAAATGCGGAATGCAGAGTCAAAATCTGAGCCAGACAATGAGGTTTGTGATGATGAAGTGGGTAATCCCTCTCCTGTTTTGGAAGAGCAGTGAGAGGACGAGGAGCCACCAACATGCACGTGGAGCATTACATGGAGGTCTGCACAGAGGAACAGACGCTGCACCTTTCCTTTCAGGTCCAGATCTCTGCTGGCTAATGGAGCAGAGCCATGCACCAGCACTGACTCCTGGAAGACAGAGGAGGATGCTGACGCTGCTCCAGCATTAATGAGCAGGTTCCAGCCTGCACGGAGAACACCAGGGGCCTCATGTACAAAGGCTGCGTACGCACAAAACATGGCGTGCGTCCGTCTCCACGCTAATGTTCAGATGTATCAAAAGTGAAATGATTGTGGAAATGTGCAGTGCGCCGCGCCAAGTTCATAGCTCATGTACACACATTTCTACAGCTATTGGTCCACTGCCAACATATATGCTGGGAAACTGTTAATAGTGTGAAAACAAGAAGTCATCAGAGTGATGTGCACATTAGAGACACACTTATGAACAATTAACACACCCACGTGTTTGCAGTTATATGAGTGGATATAAAACCATGCACAAAGTGATGAAGAAAATGACATAAACAATGGCTGCGTTAGCGTTGTTAGAGGACCTTGCAAATGGTGCAATCCGACGTGAGGGTGTATTCAGGGAATGCGAGGATTTGCTTGCAAATGGTGATAATTGGCTTATAAGCCAATTTAAATTAGCAATGCCAGTGGAGAACTGCAGCTGGCCCTAGTGCACAATGATGAGGAACCAGGCAGTTGTCTGTGCCCACATAGGTACTGACCACACTGGGGTTCCTGGTAACAGGGGCAACCCAGCAGGAGCTGACCGATTGGTCAGGAGTGTACCAGTCAACCTAGAGCAGAGCCATGCCACCTGTGTGGGACGGAATCATCCAAATGATATCCAGTTGTATCACATTCCAACATTAAAGTGCAATTTGCAGCAAGGGCTGGTTTCCCTAATGTCATCAGATCTATTGACTGCACACATATTGCTATAAAGGCACCATGACATGATGAATTTGTTTTTGTTAATAGGAAGCATTTTTATTCCTTCAGTGTTCAAAACATATGTGATGCACAAATGCATCTAACTGACATGGCTAGGTGGCACAATATATGAAGGACAAGACAACTAAATGGGGGATGGAAGTTTTTAAAGGCTGATTCAAGCAGATGCTACACCATCAGGTTCAGTATATACTCTGGGAAGACTGTGACCACAAAAGAGCGTGGGCTGTCTATGATGTGGGCATAAGTCTTATTCAGCCATCCTCTTTTGGCAATGGGTACCATATATACTTGGACAATTTTTATACAAGTTCCAAACTGTTCACAGACCTGGTCAACATGAAGTTGAGAGCCTGTATGACCTACAGGGAGAATGGAAAAGGATGCCCCTGAGGGAGGTTAAATGTTCTCACCAAAAACTGTAGGAAAGGATCTGTGAGATGGATCAGAGCGGGGCCTCTGAATATTTTGAAGTGGATGGACACACTGGAGGTGTCTGCGTGCTTTTTCGGGTGAGATGGTGTAGAGACGGGTGAATGATAGAATAGATGGGTGGCGTCGACCTGTCCATCTAGCTCATTCAGTACTATTCCACCCATAAAACAAACAAACAGACAAACAAAAAAAAAACTACTTGCTGGTGCAGGACTGTGTTGCTGCACGTCCTGGACATTGCAAAGACAAATGCCTTCATCTTGCACAGTGAGATAAGCAGTGTTGTGCAGGTGCAGCCAAAAAACTTCATGGTGGAGCTGGTGCGTCACCTTTGAGGCATGGACAGGGCATGTGTGCCCCAGAGTAGGAGAAGGAATCACATTCCTGTGCCCATTGCCACAGCCACAGATCCTGCCAAAAAGCCACCAAAGGCAGACTGAGGTGCCAACACTGCCTCCAGGTGGACAACAGGAGGAAGGACACTCTCTGGAAGTGTTGTCTTGTGCTGGGCAGGATTTTTTTTTTTTTTTTTTTGAGTAGCACAAATAATTAGTTTGGTATCTTATTGTGACATCTGATTGCTTTGTAAACACTTTTGCAAAAAAAAAAAAAAAAAAAACTTTGATGTTTGCTATATTTGTACATATGTTTTTGAAATTTGCAATTTATATAAACATTCTAAGTTATATAAAGGGTTCATTGAATGTGTTTGTGGTTCTCACTGTAAAAAAAAAAACTTTTTTCTACTCAGATTTTATGTTTTTGAGTGAATTTTGGTTCATTGTGTCACAATGAAAGAACTGTAAGGTCACACAAGTCAGGTTGCGCTGAAAAAAATGACACCAAACAAGGCAAAATCAAGAGTTTTCTAAGGTAAATTACGAAGGTAAAACCAAAAGTAGTCATAAACGGCCAATTATACCCTGGACCCCAGAGGGTAATAAATTTGGAAAACGCTCATTAGTTGCAGCCCTAGAAAAAAGACCACAGTGTAGAGACTGTTGAAGAAGAATGTTGAACACAGAGATGAAGCTGAAACAATGTTGGGGTTTTTCAAGAGAATGATGGACAGCTCGAGCAAGTGATGGAGGGACATTGAAGGGACCAGAAGAAATACAAATTTTGTATAAAATGTGATTTATTCACATTTCACAAATTAAATAAAATTGGAAAATAGAGTAGTCGAGAAAATGATGTGAACAATGTGGTGCGGAGTCTGGGTTAGGATGGGACAGTACTATTGAGTAATGAAGAAGAAGAAGATGTGGATTCTGATAATAAATAGGTCCTTATCTTCGGAGCCCATCATGTGAAGGGGATGGAAATTTATGACTTCCCCTGGACAGGATGCTAGTCTGACCCAGGTTACTTCTCCAGACAGGGCATTTTCACCAGGGTTGACTGAGCAAATGCTGATTATCTTCCATTAAAAGTGTTCTGAAAATATGCACTTGTTGCCATGTTAACAACACTCCATCATGTTTGTTTCAGGGTGTTATCATGCGGCTTCAATGGGAAAGGTATAATCTTCAATGGATAGAGTGAAAGCTGAATACACCTCTATCTACCCTCTATCTACCACCATGTCAAACAAGAACTTTGAGTCATGCTTGTTTGTGTTGATCAAATCAGAGTAGTAGGTCCACTTTGTAGCCAATAAAAAATGCTTATAGCCTAAGATAGCATCATGCCACGCAAGGTGGAATACTTCTAATTTTGAAGGACGCCATTTCCGTTCTAGACCTCTTGCTTTATGCTTGAGGTCACGCAGGTAATCATTGAACCAAGGTGACTGTAATTTGGGGGGTGCGGTTTTAACACAGGTGGTGCAATCATGTTGAGTGTAGTTTTGAGCACTGACTTTAAATTATCCACAAGTCTGTCTACTGACTGGGTATTTGTCAGATGTGAAGCTAAGACATCAGGCAGTCTGTCTTCGAGTTCAGTCTTAGTTGAGGAGTTGATGCATCGCTGTAATGATATATAAGGTTGTTGTTCCACTAAACATGGCAGTGAAACTGTAAACTTAATAAGTGAGTGATCAGAGACCACTGATGTAAGAGGCATGTCAATATTCATGACAGCAATACCACGTGCGAGAACCAAATACAGGGTATTTCCACTAATGTGCATTTAATCCCGAATGCATTGCCGAAATCCTAATGCATCCACAATTTCCATGAATGATTTGCAGAGGGGATCAGAAGGCTTATTTATATGAACATTAAAGTCACCAATGATCAGAATGTTATCTGCACTAGTTGACAAGATAGAGATGAACGCATCAAATTCATCTAAGAATTCAGAATATGGGCCAAGAGGCCTATATACAGTGACAAAGTAATACGGCTGATTTTTATTCTTCTGACCTTGGCAATGTGTAATATCGTGAGCGGAGCGGAGAATCAGATGCTCAAACAAGTTATATTTGTGACCCCAACAGCTAATAAGCTGAACCTAGATTTATAAATAAGAGCAACACCCCCGCCTTGCTTCATATCACGAGGGACGTGACTAAATGTATATGCTGGTGGGCAGGCCTCATTCAAGGGGAGGACAGCTGTAAGTTTAAGCCAGGTTTTACATAACCCAATCATATCTGTTTGCTGCCCTCTGTTGGAAGCCTCATGTGGACTTTCTGTGCTCCCGCCTGCAGCAGAGGCTTTATTTTTTAAGAAGGCTGAGGCTGTATGGGGTGAGCACAAGCATTTTACTTGTTTTTTACCGAGCCATGGTGGAGAGTCTGCTCAGGTATGGGCTCATAGCCTGATTTGGGAATATAACAGCTCAATCAAAAAACAAGTTAGCAAACATTCACAAGACAGCAATGAAAATTATTGGACTCAAACAATATCCCACAATTCAACACATTTATGAAGAAGCAGTGATGAGGTGGGCCAAGATCATCTCCACCGACCCAGATCACCTGCTGTTCCCTGAATATGTGCTGCTGCCGTCAGGGAGGAGACTGAGAATGCCTCAGTGCAGGAACAACAGGCTGAAACTCTCCTTTGTACCAGCCTCTATCAAACTCTTAAACACAAAAGCACATTAGCACTTTACTCGCCCAAAAACTGTTTTTTTTTTTTTTTTTTTAATGTTTGTGTTTGTGTTATTTGTGTTTGTGTTTGTCAGTGTCTTTTAATGCAACTCTGTCGTACTTTGCCCAAGACAAATTGCCCCTTGGGGACAATAAAGTTTATTCAATCAATCAATCAATCTAAGTCATGATCAATAATTAGATCATTGATCAACAATGATTTTGAGAACAGTGATCTTATGTTAATATTGTTCATTAAATACAACCCCAATTCCAATTAAGTTGGGACGTTCTGTAAAATGTAAATAAAAACAGAATACGATTTGCAAATCCTCGTCAACCTATATTCAATTGAATACACCACAAAGAAAAGATATTTAATGTTCAAACTGATAAACTTTATTGTTTTTGTGCAAATGTTTGCTCATTTTGAAATGGATGCCTGCAACATGTTTCAAAAAAGCTGGGACAGCAGTATGTTTACCACTGTGATACATCACTTTTCCTTCGAACAACACTCAATTAGCATTTGGGAACTGAGGACACTAATTGTGAGTGTCATGATTGGGTAGGAAAGGACCATCCCCAACAGTCTCAGCCGTTATGGGGTGAGGATCACCACTTTGTGAACAACTGCATGAAAAAAATAGTCCAACAGTTTAAGAACATTCAGTTGCAAGGAATTTAGGGATTCCATCATCTACAGTCCATAATATATTCAGAAGATTCAGAGAATCTGGAGAACTTTAAAGTGTAGAAAGGAACACTTCAGAAAACCATTGTCAGTTAACAGTTCGTCGCTACATCTACAAGTGCAACTTAAAACTGTACCATGCAAAGCAAAAGCCACATATCAACAACATTCAGAAACACCGCCGCCTTCTCTGGGCCTGAGCTCATTTGAAAGGGACAGACGCAAAGTGGAAAAGTGTGCTGTTGTCTGATGAGTCAACATTTCAAATTGTTTTTTGAAAGCATGGACGCCGTGTCCCCCAGACAAAAGAGGAAAAAGACCATCCAGATTGTTACCAGTGCAAAGTTCAAAAGCCAGCATCTGTGATGGAATGGGGGTGTGTTAGTTCCCATGGCATGGGCAGCTTACACATCTGTGATGGCACCATCAATGCTGAAAGGTACATCCAGGTTTTGGAGCAACACATGCTGCCATCCAAGCAACGTCTTTTTCAGGGACATCCCTGCTTATTTTAGAAAGACAATGCCAAGCCACATTCTGCATGTGTTACAACAGCGTGGCTTCGTAGTAAAAGAGTGCGGATACTAGACTGGCCTGCCTGCAGTCCAGACCTGTTGACCATTGAAAATGTGTGGCACATTATGAAATGCAAAATACAACAACAGAGACCCCAGAGTGGTGAACAACTGAAGTTGTACATCAAGCAAGAATGGGAAAGAATTCCACCTACAAAGCTTCAACAATTAGTGTCCTCAGTTCCCAAATGCTTATTGAGTGTTGTTAGAAGGAAAGGTGATGTAACACAGTGGTAAATATACCACTGTCCCAGCTTTTTTGAAACGTGTTGCAGGCATTCATTTCAAAATGAGCAAATATTTGCACAAAAGCAATAAAGTTTATCAGTTTGAACATTAAATATCTTGTCTTTGTGGTGTATTCAATTGAATATATGTTGAAGAGGATTTGCAAATCATTGTATTCTGTTTTTATTTACATTTTACACACCATCCCAACTTCATTGGAATTGGGGTTGTACAGCAAGAAATCTATATTTCATCACATGTCTCTAAAATCCTGGTTCGACAAAGAAATTTCAATAAAATTACAGGACTGTAGATAAAATTCCCGTGCATTGACATTTAAAGTAAAAATGTGAATACAGTACGTTACATCAGTTGGAAACAGTGCGTCATTACAAAGCTAATAATGGTTTACAGACATTGTGATGACACATTGACACATGACAGCATTATGAACTTCCAACTACTATGTATTTCCATAAATTCACCACTGCTTTCCCACAATGCATTATGATTTTTGGCGCAAACATTTGTGTGCGGGTTTTCGGTAACAAAAGAAAACAAAACAGAAATTGCGTGCACAGAAGGTGCCTGTTTTTTGAGTGATTCACCAAAAATAACTGGTCCGAAGAGAACGAAAGTGGTTAATCCAGTTAGTTTTTGTGCTGCTCCATTGCGCAGTAACCGGAAACTGTTCCTCGCAGATCTCAGAGGAAACTGCGCACGAGAGATGTTATTTCAAAATGAAAATCCACTGGATATCATTATACTTATCAACCAGATTTGACAATTTTTTTTAATGAATCTGATATTTGGATGATTAAATTCAACTCCCCCTTTCATGCGCAACGTATGAATCAGTAAAAACGTTAAGATTTAGATTATGAGGCAACAATTTGCCTCTCTAATGATCAAAGCAACAGCTTAATTAGTCTTTAGAGAAAGTCATAAATAAGTCTGTCGACGCAGTGCATGCAGTTCCAGAAAACAGCAATTATTATGTCAAGCACATGCACAGTGAATGTTAAGGTTTGAGCAGATGGATTGCATATTATTAATACATAACACAAATATAAATGGGCAAAAGAAAGTGAAACAGAAAAGCAAACCTAAATTAAAAAGGATTTGCCTTTAAACTTTCAGAATGAAATAAAAAAAAAAAACAGTGTGAGGCATGTTCTATGATATTTGCACAAATAAAGAGCCTTCATGTTGCCAAACGCAGCAATATGCAAGGATTTGCAAATGTGTGCAAAGGCTATAAAACAATATGTACAGCAGCAGATCAGTAGAGTTGTTGCTTAACAGTAATTATCTTGGCACTTCCCCACAAAGTATTACAGGCCACAGGCACTGGCGTATCTGTAAGGTTAGTCAGTTGGCATTGATCATATAACTGTGCTTTTTCAACACTGATGTCAAGATGAAACAGAACGTTTGCCAACTTAGAGTTTCTGCATTTCCACCATTTGTCATGTTTAAGAAAACCTTTACGGTGACCAAGTTATTACGCTACCCTTGGGCTTTTACATGTTTTCATTTAATATGACATAAAAAAAAAATCATACTTTTCTGGATTAAAATGTTTAAAATTGTGCCAAAGAAATGTTCAGAACTAAATAGATCTGTTAAAGCTATAACAGTGGAATGTTTGCATGCAGTCACCCTTTAGGGCCCCTTCACACATAACATGAAAGATGCAGAAACAGGAAGAAAATCTGTGAATCAAAAATGAAATGGGGAACCGCGAAACATTCCACCTGCTGTCGGGAGGAATGCATGGTCGAACAGGCGTGCACGATACCGCTGCGACGGTTTTGTACACGCTAGTGTTCACACGCACAAACACAGTGCAAGCACGTGGAAAGTCACGCACACAGCACCAGAAGAAAAAAGAAACACCACAATTTCTAATACTTAATTCCTATTATAAAGAGCAAATTCAGCCTCCGCCTGGACGTACACCAGGAAGTACTGAAATGACGTGGATTACTGTTATCCCGTTCATGTTTTACATGAATTACCTGATGCGTGGCAGCACGGTGGCTAGTGGTTAGTACTGTTGCCTCACAGCGAGGAGGTCATGGATTCAATTCCCGCCTGTGACCTTTCTGTGTGGAGGTTGCATGTTCTCCCTTTGTTTGCATGGGTTTTCTCCAGGTGCTCCGGTTTCCTCCCACATCCAAAGACATGCGGGTTAGGTGGATTGGAATCTTTAAATTGTCTGTAGGTGTGTGTGTAGGTGTGACTGTGTTTGTTTGTCTGTTTGTGGCCCTGTAACAGACTGGCGTCCTGTCCTGGGTGTACCCTGCCTCACGCTCTATGACTGCTGGGGTAGACTCCAGCTCCACACAGCCCTTAATTGGACTAAGCGGTTGAAGATGAGGGTGTGTACCTGATGCGCTCATCTCATGAAGAGCCAGCTGGCTCCCGTGTCATGAAGAGTTCTCTCTCTGGTCTCGCGTTGTGTCCATTGCGCAGTGATCCGCTGCAAATCTGATATGTGTTTTAATTATTACAATGTGGGGAAATCTCACAGTGACACTCACCTAGCGGGGTGATTTCCTGAATGGCACGATATTCACCAGCATTGTGATGCACTGATGCAGCAGTCAGCTGAAACAATATCTGAACAGTTGCACATCGCAGCGGGACACACCCACCTCTGACTGCAACCATCTGGTTTATACATCTGAAGGGAATCTGTAAATCCTGAAGCCCTTGTTGTGTCTATTTGTGCCTCCAAATGCACAGCAACCCGGCATTTTCAGTGAATAAATAAATAAAACAGCTGGATTTACATGCAGACAGATTAACAGCGAACGCTACTTTGAACCCAAGATGGTCTCAGAAGTCACGTTTTTTTCTTTTTTTTTGCGTCATCATGTCATTACTCTCTCAATCAAGGACTCTAATTCTGCAGTCACACCCATGTGTATTGCTAAGTTACACCAGTTTTGTGTGGCACTTAGACACTTTTCACAAACAGGTCAAATGTGGTTGCCTGCACTCTACTCTCGTACCACAAGCGAGAATAGCCATGCCTTTTCTAAGTGCCGTGCAGTGTTAGATGTTCGTGTGTGGCATCTGCAATTTGGCTGACACCTTGTGGCCACCTGCGTGTGCGAATGGTTGTGGTGACAGGTGTACGAGGTGTTTGAGGCAGCTCCTATTTTTCATGAATGACATGCAATTTTCCTTCCATTCGGCCAGGATTCAATGTGGCCAGTGACTCCGTACAGCCCCTCAGCTGCACCAAGATTTGTCCGACCTGCTTTTGACATGCCGTGCGAATGTTGCTAACATGATCAGATAGAAGTGCGACCTCATCTTGCCCACCATTTGAATGGGTTTCTGACACAAGTGACACACAAATGTGGAGTGCATTTGCTGTGGCCGAATGGTTGTGGCGACTGCTGTACAAGGCATTCGAGGTGGCTCTGATTTTTCATGAGTGGTATTGGAATCCTCCTTCATGCGCCATTTGGCCTCAATTGTGTTATGTTTGAAGGGGCCCTTACATAGTATGTCACAGAGGTGTCAACCAAGTTCTGTCTGGCTCAAATGGTGATTATAGCGGGAAAATGTCTGAAAACACTCATAGAATTGTGAGACTTTTGAAATATCTAACATTAATGTAAAACACATGAAATTGTAAAAAAAAAAAAAAAAAAAAAAAAGTAGATTATCTTATTTGAGCAAGAATTTAACCTGGATTATTTTTATTTTCAAATATTATCCTTCCAGGTTAAAATCTGAATGAAAGCCTTTACAAGGCTGAGGTTTGTACAGCTTTACGTTAAACAAACCCATGGGTATGTTTAATTCATGATCGTTAAAACTTAGCGTGCAGCCCAAAAGCCCCCTGGTTCACACAAATGAATCACAGTTTAACCAGATTTCAATGACTGTTAATCAGTCTTTATATGAAAATGACTTAATAGCCAGTTACATCAATAAGGAAAGTATTTAACAGAAGTTCTGACTTATGTGTTGAGCTCAGCAGAACAGGAAAAGAATGGAGCTCAGCACTGTAGAACTGCCGATGCACCAAAATGAATATGGATTTCCAAATTCATTAGTATTTGGTGTTATTGTTCATTATTCCATGTGCATTATTGTTTGTAGCCATCATTTTAAAAAAGTCACCTCCAGAGGTTCCCATTGCCCTGCTGCACAAATCATATTGTGGTGCATATCTATGGCACAGATGCAACTAATGTTTGCTTTACTCTGTAGATTGCTGTTTTAGTCTTCTCCACTTCATGCTCCTAAGCTTGTTAATAAAGAATTCTCTCATGATCTGTGATGTATTTTTTCTCATAATTATTTCTGATTGGCAAATCACTAATGTATGCCATAATCAATTTTTTTTGCTTCCTCTTGGTGTCTAGCTGCCCTGTGCCTGGAGGAGGATAATGGAACGGCTGTGGTTGTCTTTGCTGTTACTGGCAGCAGCATGCAGAGGTCAGCAGTGTCCGAAACGTTGTATGTGCCAGAGCCTTTCCCCGTCGCTCGCCATCCTCTGCTCCAAAACAGGCTTGTTGTTTGTTCCTACTGCCATTGATCGACGAACTGTTGAGCTACGGCTTCAAGAGAACTTCATTACGGGTGAGACACTTGCCAGTGCTTTGTTCCACTCATCTATTAATCACGTAAGGGAATGAGGGCATGATTGTGAGGCAGACTCTGACCGTATCTCATCTTGAACCATCCTCTTACTTAGTAATTACCCTTCCCAAGGTAATAGGTCAAGCTTGAGGGCTAGGGCTATCATATTCCCCAGCAGCAATGACACTCATTTGTTGCAAACTGATCTCTGAGAAAGAGTCGTACATTGTCTAAGTATACATTTAATATGGCACATAGGTTATGTCCTATAAAGAATTGAATATGTTGTGGATGTCTGCCTACACATTCCTGGCATTGTCTTATTTCATTTCACTGTTTCTGTAGCCAAAGGAAATGATTTGACTGGTTGATCCGGGGGAGGTGATGGTCTAGTGGTTAAGTATTGGGCTTCAGACCAGAGGATCCTCAGTTTAAATCCCAGCCTGATCGAAAAATCAGTAAGGGCACATGGGCAAGGTCTTTAATCCCCTAGTTGCTCCCAGTGTGTAGTGAGTACCTTGTATGGCAGCACCCTCACATCGGGGTGAATGTGAGGCATTGATGTGTAAAGTGCTTTAAGTGTCTGATGCAGATGGAAAAGCGCTATATAAATGCAGTCCATTTATCACTTGATCACATGGATCCAAATACATTGGACTGTTGTTTTTTTGGAGCACATATATATATATATATATATATATATATATATATATATATATATACTCAACAAAAATATAAACGCAAAACTTTTGGTTTTGCTTCCATTTTGTATGAGATGAACTCAAAGATCTAAAACTTTTTCCACATACACAATATCACCATTTCCCTCAAATATTGTTCACAAACCAGTCTAAATCTGTGATAGTGAGTACTTCTCCTTTGCTGAGATAATCCATCCCACCTCACAGGTGTGCCATACCAAGATGCTGATTAGACACCATGATTAATGCACAGGTGTGCCTTAGACTGTCCACAATAAAAGGCCACTCTGAAAGGTGCAGTTTTGTTTTATTGGGGGGGGATACCAGTCAGTATCTGGTGTGACCACCATTTGCCTCATGCAGTGCAACACATCTCCTTCGCATAGAGTTGATCAGGTTGTCAATTGTGGCCTGTGGAATGTTGGTCCACTCCTCTTCAATGGCTGTGTGAAGTTGCTGGATATTGGCAGGAACTGGTACACGCTGTCGTATACGCCGGTCCAGAGCATCCCAAACATGCTCAATGGGTGACATGTCCGGCGAGTATGCCGGCCATGCAAGAACTGGGACATTTTCAGCTTCCAAGAATTGTGTACAGATCCTTGCAGCATGGGGCCGTGCATTATCCTGCTGCAACATGAGGTGATGTTCTTGGATGTATGGCACAACAATGGGCCTCAGGATCTCGTCACGGTATCTCTGTGCATTCAAAATGCCATCAATAAAATGCACCTGTGTTCTTCATCCATAACAGACGCCTGCCCATACCATAACCCCACCGCCACCATGTGCCACTCGATCCACAACATTGACATCAGAAAACCGCTCACCCACACGACGCCACACACGCTGTCTGCCATCTGCCCTGGACAGTGTGAACCGGGATTCATCCATGAAGAGAACACCTCTCCAACGTGCCAAACGCCAGCGAATGTGAGCATTTGCCCACTCAAGTTGGTTACGACGACGAACTGGAGTCAGGTCGAGACCCCGATGAGGACGACGAGCATGCAGATGAGCTTCCCTGAGACGGTTTCTGACAGTTTGTGCAGAAATTCTTTGGTTATGCAAACCGATTGTTTCAGCAGCTTTCCGAGTGGCTGGTCTCAGACGATTTTGGAGGTGAACATGCTGGATGTGGAGGTCCTGGGCTGGTGTGGTTACACGTGGTCTGCGGTTGTGAGGCTGGTTGGATGTACTGCCAAATTCTCTGAAACACCTTTGGAGACGGCTTATGATAGAGAAATGAACATTCAATACACGAGCAACAGCTCTGGTTGACATTCCTGCTGTCAGCATGCCAATTGCACGCTCCCTCAAATCTTGTGACATCTGTGGCATTGTGCTGTGTGATAAAACTGCACCTTTCAAAGTGGCCTTTTATTGTGGGCAGTCTAAGGCACACCTGTGCACTAATCATGGTGTCTAATCAGCATCTTGATATGGCACACCTGTGTGGTGGGATGGATTATCTCAGCAAAGGAGAAGTGCTCACTATCACAGATTTAGACTGGTTTGTGAACAATATTTGAGGGAAATGGTGATATCGTGTATGTGGAAAAAGTTTTAGATCTTTGAGTTCATCTCATACAAAATGGGAGCAAAACCAAAACTGTTGTATTTATATTTTTGTTGAGTGTATGTATATATATATATATATATATATATATATATCACCTGTATTTGGTGCTTGGCGTCAGAAAGTTATGTTCGATCCAAAGGGATCCAAAAAGGCTAGGACCAAAAGTTATATTGGATCGGTTCCCACTGACCAATAGCATTACAGCTTACTGCCAACAGCTAGCCAATCAGAGCGCCGCATACAATTATTCATGAGATCAATCAATCAATTTTTTTATATAGCGCCAAATCACAACAAACAGTCGCCCCAAGGCACTTTATATTGTAAGGCAAGGCCATACAATAATTATGTAAAACCCCAACGGTCAAAACGACCCCATGTGAGCAAGTACTTGGCTACAGTGGGAAGGAAAAACTCCCTTTTAACAGGAAGAAACCTCCAGCAGAACCAGGCTCAGGGAGGGGCAGTCTTCTGCTGGGACTGGTTGGGGCTGAGGGAGAGAACCAGGAAAAAGACATGCTGTGGAGGGGAGCAGAGATCGATCACTAATGATTAAATGCAGAGTGGTGCATACAGAGCAAAAAGAGAAAGAAACAGTGCATCATGGGAACCCCCCAGCAGTCTACGTCTATAGCAGCATAACTAAGGGATGGTTCAGGGTCACCTGATCCAGCCCTAACTATAAGCTTTAGCAAAAAGGAAAGTTTTAAGGCTAATCTTAAAAGTAGAGAGGGTGTCTGTCTCCCTGATCTGAATTGGGAGCTGGTTCCACAGGAGAGGAGCCTGAAAGCTGAAGGCTCTGCCTCCCATTCTACTCTTACAAACCCTAGGAACTACAAGTAAGCCTGCAGTCTGAGAGCGAAGCGCTCTATTGGGGTGATATGGTACTACGAGGTCCCTAAGATAAGATGGGACCTGATTATTCAAAACCTTATAAGTAAGAAGAAGAATTTTAAATTCTATTCTAGAATTAACAGGAAGCCAATGAAGAGAGGCCAATATGGGTGAGATATGCTCTCTCCTTCTAGTCCCCGTCAGTACTCTAGCTGCAGCATTTTGAATTAACTGAAGGCTTTTTAGGGAACTTTTAGGACAACCTGATAATAATGAATTACAATAGTCCAGCCTAGAGGAAATAAATGCATGAATTAGTTTTTCAGCATCACTCTGAGACAAGACCTTTCTGATTTTAGAGATATTGCGTAAATGCAAAAATGCAGTCCTACATATTTGTTTAATATGCACTTTGAATGACATATCCTGATCAAAAATGACTCCAAGATTTCTCACAGTATTACTAGAGGTCAGGGTAATGCCATCCAGAGTAAGGATCTGGTTAGACACCATGTTTCTAAGATTTGTGGGGCCAAGTACAATAACTTCAGTTTTATCTGAGTTTAAAAGCAGGAAATTAGAGGTCATCCATGTCTTTATGTCTGTAAGACAATCCTGCAGTTTAGCTAATTGGTGTGTGTCCTCTGGCTTCATGGATAGATAACGCTGGGTATCATCTGCGTAACAATGAAAATTTAAGCAATACCGTCTAATAATACTGCCTAAGGGAAGCATGTATAAAGTGAATAAAATTGGTCCTAGCACAGAACCTTGTGGAACTCCATAATTAACTTTAGTCTGTGAAGAAGATTCCCCATTTACATGAACAAATTGTAATCTATTAGACAAATATGATTCAAACCACCGCAGCGCAGTGCCTTTAATACCTATGGCATGCTCTAATCTCTGTAATAAAATTTTATGGTCAACAGTATCAAAAGCAGCACTGAGGTCTAACAGAACAAGCACAGAGATGAATCCACTGTCCGAGGCCATAAGATCATTTGTAACCTTCACTAATGCTGTTTCTGTACTATGATGAATTCTAAAACCTGACTGAAACTCTTCAAATAGACCATTCCTCTGCAGATGATCAGTTAGCTGTTTTACAACTACCCTTTCAAGAATTTTTGAGAGAAAAGGAAGGTTGGAGATTGGCCTATAATTAGCTAAGATAGCTGGGTCAAGTGATGGCTTTTTAAGTAATGGTTTAATTACTGCCACCTTAAAAGCCTGTGGTACATAGCCAACTAACAAAGATAGATTGATCATATTTAAGATCAAAGCATTAAATAATGGTAGGGCTTCCTTGAGCAGCCTGGTAGGAATGGGGTCTAATAAACATGTTGATGGCTTGGATGAAGTAACTAATGA